>NC_083104.1:55826701-57069500 GCF_949774975.1 Lagenorhynchus albirostris | reverse complement strand
TAGGCCACTACACTGTTCATCAGGTAACCTTGAGGCCGCGTGTCGACATACCGGTGTGCCAAATAAACTTCCCATCACGCTTCAGTTTCCAAGGCGAGGGCACAGCGTCTTATGCTGCAGTTTCAGACTCCCTACTGGACTTTCAGCTGACCCCCTAGACCCTTTATTGAGTAAACTTTGTGATACACTTTGTGATACGGGGTCGTGATTGTGGTGAAAGGATTAGCAAGTCAGGGGTGAGTGAGGCCGGTGTGTACAATGTATCTCCAGAATACCTGGCTTTCAAGGGAGAGCCTGAAATTTTTCAGGCCACACTGAAAGTCCAGGGGCCGCCTGGGGTAAATTGCATCACGTGCGAGTTCCCTGAAGGCTGGGTCGAATCACTGTACGTTTTGTGTGCTCTGGGTTCGGCAGAAAAGCAGACACGTTTTGCATGAAGGAATAAACAGAACGCTGATAGCTGGCTGTTTCTAAGCTATCCCAACCTAGGTGTTTCTCTGACGAAGCCCTTCACTGACCATGATTCGGCATCTAGCTGCTGCCAGCGGTTGCATGGCTCACAACTCCCGGAAGACACAGGAGGCCCTTTTAGTCCATTTCGGATCCTCGTGCAGACCCGCGACTCACGAGAGAACCTGATATGCTTCCTAGAGTTCGAGAAACCCAGGGACTAAGGCTGCATGGTGTGTGTTGCATGCCTACCTCGTTCATGAGAAAACCTGAACATTAGCTTAAGGCCAGCGGCCCCGTGTGGTTCTTCTCTTCCCTGAGGACAGCCAAAGTGGGAGCACTTAGTGAGGAACGGCAACATCCAATCTCCTTCCAGGAAACTCACTTGTCATCACAAAGGCAACTGTGCAACAACACTGTTTCCCAGGGAGAACTGAGCCCGCAGCTCTCGAAACCCCAATGAGGAAAATAAAGTTTCCCTTCAAGCCTTAGTTTCAAAATGGACCGCAGAGCATTCACCCTGTCGTTTCCGTCTCTCCATGGCACGTCCAAGGCGCGCACAGCACGGAGATGATACTACAGTCGTTTCAACTTGCCGCATCCTAGCATTTTAACAAAAGACGCCCTTCACAGCCCTTCTTTCGGCCTATGGTTGCCCTCAACTGAGCTTCGCTCACAAGGCCCGGAAAGGACGGGCAGTCCGTCGTTTACATCTTGGATCCTAGTGCAGACCCCCGTGTCTTCAGACGCCAGAAACACTTCCTACATTTAAAGCACCGCTTTGACAAAGGCTGCCGTGAGCTTGCGGCCCGCCTATGTCTGTGATGAGAGAAGTAGAACGTTGGCTTGAGGCGAGTCGTCCGGGGTTGTGGGCGTACTCACGCACGATTTTTGAGGGATGAGGACGTGGAAGGAATTGAAAGCCAAGTGTGCTTTCGCGGAAGATAACTTGTCCTCCCAGAGACGACTCTGCAGCAATGAGAAGATTGGCAACAACTGTGTTTACCAGGTAACACTGGGGCCGCAAACTCTCCACTTTCCAATGAGGAAAAGCAACATTCCCAGGAAGCCTCAATTTCCAGCAGGACAAAGCAGCGTATTAACAAGTCGCATCGGACTGTCTCTTGTACATCCCGTGGACACAGTGGCTTGTGACCCCAGTCACCATTGCCATGCTGGGAGTCCTGACTGTGGTGTAAGGATATCGAGGTGAGGGCTTAGTTAGGCCTAGGTGACGGTACTTCTCTAGACTATCTACCAGTTCGGGAAAACCCTGTAGGTTTTGAAGCCGGACTTAAAGTGTAGTTGCCGCTTAAGGTAGACAGACGTCACGGACCAGTTCCCAGGAACAGTGGTAGGCTAATTGTATTTTCCAGTGCAGCTCAGGGTTCCTCCAGAGTGCAGACACCCTTTGCATGAAGGAAGGCATGGAACGCTGATAACTGGGTTGCTTTCAAGCTATCGCAATCCAGGTGTCTAAACAACGAAGGCCTTCACGGCCCATCAGTCGGCATCTAGCTGTTCCCGACGGTAGATGGCTCAAGGCTCCCCGAAGACACAGGCAGTCCTTTCTCAGTACGTTTTGGGACCTAGCGCTGACAAGTGAGTCCAAAAGAGAGCTGGTATGCTTCCTAGAGTTCAAGAACCACAAGGGACTAAGGCTCTATGCAATCTGTTGCTTCCCTAAGTCTGTCATGAGAACACCTGGACGTTAGCTTGAGGCTAGAGGCCCCATGTGGTGGGCCCATTGCCTGAAGACTCCTGAAGGATGGCCACCTACCAAGGGATGGCAACCTCCGAGTTTCTTGCCTAGAAACTCACGTCATCACGAGGGCAATTGTGTTACGAAGAGAAGCTGTGCAGCAACAGTGTTTCTTGGGGAGAATTGAGCCCGTGGCTCTGTAAATCCCGATGAGGGAAATAAAATTTCACTCGCAGACTTACTTTCAAAAGGGACCACGCAGAGCATTCACCCTGCTGTGTCTTTCTCTAGTTTGTACTCCCAAAGTGCGTCAGAAGGGAGATACTTGAGTTGTTTCACTTGCCACATGCTAGATGTTTAGCAAAAGGAGGCCTTTACTGCCCTTCTTTCGGCATATGGTTGTCCTCAGCCGAACACTGCTCTCAGCTCCTAGAAGCGACGGGCGGTCCCTCGTGTCCATCTTGGATCCCAGTGCAGACCTGTCATTCCTAAGACACCAGAAATGCTTCCTACACTTAAAGCACCGCTTTGGCAAACGCTGCCTGGAACCTGTTGCCTGCCTATCTGTGTGACGAACAAAACAGTACCTTATCTCGTGGCCAGCCTCCTATACGTTTGGCTGACTCACCGACGATCGCTGAGGGATGAGCACCTAGCAGGGAGTGAAAGGCCACGTATGCCTCACGGGGTTGGGAGGGGAGATCACTTTGTCCTCACAAAGGCAATTCTGCAATGAAGAAAAGATAGGCCACTACACTGTTCATCAGGTAACCTTGAGGCCGCGTGTCGACATACCGGTGTGCCAAATAAACTTCCCATCACGCTTCAGTTTCCAAGGCGAGGGCACAGCGTCTTATGCTGCAGTTTCAGACTCCCTACTGGACTTTCAGCTGACCCCCTAGACCCTTTATTGAGTAAACTTTGTGATACACTTTGTGATACGGGGTCGTGATTGTGGTGAAAGGATTAGCAAGTCAGGGGTGAGTGAGGCCGGTGTGTACAATGTATCTCCAGAATACCTGGCTTTCAAGGGAGAGCCTGAAATTTTTCAGGCCACACTGAAAGTCCAGGGGCCGCCTGGGGTAAATTGCATCACGTGCGAGTTCCCTGAAGGCTGGGTCGAATCACTGTACGTTTTGTGTGCTCTGGGTTCGGCAGAAAAGCAGACACGTTTTGCATGAAGGAATAAACAGAACGCTGATAGCTGGCTGTTTCTAAGCTATCCCAACCTAGGTGTTTCTCTGACGAAGCCCTTCACTGACCATGATTCGGCATCTAGCTGCTGCCAGCGGTGCATGGCTCACAACTCCCGGAAGACACAGGAGGCCCTTTTAGTCCGTTTCAGTACCTAGTGCAGCCCCGCGACTCAGGAGAGAACCTGATGTGCTTCCTAGGGTTCGAGAACCCAGGGACTAAGGCTGCATGGTGTGTGTTGCATGCCTACCTCGTTCATGAGAAAACCTGAACATTAGCTTAAGGCCAGAGGCCCCGTGTGGTTCTCCCCTTCCCTGAGGACAACCGAAGTAGAAGCACTTACCGAGGAACTGCAACATTCTATTTCCTTCCAGGAAACTCACTTGTCATCACAAAGGCAATTTTTCTATGTAGAGAAATTGTGCAACAACTACGATGAGCCTTTGTTGTAAACGTGATTAAGAAAGGCTGCCATTGCACTATGGATGAGCCACATCTCTCATGCAGAAAGTATTGATGTTTGTTACAAGCCTGGGAAAGCAACTTTTATGAAACCTGTGCATTTTGCCTAGGGATTGTAGACCATGTTTTCTGACTCGAGAGTGAAATGTGTGGAAACCTGTAAAACGACTTTTCTAGACTTTCATGGAAAGCTGCCTGAAGTCCTGTGTTCAAACCGACCAAGGTGTGATGAGAGCCTTTTAGCCTTCAGAGAAAGGCTGTGTTCCCATTCAGTCAAGGTATGTTTACTCATTAGCTGGTATAAAGTTGTTGTAGGCACTGTGTGCCCTTTTACTCTTAGGACTCAGTTCATGTAGCTGAATCAGGTGGGGTTTTATTTCACAGCCTTTTGAAACTAGTGTTTGCATAAGCCACTTGGAATCTTCCATTAAAAACAAGTACCTAAATAAGAACAGAAGAACATTCTTGTTTAGGTCGTATGAAACAAATAGTGACCCTTTGTCTTCTCATGACCTTTTTACCAAGCCAGGAGCAGAAAGGTTTTCCAACACTGTTTTCTGAAGGCAAGTTCATGTTGGAAGTGATGTACGTTGTGATTCATTCCAAAACACCGTCAACCTTACCTTTGCTTGTTCTCCGTGAAGTTGAGCACATTGAAGAGTGCTCCATGAGCTTGGTAGGTAAACCCCTGAAGAAATCATATGAGACAAGGTTCGTCCCATTGCGAATGTAGCCAACAGTTTCCTTCCAGAGGAAAGAACCACTATGCCCTTTGTTCTCTGACAGAGTGGAAGGTATATTGGAAGTGTGATGCATATAGTATATTCTTTAGGAGATCTACTATTCTGCTCAATCTAGAGAAAGTTGTAATCTGTGTGAAGGTCTGTGTTCCAAATGTAAGAGAAATGCCCATTGCACTGTGATGAGGTTTATCTGCCATGCACCAGATGTTTGTGTTTCTTACATGCCAGGTGAATGAATGTTTATAGAGCCTGTTTCTTCTGGAAAGCAAATTGATACTGAAATTGGGAGCTGCTCATAAAATAGGTGGAGGCCTGCAGACCAACCTTCTTAGGGTTTCATGGAAAGCTGTATGAAGCTCTGGTCTCAAACAGCCAAAGAGGACTGAAAACATTTCAGCCTGCAGGAAAAGGCTGTTTTCCCATTAAGTCAATGTATGGTTTCTGACAAGCACTTTTAGGCACTTTTCCTTTCACTGTTAGGAACTCTCCCCAGTGGCTGAAGCAGGTGGAGTTTTATTTTACAACCTTGTGACCCTAGTGTCTGGAGGAAATTTAAAACTGCACCTTGCTTACAGTACCCTTAGTTTCCTGCTTTTTAATCATCACACAAACATGGACAACTCTTCAAAATTCTATTAGGCTGAGCTTTTTCTAGTTACAAAACTGTTTACCCTTTGGACCTCTTTGTAATTTGTCTATAACTGCTTTTTGATATGCTTATTGAAGTTCAGGGAATATTAGCATAACACTGCTAGATTTCATTGAAGGTGTTTGCACAAAAAGGTATTGGGGAGAAAGTGCTGGTATATACCAGCCATAAAGGGGTTAAGAAGGGAAAGTCAATTAAAACAGTTAGGTTCCATAAGTATTTGGTGCCTGTTATGTGGTAAGTGCTCACCTGGCAAGGTATAACGTGTTGGAATGACATGGGTCTTGCCTCTTTTACCTCAAAGTCTAAAATATAAACAAATAATTTTAATAAATTGTGATAAATCAGGCATTAGAGGTATGTACAAATATTACAGGAAAATAGGTAGGGAAGCAATTATTTTTTCAGTTCTCAATAAGCAAGAGAGAAGGGAAGCAGAACCTGATATAAGGCAAAAGCATAAATACATTTTTTTGGAAATGGTCCCTAGAAACACAAGTGGGTAATGGGAAGAAAAGAGGGAAAGGAAATAAAAAGATGCATGTTATTAAAATCAGTCCTGCTGGAGGAACTTGGAGCCCGTGTGCAGCATACATCTTGTAGTTATTCCTCCTAAAAAGCCATCCTGCTGGCTATTGGTGAGAGCTGCTGCTGAGTCCAGTGAGAGAGACATTGTGTTCATTCCCTTGTTTGTGGCCAGCCTTACACATAAGCAGAATGGACTCCATGGCCAGAGTCCAGTCTTCAGAGACTCTCTTGAAGAGTCAGATCATCTGGCATTTGGAAATCAGGTTGGCATGCCCAGATATAGGTGCCAAGGTGATATGGGTAGGCTGATGATAGCATCTGCTAAAAGATGTGGCAATTGAACTGAACCCTGAAAGATGAGTAGTACTAAAGAGAGGAGAAGTCTTCATCAGGAAGGGGGAATGGCAGGAGTAGAGGATGAGAAACAACCATGCTACAATATGTTCCTGAACACAGTTTAGAAGGGATAAAATGGGTGGAAATGAGGTTGCAAAAGCCAGCATGTGGACGACTTGATATGTACACTGATGGCAATAAGAATCATCAGAAAAGAACAATTGGAGAAAAATGGAGAGCTTAAGGAAAGGGGGAGCATGGTCAATGATATTTTGTAATGTGTTTTTTCTCTCATATACCCATATCTGTTTCCACATACATTTTCAGATTGCCTGTATGTTCTGTCTTACCCAATACCAAGGCATGGATTTCAAACGAAGATAAGACAAAGTCTGGTACATGAGGACCTGACATCATTGTTTTTCTCTCCTATGATCTTGAAAGAAGAGGTTATCTCATGTTTTCTTCACTTCCAGTGAGCCTCACCATGCCTGGCTCAGAGTAGACCCCTAATACACATTGTGAGAGAATGAATTATTTTATCACCTCTCAGCAATCCAAACGAAAAATAAAAGCATCAAGACACAAATTCCAGCCCTAGCTCTCGGATTCTTTAGATACAGGGAAGTTGTGAGAGATAATAATTAATAGTAAGAATAACAGCTAAGAAAAACAACTAACATTAAGCTAACATTAAGTGTTTTAGCATGTACAAGTATGTACACCTGTTTTGAGCATTTTACAAATGTTAAAATTCAAAATACCCCTATGAGTAAGGTACTGTTTTTATTCTTACAGATTTGGAAACTGAGGCACAGAGAAGTTAAATGACTATCTTAAGTGACGAAGTTGAGACTTGAACCCAAGTAAACTGGATGCAGCACTTGATACCATTTGTACTGTCTTTGTAATGAAGGAGACAATGCATATGATTATGACTTTACCCTAAGGGAAGCTGTAAAATCAACCCACTGTAAATTGTAAAACAAAGCTCCTGAGCAAAGGCAAGAAGAACTACAATCCTGCATCCTGTGGAACAAAAACCACACCCACAGAAAGAGAGACAAGATGAAAAGGCAGAGGACTATGTACCAGATGAAGGACGAAGATAAAAACCCAGAAAAGCAACTAAATGAAGTGGAGATAGGCAACCTTCCAGAAAACGAATTCTGAATAATGATGGTGAAGATGATCCAGGACCCCACAAAAAGAATGGAGGCAAAGATTGAGAAGATGCAAGAAATGTTTAACAAAGACCTAGAAGAATTAAAGAACAAACAAACAGAGATGAACAATACAATAACTGAAATGAAAACTACACTAGAATTAATCAATAGCAGAATAACTGAGGCAGAAGAATGGATGAGTGATCTGAAAGACAGAATGGTGGAATTCACTGCTGCAGAACAGAATAAAGGAAAAATAATGAATAGAAATGAAGACAACCTAAGAGACCTCTGGGACAATGTTAAATACAACAACATTTGCATTATAGGGGTCCCAGAAAGAGATGAGAGAGAGAAAGCACCAGAGAAAATATTTGAAGAGATTGTAGTCGAAAACTTCCCTAACATGGGAAATAATAGCCACCCAAGTCCAGAAAGTGCAGAGAGTTCCATACAGAATAAACCAAAGGAGAAACATGCCGAGACACATAGTAATCAAATTGGAAAAAATTGAAGACAAATTCTTAAAAGCAGCAAGGGAAAACAACAAATAAGATACAAGGGAACTCCCATAAGGTTAACAGCTGATTTCTCAGCAGAAATCCTCCAGAAGGGAGTGGCATGATATACTTAAAGTGAGGAAAGGGAAGAACCTAGAACAAAGTTACTCTTCCCGGCAAGGATCTCATTCAGATTCAATGGATATATCAAAAATTTTACAGACAAACAAAAGCTAAGAGAATTCAGCACCACCAAAACAGCTCTACAACAAATGCTAATGGAATTTCTCTAAGTGGGAAACACAAGAGAAGAAAAGACCTATAAAAACAAACTCAAAACAATTAAGAAAATGGTAATAGGAACATACATATAGATAATTACCTTAAACATGAATGGATTAAATGCTCCAACCAAAAGCTTGCTGAATGGACACACACACACAAAAAGACCCACATACATGCTGTCTAAAAGAGACCCACTTCAGACCTAGGGACACATTCAGAATGAAAGTGAGGGGATGAGAAAAGACATTCCATGCAAATGGAAATCAGAAGAAAGCTGGAGTAGCAATACTCATATCAGATAAAATAGACTTTAAAATAAAGAATGTCACAAGAGACAAGGAAGGGCACTACATAATGATCAAGGCATCAATCCAAGAAGAAGATATAACAATATTAAATATATATGAACCTAACATAGAAGCACCTCAATACATAAGGCAACTGCTAACAGCTATAAAAGAGGAAACTGACAGTAACACAATATTAGTGGGAGACTTTAACACCTCCCTTAAACCAATGGACAGACCATCCAAAATGAAAATAAAAAAGGAAACAGAAGCTTTAAATGACACAATAGACCGGATAAATTTAACTGATATTTATATGACATTCCATCCAAAAACAGCAGATTACACTTCTCAGGTGTGCACGGAACATTCTCCGGGATAGATCACATCTTGGGTCACAAATCAAGCCTCAGTAAATTTAAGAAAATTGAAATAATATCAATCATCCCTTCTGACCACAACACTATGAGATTAGAACTCAATTACAGGGAAAAAACCATAAAAAACATAAACACATGGAGACTAAACAATATGTTACTAAACAACCAAGACATCACTGAAGAAATCAAAGAGAAAATCAAAAAATACCTAGAGACAAATGACAATTAAATATGACGATCCAACACCTATGGGATGCAGCAAAAGCAGTTCTAAGAGAGATATTTACAGCTATACAAGCTCACTTCAAGTAACAAGAAAAATCTCAAATAAACAAACTAACCTTACACCTAAAGGAACTAGAGAAAGAAGAACAAACAAAAGCCAAAGTTAGCAGGAAGAAAGAAATCATAAAGATCAGAGCAGAAATAAATGAAATAGAAACAAAGAAAACAATAACAAGGATCAATAAAACTAAAAGCTGGTTCTTTGAGAAGATAAACAAAATTGATAAACCATTAGCAAGACTCATCAAGAAAGAGAGGGAGAGGACTCAAATCAATGAAATTAGAAATGAAAAAGGAGAAGTGGGCTTCCCTGGTGGCGCAGTGGTGGGGAGTCCACCTGCTGATGCAGGGGGCGTGGGTTCATGCCCTGGTCAGGGAGGATCCCACGTGCCGCAGAGCGGCTGGGCCTGTGAGCCGTGGCTGCTCAACCTGCGCGTCCAGAGCCTGTGCTCTGCAACGGGAGAGGCCACAGCAGTGAGAGGCCCACATACTGCACAGAAAAAAAAAAAAAAAGGAGAAGTTACAACAGACACCGCAGAAATACAAACCATCCTAAGAGATGACTACAAGCAATTCTATACCAATAAAATGGACAACCTGGAAGAAATGGACAAATTCTTAGGTATAACCTTCCAAGACTGAGCCAGGAAGAAACAGAAAATATGAACAGACCAATCACAAGTAATGAAATTGAAACTGTGATTAAAAATCCTCCAACAAACAAAAGTCCAGGACCAGGCTTCACAGGTGAATTCTATCAAGCATTTAGAGAAGAACTAACACCCATCCTTCTCAAACTCTTCCAAAAAATTGCAGACGAAGCAACACTCCCAAACTCATTCTATGAGGCCACCATCACCCTGATACCACAACCAGACAAAGACACTACAAAAAAAGAAAATTACAGACCAACATCACTGATTAATATAGGTGCAAATATCCTCAACAGTATACTAGCAAACAGAATCCAACAACATTATTAAAAGGATCATACACCATGATCAAGTAGGATTTATCCCAGGGATGCAATGATTCTTCAATAATGCAAATCAATCAATGTGATACCATATTAACAAATTGAAGAAGAAAAATGATATGATCATCTCAATAGATGCAGAAAAAGCTTTTGACAAAATTCAGCACCCATTTATGATAAAAAAATCTCTGCAGAAAGTGGGCATAGAGGGGACCTACCTCAACATAATAAAGGCCATATATGACAAACCCACAGGAAACATCCTTCTCAAAGTTGAAAAACTGAATGCATTTCTTCTAAGATCAGGAACAAGACAAGGAGGTCCGCTCTCGCCATTATTATTCAACATAGCTTTGGAAGTCTTAGCCACGGCAATCAGAGAAGAAAAAGCAATAGAAGGAATCCAAATTGGAAAAGAAATAAAACTGTCACTCTTTGCAGATGACATCATACTATACATACAGAATCCTAACGATGCCACCAGAAAACTGCTCAAGCTAATCAATGAATTTGGTAAAGTTGCTGGTTACAAAATTAATGCACAGAAATCTCTTGCAATCCTATACACTAATGATGAAATATTTGAAAGAGAAACTAAACACTCCCATTTACCATTGCAACAAAAAGAATAAAATACCCAGGAATAAACCTACCTAGGGAGACATAAGACCTGTATGCAGAAAACTATAAGACACTGATGAAAGAAATTGAAGATGATACCAACAGATGGAGAGATATACCATGTTCTTGGATTGGAAGAATGAATATTGTGAAAATGACTATACTACCCAAAGCAATTTACAGATTCAATGCAATCCCTATCAAATTACCAATGCCAATTTTTACAGAACTAGAACAAAAAGTCTTCAAATTTGTATGGAGGCACAAAAGACCCTGAATAGCCAAAGCAGTCTTGAGGGAAAAAAATGGAGTTGGAGGAATCAGACTTCCTGACTTCAGACTACACTATAAAGCAACAGTAATCAAGTCAATATGGTACTGGCACAAAAACGGAAACATAGATAAATGAAACAGGATAGAAAGCCCAGAGATAAACCCATGCACCTATGGTCAACTAATCTATGACAAAGGAGGCAAGGATATACAATGGAGAAAAGACACCCTCTTCAATAAGTTGTGCTGGGAAAACTGGACAGCTACATGCAAAAGAATGAAATTAGAACACTCTCTAACACCATACACAAAAATAAACTCAAAATGGATTAGAGAACTAAATGTAAGACCGGACACTATAGAACTCTTGGAGGAAAACATAGGAGGAACACTCTTAGACATAAATCACAGCAAGATCTTTTTTGATCCACCTCCTAGAGTAATGTAAATAAAAATAAACAAATGGAACCTAATGAAACTTCAAAGCTTTTGCACAGCAAAGGAAACCATAAACAAGACGAAAAGACAGCCCTCAGAATGGGAGAAAATATTAGCAAATGAATCAACAGACAAAGGCTTAATCTCCAAAATGTATAAACAGCTCATGCAGCTCAATATTAAAAAAACAAAAAACCCAATCCAAAAATGGGCAGAATACTTAAACAGACATTTCTCCAAAGAAGACATACAAATGTCCAAGAAGCACATAAAATCTGCTGAAGATCACTAATTATTAGAGCAATGCAAATCAAAACTACAATGAAGTATCACCTCACATCAGTTAGAATTGGCATTAGAAAATCTACAAACAACAAATGCTGGAGAGGGTGTGGAGAAAAGGGGAGCCTCTTGCACTGTTGGTGGGAATGTAAATTGATACAGGCACTATGGAGAACAGTATGGAGGTTCCTTAAAAAGCTAAAGATAGAATTACCATATTATCCAGAAATCCCACTATGGGGCATATATACAGAGAAAACCATAATTCAAAAACACCCATGCACACCAATGTTCATTGCAGCACTATTTACAATAACCAGGTCATGGAAGCAACCTAAATGCCCATTGACAGACAAATGAATAAAGAAGATGTGGTACATATATACAATGGAATATTACTCAGCCATAAAAAGGAATGAAATTGGGTCATTTGTTGAGACGTGGATGGATCTAGAGACTGTCATACAGAGTGAAGTCAGAAAGAGAAAAACAAATATCATATGTTAATGCATATATGTGGAACCTAGAAAAACAGTACAGATGAACCGGTTTCCAGGGGAGAAATTGAGACACAGATGTAGAGAACAAATGTATGGACACCAAGCAGGGAAAGCAGCAGGGTGATGGGGGTAGTGGTGTCATGAATTGGGCAATTGGGATTGATATGTATACACTGATGTGTATAAAATTAACGACTAATAAGAACCTGCTGTATAAAATATAAAAACACAGAAAAAGCTCCCATGTTTTCCATGATTTCCTTTCTCACTTATATGTCCTCTCATCATAGCAGCCCTTGTTGTAGTCTTAGACCTTGACTAGCCTGAAGGATGATTAGATTTAAAAGACTGTGTGTCTTTTATATATGTATGGAAGAAATCATACCATGTGTATATGTGAGAATCCCGAAGAAAAGAAAAAAACTAATGATAGAAAGGAGAGGAAAGACAGTTTCCTGGACAGTCTCTGAATATGTGAGAAGAAATGCATCTAGTGGACAAGGAAGGGACTGGTTTTAAGACAAGGATGGTTTAACCCTGGGAGTAAGAGGGAAGGTTGAGTGATAGGCACTGAGGCAAGAGTTGGGTAGATATAATAGAAAGAGTAAGTGAAAGTGCTTCCAGTTGCTTGTGGAAGAGTAATCAGAGTTATCAGTAAGAGTGAAGATGGAGGAGGAGGTAATAAAGATTCGAAAAATGATAGAGTGAAATAAGTAAAATTACTTACAGGAGGTTGTGAGAGTAAAGGGCCCTAGAACCATACAGTAGTACTGATAAGTGGCACCAATTTGTGCTTCATGAGACCAGCTGACAGGATTGTATGGTTTTCTCTGACCAGGTCTAGGGTTGGAAATGTGGTGGTGGGGGTGACAGGTTGATGTAATCAGGGTAGGGGTTTGCCAGGTAATAAAGTTGATCATGAATACAAGGAAATAATTTTAATGACGATCCATAGAATCTATGCTGAATAGGAGGGAAAATAAAGCTATGAGCAAAACAAGGGATGGTGAAAATGTGGCAGACTCAATTGACTAGGACAAGTGAGGTCAAATAAATGTTGAAAGTGGAGTGTGTTTTACACTATCCCAAAATTCAATGGCTTAATACAACAATAATTATTCTCACTCTTTTGGCTACAGTTCCACTGGGGATTGATTAATCTAGTCTGGGATTCCCTGGGCCTGCCTCCAAACTACAAACTGAGATTTGTTTCATGTATCACTCATCCCCCTTTGAACCAGAAGGGCATGTTTTTTTTCATGGAAATGGCAAAAATATATGATATGCCCCACCACACAAAGACATACCAACAACTGTTGCAACATGTGCTGTTAATATCTGTAGTGCATCACATGATAGAGCTGATATCAGTAAGGCGAGAGAGTCAGAGCAAACGACTCAACCCAGTAATCTATCACATCCCATCAAGTTGGGAGTCTTTGGGAATTAACACATTGTTTATGCATACACTTCATTTGTTCTTAGGATGAGTGTTTTATTTTTAATTTTATTGGAGTATAGTTGATTTACAATGTTGTGTTTGTTTTAGGGGTACAGCAAAGTGATTCAGTTATACGTATACATATATCCATTCTTTTTCAGATTCTTTTCCATATAGGCTATTACAGAATATTGAATAGCATTCCCTGTGCTATACAGGGTCCTTGTTGGTTATCTCTTTTATATACATTAAGTCCCCTACATAAGAACGAGTTCTGTTCTCAGAGCATGTTCATAAGTCCAATTTATTTGTAAGTCCAAAGAAGTTAGCCTAGGTACCCAACTAACACAACTGGCTATATAGCACTGTACTGTAATAGGTTTATAATACTTTTTACACAAATAATACATAAAAAACAAACACACAAAAGAAGAAAAAATTTAATCTTACAATACAGTACCTTGAGAAGTACAGTAACAGCTGGCATACAGGGGCTGACATCAAGTGAACAGGCAAGAAGAGTTACTGACTGGAGGAGGGAGAGGAGGTGGGAGATGGTAGAGCTGAAGGATCATCAGCAACAGAGATGGAGGGCAAACTGCAATTTCACTCATGCCTGACATTGATGGAATGCACTTTGCATTTTTGAAAGTTCACAGCTTGAAAGTTCGTATGTAGGGGACTTACTGTATAGTAGTGTGCATATGTTAATCCCCAAATCCTAATTTATCCTTCCCCACTATGCTTCCCATTTGGTAACCATAAGTTTGTTTTTGAAATCTGTGAGTCTGTTTCTGTTTTGTAAATAAGTTCATTTGTATCATTTTTTAAAATTCGATTCCACATATGAGTGATATCATATGATATTTGTCTTTGTCTGAATAACTTCACTTAGTAGAATCATCTCTATGTCGATCCATGTTGCTGCCAGTGGCATTATTTCACTCTTTTTTATGGCTAATAGTCCACTGTATATATACACCACATGTTCTTTATCCATTCCTCTGTTGATGGACATTTATGTTGCTTCCATGTCTTGGATATTGTAAATAGTGCTGCAATGAACATTGGGGTGCATGTATCTTTTGGAATTATGTTTTTCTCTGGATATATGCCCAGTAGTGGGATTGCTGGATCATATGGTAATTCTATCTTTAGTTTTTTAAGGAACCTCCATACTCTTCTCTGTAGTGGCTGTACCAATTTACATTCCCACCAACAGTGTAGCTGGGTTGCCTTTTCTCCACATCCTCTCCAGCATTTATTGTTTGTAGACAATAACTGGTCAGATGATGGCCATTCTGACCAGTGTGAGATAATACCTCATTGTAGTTTTGATATGCATTGTTGTAGACAACATAAAGCTTGGTGTTCCCTCAATTGACCCATGGAAACGTTAACCAATAGGTAAAGGACTGGGAAGCTTCTGTCCACTTTCCCAGAAGAGTGGTGTGTGTGCTGTGCTGGGAGGAGGGCAAGTGTAGGGAGTCTACTCCCTACCTTTCCTACTGAATACTTTAAGAGCATGGCCACAAGTGAGTGATTTTCCTCCTCACATAGGTGCCCAGGGAGCAAGCAGATTTTGAACAAGTACTTCACTACCGCTCCCTGCCTTTCTGCACCACTGACTTTGGAATACACTTTCCAAACTGGAGCACCTGTTGTCAAAACGTTAATGGTGTTATTGATGATGAGGCCCAACCAGGCAGGTGACACAGGAACAAAAGGGAACATGACAATCTCTGAAGGTAGTCATAGAAAATTTTCCAATGTTCTTAATGTGTAACTTACCAGAGAGGTTGTAACTGAGCAGGACCCTGTGGGGACTTCCTGGGGCAGACTGCTCACCTGTATCTTCTGCTTTAGCTCCTCTCTGAAGTACCTAAACCATAGTATCTGATGCACATTTCCTGAGTTGTCTTACAGATGTGAAAACCCCCACCAAATGGAAAATGTTAACTACTTGATGACCATGAGCACATAGCCCCCAGACCTACTGGAGCCTAAGGATTGATAATGTTAAGCCCTGTGACAGTGTTAATGCCCTGTTACCTCACCATCAACCAATCAGAGAATCGTGCACAAGCTGATCACACACACTGTGACCCCTCTCCTTCACCTGGCCTTTAAAAATGCTTTGCTGAAACCCATTGGGGAGTTTGGATGTTTTGAGCACTAGCTACCTGGACTCCTTGCTTGGCACACTGCAATAAATGCTGCACTTTCCCAGTGTCAATATGTTGGTGAGTGGACTTAAGTTTGGTTCCATAACAATGCTGGTAAGCATTTTGCCAACTAAAAATTTGCACTTGCCATCTTTGCCATCTACATCTACAAGGATCAAATAATGAACTGCTGCAGCTGCTGACTTTCAACGCCCTCTGAATGGAGTTTAGGGTAGAGATCAGGAAGGAGGCACTCTGTGTTCTGGGAAAAACTGACAGAACAGGTCTTCTGACAGATATTTTCAGGAGAAGATTTTATGAGCCCAATTCTTGCATCTTCTCATATCTAGTAAAGCACTAAAATCCTTCTGGTGATGTCTGCTCCTCATGACTAGCAGTAACCTTCACAAGACTAGCAGAAACTTTCTGCATAAATATGTGCTTGATGGCATGTACCCCACCCCCTTCACCAAAATCACATGTATACTGACCTTCCCTCCTACTGCTTTGGAGAAGTTTCTGAGCACTATCTGAAATGCTGTCTCTGGACTATAGTCCTCATTTTGCCCCAAGTAAAGGTTAATTCACAACTCTCATATTGTGCACTTTTTTTCAGTTGACAATTTGAAGAGATTTAGTAGTCATTTGTTATGTATTTCATGCTAAAACTTATATATATATCTGTCATGAGAATTCATTTTTTGAAAAAGCAGAAGATAAGATCATCTAAAAGGTTCATGGTAGGATTAATAAGCATAATTCAAAAGCATTTTAAGAATAAATTAGCAAAGTAATGTTCATTACTTTGGTTGAGGTTGTTTGAAAGAAACAAATATTCTCAAAGGAAAACTAGTGAGGACGTGGAAGAATAGCAGCCCATGTCTCTTACAGACCAAATAACAGTCAGCAGACTCTATCTGTTCTAGACAGCAGGGAGGTCTTCCTGAGGAGGAAGTTATTCTGTTTGTGTGGTGAATGAAGGCAGGGGAAGACAATTTCCTCCCTAAGGGTTCTCCCTGCTTGCTGTGATTTCCTCTCCTGTTCTTGGAGTTCTGACCTGACTTTATCTAAAGTATAAAAATAAATCACAGAGAGAGGCAGCTGGTTACCCAGGGGCAGGAAGGAATGTCTCCAAGTTACTTTAGAAGGCTAGGGAGGTGCTGTGGACTGTTAGTTTATCCTTTGTTTTTGCTGCTGATTTCTGTTATCCCACTGACAGCTACAGGAAGCAGGGAGTGTGGTCCCAACCATCAGATCATTATGCCCAGTTTAATTTCTGCTTAATGGGGATGCTATACCAGGACACCCCACAGTGACATCAATCAATGAATCATTTCCTTGGGCATGTGTACCATTAAGTGATTGTCAATCCACATTCTCTGTCACCAAAAATTTAAGCTAATATTAATTTGGCCTCTTATATTCTGCCAGTGCCTTATGGGGGCTTTCCCAGAAGCGTGTCCTGAGATGTGGGACACATTCATCAGTAGGTGTTACCAGGGAAACTGTGAGAGGAGAGGTGAGACAGGGGCAGGATGGGAGGCAGGCACAGTGCTGTGGAGGGTGGCTTTGACTCCGTGGTGCAGGGAACTGTGAAAGAGTGAAGAGTACCCTCAGAGCTGTCTCAGTCAGAGGTGAGGGTGCTGGAGGACTTGCTTCCCTGTACCAGTTGTTACCATTGCCAGCAGGCAAAATGGGTTCTAGCAAGTTCCCCCTAAGGACAGTTCCTCAGACATGCAGGCTGTCGGGAGAGAAAGTGCATCAGGAGGCCACACACACAGAAATAGTCCGAGGGCCCTGGGTCTGTGGGGCCTGGGTGGAGTCTGGCTGATACAGTACTGAGTGGCTTACTCCTATTGTAGTGCTTAGCTCTTGCATCAAGTCTAGATTCTGTAACCTTTTAAAGCGAAATCTACTATTATCTCCATTATATAGATGTGGAAGCTAAACCTTAGAAATGTTAAGTCCTTGGTCTGAAGTCATCCAAGTAGAAAATCATGGAGCTGGCATTCAAACCCAAGTCTATGTGAGCCAAGGGCCCAAATCCTTAATCAACTTTACTTCTTGTTCCATGTGAAAATAAATTTAGACTTTAAGTAATTTGTTTCCTGAGCAATTCACAATATTTATACCTATATGTTCATTAGGAAAATTGCAACAAATTTTCTGAGTTATATAGACAACGTTTTGCACATACCAAAAATGGTTAAAATGTCCGCATGGTTCAAGAGACAAAAACAGTGTATGTACACAATTAATTCATGACATTTAGTCTTTATAGTATGACAGCAAATTAAATCGGTGTTATAAGGGCAGTTTCATATAAAGAGTGAAATGAGTATAAAATTATATACACTTAATCTTGAGAAGAGAGGAATAATCTTTAACTTTGGGTGACATTTTCCTATATTCATTGCTTATGAGGTATTTTTTTAAGATTGCAATTTGTAGCTATATAGAGCTATATTCTATAATTCACTTATTTAATTCCTGTTCTCTGCTATAAAAACATAATTACTGAGAACAATCAATTTGTTCCCATTTGATAAAGGGTTAAATCAAGCACACTGCATCAAGGTAGAAGTATGTGGGGGATGTTAACTGTGATGCTACTGAAAGCCCCTCTGGCTTCTGGAAGAAGTAGAATTTCTGTTTCTGCTTCTCATGTCAGTGACTGAGGTTGGTTTGCCTATTTTCTGGATTAGATCTATTTTTCAAATAGCCTGTTGAAGGCATCTAACTGAATCTTGGGACAGAGACTGAAAATGTTCTAAGAATTCAGGTCCTGTAGTCTGAGGTTATTTTCATGAGACTACCTCACACAATTCTTTCTTCTCCAGGTATTTTGATATTGTGATGTTTCATATTTCATGACCCCAGTTTTTCAGGTCTACCTGTATCTGTGGCTTTGGTATTTCTCTCTGTGACAGACATCCTAAGGTGACCCCAATCATTCATTCTATTGTATAATCCCCTCCCCTTGTGTGTAGGCTACACCTGTGACTTGCTTATAACAACTAGAATATGGTAAAGGTGATGGACTTTCACTCCCTTGACTTGGTTATATTATAAAACTGTCTTATGAGAAAGAGAGAGATAGATACAGACAGACAGAGAGAGGGAGACTGACTTTCTTACTGGCCTTGAAGAAGCAAGCTGCCTTGATGTGAACTGTCTTGTCTATAGAAAGGGTCACCAGGCAGGGGACTAGAGGCAGCATTCAATTACTGAGACCTTGTCCTACAAATACAAGGAACTCAAGTCTGTCCAAAATTGCATGAGCTTGGAAGAGGATCCTAAGGCTCTGATGAGACCCCAGACCATGGCCCACACTTTGATTCCAGGCTATGAGAGAACTCACTTGAGGTGTGCTCAAATTTCTGATCTCCAGAAATTGTGAGAGAAAAAGAAAAAGTGTGTAATTTCCAACTGCTAAATGTATAGCAATTTGTTATACAGCAATAAAAACCTGATACACCTGCCCACACTAACGTTGGGTTTGAACGTGTGATCTGATTTAGCCAGTGGAATGGGGAAAACTTGATGTAAGCAGAGGCTTGACAAAGGTGTCTTGCATTTCGACATTCTTTAACTCTTGCTACCAGCACAAAAACAATACATCTGCTAGGTTACTGGAGGGATGTGAGGGACACATGGAAGAGAGCTACCCTGTCCTCTCTGGGTCCATCCTAGACCAGCCAGACTCTGACAACCAGCCAGCTGATCATAGACACATGAGGGAGCCCTGCTCAGAACAGCAGAATATCACCCAGCTGACCCACTGACTAGAGAATAAATTCTTGTCAGTTTAAGTCACTAAGTTTAAGGTGCCTGATTGTAACATTTGTAACAACAGATAATTGCTATGCTTTCCATTGCTTCAGGACATATTTGAGCTTGGACACATATGTGATTGCCTGCTTGGAACTTTTTTTAAAAAAGACACTTAAAACACTTAAAAGCATAAAAGCAGAGACTGAGGGAGCTGCTGAGAGAAAAATATGACCACTTGTTGTAAACTCTTGATAGAAGAGAAATTCTTTTCCAATAAGGTTGAAAATACATTTTAAATTTTCTTTAGCATTTTACAGAGTTTAAGTGACAGCAAAGATAAAGGGTGCTTGCATCTTTTATATACATCTTTTACAGAACAGTCCCATTTTTCTTCTCTTCCAAGGCCTCCAATCTCACCTTGGAGCCTCAGTGCTCACACAGGAGGACAGAGTTCCCTGCCCACTGTCCCTCCATGTGACAGATCTTCATAGAGCCTCAAGCATTCTCCTTCCCTGCAGGAAACCTGGTGACAGCCTGTTCCTCTGGCAGGAATGGTGAGAGGGCGTGTGGAGAAAGAAGAGAGGTCTGGGGATGGGGCTGGTAAGAAAAAGATGCTCTCTTTGAGGCTCAGAGCAAACTGGAAGTACTCTCCCATCCTGTGGGCACAGGCCTTCGTCTCAGACCCAGAGCTGTCCAGAAACTAGAAGCTCTGTGCAACGTGAGATTAGGGGTTGCACTTCTTTTTGATCCTCACAAACTCACCAGTGGGAAAAAGAGAATACAGGAAGCATTATAACTCAGTTTTGATGCACTAAATGTCAATAGACAAAATGCAATCAAAAGATTTTTCTTTTAAGTGATTTTCTTGGTAATAAAATTTTTAAAAATAATTTTTAACCATTCAAACTTACAACCATTCAAAAGAAACTGAAATAGGGGTAAGTCTAACAAAGCATGCATCTTGAAACTACACAAATCTGATGAAAGAAATCAAAGGAAATCTCAATAAACAAAGAGACATACTGAATTCATGAATTAGAAAACTACGTGGTAAAGATGTGAATTCTTAAAATTAGTACAAGGTTACAATTCCTATCAAAATCTCAACAACAATTTTTGTAGACATAGGTAAGCTTTTAAGTGATTTTTGTTTTCCATTTTAGAAGAGTGAAAAGATGGAATCTTTCCACAACTTGTTTATCAACTGGCTTACTTGCGAACAACTGAAGTACCTTGAAGTATTTCTTTCCTAATTTAGCTAAGTATAACCACATGCAAGTCTGCTTGCATTTATCTATTTAAGTTCCATATAGATTTCTTGTAATATTATTGCACTGTCAGAGGAAATGGGCCTGAGAACATGGATGAAAGATGGGGAAGAAAACATGGTCCCCAGGGGAGAACCATGTTCACTTACTAGCAGATAAAGCTGTTTCTTTAGAATGCTTCACAGGGACCCTCTCTTAAGGACAAGTTACTGGGGGCCGTCTGCTACTACGCTGGGTGGTCTGCTTACCTGAGACAGTGCTGAGGTAACAGTCCAATGCACACTGGGGAGAGGTGTGATCAGTTACCTCCAGAAGACACCCGCAACAGGAATCATTCAAGTTCTGGAGCTCCCTGGCCCCTTGCCAACTGCTCACCACCTGGTGACCAGCCTGCTGGGTGATGCCAGGCACTGGGGAACCACTGGCCTTCTACCTGCCCTCTGACTTCTCAAAGCAATTTTTATCTGGGGATCATCTCACCTCCTTGAAAGGTTCATCTTTCCTCTTTGGCAAGTTAGGATTTCACTTCTGAGTGCTTGCATTTATTCATTTCTCTCAGTGCTAATGTTGGGCTCATCCAAACAGTTCATCTATTCCTTCTGGACATGAGGTATCCCTGAACCAGCTCCATTTCTTTCAAAATTCGTGAGGTAAACACAGAGGACATGGAGGGCAAGGAAAGCTAAAATGTAATGCCATTTATAAGACTTATAATTCTTTTTCAGAACCCTGACTCAACTGGTGCTTGAAATGTAGAACTAAATCATGGGTTAGGAATATTTTATGAGATCCTTTCAGTCTGGCTTAAAGGTGCTAAGGCCTTAAAACATTTGTTCCTCTTGGTTTGTTATTTCTAGTCCAATCCTCTTTCTACTTGTTTTTTTTGGAAACAGTTCATCACATTTGCAAAAACTTCAGCTAATTTTTCATTTGTGAGTTCACTAGGTCAATTCCAAGCACCTATTCAGACTTGTTGATAACCTATCAAAATGACAGTAACTTTCTCTAAAGACAAAACTTCCAACCTTGTTTAGGAGAAACAAGATAGGCTACTTCCACATGTTTACTTGAAGAATCACATATTTGCTGTAATACAATTTTGCTACCTCTAAGTGCAGTTCCTGAGTACAGTGCAAAGTTTCATACTACAGAATGAAAAAAGGAAGCTTGTCACATTTAGAGGAATAATATTCAGTTTTCAATTGAGAATAGAGTTCATTTACTTTTAACATAAAGCAAAAGACTGTATTTAAAAACTTTTGTATTAATAGTTAATTGCTATATATGTGTAGCAAAAAAATCTAGCACACCTCACATACCACGGATGCTGCTATGATTTTAGGAGATGTGATCTTCATTTTTAAAAACAACTATCACCCATAGTCCCAGAGAGCATGAAAATTTGCAATATCCATCAGTCACCCTGTCAAAGTCATAAAATCTTTCCTGTCCATTTTTCAAATTTCAAAACATCACAGCAGGATTGTAATCAACCATAACAGTAATATTTATAATATACAATTTAACTGTAATGACACATATAAGAATTTCTTTATCACAAAGTTGTTCCCCTGAGACATTTGTGTCTTCCTATCAGTATGGAAAACAGCATTCAAGGGTTGAGCACACTGATAGCAGCACATTTCAATTGGAAAAATAACCTATCCAAAACTGTAAATTTCCATCAAAGGATACAATCTGAAAGATACCATAAAGGTATATGTAAAATAACTTGTTATCTCATTTAGTTGTCAAACATGAAGAATTTCATGTTTGGATGGAATTTCATCCAAAGAGTCCAGGTTGACACAGAAGCGTTGAGGTTCCCTTGCTTGGGAGTCCTTCATAGCTGTATCTCTAATGTGCTGAGAAACTGTGTCAGTTCTGATGCCTGTGCATTGTATCTCCAGTTGATTTCTGTGCTCGTGAATATACACCATAAATAAAGTCAAGGGAAAAACAATAAAAGTAGGTTTAAAAAGTTTTTCCTGCCTTCAGACAGAAGCTGAAGCCATTTCTAAAGGAATCCAGCATATTTAATGTACATGGCTCCTCACCATTCCCAACAAAAGAGAGAGGTAGCAATAAATATATTTTTCAATTCAGCATATCAAAAGGATGTGGATTCTATACATATTAATACTGATGGAATTCACTAAGCAATATTGTCACCTTCACACATCTTAAATACAAATGGTGATTAATTGATGATATTGCTGGGATTGCACATAATCAACAAGTCCTATGTTAGTTTTTGAACATCAAAATTCATAGTATTTAATAAGTCATAGATGGTATCTCTAGGAAGACCTTAACTCCAATTCAGTTCCATCATTTGGGTAAACTTCATAACAATGTTTCTTAATTAAGTTCTGCTTTAGAATGCCAAAATAGATGTACACATATCACCCAGAACCGCATAGATGTCCACACAAAACTCAGTAGTGTTTGTTTTCCCAGAAAGTTTCTGAAATGCATCTATGAGCTCAGGGTCTAGTGTACATGTCACTATTCTCTGAAGATCTCTAATTAAATATCACATTTCTGGAAGAAGATAAAGTTAACAAACAGTAAGCACATATGCCTGCTGCAGTCACTTCCCTGAGAATGAAATATTCTGCTTTTAAAAAGGAAATGACAGGGGGCTTCCCTGGTGGCACAGTGGTTGAGAGTCTGCCTGCCGATGCAGGGGACACGGATTCGTGCACCAGTCCGGGAAGATCCCACATGCCACGGAGCGGCTGGGCCCGTGAGCCATGGCCACTGAGCCTGCGCATCCAGAGCCTGTGCTCCACAATGGGAGAGGCCACAACAGTGCACAACAGTGAGACGTCCGTGTACCGCAAAAAAAAAAAAAAAAAAATGACAATTTCAAGTACACATATTCAGATAGAGTTTTTTTTAACAATATTTTTTTAAATTTAATTTTTAACTTTTTAAATTTAGTTTTTTAAATTTTGGCTGCATTGGGCCTTCATTGCTGCATGTGGGCTTTCTCTAGTTGCGGTGAGCAGGGGCTACTCTTTGTTGTGACGTGCGGGCGTCTCATTGCAGTGGCTTCTCTTGTTGCGGAGCATGGGCTTTAGGAGCACAGGCTCAGTAGTTGTGGCGCATGGGCTTAGTTGCTCTGGGCATGCGGGATCTTCCCGGACCAGGGATGGAACCCGTGCCCCTGCATTGGCAGGAGGATTCTTAACCACTGCACCACCAGGGAAGTCAAAACAAAATCAACAAGTATTTTGTGTATCAAAAATGATCTGAGAAGGCTGATTCATAATCTGTCCCATACAAATATTCAGCGACTTAGAATTAGATGAAATCACAGAGATTTCATTGCACAACAAAGAATTTAAAAATTATATAAAATAAAGAGAAAAAATTGAAATGCAATCAGGAAAAGAATGAGGCCTACTAAGTTCAAGTAACAACTTTGCACTAGAAGACAGTTTAGATAGTCAAAACAAAATGATCATTGTTTTACTGTGAAGGGAAGGGGCTCCTTGTTAACCTCCTTGCTGGGATGTGACCCCCTGCACAAAACGCTTCCCTTACCAGTGCCTAACCTTCCCTTAAAGTCTTGGTCTTGCACTGGGAGAATGCTGATTCAGTGACTGTCGTAGTTTAAGAATATATCATTTTGGCAAAAGAATGCATCTATCAGCTTAGAGCTGTTGATGGGCCTAAAGCTGCTGTTGAAAAAGACATTCGTTTGCTTATTTTTGTTAATTCTTACTAACTTCTAGCATAATACCTGCCATTTGTATGGTCTAGAAGTTAGTTGGAAACATTTTGCTCCCTTTCTGGTCAATAAGGTATGCATTTAAAATTTTATGCATTATAGCACAGGGAGATCAGCTCGGTGCTTTGTGACCACCTAGAGGGGTGGGATAGGAAGGGTGGGAGGGAGGGAGACACAAGAGGGAAGAGATATGCGAACATATGTATATGTATAACTGATTCACTTTGTTATAAAGCAGAAACTAACACACCATTGTAAAGCAATTATACGCCAATAAAGATGTTAAAAAAATTTTATGCATTTAAAAACACCTTCAAATAAGCAATTTCTCTTTTCTTACCAAGGTGTGACCTCTGAATACTATGCTTTTCTACACCATTTGAGAAGAACTTTATAGTTCAAACTTTCACCCTATAGCTTGGTTTGTCTCTAAATACTGGTTTCTATCACAATGAAAATTTGTGCCCCTCTAGGCCTGTGCCTCCTGTACAATAAAGACATGTGCCCATTCCATACATGAAAAGAGATAAAATATAATCATGTAGGTTCAAGTTAAGCTGGAATAGAAATAGAATTTTTCCTGGTTTAAATCAACAATATCATAGCCTTTTGACTTCACATGTAAATTTCACATGTGGATGAATTTGGTTGAAAGCTAAAACTGAAAATTTTCATTCCTGTATTCTCATCTATTACTTTAAATTACAGTGTGTTTGTAATTATTAATTTGGCTTAAAGACAAGGATTCACTGGTAATTTTCAAAGGAATGGGTTAAAGAGAATAGGATATAGTTTAAGTACTAAACATACTAACTGTAAAAATAGTATGGATTCACATTAAGAGATTTTTCCATACTATAGAAAAGATTATTGTGTTTCAACCACAGTACTAAATTTTATTTGATCATACTAAAAATATATCAATGTAAATAAGATAGAACGTAGTGAGAAGTAAATAAAAAGCATAATTTCAGCTTTCAGATTACTAATTATATAGATTTAAAATCTTCTTAAGTAGTTAGAAGTGCAGTCTGATTTGGCAATAATTTCTTGACATTATACCAGTTATAAGAAGCCAGTTGAAGAGATTTTAGCCCAATAAGAACCTAGAGAATTTTCACCATAAATTATCCCCACACAGGAATGGGACACTGTTTTGGTGCTCTGGGTTCTCTTTTCTAGAGACGTTTCAATGAATAAAGAAGACATTTATATTTTATTATATAACTTATTTTCATTTCAAATTCTCAAGCAATAAAAAATTTAAAAGCAATGTTGGTAATTTCAGTTAGGCAGGACTTGGAATATGGAATATTGCATCTCTTTCATAGACTCTATGACTCTTCAAAGTGTCCTAAAAACACTATGAGTTTGATTAGCAGCAAAACATTAGCCTAATCAAAACCTTCCTCCTCCCCCTATGCATATATACATATACACAAACTATACATCAATACATTCTTAGCTTAAATATGACAATTTGACTGTTATTCCCAGAGGCTGTGCAAGGTTACAAATACTGTTCAAGACCACTAGTACCCAACTGGTTAAGAGAAAACCAATCCTTTCATTAAAACAAACAAATAAAACTACAAAATAATTCGATCACATATTCTGAATTTCTCTTAAGATTAAAAACATTGAGGGATACAGTGAATCACCCAATATATTACTGTTCTGAGTTCTATAATTTTCTTTATCTAAAACTATCTTTTATACATAGATGCGTTTAAACATAGTTTCAGCAATTCTAAGTAGATTCCTTTGAAAAATATGACAAGTATTTTTTTTTTAACTTGGAGGAAAGTTCTGCAAGGAGTGGGTTTTCTTCTCACAGATGAATTTTGCAGCATTTTCTCCCAGAAGCACACTGTCATCCTGTATACATGTGTCCTAAGGATGAAGCCTCTTAGCACTGGACCTCCAGAAAGAGGTCCTGCAGGCACCATGGTATGTTGGTCTTTTCTCTTCCACACTCTTTTAGCAGCACCCAATCTTTGGGCATCTTGCCAGTAGTGGTTGAAGTCCAGAACTTGATCTTCACTGGGAAAACCAAGTCCATTCAAAATGCAGCACTTTCATCTTTTGGTTGGGTGATTCTTGGTCCCCCATGGATAGGAGTGATACCTAGAAGATTCAAAAGTGGAAGAAGTTCTCTACAGTCTCAAATATTTTAGTTCACATATTCAGTTTCAAAAGCAGTAGCTCAGGTATATAAATAAATAAATCACAATGAATAAAAAGGTGATTCTAAACATGATGGAATGGGGAGATTTTTAGAAAGTTGACTTTTGCTGAAGTTCAGTGCTAGCATTTTCTTTCTCAAATTATAAATGTAATAGGAACTAATAATCCTACAGTGGAAAAATTAATACCCATCCAAAGTAACCTGTACATTAAATGCCTATTTTAAAGCAATGCAAGTTGATTCAATGTAGATTTCTTTTTCTCTCAACACATATTTCATTGTTACAAAGTAAAATATTAACATGTGCCCCTAAGTATAAAAGAATGGTATGCTGGTCATCTATTCATTCACAAAACTCAACAGTTTCACTCTCATTAGAACAGTGATAAAATGAAGGCACGCCAGGCTGTATCCTTCTGGTAAGGAAGCTAAATATTAATGTGTGCAAAATATAGGTAATCATACATCCCTGCAAATGACCACAAATAGAGCCCAGCTGGGGCTGGCCCAGTTTATTTTGACCTTGTTTCATTTTCCTTGCAATCGCAACTCAGTTCTACTTCCCCTTCCCAAATCCCTCATTTAGGTTAGGGCTCCTTGCTGCTGTTTCTATTTTTGTTATCACTTTCTTTAACTAATGCAGTATGTTGTGCCTGAGACATTCTTCCTACCAACTACCTAAGCAGTCTCACCATTACTTATAACAGTTCTAGGTATCTTCCCCAAAGACAGCTAATAGCTAGATAATGGCCTTATCCTGAGACTTTCCATTTGAGAATAGCATCTCTCTAACCCTAACTAAACATAAACCCTATGATCTAAGCTGAAATGTTCCATGTCTTGGCTTAATGCTTTAGCTGCTGTCTGGATGCTTTGTAGATGTGTGTATAGGTTTGAACTGACAGTCTTAAGCTGTAAGCTTGAGGAATACAGGACTTATGTATGTAATTCCCTTTGCATGGTTATTAATCAAGATCATTTAATAATATTTTGCAATGATGGCTGTGATGACAATTAAGATGATGATGATGATTATGAGAAGAATAGAAGATCTGACTAGATACTGGTGGAGGAGTTAAAACAATGTTTCTTATTTCAAACCACATTGCTAGGGAAGGTTTTCTCAACTTGTGTTCCAAGTAAAAGATGAAAAATCACTGGGTAAACAAGGTCAACAGACTTCTTTCCTAAAGTATATCTCAAAGTTTTCAATATAGTCATGTGTGTCAACATTCTCCCAAAATGGAAAAATGTACATTCAGGGTTTCCCAAATATATTTGGTCATGGAACTTTATTTTTCATATAACATCTATTATCATCTTTGATAATATTGGCTATTTACAAAACCTATTTGGGAAAATACACTCTACTGATTCTAAGTACAGATTCTAATTACCTCTACACATCCTGTGATATTTAGCATCCTCTATCCTTTGAGTACAGAAAAATCATGACTGTCACAGCTGATCTGATTCATATTTGGAATTATGTACACTTTCAGTTTGTGAAGTATTAGGTACTTCTATGTGGAGCCTGACTTACTTCTTGGAAACTAATTGGGAACATCGGTAAACAAGTAATGGCTTTAAGCATAACCAAAGGTTATTTTCACTGGTAAACCATGAAAACTGTCTCCCCCAATTATATATGCTATCACTGCTATTAGGAGTTGAAAAGGGAGTATCATGGTTATATGGATTTTTTTTTTTTTTTGCTGTACACGGGCCTCTCACTGTTGTGGCCTCTCCCATTGTGGAGCACAGGCTCCGGACGCACAGGCTCAGTGGCCATGGCTCATGGGTCCAGCCGCTTTGCAGCATGTGGGATCTTCCCAGACTGGGGCACGAACCCGTGTCCCCTGCATCGGCAGGAGGACTCCCAACCACTGCGCCACCAGAGAAGCCCCTGGTTATATGGATTTTTAAATGGATGATTCATTTTTATTTGGAACATTTTAAGAAAATTTGATGTCATTTCCATCATATATTACTTTAACTTGATCGTTTAAATCATATCTTCATATTATATTCACAATTCTGAATATAACTGTAAATAAATTTTCACCTTTGTCATTAGGCCTCTTATTGTCTATTTACCATAAGAAGAAAATCTGCAATTTCTTTTAATACAGGAATATGTCTTTGAAAGTAGAAGTAATGTTTAATTTTTTAAAAACTTAATAACCGTAGAATTGAAAAGGATAACCATAAATTTCAAAATAAGACTGGAATTACTATTTCTAAAAAAGGAAAAATAAGAGCTCTTATAAGAGTTTCCCGAAGTTCCTTACACCCCTGTTTTTTCATTATATTTAGCTGATTTTCTGCAAAAATTTGAAGACATCCATTGCCCATGATCCTGAGTCTCTGAGAAAATGTGATTAAAAAAATGATAAGCATGACTTTTGCCCCACTACAAGCCAACGGCACTTGAAATAATAAGTTGCTGAGAGTCAAGAACAGAGACATTCATCCTATCCATGGAAGGCTGGATGTACTCAGATCAAGAGGAAAAAAATGAAAATTCAAAATCCCTCCAGGGATGGGGGGAGAAGAGTTATAATGGAGATGGTTATTTCTATTAACAATATACCTTTGGAAAATGAGAATTACTCATCATTTCTCTGTGGTTACAAATCACAACAGGACTAAATGTACAAAGATAGTATTTTGGAAATATATTATCAAGCCAAAAGAGCAAGCAACTGAATAATCTTATCTGTGATTCATAAGAACAACTCATTGAAACAGGGAAAAAAAAGGCTAACCTAACCTCAAAAAAGATTCTAATTTCAATATAATGACCTTAATAGAATGTTCTTGAGACCTCTTTCTCTTTCCATGGCTAACAGTTATCTTTGGGGAAGACTTCTAGAATACTTTAAATAGTGGTCAACAGATAGCTTCATTAGCTAGACAGGAAGGTTATTCCTCCAGGTAGAAAAGGCCACTTAGGGAAAACAAACTCCACTGGACTATGTCTCCTAAGGCAACTTTGGCCATATAGGATGTGTAAGTGGTTACTCATGGTCAATTTGATGCTTCTGTTATGAGAGGGCTCCTTGGAAAAGTCAAGAGACAGCTCATGTATAGCAGACACTGTCAGCGCCCATATCCCCTCTTTCAAAGCACTTCAAAGCATGCTGGCCTGATTCCTTACGGCCAGCACCTGCGTTTCTTTTCCTGAGGATATCTCTGGTCTCTAGAATCTGCTTTGTCCACCCTTACAGAAGGCCAGAAATGCCAGGGAACTAACGTCCTCTGGGGAAAAAGGCCTCAAACGATGACTAATGGAAATTAGAGATAAATACCATCCCAGCTCCCTCAGTCCATAAGTGGGAGAATTGAGGTACATGTTCTCCACTGGCTCTCAGATTTCCACAATGGGATCAAGCTCCAACCACCACAATAGTAACTTACTTGAAAATGAAATCTTTATTGAATTATTTCTTCAATCCCTTACCAGAGTTTCTTGGGATTGCCTCTCAAACTAATTGTACTCAAATCTTTGTGCCCTAAACTGTGCCCAACAGTAAAATTGCAGGAATCCATAACTGAATGAAATTGATATAAAATAGAGTATATTTTTAGATCACCAATAATGATTATTTTAGAAGATAACACAGCCCCAGTAAACTGCAATTTCTTATCTAGGGTAAGCAAATGGGAACACATAACAACAAATCCCTTTCCCACAAACATATCTTAAATTCACCAGAAGTGATTCTTTGTTTAATTGCACTTTCCCCCTTTCATTCTATACAAATAATTGCTAGATTTTAGTCATGGACATTTGAGTTTCGGCTCTTCCAATATGGGACAAACATGCTTAATTTAAAAAAAATGTAGAAATAATTTTCCATTTCATTATGTAGGAGTAAATTACTACTAAGTGATCACCCTTTCTTTTTCAACCAAGAATACAGCAGCTGCATCCATATAAAATATGGTCAACATACATTCTACTCACAGTTGTATCAAGTCTAAGCCAAGACATTTTACAAAAGTGTTTAAAATAGAAGGTCGGGGAAAACCTCTAGAATCAAGGATAGAGAAATTAGATCTAATATCCAATGCTCTAAATTGAATTTTCACATTTCTAGATCTCACCTGTTAGAAGTAAAATTGTAATAACCACTTTCCTCTAGGACTTCTTCAATCACAATCTAAAGTTAAAAAATATCAGGTTAGTATTGAATTAAAAGCAACAAAATAAAATCATTCAGAGGCACCACAAAAACCTCACCTGCATCTGTTCATATGTTATCCCCTGCTCCAAATCAAAGCTGGAGGGTAGACCTGAAATAGATAAATTATGAAAAGCCTGACATTTGGTTCATGTTTTCTTAGATTTTATTGGCAATTATGATTCACATGCAGTGAAAAGAGGTCAGTTTCTTAGTGATGAAGATGAGTACTTACAAACACATTCCAAATTATCTTGGCTTTTGGGGTGGCCATCACAAAATAATACACAAGATTTATGTGCATTGCTCATGGTATAAATTGGCCAATTAAGTTAGGGGTGTGTGTGTGTGTGTGTGTGTGTGTGTGTGTGTGTGTGTGTGTGTGTGTGTGTGTAAGGATAGGTGAGGAGTGGTTCTAAACACAAACCTCCTGATAGGCAAAGAAAAGATTAAGAAACTATTCCTAATCCACAAGGCAAAAAGAGTAGATATGTGCTAGAAAAAAAACAAATTCTTAGAGGAAGGCAGAAATAGCCAGAGGAGGACAACAAAGGTCTAACCCTTGGCTATGGCTGCCAGGAGGGAATAAAATACATTTAAAATCAGAAGACAGTAATTCTTTTGAGGTTTGGTCTGAGTATGATATACCAGCACATTAACAAACCCCAGCACCACCCAAAGCAATGTTGACCAGTTTCCACTCAGGTCAATCAACACTTATCACATGGAGGCCCAGGAGCTCCCCTGTCACTTACTTAGGAGAGAGAAAAGAGAATGGGTTGAAGGTTAAGAGGACGCACAAGGATGTGAGTGCTGGCAGCTTGTTTTTCAAGCCCAGCTTAAAGGTGTTGCCCAAAGTGCTCCCTGGTTCTTCTGTCTTTGCTTCTGTCCAGGCTGCCATGACTAGGGACACACCTGGTCTGCTCTGGGTAGGAGCATCCAGCTTCTGAAAGAGCCTGTCAACTCCCTCTCAGGATGCTGAGAGACTTCCACCAGAGTTCTTCACTCAGCAGGGCTGCTGTGGTAAGAAGTCTGGCCTGTGACTGACCTACCTGCCCAGGGGGATGCAAATGACTTTACTTCACTTAGTATGATAATCTCTAGATCCATACATGTTGCTGCATATGGCAAGATTTTATTCTTTTTTATGGCTAATATTCAATTATATATATATATATATACCACATCGTACTAAGGGAAGTAAGTCAGAAAGACAAATATTATATGATATCACTTATCTGTGGAATCTAAAAAATAATACAAATGAACTTATTTACAAAACAGAAACAGACTCACAGACATAGAAAACAAACCTATGGTTACCAAAGGGGAAAGGGGGGGAGGGATAAATTAGGCATATGGGATTAACAGATGCACTCTACTATATATAAAATATATAAACAATAATGATTTACTGTATAGCACTGGGAACTATATTTAATATTTTTAATAACCTATAAAGGAAAAGGAAAAGAATCTGAAAAAGAATATATATATATCTGGATCACTTTTCTGTACACCTGAAACTAACACAATATTATAAATCAACTGTAGTTCAATTAAAAATAAATAAAAGCAAATGACTTTAGATAACAGTTTATCTCGATCTTACAGATTTCTCAGGGATGATTTTAAATGCAGTTCTGTCTACCCAGTTTAGCTGTATCCTAGGCGTCCAAGACTTAGGGAAAGTTTGATAATTAGTACATGAAGTGATTTGCCTAAATTAGGCAACTTCAAAAGCACAACAGGATTAGGCTTTTTTTTTTGTCTGAGTAGATGGCAAGTTTTCATTTAACAGTAAAAGTTTCACATCTGTCTGCCCCACTGAGAGATATAACTATAGTTTACAGGGATTCCGAAATTATTTAGGAATTCTGTAACCTCAGAGTAGCTTGAAGATCTCTTCTGAGGTCAAAAATATCACAAGAAAAATTACATTATGCTGAGTCCCTACTACTGGCTAAGTACTTTTTATATATTTACACTGATCATTGCTATAATCCTAAGATGGTTACCATTTTTGTTCCCATTTTACAGGCAAGAAAACTGGGGTTCAGTGAGGTCAAATAATTTGCTCAAGGTCAGCTACTAAGAGCTTGAGCTGAGATTTGAATCTAGGCATCCTGGTTTACAGAATACATACCTTTAATCCCTATGTTATATTGCCTCCCTATGAGAAATTTTTTCAAAAAAGAAAAAAAATTAAATATGTCTGATGTGGATTCTTCAGGTAAGTGTCAAATTTTCTGTTTTATTCAAGTTCTTCATTTCTGCTTTTTATCCCCCTGGATGTTTTTGAGCATTTGATTTCCCATCACCAGATAAGAAGAAGTAAAGGGAAATACAATTTACCCACACAGATTCTGTTTGCTTATGGTATTAATAAATGATCAAGGAAGGTGTCACAAGTGTGTAAAATAAATCTCAGGGAATTTCTAAATTCCTACTGTATGTCCTTCCAACTGTCACCACAGATAATCAAAATAAACTCTGTTTTCATTTTAAATTGAAGATAATCTTTTAAGGATAGCTGTTGATACAAACAATCTATTTCTTTGTGAAAGCCAGATTTCCTGTGTTGAAGACCATTACCTGTTGGGTTATTTGGGGATAGGCTGTTTCGACCTGATGAATGATGCAATAAATGGTAATCTGCTGTGAAAAAGTTGGGCTCAATTGGTTCTGGAGATCCCTGAGATAACTGAAACAGAAAAAGCAAAACTGCATCTTATTTTGCATTCAGAATCAAATGACATGAGACCTCTGTGTGCGTCTCTGCCCAGAAAAATTAGTGCTCTTCTGTTGTCAATCCCTTGTATACAGATAAAGACCAATCTTCTTCCTTTAAAAAAAATGATAAATTAGATGCAGGCAAATTACAGTGAAAGCAAGTAGATAATTCCTGGTCACATGAAAATAAATACTATATAGCTTTATGAGAACAAAATAAAACTGGATAGAAAAATAATGGCATGGGCCTGAGATATCAAAATGTTATTTTTGTCAGGTGTAGGAGGAATGAACTCCAATCATTCAACAAAACATAATTTTTAGCCCAGATCATTCTTGTTTAACCAAGGCAAACACATTTCTTAATACCTTTTTCTAAATTACTTTTTTTTTTTTTTTTTTTGGCGGTACGCGGGCCTCTCACTGTTGTGACCTCTCCCGTTGCGGAGCACAGGCTCCGGATGTGCAGGCTCAGTGGCCATGGCTCACGGGCCCAGCCGCTCCGCGGCATGTGGGATCTTCCTGGACCGGGGCACAAACCCGTGCCCCCTGCATCGGCAGGCGGACTCGCAACCACTGCGCCACCAGGGAAGCCCCTAAATTACTATTAATTAATTTTAATCTCCAAACATTAATTCCCAACACTGTAAAGGAAAGAGTAATTCACTAAATGCCAGAACTTATTAAAGTTCCAATTGTTTAATGCCGTTCTATAATGATGAATTTTTTAAATGAAACTTTCAAAATCCTTTCACCTTTAATTCCAACTAACACTTGAGCTGGCCAAGTTTTTGCGCCTGTGTAAAACAATATACTTTTAAAATGTCGATACATATTAATAAACCAGAAACAAAAGGCACAATTTAGACTATTCGATAGTAGTTACCTTGGATTCACAAACTCTATTCATGAATTAAAACATAACATGGTTCAATCATTTGAGCAAATTGTTTGGCGGTTCACAAATATGCCCACCCTTTAAGCCAACAATCCCACTCTTGGATATACACACACAAGAGAAATGAGTACTTCTGTTCATGAAAAGACATGTACAAGAATGTTCGTAGCACATTTATTCGTAATAATCAAAAACTGGAAAACCCTCAAATGCCCACAGGATAGATAAATATATTGTGGTGTGCTTATCCAATGGAATTTTGCCAAACATGAAAAAGAACACACTGTGGATATACACAGCAAGATGGATGAGTGTTGAGCAAAAGAAGCCAGACACAAAAGGATACACAATGTATAACTTCATTTACACATATTTTCACAACCGAGAAAAGCTAACCAATGGTGACAGAGATCAGGACAATGATTACATTGTAACAGGTAGTAGAGTTTGACCAGGAAAAGGCAGGCAGGAGCCTTCTTCTGGGCTGGAAGTGTTCTATATATCGATATGGGTGGTGGTCACATGGGTGAATATATATGTAAAAGTTCATGGAGCTGTATATGTACTTCACTGTATACATTATGCATTTTATACATTAATATAAACATTTTATATTAGCAATTGATAATTATTCCATCAATATGCTTTGGATACTATAAATAAAAATCATTTTTGAGTTTTCCAGTCTTCATATTGCCAACGAATGCTACACATTAGAAAAAAGATATGAATCATCCTTTTATATTCTTGAAAATTTATTTTCCTTACTTTAGTGACAACTGATAAAATTAATAACCCATCTGTAAAATGACAAGATTGTAAGACTGTAATAGTGTAATGCAGGAAGATTTTATTCACTTAATAACTTTCTCATCAGTTCTATTAGGAGGCAATGCAGATAGCCTTAAGCATTCTGTAGTTCTAATATCTAAGGTAGTAGATTATTCCAACTGAACTTCTTAATATGTCTTGTAATGCTGAAAATGATTTCCTGGTATTACCTTCCAAGTGACTTCAGATGGATTTTTTTTTCATATGGTTGAGCATAGGAGTAATTTGGCTGCCTGAAATGTTCATCCCAATTATTTCTTAGAAAGCTTATTTAAGTCAACTTAATTATTAAGTGAACACCTTGGAATCCTAAAGATTTCACAGACAGGAAGATGCACAGTATCATATGTGAATTGTTACATGGAGAGGTCAAAAGAGTCATTTTAAGATGACAGGACAAGTTCTTTTCATTGATTCAAACCTTGAAGAGAGGAGTGTTTGATGTTTCCAGAGCCTGTGTCACACTAGCAGTCTTCTAGCCTAAGAACTGTGAATTCTCAGAGGGATGGGACCATGGAAGAAGCCAAGGACTAAAATCTTTAGTCTTGTGTTTGAGACCCAGATACATTTATTTTTATCCTAGGAAATTTCCAGAACTTTGTTTTGCAGTTCAGTTTTTTGATGTATACTATATTCTTTCAGCAAATCTTTTTTGCCCCTTACTATGTGACCTGAGCAGGTTTTGTAAATCAGAAATGTAAACCTTTCAATCCACATACACTGATGATCTGCCTAGCTTATTAGCACCATGCTGGGCACCATGGAGGACACAGAAATGATCTGGCCTCCATGAGACTTGCAAATTGACTGGAAAAATAGTCTAATGTATATAAAACAAGAGGGCAATGCATTAAATAATGAAGTGTGAAATGAGACCGTGAGATCTAAGCTTACACAAAAAAGGATGCTTCATGAAGACCAGCATGGTTTTCAGAAGCTCTGTAGAAGAAACACTAGAGCTGAAACTCAAAGGCTGGAATTGGGTGGGATGCAAGGAAGTCAAGTGAACATTCCAGGTGAGAGGAACTTGAGGGCACAGTCTGGGTATTGCATATTAATGGCAAAGTGATAAAGGGCTATGACATTAGTCCATGTTATAGAGGCTTGGGGATTTAGGTTGAAGAGAGGAACACAAGTGTTATACATTAATTCAGGGAGTATTTTTTATTCAAAAACATTCTTTAACTTAAAATTTTAAAAAATTTAAATATTTTTTAGCCACACTACACGGCATGTGGGATCTTAGCTCCCTGACCAGGGATCAAACCCAAGGCCCCTGCATTGGAAGCACAGAGTCTTAACCACTGGACCACCAGGGAAGTTCCCAGGGAGTATTCTTTTTTAAAAAACAGCAGGTTCAGGGGCTTCCCTGGTGGCGCAGTGGTTAAGAATCCACCTGCCAATGCAGGGGACAGGGGTTCGAGCCCTGGTCCGGGAAGATCCCATATGCCATGGAGCAACTAAGCCCCGTGTGCCGCAACTACTGAGCCTGCACTCTACAGCCCACAAGCCACAACTACTGAGCCCATGTGCCACAACTACTGAAGCCTGCGCGCCTAGAGCCCGAGCTCTACAACAAGAGAAGCCACTGCAATGAGAAGCCCGCGCACCGCAATGAAGAGTAGCCCCTACTCACTGCAATTAGAGAAAGATCATGCGCAGCAACGAAGACCCAACACAGCCAAAAATAAATAAAATAAAATAAATTTATAAAAACAAAAAAACAAAAAAACAAAAGGTTCTTTTCAGTTATCCATTTTATACATATTAGTGTATATATGTCAATCCCAATGTCCCAATTCATCACAAACCCCCCCCCCTCATGTTCCCCCCTTGGTGTCCATACTTTTCTTCTTTACATCTGTGTCTCAATTTCTGCCCTGCAAACCAGTTCATCTGTACTGTTTTTCTAGGTTCCACATATATGCATTAACATATGATATTTGTTTTTCTCTTTCTGACTTACTTCACTCTGTATGACAGTCTCTAGATCCATCCACGTCTCTACAAATGACTCAGTTTCATTCCTTTTTATGGCTGAGGAATATTCCATTGTATATATGTACCACATCTTCTTTATCCATCCGTCTGTTGATGGGAATTTAGGTTGCTTCCATGTCCTGGCTATTGTAAATAGTGCTGCAATGAACATTGGGGTGTATGTATCTTTTTGAATTATAGTTTTCTCTGGGTATATGCCCAGTAGTGGGATTGCTGTGTCATTTGGTAGTTCTATTTTTAGTTTCTTAAGGAACTTCCATACTGTTCTCCATAGTGGCTGTATCAATTTACATTCCCACCAACAGTGCAAGAGGGTCCTTTTTCTCCACACCCTCTCCAGCATTTGTTGTTTGTAGATTTTCTGATGATGCCCATTCTAACTGGTGTGAGGTGATACCTCATTGTAGTTTTGATTTGCATTTCTCTAATAATTAGTGATGTTGAGCAGCTTTTTATGTGCCTTTTGGCATCTGTATGTCTTCTTGGGAGAAATGTCTATTTAGGTCTTCTGCCCATTTTTGGATTGGGTTGTCTGTTTCTTTAATATCGAGCTGCATGAGCTGTTTATATATTTTGGAGATTAATCCTTTGTCAGTTGATTCATTTGCAAATATTTTCTCCCATTCTGAGGGTTGTCTTTTCATCTTGTTTGTAGTTTCCTTTGCTTTGCAAAAGCTTTTTAGTTTCATTAGGTCCCATTTGTTTATTTTTGTTTTTATCTCCATTACTCTACAAGGTGGATCAAAAAAGATCTTGCTCTGATTTATGTCAAAGCGTGTTCTTCCTATGTTTTCCTCTAAGAGTTTTATAGTGTCCGGTCTTACATCTAGGTCTCTAATCCATTTTGAGTTTATTTTTGTGTATGGTGTTAGAGAGTGTTCTAATTTCATTCTTTTACATGTAGCTTCCCAGTTTTCCCAGCACCACTTATTGAAGAGGCTGCCTTTTCTCCATTGTATATTCTTGCCTCCTTTAACAAAGATAAGGTGGCCATAGGTGCGAGGGTTTATCTCTGGGCTGTCTATCCTGTTCCATTGATCTATATTTCTGTTTTTGTGCCAATACCATACTGTCTTGTTTACTGTAGCTTTGTAGTGTACTCTGAAGTCAGGGAGCCTGATTCTTCCAGCTCCATTTTTCTTTCTGAAAATTGATTTGGCTGTTCAGAGTGTTTTGTGATTCCACACAAATTGTGAACTTTTTTGTTCTAGTTTTGTGAAAAAGGTCATTGGTATTTTGACAGGGATTGCATTGAATCTGTAATATACCTTGGGTGGTAGAGTCATTTTCGCAATGTTGATTCTTCCAATCCAAGAACGTGGTATATCTCCCCATCTGTTGGTATTATCTTTAATTTCTTTCAGCAGTGTCTTATAGTTTTCTGCATACAGGTCTTTTGTCTCCCTAGGTAGGTTTATTCCTAGGCATTTTATTCTTTTTGTTGCAATGGTAAATGGGAATGTTTCCTTAATTTCTCTTTCAGATTTTTCATCATTAGTGTGTAGGAATGCAAGAGATTTCTGTACATTAATTTTGTACCCTGCAACTTTACCAAATTCACTGATTAGCTCTAGTAGTTTTCTGGTGGCATCTTTAGGATTCTCTATGTGTAGTATCATGTCATCTGCAAACAGTGACAGCTTTACTTCTTTTCCAATTTGGATTCCTTTCATTTCTTTTTCTACTCTGATTGCCATGGCTAGGGCTTCCAAACCTATGTTGAATAATAGTGGTGAGAGTGGACATCCTTGTCTTGTTCCTGCTCTTAGAGGAGATGCTTTCAGTTTTTCACCATTGAGAATGATGTTTGCTGTGGGTTTGTCATACATGGACTTTATTATGTTAAGGTAGGTTCCCTCTATGCCCACTTTCCGAGAGTTTTTATAATAAATGGGTGCTGAATTTTGTCAAAGGCTTTTTCTGCATCTATTGAGATGATCATATCGTTTTTCTTCTTCAATTTGTTAATATGGTGTATCACATTGATTTGTGTATATTGAAGAATCCTTGCATCCCTGGGATAAATCCCACTTGATCAAGGTGTGTGATCCTTTTAATGTGTTGTTGGATTCTGTTTGCTAGTATATTGTTGAGGATTTTTGCATCTATATTCATTAGTGATATTGGTCTGTAATTTTCTTTTTTTGTAGTATCTTTGTCTGGTTGTGGTATCAGGGTGATGGTGGCCTCATAGAATGAGTTTGGGAGTGTTCCTTCGTCTGCAATTTTTGGAAGAGTTTGAGAAGGATGGGTGTTAGTTCTTCTCTAAATGCTTGATAGAATTCACCTGTGAAGCCTGGCGCTGGACTTTTGTTTGTTGGAAGATTTTTAATCACAGTTTCAATTTCATTACTTGTGATTGGTCTGTTCATATTTTCTGTTTCTTCCTGGCTCAGTCTTGGAAGGTTATACCTCCCTAAGAATTTGTCCATTTCTTCCAGGTTGTCCATTTTATTGGCATAGAATTGCTTGTAGTTGTTTCTTAGGATGCTTTGTATTTCTGCAGTGTCTGTTGTAACTTCTCCTTTTTCATTTCTAATTTTATTGATTTGAGCCCTCTCCCTCTTTTTCTTGATGAGTCTGGCTAATGGTTTATCAATTTTGTTTATCTTCTCAAAGAACCAGCTTTTAGTTTTGTTGATTTCTATTTCATTTATTTCTGCTCTGTTCTTTATGATCTCTTTCCTTCTACTAAGTTTGGGTTTTGTTTGTTCTTTCTCTAGTTCCTTTAGGTGTAAAGTTAGGTTGTTTATTTGAGATATTTGTTGTTTCTTAAGGTAGGCTTGTATTGCTATAAACTTCCCTCTTAGAACTGCTTTTGCTGCATCCCATTGGTTTTGGATCATTGTGTTTTCTTTGCCATTTTTCTCTAGGTATGTTTTGATTTCCTCTTTGATATCTTCAGTGATCTCTTGGTTATTTAGTAACATGTTGTTTAGCCTCCATGTGTTTGTATTTTTTACGTTTTTTTCCCTGTAGTTGATTTCTAATCTTAATGTTGTCGTCAGAAAAGATGCTTGACATGATTTTAATTTTCTTAAATTTACTGAGGCTTGATTTGTGACCCAAGGTGTGATCTATCCTGGAGAATGTTCCACGTGCACTTGAGGAAAAAGTGTAATCTGTTTTTTATTGGAATGTCCTATAAATATCAATTAAATCTATCTGGTCTATTGTGTAATTTAAAGCTTGTGTTTCCTTATTTTTTTATTTTTATTTTTTTGTGGTACACGGGCCTCTCACTGTTGTGGCCTCTCCCATTGCAGAGCACAGGCTCTGGATGCACAGGCTCAGCGGCCATGGCTCACAGGCCCAGCCGCTCCGTGGCATGTGGGATCTTCCCGGACCAGGGCACGAACCTGCATCCCCTGCATCGGCAGGTGGTCTCTCAACCACTGCACCACCAGGGAAGCTTGTTTCCTTATTAATTTTCTGTTTGGATGATCTGTGCATTGGTGTAAGTGAGGTGTTGAAGTCCACCGCTATTACTGTGTTACTATCGATTTCCTCTTTTATAGCTGTTAGCAGTTGCCTTATGTATTGAGGTGCTCCACTGTTGGGTTCATATATATTTATAATTGGTATATCTTCTTGGAGTGATCCCTTGATCATTATGTAGTGTCCTTCCTTGTCTCTTGTAACATTCATTATTTTAAAGTCTATTTTATCTGATATGAGTATTGCTACTCCTGCTTTCTTTTGATTTCCATTTGCATGAAATATCTTTTTCCACCCCCTCACTTTCAGTCTGTATGTATCCCTATGTCTGAAGTGGGTCTCCTGTAGACAGCATATATATGGGTCTTGTTTTCATACCCATTCAGCGAGCCTGTGTCTTTTCATTGGAGCCTGTAATCTGTTCACATTTAAGGTAATTATCTATATGTATGTTTCTATTACCATTTTTTGTTTGTTTTGCGGTACACGGGCCTCTCACTGTTGTGGCCTCTCCCGTTGTGGAGCACAGGCTCCGGATGTGCAGGCTCAGTGGCCATGGCTCATGGGCCCAGCCGCTCCGCGGCATGTGGTATCTTCCTGGACCAGGGCATGAACCTGTGTCCCCTGCATCAGCAGGTGGACTCTCAACCACTGCACCAACAGAGAAGCCCCTTATTACCATTTTGTTCATTGGTTTGGGTTTGTTTTTGTAGGTCCTTTTCTTCTCTGTGTTTCCCACTTAGAGAATTTCCTTTAGCATTTGTTGTAGAGCTGGTTTGGTGGTGCTGAATTCTCTTAGCTTTTGCTTGTCTGTAAAGCTTTTGTTTTCTCCATTGAATCTGAATGAGATCCTTGACAGGTAGAGTAATCTTAGTTGTATGTTCTTCCTTTTCATCACTTTAAAATGTCATGCCACTCCCTTCTGGCTTGTAGAGTCTCTGCTGAGAAATCAGCTGTTAACCTTATGGGAGTTCCCTTTTATGTTATTTGTCATTTTTCCTTTGCTGCTTTCAATAATTTTTCTGTGTCTTTAATTTTTTCCAATTTGATTACTATGTGTCTCAGTGTGTTTCTCCCTTGGTTTATCCTGTATGGGACTCTCTTCACTCCCTCGACTTGGGTGGCTATTTCTTTACCCATGTTAGGGAAGTTTTTGACTATAATCTCTTCAAAGATTTCCTTGGGTCCTTTCTCTCTCTCTTCTCCTTCTGGAACCCATATAATGCAAATGTTGTTGCATTTAATGTTGTCCCAGAGGTCTCTTAGGCTGTCTTTATTTCTTTTCATTCTTTTTTCGTTTATTCTGTTCTGCAGCAGTGAATTCCACCATTCTGTCTTCCAGGTCACTTATCCATTCTTCTGCCTCAGTTATTCTGCTATTGATTCCTTCTAGTGTAGTTTTCATTTCAGTTATTGTATTGTTCATCTCTGTTTGTTCTTTAATTCTTCTTGGTCATTGTCAAACATTTCTTGCATCTTCTCGATCTTTGCCTCCATTCTTTTTCCGAGGTCCTGGATCATCTTCACTATCATTATTCTGAATTCTTTTTCTGGAAGGTTGCCTATCTCCACTTCATTTAGTTGTTTTTCTGGGGTTTTACCTTGTTCCTGCATCTGGTACATAGCCTTCTGCCTTTTCATCGTGTCTCTCTTTCTGTGAATGTGGTTTTTGTTCTACAGGCTGCAGGATTGTAGTTCTTCTTGCTTCTGCTCTCTGCCTCTGGTGGATGAGGCTATCTTAGAGGCTTCAGCAAGTTTCCTGAGGGAGGGACTGGTGGTGGGTAGAGCTGGCTGTTGCTCTGGTGGACAGAGCTCAGTAAAACTTTACTGAGAAGCAGATGCTTCTCTGCTGATGGGTGGGGCTGTGTTCCCTCCCTGTTAGTTGTTTGGCCTGAGGCGACCCAACACTGGAGCCTTCCTGGGCTCTTTGGTGGGGCTAATGGCAGACTCTGGGAGGGTTCACGCCAAGGAGTACTTCCCAGAACTTCTGCCACCATTGTCCTTGTCTTCACAGTGAGACACAGCCACCTCCTGCCTCTGCAGGAGGCCCTCCAACACTAGCAGGTAGGTCTGTTCAGTCTCCTATGGGGTCACTGCCCCTTCCCCTGGGTCCCAATGTGCACACTACTTTGTTTGTGCCCTCCAAGAGTGGAGTCTCTGTTTCCCCCAATCCTGTTGAAGTCCTGCAATCAAATCCCACTAGGCTTCAAATTCTGATTCTCTAGGAATTCTTCCTCCCATTGCAGAGTTCCCAGGTTGGGAAGCCTGACGTGGGCCTCAGAACCTTCACTCCAGTGGGTGGATTTCTGTGGTATAAGTGTTCTCCAGTTTGTGAGTCACCCACCCAGCAGTTATGGGATTTGATTTTATTATGATTGTGCCCCTCCTACCATCTCACTGTGGCTTCTCCTTTGTCTTTGGATGAGGCATATCTTTTTTGGTGAGTTTCAGTGTCTTCCTGTCAATGACTGTTCAGTACTTAGTTGTGATTTCAGTGCTCTCTCAAGAGGGAGTGAGAGCACATCCTTCTACTCCACCATCTTGAACTGCAGCTCCCTGGGAGTATTTTTAAAATCAACTATTGTGTGCCATGCACAGATCCAAACAATGAAAACAATCAATGGTAGCTAAATATTGTATTCTTGGAGCTTACTGCCTAATTAGGGAGAATTATGTCTGTGAAATATCCACTTGTATATTTGCAAAATTGTAAATATGCTGAAAGCATTGAAGGCAAGGCCTGTGGTTCTAAGAAGTAACAGACAGATTTAACTTAGGGAAGGCTTTCCTGAGAAAATGATGCTTATGCTGAGAGCCAAAGTAAAGGGTCAGAGTGAGTAAAGGATGGAGTGGGAAGAACATTATAGGCAGAGGAAAGAGCATGTGCAGACTTGGGAGGAAGCAGCATGGTAGATGGGCACTGTAGTCAGTGTGGAGACAGCAAAGGGCAAGAGTGGTATGAGGTGAGGGTGGAGAGAGAGGCAGGGCTTGGACCAAACAGGACTGTGAACACCATTGGTGGGGATTTTGGCATTTTATACTAAGAGCCCCCTGGACAATGTTCTGTGGTGTGTGTGTGTGTGTGTGTGTGTGTGTGTGTGTGTGTGTGTGTGTGACATGATCAGATTTCTGTTTTGAAGAGATCACTCTGGAAGCAATATATGTAACAATTTGGATGGGGCTGGGACTTCAGGGTGAACATAGGCAGATCATGAGGAGGCTCCTGCAAATAACGGAGGCCTAGGCAGTGGGACTTGGAGTTAGATGGTGAGGCATGAAACTGGACATAAGTGTTTAGGAACACTGGAAAAAGTCTGGCAAAATGAATTGGAGAACAAGTAGATCAGCAAGAAGTGTGACACTAGTGCAAGAGAGGGGAGCTAAGAGCTTGGACTAGGTGGAAACCAAAAGGAAGGAATAGCTATGGAAGACCAAATATTCCCACTTAATAACAATGATAGCACCTATGCCATTGATTGAGTACTTACTACATTCTAGATACATTTGACATTCTATTTTGTTCTTACAACTACTTTGTAAGGTAGGCATTACCCCCATTTTACAGATGAGGAATCTGAGAAGTAAAGTAATTTGCTCAAGGAGCATAGCTAGTAAGTGGTAGAACCAGGGCTAGAACCCAGGGCTATAACATCAAAGGCCAACCAAAACCACCTACACTATGAATATTCCCCAGGTGTTAATGACTTAGGAGATGCAAGAGATAAAGTGGAACAGTTGAAAGTGACCACAAGGTTTAAAGACTGAGCAGAATGATAATGGATGCTTCCAATGATATTCGATGTGGACAAAGGAAGGAAGCAGGTGGTGAGTTCAATTCTGGACATACCAGATGACAAAGTAAATGTTCACCCAATAGGTGGAAATATGTGTGATACAACAGAATCTTTCAAAGCAGTGGCCTCTCAGGCTGGCTGAAGCTGTGAGGTGGCTCAGCAGTCCCAGACTGGCACTGTGGGGCCCTCTCTTGGCTCATGAGCTAAGAGGTGTACCTCCCATCTTTGGCATGTATGTTCTGTTTGGAAGAATGTGTAAGAAAATTCCTTCTGAACTGACATAAAAGGGCTCTTCTGGGGACTCCAATCGAGATGGTGGAATAGGAAGCGGATCTCACCTCCTCCCACAAATACGTCAAAAATACATCTATATGTAGAACAACTCTCACAGAATACCTACTGAATGCTGACAGAAGGTCTCAGACAGCCAAAATTGCAAGAGAGATCACCACATAATCAAGTAGGACAAAAGAAAAAAAATAAAGGGAGTGAGACAGGACCGGCACCCCTGGGAGGGAGCTGTGAAAGAGGAAACGTTCCCTCACCCTGGGAAACCCCTTCACCAGTGGGGAGATCACTCAGGACAGAAAGGGAGATCCAGAAGCTCAGAAGAGAGAGTATCAGCTGGCTTGAGACAGGCAGAACAGCAAGAGACCAGCACAGAGGGTCTGCACCTCCTCCCTGCACTCCCCAGCCTGAGACGTGCATCTGCTGCTGTGGGCAGGGGCTGGGTGCTGAATCTCAGGATTCAGAACACAGACACAGGGAGAGGACTGGGGCTGGATGTGCAGGGACAGCCTAAAGGGGCAGGACCATGCTTTGGGCCACAACCAGGGGTATGTGGAGGAAGGAGACCAGGTCTGCCATAGAAGTGAAGTGTTGTTAACAGGTGCAGGAAGGGAGGGACAGGGACCATCATAGCAGCCTCTTTCTCAGCATGATCACAGCTGGTTCAGTGCCACCTCTATGACTTCTGGGAGCACACAAGCACCAACAGGCTGCCCACATTCAGAGGTGAGGCTGAAATCAGAGTTCATCCCCAGGAGTTGTGCAACTTAGGAAGCAGGGCTGAAATCTGAGCCCTCTCCCTGTGGCTGTGCCATCTGCAGATTTATGCCACTGCCACCAGCTTTGTAAACTCAGTGCCTGCAGGACATCCAAGTGGACAATGGGTGCTCCCGTGGCTGGGGCAAGTCCAGCATTAGCAGCTGTCGGCTTTGCAGGTACGTGCACAAGGAGGCAGGGCCAGAGTCTGGGCTGCTTCCATATCTCCTACAGTGGGTTCAAGTGCATAACTACTGTGGTCTTGGTACCTGACTTCAGTGGATTGGTGCCTATGGATCTGCACTGGTGACTTTGTGAACACAGTGCCTGAGGGACACTGGGGCCAATTGCATTCCCACAGTTAAGGCAGGGCCGAGGGCAGTGCCAGCAACAGTATACTATGTGAGCTCACACAACAGGTGACAGGCAACACCACCGAGCACACTCCTGGGTGGAGAGCTCCTGCTGAAGAATACTCAGTGGCTCCTCTCCTAGTGTGAGGGCTTCAATCTTGCCTACCTCATGCTGCAGTCAGAAACGGATATGGGGGCTTCTACTCCAAACACTAGAAAGTAGACCCTGTCCCTGACAGGATTGTGACAACCACAGAGCAAAGAGGAGGGCCCACTCATATCTAGTGCAGACTCTGGTCATCAAAACACCAGTCACACCCACTATCAAAGGGATAACAGCCAGTACACACTGGGGAAAGACCCAGCAGGCATCCATACTAAAAGCAGCACTTGCACCAAAAATATTAAACCCACGCAGGCTACACAGGAACTCTCCCACATAAAAACAGCTCTCCAAGACCACAGTAGATAACTCTTTCTCCTAAACTCATAGAGTCAGAGAAATACAAGTAAAATGAAGAAACAGAGAAATCACTCCCAATTAAAAGATCAAGAGAATTCACCTGAAAGTACAAACAATGAAACAGACTTCTTCAGTCTAATAGACTCTGAGTTCAAAATGGAGGTAATAAAAATATTGAAGGGATTAAGAAAGTCTATCAATAGAAATGTAGATTACTATAAGAAGGAACCAGAAACTATAAAGAGGAACCAAGAAAAAATATAAAACTCATTTGCTGAGATGAAAACTGAGCTAAAGGCAATAAATGGAAAATTGAATAACACAGAAGAACAAATAAGTGATCTGGAAGATAGAATAATGGAAATCACCAAATCTGAAAGCAGAAAGAAAGACAAATGAAAACAAAATGAAAGCAATATACAAGACCTATGGGATAATATGAAGCATGCCAATCTACACATAATAGGGATCCCAGAAGGAGAGGAAAGAAAAAAGGGGATAGAAAATATATTTGAAGAATCATGGCTGAAAACTTCCCAAACCTAAAGAAGGAAATGGACATCCAGGTATAGGAAGTGCAGAGGATCCCAAACAAGATGAACCCAAACAGACCTACACCAAGACATATTATAACTAAAATGGCAAAAGTTAAATAGAGGATTTTAAAGGCACCAAGAGAAAAGCAAAGAATTCATTACAAGGGAACCCCCATAAGGCTATCAGCTGATTTCTCTACAGATGTTGCAGGCTAGGAGTGGCAAGATATATTCAAAGTCTTGAAAAGGAAATACCTGCAACCTAGTATACTCTACCCAGCAAGATTATCATTTAGAATAAAAGGAGGGATAAAGAATTTCTCAGACAAGCAAAAACTTAGAGAATACAGTGATACTAAACCTATCCTAAAAGAAATATTGAAAATTCTTCTCTAAATACAAAAGAAGCAAAAATCAATAGGAAAGAGAAAAATCACAATTGGAAAGTAAATCATTTAAATAAGCCAGTACACAGATTTTTTAAAACATCAAAAAATTTTTGTGTTAGCATATGGTATTTGTTTTTCTCTTTCTGACTTACTTCACTCTGTATGACAGATTCTAGGTCCATCCACCTCACTACAAATAACTCAATTTCATTTCTTTTTATGGCTGAGTAATATTCCATTGTATATATGTGCCACATCTTCTTTATCCATTCATCTGTCGATGGACACTTAGGTTGCTTCCATGTCCTGGCTATTGTAAATAGAGCTGCAATGAACATTTTGGTACAAGACTCTTTTTGTTAACACATATATATGGAATCTAAAAAAAAAAAATGTCATGAAGAACCTAGGGACAAGATGGGAATAAAGACGCAGACCTACTAGAGAATGAACCTGAGGATATGGGGAGGGGGAAGTGTAAGCTGGGAAAAAGTGAGAGAGGGGCATGGACATATATACACTACCAAACGTAAAATAGATAGCTACTGGAAAGCAGCCACATAACACAGGGAGATCAGCTCGGTGCTTTGTGACCACCTAAAGGGGTGGGATAGGGAGGGTGGGAGGGAGGGAGGGAGGTGCAAGAGGGAAGAGATATGGGGACATATGTATATGTATAACTGATTCACTTTGTTATAAAACAGAAACTAACACACCATTGTAAAGCAATTATACTCCAATAAAGATGTTAAAAATTTTTTTGTGTGTGTGAAAGCGATGATAACTACAATGAACAGCAAAAGGATAAACATGAAGGTGTAAAAGAGGATATCAAAATCATAAAATGTGGGGGGGGGAGAATAAGAAAAATGTACATTTTTTTAAAGAATGTGTTTGAGTCTTTACCAGTCTAAAGCAAGTAGATATAGGAATGGGTTAGCATACTTGAAAAACAGGGTGACCACAAATGAAAAACATACAATAGATTCACCAAAAACCAGTAAGGAAGGAACTCAAGCAAATACAAAAGAAAACCATCAAACTACAAAAAAAAAAAAAAAAAAAGAAAGAAAAGAAAAGGAACAAAGAAGAAATACAAAATCACCTGGAAAACAAGGTGTAAAATGGCAATAAATGCACATCTATCAATAATTACCTTAAATGTCAATTGCCTAAATGCTGCAATCAAAAGACATAGAGTGGCAGATTTGATTAAAAAAACACAAGAGCCTATAATATGCTGCCTACAAGAGACCCACTTTAGGGCAAAGGACACACATAGATTGAAAATGAGGGGATGGTAAAAGATATTTCATGCAAATGGAAATGACAAGAAAGTGGGGGTAGCAATACTCATATCAGACAAAATAGACTTTAAAGCAAAGGCCATAAAGAAAGATAAAGAAACATTCTCTAGGATTGACCACATACTAGGTCACAAAACAAGACTCAACAAATTTAAGAGGATAGAAATTATTTCAAGCATCTTTTCTGACCACAATGGCATGGAACTAGAAATCAAGCACAAAAAGAGAAATGAGAAAAAATGATTACATGTAGAATAAACAAGATGCTACTAAAAAACCAAAGGGTCAATGATCAAATCAAAGAGGAAATTTAAAAATACCTTGAGACAAATGACAATGAAAACACAACCATACAAAATCTATGGGATACAGCAAAAGCAGTCCTTAGAGGGAAGTTCATAGCCATATAGGCCTTCCTCAAAAAACAAGAAAAATCTCAAATAAACAACCTAACCTACTACCTAAAAGAATTAGAAAAAGAAGAACAAACAAAACCTAAAGTTAGCAGAAGGAAGGAAATAATAATGATCAGAGAGGGAATAAATAGAGACTTAAAAAGAGTAGAAAAATACAGTAAAATAGCTGATTATTTAAAAGGGTAAACAAAATCAACAAACCTCTGGCCAGGCCCACCAAGAAGAAAAGAGAGAGGACCAAAATAAAGTAAGAAATGAAAGTGAGAAATAACAACCGATACCACAGAAATAGAAAAAAACATAAGAGAATACTATGAACAACTATATGCCAACAAATTGGACAACCTAGAAGAAATGGACGTTTCTAGAAACATACGGCCCACCAAAACTGAATGAAAAAGAAATAGATAATGAGACCAATCACTAGAGGTGAAATAGAAAATGTAAAAAACACACAAAAAAACACACCAACTCCCTGCAAACAAAAGTTCAGGCTTCACTGAGGAATTCTACTGAACATACAAAGAAGTTATACTGATCCTTTTCAAACTCTTCCAAAAGACTGAAGAGGAGGGAACACTCCCAAAGTCATTCTTTGAAGCCACCATCACCCTGATACCAAAACCAGATAAAGAAACTACTGAAAAAGAAAATTACAGGCCAATATCTTTGAAGAATATAGATGCAAAAATTCTTAACAAAATATTGGCAAACTGAATCCAACAACACATAAAAAAGTTCATACACCATGACTAAGTGGGTTTCATCCCAGGGTCATAAGGATGGCTCAACACATGCAAATCAATCAGTGTGATACACCACATCAACAAAAGAAAAGACAAAAACCACATGGTCATCTCAATAGATGCAGAGAAAGCATTTGATAAAACTCAACATTCATTCATGATGTTGAATGATGTTGAAAACTCTCACCAAAGTGGGTATAGAGTGACCATATCTCAACATCATAATAGCTATTTATGACAAATCCACAGCGAATATAATACTCTGATGAAAAGCTGAAAGCCTTCCTGTTAAAATCTCTCATCATTTCTCTTCAACACAGTATTGGAAGTTCGAGTCACAGCAGTCAGAAAAGAAAAAGAAATAAAAGGTATCCAGATTGGAAGGGGAGAGGTAAAATTGTCATTATATTCAGATGATATGATGCTGTTTATATAAAACTCTAAAGACTCCACACAAAATCTACTAGAACTGGTAATTGAATTCAGCAAGGTAGCAGGATACAAGATTAACATACAGAAATCTGTTGCATTTCTTTACACTAACAGTGAAATATCAGAAAGGGAAAGTAAAAAAAAAAAATCCCTTTTAAAATCTCAACAAAAAAAAAAAACTAGGAATAAACCTGACCAAGGAGGTGAGAGGCTTGTACACTGAGAACTATAAAACATTAATAAAGGAAACTAAAAGTGATTCAAAGAAATGGAAAAATATCCCATGCTCTTGGATTGGAAGAATTAATATCGTTAAAATGGCCATACCCAAAACAATCTACAGATTTAATGCAATCCCTATCGAATTACCCATGACATTTTTCACAGAACTAGAACAAATAATCCTAAAATTTATATGGAATCATAAAAGACCCAGAATTGCCAAAGCAATCCCGAGGAAAAAGAACAAAGTAGGAGACATAACCCTCCCAGACTTCAGACAATACTACAAGCCTACAGCAATCAAAACAGCACAGTACTGGCACAAAAACAGACATATGGATCAATGGAACAAAATATAGAGCCCAGAAATAAACGCACATACCTACAGTCAAATAATCTTCAACAAAGGAGGTAATATAAAATGGAAAAAAGACAGTCTTAGGCAAGTGGTGTTGGGAAACCTGGACAGCCACATGTAAATCAATGAAGTTAGAACACACTCTCACACCATACACAAAAACAAACTCAAAATGGTTTAAAGACTTAAATATAAGACATGACACCGTAAAACTCCTAGAAGAGAACATAGGCAAAACATTCTCTGACATAAATCATACCAACGTTTTCCTAGGTCAGTCTCTTAAGACGATAGAAATAAAAGTAAAAATAAACAAATAGGGCCTAATTAAACATATAAGCTTTTGCACAGCAAAGGAAACCATAAACAACCTACGGACTGACAACCTATGGACTGGAAGAAAATATTTGCAAACAATGCTACCGACAAGGGATTAATTTCCAAAATATACAAATAGCTCATAAAACTCAGTAACAAAAAAACCCAATCAAAAAATGGCAGAAGACCTAAATTGACATTTCTCCAAAGAAGACATACAGATGGCCATGAGGCATATGAAAAGATGCTCAACATCACGACTTATTAGAGAAATGCAAATCAAAACTACAATGAGGTACCACCTCACATGGGTCAGAATGGCCATCATCAAAAAATCTACAAACAATAAATGCTGGAGAGGGTGTGGAGAAAGGGGAACCCTCCTACACTGTTGGTGGGAATGTAAATTGGTGCAGCCACTATGGAAAACAGTATGGAGGTTCTTCAAAAAACTAAAAATAGAGTTGCCATATGATCCAGCAACCCCTTCCCTGGGCATACATCCAGAGAAAACTATAATTTGAAAAGATACATGTACCCCAATATTTATAGCAGCACTATTTACAATAGCCAAGACATGGAAGCAACCTAAGTGTCCATCAACAGATGAATAGATAAAGAACACGTGGTGTATATATACAATGGAATACTATTCAGCTATAAAATAAGAATGAAATAATGCATTTGAAGCAACATGGATGGACCTAGAGATTTTCATTTAAGTGAACTAATTCAGAAAGATAAATCCATATGATATCACTTATATGTGGAATCAAAAATATGACATAAACAGATTCACACACACAGAGAACAGATTTGTGGTTGCCAAGGAGGAGAGGGGAGGGGAGGGATGGATTGGGAGTCTGGAATTAGCAGATGCAAACATTCTATACATATAGAATGGAGGAACAACAAGATCCTACTCTAGAGGACAGAGGACTGTATTCAGTATCCTATCATAAACCATAATGGAAAAGAATATGAGAAAAGAATATATATATATTCTTTATACATATATATGTATAAATGAATCACTTTGCTGTACACCAGAAACTAACAAAACATTGTAAATCAACTATACTTCAATAAAAAATAAATTTTTAAAAAAGGGCTCTTCTGCCCTGAATAAACATCTACAGTTCTAAGGAGCAAATAATTGTATGCACTTTTGAACTAAACAAGTCAAGTAAATATTAGAGAAAATATTATATCACTATATACTACCTCTCTCCCCAAAAAACCACTAATTTTGAGCAAATATTGAACAATTTTATCACTTTATTTGTCAATTGAGTATATAGTACTTTTTAGGCAAAAACTAAATAAATAAAATTTGTAGGAGAAACTACAAATTTAATCCTCATTAAATTCCCCAAATTTTATCTTCTTTTCCATATCATAAAATAAGGCTATTTTTGCTGTAGAACAACTACATAAATGATTTGGAACCTAATCAACTGAGATAGAACTCTGAAGGAAATTAAGCCAAAATAAATGAAATTAGGTGTCAGAAATGAGAAATGTTTCAACATGTTTTATCACACTTCACTCATCAGTCCTCTGATCTTTTTTTTCTTTAGATTGTTCTTGCCCTCTTTGACTGAATTACATAACATGTTAAGACATAAAATATTGCCTTATTTTTCATTTTTTCTAACCTACAGCTCCTTTCTATTAGTTTTTATTAGACTTTATAGGTCACTTTGTTAACAGAAATATTTACACTCACTATTTTCTTATGCTTAAATCTTAGAGGCTGATCAGATGCAGATTCAAGTGTTTAGCATGTACATTTCACAGATGTGCTGTGCACATCCATCAGGAGGCATGTACTGTCCGCTTGTTCCTCTTTGTGTGATGTCAGCAGCCAGTAGTGATCATGTCAGATCCATTATTTCATTCAGGGGCTGCAAAATGACAATATTTTTTATTCCTTCAGTACTTATTAGCTGAAGTACTTCTTTAATGAGAAACTTCCCCCTCATCAATTTAGTTACCCTAAGATAGAATTCATAAGAGAAAGGCAGAATAAATGTTTGATTCTTTCCTTTTGTAAACAATTTTCAAACTAATGAAATCTTCCAAAGGGTAACCAATGAGAGATTTTTTCTCTTTCTTTTTTTACTATTGTGAACTCTCGGATTTAAACATTAGTTAATGCTTTCAATCAATTTTGGTTATTATTCTTATTGATGCTTTAATTATCCAATAGATAGTCTGTGAGAGCCTCTTTGTTGGCTCCTGAGTCCTTTTGACACGCGCTCAGTAGTCCTTGACAGCATCCTCGCCATGTATTCTGTTATGTCAAGATATTCCAGCCTAGTCTTGTTCAGTTCCTGCTCAAGAGCTGTAATGGGCTATACTTCCAAAGCCATGGGTGCAAAGGGAGCTCACTGCTGCTTGCTTCGTTTCTATATCATTTTAGTGAAATTTAGGAAATATGTGTCTTTTTTAAAGATAAGATCTATTATGAATTCGTACTGATTCATATTGATACTTCTAATTTGAATTAGTATTTTCTACTTTGTTTCTGTTTCTTCTTTCTCCCATGCTGAAAACCCTAGTTCTCAAAGACACCTATACAATTGCAAAGATGCTTTGTTCACCCTGCAATTCTAGCCAAGGCTGAGTAGCCTGGACTGAAGACACCTCAGGTGAGTCATAAATAAAGAGGCTCACTTCTTGGAAAAGGGCTCTTCCATGTTTTGACCCTTCTGTCCATCCTGCTGTGCCTCAGGCCACTTATAAGTAAGTTGCAATCATCCCATAATGACTCCTTCAAACTGCAGACATGGAGTCCCCAGATTTTAGGAGAAGCTTCAGAGGAGAGGGTGGAAATCACATGCACTTTATATGTTGTCACCACTTCTTCCACGGCCATAGTGTGGGGTGACCGTGTCATTCAAAGGCTAACGGGCTACTCCTCTATGATTGTACAGGGGATGAAAAAGCCATTTCTGAAAAAAATTGTCACTAACTAAAAATTACACCAGAAAGGGGGAAAAACAGGTCACAAACTTTTCTCATTTAGGTTTAGACTGGGAGCAGGAGGGCTTCTTTTTGTTCATGGAGAAATATATTTATCAATATTTATATATCAATAAAGAATAGAACCAATATAGGATATGTTATATAGAATATGTCTATCAATCTAGAATTTATTCTATATTCAACAATTATTCATTAAGCATCTACCAGGCATGGTGTACAACTCTGGGGAATCAAAGATGAACAAGATAAACTCACTACCCTTAAGTAAACAGACATGTGAACTAAATATCTTTTGAATAAAAAGCTATTTAAAACACAAAGATATGAGTGAAAAAGTGACTGAAGCATAGAGGGGGAGATTAATTCTGCACAAGGAAAATTAAGAAAAGTGTTAATGGAGGAGCTGGTTAATATCCCAGGCTTCCAATTTCTTTAGCTCATAGGAGGCGAGGCCTGCCCCTGATTATAGGGTACACTTCATAAGCATATGAACCACCACAGGCTTATAATATCAGATGAGGAGACCATAGCATTCTTCATAGGATAATTTAATCTGCGTCTTAACCCAGTTGAAAGGAGGATGAATCTATGGCCCCTTCGGTCCCCATATGCCCCAGACTAAGAACAGAGATGAGATGCTTCTGTGAGAGATGCCACCACAGCAGAGGAAGCACACAAGGTTGGGAATGGGTGGCACAGCTAAACAAAAGAAGGAAAAGAAAGACACCAAGGAAGGAGGCCAAACTGAAAACCTAAGTCACAAAAGAGATGATGATTTGCGCTAAGGACAGGCACTGCTGGAAACACGGAGCAGGGACAGGTCGCAGGCCCCTTCACGTCTCAGTTTGCAGCAGGCTCCTTCCTCTCATAAAGCTAGGATTTCTGTTAAAATAAATGTGTGTACAAACTGGATTATTCTGAATATCATTTTAATAAGAATATAAAACTTATCAATATGTAACGTTTTCATGGGAGACTTGAGCTTCTGTCTTTAAAATCTATTTATTGGTATTCATGATGCAATATGTGAATATCCTACAATAAATATCTGAAGTCTCTTCCACTTCTGTTTTGATCTCCCCTAGCTTTGTTTCTCGGCCTTATTTGCCAAGACAACCCATAAAGTCTCTAATCTCAGATGAGGTAGGGTTTATGTTTTGTTTACCTGCAGCTATGCGTTTTTTTCCCCATCTCCTGTTTGTGTATGTGCAGACACCACTGATGTAAGGCAAAAAAGCAAAAACATACTGTTTGCATTTCTTATCAAAGAACCTATATGACCGTTAGCATAACTGATGCTACCTTGGGCCCATACAGCTCCTCCTGTCCTCCCGCTGACCCTATCCAGGACTGTACCACACAATAAATCACTTCTCTGTCATTAGGAGCTTTGTAGTTAAGAGACATTGTTTAATAATCATTAGGACCAGGTGGCCTCCATGCTCTGTTAGTCCCTAAACAATGATGAAGACCTTTGCTGACGTATTCCCAGCGCCCACGAGACAGTTACCCATTCATAAAACTTGACTTAGGAAGGCACGTGCTACTTCCGAGCAGCCCCCCAACTCCTTGGTTAACTATAAAACTGTCCCAATGTCCCCTCTCAGAGGTGTGGAGTGCAGCTGTGAATGCTTCTGGGTCATTGTCCACCTGATCCAGATCCCACCCTGTAACTTATCCTGTAATAAACTGGTCCATTGATTACATGGAGCTGCCTGCCTCGATTTTCTGTCTCAAGATACCTTCTCAGTTCAGTGGGCACTTTTGGTTCCCTCTGTCTTCCAACATTGCCCAAATTATGAGTTAATTTATACTACAGATTGGATACAGTAAAAGAAAAAGAAACCTTAAAGAAAAAGTTCATTGGCAGCATGCTTGTGCCAAAGTTTAAGTATATGCTGAAGTTTTAAAAAAATACACAAAATTGGAGTGGGATCAAGCATCTTTACACAACTGGGCCCAAGCTATTTGGGTCTTGTGTCTTTCTGGGACAGGAGAATGGGAGCCTGTGACCACCTCAAAATGGCTACTGACCAGGTCAAACGGATTTCCTATTGTCAAGTTGTGTTAACCAGAAATAAACAATTTTCTTTCTGTCTGGTTGATTTAATCTCTTTGTGATTTAGTTTCCTTATGTAAGAATAGAACTATTTACCAGTACCCAAAGTCTAGGAGACCATAGAATGTTGAAGATGAAAAGAACCTTAGAAATTGTTCATTCCACCCTCATAGGTGATAAAAATCATGGCCTCAGATGGTTAACTGACTTTTTCAGAGTTGCAAATCTCAATTTAGGGGCTATGTTGGTACCCCGATCTTGAACTGCCAGCTTCCAGAACCATAAGCAATAAATTCTTGCTGTTTATAAACTCCACACTTTATGGTATTTTTACTATAACAGCCCAAATGGACTAAGACAAACATTGATAATATCCTTTAGTAGAGGGCAGAGCTTTAAATAGAGGATACAAGCACAGGAGGTATAAAATTTAATTCTCATGATGTTTTTTTGTTAGTCAAAGAAGAATTCCTATATATAGAATACTATACCTTTTTAATTTCAGATTTCAAATTACAAGGGTTACTCTGCTGGCTGAAGAGGGATTTCTTGAATCTCTCTATAACCCTTCTTTTCAAATTGTGGTGCAAAGCTGGAGGAAGCTGCATAAAATGAGAAAATCATTATAAGCACATTGTTAACTATGTATAGCTGACTCCCAGGAAGAATTTGTGAGGGTAGCAATATTCACTCAACAGGACTAAATAAGAATTTAAATTTTACTCCAAATAGCATGACTGAACGTTACAATTTTTCATTCTACAATCCAGAAGAAACACATTACTCTGTTCTCTTTCAAAAGGCTACTTCTAATTATGTTACTGTTCTTTCATTTTATTTATATTATTTTTCCATAGAATGACTAAATTATATATTAGTTGCATGTATAAATTGAATTTTGTAAACAACAGACTTACAAGGAAAGATGCATTCTATGAATGCTTAAGTGCTTGTATCATGCCCAGAACCATGCTGAACACTCTCATTATGGTCCTTGTCCTGAAGGATCTGACACTTTGGACCAGGAAGCACACATCTGCATTAGTACAGAGTCAGAGGCCTGCTTCTGAATATACAGCTGGAGAGAGATCAGATTGGAGGGGCCAAACTTATCAAGAAAAGAGAGAAATAAATTTGTATACATTAGGGCTCAGCAGGATGAGTTAGATTTAATAAGTAAATAGTAGGAAGCCACAGGTTTGAGTGGAGAAGGTAAGGGAAAGTTCCTCAAGACAGATTTTTGGTCTTGACAATTCCCTACTGTTACCCCCCAGAAGTTGCCACTCCCTACGTCAAACACCAAAGGGCAGTGTTGGCCCAGGACCTTCTAGTTGATGCCCAGCATGATTCTACCTGTCAAGGGGAAAGGTAGCAGCCCTTTCTGACATACCTCACTGTCTGCTACAGCACCAATGCGTCCTTCAAAAGTGACCTACCCTGGTTGTGGCAGCCATCACTATAACATTAATTCAGATACTCTTAAAACCTTGCTCTTCATATAACTTGATAAGCCTCTAGTTAACTTAGAATTGCTTTTACTACTCCTGATGGTTTGAATTAATCCTCACAAAAACTTTCTTGCATAAGTTAATATTCAATCAACTTAAGATTCATATACAGGGCAGTATTAGAAAGCTACTGTATCTTATCAGAATAATTATCACAAGCGACAGCACCCTATCTTTAAAGTTTTCATGGAAGAATTAAAAATTTTTCACAGAATGATGACTCACACATAATTTAAAACTGCAGATGATATTTATATATATAAAAATTATAATACTAAGAATAAAATTACTAATACCTATGACTTGTATGTGCCAGGCACTATGGTTACTCTTTCATGTGCATTAGCTCACTTTTTTCTCGACAATAAACTTATAAAGCAGGTACTATCCTATAGGTGAGGAAATCAGACCTTATATAACACTCAAGATACTTTCTGAGGTAGTGAGTCTACCAGCACAACTATTGTTCGAGAGCAAATACCATCCACTAGCATTACACTAGTATAGCACTTTATAAACATTTCACATACTTTATTTCCTTTATCACAATAGTCCCATAAGCTACCTGAATTCTACTGATGAAGAAACTGATTCTAGAGAAGGTAATGATTCCTTCAATGTCACAAGTCTAAAAGGGTGGTTTTTGTTTGTTTTTATCATACCAAATAAAATAACAGCAGAAAAAAAGAGAAATCTTATACATTTATATTGTAGGTTTTCTCAAACATAATATATGGATTCTTTCTAAAGAACTAGTATCTCCAAAAATAGATTGGCAGACCATCAGTAGCCCACAGGGCCCCCTTTGATAGTGACTCAAACAATATATTTTCTATTGAAAATAGTTATTTTGACATATTACTATTTAAGAGGAGATTGGTATACGCGGATTTTTAAAGCATTTATTTAACATAACAATCAAATTTAACTATAGAGTTAAATCCAAACCTTAGTTGCCTGCACAGGTTCTACCTAAGCAATAACACATAAAGACTCCTACTAAAAGATAATGTATGTACTTTAGTCACCTTGTATGCTCAAAGATCGATTTTGGTTTCCAGCAATGGAAATGAACCACTGATTTCATTCTCAGCTTAGGGTCTGAAGATTCCCATCTTATTTATTTATTTATTTTAATATCTTTATTGGCGTATAATTGCTTTACAATAGTGTGTTAGTTTCTGCTTTATAACAAAGTGAATCAGTTATACATATACACATGTTCTCATATATCTTCCCTCCTACCTCTCCCTCCCTCCCACCTTCCCTATCCCACCCCTCTAGGTGGTCACAAACCACCTAGCTGATCTCCCTGTGCTACAGGGCTGCTTCCCACTAGCTATCCACTTTACGCTTGGTAGTGTATATATGTCCATGCCTCTCTCTCGCTTTGTCACAGCTTACACTTCCCCCTCCCCATATCCTAAAGTCCATGCTTTAGTAGGTCTGTGTCTTTATTCCCGTCTTACCCCTAGGTTCTTCATGACCTCTTTTTCTTTTTCTTAGATTCCATACATATGTGTTAGCATATGATATTTGTTTTCCTCTTTCTGACATACTTCGCTCTGTAAGACAGACTCTAGGTCCATCCACCTCACCACAAATAACTCAATTTCGTTACTTTATATGGCTGAGTAATATTCCAATGTATATATGTGCCACATCTTCTTTATCAATTCATCTGTCGATGGACATTTAGGTTGCTTCCATATCCCGGCTATTGTAAATAGAGCTGCAATGAACATTTTGGTACATGACTCGTTTTGAATTATGGTTTTCTCAGGGTACATGACCAGTAGTGGGATTGCTGGGTCATATGGTAGTTATATTTGTAGTTTTTAAAGAAACCTCCACACTGTTCTCCATAGTGGCTGTATCAACTTACATTCCCACCAACAGTGCAAGAGGGTTCCCTTTTCTCCACACCCTCTCCAGCATTTATTGTTTCTAGATTTTTTGATGATGGCCATTCTGACTGGTGAGAGATGATATCTCATTGCAGTTTTGATTTGCATTTCTCTAATGATTGATGACGTTGAGCATTCTTTCATGTCTTTGTTGGCAATCTGTATATCTTCTTTGGAGAAATGTCTATTTAGGTCTTCTGCCTATTTTTGGATTGGTTTGTTTGTTTTTTTGTTATTGAGCTGCATGAGTTGCTTATAAATTTATGAGTTTAATCCTTTGTCAGTTGCTTCATTTGAAAATATTTTTTCCCATTCTGAGGGTTGTCTTTTGGTCTTGTTTATGGTTTCCTTCACTGTGCAAAAGCTTTTAAGTTTCATTAGGTCCCAATTGTTTATTTTTGTTTTTATTTCCATTTCTCTAGGAGGTGGGTCAAAAAGGATCTTGCTGTGATTTATGTCATAGAATGTGCCACCTAGGTTTTCCTCTAAGAGTTTTATAGTGTCTGGCCTTACATTTAGGTCTTCAATACATTTTGAGTTTATTTTTGTGTATGGTGTTAGGGAGTGTTCTAATTTCATACTTTTACTTGTACCTGTACAGTTTTCTCAGTACCACTTATTGAAGAGTCTGTCTTTTCTCCACTGTATATTCTTGCCTCCTTTATCAAAGATAAGGTGACCACATGTGTGTGAGTTTATCTCTGGGCTTTCTATCCTGTTCCATTGATCTATATTTCTGTTCTTGTGCCAGTACCATACTGTCTTGATTACTGTAGCTTTGTAGTATAGTCTGAAGTCAGGGAGTCTGATTCCTCCAGCCCCATTTTTCGTTCTCAAGATTGCTTTGGCTATTCAGGGTCTTTTGTGTTTCCATACAAATTGTGAAATATATATATATATTTTTTTGCAGTACGTGGGCCTCTCACTGTTGTGGCCTCTCCCATTGTGGAGCACAGGCTCCAGATGCACAGGCCCAGCAGCCATGGCTCACAGGCCCAGTCACTCTGTGGCATGTGGGATTCTCCCAGACTGGGGCATGAACCCATGTCCCCTGCATCGGCAGGCGGACTCTCAACCACTGCGCCACCAGGGAAGGCCAAATTTTGAAATCTTTTCTTCTAGTTCTGTGAAAAATGCCAGTGGTAGTTTGATAGGGATTGCATTGAATCTATAGATTGCTTTGGGTAGTAGAGTCATCTTCACAATGTTGATTCTTCCAATCCAAGAACGTGGTATATCTCCCCATCTGTTGGTATTATCTTTAATTTCTTTCAGCAGTGTCTTATAGTTTTCTGCATACAGGTCTTTTGTCTCCTTAGGTAGTTTTATTCCTAGATATTTTATTCTTTTTGTTGCAATGGTAAATGGCAGTGTTTTCTTAATTTTACTTTCAGATTTTTCATCATTAGTGTATACGAATGTGAGAGATTTCTGTGCATTAATTTTGTATCCAGCTACTTTACCGAATTCATTGTTTAGCTCTAGTAGTTTTCTAGTAACATCTTTAGGATTCTCTATGTATAGTATCATGGCATCTGCAAACAGTGACAGTTTTACTTCTTCTTTTCCAATTTGGATTCCTTTTCTTTCTTTTTCTTCTCTGATTGATGTGACTAGAACTTGCAAAACTATGTTGAATAAAAGTGGTAAGAGTGGGCAACCTTGTCTTGTTCCTGATCTTAGTGGAAATGCTTTCAGTTTTTCACCATTGAGGACGATATTGGCTGTGAGTTTGTCATATATGGCCTTTATTATGTAGAGGAAAGCTCCCTCTATGCCGACTTTCTGCAGGGTTTTTAAATTATAAATGGGTGTTGAATTTTGTCAAAAGCTTTCTCTGCATCTATTGAGAGGATCTTACGGTTTTTCTCCTTGATTTGTTAATATGGTGTATCATGTTGATTGATTTGCGTATATTGAAGAATCCTTCCATTCTTGGCATAAACCCCACTTGATCTTGGTGTATGATCCTTTTAATGTGCTGTTGGATGCTGTTTGCTAGTATTTTGTTGAGGAATTTTGCAACTAGGTTCATCTGTGATATTGGCCTGTAGTTTCTTTCTTTGTGACTTCTTTTCTGGTGTTAGTTTCAGGGTGATGGTGGCCTTGTAGAATGAGTTTGGGAGTGTTCCTCCCTCTGCTCTATTTTGGAAGAGTTTGAGAAGGATAGGTGTTACCTCTTCTCCAAATGTTTGATAGAATTCGCCTGTGAAGCCATCTGGTCCTGGGCTTTTGTTTGTTGGAAGGTTTTTTTTTTTTTTTTTTAACATCTTTATTGGGGTATAATTGCTTTACAATGGTGTGTTAGTTTCTGCTTTATAACAAAGTGAATCAGTCATACATAAACATATGTTCCCATATGTCTTCCCTCTTGTGTCTCCCTCCCTCCCACCCTCCCTATTCCACCCCTCCAGGCTGTCACAAAGCACCGAGCCAATATCCCTGTGCCATGCGGCTGCTTCCCACTAGCTATCTACCTTACTACGTTTGTTAGTGTGTATATGCCCATGACTCTCTCTCGCCCTGTCACAGCTCACCCTTCCCCCTCTCCATAACCTCAAGTCCGTTCTCTAGGAGGTCTGCGTCTTTATTCCTGCGTTACCCCTAGGTTCTTCATGACATTTTTTTTCTTAAATTCCATATATATGTGTTAGCATACGGTATTTGTCTTTTTCTTTCTGACTTACTTCACTCTGTATGACAGACTCTAGGTCTATCCACCTCATTACAAATAGCTCAATTTCGTTTCTTTTTATGGCTGAGTAATATTCCATTGTATATATGTGTCACATCTTCTTTATCCATTCATCCGATGATGGGCACTTAGGTTGTTTCCATCTCTGAGCTATTGTAAATAGAGCTGCAATGAACATTTTGGTACATGACTCTTTTTGAATTTTGGTTTTCTCAGGGTATATGCCCAGTAGTGGGATTGCTGGGTCATATGGTAGTTCTATTTGTAGTTTTTTAAGGAACCTCCATACTGTTCTCCATAGTGGCTGAACCAATTCACATTCCCACCAGCAGTGCAAGAGTGTTCCCTTTTCTGCACACCCTCTCCAGCATTTATTGTTTCTAGATTTTTTGATGATGGCCATTCTGACTGGTGTGAGATGATATCTCATTGTAGTTTTGGTTTGCATTTCTCTAATGATTAATGATGTTGAGCATTCTTTCATGTGTTTGTTGGCAGTCTGTATATCTTCTTTGGAGAAATGTCTATTTAGGTCTTCTGCCCATTTTTGGATTGGGTTGTTTGTTTTCTTGTTATTGAGCTGCATGAGCTGCTTGTAAATTTTGGAGATTAATCCTTTGTCGGTTGCTTCATTTGCAAATATTTTCTCCCATTCTGAGGGCTGTCTTTTGGTCTTGTTTATGGTTTCCTTTTCTGTGCAAAAGCTTTGACGTTTCATTAGGTCCCATTTGTTTATTTTTGTTTTTATTTCCATTACTCTAGGAGGTGGGTCAGAAAGGATCTTGCTGTGATTTATGTCATAGAGTGTTCTGCCTATGTTTTCCTCTAAGAGTTTGATAGTTTCTGGCCTTACATTTAGGTCTTTAATCCATTTTGAGCTTATTTTTGTGTATGGTGTTATGGAGTGATCTAATCTCATACTTTTACATGTACCTGTCCAGTTTTCCCAGCACCACTTATTGAAGAGGCTGTCCTTTCTCCACTGTACATTACTGCCACCTTTATCAAAGATAAGGTGTCCATATGTGCATGGGTTTATCTCTGGGCTTTCTATCCTGTTCCATTGATCTATATTTCTGTTTTTGTGCCAGTACCATACCGTCTTGATAACTGTAGCTTTGTAGTATAGGCTGAAGTCAGGGAGCCTGATTCCTCCAGTTCCTTCTTTCGTTCTCAAGATTGCTTTGGCTATTCGGGGTCTTTTGTGTTTCGATACAAATTGCAAAATTTTTTGTTCTAGTTCTGTGAAAAATGCCAGTGGTAGTTTGATAGGGATTGCATTGAATCTATAGATTGCTTTGGGTAGTAGAGTCATTTTCACAATGTTGATTCTTCCAATCCAAGAACATGGTATATCTCTCCATCTATTTGTATCATCTTTGATTTCTTTCATCAGTGTCTTATAATTTTCTGCATACAGGTCTTTTGTCTCCTTAGGTAGGTTTATTCCTAGATATTTTATTCTTTTTGTTGCAATGGTAAATGGGAGTGTTTTCTTGATTTCACTTTCAGATATTTCATCATTAGTATATAGGAATGCCAGAGATTTCTGTGCATTAATTTTGTATCCTGCCACTTTACCAAATTCATTGTTTAGCTCTAGTAGTTTTCTTTTAGCACCTTTTGGATTCTCTATGTATAGTATCATGTCATCTGCAAACAGTGACAGCTTTACTTCTTCTTTTCTGATTTGGATTCCTTTTATTTCCTTTTCTTCTGTGATTGCTGTGGCTAAAACTTCCAAAACTATGTTGAATAAGAGTGGTGAGACTGGGCAACCTTGTCTTGTTCCTGATCTTAGTGGAAATGCTTTCAGTTTTTCACCATTGAGGATGATGTTTGCTGTGGGCTTGTCATATATGGCCTTTATTATGTTGAGGAAAGTTCCCTCTATGCTGACTTTCTGCAGGGTTTTTATCATAAATGGGTGTTGAATTTTGTCAAAAGCTTTCTCTGTATCTATTGAGATGATCATATGGTTTTTCTCCTTCAATTTGTTAATATGGTTTATCACATTGATAGATTTGCGTATATTGAAGAATCCTTGCATTCCTGGAATAAACCCCACTTGATCATGGTGTATGATCCTTTTAATGTGCTGTTGGATTCTGTTCGCTAGTATTTTGTTGAGGATTTTTGCATCTATGTTCATCAGTGATATTGGCCTGTAGTTTTCTTTCTTTGTGACATCCTTGTCTGGTTTTGGTATCAAGGTGATGGTGGCCTCGTAGAAGGAGTTTGTGAGTGTTCCTCCCTCTGCTCTATTTTGGAAGAGTTTGAGAAGGATAGGTGTTACCTCTCTAAATGTTTGATAGAATTCGCCTGTGAAGCCATCTGGTCCTGGGCTTTTGTTTGTTGGAAGATTTTTAATCACAGTTTCAATTTCAGTTCTTGTGATTGGTCTGTTCATATATTCTATTTCTTCCTGATTCAGTCTTGGCAGGTTGTGCATTTCTAAGAATTTGTCCATTTCTTCCAGATTGTCCATTTTATTGGCATAGAGTTGCTTGTAGTAATCTCTCATGATTTCTTTTATTTCTGCAGTGTCAGTTGTTACCTCTCCTTTTTCATTTCTAATTCTATTGATTTGAGTCTTCTCCCTTTTTTTCTTGATGAGTCTGGCTAGTGGTTTATCTATTTTGTTTGTCTTCTCAAAGGACCAGCTTTTAGTTTTATTGATCTTTGCTGTTGTTTCCTTCATTTCTTTTTCATTTATTTCTGATCTGATTTTTATGATTTCTTACTTCTGCTAGCTTTGGGGTTTTTTTGTTCTTCTTTCTCTAATTGCTTGAGGTGCAAGGTTAGGTTGTTTATTCGAGATGTTTCCTGCTTCTTAAGGTGGGCTTGTATTGCTATAAACTTCCTCCTTAGAACTGCTTTTGCTGCATCCCACAGGTTTTGGGTCGTTGTGTCTCCATTGTCATTTGTTTCTAGGTATTTTTTGATTTCCTCTTTGATTTCTTCAGTGATCACTTCATTATTAAGTAGTGTATTGTTTTGCCTCCATGTGTTTGTATTTTTTACAGATCTTTTCCTGTAATTGATATCTAGTCTCATGGCGTTGTGGTCAGAAAAGATACTTGATACAATTTCAATTTTCTTAAATTTACCAAGGCTTGATTTGTGACCTAAGATATGATCTATCCTGGAGAATGTTCCATGAGCACTTGAGAAAAATGTGTATTCTGTTGTTTTTGGATGGAGTGTCCTATAAATATCAGTTAAGTCCATCTTGTTTAATGTATCATTTAAAGCTTGTGTTTCCTTATTTATTTTCATTTTGGATGATCTGTCCATGGGTGAAAGTGGGGTGTTTAAGTCCCCTACTATGAATGTGTTGCTGTCGATTTCCCCTTTTATGGCTGTTAGTATTTGCCTTATGTATTGAGGTGCTCCTATGTTGGGTGCATAAATATTTACAATTGTTATATCTTCTTCTTGGATCGATCCCTTGATCATTATGTAGTGTCCTTCTTTGTCTTTTAATAGTCCTTATTTTAAAGTCTATTTTGTCTGATATGAGAATTGCTACTCCAGCTTTCTTTTGGTTTCCATTTGCATGGAATATCTTTTTCCATCCCCTTACTTTCAGTCTGTATGTGTCTCTAGGTCTGAAGTGGGTCTCTTGTAGACAGCATATATACGGGTCTTGTTTTTGTATCCATTCAGCTAATCTGTGTCTTTTGGTGGGAGCATTTAGTCCATTTACATTTAAGGTAATTATCGATATGTATGTTCCTATTCCCATTTTCTAAATTGTTTTGGGTTCGTTATTATAGGTCTTTTCCTTCTCTTGTGTTTCTTGCCTAGAGAAGATCCTTTAGCATTTGTTGTAAAGCTGGTTTGGTGGTGCTGAACTCTCTCAGCTTTTGCTTGTCTGTAAAGGTTTTAATTTCTCCATCAAATCTGAATGAGATCCTTGCTGGGTAGAGTAATCTTGGCTGCAGGTTTTTCTCCCTCATCACTTTCAGTATGTCCTGGCACTCCCTTCTGGCTTGTAGGGTTTCTGCTGAGAGATCAGCTGTTAACCTTATGGGGATTCCCTTATGTGTTATTTGTTGTTTTTCCCTTGCTGCTTTTAATATGCTTTCTTTGTATTTAATTTTTGACAGTTTGATTAATATGTGTCTTGGCGTATTTCTCCTTGGATTTATCCTGTATGGGACTCTCTGTGCTTCCTGGACTTGATTAACTATTTTCTTTCCCATATTAGGGAAGTTTTCAACTATAATCTCTTCAAATATGTTCTCAGTCCCTTTCTTTTTCTCTTCTTCTTCTGGAACCCCTATAATTCGAATGTTGGTGCGTTTAATGTTGTCCCAGAGGTCTCTGAGACTGTCCTCAGTTCTTTTCATTCCTTTTTCTTTATTCTGCTCTGCAGTAGTTATTTCCACTATTTTATCTTCCAGGTCACTTATCCATTCTTCTGCCTCAGTTATTCTGCTATTGATCCCATCTAGAGTACTTTTAATTTCATTTACTGTGTTGTTCATCGTTGCTTGTTTCATCTTTAGCTCTTCTAGGTCCTTGTTAACTGATTCTTGCATTTTGTCCATTCTATTGTCCATTCTATCTCCAAGATTTCGGATCAACCTTACTATCATTATTCTGAATTCTTTTTCAGGTAGACTGCCTATTTCCTCTTCATTTGTTAGGTCTGGCGCATTTTTATCTTGCTCCTTTATCTGCTGTGTGTTTTTCTGTCTTCTCATTTTGCTTATCTTACTGTGTTTGGGGTCTCCTTTTTGCAGGCTGCAGGTTCGTAGTTCCTCCTGTTTTTGATGTCTGTCTCCAGTGGCTAAGGTTGGTTCAGTGGGTTGTGTAGGCTTCCTGGTGGAGGGGACTCGTGCCCGTGTTGTGGTGGATGAGGCTGGATCTTGTCTCTCTAGTGGGCAGGTTCACGTCTGGTGGTGTGTTTTGGGTTGTCTGTGGCCTTATTATGATTTTAGGCAGCCTCTCTGCTAATGGGTGGGGTTGTGTTCCTGTTTTGCTAGTTGTTTGGCATAGGTTTTCCAGCACTGTGGCTTGCTGGTCATTGAGTGTGAAGCTGGGTGTTGGTGTTAAGATGGAGGTCTCTGGGAGACTTTCGCCATTTGATATTATGTGGAGCTGGGAGGTCTCTTGTTGACCAGTGTCCTGAAGTTGGCTCTCCTACCTCAGAGGCAGAGCCCTGCCTCCTGGCTGGAGCACCAAAAGCTTTTCATCCACACGGCTCAGGATAAAAGGGAGAAAAAGTAGAGGGAATTAGTAGAAGTATGAGGAAAGAAAGAAGGAAAGGAGGGTAGTGTTGCAAGGTTTTTAATCACAGTTTCAATTTCAGTGCTTGTGATTGGTCTGTTCATATTTTCTATTTCTTCCTGGATCAGTCTCGGCAGGTTGTGTATTTCGAAGAATTTGTTCATTTCTTCCAGGTTGTCCATTTTATTGGCATAAGGTTTCTTGTAGTAATCTCTCATCATCTTTTTATTTCTGCAGTGTCAGTTCTTACTTCTCCATTTTCATTTCATATTCTATTGATTCGAGTCTTCTCCCTATTTTTCTTGATGAGTCCGGCTAATGGTTTATCAATTTTGTTTATCTTCTCAAAGAACCAGCTTTAGTTTTATTGGTCTTTGTTATCATTTCCTTCATTTCTTTTTCATTTATTTCTGATCTGATCTTTATGATTTCTTTCCTTCTGCTAACTTTGGGGTCTTTTTGTTCTTCTTTCTCTAATTGCTTTAGATGCAAGGTTAGGTTGTTTATTTGAGATGTTTCCTGTTTCTTAAGGTAGGATTGTATTGCTATAAACTTCCCTCTTAGAACTGCTTTTGCTGCATCCCATGTGTATTGTGTCATCATGTCTCCATTGTCATTTGTTTCTAGGTATTTTCTGATTTCCTCTTTGATTTCTTCAGTGATCACTTCGTTATTAAGTAGTGTATTGTTTAGCCTCCATGTGTTTGTATTTTTTACAGATCTTTTCCTGTAATTGATATCTAGTCTCATGGTGTTGTGGTCAGAAAAGATACTTGATATGATTTCAATTTTCTTAAATTTACCAAGGCTACATTTTTAACCCAATATATGATCTATCCTGGATAATGTTCCATGAGCACCTTTGGAAAATGTTTATTCTGTTGTTTTTGGATGAAATGTCCTATAAATATCAATTAAGTCCATCTTGTTTAATGTATCATTTAAAGATTGTGTTTCCTTATTTATTTTCCTTTTGGATGATCTGTCCATTGGTGAAAGTGGGGTGTTAAAGTCCCCTACTATGAATGTGTTACTGTAGATTTCCCCTTTTATGGCTGTTAGTATTTGCCTTATGTATTGAGGTGCTCCTATGTTGGGTGCATAAATATTTACAATTGTTATATGTTCTTCTTGGATAGATCCCTTCATCATTATGTAGTGTCCTTCGTTGTCTCTTGTAATAGTCTTTATTTTAAAGTCTATTTTGTCTGATATGAGAATTGTCACTCCAGCTTTCTTCTGATTTCCGTATTCATGGAACATCTTTTTCCATCTCCTCACTTTCAGTTTGTATGTGTCCTTAGGTCTGAAGTAGGTCTCTTGTAGACAGCATATATATGGGTCTTCTTTTTGTACGCATTCAGCCAGTCTGTGTCTTTTGGTGGGAGCATTTACATTTAAGGTAATTATCGATATGTATGTTCCTATTCCCATTTTCTTCATTGTTTTGGGTTTGTTATTGTAGGTCTTTTCCTTCTCTTGTTTTCTTGCCTAGAGAAGTTCCCTTAGCATTTGTTGTAAAGCTGGTTTGGTGGTGCTGAACTCTCTCAGCTTTTGCTTGTCTGTAAAGGTTTTAACTTCTCCATCAAATGTGAATGAGAGGGGCTTCCCTGGTGGCACAGTGGTTGAGCGTCCAGCTGCCAATGCAGGGGACACAGGTTTGTGCCCCAGTCCGGGAAGGTCCCACACTCTGTGGAGCAGCTGGGCCCGTGAGCCATGTCTGCTTTACATGCATGTTCGGAGTCTGTGCTCCACAACGGGAGAGGCCACAACAGTGCGAGGCCCATGTACTGCAAAAAAAATAAAAATAAATCTGAATGAGATCCTTGCTGGGTAGAGTAATCTTTGTTGTAGGTTTTTCTCCTTCATCACTTTAAATATGTCCTGCCACTCCCTTCTGTCTTGCAGAGTTTCTGCTGAAAGATCAGCTGTTAACCTTATGGGGATTCCCTTGTGTGTTATTTGATGTTTTTCCCTTGCTGCTTTCAATATGTTTTCTTTGTATTTAATTTTTGATAGTTTGATTAGTATGTGTCTTGGCATGTTTCTCCTTGGATTTACCCTGTATGGGACTCTCTGTGCTTCCTGTACTTGACTAACTATTTCCTTTCCCATATTAGGGAAGTTTTCAACCATAATCTCTTCAAATAATTTCTCAGTCTCTTTCTTTTTCTCTTCTTCTTCTGGGACCCCTATAATTCGAATGTTGTTGCATTTGATGTTGTCCCAGAGGTCTCTGAGACTGTCCTCAGTTCTTTTCATTCTTTTTTCTTTACTCTGCTCTACAGTAGTTATTTCCACTATTTTATCTTCCAGGTCACTTATCCTTTCTTCTGCCTCAGTTATTCTGCTATTAATCCCATCTAGATTATTTTAAATTTCATTTATTGTGTTGTTGATCATTGCTTGTTTCCTCTTTAGCTCTTCTAGGTCCTTGTTAAATGTTTCTTGCATTGTCTCTATTCTATTTCCAAGATTTTGGATCATCTTTACTATCATTATTCTGAATTCTTGTTTAGGTAGACTGCCTTTTTCCTCTTCATTTGTTAGGTCTTGTTGGTTTTTACCTTGCTCCTTCATCTTCTGTGTGTTTTTCTGTCTTCTCATTTTGCTTATGTTACTGTGTTTGGGTTCTTTTTTGCAGGCTGCAGGTTCATAGTTTCCGTTGCTTTTGGTGTCTGTCCCCAGTGGCTAAGGTTGGTTCAGTGGGTTGTGTAGGTCTCCTGGTTGAGGGGACTAGTGCCTGTGCTCTGGTGGATGAGGCTGGATCTTGTCTCTCTGGTGGGCAGGTCCACGTCTGGTGGTGTGTTTTGGTGTGTCTGTGGCCTTATTATGATTGTAGGCAGCCTCTCTGCTAATGGTTGGGGTTTTGTTCCTGTCTTGCTAGTTGTTTGGCATAGGGTGTGCAGCACTGTAGCTTGCTGGTCGTTGAGTGAAGCTGGGTCTTGGTGTTGAGATGGAGATACCTGGGAGATTTTCGCCATTTGGTATTACTTGGAGCATGGAGTTCTCTTGTGAAGCAGTGTCCTGAAATTGGCTCTCCCACCTCAGAGGCACAGCGCTGATGCCTGGCTGGAGCACCAAGAGCCTGTCCACATGGCTCAGAATAAAAAGGAGGAAAAATAGAAGGAAAGAAAGAAAGAAAGAGGATAAAATAAAATAAGATAAAATAAAATAGTTACAAAAATAAAATTATTAAGCAAATATTTTTAAGTAAAAAGAAAAAAAGAAAAAAACCCCAGACAGTCAGAACCGTAGGACAAATGGTGAAAGCAAAGCTATACAGACAAAATCTCACACAGTAGCATACACATACACACTCACAAAAAGTGGAAAAGAGGAGAAAATAATATATCTTGCTCCCAAAGTCAACCTCCTCAATTTGGGATGATTCATTCGTTGTCTATTCAGGTATTCCACAGATTCAGGGTACTTCAAGTTGATTGTGGAGCTTTAATCTGCTGCTTCTGAGGCTGCTGGGAGAAATTTCCCTTTCTTTTCTTTGTTCACAGAGCTCCCATGTTTCAGCTTTGGATTTGGCCCTGCGTCTGCGTGTAGCCCACCTGAGGGCATCTGTTCTTCACTCAGACAGGACGGGGTTAAAGGAGCCTCTGATTCGGTGGTTCTGACTCACTCAGGCTGGCGGGAGGGTGGGGTACAGATGTAGGGTGAGCCTGTGGCAGCAGAGCCCGGCATGACCTTGCACCAGCCTGAGGTGTGCACTGTGTGTTCTCCCGGGGAACTTGTCCCTGGATCACAGGACCCTGGCAGTGGCGGGCTGCACAGGCTCCCCAGAGAGGAGGTGCAGATAGTGAACTGTGCTCGCACACAGACTTCTTGGTGGCGGCAGCAGCAGCCTGTGTCTCATGCCCGTTCCTGGGATCTGCGCTGATAGCCGCAGCTTGCGCCTGTCTCTGGAGCTCCTTTAAGCAGCGCTCTTAATCCCCTCTCCTCGCGCACCAGGAAACAAAGAGGCAAGAAAATGTCTCTTGTCTCTTCGGCAGCTCCAGACTTCTCCCAGACTCCCTCCAGGCTAGCCGTGGTGCACTAACCCCTTCAGGCTGTGTTCCCGCTGCCAGTACTCTCCCGGCATCAGACCAAAGTCTGAGCCTCAGCTCCCAGCTCCGCCCGTCCCTGTGGGTGAACAGAGAAGCCTCTCGGGCTGGTGAGTGCTGGTCGGCACCAATTCTCTGTGCGGCAATCTCCCCGCTTTGCCCTCCTCACCACTGTTGCTGCACTCTCCTCCATGGCTCTGAAGCTTCCCCCCTCCGCCACCCGCAGTCTCTGCCCATGAAGGGGCTTCTAGTGTGTGGAAACCTTTCCTCCTTCACAGCTCCCTCCCACTGGTGCAGGTCCAGTCCCTATTCTTTTGTCTCCTTTTTTTCTTTTTTCTTTTGCCCTACCCAGGTATGTGGGGAATTTCTTGCCTTTTGGGAGGTCTGAGGTCTTCTGCCAGCAATCAGTGGGGGTTCTATAGGAGCAGGTCCACGTGTAGATGTATTTCTGATGTATCTGTTGGGAGGAAGGTGATCTCCATGTCTTACTCTTCCACGATCTTCTCCAGCAGACCCCATCTTATTTTTGATGAAAACAGATGTCAACTCACTGAAGGCAGAGTTAGGATGCTAACATCCTGTCTTTTAAAATAGTTGCTTTTAGATATTTTCCACATATCTGTCTCCATGGAAACTGGATAAGGCCACCACCAGCCAAAAGTAAGCAGTTTCCCATTTAAAGTCACTTGTTGGTTGTCAGAAGGGATCTGGCTCTGCAATTCAGGGTGCTACCACAGCTTAAGTCTGCAGGAATTTAGTAAATAAATATGTGAACAAGAAGGGTTTTTTGTTTGTTTGTCTGTTCAGTTTTACTTTCAGAAGTTTTCCTTTGCAATTACGGAACAGAAAAAATTGACCTTGGTCTTTAAGCTTTGGTAAATATGTGAGAGTAATGTTTAGACTTGTATTTATCTCCTTTATTTGAAAGGCAGTGACTTTGTTTAGCACTGTAATTTAAGGTTCCCCAAAGAGGAATCATTCCTTACTATGAGCAATGTCATAAACTTTAAAGTATTCTGGAAATACATTTTTACAACCACTGTGGTTATATCTTAACTTGTAGCAAGGAATTCCATCTTGCCAAAAGTATGAAATCATTTGTTATGCTGGCGGTGTAAGAACATAATAATAAGGTGTTTATAATAGTTTCATTCTTGCTTTATAATACTTTGAACTCCAATAAAGAAACAAAATACATCCATTTCAAAAGTTTTTTAATATAAAAATTAGCAGGACACGCATATGGAAATTATATTTAAATTTCAAAGGATATTTTCTTTCAATTTAGTAGTGAATCATTAAGGTAACCAACAAGCTATTTGAAGTTATTTCCATAGCACTGAAGTTAAGAATTCTTCTCCATGTGTCTATATCAGTATTTAAATGGAAATGTATTTTTGAATATCTTTACTCGATAGAGATATGGAAGATTACATTTTGACTTATTAACCAATTTTCTCCCCCATCCTATGTTCTTATGCCCCTTCACCCGCTTTCATTTAATCAGGTAGACAGTTCTGCAGGATTGCCTAAAGGAAAGGTTGACAGAAGAAAATGGAGAAAAGGGTAATCAGTTTTAGACTCTTGAGCCTTCAAAAGGCTGGCCCTCAGGGTAACTGAAAAGAATATCAGATTTGGTTAAAAAATTTTTAAACCCCCCAAAATAACCCAAATATGATAGATAAGAGCCAGGCTACTCTCCAGGCTGGGCAGAAGTCAAAGGGGAAACAGTGAGAAGTTAGAGGTGGGCAGGTCCCAAATAAGTCCCTTGTTGAGCCCCCAGGCTAACTGTGCCAGTTGTAAGTTTGTTTACTCTCAGCTCCAAATCCACCTTCATTGCCCTGCTTGTGACACTGGAACATATATCCCTTGTCAGCTGGCTGGATGTTCAGCTCTCTCTGCAGAGGGCACTAGTGGAGGATGGAGCCTGTCTTTCTGGTTCCAGTGATGCTCCTGCCTTGCCTTAGTTTGGCAGCAGTGAATGGTCAGTAGGAATGGGGACCCCCAGCTGTGCTCACCCCCAGCCAGATTCAGTGCCACCAACCTGCAGGCAGCTTTCCAGAGAGTTCCATGGAGCAGCACCTACCAGTGGGCAGCCTCCCCTGGTCCCAGAGAGGGCAGTTCCTAGTGGGCAATTCCCAGCACACCACTCTTACATGCTGATTTCCAGCAAGTCTACAGCACAGTACCTCAGGACATTTCTCTGGCTTTCCAGTGAGGTCTGGACCTCAGCCCAGGATAAGGGTGTCCTCTTCTATTTTGTTCCTTTCTTGGGTGCTCTGCCTCAGTCCTATAAGTAGTGACTTCCCTATCTGCTCTTCTTATAGTCTTTAGATTTCTCTTCCCCTCCTCAGTAGATAATACCCTATTATTAGTAGTAATTCTTAAACAATTCTTTTTTTTTTGCGGTACTCGGGCCTCTCACTGTTGTGGCCTCTCCCATTGTGGAGCACAGGCTCCGGGCACGCAGGCTTAGCGGCCATGGCTCACGGGCCCAGCCACTCTGCAGCACGTGGGACCCTCCCAGACCAGGGCATGAACCCGTGTCCCCTGCGTCGGCAGGCAGACTCCCAACCACTGCGCCACCAGGGAAGCCCTTAAACAATTCTTTATGTGAAACCTTCCCTGTTGAAATCAGTTTGGTTTCTGTCCCCTGAATAGACCCTCACTGAAACAGATTTGGTTCCAGGAATGTCCAGGAGAAGCCATAGAGATGGCATTTGGAAATTGATTTGACTGTATCCTTGGAACCGAGCCCACTGTTGGGTTGTTTGCCAATAGGACAGAGGATGATAGTAATCCATGGCATGCAGTGGCCTCACAGTTAGTCAGTTGTCACCTGGATGAAGAGCCAACTGAAGTGAGTACCCTGGAAGCTTGAGTGGCTGCTACACTTGACTGTCAGGCAGTATGAAGACCACGAGGATGGTGGGGTGGGTGGGTCCTTTAGATGCACTGGGGCACTTACAGAGAGACATGACAAGCCTGGGTCCTTTAACTCTCAGCTCAATTCATAGTCTAAGAGCCAGAAAGATTCCATGTCAGCCATAATAGAATGTATTTCTTGCTACCACAGCACTGGTATGGCTGATAATCAAACACAAATCTAATTGATCAGGTTGCTGAATTACAATGTCAGCTGAATGTACATTTCACCAAGTTTCTCATGCAAAAGTTAGAAAAAAAGATTAGGATACTAAAACTCCAAGTAGGGACATGTTGTTGGACCCAGATAAAACTGACAGTCTTGAAACTCAACTCACTCTGAGCCATCATTGCCAGTGGAAGTAGCTTGAAACCCTGCATCTGAGAAGATAAGACTTCTTTTGCTTCAAAACTCTACACTAACCTCACCTAGGACAGATGAGGGGTAATATCTTAAAAAGGGATGCTCATTCCTCTTAAGACCCACAACAGTGAGCTTTAAGTCAGCAACAAGGGTCATATCTCAGTATGATCCAGGGGAACTGGTACATTTCCCTATCTGCTCTTCATCAAAAGAATTGAATCAAAAGATTTTGCTATTCCATATCAGCAGCAACCCAGAGAACATGTGCAGGAGTGGATTCTAAGGGTGTCAGGCCAAGAAGGATGAAATGTAGCACTATATCAAGCTGAATTCATTCAAATGTGTGTGCTTACTAGAGAGTCTAGATTTAGTATATTAGTTCATGCAGCTGGAGGTATACTAAAACCTGGACTCAATGGTGGCCTACATTTAATGAGGATAAAATGCCAGAGCTTCTCTTGCTTGTGGAGGAGGAAATTCAAAGGCTTGAGAGACAGGAATGCTGGGATAGATTTACCATGGGTGACCTGCACACTCACTTCCCAATTTCATTTAGCAAGAACACTCAGAAGCCATTTCTTTTGATACCACACAGGACCCTGTGGGGCTCCTGGGCACAAAAGGCTTTCTGTGCCCCCCATTTCTTTGATTATAGGAAATAGGTTTCATTCAGCCTCCATGACCTTCCCTGAGTTCCAACTGGCAGATTTAAGCAGTCGCTAATTAGGGAAGGGAGGGGATGCAGAGACAAGGGAGGAGCAGTCAAGAGGAACAATAGTTCAGCCTTGGGGAAGGGTCCTGGGTCCCCATTAAGGGATACACACAATATCTTTGAGCTGTTTTGCAGATACTGAAACACCCACCAGGTGGGAGAAGTTAACTGTATGCTGCCTACAAGCACGTAGACCACAGACCGGTTGGAACCAGAAGGTTGATGATGCTGACTCCCAGTTACCTCGCCACCAACCAATCAGAAGAATGTCCATGAGCTAATGATGCCCGCTTTGAACCATTCCCATAAAACTCCTCACTACCCACTCCAGGTAGGGACACAGAGTTTTGACGGCATTAGCCTGCTGTGGCCCCCTTTGCCTGGCAAAGCAATAAAGCTATTCTTTTCTACTTCACCCAAAACTCTGTGTCCAAGATTTAATTCAGTGTCAGGGTACAGAGGCCAGGTTAGGCTTCACTTTCACTAAAGCAGTGAGAAACACATTGGAGAGGGGAGAACAAGCATCCTTGAAGACCTTACAGTTGCTCTCCTTTGTAGGCCAGATATGACACTGAAAGTACAAGGTTCCAGTGCGGATGATGTGATCCCAGAGGAGCAGAGGCCAAGAGGCAGCCCCTGACCACCAGTGACAAGTTGGGAGCATTTACCATAAAGGGTGGCAGGGATGTTTACTGTTAATGAGAATGCCTGGCCCACAGAGATCTCTGATGGTAGTTAATTGATCGGGGTGCTCTTGGGAAAGAAACATGTGGTCATCCTACTAGAGTATTCCTTAATCCATATAACAGAAAAGACACTCTAGTAACTCAAAAATGTGATTTGAGTTACTGTTGCCCTCAATTGAGAGTCACCACCTCTCACATAGTTTCTAGACGTTGGTCAATTCAAAGACCAAATGCCCCTTAATTAGTGGGAAAGCTGGGGCTCCTTGAGGAAGGGCCCTGAAACATTGCTATACCTATGCAATAAATAAAATTTATAAAATAAATATAAAATAAATAAAATTTCCTCCAACCCTTCTCCAGAGAGCCCTGCAGCTATCTATTAGGGTGACTGCTCACAGAGAAGAAGGAAATACACAGGCTTTCAGGGAAAACTGGACACCAGTCATAAACTGACTCTATTTCCTAGAGTCTTATAATGTCACCGTGGTACACTAATCAAAATGGGTTTTTTTTTTGCTTGTTTGCTTCTTTGAGGGGGGAGGCATATTAGGCCAAGTTAGACTTATAATGGGCCCAGTTGTTTCACTGGCCTGGTGATATTTCTCTCTAGTACCTGAATATTTAATTGGAATTGCCACAATTGGCAACTGACAGAATCATCAGACTGGGTCTCTGAATCTTAGGGTGAGGGAATGTTTATATGTTTTGCTCATTGATATGTCTCAAGTGCCTAGAATAGTGGATGGTACATAGGAGGCATCTAGTAATTAAATGTTAAATGAAAAAATGAACAGATGAATGAACTACATATTAAGACATACAGCCTTAAACTTCAAAATAATAGTTACTTTCTTGTCCAAATATCTACACTTATTTATCTACAAAATTTGTTTTCTTATTAACAGTACCTAACTTTGGTAAATGACCATTCAACTTCCTTATCGTTAGAAAGATTTCTGTAAATAATTTGTAACCAGTGATTACTTCCCAATGCCTAAGGGTCACTGAGATTTAGAAAAAGTTTTTAAAATCCTGAATTTTGTGATTTCAGTTTTTTGAGAGGTCTTGGTTTTATCCCAGCCTCGTCAGGATTAGGGAACTACTTTCCTTTCTTTCCTGTAGCCCAGCTCTGTCCCCACTTTCACCCCCATATTAAAGGGCCATTTGTGTTGAAGTTTGTTTTTGGTTGGGCACTAGCAGTAAAAGAGCAGGTTAGGAGTCACAGGGAAAACCTGACTTATCTGCTTCTTTTAACCTATGACCTTCCCAGCTCTGCTGCTAAGCTAAGGTGTTCCCAAATATATGTAGTTGGAGAGAATAAGAACAAGCATCACTCGAACTGAAAGTTTCTCAAAGTAGTTCCTTACCAATATTAGCACCAAACTTGTACTTAAGATAAAAAGGAAATAAAAAGCTAGCACACTGACCTGAGTGATGTAGATGATTTTGTGCAGCTGGATTAAGATCTGCTGAATAGGATCACTGATCTGACGTACTTTCCTCTGGGACACAGCAATTCCTGCAGATGCTGTGGATGACAAATTCTGCAGTTAATCAAGACCCTTTTCCCCTTCACAAGTGGTATTAAGTGGAAAATGGGGTAAAATTCTAAAAAAAATACTCTCATCCTACCAATTAGAAAATATGTAGAGACCTTGTTACACTTCAATATTTTATGATATGGGATGCACAATTCTTTCCTTCTACTTCTTAGACCTCTAAGTAACATAATAATGTTATCATTTGTAACATCTTAAAGACTGTTTATCACTTGGAAATTTTGCCTGCAATTACACCAGGCTGCCACAAGGTGTCAGTGGTGTCTTGGATACTGTGGCCATTGAAAAGTTGGGCTTCAGATATGTGCAGTTAAGAGATTATCACACTTAAAAATTTTAAATTCATTTGCCCTCAGTAGCAAATAAAACTAATTTTATTAAAACTACTAAAATGCAAATAGTGAATAGGCAATCTTAAAGAGCAAACAAAAAAAACATAATTTGTAATAATCAAGGGTTTGAAAATTATGTTACTTTCCAACCCTTGATTATTACAAATTATAATTTTCACTGAGATTTCTCTTCAGGTCTAAATAAGACACATCTATAATTTATCCTGAATTCTCATCACAGAGCCACATCACTTTCACAGTTCTAGGCTAGCTTGGTATCAAACTGCATATAAGCTGCTTTCCCAGATTCACATGTCATAGCCACAAGTGGCCCATTCTTAACTTTGAGGAATGTAAAGCTATTTAAAGGAATGGCCTTGACCCCTGTATTAGCCACAAGGTCCCCTCTGCCTCTTCTCACCCTCAGATCCACACTAGAGAAAATGGAAGAGAGACTTCAGATATGTGGATGTATATTATTCTCTCTCCCACATTCCTGCTCTTTCCCTTCCTCCCAATAACATGTAGGATACTTTCTGAAATAACGTTTTTCTCGCCAATTTCTCTTTTAAAGAAAATTTCCAAAGTCCTTCTTTTCTTACCTCCAGACAACTTTGAGCACATGAAATTAAATGTGAATACAATAATTGCTTTAGCAACAGCTAAGATTTTGAAAAATGATTCTTATATAAATGTTTTCTGAGAAAGTTTGCATATTTTACCATAAAAACTTGTTTTCAAAACATTTATAGAGAAAATTTAATGTGGCCATTAAAAGATCCAACTTGTTTTATTATTAGCATACCAAAATGTATGTTTAGGACACAAACCACAAAAAAGAAAATAAATATAACATTGAAAGAAATATTATTTTCCTTATGGGTATCTTTACTGAGTTTGTTAAGAAATTCACACAAGAAATCATCTAGCTCTAGTTCGTCTTCATTTAATACGCTGTTTAAATGTTTGCAATTTAAAGGATCTACCTCCTCTAGGAACTGTGTCTAACTCCTTTTAAGCAACAATTAATTGCCATTAAGATGAGGTTTAGTAAATTACCCTTAGGGTAAAAATGTGAAGGTAAATCAGAAAGAATTAAGGTAGCTCTGAAATAGAAAACAGAGAGCTGGAAGTATCTGGTCCAGCCTGAAGAGATGGCCAAGAGTATATATGTCATATTTTCTACAATGGTGCTTCTTTGCAGAAATAATTCTTAAAATGTAATTATTTGTTTGTCTAGACTGATATCCAAAACTAATGTGGCCAAGTTGATGTTGCTATAGGAAGACTAACTTTGTATTTTCTGAAACTGGACGGCTTTTGATCACACTTATGTTGATTACTTTATGTTTTTGGTATATGGACTTTCATTCATAGGTAATGAGTTAAAATCTCACAGCATGGCAGAGAGTTCTTAGATTTGTGATGACATTTTGAGTGGGATGTCTACCTTGCCACAAGAATGTATTCATCTGTGGCTAGATATAAAAACAGAGACAGTTAGCTAGAATGTGTGCCTTCTGAATTACTCAATATACAAAATTGCTTAAAATTATTTTCCTTAAGACCTTTGACCATAAGGTAAGTCCTTGAGTTTTGAAAATAGTTTTGGTTGCTTACTCGTTAAAAAATAAATCCTAAAATGTGTAATTACACATGCCCATCGTAAAACAAGCAAAGAAATGTAAAACAACCTAAGTATCACAGAAGAGACTTCGAGGGTCCCTGGAACCACCACCCATCAGCCACCTCCCCAGAAGAAACCTCTGATATCAGCTTGGTGTGTTGCCTTCCAGTTACTTTTCTATTTACGTACTTCAGTGTGTATCTTCAGAACAATATTTTTCAAACTGCAGTTGAGTCCTAAATCTGTTTAATGAGTCATGACCAGCATTTTGAAAAATGGAATGGAATGGCATGAAATGAAATAGAATAGGATATAAAAATTTAAAAGTGCATTGTATGTAGTAAGGATCCACCCAGTCGAGATATAAAATGTGTGTCTTACTAAGTGTCATTTCCAAAAAGACTTACTTCCAAAAAGACTTTGAAAGCTACTATTGTAGAAAATCTATAGTATTATCTCATGCTTTATTTCCCTCTTTTTAAATAAATGGTGAAACATTATAAGACTGTTTTACAATGTTTATTCTCAGTCTGTCATGGAGATTCTTTTTTATCAACACACCCAGTTATAGCTTATTCTTTATGACCACTATTGAACAGTACTACATGTCCTGCATGCATTACAGTTTCTTAGTCACTTCCGTCTTGATGGGAACTTAGTTTTTTTTTCAATTTCTCATGATTATAAATGATGCTGCAGTGGGTATATATGTGCGTGCCTCACTGTGCATAGTACAAGAGGTCTTTAGGGTAAATAAGGAGAAATTAAATAGCTGGGCCCTTTGATACACATATTTCCTATTTTAACAAATACATTTTAAAGTGGCTGAATCAATTTGCACTCTGATCAGAAGAGAATCCATTTTTCTATATTGTGATCAACATTATAATCAAACTTTTTAATTTTGCCAAGCTGATTTTGTTTTATTTTTTGTTTATCTGAATGCTGACGAGGTTATTGTACTTCTTTGGTGATTTTCTGTTTGTGTCCCAAGCATTTTTTTCTTATTGATTTGTAAGTGCTCTTTACATTGTCTGACTACTAATTCTTTTATTGTATTTTACATGTTAAAAGTATTTTCACCTAATTTGTTACTTCTTTTCAATTTAAAGGGTGGACAAGTGGTTAGGAATCTATGCTCTCACTGCCAAGGGCCTGGGTTGGATCCTTGGTTGGAAAACTAAGATCCTGCAAGTTGGGGAGCATGGCAAAAAAAAAAAAAAGCCATCATAGAAGCTGATCATATTCCAACGTCAGTCATATATAGTATGCCCATGATTCATATCTATATGGTTCCTACTGTGAAAGATAGAAAGCATTTGGTCTCATTAAAATTTAAATAAAATCAAAGTTTACATTGGAATACTTTATATTCATTTTACGGTTTTTATTAAAATAGTGAACTTAATTAGTGTTTTAAAACTTAGAAGGAAACTACAAAATTCATTATAAGAGGCAATTTACTTAGGGTGTAAAAAAATTTATATTTGCTAGCTTACTGTGTAGTTAGCATGACATTAAGCAGCTACATTTCCCCTCTGTGGTGGTGGGTAGGAGGACCTGGAGGAGGTGTTGGCAAGGGTTTTACACATTTAGTCTCATGTGATCCTCACAACTATTCTGAATGGTAGTTGTTTCTATCCCCATTTTATAGATGACTGAAATTAACGAGATTGTCCAACCAAGACTGAAGAACTGGGACATGCAACAAGGTGGGCCCTAAACTCTACACTGACTTAGTCTCCTAACTTGTCACTGGGAGACCATGAAATTATGGACAATATAACATAATATAGATGCTCCTTCCCACACCTGAAATACCACTTTTTTCTTAAAAGGAGTTGCTACTTTTAACATGTTCTGACTATACCTTTGAACATTTAATGGATCAAATATTTTTGGAAAGCATGTACAAGTAATAAACTGGAAGCATTATGTCTTTGTAGCCTGTGCAGTGCACTATATCTGCTTTACTATCTCATGGCACATTACAATAGCCAAGTTAGTTGCCAATTACTCGTTCTTTGAGACTTGATTTACATCATATATCCAGTCTATTGAAACCACAATTCACAACACAAACTCTGAAACTGTTAATTACTACAAATTGAACAAAAGATGGATTATTCATGTTCCCCCAATTGACCATGATATAGTATCAACCTACTATTTTTCTGAATTCTTTCTGCTAAGAATCAGGAATTTTTGAACAACTGGAGAAGAGAAAGTATTGAGCAGGAGCTCCCTGAAAAAGTTAAAAAAATAGTTTCCTTTTATAAAGGGGGCTAAAACATACATGGCTTCTCCATATGGGACCAACTGCCCTGTTGAAAGACAACCTTTTAAATTTAAGTACAGTGAACAGATTTGCTCTGGTCTCTTTCCTCTACTTTTGTGAAAAGGAAATAAAGTAACTGAATTGTAGCTTAAATCTGCAAATTCTCAGCAATGAACCTCTGTGCCCAGCAGCATAGAAGGCAGCAAAATTAGACAAAGAACGTTGTATTCACAAGGGGTTCATGGGAGGTGCATTTAGAGGGCCACGGTTGAAGGACAGAGAACTGATGCAAACATTTCATCTGAGAAGACCATGAAGAATGAATAGGCTTTCAGTAGGCACAGGACATGGATTTGGTGTGAGGGAGGGTATATTTGAGTGGCAGCTTCTGAGTAGAAAAACAGTTTCAGCAAAGGACAGGAGTCAGCTAAGTGAGTGCCACATCTGGAGAACAGCAGAGTGTTCAGTTTTCCCTGTGTGCAGTACCATGAAAAGGTATAGTACTGGGTACATCTGCAGAGGGAGCCAGGGACCACAGCAGATGGTGATTTCAGGAAAGGTGATCTCATGAGAAGAGGCCTAGGGCCTAAGTCAGGCCCGGCATGGAGCAGCACATGGTGACTGTGGGGAGCAGGAGCCGAGGAGAGGCCGAAGCTTGGACCTGAGTTGTTAAATGACTCCCTCCGTGGGAGAGAGGGAAGTGAGGGAGAAGATGATGACCAGGAGGTGTGGGCATGGAATCTTTCCCAACACAGACCAATAGATGGTTCCACAATCAGGTAGAAATTATTAGGAAGAGACTCAAGGTTCTGGGTCTAGTCCCCCCACGGTCCAGCCCCTGGTAGAACTTCCGACAAGATGACAGGAAGCTGCAATAAAGCCTCAGCACCTTTCACCCCGGGTGACCAGTTTCCTTCCACTCCCTTTCATTCCAGCTTCAGAAACAAGCTGTTTAAATGCCAAAGAAGCAAGGCCGCTTTGAGGTCCTTCACTCTTGAATGCTGGCTGAATCACCTTTACATAATGCATCTTACATCTTGTTCAGGCTTAATTTGTGTGTGTGTGAGGATTAGAGTTTCATCCTATTCCAAATTCTCTCTGTCTTTATTCTTTTCAAAATATATAATCTCAGGATATTTAAAGTTGCCAATCCCCTTAAAATGACTACATAATACACATGGCAAGATGCTGTGTGAAGAATTCACTGTTGTATTATTTCCCACACTTACTTTTGACCTCATGAACCTCCTGTTATCAAGAAGCAGAGTGAGGCAAGCACTGCCCCAAGATGGGGAGGTAGAGAGGAACCAGGGAACAGAGAGGATACGTTCCTGGACTTTAAAAGCATTAGTCTAAGCAAAAGGCAGAGAGATTCACAGGACCTGTAGCTGAACAAACTCTTCTTCCTGCCCCTCCTGGATAAGATAAAGCTTCTTTGAGGAGGAAGGACGAAGACATACGAGAAGGAAAGAAGGTCTCAAAAGAGATTCAAATTCCAGCTCACTTGGGCAAAGTCTTTGGTGGGGGCAGTGAGGAGGGCAGAGATGTTTGATAGAAGTCTCTACATTTGGGGATTCAAGAGTGGAAAGGCTGGGGGCACAGTTCCCACAGCAAGCTCTGAGAGGTCCTAGCCATGCAGATGTTCCCTGCACCATATGACCTGGGATGGAATGGGGCAGGAGAGACAGCTTCCTAGGGTGTCAGAGGCTCAGCCCCCAAGTCTCCAAACCCAGAGAGTGTGGAAGAGTAGGCTAACCTTCCCAGACCCCTGAGAAGGTGAGCTGACAGAGCAAGGAGCTTGCCCCACAGAAGTCCTGCCTTCATGTCAAGGGCACACAGACAGAAATGGGAACGTGTACTGGGAGCTGGAAGTCAGGGAGGGCTGTGCCCACTTCTCAGGACAGCAACGTGGAAGGGTGACCCCGACCCAGTACTCAGAGCAGATACCAGCACAGGCAGTCTCAAAGCCTCAGTACAATGATGCCAACTGAATCCTTGGAACAAAAATACCACTCAGGGAAGAAGAAGAAGAAAGAGGACTGCAATTCTGTTTGTCTGACTTTAAGCCTGATATGATAAAGAAATCACCAACACATTGAAATTTGCATTTAGGCTAATTGATTATGTTTTCTGAGATGTGGAATAGGGGCTTAATATAAAAATTAAGTTCAGTTTTGGGAAAATATAGAAAGTTAGACTTTTTTTCCCCTGAATTTGTGGCCTAAAAATAACATGCATTTGGCCTAGTCCATATAGCTTGGCCCTTATCCATTGATTTAGTTGTTCTTCTACTATGCTACAATCACTAACCAAGTCATATTGGCCCCCTTTATTCCTACTAGAGGGAACCTTTTTTTCTCTGAAAGTCAACTCTATTGAAGCTCAGAATTCTCAAGAAGAAAATATTGTGCTGTGAAAATACACTGTGTTCAGCACTATGTATGCAAAAGCTAACCAATCAAACTAAAAGGAACAGAAAGAAAAGATAGGAACCCTCTTCTCATTCAATTACCTGGACAAGAAAAATTTATCTCAATCATGGAAAACAGACAAAATAATCATTGCTTGATTCTCTGATATCATGTTACGACATTTTCTAATAGCTTTACTTGATTCTAATCTAATACTCTTAATCCACACCGATAAAGGTGAAGGCAGTTACAGTCCTGTAGAGTTAGTGGTTAACCTATAGAAATTGACGTGTTGGTATGACTTTATAGGCCAATCAAGACGTTAATCACAAAAATGATATGCCTTTATTGCCCCACAGAAAATTTGCCAATCTTATGCTTAATTTAGCAATGTTGCTTCAGCTTTTCTTTACTATATATATACTTATTTTACTATATATATATATATATATATATACTATATATACTTCCACAACTATAAAAATATACTTATACAACTATAAAAATCCCTGTCTCCAAATGCTCTTGAACAGGCTCTTCTGTCCTCCATCTGGTCCCATCATTAAGGGAATTTAAATAAAACTAGGATTATTGCTAAAAAATAACTTTAAGAATTGTGCTTTTTGGCTTCCCTCATGGCATGGTGGTTGAGAATCTGCCTGCCAATGCGGGGGACACAGGTTCGAGCCCTGCTCTGGGAAGATCCCATATGCCACGGAGCAACTAAGTCCTTGTGCCACAGCTACTGAGCCTGTGCTCTAGAGCCCGTGAGCCACAACTACTGAGCCCACATGTCACAACTACTGAAGCCCACGTGCCTAGAGCCTGTGTTCCACAGCAACAGAAGCCACCACAATGAGAAGCCTGCACGCTGCAATGAAGAGTAGCTCCCGCTTGCTGCAACTAGAGACAGCCCATGCACAGCAACAAAGACCGAACACAGCCAAAAATAAATAAAAAATAAATAAATTTTAAAAAATTGTGCTTTTTGACTCCAATGTGGTAAGAAACAATAAGTAGCTTCTTATAGATAAATAAGAAACTTATAAATAAATAAGTTTAAAAATTTTAATTAACATGTCATCTAAAACATCCCAAATAATCTATGGAATCCACAGTGAGGAATGTCAATTAACAATGAATGAGATCTCAGTTGTATTGGAGGGCAGGAAGGTGGTCCAACCAGAAGAGGCCTCTTGCCTGTTTCTCATTACTATTTACTCACCAGTCACCATCTGCAATACTCAAATTACTGTATGACAACAATTCAAAGGGTAGTTGTAAGCACTCTGAAACAACTTTTTTAAAATAATAAATAAATAAATAAATAAATATTATTATTTTTGGCTGTGTTGGGTCTTAGCTGCTGTGCACAGGCTTTCTCTGGTTGTGGCGAACAGGGGCTACTCTTTGTTGCAGTGGGCGGGCTTCTCACTGCAGTGGCTTCTCTTGTTGTGGAGCATGGGATCTAGGCACACAGGCTTCAGTAGTTGCAGCACGCAGGCTCAGTAGTTGTGGCTCATGGGCTCTAGAGCACAGGCTCAATAGTTGTGGCTCACAGGGTCTAGAGCAAGGCTCAGTAGTTGTGGTCAATGGGCTTAGTTGCTCCGCAGCATGTGGGATCTTCCTGGACTAGGGTTTGAACCCATGTCCCCTGCATTGGCAGGTGGATTCTTAACCACTGCAGCACCACGGAAGTCCTGAAACCACTTTTTGAATCTCAGTAATCATTAATAATGGCAATTTGGAATTTGAAAGCCCTGCTTTTCTACATTGACTCAATTATTTGTACACTAAGCTACAATCATCACCCAAGCCACATAGACCTCCCTTTACTCCTACCAGAGGGTGGTGTAGCTTTCTTCTCCTCCTTTCATTTAGCCTTTTCCCAGTGCAGAAACCCCCGGGGCAGGGTTGTGGGCTGCGTTAACAGCTAATTTGCAGTCTGCACTTAGGCTTGGATTGGAACCATCAATAAATTTGTGAGATTGAGTACCTTTTTGAAAAGACATTGTCCTCCAAAGAATATGTAAAAATCTACAACTGGTCCACACTCCCCCAGTGCCTGCCTGGCATGAAGAACTAGGACGCAATTCATCACTGATAGAGAAAATGTGTTATCTCCCACCTCTTCCCCAATCTGAAGTCTAACATTAAAATATCATTTTCCCCCTAGTCTTTAAGTAATCACAAGATTACTTATTCAGTTGCTCTCAATAGCAAGAATAAACAAGGGTTTAAACAGTGGTAGGTCTGCATCAGTTACAAAATAAGTAGTTTTCAGGGGCCTGATCTCAGAGGAAATACTCAAGATATATGCAAACTTTACTAAAGATGCTTATAATATGGTTGCAAAATATAACTAACATACCCAAATCCCAACAAACAATATAGAAAAATATATAATTATATGTCAAATTGCATAGTGTAGACTAGTATTATAAGAGTTTTGATTAAAGTCTGGTAAGCACATTTCACATGCTAAAAGAATTGCTATACAATAAAATTAGAGAAGGCATTTACAAAAAATCATCTTGGCAATTGTGATATCTAGTATTAAGTATTCTATGTTAATAACTAACTTGAAAGCAAGCTACTGAAAGTTGCTCATAATAAGGACAACTAGAATATAGCTGTGCTCTCTGGAATATTTGGATGAAACATTGACTACTTTACATAGACGTAATCTTTATGAACAAAAGACAAGTATAAAAATAGATTCTCAGTCATCTAGTATGATAATTAAGAGCCTGGAAATCATGAAGAGAAAATTTCTATTCAAAATGCAGAGCATAATAATTCCCATCTATTTGTTCAGTGCCTGGGTGTTAGCTGCTGAAAAATGAAAAACCCAGCAAAGGAGGGAGAAACATCAGTGTTAATCCAGTCAAAGTTGGCCATAGTCTTAGTTGACTTTACATTTGCATTTTAAATTTGGGTTTGACTGACACTCCCCAAAATTTACATTTGACCTACACAAATAGCATCCATAACATTAAAATGTACCCTATTAACTTGACAAAGAATAAGTTTCTCATCATATGTTTTGGTATGATTTAATTTTCACAAATATACAACATCATTTCCCCTATCTCAACAGGGAAGGACTATTTCTTTTATATACATAAAAGACCCTAGACATTTTTCAAATTCAAAATATCCAATTGTTTGATTAATTTGACTCTATAGACAACAGAACCAATAAATTATTTTTACAGAACTGACACAAAATTAATATACAGAAATCTGTTGCTTTCTGTACACTAACAATGAACTATCATAAAGAGAAATTAAGAAAACAACCTCATTTATAATCACACCAAAAAGAATAAAATATCTCAGAATAAATTTAACCAAGAAATTGAAAGACCTATAATCAAAAAGCTAGAAGACATTGATGAAAGAAACTGAAGATGATACAAAAAAATGGAAAAGTATCCTGCACTCATGGATTGGAAGAAATAATATTGTTAAAATGTCCATACTACCCAATGCAATGTATAGATTTAATGCAATACCTATCAAATACCAATGACATTTTTCATGGAACTAGAACAAATAATTTTAAAATATATAGAACCACAAAAGATCCTGAAGAACCAAAACAATATTGAGAAAAAAGAATGAAGCTGAAGGTATCATGCTCCCTGACTTCAGACTATACTACAAAGCTACAGTAGTCAGAAACAGTATGGTACTGGCACAAAAACAGACACATAGCTGAGTAGAGAGCCCAGAAATAAACCCACACACATGTGGTCACCTAATCTATGACAAAGGAGGCAAGAACATATAATGGGGAAAAGACAATCTCTTCAACAAATGATGCTGGGAAAACTGGATAGCTACATGTAAAACAATGAGATTAGAACATTTCCTCATAACATATACAAAAATAAACTCAAAATGGAGATTAAAGACTTAAATGTAAGACTAGAAACCATAAAACTAGAAGAAAACATAGGCAGTACACTCTTTGACATAGGTCTTAGTAATATTTTTTAAATATGTCTACTCAGACAAGGCAAACAAATGCAAAAATAAACAAATCAGACCTAATGAAAGTTAAAAGCTTTTGCACAGTGAATCAAACAATAGACAAAAGGAAAAAACAGACTACTGAATGGGAGAAGATATTTGCAAATGATATGTCTGGTAAGGGGTGACTATCCAAAATAAATAAAGAACACATAAAATTCAATATAAAAAAATTAAAAATGGACAGAGCACCTGAATAGACATTTCTCCATAGAAGACACACAGCTGGCCAACAGGCACATGAAAATATGCTCAACCTTGCTAATCAGGGAAATGCAAATCAAAACCACCATGAGAGATCATCTCACAACTGTCAGAATGGCTATCATCAAAAAGACAACACATAAATACCCTAGTACACTGGTGGTGGGAGTGTAAATTGGTTCAGCCACTATGGGAAACAGCATGGAGTTTCCACAAAAAATTAAAAATAGAACTACCATATGATCCAGCAATCCCACTTCTGATTATATATCTGAAGAAAACAAAAACACTGATTCAAAAAGATGTATGCATCCCAATGTTCATTATAGCATTATTTACAATTGCCAAGATGTGAAAGCAACTCAACTGCCCACTAACAGATGAATGGATAAAGAAGATGTGGTGTATATATACAATGGCATATTACTCAGCCATAAAAATGAATGAAATTCTGACATTTTCAGCAATGTGGATGGACCTAGAGAATATTATGCTTAATGAAATAAGTCATACAGAGAAGGACAAATACAGTGTATTTTTCAGTTACATGTGGAATCTAAAAAATAAAGCATACAAATGAATAGAACAAAACAGAAATAGACTTACAGATACAGAGAATAAACTAGTGGTCACCAGCGGGGAGAGGGGGAGGTGCAAATTAGGGGAAGGGGTTTAAGAGGTACAAACTATTACATATAAAATAAATAAGATACAAGGATGTAATGTACAGCACAGGAAATAGAGCCAATATTTTATAACTTTAAGTGGAGTATAATCTATGAAAATAGAGAATCAATGTTGTACACCTGAAGCTAATATAATATTGTAAACCAACTATACTTCAATTTAAAAAATTATTCATCCCGAGAACTTTTGGACATAACTGAGTTTCCTGCAGCTAGAGGCACTTAAAAGCATAACGTTACATAGTAAGTAGATCAGGTATAAAAGGTATTCCTTTTCCAGTTTTCTTTTCTTTCTACTGATTATATCAAGGGTTAAGTTTCAGTATGGAACAAGTATGTCATCACCATCTTTGAGATATGAGCTAATGTTCCTTCATAACAAAGAAAACAGATCTCAGGATAAGCAGATAACAGTATCTACTAGAATTTAATAATGTTTTTTTGCTTAGATTTGCATTTATTTTTTATAATTGTCACCTATTATGGCAAGTGACGCTATTCTGGTTTCCCATTTGTAACAAAAATATAAACTTCCCTTTAGATAACTTTAAGTTGAGAAAGTAAGTCAAATTAAAGAAATCGATATTTGGAAAATAGTAATATAGATGGTACTCAGATACAGCCAAATTTGTGCCATGGTAATCTATAAGTGACAAAGGTTAGGGAAATAGAGCTAAAATAATTAATATGTGTAAAAAGTGTTTATTCATTCATTGATTCCATGTTAATTACTGTTAATATTTTCATCCATTCAGTATAGAAATTCCTAAATTTTCAACTCTGTTGTCAGAGAACTAGTCTGTTATTTAACCTAAAGAATATCTTATCAAATAATTTATACAATCTAGTTAGTATCAAAAGAACAAGAGGATTTTTAATAGTGTTAACTTGAAACAGCTTCATGGTTATTTGTTTTATAGGAGTTTGGAGGTACATCAAATACTACTGTATGACCACAATATGAACCTAGAAGTTCACATTTTAGGAGTACAATATAGGCAAGATCATATTCTAATACAGTCACTTAGCACTCTAAAATAATAGTTCTCACCCTTTGTTCTGCCATAGCACATGGAAAATGATGTTCACATACTAGATATAGTCCTGGGAGCATACCCAGGTTTTGACAAAATTCTCTCATCTCTGACAATTTTTTTCCAGAGCACTTAGGCAATACAGGACTATAGCTATTGGTTATACATAATGGAAAGAATACTGATTTGCAGAGAAGGTGATCTAAGTGGATGGGGCTGGTACCAGTTGTTTATGATTTGATAAAGCAACCAATAGTCCAATTTTACCCGCAACATTTTAAAAAGTATGACTTTTATAATATGCAGAAAAACCATTTTGCATTAAGATGAAGAAAAAAAATTTTTTGTTTTACTGGAAAGTGGAATAACTTGTAAGTAGTAACCAAATTTCCTCATATGCATTACTGTGTTCTACAAGATTAGTTGAAACTAATCACTCCTTTATAGGTAAACTTTAGCATTCACTGACAACACTTAAAATGCTATAGTACATTCTGTTTTAAATTTAAAATATATGAATTAGTAAATTTTTAAAAAGTAGATAGTATAACAAACTGTAGGTCTAAGAAATATAATATATTACATGTTAACTGTGCTAAATAGTTTAACTGTCCAGAGATCTGATCAATTTTGCTGACATAAAGTCAAGTCTTAAACTAGCTAACTCAACATACCCTTTAGGAAAAATAATTCTTATTATGAATCACAACTGAACTGCAAATTGCTTACATATGTATGTATTCTGCTATCACTATTATAAAACCAATCAATGACAATTATTTTAACTTCATGATTATGTTATGAACTTACCTTATGCCAAAATAGCAGGAGTAGAGCATGGTCAGCATGACAGCTTTAGATATGTTAATAACAAAGCTATCTGTTTTTTGCATCTATGCTGATCGTGACAGATTGGCCCCAAACTGTCAATAACTCTTCCAAAGCAAATTTAATAAATGTGGAGACATGGACTAATATTACAGTAAATCAATTCACATCTCCTTTGTTCACTATACCTATTAACTCTACAAAAGAATGTGAATTAAGGAAGCCAAAGTGAAAATAACATTAAGCAATAATTCCAAATTAACCAAAGTAGTAAAATAGAACTTTATACTCAAGTCATACACATATGTTAAAAGCACAGTCACTAAGTTTTTTTCCTGAATTGTCCAGGTTTAGTTAAAAACTTTACTATTACTGTTGAACTTTGGTCCTCTTTAATAGAAATTAGAAATATTAAGGAATACACTCTTTTTTCTCAAACAATTACTATAAACTTTTATGTTTTAAGAATCCATAATTTTTACATTATTAGAGAAACAATGTGATATAACACTGCTTTAATCAAATACAAATAACTAAAATTATCTGTGTCAGAGTAACAGAGATAGAATAAAAGATATGCTTACTCATATCATATAGGTGTAGAGCTTATAGAAATATGTATGTAAAACAAGGTTACTTTTTTTTGTTAGTAGGTATGCACTATAAGCATCAAAATTCAACTGGCTAACATTCCTACCAAGCAAAAATACAAATTTTAGTAAAACAGCCTATATATTTCATCAAATAAGTGAATACAGAAAGCATTTTGATACTGTTAACGTGCCAAGCTAATAATGATGGACAAATAAAATAAGATTCTCTGGTTGACTATACTAAAGTTACCTTTAGTACCTGACTGTACTAAAGTTACCTGTAACTAAAGTTAACTAAAGTTACTGTACTAAAGTAACTAAAGTTACTGTACTAAAGTTACTGTACTAAAGTTACTAGTTCCTGTACTAAGGTTATCACAGCGGGAAGGCTATGGGACTGCCACCCCATCACTAACTCGGCCTCTAGCTCCTTAACCTGGGCCCTGAGCATGAGGGTTGGCACTTTCAGAAGCAGGTAAAGAGGCAGCAAAGCTGAAGAAATAAAAGGGGGAAATATATGAAACTGTAATATGAATTGCACTGAATTTCAGGGAGGCGTGTATGATGTTATTGCTGCCAACACTAAATTACCTGGCCTTGGTCTTGATCCTATTCCACCAGTGAAGTCTCTGAAAACAGAATTAGAAGGAGTTATTCAACTTGGATTTGACTAACATTTACTGAAAGCTTATACCCCGCTATGGTTTACATAGGAAAATATAGGTTTATTTTTCCTCAAGACGCCCTCAAGAGTTTAATAAAGAGAGAAAATAGACATATGTGAACCCAGAGCAGAACTGACATTCTATGACCAAATGGAAGAACCTTGTCCTATCACAGTTGTTTATAAGCTCTAAGAATAATTACGAGCCTAAATCTTAGTACAGTACCTTGAATGATTTTGTTACTTTTAAAATCAAAATACTTATTTTGTATTAAAAAGCAAAACCATTTAAAAATTTTTATGTAGTATTTTCCATGCTTTACTCCTGCTGTCTTAAAGAAGAAACTATAACTCTTCCTATGAAATGAGATGATTTTTGCATTTAAGAGGACTATATTTTTCCTTAAGTTCTCAGTGCTATTAACATTACTTGTTTGCCCTACCCTAAAATTCTGGATTTCCTGAACATTTTGCAAGTTGGTCTCCATGGCTTCCACGTAGTGGAAGGGTCATTAGACCCTACTAAGGACAGCCATAAATAACCTTCAAACTTGTTTTTTCTAGTGTAATCTAAAGTCAATTTCTTAATAGTTTTTAAAATGAAATAAGAAACATCTGTGCCCTGACAAATGATAAGAACCATACTTAAATTTAATACAATGCAACAAAAGTACATCAAACATGTTCACATATGGCACATGTGTGTATATTGAGTTGGAATGAACATAGGGACTCAAATACAAATAAACATGATTGACAATTTTCTTACCCCAACCCTTTCATTTTAATCACAGAAGTTTTGATACATACATGAAACACATACCTAAGTTATGAAGCATAACAAATTTGGCACTCAGCTACCCACCACTCGATTACTATAATAATACCAAAATCTGTGCATCCAACTGTGAGTTCCTTCCCTATCCATTCCCATCCTTCTAATCCCCTACCAAACCAGCCCTCTCTTGATTCTATTTACGTTTTGTGTTTCATTCCCAGCCCATATTTCCAGAGCCTTGAAAATTAAATGAAACTCGCCAGCTTTGCATAGGTAATACATTCTCCCAACACCTGGAATAAGGTGGCACGTTTAAATAAAGAAAAGGGATGCCCCCTTCTCTCAAATTTTCAAAGAGGGGCATAATCTCAGCAGTGCCCATATGCGTGTGGCAGAAGCTTCAGCACTGGGCTGAGGAGCAACTCACATCCTGGCATGAAGGCTATACATCAGGAAGGGCAAGTGCATAGCCCTGCCCCTTAGCCTTCTGGACAAGTCCAGCACTGTCCAACAGAAATACAATGCAAACTACACATTAATATTTAAATGAAATTTAAAATTCAGTTCCTCAGTCAAACTAGCTACAGTTCAACGGCTCGAGTCACATGTTGCCAGTGGCCCCCGTACGTGACATTGCATTCCAGACGCTTCTGTAGAAGATGTTAGTCATTGTCTTCATAAACATTATGACTGAGGCTTACAGACATGCCACACAGCTGCACAATACTTCATGGACCCCACTATCTTAAACGTTGAGGAGACACGGCTTTGGGAAAGATCCCCAGTGATCTCCTTACTTGCTGCAAGTAATAAATACTTCCTTCTCCTGATCTTTGTCTTGGTTGTGTCTTTTGACTTGACACCCACTAAAAGGAGAACACAGTTTGCAGGTGACAAATTTTGATGACTCTGGTGGGACCTCTCACCTAACCCCTTTGTGTTGCTCCAGCTCCCAAGAGGCAACGCAGTGGGCTGCAGCAGTTCACCCGGGTGAATTTGTCTATGTTGCTGGGGGATCTAAGGGGAAGGGCATAGGGGAATCCTTCTTGGTGCCTGATTTTTCAGGTCTATGCACCTCAACTTGCTGAATGGGCTCAGAAGCTGCTCTGGACTTCCTGATCTGGAGAGTCCCTTTGGAGAGGTGAGAGGTGTTTATCCCACAAATCAGTTTCAGGGTTCTGTCCCCATCTCAACGGGGGAGAAGAAATGACTCAAGAACTGCACAGTTAATCTGGTCTGGCCAGGTTGGCTCTGAGAGTCCAAGGGATTGCAAGACATTCCTCTCTTCTCCAGTCTTAGAGGTCAGGTCAGAGTCTGAGGGACTGTGAGACACCCCCATGTTGCTCGAAGAGTCTAAGGGATTGTGAGACAAAGAAGTTGATTTGTGCCATTCTTTGGCCATTGAATAAAGCTTGTGCTATTCCAGTCTCAGCACTGGTTTTGTTATTGGCTGTGCGAATCTGAGCCACAAAGAACCTCCCTGGGGTCTTGGGGGGCTAGGGGCCTCGGCCTGAACTAGGACACTGGTGTGGCTCCAGGTGACCAATTTGGTAACAAATCCAGCCAGAGGGCTCTCTGACTCAAGGCCAACAGGTGGCCAGCCAAAAGAACAGGGTGATTTAGCCCTTGCCCTTGACCTCTGAGTCAACGAGCCCTACTGGAATAAGTCTGAGATCTGAAAACAGCCAAGCATCTGATCTGGGAGCACTCATCTGGAAAGACAAACTCTCCCAAATATCCTTGATTGGGATACCTTTCATGGGTCAGGGTAGTGTCCTGGGGATGCCCAACACAGGGTCACTGGCTTTACCTGGCCAGAAATGCCAGGTGAGTGAGGAGCTGGACAAACTCTGTTCTAGCAGAGGGCTAAGTGAGTGAGGAGTTGGGCTGGACAAAGTCCTCTGGAGGCCACCGCACAGGAAGATCACCTCTTTGTTTCTTGTGTCTTTAGTTTAAATTTCTGTCATTGGTTTGTTTCAAGTCTTCATCCGTGAATTTGGAAGGATCTTGGTTTTATGTGGTTTTGTTTGTCCAACTGCTCTTGTGAGTCTCTGCCACAATTGTGGGCACAGGTCAAGCACTGAAGACCCATCAGTGTGCTCACCACTTGGAGAGTCCCATGAAAGTATAAGTTGGTCATGGATCAGGGCAGACTGGCTCTAGTTTCCCTGCTGACCTGAAGCATGTGTCCGTGCAACCAGGAACATGTAAATCATCCATAGTCACAATCCCTGAAGCACTCTCACCTTCAGGATATAATCAGGAGGCCAAGAGCATGTCTTTAGTGTTAATCTGTCTCTCATCTTGATCAGTTAGCTTGGATCTGTGTATATGTCTTTTTCGGGTCCACCCCTCCCTGTCATTCCCCACCATTGGTCTCCGGAAGCCTCTCTCAGAGACAAGAACCCCTAAGAAATATGGTTCTAGGCTAAGCTCAGGAAATTCAGTTTTGGTTCCCCAGGAGATCTGAGGACCCACAAGTAGCTCAGAACCTTTGGGTCCTTGTCATTGAGTTGTCGAGAACTCAAACTGGGTCATCTGAGACTCCAGCTGAGTCACCTGGGGACAGGTAAATAGATCTTTAAGACTCCAAATCAGTCTCACCTTGAGATGTAAATGTTCTATGAGGGCTCTCAGAAACACTTATCTAGACCACCTGTAATTCCTGAGACTGAGAGGGAGAAGGGGAAAGAGAACTTAAAAATTTTTTTAACTTATTCCAACCATTATAAACCAGTGTATTTTATATTATAATACCTGGTTCATAACTAAGTTTAAAATGGGGCTAGAAGATCTCTGGTTCCATCTGTCTTTATATAAAAAGTAACTTGTAGATGAGCTGTATTTAATTGGCCTAAAGAAAAGTAAATGCTTACAAGTTAAATATTTCTAAATATAAAGAAAACTGGCCAAAATAAATTTCAGGGTCATGTGATCTAGGACTAATCCTTAATGAGCAAAAACAAGCTTGTTTGTTCGTTTAATTAATATAGACATGTCTTTAGAGTCATCAGTATTAAGAATAATACTTTCATTATACTGAGAGTCAAATTTGTCAGCAAGGAAAAGAACTTGGTATAATTAAATCTTAAATAAATTAAATGTACATGAGATAAGAGGTTTCTTTGGTTGAACTTAAAAAAATTGCGTTTTGGGAATGTTTATCTAAAATAGTCTCTCCTGATTTTGGCAACTTGAAAATTTAGTTTTACTATATTAAATTAAATGATAGGAATTATTGACCATCCAGGTTATTTCAAATAAAATAAAACACTGGAACACTACTTGCTAAACAGGTCTAAGTTTATCTACTTTTGTCTTCTTATGAGGGGAAACTAAAGATGTTTGGGTTTCTTAAAGACATGTAGCACATTGAGGCAAGAAATTCTGCTATGAGAAGACCTTCAAGATGGCAGAGGAATAAGACGTGGAGATCACCTTCCTCCCCACAAATACATCAAAAATACATGTACACATGGAACAACTCCTACAGAACACCTACTGAATGCTGGCAGAAGACCTCAGACTTTCCCAAAGGCAAGAAAATCCCCACATACCTGGATAGGGCAAAAGAGAAAAGAAAAAACAGAGACAAAAGAATAGGGATGGGACCTGTGCCTCTGAGAGGGAGCTGTGAAAGATAAAACGTTCCCACACACTAGGAAGCCCATTCACTGGTGGGGACGATGGGTGGGCAGTGGGGAAGATTTGGAGCCACGCCACAGAGGAGAGTGCAGCAACAGGGGTGCAAACAGCAAAGTGGAGAGATTCCCACACAGAGGATCACTGCCGACCAGCACTCATTAGCCTGAGATGTTTGTCTGCTCACCCACTGGGGTGAGTGGGGCCTGAGAGCTGAGGCTCGGGCTTTGGCAGTCAGACCACAAGGAGAGGACGGGGGTTGGCTGCGTGAAGACAGCGTGAAGGGGGTTAGTGCACCAAAGCTAGCCTGGAGGGAGTCCAGGAAAAAGTCTGGACCTGCTGGAGATGCAAGAGACCATTGTTTTGGGGCGCGCAAGGTGAGGGGATTCCTACTCTGTGTGCCCATAGACGACAAAGCACTGCATAAGTGAACTCCAGAGGTGGGCATGAGCTGTAGCTCTCAGCTCAGACCCCAGAGACATGTATTGACCGCTACTGCTGTCACTGCTGCCACCAAGAATCCTGTGTGCAAGTGCAGGTCACTACACACACTCCCAACACCCCCAGAGCCTGTGCAGCATGTCACTGCCAGGGCCCCGTGATCCAGGGACAATTTCCCCAGGAGAACCCATGGCATGCCTCAGGCTGTTGCAATGTCATGCTGGCCTCTGCCACCACAGGCTTGCCCTGCATTCCAATTATGACTACAGCACCCCTCCCTCTCCCTGGCCTGAATGAGCAAGAGAGCCCTAATCAGCCACTGCTTTAACACCCTCCTGTCAGGAACAGATGTCTGAGGGTGGCCTAAATGCAGAAGTGGGGTCAAAACTAAAGCTGAACCCCAGGAGCTGTGTGAACAAAGAAGATAAAGGGAAATTTTTCCATGCAGCCTCAGGAGCAGTGGATTAAATCCCCACAATCAACTTGATAAACACTGCATCTGTGGAATACCGGAATAGACAATGAATGTTTCCAAAATTGAGGTGGTGGATGTTGGGAGCAACTGCAAACTTGGGGTTTGCATTATGTATCTGATTTTTTTTTATCTTAGTTTAGTTTTTAGTGCTTGCTATCATTGGTGGATTTGTTTAGTGGTTTGGTTGCTCTCTTCCTTTTTTAAAAAATATTTATTATTATTTTTTTTTCTCCTTTTTTCTCTTCTTCTGAGTGTGTGTGTGTATGTTTCTTTGTGTGATGTTTTCTGTTTTGGTTTGTTTTACCATTTGTCCTAGGGTTCTCTCTGTTCGTTTTTTGATGTTGTTCGATTGTTTTCTTTTTATGAGTGTGTGTGTTTGTTTCTTTGAGTGATTTTGTCTGTTTAGTTTTGCTTTTACCATTTGGCTTGGGGTTCTATCTGTTCAGGTTTTTTTTTTTCTTCCTTTTCTTCTGAGCCGTGTGGCTGGCAGGGTCTCGGTGCTCCAGCCAGGTGTTGGGCCTGAGCCTCCAAGGTGAGACAGCCAAGTCTAGGACATTGGACCACCAGAGACCTCCCAGACCTATGTAATATCACTTGGTGAGAGCTCTCCCAGAGATCTCCATCTCAACACAAAGACCCAGCTCCACCCAATGACCAGCAATCTCCAGTGCTGGATGCCCCATGCCAAACAATGAGCAAGACAGGAACACAACCCCACCCATCAGCAGAGAGGCAGCCTAAAGTCATATTAAGTTCACAGACACCCCAAAACACACTACCAGACGTGGCCCTTCCCACCAGAAGGACAAGATCCAGCCTCACCCACAGGTACCAGTCCCCTCCACCAGGAAGCCTACACAAGCCACTGAACCAACCTCACCCACTGTGGGTGGACACCCAAATTAACGGGAGCTACAAACTGCAGCCTGTGAAAAGGAAACCCCAAACACAGTAAGTTAAACAAAATGAGAAGACAGAGAAATATGCAGCAGATAAGGAGCAAGGTAAAAAGCCACCAAACCAAAAAAATGAAGAAGGAATAGGCAGTCTACCTGAAAAAGAATTCAGAGTAATGATAGTAAAGATGATCCAAAATCTTGGAAATAGAATGGAGAAAATACAAGAAACGTTTAACAAGGACCTAGAAGAACTAAAGAGCAAACAAACAATGAGGAACAGCACAATAAATGAAATTAAAAACACTCTAGAAGGAATCAATAGCAGAATAACTGAGGCAGAGAAACAGATAAGTGACCTGGAAGATAGAATAGTGGAAATAACTGCTGCAGAGCAGAATAAAGAAAAAAGAATGAAAAGAATTGAGGACAGTCTCAGAGACCTCTGAGACAACATTAAATGGACCAATATTCGGATTATAGGGGTCCCACAGGAAGAAGAGAAAAAGAAAGTGTCTGAGAAAATATTTGAAGAGATTAGAGTCGAAAACTTCCTTAACATGGGAAAGGAAATAGTCAATCAAGTCCAGGAAGCACAGGATAAATCCAAGGAGAAACATACCAAGACACATATTAATGAAATTATCAACAATTAAATGCAAAGAAAAAATATTAAAAGCACAAGGGAAAAGCAACAAATAACATACAAGGGAATCCCCATAAGGGTAACAGTTGATATTTCAAAAACTCTGAAGGATCTTTGCAGAAAGATCAAAGCTGATCTTTGCAAAAACTCTGCAAGCCAGAAGGGGGTGGCAGGACATATTTAAAGTGATTAGAGGGAAAAACTTACAACCAAGATTACTCCACGAGCAAGGATCTCATTCAGATTCGTTGGAGAAATTAAAACCTTTACAAACAAGCAAAGGCTGAGAGAATTCAGCATAACAACAAATGTTAAAGTAACTTCTCTAGGCAGAAAACACAACAGAGGGAAAAGACCTACAAAAAAACTGAACACAGCTAAATAGGAACATACATATCGAAAATTACCTTAAATGTGAATGGATTTAATGCTCTGCCCAAAAGACACAGACTGGCTGAATGGGTATAGAAACCAGACCCGTATATATGCTGTCTACGAGAGACCCACTTCAGACCTAGGGACACATACAGACTGAAAGTGAAGGGATGGAAAAAGATATTCCATGCAAATGGAAATCAAAAGAAAGGGGAAGTAGCAATACTCATATCAGACAAAGTGACTTTAAAATAAAGAGTATTACAAGAGACAAAGAATGACAGTACATAATGATCAAGGGATCAATCCAAGAGGAAGATATAACAACTGTAAATATTTATGCACCCAACATAAGAACACCTCAATACATAAGAAAAATGCTAACAGCCATAAGAGGGGAAATTGACAGTAACACAATCATAGTAGGGGAATTTAACACCCCACATTTACCAATGGACAGATCATCCAAAATGAAAATAAATAAGGAAACACAAGCTTTAAATGACACATTAGACCAGATGGACTTAATTGATATTTTTAGGACACTCCATCCAAAAACAACAGAATACACTTCTCAAGTGCACATGGAACACTCTGCAGGATAGATAATATCTTGGGTCACAAATCAAAGCCTTGGTAAAGTTAAGAAAATTGAAATCATACCAAGCATGTTTTCCGACCACAATGCAATGAGACTAGATATCAATTACAGGAAAAAAAAACTATAAAAAATACAAACACATGGAGGCTAAACAGTACACTACTAAGTAACCAAGAGATAGCTGAAGAAATCAAAGAGGAAATCAAAAATACCTAGAAACAAATGGCAATGAAAATACGACAACCCAAACCCTATAGGATGCAGCAAAAGCAGTTCTAAGAGAGAAGTTTATAGCAATACGATCCTACCTCAAGAAACAAGAAACATCTCAAACAACCTAAACTTACACCTACAGTAATTAGAGAAAGAAGAAAAAAAGACCCAGGGGGAGCAGAAGGAAAGAAATCATAAAGATTAGATCAGAAATAAATGAAAAAGAAGTGAAGGAAACAACAGCAAAGATCAATACAGCTGGTTCTTTGAGAAGATAAACAAAATTGATAAACCTTTAGTGACACTCATCAAAAAGAGGGGGGAGAAGACTCAAATCAACAGAATTAGAAATGAAAAAGGAGAAGTAACAACTGACACTGCACAAATACAAAGGATCATGAGAGATTACTACAAGCAACTACATGCCAATAAAATGGACAACCTGGAAGAAATGGACAAATTCTTAGAAAAGTACAATCTTCCAACTGAACCAGGAAAAAATAGAAAATATGAACAGACCAACCACAAGCACTGAAATTGAAACTGTGATTAAAAATCTTCCAACAAACAAAAGCCCAGGACCAGATGGCTTCACAGGTGAATTCTATCAAATATTTAGAGAAGAGCTAACACCTATCCTTCTCAAACTCTTCCAAAATATAGCAGGGGGAGGAATACTCCCAAACTCATTCTACGAGGCCACCATCACCCTGATACCAAAACCGGACAAAGATGTCACAAAAAAAGAAAACTACAGGCCAATATCACTGATGAACATAGGTGCAAAAATCCTCAACAAAATACTAGCAAACACAATCCAGCAGCACATTAAAAGGATCATACACCATGATCAAGTGGGGTTTATCCCAGGAATGCAAGGATTCTTCATATATGCAAAACAAACAATGTGATACACCATATTATCAAATTGAAGGATAAAAAAGCATATGATCATCTCAACAGATGCAGAAAAAGCTTGTGACAAAATTCAACACCTATTTATGATAAAAAATTTCCAGAAAGTGGGCATAGAGGGAACCTACTTCAACATAATAAAGGCCATAAATGACAAACCCACAGCCAGCATCATTCTCAATAGTGAAAAACTGAAACCATTTCCTCTAAGATCAGGAACAGGACAAGGTTGCCCACTCTCACCATTATTACTCAACATAGTTTTGGAAGTTTTAGCCACAGCAATCAGAGAATAAAAAGAAAGAAAAGGAATCTAAATCAAAAAGAAGAAGTAAAGCTTTCACTGTTTGCAGATGACATGATACTATACATGGAGAATCCGAAAGATGCTACCAGAAAAGTACTAGAGCTAATCAATGAATTTGGTAAAGTAGCAGGATACAAACTTAATGCAGAGAAATCTCTTGCATTCTTATACACTAATGATGAAAAATATTAAAGAGAAATTAAGGAAACACTCCCATTTACCACTGCAACAAAAAGAATAAAATATCTAGGAATAAACTTACCTAAGGAAACAAAAGACTTGCATGCAGAAAACTATAAGACACTGATGGAAGAAATTAAAGATGATAGAAACAGATGGAGAGATATACCATATTCTTGGATTGGAAGAATCAACATTGCGAAAATGACTATACTACCCAAACAATCTACAGATTCAATGCAATCCCTATCAAACTACCAATGGCATTTTTCACAAAACTAGAACAAAAAATTTCACAATTTGTATGGAAACACAAAAGACCTCTAAGAGCCAAAACAATTTTCAGAAAGAAAACTGGAGCTGGAAGAATTAAGCTCCCTGACTTCAGACTATACTACAAAGCTACAGTATGCAAGACAGTATGGTATTGGCACAAAAACAGAAATATAGATCAATAGAACAGGATAGATAGCCCAGAGATAAACCCTCACACCTATGGTCATCTTATCTTTGATAAAGGAGGCAAGAATATACAATGGAAAAAAGACAGCCTCTTCAATAAGTGGTGCTGGGAAAACTGGACAGCTACATGTTAAAGAATAAAATTAGAACACTTCCTTATACCATACACAAAAGTAAACTCAAGAGGGATTAAAGATCTAAAGGTAAGGAGAGACAGAATAAAACTCTTAAGAGGAAAACATAGGCAGAACACTCTATGACATAAATCACAGAAAGATCTTTTTTGACTCACCTCCTAGAGAAATGGAAATAAAAATAAGCAAATGGGACTTAATGAAATGTAAAAGTTTTGCACAGTAAAGGAAACCATAAAAAAGACTAAAAGACAACACTCAGAATGGGAGAAACATTTCCAACAAAGCAACTGACAAAGGAATAATCTCGAAAATATACAAGCAGCTAATGCAGGTCACTATAAAAAAAACAAAGAACCCAATCAAAAAATGGTCAGAAGACCTAAATAGGCATTTCTCCAAAGAAGATATACAGATTGCCAACAAACACATGAAAGGATGCTCAACATCACTAATCATTAGAGAAATGCAAGTAAAAACCCAAATGAGGTATCACCCCACACCAGTCAGAACGGCCATCATCAAAAAAATCTACAAACAGTAAATGCTGTATAGGGTGTGGAGAAAAGGGAACCCTGTTGCATTGTTGGTGGGCATGTAAATTGATACAGCCACTATAGAGAACAGTATGGAGGTTCCTTAAAAAACTAAAAATAGAACTACCATACGACCCAGCAATCCCACTACTGGGCATATTCCCTGAGAAAACCATAATTCAAAGAGTCATGTACCACAATGTTCATTGCAGCTCTATTTACAATAGCCAGGACATGGAAGCAACCTAAGAGTCCACTGACAGATGAATGGATAAAGAAGATGTGGCACATATATACAAAGGAATATTACTCAGCCATAAAGAGAAACAAAATTGAGTTATTTATAGTCAGGTGGATGGGTGTAGAGTTTGTCATACAGAGTGAAGTAAGTCAGAAAAGGAAAAACATTTAAATACCATATGCTAACACACATATATATGGAATTAAAAAAATGGGTCTGATGAACCTAGGGGCAGGACAGGAATAATTACACAGATGTAGAGAATGGACTTGAGGACACGGGGTGGGGGGGAAAGGTAAGCTGGGACGAAGTGGGAGAGTAGCATTGACATATAAACACTACCAAATGTAAAATAGATAGCTAGTGGGAAGCAGCTGCATAGCACAGGGAGATCAGCTTGGTGCTTTGTGACCACCTAGAGGGGTTGGATAGGGAGGGTGGGAAGGAGGCACAAGAGGGAGGGGATATGGGGATATACATATACATATAACTGATTCAGTTTGTTATACAGCAGAAACTAATACAACATTGTAAAGCAATTATACTCCAATAAAGATGTTAAAAAAAAGAAATTCTGCTATGAGAAAATGTATGATTCTAGAGGTTATAGAATATATTCATAAATTTTCCAATTAGGAAATGCTGTTTGACAAACAGTTCACAATTACTTGCTTCTTGGCTTTTGATAGAGATTAAGGTTTTTAAGTGTTAAAATTATAATATATGTAATTAAATCTATTAAAATAATAAGGGAAACATTTCAGTATGCCAGTTAAATAGACGTGTGTTTTAGTAAAGGAAGGTATGAGGAATGGAACTGCATTTTGTTAGGAAAGTAAAAGGGTAGTTTTATTCTATAGCTGGTTATTTCTGAATAGAAAAGAAAGTAAGGGACAAAATAATATAGATACAGAAAGCTGTAGAAGGTTTACTTGAAAAGGAACACTGGGAAAAGAGTTTTGTACATGGTCAGGATTTTCCAAGATTGGATTTAATTTACTTAGGTAAATGAATTTTGTTATTAAGAGTAGGCTGGTGCAGGACTGGATTTTGTGTCTCTCTGTGTAAAGAGAAATAAGTTTTCTTGGAATGCTACATTTGATAACAGATTGTGTAAGTTTCTTTGCCTTTAAGTGATCTGTGTTTGTTTTTGGAATGTTTTGTCACTTTGGTAAAATGAATAAGTATTGTTTCACAGTGACCAACGATTCTATTTGACCAAGTTTTTTGAAACTTTTTGATATTTTTGACAAACTTCCCAGTGTCAAATTCTAATTAAAGTTCTTTTGACCTCCAGCTAACTTTAAGATTCTTCAGAGGGCCCCTAAGCCATCTCAGAGAAAAATATTAAACTAATTAGGATTATTTGGTATATGTCAAATTACAAGGAAAGTAATTATCACAGCTTTCCAAAGTTAGAGCCAAGTTTCTTTGTCAGTTGCATTATGGTCAGGTGTTTAACCATGCTTTTTAAGTCTTTTGTCATTCATAGACACTTATTTTATTCTGGTGTTTTTACAAAAATACTTCATTTCAAGATGATTCATAGAAAAGACATTTTTGACAAGTACAGGTTTCTGATAACTTTCAGATCCTACTGCTGAAATGGGTAAATAAATTAAAGAATCCTAATGGAAACCCTGATAGCATCATAAAACTGTTAACAAAAGGGATTAGTTACATACGACTGAGTGAACTGGTAAATATGGTTCTAATTTTTTCGGTTTTTGTCAGAACTATTACTGGTTTTAATCTGTGTTTTCCAGATATAAGGAAACCCTTTCTCTCAAGCTAGTTATGACTTACAGCAATTTGGTAAATTACACTTCTGTAAGTGGAATTGAAACATTTATCTTCTCTCTCTACCTGATCCCCCCAGAAACTGGTAACTTATAGGTTCCCAGTAGCTTTATCCAGTAAACAAGGAAGGTCACCTACTTACTGGTGATATTTTTGGACCCTCAAAAAGGGAAGAATTCACCCAAATCTGCAAGGCAAAGTCTGTGACAAGCCCTTGGCATGGCTTTCCTGGCCCTGAGAAGATTTTTTTATTTTTAAAGTTCAGTCTGAGACTCCTTATGTAAGTAATTAGGCAAAGTTTACTGAAATAAGACTTAATTTGCAAACAAATTAATCTTAATTTGGCTATATTTGGTAAAAATGAGGGTAATTTTAGAGAGAAAAAGATGATGTCTCAGTGGATATTAAATTCTAGTTTTGTTAACTGAGGTTTGTATTTACTGTCTAAGACTCAACTCCCAGATAGCTTCTTGTCATTATGCTACATAATTGTAAAGTTTAAATGAATTATTAAAAATATATTTTGTTTCTTTTTAATATTATTTTTTAAATTAATTAAGTTATTTATTTATTATTTTTGGCTGCTCCAGGTCTTAGTTGCGGCATGTGGAATCTTTGTTGTAGCATATGGCATCTTTTGTTGCAGTGCGCAGGATATTCATTGTGGTGCACAGGCTTCTCTCTAGTTGTGGTGTGCAGGTATTCACTCTCTAGTTGTGGTGCATGGGCTCCAGTGCACATGGGCTTTGCAGTTTGCAGCATGCGGGCTCTCTAGTTGAGGCATGTGGGCTCAGTAGTTGTGGCCTGTGGGCTTAGTTGTCCCATGGCATGCGGGATCTTAATTCCCCAACCAGGGATCGAACCCAAGTCCCCTGCATTGGAAGCAGGATTCTTTACCACTAGACCACAGGGAAGTCCCCTAAGTTTGTTTCTGAAGCTTATCACAGCAATCTGTTTTTAGAAGAAGTTCAGATGCCCCACGACTTGGGATGAGGCCCTATGTTTCTCCATTAGCATACCTCTGAGCTTGTTCATGATATCTGATTAGTTTCCCCCCAATGTGGATAACAAAGCAAATATCTACGTATTAACAAAAAGGAGGCCCAGCACCAAGGGACATGATGCACCCAAGGTTGGCAGAAACCACCCTGGCACCAAAGGACAAATATTTTGGTTTATTGAAAGATTTGTAATCAAAAGGGGAAGTGATGGAAAAATTTTCATTTTGAGGTATGGGGAAGTTATTCTGGCTTATACATGGTTTAACTTAAACTTTACTGACTAGAGAGGCCTGTTTTGTGGCCTATCAAACATGCATTATACATTTACTTTGGCCATTAAGGAGGGGAATGCATTTAGAACTCAAAAATAGAGGACCTCACCACTCACAGGAGGCCTTAATGAAATTTACCCAGCAAGAATTAAAATGATAATAATCAGGCTGTCAATCTGCTGAACGTAGAAGTTTCTATGATGAAAAAGGTGGCCGTATGAAGTGGTTCTTGATATTTTAACAGCCTAGCAAGGAGGCACTTATGGTATAATATATATTGAATGCTGTTTTTTTATACCTGAAGAGTCTTCTAATATGACTCACCCTATACATATATGAAAAATCAAACCTCTGTGAATAATCCCCTTCCCAGATTAGGGAAAATATCAGAAAAATAATTTGGTTTGGGGGGCTCTTGGTGCGAGTCTCTGCTACTGAGGTTGCAAGGTCATTGTTAATTGTCTCTCCTGCTATGCCTCTCCTACACCTGTTAGAATAATGCTGTCCAAGTGAGGTTCATGCACTACTTCGATGGATCCCCAAATTTATTTAGCTCTAGAAGCAAGAGAGAGTTTCACTCCTCTAACTATGGAGACTACAATGCACATTCTCCATAGGAAGCAATTACAGAAGACGTGCCTTCAGCCCTGTACCCTCAAGACTGATGAGAGAAATATCTCAAAGGGGGATTTTGTAAGCAGATAGGGTAGGGGCTTCTCAGAGAAAGAGAACTAGGCATGGCTTTCTTGACAGAAAAGAATCCATTTTTGGCCTAAGACATTTTGTGATCTAAGCCTGGCCACAATGCTTGTCCTTGAACAGGTCTCAGTAATTAATGATCTTAAGGGAACAAAAGAATGCAGCAGAGACACATCATTGTTATCAGGCAAGTAACAGTAGCAAAGAGGATATATCAGTGGAAAGACTTCCAGTTTTGTTTCAATGGTAAAGACTGGCTTGAAATGTTCAACCAGTAGATCAACTGGAACATAAGGAATGATGATGTTGACTTTTTCTGACCCTCATAACTTCAATCAACTAAAACCTGGACTCTGTAAAACCCAAGCCCCTACATGAAATGTCCCCAATTTTGCTGTTCAGTGAGACACTGCTTTGGGAAACATCCCTAGTGTCCTCCTTACTTGCTGCAAGTAATAAATCCTTCTTCTTCCAGAAAAAAAAATGAATAAAAATGTAGCTTATGGAAGTATTTTATTCATAAGTTTGTGGGTGATCTTGATAGCTGGTGACCATGAACATGCTGAGTTAACTAGATGACCATTCCAGTGGTCCTGAAAATCCAAAATTTCAAACATTTTTACGTATTAAAAAATGTGTGATCGGGGGACGAGGGGAAGATGGTGGAAGAGTAAGATGGGGAGATCACCTTCCTCCCCACAGATACAACAGAAAAACATCTACACGTGGAAAAACTCCTACAGAACACCTACTGAATGCTGGCAGAAGACCTCAGACCTCCCAAAAGGCAAGAAAGTCCCCACGTACCTGGGTAGAGCAAAAGAAAAAAGAATAAACAGAGAAAAAAGGGTAGGGATGGGACCTGCACCAGTGGGAGGGAGCTGTGAAGGAGGAAAGGTTTCCACACATTAAGAAGCCCCTTCATGGGCAGAGACTGTGGGTGGTGGAGGGGGAAACATTTGGAGCTGCAGAGGGGAGCACAGCAACAGGGGTGCAGAGGGCAAAGCGGAGAGATTCCCACACAGAGGATTGGTGCTGACCAGCACTCACCAGCCTGAGAGGCTTGTCTGCTCACACGCCGGGGTGGGCGGGACTGGGAGCTGAGGCTCAGACTTTGGTCAGATGGCAGGAGAGGACTGGGGTTGGCGGTGTGAACACAGGGGGTTAGTGCACCATGGCTAGCCAGGAGGGAGTCCGGGGAAAAGTCTGGACCTGCTAAAGAGGCAAGAGACGTTTTCTTCCCTCTTTGTTTCCTGGTGCACGAGGAGAGGAGATTAAGAGTGCTGCTTAAAGGAGCTCCAGAGAGCGGCGCGAGCTGTGGCTAAAAGCGCGGACACCAGGGACGGGCATGAGATGCTAAGGCTGCTGCTGCCACCACCAAGAAGCCTGTGTGTGAGCACGGGTCACTCTCCACACCCTCCTTCTGGGGAGACTGTGCAGCCCGCCGTTGCCAGGACCCCGGGATCCAGGGACAACTTCCCCAGGAGAACGCACGGCACACCTCAGGCTGGTGCAACGTCATGCCAGTCTCTGCCACTGCAGACTTGCCCCACACTCTGTACCCGTCCCTTTCCCACAGCCTGAGTGAGCAAGAGCCCCCAACTCAGCGGCTCCTTTAACCCCGTTCTGTCTGAGCGAAGAACAGACGCCCTCCAGTGACTTACACACAGAGGCGGGGCCAAATGCAAAGCAGAGCCCTGGGAGCTGTGAGAAAAAGAAGAGAAAGGGAAATCTCTCCCAGCAGCCTCAGCAGCAGCGGATTAAAGCTCCACAATCAACTTGATGTACCCTGCATCTGTGGAATACCTGAATAGACAAGGAATCACCCCAAATTGCGGAGGTGGACTTTGAGAGCAAGATTTATTATTTTTTCCCCTTTGCCTATTTTTGTGATTGTGTATGTGTATGCTTATGTGTGTGATTTTGTTTGTATAGCTTTGCTTCAACCATTTGTCCTAGGGTTCTATCCATCCATTTTTTGTTTGTTTGTTTTTCTTAATAATTATTTCTTATTTTAATAACTTTATTCTATCTTAGTTTATTTTATTTTATCTTCTTTCTTACTTTCTTTCTTTTCTTCCCTGCCACCTTCCTTCCTTCCTTCCTTCCTTCCTTCCTTCCTCCCTGCCTTGCTTCTTTCTTTCCTTTTCTTTCTTTCTTTCTTTCTTTCTTTCTTTCTTTCTTTCTTTCTCTTTCTTTCTTTCTTTCTTTCTTTCTTTCTTTCTTTCTTTCTTTCTTTCTTTCTTTCTTTCTTTCTTTCTTTCTTTCTTTCTTTCTTTCTTTCTTTCTTTCTTTCTTTCTTTCTTTCTTTCTTTCTTTCTTTCTTCCTTCCTTCCTTCCTTCCTTCCTTCCTTCCTTTCTACTTTTTCTCCCTTTAATTCTAAGCCATGTGGATGAAAGGCTCCTGGTGCTGCAGCCAGGAGTCAGTGCTGTGCCTTTGAGGTGGGAGAGCCAATTTCAGGACACTTGTCCACAAGATACCTCCCAGCACCACATAATATCAAACGGCAAAAATCTCCCAGAGATCTCTATCTCAACACCAGCACCCATCTTCACTCATCGGCCAGCAAGCTACAGTGCTGGTACGCTATGCCAAACAACTAGTAAGACAAGAACACAACCCCATCATTAGCAAGGAGGCTGCCTAAAATCATAATAAGTCCACAGACACCCCAAAACATACCACCAGGCGTGGACTGCCAACCAGAAAGACAAGATCCAGCCTCATCCACCAGAATACAGGCACTACTCCCCTCAACCAGGAAGCCTACACAACCCACTGAACCATTTTAGCCACTGGAGACAGGCACCAAAAACAATGGGAACTATGAACATGCAGCCTTCAAAAAGGAGACCCCAAACAGTAAGATAAGCAAAATGAGAAGAGAGAAAAACACACAGCAGATGAAGGAGCAAGATAAAAACCCACCAGACCTAACAAATGAAGAAGAAATAGGAAGTCTACCTTAAAAAGAATTCGGAATAATGACAGTAAAGATGATCCAAAATCTTGGAAATAGAATAGACAAAATGCAAGAAACATTTAACAAGGACCTAGAAGAACTAAAGATGAAACAAGCAATGATGAACGACACAATAATTGAAATTAAAAATACTCTAGATGGGATCAATAGCAGAATAACTGAGGCAGAAGAATGGATAAGTGACCTGGAAGATAAAGTAGTGGAAGTAAATACTGCAGAGCAGAATAAAGAAAAAAGAATGAAAAGAACTGAGGACAGCCTCAGAGACCTCTGGGACAACATTAAATGCACTAACATTCGAATTATAGGGGTCACAGAAGAAGAGAAAAAGAAAGGGACTGAGAACATATTTGAAGAGATTATAGTTGAAAAATTCCCTAATATGGGAAAGGAAATAGTTAATCAAGTCCAGGAAGCCCAGAGAGTCCCATAGAGGATAAATCCAAGGAGAAACATGCCAAGAGACATATTAAACAAACTGTTAAAATTAAATACAAAGAAAACATATTAAAAGCAGCAAGGGAAAAACAACAAATAATACACAAGGGAATCCCAATTAACAGCTGATCTTTCAGCAGAAACTCTGCAAACCAGAACGAACAGGCAGGACATATTTAAAGTGATGAAGGAGAAATAAGAGCAACCAAGATTACTCTACCCAGCAAGGATCTCATTCAGATTTGATGGAGAAATTAAAATCTTTACAGACAAGCAAAAGCTGAGAGAGTTCAGCACCACCAAACCAGCTTTACAATAAATGCCAAAGGAACTTCTCTAGTCAAGAAACACAAGAGAAGTAAAAGACCTACAATAACAAACCTAAAACAATTAAGAAAATGGGAAGAGGAACATACATATCGATAATCACCTTAAATGTAAATGGACTAAATGCTCCCACCAAAAGACACAGACTGGCTGAATGGATACAAAAACAAAACCCATATATTTGCTGTCTACAAGAGACCCACTACAGACCTAGAGACACATACAGACTGAAAGTGAGGGCACGGAAAAAGGTATTCCATGCAAATGGAGACCAAAAGAAAGCTGGAGTAGCAATTCTCATATCAGACAAAATAGACTTTAAAATAAGGACTATAAAAAGAGACAAAGAAGGACACTACATAATGATCAAGGGATCGATCCAAGAAGAAGATATAACAGTTGTAAGTATTTATGCACCCAACATAGAAGCACCTCAATACATAAGGCAAATACTAACAGCCATAAAAGGGGAAATCGACAGTAACACATTCATAGTAGGGGACTTTAATACCCCACTTTCACCCATGGATAGATCATCCAAAATGAAATTAAATAAGGAAATACAAGCTTTAAATTATACATTAAACAAGATGGACTTAATTGATATTTATAGGACATTCCATCCAAAAACAACAGAATACACATTTTCCTAAAGTGCTCATGGAACATTCTCCAGGATAGATCATATTTTCGGTCAAAATCAACCCTTGGTAAATGTAAGAAAATTGAAACTGTATCAAGTATCTTTTCCGACCACAACACTATGAGACTAGATATCAATTACAGGAAAAGATCTGTACAAAATACAAACACATGGAGGCTAAACAATACACTACGTAATAACGAAGTGAGCACTGAAGAAATCAAAGAGGAAATCAAAAAATACCTAGAAACAAATGACAATGGAGACACGATGACCCAAAACCTATGGGATGCAGCAAAAGCAGTTCTAAGAGGGAAGTTTATAGCAATACAATCCTACCTTAAGAAACAGGAAGCATCTCGAATAAACAACCTAATCTTGCAACGAAAGCAATTAGAGAAAGAAGAACAGAAAAACCCCAAAGTTAGCAGAAGGAAAGAAATCATAAAGATCAGATCAGAAATAAATGAAAAAGAAATGAAGGAAATGATAGCAAAGATCAATAAAACTAAAAGCTGGTTCTTTGAGAAGATAAACAAAATTGATAAACCATTAGCCAGACTCATCAAGAAAAAAAGGGAGAAGATTCAAATCAATAGAATTAGAAATGAAAAGGGAGAGTAACAAGTGACACCACAGAAATACAAAAGATCATGAGAGATTACTACAAGCAACTCTATGCCAATAAAATGGACAAACTGGAAGAAATGGACAAATTCTTAGAAATGCACAACCTGCCAAGACTGAATCAGGAAGAAATAGAAAATATGACAAGACCAACCATAAGCACTGAAATTGAAACTGTGATTAGGAAGAATCAACATTGTGAAAATGACTCTACTACCCAAAGCAATCTACAGATTCAATGCAGTCCCTATCAAACTACCAATGGCATTTTTCACAGAAGTAGAACAAAAAATTTCACAATTTGTATGGAAACACAAAAGACCCTGAATAGCCAAAACAATCTTGAGAACGAAAAATGGAGATGGAGGAATCAGGCTCCCTGACTTCAGACTATACTACAAAGCTACAGTAATCAAGACAGTATGGTACTGGCACAAAAACAGAAAGATAGATCAATGGAACAGGATAGAAAGCCCAGAGATAAACCCATGCACATATGGTCACCTTACCTTTGATAAAGGAGGCAGGAATGTACAGTGGAGAAAGGTCAGCCTCTTCCATAAGTGGTGCTGGGAACACTGGACAGCTACATATAAAAGTATGAGATTAGATCACTCCCTAACACCATACACAAAAATAAGCTCAAAATGGAGTAAAGACCTAAAAGTAATGCCAGAAACTATCAAACTCTTAGAGGAAAACATAGGCAGGACACTCTATGACATAAATCACAGCAAGGTCCTTTTTGACCCACCTCCTAGAGAAATGGAAATAAAAACAAAAATAAACAATTGGGACCTAATGAAACTTCAAAGCTTTTGCACAGCAAAGGAAACCATAAACAAGATCAAAAGACAACCCTCAGAATGGGAGAAAATATTTGCCTATGAAGCAACTGACAAAGGATTAATCTCATAAATTTATAAGCAGCTCATGCAGCTCAATAACAAAAAAACAAACAACCCAATCCAAAAGTGGGCAGAAGACCTAAATAGACATTTCTCCAAAGAAGGTATACAGACTGCCAACAACACATGAAAGAATGCTCAACATCATTAATCATTAGAGAAATGCAAATCAAAACTACAACGAGATATCATCTCACACCAGTCAGAATGGCCATCATCAGAAAATCTGGAAACAATAAATGCTGGAGAGGGTGTGGAGACAAGGGAACACTCTTGCATTGCTGGTGGGAATGTGACTTGGTACAGCCACTATGGAGAACAGTATGGGGTTCCTTAAAAAACTACAAATAGTACACCATATGACCCAGCAATCCCACTACTGGGCATGTACCCTGAGAAAACCATAATTGAAAAAGAGTCATGTACCAAAATGTTCATTGCAGCTCCGTTTACAATAGCCCAGAGATGGAAACAACCTAAGTGTCCATCATCGGATGAATGGATAAAGAAAATGTGGCACATATATACAATGGTATATTACTCAGCCATGAAAAGAAATGAAATTGAGCTACTTGTAATGAGGTGGATGGACATAGAGTCTGTCATACAGAGTGAAGTAAGTCAGAAAGAGAAAGACAAATAACGTATTCTAACACATATATATGGAATTTAAGGAAAAAAATGTCATGAAGCACCTAGGGGTAAGACAGGAATAAAGACACAGACCTACTAGAGAATGGACTTGAGGATGTGGGGAGGGGGAAGGGTAAGTTGTGACAAGGCGAGAGAGTGGCATGGACATATATACACTACCAAATGTAAAATAGATAGCTAATGGGAAGCAGCTGAATAGCACAGGGATATCATCTAGGTGCTTTGTGACAACCTAGAGGGTGGGATAGGGAGGGTGGGAGGGAGGGAGACGCAAGAGGGAAGTGATATGGGAACATATGTATATGTATAAGTGATTCACTTTGTTATAAAGCAGAAACTAACACACCATTTTACAGCAATTATACTTCAATAAAGATGTTAAAAAAATGTGTGACCAAGATGGCAGAGCTCACCTCCTCCCATGAACACATCAAAAATACATCTACATGTGGAACAATTCCCACTGTAAATTAAATAGAAACTGGCAGATGGAGTCTGCTACAACCAAAGATACACACAAATCACATAGGAAGGGAGGAGAAATGATTGAGCCAGGACCTGTGCCCCTGGGAGGGGACTCAGAGGAAAAGGGAGATTGCATAGGTGGGCAACCACCCTGTGGAGTGAGTGGGTTTAGCCACACACTGGGTATGTCAGCCTTGGGATTTCTACACAGAGGAAACAAGTCTTGTTTGCTGGTGGAGGTCCAGTGCAAAAATTAGAAGAGCTGGGAGAAGCAGGTGCTGGTAAGCTCCTGAGGAGCACATGCTCTGGCCTCACTTACTCCACAAAACAGCATGGCACTGGATCTAGGGTGGCCAGGACCAGGAAAAAGACTTGACCTTGAGACACGTAGGCAACCTGGTCCCAGGGTGGAGCACAGGAGTGGCAGCAGTGGTTATTACTGGTGCTTGCTCAAGCAGTATCCCAGAAGTTTCCCAGATTCTGATGGGGGCTGCTCTACCACAGCTAACCTCCAACACACACCAAGAGTCCACATAAATCTCTGCTAGCCCAGTGGAGTGGCTCCACAAATGTCGGGGGGTTGGGTGGTGGCAGAGGCAGGGGAAAGTGATTGGCCATGAGAGAAAAAGGGGGCTTGAACCTGAGTCTGCATCTGAGTGTAGCTGCAGATGCTATACAGGCAGTGAATTAGACCTCCGTCATTGTACAGACCACACTTGTTTCAGCACCCCACTTCACTGGGGCAAAGGTCCTGGTGCAGGGAAGAGGGAAAAAAAACACACTTAAAGGGAATAGAGCCAGCTTGAGGTCGACTGTAAGGGCTTCTGCTCTGGCAATTTGAAAGCAGACCACACCCCTGACAGGGCAGTGTTGGCTACTCAGCAGAGAGCAAGTCCTGCCTCAGATCTGTTGCCATCTCTAGCCCCTCCATCTCCAGCACCACCCTCTACCAACGTGATAGCTACCAGCACATCCACATCAAATCCAGCTCTCCCATCAAAGGCAGGCACACACAGTCTGCAAAGGGATGCTCCCACATAAAAACAGCCATTTAAAGACTGCAACAGATAACTGTTTCACTTAAATCCATAGAGGCAGAGAAAAGCTAAGCTAAATAAAAGAGGAACTACTCTCAATTGGAAAAGCAAAAGAAAACCCCTGAAAAAATAATGAAACAGAAATAAACAATTTACCAGAAAGAATTTAAAACACAGTTAATAAAAAATTAACTGAATAAAGAAAAAGAACTGATCTCAACACTGAACATTAAAATATAAAAAAGACCCAATCTGAAATAAATAACTCAATAGCTGAAATAAAAAACACACTAGAAGAAACGAGTATCAGACTAGGTGATACAGAGAATGCATATATGACCTGGAAGATAGAATAATGGAAATCACTGAATCAGACAGTAGAAAGAAAAACAAACTTATAAAATGAACGCAGGGCTTTCCTGGTGGCACAGTGGTCAAGAATCTGCCTGCCAATGCAGGGGACATGGGTTTGAGCCCTGGCCCTGGAAGATCCCACATGCCGTGGAGCAACTAAGCCCTTGCACCACAACTACTGAGCCTGCACTCTAGAGCCCACGAGCCACAACTACTGAAGCTTGTGCATTTAGAGCCCGTGCGCCTCAACCAGAGAAGCCACTGCAATGAGAAGCCTGTGCACCACAACGAAGAGTAGCCCCCGCTCACCACAACTAGAGGAAGCCTGTGCACAGCAACAAAGACCCAACACAGCCAAAAATAAATATAAATAAAATAAATAAATTCATTAAAAAATGAATGCAATTTAAGAGATCTCTGGTATAACATTAAGCATTCCAACATTCACATTATAGGAGAGCAGAGAGAGAAGAGGAGCCAAAAGGTATTTGAGAAATTATGGCTGAAAACTTCCTAAACCTGAAGAAGGAAACAGATATTTAGGTACAGGAAGCACAGAGGGTCCCAAACAAGATGAACCCAAACAGACCCACATCAAGACATATAATAATTAAAATGGCAAAAGTTAAAGATAAAGAGTATTCTAAAGGCAGCAAGAGAACAATAGTCATATACAAGAGAATCCCCTACGGCTATCAGCTGATTCTCTGCAGAAAACTTCCAGGCCTGAATAGTGTGGCATGATATATTAAAAGTGCTGAAAGGGAAAAACCTGTAACCTAGAATACTCTATCCAGTAAGATTATCATTTAAAATAGAAGGAGAAATAAAGATCTTCTTAGACAAGCAAAACCTAAAAGAACAGCAATAGTAAACCTATCCTAAAATCCCTGGTGGTCCAGTAGGTAAGACACCACGCTCCCAATGCAGGGGGACCAGGTTCGATCCCTGGTCAGAAAACTAGATCCTGCATGCCTGCCACAACTAAGAGTCCGCATGCCACAACTAAGATTCTGCATGCTACAACTAAGAAGTCTGCATGCCTCAACTAAGAAGTCCGCACGCTGCAACTAAGAGTCCACATTCCACAACTAAAAGATCCCGCATGCTGCAACTAAAGATCCCACATGCTTCAAGGAAGATCCTGTGTGCTGCAACTAAGACCCAGCTCAGCCTAAATAAATAAATGTTTTTTTGTGGTACTCGGGCCTCTCACTGTTGTGGCCTCTCCCGTTGTGGAGCACAGGTTCTGGACGCACAGGCTCAGCAGACTTGGCTCACAGCCGGGGTCTTCCTGGACTGGGGCACAAACCTGTGTCCCCTGCGTCAGCAGGTGGACTCTCAACCACTGCGCCAACAGGGAAGCCCAATAAATGATTTTTTAAAAAAGAAATGTTGAAGGGTCTTCTCTAAAGGAAAAGGAACAAGAATCTATAGGAAAGGGAAACTCACAATAGGGAAGGCAAATATACAAAATGATTGAAAATCACTTAAATGAGCCAGCACATAGATTAAAAAACAATCAAAAAAGTTTCATAGAAGTGATTATAACTATAATTAACAGAAAAAGGATAAACATGAAGATGTAAAATAGGACATCAAAATATAAAACATAGGGGAGGAGAGTAAAAAGTGTAGATCTTTTAGAAGATTTGATGTGTTGGAACTTATATGACTATCAGTTTAAAGCAGGTAGATATAGTTATAGGTCAACATACTTGAAAACCAGGGTAACAACTAATCAAAAACATACAATAGATTCGCAAAAATCAAAAAGAAAGGAACTCAAGCATAATAAAAAAGGAAACCATCAAACCACAAAAGGAAAAAGAAGAAATGATCAAAGAAGAACTACAAAATCAAATGGAAAACAAGATTTAAAATGACTAAAAGTATATACTTATCAATAATTACTTTAAATTTCAATGGATTGGAGGAGCTTCAAGATGGCAGAAGAGTAAGACGTGGAGATCACCTTCCCTCCACAAATACATCAGAAATACATCTACATGTGGAACAGCTCCTATAGAATACCTACTGAACGCTGGCAGAAGACCTCAGACCTCTCAAAAGGCAAGAAACTCCCCACATATCTGGGTAGGGAAAAACAAAAAAGAAAAATCAGAGACAAAAGAATAGGAATGGGACCTGCACCACTGGGAGGGAGCTGTGGAGTAGGAAAGGTTTCCACACACTAGGAAGCCCCTTCAAGGGCAGAGACTGCGGGTGGCAGAGGCGGGGAGCTTCAGAGCCACGGACGAGAGCCCAGCAACAGGGGAGCAGAGGGCAAAGCAGAGAGATTCCCACATAGAGGAATGGTGCCAACCAGCACTCACCAGCCCGAGAGGCTTGTCTGCTCACCAGCCGGGGCGGGTGGGGGCTGGGAGCTGCCGTTAGGGCTTTAGAGGTTGGATCCCAGGGAGAGGACTGGGGTTGGCTGCGTGAACGCAGCCTGAAGGGATTAGTGCGCCACAGCTAGCCAGGAGGGAGTCCAGGAAAATGTCTGGACCTGCCAAAGAGGCAAAAGACTTTTTCTTCCCTATTTGTTTCCTGGTGCTCGAGGAGAGGGGATTAAGAGAACCACTTAAAGGAGCTCCAGAAACGGGCAAGAGCCGCGGCTATCAGCGCGAACCGCAGAGATGGGCATGGGATGCTAAGGCCGCTGCTGCTGCCACCAAGAAGCCTGTGCGCAAACACAGGTCACTATCCACACCTCCCCTCCTGGGAGCCTGTGCAGTCCACCACTGCCAGGGTCCCGTGATCCAGGGACAACTTCCCCGGGAGAACACACAGCGCACCTCAGGCTGTTGCAACGTCATGATGGCCTCTGCAACCGCAGGCTTGCACCACACTCTGTACCCTTCCCTTGCCCAGGCCTGAGGGAGCCAGAGCCCCCGAATCAGCTGCTCCTTTAACCCCGTCCTGTCTGAGTGAAGAACAGATGCCCTCAGGCGACCTACAGGCAGAGGTGGGTCCAAAAAAAGCTGAACCCTGGGAGCTGTGCGAACAAAGAAGAGAAAGGAAAATTACTCCCAGCAGCCTCAGGAACAGTGGATTAAATCTCCACAATCAACTTGATGTACCCTGTATCTGTGGAATACCTGTATAGACAATGAATCATCCCAATATGAGGAGGTGGACTTTGGGAGCAAAGAGAAATATTTTTTCCCCTTTTTCTCTTTTTGTGAGTGTGTATGTGTAAGCTTCTGTGTGTGACTTTGTCTGTATAGCTTTGCTTTTACCAGTTGTCCTAGGGTTCAGTCTGTCAGGGTTTTTTTTGTTTTGTTTTACCTTTAAAATCTTTTTCTTAATAAGTATTTTAAAATTTTTATTTTAATAACTTTATTTTATATTATTTTATCTTCTTTTTTTCTTTCTTTCTATTTTTTCTCCCTTTTATTCTGAGCTGTGTGGATGAAAGGCTCTTGGTGCTCCAGCTAGGCATCAGGGCTGTGCCTCTGAGGTGGGAAAACCAACTTCAGGACACTGGCCCACAAGAGACCTCACAGTTCCACGTAATATCAAATGGTGAAAATCTCCCAGAGGTCTCCATCAGAATGCCAAGACTCAACCTCACTCAATGACCAGGAAGCTACAGTGCTGGACACCCTATGCCAAACAACTAGCAAGACAGGAACACAACCCCATCCATTAGCAGAGTGGCGGCCTCAAATCATAATAAGTCCATAATCATAATCATAATAAGACACCCCAAAACACACCACAAGACATGGATCTGCTCAACAGAAATACAAGATCCAGGCTCATCCACCAGAACACAGGCACTAGTCCCTTCCACCAGGAAGCATACACAACCCACTGAACCAAACCCAGTCACTGGGGACAGACACCAAAAACAACGGGAACTACGAATCTGCAGCCTGTGAAAAGGACACCCCAAACACAGTAAGTTAAGCAAAATGAGATGACAGAAAAACACACAGCAGATGAAGGAGTAAGGTAAAAACCAACAAGACCTAACAAATGAAGAGGAAATAGGCAGTCTACCTGAAAAAGAATTCAGAGTGATGATGGTAAAGATGATCTAAAATCTTGGAAATACAATGGAGAAAATACAGGAAACATTTAACAATGACCTAGAAGAACTAAAGAGCAAACAAACAATGATGAAGAACACAATAAATGAAATGAAAGATTCTCTAGAAGGTATCAAGAGCAGAATAACTGAGGCAGAAGAACGGATAAGTGACCCGGAAGATAAAATAGTGGAAATAAGTACTGCAGAGCAGAATAAAGAAAAAAGAATGAAAAGAACTGAGGACAGTCTCAGAGACCTCTGGGACAACATTAAATGCACCAACATTCAAATTATAGGGGTTCCAGAAGAAGAAGAGAAAAAGAAAGGGACTGAGAACATATTTGAAGAGGTTATAGTTGAAAACTTCCCTAATATGGGAAAGGAAATAGTTAATCAAGTCCAGGAAGCAGAGAGAGTCCCATACAGAATAAATCCAAGGAGAAACATGCCAAGACACATATTAATCAAACTGTTAAAATTAAATACAAAGAAAACATATTAAAAGCAGCAAGGGAAAAACAACAAACAACACACAAGGGAATCCCCATAAGGTTAACAGCTGATCTCTCAGCAGAAACTCTGCAAGCCAAAAGGGACTGGCAGGTCATACTTAGAGTGATGAAGGAGAAAAACCTACAACCAAGATTACTCCACCCAGCAAGGATCTCATTCAGATTTGATGGAGAAATTAAAAGCTTTACAGACAAGCAAAAGCTAACAGAATTCAGCACCACCAAACCAGCTTTTCAACAAATGCTAAAGGAACTTCTCTAGGCAGGAAACAAAAGAGAAGGAAAAGACCTACAAATACAAACCCAAAACAATTAAGAAAATGGCAATAGGAACATACATATTGATAGTTACCTTAAATGTAAATGGATTAAATGCTCCACCAATACACATAGACTGGTTGAATGGATACAAAAATATATATATATGCTGTCTACAAAAGACCCACTTCAGACCTAGGGACACATACAGACTGAAAGTGAGGGGATGGAAAAAAATATTCCATGCAAATAGAAATCTAAAGAAAGCTGGAGTAGCAATTCTCATATAAGATAAAATAGACTTTAAAATAAAGACTATTAGAAGAGACAAAGAAGGACACTACATAATGATCAAGGGATCAATCCAAGAAGAAGATATAACAATTGTAAATATTTATGCACCTAATATAGGAGCACCACAATACATAAGGCAAATACTAACTGTCATAAAAGGGGAAATCAACAGTAACACAATCATAGTAGGGGACTTTAACCCCCCACTTTCACCAATGGACAGAACATCCAAAATAAAAATAAATAGGAAACACAAGATTTAAATGAAACATTACACAAGATGGACATAATTGATATTCATAGGACATTCCATCTAAAAATAACAGAACACACATCCTTCTCAAGTGCTCATGGAACATTCTCCAGGATAGATCATATATTGGGTCACAAATCAAGCCTTGGTAAATATAAAAAATTTGAAATCATATCAAGTATCTTTTCCAACTCTAACGCTATGAGACTAGATATCAATTACAGGAAACAATCTGTTAAAAATACAGGCACATGGAGGCTAAACAATACACTACTTAATAACGAAGTGATCACTGAAGAAATCAAAGAGAAAATCAGAAAATACCTAGAAACAAATGACAATGAAAACACAGCAACACCAAACCTATGGGATGCAGCAAAAGCAGTTCTAAGAGGGAAGTTTATAGCAATAAAATCCTACTTTAAGAAACAGGAAACATCTCAAATAAACAACACAACCTTACAGCTAAAGCAATTAGAGAATAAGAACAAAAACCCCCAAAGGTAGCAGAAGGAAGAAATCATAATGATCAGATCAGAAATAAATGAAAAAGAAATGAAGGAAACGATAGCAAATATCAATAAAACTAAAAGCTGGTTCTTTGAGAAGATAAACAAAATTGATAAACCATTAGCCAGACTCATCAAGAAAAAAAGGGAGAAGACTCAAATCAATAGAATTAGAAATGAAAAAGGATAAGTAACAACTGACACTGCACAAATACAAAAGATGATAAGAGATTACTATAAGCAACTCTATGCCAATAAAATGGACAACCTGGAAGAAATGGACAAATTCTTAGAAGTGCACAACCTGCCAAGACTGAATCAGGAAGAAATAGAAAATATGAACAGACCAATCACAAGCACTGAAATTGAAACTGTGATTAAAAATCTTCCAACAAACAAAAGCTCAGGATCAGATGGCTTCACAGGCGAATTCTATCAAACATTTAGAGAAGAGCTAACACCTATCTTCCTCAAACTCTTCCAAATATAGCAGAGGGAGGAACACTCCCAAACTCATTCTACAAGGCCACCATCACCCTGATACCAAAAGCAGACAAGGATGTCACAAAGAAGGAAAACTACAGGCCAATATCACTGATGAACATAGGTGCAAAAATCCTCAACAAAATACTAGCAAACAGAATCCAACAGCACATTAAAAGGATCATACACTATGATCAAGTGGGGTTTATCTCAGGAATGCAAGGATTCTTCAATATATGCAAATCAATCAATGTGAAACACCATATTAACAAATTGAAGGAGAAAAACCATATGATCATCTCAATTGATGCAGAGAAAGCTTTCAGCAAAATTCAACACCCATTTATGATAAAAACCCTGCAGAAAGTCAGCATAGAGGGAACTTTCCTCAACATAATAAAGGCTATATATGACACACAGCCAACATCATCCTCAATGGTGAAAAACTGAAACCATATCCACTAAGATCAGGAACAAGAGTGGTTGCCCACTCTCACCACTGTTATTCAACATAGTTTTGGAAGTTTTAGCCACAGCAATTGGAGAATAAAAAGAAATAAAGGTAATCCAAATCAGAAAAGAAGAAGTAAATGTGTCACTGTTTGCAGATGCCATGATACTATACATAGAGAATCCTAAAGATTTTAGTAGAAAACTACTAGAGCTAATCAATGAATTCAGTAAAGTAGCAGGATACAAAATTAATGCACAGAAATCTCTAGCATTCCTAAACACTACTGATGAAAAATCTGAAAGTGAAATTAAGAAAACACTCCCATTTACCATTGCAACAAAAAGAATAAAATATCTAGGATAAACCTACCTAAGGAGACAAAAGACCTGTATGCAGAAAATTATAAGACACTGTTGAAAGAAATTAAAGATGATACAAATAGATGGAGAGATATACCATGTTCTTGGATTGGAAGAATCAACATTGTGAAGATGACTCTACTACCCAAAGCAATCTACAGATTCAGTGTGATCCCTATCAAACTACCACTGGCATGTTTCACAGAAGTAGCACAAAAAATTTCACAATTTGTATGGAAACACAAAAGACCCTGAATAGCCAAAGCAATCTTGAGAATGAAAAATGGAGCTGGAGAAATCAGGCTCCCAGACTTCAGACTATACTACAAAGCTACAGTAATCAAAACAGTATGGTACTTGAACAAAAATAGAAATATAGATCAATGGAACAGGATGGAAAGTCAGAGTTTAACCCACGCACATATGGTCACCTTATATTTGATAAAGGATGCAAGAATATACAATGGAGAAAAGACAACCTCTTCAATAAGTGGTGCTGTGAAAACTGGACAGCTACATGTAAAGAAAGAAATTAGAACACTCCCTAACACCATACACAAAAATAAACTCAAAATGGATTAAAGACCTAAATGTAAAGTCAGACACTATCAAACTCTTAGAGCAAAACATAGGCAGAACACTGTATGACATAAATCACAGCAAGGTTCTTTTTGACCCACCTTCTTGAGAAATGGAAATAAAAATAAACAAATGGGACCTAATGAAACTTAAAAGCTTTTGCACAGCAAAGGTAACAATAAACAAGATGAAAAGACAACCCTCAGAATGGGAGAAAATATTTGCAAATGAAGCAACTGACAAAGGATTAACCTCCAAAATTTACGAGCTGCTCATACAGCTGAATATAAAAAAAAAAATCTAATCCAGAAATGGGTAGAAGACCTAAACAGACATTTCTCCAAAGAAGATATACAGATTGCCAACAAACAGATAAAAGAATTCTCAACATCATTAATCATTCGAGAAATGCAAATCAAAACTACATTGAGACATCATCTCACACCAGTCAGAATGACCATCATCAAAAAATCTACAAACAATAAATGCTGGAGAGGGTGTGCAGAAAAGGGAACACTCTTGCACTGTTGGTGGGAATGTAATTTGATGCAGCCACTATGCAGAATAGTATGGAGGTTCCTTAAAAAACTAAAAATACAACTACCATATGAATCAGCAATCCCACTACTGGGCATATACCCTGAGAAAACCATAATTCAAAAAGTGCCTTGTACCACAATGTTCATTCCAGCTCTATTTACAATAGCCAGGACATGGAAGCAACCTAAGTGTCCATCAACAGATGAATGGATAAAGAAGATGTGGCACATATATACAATGGAATATTACTCAGCCATAAAAAGAAACGAAATTGAGTTATTTGTAGTGAGGTGTATGGACCTAGAGTCTGTCATACAGAGTGAAGTAAGTTAGAAAGAGAAAAACAAATACCGTATTCTAACACATGTATATGGAATCTAAAAAGAAAAAAAAAGTCATGAAGAACCTAGGGGCAGGATGGGATTAGAAACGCAGACCTACTAGAGAATGGACTTGCGGACACGGGGAGGGGGAAGGGTAAGCTAGGACAAAGTGAGAGAGTAGCATGGACATATATACACTACCAAATGTAGAGTAGATCTTTAATGGGAAGCAGCCACATAGCACAGGGAGATCAACTCGGTGCCTTGTGACCACATAGAGGGCTGGGATAGGGAGTGTGGGAGGGAGAGAGACGTAAGAGGGAAGAGATATGGGGATTTATGTATATGTATAGCTGATTCAGTTTGTTATAAACCAGTAACTAACTCAGCATTATAAAGCAATTATTCTCCAATAAACGTATATATATAAAAAAAGACCCAATGCAGCCAAAAATAATAAGTAAATAAACAAACAAACAAATAAATAATGGGCCTTGATGCCATCATAGAATGAATCAGAAACTATCTCGAGACAAATGACAATGAAACACAACTTTACAAAATCTATGGAATGCAGCAAAAGCAGTGCTAAGAGGAAAGTGCTCAGTGATACAGGTCTTCCTCAAAAAACAAGAAAAATTTCAAATAAACAACCTAACCTACACTTACAAAAATTAGAAAAAGAAGAACAAACAAAACCCAAAGTCAGAAGAAGGCAACAGTAAACAAAGGAAGTAAATAAAATAGAAAATAAAAACAATGGAAAGATCAATAAGATCAAGATCTGGTTTTTTGAAAAGAAAAGAAAAATCAACAAACCTCTAGCCAGGCTCACCAAGAATAAAAGGGAGAAGACCCAAATAAACAAAATAAGAAAGAAAAGAGGAGAAATAACAACTGATATCAAAAAATACAGAAAATCATAAGAGAATACTATGAACAGTTATAAGCCAACATATTGGACAACCTAGAGGAAATGGAAAGGTTTCTAGAAATATACAGCTTGCCAAAATTGAATCAAGAAGGAATAGATAGTTTGAACAGACCAATCTGTAGAAGTGAAATAGAATATGTAATAGAAACAAAACTCTGAAAACAAAGTCCAGACTGGATAGCTTCACTGGGGAATTCTACCAAACATACAAAGAAGAAGTTATACCTATCTTCTCAAACTCTTCCAAAAGATTGAAGACTCCCAAATTCTTTCTATGAAGCCACCATAACTTTAATACCAAAGCCAGACAAAGACACTACCAAAAATAAAGGAAATTATAGGCCAATATCTTTGATGGATACAGATGTAAAAATCCTCAACAGAATATTAGCAAACTGAATCCAACAATATATAAAAAGGATCATACACTGTGATCAAGCTGAATTCATTCCAAGGATGGTTCTTTACACAAATCAATCAATGTGATACACCACATTAACAAAAGGAAAGACAAAAACCACATGATCATCTCAATAGATGCAGAAAAAACATTTGACAAAATTCAATATCCATTCATGATAAAACTCTCACCAAAGTGGGTATAGAGGGAACATATCTCAACAAAATAAAAGCCACTTACAACAAACCCAAAGCCAACATAATACTCAATAATGAAAAGTTGAAAGCCTTCCTGCTAAATTCAGGAAAAAGACAAGGATGCCCATTCTTACCACTTCTATTCAACATAGTATTGAAAGTCCTAGCCACAGCAGTCTGAAATCAAGAAAAAGAAACAAATATGTCCAAATTGGAAGGGAAGAGGTAAAACTGTCACTATTTGCAGATGACATGATACTTTATATAGAGAAACCTAAAGACTCCACACAAAAACTATTAGAACTAAAAAATGAATTCAGCAAGGTAGCAGGATACAAGATTAATATACTGAAATCTGTTGCATTTCTTTACACTAACAATGAAATATCAGAAATAAAAACAATCCCGTTTATAATCATGTCAAAAAATAAAATAAAATAGCTAAGAATAAACTTAATGAAGGAGGTGAAAGACCTATACACCAAAATCCATAAAATATTGATAAAGGAAACTGAAGATGGTTCAAAGAAATGGAAATATGCTCTTGAATTGGAAGAATTAATATTGTTAAAATGGCCATACTACCCAAAGCAATCAACAGATTTAATGTGATCCCTATCGAAATACTCATGACATTTTTCGCAGAATAGAACAAATAATCCTAAAATTTACATGGAACTACCAAAGACCCAGAATTGTCACAGTAGTCTTGAGCAAGAAGAAGAAATCTGGAGGCATAACTCTTCTAGACTCCAGACAATACTACAAAGCTTCAGTAATCAAAACAGCGTGGTATTGGCACAAAACAGACATATGGATCAATGGAACAGCATACAGAGCCCAGAAATAAACCCACACACCTACTGCCAATTAATCTATGACAAACAAAGCCGAGAACATACAGTGGATAAAAGACAGTCTCTTCGACAAGTGGTGTTGGGAAAGCTGGACAGCTATAGGTAAATCAATGAAATTAGAACACTCCCTCACACCATACACAAAAATAAACTCAAAATGGTTTAAAGACCTAAATATAAGACATGATATCACAAAACTCCTAGAAGAGAACATAGGGAGAACACTCTTTGACATAAATTGTGCCAATCTTTTTTTGGATCTTTCTCCTAAGGCAAAGCAAATAAAAGCAAAAATAAACAAATGGAACCTAATCAAACTTTAAAGGTTTTGCACAACTAAGGAAATCATTGACAAAATGAAAATAAAAACTATGGACTGGGAGAAAATATTTGTAATTGATATGACCAACTAGGTGTTAATATCCTAAATATACAAAGAGCTCATGCAACTCAATATTAAAGAAAAAAACAAATCAAACAACCCAATCAAAAACTGGAAAGAGATCAGAATAGATATTTTTCCTAAGTAGACATACAGATGGCTAACAGGCACATGAAAAGATGGTCAACATTGCTAATTATTAGAGAAATCCAAAACCACAATGAGATATCACCTTACACAAGTCAGAATAGCCATCATCAAAAAGTCTACAAATAGGGTTTCCCTGGTGGCACAGTGGTTAAGAATCTGCCTGCCAATGCAGGGGACACAGGTTCGAGCCCTGGTCAGGGAAGATCCCACATGCCGTGGAGCAACTAAGCCCTTGCACCACAACTACTGAGCCTGTGCTCTAGAGCCCCCGAGCCACAACTACTGAGCCCACGTGCCACAACTACTGAAGCCCATGTGCCTAGAGCCCATGCTCTGTAGCAAGAGAAGCCACCACAATGAGAAGCCCGCACACCCCAATGAAGAGTTGCCCCCACTTGCCACAACTAGAGAAAGCCCATGCACAGCAATGAAGACCCAATGCAGCCAAAAATAAATAAATAAAATAAATAATTTTTTTAAAAATCTACAAATAACAAATGTTGGAGAGGGTGTGGAGAAATGGGAACCCTCATAAACTGTTGACAGGAATGTAAATTAATGCAGCCCTATGGAAAATAGTATGGAGGTTCCTCAAGAAACTAAAAATAGAATTATCATATGATCCAGCAATTCTCCTCCTGGATATATATCCAGAGAAAACAAAAATACTAATTTGAAAAGATACATGCATCCCAATGTTCAAAGCAGCACTACTTACAATAGCCAGGCAACCCTAGTGCCCATCAACAGATGAATGGATAAAGGAGATGTGGTACATATATATATGTATATATTTATATATACTTGTTTGTAATATACATATGTATGAACATTACACTGCTATAAGAAAGAATGAGAGTCTGCCATTTGCAGCAACATGCATAGACCTAGAAAATATCATGCTTAGTGAAATAAGTCAGACAGGGAAAGACAAATGCTGTATAATATCACTTATGTGGGATCTAATATATAATACAAATGAACATTTATGCAAAACAGACTCACAGATGTAGAAAACAAACTAGTGATTACCAAAGGGGTGAGGGAAGAATGGAGGGGCAAGCTAAGGATATAGGATTAAAAGATAAAAACTACTATGTATAAAATAGATAAGCAATAAGGATATATTGTATAGCATAGGGAATTATAGCTATTATCTTGTAATAACTTATAACGAAGTACAAACTACTATGCTGTACACCTGAAACTACCACAATATTGTAAATCAACTATACTTCAGTAAAAAATATATTTTGTTCAAGGAAATGGTGTGAATTCATGCAGAATTCATAAGCCAAAACAGAAATTGAAGCGCTGAATGAGTGTTAGTCTACTACTTTCACCTTAGCTGACTACTACAGGTAAGGTGGCAATTGGAGGTATTAGCTTTGTAATTTTTTAAGTCAAGTTTTCACTGATTAATTCAAATGTGAGGTAAATTACTTGGATAATTATTTTGTCAGAGGAGTGCTGGTCATGAAGCAGATGGAGTCTAAAATTTTGTGTCTCACAAAATTCTTTTAAATATAGCTCTGAATTAAGGAAATATTTTCACATGCACTGTAAGTGCATCACGTCATTTAATTCAATTATGAAAAGTAGTCAATAGTATTTGATGCTGATAGAAATAAATCTTTAACCTTATGAAATGAGAGGTATGGTTTAAAACATTAAGATGATGCAAACACACCATCTGAGCTCACTAGCATTTTACAGCTTGAAAGTCTCTTTCAGGTGGTGACACTCATAAACATGTCCCGCATGAATAAGTGACATTATGTAGGGTTGCCTTCTCCTTCTCATTAAGGGCTTTTTAATGTTAATGGAGTTGGTATCACTGCAGGAAAGTGTCATAGTGCTCCTGGGGCTCCAATAACAGCTAGAAACTAATAAGCAATAAGCCAGGAAATTTTAGAACTGCCATAGAAAAGGAATACAATGGTTTTACTGATAATTGTTTTTGTAAGCTGCTTGACTGTGACTTTGGCTACTAGGCCAGGTTAATTCTGGCAAGCAGTGATTAAGAGTATTTATTCAATTAAGTGAAACTAGATTTGGATTTTTAGAAACTGGATTATGAAAAAGGAGTGGGTGGTCTCTATTCTCTATAGCTGCAAGTCAAAATAAGCAAGACTTCTGCTAAAGGGAGGCAAGATCTCTAGGTCCTGAGATCACACAAGGTCTTTCCAGTCACATGTATGATACTGGATGGTCACAAATGCCCACAATCATCCTTATACACAAAGACTAGAGTCAGGCATACATCCTTGAATACAATTATGCATACATTGATTCATCAAAGAAGCTGTGAACCACAGGCATCTCTGATACTGCAAACATCCGATGTCTAAAACCAGCCTGTCAACTGTACACTGTTGCCTTGGCAACAGGATGCAAGGATGCATGGCAAAATCTTACTGCCTGAGCAACATGGTCTTAAAAGAGCTTAAGCTGTTGACTGTGGCAAAGGCTGTAGGTTCAAGCCAGGAGGTGAGCTTTTAGTCCAATTACATAGAGAGATACAGAATTTATGCTAAAACAGTCATTCATCTATTAATTGACAAATATTTGTGGACTGGCACCTATGTGCAATACACTGTGCCCTGGGAAATGCAAAGATGGACCAGGCATAGTCTGGTATATGCCATCACACAGTAATAAATATTAATTGATGAATCAATGGATTTTATAGAAGGTCATAATACAATAACCAAAGCTTACAGGGACTTTAGTGTATGTGACAAAGAGGCTGAAGCTCCTGTGTGTATTACCAAATTCCATTATACAGGACAATTTATTTGTAAACTGAAATAAAATGCTATGATTTATTGAATTAGAACTATCAACATATATATCAACTGAGTGAGAATATAAAACCCAGACAGAAACTGGTAAGGCCAAGCCTATTTGTAATTTTCTCCCAGCAATTAGTAATGGAGGCAGGAGATTTTTACATCACTTAGATAATTGAAAATGATTAAAGTTGGAAATTTCAAAGAAAGTTCTAATTATTGAGTTTTTAATTGCTTTTTTCTTGACACAGACATTACCTCAGCTTTTGGCTAACTCTGTCAATGTGCACAAAACATCAAACAAACATCAACAATAAGGATATTTATTTCATATGATTATTTCAAAGTAGATAATATTTTGTGAGAGTTTGACCATGAAAAGTCAATTCCATTTTCCCTCTTACTCCTTATGATTTCAGGGATGCAAACATCAAAATAAAAGATGATTTCCACAAATACTATAATTAACTTCAACATGTGAGTTCAAATCTCTCAAACTGGGAATGGAAAAATTATACAACCATTCTAGAAAACAGTTTGGCAGTTTCTCAAAAAGTTAAGCATACACCTACCATATGACCCAGCCATTTCACTTATAGGCACTTACCCCAAAGGAAAGGAGTATGTGTCCATACAGACACAAATGTTCATCACAGCTTTATTTGTAACAGCCAAACAGTGGAACTCAAATGTCAATTAACAGATAAATGGATAAACAGCCTATGGCATATCCATACAATGGTATACTACTTAACAATAAAAAGGAATGAACTATTGATACATAAAACAATATAGACAGATTTCAAATTAATTATGCTGAAATTAATTTTGCCAACTGGAAGCAAGTCCAGACAAATGAGAGTAGGTCCTATTTAGTCCCATTCATATTAAATTCTAGAATGCAAACTAATCTACAGTGCAGCAAGCAGATCAATGATTGCCTGGGGTGGGAGTGAGGAGCAGGAGTGAGGGGCACAACTGGTCACAAGGACACTTCTGGATGGATACGTCCACTCTCTTAATTGTGTTTTCACAGGGATATGCATACTCAAAAAATCAAATCTCACACTTTAAATAGGTGTAATTTACTTTGTGTGAATTATACATCACTGAAGCTCTTAGAACAAAATAATTGCTCACATTCTCATTCAACAAAGTTATTCATATAGACCATCACAAGATCTGTGTGTGCATTCATTAACAACAATATATGAAAATACAAAATTAACTTTCATCTGCCTTTTGTTACTTACTAAATGAAACTTAAATGTAAGTCAGATTTAGTTATCTCATGCTTCTGTATCTTCAGGACAGCTAACTAGTTAGCCCTTGAGAGAGTATGAGCAATTGAAGTTAAAGCAGCTACTTGGTGACCACTCAGATTAATAAACATCTGGAGGAGTATCCCAAGTGACACTCTTATTTATGACTCTTCAATTACATGCAAAGAATAAAGATGTAAAATCAAATCTCTATTCTAGTAAACCAAAGGCATAACTAAAAGCAAATTATCCTTAGTGAATATACTTGCAGTTTGTTAGGGAATGTGGGTCAACTGGAAATTCTCCATGGGCTACTTCTGTAATATTAAAAATGCTACACTGACATCTCCAGGTCTTCTAGGGGTCCAGGAGAGCCCTGGAATGGCTGCTACATGACATCCTGGTGGGAGAAAGTTAATATCTGGAGACCTGGTAGTGGAGATTTGGAGACGCACCTCTGCTACAAATGAGTGAAAGGCTGCATTTCCAGAGTCAAGGAATGGGGAACTCTCTGCTGATCTAATATCTCAGCTTTGAGTTTGGCTTTCAGGACTTCTGGTGATTTGGGGATGGAGGGCTGAGATCTGGGAGGAGTTTGGCAAGAAAAGGAGCCCAAAGGAATTATTTTCTGGCTTCAAGTGAATTCTGCTAAATAGTTCATAGAAGGAACGTGGACATCTAAGAGTTGGAGACTCTTTCTGGGTCTTGCCACTAATTAATGTAATTACATTATATGTAATTACATTCCTGAAAAACTTTTTATCATCTGATGACGGGACGGCTTGGATCACATCACCAGGATGCCTTCCAGTTCTAATATCATGTTTCCTTTCACCAGCCTTGAGAACTCAATACCTCTCTGAGGAGGCAGGAGCTGCCCTTTCTAGTTTCATTTGCTCGTGTTTTGTACATTTGCCTGGCCCAGTTGCTCAAGAAAGTCTACCTCAAGTACTAGGGAGGTACCTTGGATCTTTAGCAGGCAATTGGCTTAAATCTAGCTCCTGATATCTGAGATGACCAAAGTTACGAGTTTATCCTTAAGCTTTCTCTGTGTACCACGAGCCAGGACCATGTCTGAATTCTAAACTCTGGACACCATGCTCAGATCAAGTAAGCACCCCTCTGTGGCTTTTTCTTTTGGGGACCAACTCCCTTGTTTTAGGAGCCAATAAGGAGCTCTTGGGAGAGCTAATCAGGGTCTCATTGTAACTCTTCTACCATTTAATATGTGGCACAAAATAGCCAAAAATATCTGCAGGCTTGATTTTCAATTGATTTTTATTATATTTTGTAGCTCTGCTATCTTCTTTTAGATTCTAACTTTTCATTTAGCTTTTAAATATTTTGCAGGAGGGGTTTACAGTTAATATTAAACCAAGAAACTCAGGATAATTCTAAACAAATTAGATTGCAAATAACTTTAGCCTTATTCAATGACTTTTGAAGAAATTATAAATGTATTTTAGAATTGTCTCCTTTTAATTCAGAAGCTCTGGGGAATACCTGGAAGAAAGTCAAAAAGTTATTAATTTTCTCTCCTCTTATTTGGTATGAATCATAGGCTTTTTGTCATTTATTTTCTTCTTAAGTCTGCCTTTGTCTCCCCTCCATCGTAAGTTCCTTGAGAGAAGAGAGCTTGCCTTAAACCAACATGTGTTGCCTGATGGCATGTCACACTGTCCCACACATGGCACAGCTTTGCACATGTTATTTTAGCTCAGACCTTATTCACCTGTTTACTTATGCCTGCTCCTGCTGATTCATCAACCTCAACGTCTGGACCATCTTCCATTTTCTGCCTGTTTAACTTGGTCGTTAACCCCAAGTTAAAGCCCACTCTGTAATCTCTCTCTTTCAATGAGATTCAAATTGAACTTCCTTTTTCTGATTATTCTAGTTTACTCAATTTTCTAAAAATGTTTAGATAATGACTAGGTTTTAAAAAGCATTTCAAGCTCTAATACATATGTTTCCTTTGTTTTTAAATAGCTGAACTCTTGCAAACAAGCCAATTTTCCATGAATCCTTTTAGAAAAAAGGACTAGATTTATTTGGCAATGCTAAGATTCCTAAATTCACCTGATTGAAAATTTCCATCTTAATATAAAATTCTCTTAATTAGGGAGTTCACCCATATGTCATAATTTATTTTTGTATTAAAATAATTGTTTTGCATCTCTTCTATATATTTATGCAACTTTGTATCACTGAGTAAAACATCCAATCATAGAGGAAAAACCTTTTGATAATGTTCTTAAAAATATAAATAATCACAAACCTTAAAAGGGAGTAGTTAGATTCCAAAGAGCACTTGTTAGTTATTTGAGAAGAACACATGGAACATTTCCCCATGCAGGCAGTGGACAGATTTCCAGACCAGCTCACAAAAGTCTACTGAACTCATGATGTGGTTAAGGTAGAGAAGCTCTGGTGCCAGAGTTGAGGAGGACATACCCACTCCATGGTGCCGCTCAGACCCCCAGCTCCACGGCCAGGCTCACATCTCCCACACCTGTGCCCTCACTTCTGGGCTGAGCAGGCAAGAGCTCCCATGTTCCAGGCTCCTGTGTGTGGCTTCCTTGTCCACAGCAAGTAGAAGCAGAGCTGCTGGGTTGGGGTGGGCATCCAGAGATGGGAAGTGGGAGAGGTCCTTCAGGATATAGTGATCCTGCTGGTATATTATGCAGTCTGATAGGTTTCCTTGGGTTTTGTTTCTAGTGACATCAGAAAAGATTTAGGAAGGAAAAAGTCTCCACCCTAACCCTTCCTGACCCTCACTTGGAAAAGATAAAGTTATCAGTGATGTTGTGTATTTGACTAAACAAAACAAAAAAAAATATTTTCTATGTGACCCTTCCTTTGCCACCTAACTGAAGCCCTCAAGATTTCACTAGGCAGGTTCTTCATTCTGAAATTCATTTCCCTTATGCTGTTCCTGGCACCCTCATACCCAGCAGTGATTGTGGTCCCATTTGGACTGCTAGGCATCCACACCTGCTCCCTGTGGCAAGGCCCCCGAGGGACCCAAAGGGGCTGCCAGTGAAAGGGCTCAGACCTCTCCACAGCAGGGAATAGGGCCTGATCCAAGCCAGGCCAACCCAATTCTGTTGCAGGACACTGGATCCTAAGAGAGGCGACACAGAGACAAAGCAAACAAGCTGGGAGCTCATTCAGGCCCGCATTAGAGCCTTGACAAGTCTTCCAGGAGTGCCTCCTCCACAGACTTCAGGGGCTGACCTGGCTCCTATCCCTTCATAGGTTGATTCTACAAGTTCCCTAATTATGTGAGTCCTTGAAAGCCTTCCAATGAACCCCGCTGTGGCATAAGTCAGCCTGAGTCAGGTTTCTTCCTGTATCCACAAAGCCTGACTGGTAAAGCACACCGACTTACACATGGCCTGGCCTGCACTGCTTCCATAGACCCAGAGCTGCTGGCAGCCCTCTGCCTGTCCCTGCTCAGTCCCCTGCCATTTTAACGCTGGCTCTTACCAGTTGATCACACTCCTCAGACTAGACCATCCTCTCAGCAGTGAGCTGGAACATCATCTAATAAACAGAAACTGAGGCAGGAGGTAGATGGGCTCCAGGCTAGACATTTACAACCGGCCTCCTATTCGCATTTCCTGGTGCAAAAAAAGATGGGCTCCAGGCCAGACATTCACTACCAGCCTCCTGTTTACATTTCCTGAGGCAAGAGACAAATGGGCTCTGGGCTACATATTTATGACCAGCCTCCTGTCTACATTTTGAGACCTACACTTCAATATAAGAAATAACAGGATGAGGGGAAGATGGCGGAAGAGTAAGATGTGGAGATCACCTTTCTCCCAACAGATACACCAGAAATAAATCTACACGTGGAACAACTCCTACAGAACACCTACTGAACACTGGCAGAAGACCTCAGACCTCCCAAAAGGCAAGAAAGTCCCCATGTACCTGGGTAGGGCAAAAGCAAAAAGAATAAACAGAGACAAAAGGATAAGAACGGGACCTGCACCAGTGGGAGGGAGCTGTGAAGGAGGAAAGGTTTCCACACATGAGGAAGCCCCGTCTCGGGCGGAGACTGCGGGTGGCAGGGGGGGAAAGGTTCGGAGCTGCAGAGGAGAGTACAGCAACAGGGGTGCGGGGTGCAAAGCGGGGAGATTCCTGCACAGAGGATCAGGGCCGACCAGCACTCACCAGCCTGAGAGGCTTGTCTGCTCCCCTGCTGGAGAAGGCAGGACTGGGAGCTGAGGCTCTGACTTTGGTCAGATGCCGGGAGAGGACTGGGATGGCGGCGTGAACACAGACTGCAGGGAGTTAGTGCACCATGGCTAGCCGGGAGGGAGTCCGGGGAAAAGTCTGGACCTGCTGAAGAGGCAAGAGACTTTTTCTTCCCTCTTTATTTCTTGGTGCACGAGGAGAGGGGATTAAGAGCGCTGCTTAAAGGAGCTCCAGAGACGTCACGAACCGCGGACCCCAGAGACGTGCATGAGATGCTAAGGCTGCTGCTGCCGGCACCAAGAAGCCTGTGTGCAAGAACAGGTCACTATCCACACCCCCCTTCCGGGGAGCCTGTGCAGCCCGCCACTGCCAGGGTCCCGTGATCCCGGGACAACTTCCCCGGGAGAACGCACGGTGCACTTCAGGCTGGTGCAACGTCACGCTGGCCTCTGCTGCCACAGGATCACCTGCACTCCGTACCCCTCCCTCCCCCCGGCCTGAGTGAGCCAGAGTCCCTGAAGCAGCTGCTCCTTTAACCCCGTGCTGTCTGAGTGAAGAACCCACGCCCGCCTGCGTCCTACATGCGAGGCGGGGCCAAATCCAGAGCTGAGCCCCAGGAGCTGTGAGAACAAAGAGGAGAAAGGGAAATCTCTCCCAGTAGCCTCAGAAGCAGCGGATTAAGGCTCCACAATCAACTTGATGTACCCTGCATCTGTGGAATACCTGAATACACAACAAATCATCCCAAATTGAGGAGGTGGAATTTGGGAGCAAGATATATTAATTTTTCCCCTTTTCCTCTTTTTGTGAGTGTGTATGTGTATGATTCTGTGTGAGATTTTGTCTGTATAGCTTTGCTTCCACCATTTGTCTAGTGTTGTATCCGTCCGTTTTCTTTTTTTTTCTTAAAATAATTTTTTTCTTAATAATTATTTTTTATTTTAATAACTTTATTTAATTTTATCTTACTTTATTTTATTTTATCTTCTTTCTTTCTTCTCTTCTTTCCGTCCTTCCTTCCTTACTCCCTCCCTCCCTCCATTGTTTCCTTCCTTCTTTCTTCTTTCTTTCTTTCTTTCTTTTTTCATTCTTTCCCCTTCCTTCCTTCCTTCCTTCCTTCCTTCCTTCCTTCCTTTCTTCCTTTCTTCCTTTCTTCCTTTCTTCCTTTCTTCCTTTCTTTCTTTCTTTCTTTCTTTCTTCCTGCCTTTTCTCCCTTTTATTCTGAGCCGTGTGGATGAAAGGCTCTTGGTGCTGCAACCAGGAGTCAGTGCTGTGCCTCTGAGGTGGGAGAGCCAACTTCAGGACACTGGTCCACAAGAGACCTCTCAGCTCCACATAATATCAAACGACAAAAATCTCCCAGAGATCTCCATCTCAACACCAGCACCCAGCTTCACTCAACGACCAGCAAGCTACAGTGCTGGACACCCTATGCCAAACAACTAGCAAGACAGGCACACAACCCCACCCATTAGCAGAGAGGCTGCCCAAAATCATAATAAGTCCACAGACATGCCAAAACACACCACTGGACGTGGACCTGCTCACCAGAAAGAGAAGATCCAGCCTCATCCACCAGAACACAGGCACTAGTCCCCTCCACCAGGAAGCCTACACAGCCTACTGAACCAACTTCAGCCACTGGGGAGAGACACCAAAAACAACGGGAACTACGAACCTGTAGCCTGCAAAAAGGAGACCCCAAACACAGTAAGATAAGCAAAATGAGAAGACAGAAAAACACACAGCAGATGAAGGAGCAGGAAAAAACCCATCAGACCTAATAAATGAAGAGGAAATAGGCAGTCAACCGGAAAAAGAATTCAGAATAATGATAGTAAAGATGATCCAAAATCTTGGAAATAGGGCTTCCCTGGTGGCACAGTGGTTGAGAGTCCACCTGCCGATGCGGGGGATGCAGGTTTGTGCCCCGGTCTGGGAGGATCCCACGTGCCACAGAACGACTGGGTCTGTGAGCCATGGCTGCTGGGCCTGCACGTATGTAGCCTGTGCTCCACAACAGGAGAGGCCACGGCGGTGAGAGGCCCGTGCACCACAAAAAAAAAAAAAATCTTGGAAATAGAATAGAGAAAATGCAAGAAACATTTAACAAGGACCTAGAAGAACTAAAGACGAAACAACAATGATGAACAACACAATAAATGAAATGCAAAATACTCTACATGGGAGCAATAGCAGAATAACTGATGCAGAAGAATGGATAAGTGGCCTGGAAGATAAAATAGTGGAAATAAGTACTGCAGAGCAGAATAAAGAAAAAAGAATAAAAAGAACTGAGGACAGTCTCAGAGACCTCTGGGACAACATTAAATGCACCAACATTCAAATTATAGGGGTTCCAGAAGAAGAAGAGAAAAAGAAAGGGACTGAGAACATATTTGAAGAGATTGTAGTTGAAAACTTCCCTAATATGGGAAAGGAAATAGTTAATCAAGTCCAGGAAGCACAGAGAGTCCCATACAGGATAAATCAAAGGAGAAACACACCAAGACACATATTAATCAAACTGTCAAAAATTAAATACAAAGAAAACATATTAAAAGCAGCAAGGGAAAAACAACAAATAACACACAGGGGAATCCCCATAAGGTTAACAGCTAATCTTTCAGCAGAAACTCTGCAAGCCAGAAGGGACTGGCAGGACATACTTAAGCTGATGAAGGAGAAAAACCTGCAACCAAGATTACTCTACCCAGCAAGGAACTCATTCAGATTTGATGAAGAAATTAAAATCTTTACAGACAAGCAAAAGCTGAGAGAGTTCAGCACCACCAAACCAGCTTTACAACAAATGCTAAAGGAACTTCTCTAGGCAAGAAACACAACAGAAGGAAAAGACCTAAAATAATGAACCTAAAACAATTAAGAAAATGGGAATAGGAACATACATATAGATAATTACCTTAAATGTAAATGGACTAAATGCTCCCCACCAAAAGATACAGATTGGCTGAATGGATACAAAAACAACCCATATATATGCTGTCTACAAGAGACCCACTTCAGACCTAGAGACACATACAGACTAAAAGGGGATGGAAAAAGGTATTCCATGCAAATGGAAACCAAAAGAAAGCTGGAGTAGCAAGTCTCATATCAGATAGACTTTAAAATAGACTTTAAAATAAAGACTATTAGAAGAGACAAAGAAGGACACTACACAATGGTCAAGGGATCGATCCAAGAAGAAGATATAACAATTGTAAATATTTATGCACCCAACATAGGAGCACCACAATACATAAGGCAAATACTAACAGCCATAAAAGGGGAAATCGACAGTAACACATACATAGTAGGGGACTTTAACACCCCACTTTCACCAACGGAGAGATCAGCCAAATGAAAATAAATAAGGAAATACAAGCTTTAAATGATACATTAGACAAGATGGACTTAATTGATATTTATAGGAAATTCCATCCAAGAACAACAGAATACACATTTTTCTCTAGTGCTCATAGAACATTCTCCAGGATAGATCATATCTTGGGTCACAAATCAACCCTTGGTAAATTTAAGGAAATTGAAATTGTATCAAGTATCTTTTCCGACCACAACGCTATGAGACTAGATATCAATAACAGGGAAAGATCTGTACAAAATACAAACACATGGAGGCTAAACAATACACTACTTAATAACGAAGTGATCACTGAAGAAATCAAAGAGGAAATCAAAAAATACCTAAAAACAAATGGCAATGGAGACACAATGACCCAAAATCTATGGGATGCAGCAAAAGCAGTTCTAAGAGGGAAGTTTATAGCAATACAATCCTACCTTAAGAAACAGGAAGCATCTCAAATAAACAACCTAACCTTGCACCGAAAGCAATTAGAGAAAGAAGAACAAAAAAACCCCAAAGTTAGCAGAAGGAAAGAAATCATAAAAATCAGATCAGGGCTTCCCTGGTGGCGCAGTGGTTAAGCGTCCACCTGCGCATGCGGGGGATATGGGTTCATGCCCGGATCTGGAAAGATCCCGCATGCTGTGGAGTGGCTAGGCCTGTGAGCCATGGCAACTGAGCCTGTGCATCCGGAGCCTGTGCTCCACAATGGGAGAGGCCAAAACAGTGAGAAGCCCGCGTACTGAAAAAAAAAAATCAGATCAGAAAAAAATGAAAAAGAAATGAAGGAAACGATAGCAAAGGTAAATAAAACTAAAAGCTGGTTCTTTGAGAAGATAAACACATTGATAAACCATTAGCCAGTCTCATCAAGAAAAAACCAGAGAAAACTCAAATCAATAGAATTAGAAATGAAAAAGGAGAAGTAACAACTGACACTGCACAAATACAAAAGATGATAAGAGATTACTACAAGCAACTCTATGCCAATAAAATGGACAACCTGGAAGAAATGGACAAATTCTTAGAAATGCACAGCCTGCCAAGACTGAATCAGGAAGAAATAGAAAATATGAACAGACCAATCACAAGCACTGAAATTGAAACTGTGATTAAAAATCTTCCAACAAACAAAAGCCCGGGACCAGATGGCTTCACAGGCGAATTCTATCAAACATTTAGAGAAGAGGTAACACCTATCCTTCTCAAACTCTTCCAAAATATAGCAGAGGGGGGAACACTCCCAAAGTCATTGTACGAGGCCACCATCACCCTGATACCAAAACCAGACAAAGATGTCACAAAGAAAGAAAATTACAGGCCAATATCACTGATGAACATAGATGCAAAAATGCTCAACAAAATACTAGCAAACAGAATCCAACAGCACATTAAAAGGATCATACACCATGATCAAGTGGGGTTTATTCCAGGAATTGAAGGATTCTTCAATATTCACAAATCAATCAACATGATACACCATGTTAACAAATTGAAGTAGAAAAACCATATGATCATCTCAATAGAGGCAGAGAAAGCTTTCGACAAAATTCAACACGAATTTATGATAAAAACCCTGCAGAAAGTAGGCATAGAGGGAACTTTCCTCAACATAATAAAGGTCATATATGAGAAACCCACAGCCAACATCGTCTTCAATGGTGAAAAACTGAAAGCATTTCCACTAAGATCAGGAACAAGACAAGGTTGCCCACTCTCACCACTCTTATTCAACATAGTTTTGGAAGTTTTAGCCACAGCAATCAGAAAAGAAAAGGAAATAAAAGGAATCCAAATCAGAAAAGAATAAGTAAAGCTGTCACTATTTGCAGATGACATGATACTATACATAGAGAATCCGAAAGGTGCTAAAAGAAAACTACTAAAGCTAAACAATGAATTTGGTAAAGTAGCAGGATACAAAATTAATGCACAGAAATCTCTGGCATTCCTTTACACTAATGATAAAAAATATGAAAATTAAATCAAGAAAACACTCCCATTTACCATTGCAACAAAAAGAATAAAATATCTAGGAATAAACCTACCTAAGGAGACAAAAGACCTGTATGCAGAAAATTATAAGACACTGATGAAGGAAATTAAAGATGATACAAATAGATGGAGAGATATACCATGTTCTTGGATTGGAAGAATCAACATTGTGAAAATGACTCTACTACCCAAAGCAATCTACAGATTCAATGCAATCCCTATCAAACTACCACTGGCATTTTTCACAGAACTAGAACAAAAAAATTTACAATTTGTATGGAAACACAAAAGACTCCGAGTAGCCAAAGCAATCTTGAGAACAAAAAATGGAGATGGAGGAATCTGGTTCCCTGACTTCAGACTATACTACAAAGCTACAGTAATCAAGACAGAATGGTACTGGCACAAAAACAGAAATATAGATCAATGGAACAGGATAGAAAGCCCAGAGATAAACCCACGCATGTATGATCACCTTATCTTTGGTAAAGGAGGGAGTATGTACAGTGGAGATAGGACAGCCTCTTCAATAAGTGGTGCTGGGAAAACTGGACAGCTACATGTAAAAGTATGAGATTAGATCACTCCCTAACACCATACACAAAAATAAGCTAAAGATGGATTAAAGACCTAGATGTAAGGCCAGAAACTATCAAACTCTTAGAGCAAAACATAGGCAGGACACTCTATGACATAAATCACAGCAAGGTCCTTTTTGACCCACCTCCTAGAGAAATGGAAATAAAAACAAAAATAAATGGGACCTAATGAAACTTCAAAGCTTTTGCACAGCAAAGGAAACCATAAACAAGACCAAAAGACAACACTCAGAATGGGAGAAAATATTTGCAAATGAAGCAACTGACAAAGGATTAATCTCTAAAATTTATAAGCAGTTCATGCAGCTCAATAACAAGTAAAGAAACAACCCAATTCATAAATGGGCAGAAGACCTAAATAGACATTTCTCCAAAGAAGATATACAGACTGCCAAGAAACACATGAAAGAATGCTCAACATCATTAATCATTAGAGAAATGCAAATCAAAACTACAATGAGATATCTCACACCAGTCAGAATGGCCATCATCAAAAAGTCTACAAATAATAAATGATGGAGAGCGTGTGGAGAAAAGGGAACGCTCTTGCACTGCTGGTGGGAATGTGAATTGGAACAGCCACTATGGAGAACAGTATGGAGGTTTCTTAAAGAACTACAAATAGAACTACTATATGACCCAGCAATACCCTGAGAAAACCAAAATTCAAAAAGAGTCATGTACCAAAATGTTCATTGCAGCTCTATTTACAATAGCCCAGAGATGGAAACAACCTAAGTGTCCATCATCGGATGAATGGATAAAGAAGATGTGGCACATATATACAATGGATTATTACTCAGCCATAAAACAAAACGAAATTGAGCTATTTGTAATGAGGTGGATGGACCTGGAGTCTGTCATACAGAGTGAAGTAAGTGAGAAAGAGAGAGAAAGGTAACGTATGCTAACACATATATATTAAATTTAAGACAAAAAAGTTCATGAAGAACCTAGGGGTAAGACGGGAATAAAGACACAGACCTACTAGAGAATGGACTTGAGGGTTTGGGGAGCCGGAAGGGTAAGCTGTGATGAGGCGTTAAAGTGGCATGGACATATATACACTACCAAGCGTAAGATAGCTAGTGGGAGGCAGCTGCATAGCACAGGGATATCAGCTCGGTGATTTTTGACCACCTGGAGGGGTGGGATAGGGAGGGAGATCCAGGAGGGAGGAGATCTGGGAACATATGTATATGTATAACTGATTCACTTTGTTATAAAGCAGAAACTAACACAGCATTGTAAAGCAGTTATACTCCAATAAAGGTAAAAAAAAAAAAAACGGAACAACAACAGGAATAGGGTAAATAACTAGACATTGGACAATTTTATGGCAGGAAGAAAGAGGGGCTAAACTCTGTTAGAAGATCAAGAAGTCACACATTTCCCATCCTTGGAAGAAGGAAAGCACTACAGGTATGCAGGAAGGCTCCATGGGGTCAAAAAGGCAGGGGAGGCCAGACCATAATGTCTTGCTGTTTTCCCTCCCAGACACCCTTGTGATGAAATCCATCTTGACTGAGGTGTGTGTGCATACGGAGGGGAGGGTCCTGAGATAAATTAGCCATGGGGTCAAAGCAAGTCGATTGGCCAAGGAGACAAAGGCCCGGAAGACTGCCCCCTTATAAAGGATTTAAACTTCCCAAAGGCGGGATTTCTGAAACTCTCTTGCTGAGTTCACCAGTGTGTCTTTCCGCATCTACTCTGCTTTTCTAGTAAACACTTTACTTTCTTCTATACCAACTGTCTCCTTGTCAGATTCCTCCTTACAAGGCAGACAAGGACTGGGGATTTAGACTCTAGCTGCTGTCCCTGTGGTCTAGCGGTTAAGATTCCTGGTTTCCACCCAGGTGACCAGGGTTTGATTACCAGTCAGGGAACTAAGGTCTTGCTTCCAGCCGCTGCTCACTGCAAGCTACCGCTCAATGCTTTGTGTGTCCAAAATCAAAAACACCAAGTATAATCTTCCCTAATATCCCTCTCCTCTGCCTCTCTAGCTTAATTTTATCTTTGTCTCTCTTTCTTCAGACACAGTTGATGGCTATCCCTTCAGGCCTGCTCTCTAGCTCCAAGCTGCTCTGAGACTGGGAACCATCTTCAATCTCTCCTCTCCATCAGCTGCTTCTCCTCAATCCACACACCCCACAGTCATCCTGATCCTAGAAGGCCCTTTTCCATCAAACATTCCCTACCAGCTCACTGTCAGCCCACTCCTTTCTTCAATTGCTCTCCATCTCTGCCTCTGTAACTTCTAAAACCACCATGATCAGGCTTCCCACCACCAGCCTCACCCAAGGCCATTGAACAGCTCTTATGAAGGTTACCAGGGACTTGCAAAAGGCCAAATCAAAGAGTTTCATTTTAGTTCTTAGCCCAAGAGACAACTATTGCAGAAACTGCTAGTCATTCCAAAATAACAATTCCTTCTTTTAAAACAGAATCCTCCAAACATATTCATTCTCCCTTGCAGCTAGATGTGGCCACTGATCTGTGAGCAGGAGGGAAGAACACAACGTCTGGGTCATATCCATAAAATGAAGGGCATGTCTCTACTTCCCATCCCACTTCCTGCTGGCTGGATGTGGGTGTGATGTGATCCACATTTGCCACGTTTGCAATGAGCATAAGACCTATACCCCAGGGGTGTAGAAAAACAAGGTATAAGGAGCCACACCTCCAGATGATTTCATGAAGCCCTACCTCCCTGGGCCACCCTTGAGCTCAGAGAGACTAACTGAGTGGCTGAGGATCACAAAGCCAGACTAAAACCCAGGCCCAAGCTTAGTGCTCTTCCCAGTACACTCCTTGGTAAAGTACAATCAGTTCTGGGAGGGTGGGCTCCAATAGCCTCTGGTACCACATACCCACATAACTTCTGTTATCAGGCATCAATTTAGCCACCAAAAGCTCAGCTCTGCAGAGTCTAAAAATATTTCTAGGAGCTCAATGTCTACATACCTTTTTTGGGATTGTCTTTCTCCTCCTGAAGCACTAAAACTTCTCTTTAAAGTGACTGAAACAATAAAATAAAAATAACTTAACATTTTCCTGTGGCAGATCTTTTATTTATTCACTCATTTGTTTGTTTAAAAAATATCTAACCAATTGTACCTACTGTAAAGACTGTCTTCATTTATTATAGCATCAGCAAAATATAATATTGCATATTACTATTTACTTGACAGGTTTGTTTAAAGGTCTTTTCTCAAAGAAAAGGTGCTAAACAAAGAAACTCCATTGTTAGTAGCTAAAAAGTTCATAAAATATCTGTGTCATAATCATCCTAAATCCCTTACCAAGAAAGCTAGAAGTAACCACATGAAAGTGTAAGGGTCCAACTTTCCTTTATCACTTCCCCACTGACCCTCCCCACCCTTGTTACTGGGGATACATAATATCCCATCATCTAAAAATTCATCTCAGTTAGTAATTAATTGCTTCTAGAATTTCCTACATATGTTTAAATGCACAAATATTTTTACTGCATAATATTCATGTTTTCCCAATTGCAAATCAAGACATTTTATTTATCAGGCAGGAATTTATAGGGAAAACAGAACAGAGTGTTGGAATTTGGGGTTGCCCCAGAAAATCTGGAACATCTATTCTCCATTTTTATGGACCAATTAATTTTCGAAAGGGACAAAGAATGAAGCAAAATCCTTAGAGTTCTACTCTGATCCTTAGGGACACTATTTTAAACCATTTATTATGAAATTTTCACAGTATAGTCATTGATGAGAGGGGATTATTTAGACTTAATTTATTTCAGAGTATTTCTACCTATCTTATTTAATATTCCATCAATTTACTCTTTTTAAAGAGTTATTTTTTTCTCTCCATTTTCTATTTTAACTGATCTTTTATTTCAGTTTCAGATTTGTTCAGGGAATTGAATCCTATCTTTCTGTGAGGAAGATTCTTTAAATTTTATCTAAATATATCTTTACTTTCTCATACCCCAGTCTGATTTTTTTTTTACTGTTTCAAATTAAGAGTAAAGATGAACATATTTACTGAATTTACATAGCTTCTTTTTATAATTCTAAACAATTAAAACATTTATTTTACTTTAGTGTTTTAAGGAAAATATATCCCTTTATATTAATGTAAATAAAATTGTACAAAACTTAGTCTACACCAAGACTAATTTCTTCTCCAGGTTTCTGACTTCTAATCAACAGACTCATGAAAGGTCACTTCCATTACTCCTGTGGTTATTTAGTCTGTCTCCAAATAAGTTATCTCCACTCCCCAGTTAGAACCTGCATTTGCTGGAAGAAATAATGAAACTGTTCATTTGACTGGAGGCAATGGAAAACCACAGTGCCCGTTGGCCTTTGGGCTCTGTAAGACTGACAGACACACCTGTCCTAATTAGCATTACACCTGAGAAACAAACTACTCATTTATGTAAGTGTGATGACATCTACTTGACTCCCAAGTATGATTCCCAGACCTCTACCTGCTGAAATCCCACAAACTGGTAAAAAGAAAGCTTACTGAATGTAGATTCCTTCAAAGGGCTTGAACTGGAGCTGCTTGAGTTATCCAAAGTGTCCAATTCATCATCGAACTCTGAATATATATCTGCACATTAATAAAAAAAATAAAGAGAAAATGAACCTTGAAACAGAAAGAAGTCAAGAGTTCATTCTTGTTGTAACCCTTTCACTAGAAATACCTTTCTCAATATTTTCCAAGTTGAAGTTATCATCTGACAAGATTCCAGCACAGGCTCGGTCTTCGTCCTTATCACAGGGGGCCTGGAAGCCCTCAGGTGGCAGGTCTGTGCTTTCTGAAAGCTCACTTTTCAGGCTTCCTGCTCCACTGCTGCTTCTACTCAAGCTTGCCTTCTCAAAGGATTCCTGAAAGAGAAATTCAGTTGGTAATACCCACTTCTTTCCTTTCTTCTGCAGGACTTAAAACTCATTAGAATATATATTAAAATGACTAAAGTATTATTACAAATATTCGTGCTGAAGTGGCATCCTTAGTTCCACCTATATATATGCTATAGAATTCATTCAGTCCATAACTACAAAAAGTGGGTCTGCAAGCTACCACTGGACAAAAAAGAATGGATGTGGCAAGATGCTGAGTAACAAAGGTCTGTGCAATCTGACAAAAGAAAATGTAGCACTAAGGAATAGAAATGTAGAATAATTCTGGAGGTAGGTGGCCAAGATGGAGGAGTAGAAAGACCTTAAGCTCACCTTCTCCTATGGACACACCAAAACAACAAGTATTTACAGAGCAACTATTGAAGAAAAAGACTGGAATCTAACAGAAAATATCTTCTACAACTAAAGATATAAAGAAGGAACCACAACGAGACAGGTAGGAGGGACAGGGACATGGTAAGTCAAGACCCATACCTCTGGGTGGGTGACCCTCAAACGGGAAGATAATTACAATTGCAGAGGTTCTCACCAAAGAGAAATGGGTCTGAGCCCCACATCAGGCTCCCCATCCCGGGGGTCCTGCACCAGGAAGACGAGACCCCAGAACATTTGTTTTTGAAGGCCAGCTGGGTTTACTTTCAGGAGAGCCAGAAGACAGGAGGACACAGAGACTCCACTATTATATGACACACACAAAAGTTCACACACTCCAGCACCTAGGGAATAAGAAATTACTTGAAAGGAGCCTGGGTCATACCCACCTGCTGATCTTGGAGAGTCTTCCAGAGGAGAAGGAGGCACGTGGAGCTCCCCTGGGGACATGGACATTGACGGTGGCCACTTTGGGGAGCTCGTTCTACCATGTGGACACTGTTGCTGCAAGTGCCATTGTGGAGTCCTCCCTCCAGCTTATCAGCACTACGACTGGCCCCAGCCCTGCCCACCAGCCTGTAGGAGCAAGTGCTGGGAAGCCTCAGATCAAGCAGATAGTCAGGAGAAGATATAGCTCCACTCATCAGCAGACCAGTTTCCATAAGACCTCCTGAGCCCACAGCTGCCATGGAAAAAGACCCTGTCCACCAGAGGGCCCAGAAACCAGCCCCATACACCAATGCACAAGCACTAGACCAGGGACCCTCAGGTCTTCCAGCTAGTTACCCTGTGATCTGGTCCCACAAACTAGTGGGCAGATACCAGTACCATGACCACTGCAAACTTTCAGCCTGCCTTGTCAGGAGCCAGCCAACCCATCAGCAAGCCTACATCAGCCCTAGCACTTCCTGGGCCTGGGCCCTGCCCACCAATAGACCAAAACCAGTTCTGATAAATCTTGGGCCCCTAAGCCAGCTACCCTGGAATCCAGCCTCACTCACCAGTGGACCAGCAACAGCTTTGAGAAACCTCAGAACCCACAGCCAGCTGTGTCAGAAATCAGCCCCAAAGCAGGCCAACACTAGACATGGGAACACAGGCTCCACAACACCCACCCCAGGACCCACAGCTCCACCACCAGTGGGCCATCGTTAGTTATGTCACCACCAGTGGCTCAGCAGTCAGCTGTGTCATGACCCGGCCCCAACAACCAGCAGCTGACAGGCAACCAACTAGACCAGGGGCCAGCCACACCTACCAGAGCACTCACAGTGGTCAACCTGCCACAAAAGAAGACCCATGCAGCCCACATAGGGGGCAACCCTAGAGCACATAGCTCTGCTGACAGAGGGGAGTGTACTGCCAGGATGCATAGGATGTTTCCTACAAAAGACTACTTCTCTAAAGTCAGGAAATTTAAGAAACCTACCAAATACACAGAAATAAAAACAGAAAACTAGACAAAATGAGGTGACAGAGGAATATGTTCCCAAAGAAGAAACATGATAAAACCCCAGAAGAAGAACTAAGTGAAGTAGAGAGAGGCAATCTACCCAATACAGAGTTCAAGGTAATGATTGATGATAAAGATGATCAAAGAAGTGAGGAAAAGATTGAGTGAAAAGTCAGAAGTTTTAACAAAGAGTTAGAAAATATAAAGAAGAACCAAACAGAGATGAAGAATACAATAACTGACATGAAGAAAACACTAAAAGGAATCAACAGTAGATTGGATGATATAGAGGAACAGATCAGTGAGCTGGAATACAGAGTAGTGGAAATCACTGAAGCTGGAGAGAAAAAAGAAAAAGAGGAATGAGAATAGGTTAAGAGACATTTGAGACAATGTCAAACATGCTAACATTCACATTATAGGGTATAGGGGTACCAGAAGAAGAAGAGAGAGAAAGAGGCAGAGAATATATTTGAAGAACTCCCTGAACCTGGGAAAGGAAATAGGTATCCAGGTTCAGGAAGCACAGAGAGTCCCAAACAGGATCACCCCAAAGAGGACCACAACAAGTCAATTGTAATTAAAATGGCAAAAATTAGAGATAAAGAAAGAATATTAAAAGCAGCAAAAAAAAATAGCAAGAAGTTACATACAATGGAACTCTCATAAAACTATCAGTTGACTTTTCAGCAGAAACTGCAGGCCAGAAGGGAGTGGCATGATATAGTTAAAATAATGAAAGGGAAAAACTTACAACCAAGAATATTCTACTTGGCAAGGCTCTCATTCAGATTTGATGGAGATGAAGAGTTTTACAGACAAGCAAAAGCTCAAAGAGTTCAGCACCACCAAACCAGCTTTACAAGAAATGTTAAAGGTACTTCTCCAAGTGAAAAAGGCCCAACTAAAAACAGAAAAATTACGAAAGGAAAAGTCTCACTGGTAAAAGTAAATATACATGTACGAAGATAGTAGAAAGGTTAAAAGACAAAAGCAATAAAAGCATTTAGTCAGCAACAAGTAATTAAGGGGTACACAAAACAAAAACGATGTAAAATATGATGTCAAAAACAGAAATCATGATGGGAGAGAACTTAGATTGCAGGACTGTTAAAATGCAATTTATTATTTATTTTTTCCTTTTTTTAACATCTTTATTGGAGTATAATTGCTTTACAATGGTGTGTTAGTTTCTGCTTTACAACAAAATGAATCAGTTATATATATACATATGTTCCCATATCTCTTGCCGCTTGCATCTCCCTCCCACACACCCTCCCTATCCCACCCCTCCAGGAGGTCACAAAGCACCGAGCTGATCTCCCTGTGCTATGCGGCGGCTTCCCACTAGCTATCTACCTTACGTTTGGTAGTGTATATATGTCCATGCCTCTCTCTTGCTTTGTCACAGCTTACACTTCCCCCTCCCCATATCCTCAAGTCCATTCTCTAGTAGGTCTGTGTCTTTATTCCTGTCTTACCCCTAGGTTCTTCATGACATTTTTTTCTTAAATTCCATATATATGTGTTAGCATATGGTATTTGTCTCTCTCTTTCTGACTTACTTCACTCTGTATGACAGGCTCTAGGTCTATCCACCTCATTACAAGTGGCTCAATTTCGTTTTTTTATGGCTGAGTAATATTCCATTGTATATATGTGCCACATCTTCTTTATCCATTCATCTGATGATGGACACTTAGGTTGTTTCCAACTCTGGGTTATTGTAAATAGAACTGCAATGAACATTTTGGTACATGACTCTTTTTGAATTTTGGTTTTCTCAGGGTATATGCCCAGTAGTGGGATTGCTGGGTCATACGGTAGTTCTATTTGTAGTTTTTTAAGGAAACTCCATACTGTTCTCCATAGTGGCTGTATCAATTGACATTCCCACCAACAGTGCAAGAGGGTTCCCTTTTCTCCACTCTCTCTCCAGCATTTATTATTTGTAGATTTTTTCATGATGGCCATTCTGACTGGTGTGAGATGATATCTCGTTGTAGTTTTGATTTGCATTTCTCTAATGATGAGTGATGTTGAGCATTCTTTCATGTGTTTGTTGGCAGTCTGTATATCTTCTTTGGAGAAATGTCTATTTAGGTCTTCTGCCCATTTTTGGATTGGGTTGTTTGTTTTTTTGTTATTAAGCTGCATGAGCTGCTTATAAATTTTGGAGATTAATCCTTTGTCAGTTGCTTCATTTGCAAATATTTTCTCCCATTCTGAGGGTTGTCTTTTGGTCTTGTTTATGGTTTCCTTTGCTGTGCAAAAGCTTTGAAGCTTCATTAGGTCCCATTTGTTTATTTTTGTTTTTATTTCCATTTCTCTAGGAGGTGGGTCAAAAAGGACCTTGCTGTGATTTATGTCATAAGTGTGCTGCTATGTTTTCCTCTAAGAGTTTCATAGTTTCTGGCCTTACATTTAGGTCTTTAATCCATCTTGAGCTAATTTTTGTGTATGGTGTTAGGGAGTGATCTAATCTCATACTTTTACATGTAGCTGTCCAGTTTTTCCAGCACCACTTACTGAAGAGGCTGTCCTTTCTCCACTGTACATTCCTGCCTCCGTTATCAAAGACAAGGTGACCATATGTGTGTGGGTTTATCTCTGGGTTTTCTATCCTGTTCCATTGATCTATATTTCTGTTTTTGTGCCAGTACCATACTGTCTTGATTACTGTAGCTTTGTAGTGTAGTCTGAAGTCAGGGAGACTGATTCCTCCAGCTCCACTTTTCTTTCGCAAGATGGCTTTGGCTATTCGGGGCCTTTAGTGTCCATACAAATTGTGTATTTTTTTGTTCTAGTTCTGTGAAAAATGCCAGTGGGAGTTTGATAGGGATTGCATTGAATCTGTAGATTGCTTTGGGTAGTAGAGTCATTTTCACAATGTTGATTCTTCCAATCCAAGAACATGGTATATCTCTCCATCTATTTGTATCATCTTTAATTTCCTTCATCAGTGTCTTATAATTTTCTGCATACAGGTCTTTTGTCTCCTTAGGTAGGTTTATTCCTAGATATTTTATTCTTTTTGTTGCAATGGTAAATGGGAGTGTTTTCTTGATTTCACTTTCAGATTTTTCATCATTAGTGTAGAGGAATACCAGAGATTTCTGTGCATTAATTTTGTATCCTGCTACTTTACCAAATTCATTGATTAGCTCTATTAGTTTTCTTTTAGCATCTTTAGGGTTCTCTATGTATAGTATCATGTCATCTGCAAATAGTGACAGCTTTACTTATTCTTTTCTGATTTGGATTCCTTTTATTTCCTTTTCTTCTCTGATTGCTGTGGCTAAAACTTCAAAAACTATGTTGAATAAGAGTGGTAAGAGTGGGCAACCTTGTCTTTTTCCTGATCTTAGTGGAAATACTTTCATTTCTTCACCATTGAGGATGATGTTGGCAGTGGGTTTGTCATATATGGCCTTTATTATGTTGAGGAAAGTTCCCTCTATGCCTACTTTCTGCAGGGTTTTTATCATAAATTCGTGTTGAATTTTGTCAAAGCTTTCTCTGCATCTACGGAGATGATCATATGGTTTTTCTCCTTCAATTTGTTAATATGGTGTATCACGTTGAATGATTTGCATATATTGAAGAATCCTTGCATTCCTGGAATAAACCCCACTTGATCATGGTGTATGATCCATTTAATGTGCTGTAGGATTCTGTTTGCTAGTATTTTGTTGAGCATTTTTCCATCTATGTTCATCAGTGATATTGGCCTGTAGTTTTCTTTCTTTGTGACATCCTTGTCTGGTTTTGGTATCAGGATGATGGTGGCCTCATAGAATGAGTTTGGGAGTGTTCCTCCCTCTGCTATATTTTGGAAGAGTTTGAGAAGGATAGGTGTTACCTCTTCTCTAAATGTCTGATAGAATTCGCCTGTGAAGCCATCTGGTCCCGGGCTTTTGTTTGTTGTAAGATTTTTAATCGCAGTTTCAATTTCAGTGCTTGTGATTGGTCTGTTCATATTTTCTATTTCTTCCTGATTCAGTCTTGGCAGGTTGTGCACTTCTAAGAATTTGTCCATTTCTTCCAGGTTGTCCATTTTATTGGCATAGAGTTGCTTGTAGTAATCTCTCATCATCTTTTGTATTTTTGCAGTGTCATTTGTTACTTCTTTTTCATTTCTAATTCTATTGATTTGAGTCTTCTCCCTTTTTTTCTTGATGAGACTGGCTAATGGTTTATCAATTGTGTTTATCTTCTCAAAGAACCAGCTTTTAGTTTTATTGATCTTTGTTATCATTTCCTTCATTTCGTTTTCATTTATTTCTGATCTAATTTTCATGGTTTCTTTCCTTCTGCAAACGTTGGGTTTTTTTTGTTCTTCTTTAACTGCTTGTGGTGCAAGGTTAGGTTATTTATTCGAGATGCTTCCTGTTTCTTAAGGTAGGATTGTATTGCTGTAAACTTCCCTCTTAGAACTGCTTTTGTTGCATCCCATAGATTTTGGGTCATTGTGTCTCCATTGCCATTTGTTTCTAGGTATTTTTTGATTTCCTCTTTGATTTCTTCAGTGATCACTTCGTTATTAAGTAGTGTATTGTTTAGCCTCCATGTGTTCGTATTTTGTACAGATCTTTTCCTGTAATTGATATCTAGTCTCATAGCGTTGTGGTCGGAAAAGATACTTGATACAATTTCAATTTCCTTAAATTTACCAAGGGTTGATTTGTGACCCAAGATATGATCTATCCTGGAGAATGTTCTATGAGCACTAGAGAAAAATGTGTATTCTGTTGTTCTTGGATGGAATTTCCTATAAATATCAATTAAGTCCATGTTGTCTAATGTATCATTTAAAGCATGTGTTTCCTTATTTATTTTCATTTTGGATGATCTGTCCTCTGGTGAAAGTGGGGTGTTAAAGTCCCCTACTATAAATGTGTTACTGTCGATTTCCCCTTTTATGGCTGTTAGTATTTGCCTTATGTATTGAGGTGCTCCTATGTTGCGTGCATAAATATTTACAACTGTTATATCTTCATCTTGGTTCAATCCCTTGACCATTATGTAGTGTCCTTCTTTGTCTCTTCTTATAGTCTTTATTTTAAAGTTTATTTTGTCTGATATGAAAACTGCTACTGCAGCTTTCTTTTGGTTTCCATTTGCATGAAATATCTTTTTGCATCCCCTTACTTTCAGTCTGTATGTGTTTCTAGGTCTGAAGTGGTTCTCTTTTAGACAGCATATATATGGGTCTTGTTTTTGTATCCATTCAGCCAATCTGTATCTTTTGGTGGGAGCATTTAGTCCATTTACATTTAAGGTAATTATCGATATATATGTTCCTATTCCCATTTTCTTAATTGTTTTGGGTTCGTTATTGCAGGTCTTTTCTTTCTGTTGTGTTTATTGCCTAGAGAAGTTCCTTTAGCAGTTCTTGTAGAGCTGGTTTGGTGGTGCTGAACTCTCTCAGCTTTTGCTTGTCTGTAAAGCTTTGAAATTCTTCATCAAATCTGAATGAGTTCCTTACTGGGTAGAGTAATCTTGGTTGCAGATTTTTCTCCTTCATCACTTTAAATATGTCCTGCCAGTCCCAACTGGCTTGCAGAGTTTCTGCTGAAAGATCAGCTGTTAACCTTATGGGGATTCCCCTGTGTTTTATTTGTTGTTTTTCCCTTGCTGCTTTTAATATGTTTTCTTTGTATTTAATTTTTGACAGTTTGATTAATATGTGTCTTGGCATGTTTCTCCTTGGATTTATCCTGTATGGGACTCTCTGTGCTTCCTGGACTTGAATAACTATTTCCTTTCCCATATTAGGGAAGTTTTCAACTATAATCTCTTGAAATATTTTCTCAGTCCCTTTCTTTTCCTCTTCTTCTTCTGGAACCCCTATAATACGAATGTTGGTGCGTTTAATGTTGTCCCAGAGGTCTCTGAGACTGTCCTCAGTTCTTTTCATTCTTTTTTCTGCTCTGCAGTAGTTATTTCCACTATTTTATCTTCCAGGTCACTTATCCATTCTTCCGAGTCAGTTATTCTGCTATTGATACCATGTAGAGTATTTTTCATTTCATTTATTGTGTTGTTCATCATTGTTGTTTCATCTTTAGTTCTTCTAGGTCCTTGTTAAATGTTTCTTGCATTTTGTCTATTCTATTTCCAAGATTTTGGATCATCTTTATTATCATTATTCTGAATTCTTCTTCAGGTAGACTGCCTATTTCCTCTTCATTTGTTAGGTCTGGTGGGTTTTTATCTTGATTCTTCATCTGCTGTGTGTTTTTCTGTCTTCTCATTTTGCTTATGTTACTGTGTTTGCGGTCTCCTTTTTGCAGGCTGCAGGTTCGTAGTTCCCGTTGTTTTTGGTGTCTGTCCCCAGTGGCTAAGGTTGGTTCAGTGGGTTGTGTAGGCTTCCTGGTGGAGGGGACTAGTGCCTGTGTTCTGGTGGATGAGGCTGGATCTTCTCTTTCTGGTGAGCAGGTCCACGTCCAGTGGTGTGTTTTGGCATGTCTGTGGACTTATTATGATTTTGGGCAGCCTCTCTGCTAATGGGTGGGGTTGTGTGCCTGTCTTGCTATTTGTTGGGCATAGGGTGTCCAGCACTGTAGCTTGCTGGTCATTGAGTGAAGCTGGGTGCTGGTGTTGAGATGGAGATCTCTGGGAGATTTTTGCCGTTTGATATTATGTGCAGCTGGGAAGTCTCTTGTGGACCAGTGTCCTGAAGTTGGCTCTCCCACCTCAGAGGAACAGCAGTAACTCCTGGCTGCAGCACCAAGAGCCTTTCATCCACACAGCTCAGAAGAAAATGGAGAAAAAGTAGAAAGAAAGAATTAGTAGAAGTAGAAAGAAAGAAGGAAAGAAAGAAAGGAGTGAGGGAGGGAGGGAGAGAAGAAGGAAGGAAGAAAGGAGGGAAGGAAGGAAAAAAAGAAATAAAGCATATAAAGTAAAATAAAATAAAGTAAGATAAAATATATAAAGTTATTAAAATAAAAAAAATTATTTAGAGGAAAAAACCCAAAAAAACAAAACAAAAAAAAAACGGATAGATAGAACGCTGGGACAAATGGTGGAAGCAAAGCTATACAGACAAAATGTCACACAGAAGCAAACACATATACATTCACAAAAAGAGGAAAAGGGGGAAAATATCATAAATCTTGCTCTCAAAGTCCACCACCTCAATTTGGGATAATTCTTGTCTAAAGGAGGGAAGGAAGGTAAGAAGAAATGGAGATAAAGTAAAATAAAGTTATTAAAATAAAAAATAATTTTTAAGAAAAAAAATTAAAAAAAAAACGGTGGATAGAACCCTCGGACAAATGGTGGAAGCAAAGCTATACAGACAAAATCTCACACAGAAGCATAGATATACACACTCACAAAACAAGGAAAAGATGGAAAAATAATAAATCTTGCCCTCAAAGTCCACCTCCTTAATTTGGATTGATTCATTGTCTATTAATGTATTCCACAGATGCAGGGTACATCAAGTTGATTGTGGAGCTTTAATCCGCTGCTGCTGAGGCTGCTGGGAGAGATTTCCCTTTCTCTTCTTTGTTCTCACAGCTCCTGGGGGCTCAGCTTTGGATTTGGCCCCACCTCTGCGTGTAGGTCACCGGAGGGCGTCTGTTCTTTGCTCAGACAGGATGGGGTTAAAGGAGCCGTTGATTCGGGGGCTCTGGCTCACTCAGGCCGGGGGGAGGGAGGGTCATGGAGTGCAGGGCGAGCCTGCAGCAGCAGAGGCCAGCGTGATGTTGCACCAGCCTGAGGTGCGCTGTGCGTTCTCCCGGGGGAGTTGTCCCTGGATCACGGGACCCTGGCAGTGGTGGGCTGCACAGGCTCCCTGGAAGGGGGTGTGGATAGTGACCTGTGCACGCACACAGGCTTCTTGGTGGCGGCAGCAGCAGCCTTTGCATCTCATGTTTGTCTCTGGGGTCTGCACTTTTAGCTGCGGCTCGCACCCGTCTCTGGAGCTCCTTTAAGCAGCGCTCTTAATCCCCTCTCCTCACACACCAGGAAACAAAGAGGGAAGAAAATGTCTCTTGCCTCTTCAGCAGGTCCAGACTTTTCCCTGGACTCCCTTCTCGCTAGCTGTGGCGCACTAACCCCCTGCAGGCTGTGTTCACGCCGCCAACCCCAGTCCTCTCCCTGCGCTCCGACCGAAGCCCGAGCCTCAGCTCCCAGCCCCGCCCACCCCATTGGGGGAGCAGACAAGCCTCTTGGGCTGGTGAGTACCAGTCGGCCCTTCCTCTGTGCCGGAATCTCTCCACTTTGCCCTCTGCACCCCTGTTGCTGTGCTCTCCTCTGTGGCTGCTAACCCCCCTCCCCCAACCGCCACCCGCAGTCTCTGCCTGCGAAGGGGTTTCCTAGTGTGTGGAAACCTTTCCTCCTTCACAGCTCCCTCCCACTGGTGCAGGTCCCATCCCTATCCTTTTGTCTCTGTTTATTCTTTTTTCTTTTGCCCTACCCAGGTACGTGGGGGATTTCTTGCCTTTTGGGAGGTCTGAGGTCTTCTGCCAGCGTTCAGTAGGTGTTCTGTAGGAGTTGTTCCACGTGTAGATGTATTTCTGGTGTATCTGTGGGGAGGAAGGTGATCTCCACATCTTACTCTTCTGCCATCTTCCCGGAAGTCCTTCTGCAATTTAAATTGAGATCAGCAACTTAAAATTTAAAAATGTATTTCTGTGTGTTTATATATGTGCATATAGCTATATATAAACCTCATGGTAATAACAAAACAAAAATCTATGATAGACATACAAAAAAAAAGAGAAAAAAATCCCAACATAACACTAAAGATAGTCCTCAAGCCACAGGTGAAGAGAACAAAAAAAGAAAGAACACAAAAATAACTACAACAACAACCACAAAACAATTGACAAAATGGCAATAAGTACATACCTATCAATAATTACTTTAAATGTACATGAACTAAATGCTCTAATCAAAAGACACAGAGTGGCTGAATGGATAAAAAAGCAAGATCCACATATATGCTTCCTACAAGACACTCATTTCAAATCAAAAGGCACACACAGACTGAAAGTGAGGGGATGGAAAAGGTATTCCATGCAAGTGTAAATGAAAAGAAAGCTGGAGTAGCAATAATTAGACAAAATAGCCTTTAAAACAAAGACTGTAAAAAGACTGAAGAATTTTACAATGATCGAGGGCGAAGAAGAAGATATAATAATTTTAAATATATAAGCACCCAACATAAATACCTAAATACATAGAGCAAATATTAACAAACATAATTAGAGAGATTGACAGTAGCACAATAATAGCAGAGGACTTTAACACTCAACTTACATCAATGGAGAGATCATCCAGACAGAAAATCAATAAGGAAACATTGGTCTTAAATGACACACTAGACCAAATAGACTTAATAGATATACATAAAACACTCCATCGAAAAGCAGAAGAATACACATTCCTTTCAAGTATTCATGGAACATTCTCCAGGATAGATCACGTTAGGTGACAAAATAAGTCTCAGTAAATTTAAGAAAAATGAAATCATATCAAGTGTATTTTCTGACCATAATGTGATGAGACTAGAATCAACTACAAGAAAAAAACTGCAAAATACACAAACACATGAAGGCTAAACAATATGCTACTAAACAACAAATGGATTACTGAAGAAATCAAAGAGGAAATCAAAAAATACTTGTAGACAAACAAAAATGAAACACAACAGTCCAAAATCTATGGGATGCAGCAAAAGCATTTCAAAGATTGCAATTTATAGCAATACAAGCCTACCTTAGGAAACAAGAAAAAATTGAAAAAAAAAACCCCACCCAAAACCAAAACCTAACAAACAACCCTCCCCCCAAAAAACCAACAAAAAACCCAACTTAACCTTACACCTAACGGAATTTGAAAAAGAAGAATGAAGAAAACCCAAAGTTAGCAGAAGGAAAGAAAACGTAAAGATCAGAGGAGAAATAAATGAAATAGAGATCAAAAAAAAAAAAAAAAACACCCCACGACAATACAAGAAAAAAAAGATCAGTGAATCTAAGAGCAATTGTCTTGAAAATATAAACAAAATTGATAAACCTTTAGCCAGATTCACTATGAAAAAAATGAGAAAAAGACAGAGGGTTCAAATCAATATAATCAGAAATGAAAAATGAGAGGTTACAAACACCACAGAAATACAAAGAATCATGAGAGAGTTCTATAAATGATTGTATGCCAATAAAATGGACAAACAAGAAGTAATGGACAAATTCCAAGAAATGTAGAACCTCCCAAGACTGAACCTGGAAAAAATAGAAAACATGAACAGAAAAATTACCAGTAATGAAATTAAAATAGTAATAAAAAATCCAACAAACTAAAGTCCAGGACCAGGTCCTTCACAGGTAAACTCTACCAAACATTTAGAAAAGAGTTAGCACCTATCCTTCACAAACTATTCCAAAAAGTTTCAGAGAGAGAAACACTTTTGAACACATTCTAAAAGGCCAATATCACACTATACCAAAGCCAGACCAAGATATAATAAAAAAGACTACTGACTAATATCACTGATGTACATAAATGCAAAATTCTCAAGAAAATATTAGTAAACCGTATTCAACAATACATTAAAAGGATCATACATCTTCATCAAGTGGGATTTATCTCAGGGATGCAAGAATGGTTCAAATCCACAAATCAATCACTGTGAAACACCACATTAACAAAGTGAGGAACTCACCAAGAAGGAAAGAGAGAGGACCCAGAGAAAGAAAATAAGAAAATGAAAGAAGAGAAATAACAACCAATACCGTAGAAATACCCAAAAAATAAAAGAGAATACTATGAACAATTATATGTTAACAAATTGGACAACCTAGAAGAAATGGAAAAGTTTCTAGAAACATACAGCCTGCCAAAACTGAATCAAAAGGAAATAGATAATTGAACAGACCAATCACTAGAAGTGAAATAGAATCTGTAATAATAATTAAAAAAACCCCAAACCTCCCTGCAAACAAAAGTCCAGGACCAGATGGCTCCACTGGGGAATTCTATAAACATACAAAGAAGAATATATACCAATCCTTCTCAACCTCTTCCAAAAGACTGAAAAGAAGGGAACACTCCTGCAGTCATTCTATGAAGCCACCATAACCCTGACACTAAAACCAGACAAAGACACTACCAAAAAGAAAATTATAGGCCAATATCTTTGATGGATATAGATGCAAAAGTCCTCAACAAAATATTAGTAAACCAAATCCAACAACATATAAAAATCCTTTTTCATATACCATGATCAAGCTGGATTCATCCCAGGGTCACAAGGATGGTTCCACATATGTAAATCAATCAATGTGATACACCATTATCAACAGAAGAAAAGACAAAAACCACATGATCATTTCAATAGATGCAGAAAAAGCATCTGATAAAATTCAACATCCTTTCATAAAAAATACTCGCACCAAAGTGGGTATAGAGCATAATTCAGAATAATAAAAGCTATTTATGACAAAAATACAGCCAACATAATACTCAGTGGTGAAAAGTTGAAAGCCTTCTCACTAGATTCAAGGAACGAGACAAGGATACCCACTCTCATGATTTCTATTCAATATAGTATCAAATTTCTGAGCCACAGCAGTCAGACAAGACAAGGAAATTAAAGGTATCCAAATTGGAAGGGAAGAGGTGAAATTGTCATATGCAGATGATATGATGCATATACACATATAGAAAACCCTAAAGACTCCACACAAAAATTACTAGAACTGATCAATGAGTTCAGCAAGGTAGCAGGATACAAGATTAACATACAGAAATTGGTTGCATTTCTTTTCACTAACAATGAAATATCAGAAGAAGAAAGTTAAAAAAAAATCCCCTTTAAAATTGCACCAAACAAACAAAATAGTACTTAGGCATAAACCTGACCAAGGAGGTGAAAGACTTATATCCCAAAAACTATAAAATATTTTTAAAGGAAATTGAAGATGATTAGAAGAAATAGAAAGATATCCCATGATCCTGGAATGAAAGAATTAATATTATTAAAATGGCCATACTATCCAAAGCAATCTACAGGTTTAATACAATCCCTATCAAATTACCCATGACATCTTTCAATGAACTAGAACAAATAACCCTAAAATTTATGTGGAACCACAAAAAGACCCAGAATTGCCAAAGTAATCCTGAGGAAAAAGGAAGAGAGCTAGAGGCATAACCTCACAGACTTCAGACAATGCTACAAAGCTACAGCAATCAAAACTGCATGGTATTGGCACAAAAAGAGACATATAGATCACTGCAATAGAAGAGAGAGCTCAGAAATAAACCCACACACCTATGGTCAATTAATCTTTGACAAAGGAGGCAAGAAAATACAATGGAGAAGAGACAGTCTCTTCATGAAGTGGTGGTGGGAAAGCTGAATAGCTGCATGTAAATAAATGAACTTAGAACATGTCCTCAAACCATACACAAAAATAAACTCAAAATGGCTTAAAGGATTAATTATAAGACATGACACCATAAAACTCCCAGAAGAGAACATAGGCAGAATACTCTTTGACATAAATTGTAGCAATATTTTTTTGGATCTGTCTCCTAAGGCAAAAGAAATAAAAGCAAAAATAAACAAATGAGACCTAATCAAAGGAAACAAAACAATAAGACAACCTACAGACTGGGAAAATATTTGCAAGTGATGTGACTGACAAGGGAATAATCTCCAAAATATACAAACAGTTCATACAACTCAATATCCAAAAAACCAATCAAAAAAGGACAGAAGACCTAAATTGACATTTCTCCAAAAACGGCATAGAGATGGACAAAAGGTACATGAGAAGATGTTCAATATTGCTAATTATTAGAGAAATGCAAATCAAAACTACAATGAGATATCACTTCACACCAGTCTGAATGGTCATCATCAAAAAGTCTATAAATAATAAGTGCTGGAGAAGGTGTGGAGAAAAGGGAATTCTCCTACACTGTTGGTAGGAATGTAAATTTGTGCAGCTACTATAGAGAATAGTATGGATGTTCCTCAAGATACTAAAAATAGAGTTGCCATATGATCCAGCAATCCCACTCCTGGGCATATATCCAAAGAAAATTCTAATTTGAAAAGATACATGCACCCCAATGTTCATAGCAGCACTATTTACAATAGCCAAGACATGGAAGCAACCTAAATGTCCATCACTAGATGAATGGATAAAGAAGATATGGTATATATGTATACCATGAAATATTACCCAGACATAAAAAAGAATAAAATAATGTAATTTGCAGCAACGTGAATGAGCCTATAGATTATCATACTAAGTGAAGTCAGAGAAAGACAAATATCACATGATATCACTTATATGTGGAATCTAAAAAAAAGACACAAATGAACTTATTTACAAAACAGAAACTGACTCACAGACACAGAAAACAAACTTATGGTTACCAAAGGGGAAAGGAGGAGTGATAAGTTAGGAGTTTGGGATTAACAAATACACACTATTATATATAAGGTAGAAAAACAACCAGGACCTACTCTATGGAACAGGGAACTATATTCAATATCTTGTAATAACCTATAATGGAATAGAATCTGATAAAGAATAACATATATATACAAAAACTGAATCACCCTGCTGTACACCAGAAACTATCACAACACTGTAAATCAACTCTACTTAAAAAAAAAGAAATTGAAGAATAAAAATCATATGATCATCTTAATAGATGCAGAAAAAGGTTTTGACAAAATTCAACATCCACTTACAATTAAAAACTCTCCACAAACTGGGTATAGAAGGAACATACCTCATCATAATAAAGCCCATATATGATAAACCCACAGCTAACAGCCTACTAAAAAGTGAAGAGCTAAAAGCATTTCCTCTAAGATCAGGAACAAGACAAGGATGCCCATTCTTGCCACTTTTTTTCAACATAATATTGGAAGTCCTAGCCATAGCAATCAGACAAGAAAAAGAAGCAAATGGAATCCAAATTGAAAAGAAAGAAGTAAAATTGTCACTATTTGCAGATGACGTGGTACTAAACATAGAAAATCTTAAAGGCAGCACCAAAAACTACTATAACTCATCAATGAATTCAGTAATGTTTCAGGATACAAAATTAATATACAGAAATCTGTTACATTTCTACACATTAAGAACAAACTATCAGAAAGAGAAGTTAGGAAAACAATCCCATTTACCATCCATCAAAAAAAAATACCTAATTAAGGAGGTTAAAACTCCTTAATTGGAGTTGGAAAACTGGACAACTTTAAGACATTAAAGCATTGGAAAACACTAAGACACTGAAGAAAAAAACTGAAGAGGACAAAAAAGATGACAAGTGATACTGTGTCCATGGATTGGAAGAATTAACATTGTAAAAATGATCATACTACCTAAGGCAATGTACATATTCAATGCAATCCCTATCAAAATATCAGTGGTATTTTTCATAGAAGTAGAAAAAAAAATCCTAAAGTGTGTATGGAAACACAAAAGATCTTAAATAGCCAAAGCAATCTTGAGAAAAGCCTCAGAGCTGGAGGTATCATGCTCCCTTCAGACTATATTACAAAGCTACAGTCATCAATACAGTATGGTACTGGCACAAAAACGGATACATAGATCAATGGGTTAGAATAGAGAGCCTGGAATAAACCCATGCACTTCTGGTCTATTAATCTATGACAAAGAAGGCAAGAATATACAATGGGGAAAAGACAGTCTCTTCAATAAGTGGTGCTAGGAATACTGGACAGCTACATGTAAAAGAATGAAATTAAAACATTTTCTCACAGCTTATAGGAAAATAACTTCAAAATGGATTAAAGACCTAAATGTAAGACTGGAATCAATAAAACTCCTAAAAGAAAACATAAGCAGAATACTATAAAGAAGATGTGGTACATATATATGCAGTAGAATACCACTCAGCCATAAAAAAAGAATGAAATTTTGCTGTTTGCAACCAAATGGATGGACCTGGAGGGTATTATGCTTAGTGAAATAAGTCAGACAGAGAAAAACAAATACTGTATGATATCAGTTGTATGTGGAATCTCAAAAAAATAAAACAAACAAATGAATATAATAAAACAAATAGACTCACATATATAGAGAACAAACTAGTGGTTTCCAGTGGGGAGACGGAAGGAGGAGGGGCAAGATAAGGGTAGGGAATTAGGAAACACAAACTACTAGGTATAAAATAAATAAGATACAAGGATGCTATGTACAGCACTAGGAATATAGTTACTATTTTATAAAAACTTTGAATGGAATATAAATGGAAAAATTATGAACCACTATGTTATATACCTGAAAGTAATATAATATTGTAAATCAACTATACCTCAATTAAAAAAACATGAAAAGTGAAATAAAAGGTATGACTGTAATAAAAACATAAAAAATGAAATAAAAATTTAAAAAACCCACCAAAATTATATTGATTGAATCTTTAACTTCCGGATTCCAAGCATGGCAAGATAAACAACCAAATACTATTGCTTTCCTTCTAAAAAAAAGAAAAGGTTGCTGGAAATGCTGTTATTCCAGAAATCAAAACTGGCTCTTCTTGGAGACTAATTCTTTTTTTTTAAATTAATTAATTAATTAATTTATTTTTGGCCATGTTGGGTCTTCGTTTCTGTGTGAGGGTTTTCTCTAGTTGCAGCAAGCAGGGGCCACTCTTCATCGCAGTGTGCGGGGGAGACTAATTCTTATATAATTTTCCCAGCTGAGGCAGATCCTGGCAAGGAATTTAGTGACCAGGTATCCTGATCAAGGATGGGCTTTGTAACCCTATTGTGCTGGGCCCATCCTCAGGAGGGTTAAAAAAGAACATTTATGTGTTGAAGCGCCCCTTACTAAATCCCTACTTTCAGGGAAACCAGAGCGTGAGTAAAGGATAAGTCATGGGTAATGATACAACAAAGGCAGAGAGAAAATAAAACAAGGGCGTCACAGGCACCATCACATGCACTTGCGGAAGTCTGTGGCTTTGGCATCCCTTTTTCAAGTATACTCAGAAATAAACTTAAATATCAAAATAATTTAAAGGTTAATGTCATGAAAAATAAAAGTACATATTCTGATTTGTACCATGGCAAAATTATTACCACCAAAAATAGTAATGAAATCAATTACACAGACTAATAAGAAAAAAATTTTAAGGTAAATATTATTTCCTTCTTTAAACTGACACAATATTTTCATCTATATTTCCAAGATTACTGAATAAATTGAATATAAGTGGTCACTGCTACTTATACAAAGATCATATTACAAACAAAGAATTTCTAAGATATCTTTTTGATACCTCTGGTTTTGTAATTTACAACAAATTACGGGTTAGTTCTTTGGAACGTCAATTATATTGACTTAATTTTCATAAGATCAAAATGGGTGCAAATATGTATCTCTATAGTAGTAAATATCACATGTAGCAATTAATATTTTTCTAACTTAAGATGAATTTTCCTCAACACAAGCAAGAACAGCCTCAGAGAGTCCATCAGAATGCATCCTGAAGAGACTGAAAGATTTCCACTTACTTGAGAGAGAAGAACCGGCTCATGCTGACACATGACTGTGTTCCGGTTGGCTTCCATAAAATACCTCTGTGTGTGTCTCCGTTCCCGTTCCAGCTTCTTCTCCAAGGTCAGCTGGGATGCGGATAAATTATCTACATACTTCATCATGACATCTGATATCATGGAGCTGACTTCTACAATATCTGGGCGGGTTTCTGCATCAGGAGTGAGGCATCTAAGGGAAGATAACCTAATTACAGCCCTCTAGTCGAAATCGGGACCAGGCCACGGGGTGTGAAGGGCCAAGTTTAAATTCTGCTGTGTGTCCCCCATGATGTTTGCACCCAAGAGAACCCGGGCAAGGTGGACATCAAGCATAGCTTTGCATCGAAGGCCTCTCAAAAGGCATTTGGAAAGTTTGGGGAGGAGAGGGAGCAGCACTGTTCTCTTTGCAGCTAGGCTGGTGGGCAAGGGTTACAGGCTGCACAGGAAGCTGCTCTCAGTCTCAGGATGGGCAGGTGGGGTCTGCATCTTCTTGTGTAAGTGGTTATTTTCTAAAACCACTCCAACTCATTGGCCAGTTAAACAAAGAATGATCCCAATAATATAGGCCCTGATGATCACACCTGATGCACCAAAAGGAAGGCAGGATTCTTGGGGGGTGGGCAGATAACAACATTTTGGCCTTTTCCAGCTGTATAGGGGCAATGTCAACAACTTTGATTAGTGAGAGTCTTATAAAGCATGATGTCATAAAAATAAAATTCAACCCAGTTACTTAGAGGTTTAAGGTGTGCTTCATAATTTTTAACAGTAGATAATTTGACAAATCACATGCTAAAAATTTTCTCGGGGCTTCCCTGGTGGCACAGTGGTTGAGAGTCCACCTGCCGATGCAGGGGACATGGGTTCGTGCCCCGGTCCGGGACATGCCGCGGAGCGGCTAGGCCCGTGAGCCATGGCCGCTGAGCCTGTGCTCCGCTACGGGAGAGGCCACAACAGTGAGAGGCCTGCGTACCGCAAAAAAAAAAAAAAATTCTCGAATTTTGGCAGTAGGAAATATCAGTCAGCCTGCTAAAGGGAGCATTGTTTCTGTCACAGCTAAACACTAAGAGAAGGCTATTCTAGATGCTTGTGTAACCAATTATCAAGATCACTGGTTAGCATAATTTAAAACATTCTGGTCCTCACTACAATATTTGTCTATCTTTTTAATTCAAAAGCTCTAATTTCAATGAAGTTATGTGTACTTCTCAATAAAATTTAACTTATTTGGACTTTGACTAAAATATCTAATTTTCACATCTTGTATTTGATTTAGCAACCCAAAGTTACTACAACTTTCAACTATACTAATGTCTCCAGGCAAGACTCAAGAATTATTACTCACAATTACTATTAATAACAGAAGTGAAAATAACACTCTAACTTGTTATTTTTCTAATTATTTGTCCTTGAGTTTTCTTTGCATTTATTTATTTATTTTATTTTTCTTTTATTCTAAATTGTAGATGATTTACAATATTAGTTTCAGGTATACAACATAGTGATTGAATATTTTTATAGATTGTGTTCCATTTAAAGTTATTATAAAATATTGGCTATAGTCCCTGTGCTGTACAATATATCCTTATATCTATTTCATATCTAGTAGTGTACCTCTTAATCCCCTTCCCTTATCTTGCCTCTCCCCCAACCCCTCTACCCACTGGTTTGTTCACTGTATCTATGAGTCTGTCCTATTTTGTTATATTCATTCGTTTGTTTTACTTTTTAGATTAATATATGTGATAAGATACAGTATTTTTCTTTCTCTGTCTGACTTAGTTCAATTAGCATGATACCCTCTAAGTCCATCCATGTAGTTGCAAATGGCAAAATTTCGTTCTTTTATATGGCTGAGATAATTCCTATGTATTTTATTCCTTGTGAAGCAACCATAAATGGCATTATTTTCTTACATTCTCTTTCTGAGAATTCATTATTATATGTTGTTTAAAAATCAACAGATTTCCATATAATAATGTTGTATCCTGATTTACTGAATCACTTAGTAGTTCTAATAGTTTTTTGGTGGAGAACTTAGGGTTTTATATATATAGTATCATGTCATCTGCAAATAGTGACAATTTTACTTTTTCCCTTCCAATTTGGATGCCTTTTATTTCTTTTTCTTGTCTGACTGCTGTGCCTAGGAATTCCAGTACTATGTTACCTAGAAATGGTAGAAATGGTGAGAGTGGGCATCCTTGTACCTGATTTTAGAGACAATCTAATGATAACCCTGCTGGTATCCTAGGTGGTAGGGCTAGGGTTTTTGTTTTTGTTTTGCTTTTTCTTTTCAGTACGTTAAATATATCATACCACTCCCTGTGGCCTGCAATGTTTCTGCAGAAAAATCAGCTGAAAGCCTTATGGAAGTTCCCTGTAACTGACTGTTTTTCTCTTGCTGCCTTTATTTTATTTTTTTTCTTTTTATTCTTTTTTTCTTTATTGGAGTATAATTGCCTTACAATGGTGTGTTAGTTTCTGCTTTATAACAAAGTGAATCAGCTTTACATATATATATACTTATATCCCCATATCTCCTCCCTCTTGCATCTCCTTCCCACCACCCTCCATAACCCACCCCTCTAGGTGGTCACAAAGAACCGAGCTGAAATCCCTGTGCCATATGGCTGCTTCCCAGTAGCTATCTATTTTACATTTGGTAGGGTATCTATGTCCATGTCACTCTCTCACTTCATCCCAGCTTACACTTCCCCTTCCCTGTGTCCTCAAGTCCATTCTTTACATCTGTGTCTTTATTCCTGTCCTGTGCCTAGGTTCTTCAAAACCATTTTTCTTTTAGATTCCATACATATGTGTTAGTATATGGTATTTGTTCTTCTCTTTCTAACTTACTCCACTCTGTATGACATACTCTAGGTCCATCCACCTCATTAAAAATAACTCAATTTCGTTTCTTTTTATGGCTGAGTAATATTCCATTGTATATATGTACCACATCTTCTTTATCCATTCATCTGTTGATGGACACTTAGGTTGCTTCCATGTCCTGGCTATTGTAAATAGAGCTGCAATGAACATTGTGGCACATGACACTTTTTGAACTATGGTTTTTTCAGGGTATGTGCCCAGTAGTGGGATTGCTGGGTCATATGGTAGTTCTATTTTCAGTTTTTTAAGGAACCTCCATACTGTTCTCCATACTGGCTGTATCAATTTACATTCCCACCAACAGTGCAAGAGTGTTCCCTTTTCTCCACACCCTCTCCAGCATTTATTATTTGTAGATATTTTGATTATGGCCATTCAGACTGGTGTGAGGTGACACATCATTGTAGTTTTGATTTGCATTTCTCTAATGATTAGTGATGTTGAGCATTATTTCATGTGTTTGTTGGTAATCTGTATATCTTCTTTGGAGAAATGTCTATTTAGGACTTCTGCCCATGTTTGGATTGGGTTGTTTGTTTTTTGATATTGAACTGCATGAGCTGCTTGTATATTTTGGAGATTAAACCCTGTCAGTTGCTTCATTTGCAAATATTTTCTCCCATTCTGAGGGTTGTTGTTTTGTCTTATTTATTGTTTCCTTTGCTGTGCAAAAGCTTTTAAGTTTCATTAGGTCCCATTTGTTTATTTTTGTTTTTAATTCCATTTCTCTAGGAGGTGGGTCAAAGAAGATCTTGCTGTGATTTACGTCATAGACTGGTCTGCCTATGCTTTCCTCTACGAGTTTTAAAGTGTCTGGCCTGACATTAAGGTTTTTAATCCATTTTGAGTTTATTTTTCTGTATGGTGTTAGGAAGTGTTCTAATTTCATTCTTTTACATGTAGCTGTCCAGTTTTCCCAGCACCACTTATTGAAGAGGCTGTCTTTTCTCCATTGTATACTCTTGCCTCCTTTATCAAAGATACGGTGAACATATTGTGGGGGTTTATCTCTGGGCTTTCTATCCTGTTCCATTGATCTATATTTCTGTTTTTTTTGTCAGTACCATAATGTCTTGATTACTGTAGCTTTATAGTATAGTCTGAAGTCCGGGAGCCTGATTCCTCCAGCTCCATCTTTATTTCTCAAGACTGCTTTGGCTATTCGGGATCTTCTGTATTTCCATAGAAATTCTGAAATTTTTTGTTCTAGTTCTGTGAAAAATGCCGTTGGTAATTTGATAGGGACTGCATTGAATCCATAGATTGCTTTGGGTAGTATAGTCATTTTCACAATATTGATTCTTCCAATCCAAGAACATGGTATATCTCTCCATCTATTTGTATCATCTTTAACTTCTTCCATCAGTGTCTTATAGTTTTCTGCATACAGGACTTTTGTCTCTGAAGGTAGGTTTATCCCTAGGTATTTTATTATTTTTGTTGCAGTGGTAAATGGGAGTGCTTCCTTAACTTCTCTTTCAGATTTTTCATCATTAGTGAATAGGAATGCAAAAGATTTCTGTGCATTAATTTTGTATCCTGCTACTTTACCAAATTCATTGATTAGCTCTAGTAGTTTTCTGGTAGCATCTTTAGGATTCTCTATATATAGTATCATGTCATCTGCAAACAGTGACAGCTTTACTTCTTTTTGATTTGGATTCCTTTTATTTCTTTTTCTTCTCTGATTGCTGTGGCTAAAACGTCCAAAATTATGTTGAATAATAGTGGTGAGAGTGGACAACCTTGTCTTCTTCCTGATCTTAGAGGAAATGGTTTCAGTTATTCACCATTGAGAAAGATGTTGTCTGTGGGTTTGTCATATATGGCCTTTATTATGTTGAGGTAAGTTCCCTCTATGCCTGCTCTCTGGAGGGTTTTTATCATAAATGGGTGTTGAATTTTGTCAAGAGCTTTACTGCATCTATTGAGATGATAATATGGTTTTTATCCTTCAATTTATTAATATGGCTTACCACATTGATTGATTTGCATATATTGAAGAATCCTTGCATTCCTGGGATAAACTCCACTTGATCATGGTGTATGCTCCTGTTAATGTGCAGTTGGATACTGTTTTCTAGTATTTTGTTGAGGATTTCTGCATCTACGTTCATCAGTGATACTGGCCTGTAGTTTTCTTTCTTTGTGACATCTTTGTCTGGTTTTGGTATCAGGGTGATGGTGGCCTCGTAGAATGAGTTTGGGAGTGTTCCTCCCTCTGCTATATTTTGGAAGAGTTTGAGAAGGATAGGTGTTAGCTCTTCTCTAAATGTTTGATAGAATTCGCCTGTGAAGCCATCTGGTCCCGGGCTTTTGTTTGTTGTAAGATTTTTAATCACAGTTTCAATTTCACTGCTTGTGATTGGTCTGTTCATATTTTCTATTTCTTCCTGATTCAGTCTTGGCAGGTTGTGCACTTCTAAGAATTTGTCCATTTCTTCCAGGTTGTCCATTTTATTGGCATAGAGTTGCTTATAGTAATCTCTTATCATCTTTTGTATTTGTGCAGTGTCAGTTGTTACTTCTCCTTTTTCATTTCTAATTCTATTGATTTGAGTTTTCTCTGGTTTTTTCTTGATGAGACTGGCTAATGGTTTATCAATTTTGTTTATCTTCTCAAGGAACCAGCTTTTAGTTTTATTGATCTTTGCTATCATTTCCTTCATTTATTTTTCATTTATTTCTGATCTGATGTCTATTTCTTTCCTTCTGCTAACTTTAGGGTTTTTCTATTCTTCTTGTTGCTTTAGGTGTAAGGTTTGGTTGTTTACTTGAGAGGTTTCTTGTTTCTGGAGTAGGATCATATTGCTATAAACTTCCCTCTTAGAACTGCTTTTGCTGCATCCCATAGGTTTTGGGTCATCAGGTTTTCATTGTCATTTGTTTCTAGGTATCTCTCAATTTCCTCTTTTTTTTTTTTTTTTTTTTTTTGCGGTACGTGGGCCTCTCACTGCTATGGCCTCTCCCGTTGCGGAATACAGGCTCCGGACGCGCAGGCTCAGAGGCCACGGCTCACGGGCCCAGCTGCTCCGCGGCATGTGGGATCTTCCCAGACCGGGGCACGAACCTGTGTCCCCTGCATCGGCAGGCAGACTCGCAACCATTGTGCCACCAGGGAAGCCCTCAATTTCCTCTTTGATTTCTTCAGTAATTTATTGGTTATTTAGTAGTGTATGGTTTAGCCTCCATCTGTTTGTATTTTATAGATTTTTTTCCTGTAATTTGTATCTAGTCTCATAGCGTTGTGGTTGGAATAGATACTTGACACAATTTCAATTTTCTTAAATTTACAAAGGCTTGTCTGTGACCCAAGATATGATCTATCCCGGAGAACATTCCTTGAGCACTTAAGAAGAAAGTGTATTGTGTTATTTTTGGATGGAATGTCCTATAAACATCAATTAAGGGCATCTTGTGTAATGTATCATTTAAAGCTTGTGTTTTCTTATTTATTTTCATTTTGGATGATCTGTCCATTGGTGAAAATGGGGTGTTAAAGTCCCCTACTATGATTGTTTTTCTGTCGGTTTCCCGTTTTATGATTGTTAGCATTTGCCTTATGTATTGAGGTGCTCCGATGTGGGGGCATATATATTTATAATTGCTATATCTTCTCTTGGATTGATCCCTTGATCACTATGTAGTATCCTTCTTTGTCTCTTCTAATAGTCTTTATTTTAAAATCTATTTTGTCTGATATGAGAATTGCCACTCCAGCTTTCTTTTGATTTCCATTTGCATGGAATATCTTTTTCCATCCCCTCACTTTCAGTCTGTATGTGTCCCTAAGTCTGAAGTGGGTCTCTTGTAGACAGCATGTATACGGGTCTTCTTTTTGTATGCATTCAGCCAGTCTATGTCTTTTGGTTGGAGCATTTAATACATTTACATTTATGTAGTTTTCGATATGTATGTTCCTATTACCATTTTCTTAATTGCTTTGTGTTTGTTATTGTAGGCCTCTTCCTTCTCTTGTGTTTCCTGCCTAGAGAATTTCCCTTAGCATTTGTAAAGCTAAAGTTGTAAAGCTGGTTTCCTGGTGCTGAATTCTATCAGCTTTTGTTTGTTTGTAAAGGTGTTAATTTCTCCATTAAATCTGCATGAGATGCTTGCTGGGTAGAGTAATCTTTGTTGTAGGTTTTTCCCTTTCTTCACTTTAAATATGTCTTGCCAGTCCCTCTGGCTTGCAGAGTTTCTGCTGAAAGATCAGCTGTTAACCTTATGGGGATCCCCTTGTATGTTATTTGTTGTTTTTCACTTGTTGCTTTTAATATTTTTTCTTTGTATTTAATTCTTGATAGTTTGATTAATAAGTGTCTTGGCATGTTTCTACTTGGATTTACCCTGTATGGGATTCCCTGCACTTCTTGGACTTGACATTTCCTTTCCCATATTAGGGAAGTGTTCAACTATAATCTCTTCAAATATTTTCTCAGTCCCTTTCTTTTTCTCTTCTTCTTCTGGGACCCCTATAATTTGAATGTTGGTACATTTAATGTTGTCCCAGAGGTCTCTAAGACTATCCTCAAATCTTTTCATTCTTTTTTCTTTATTCTGCTCTGCAGTACTTATTTCCACTATTTTATCTTGCACGTCACTTATTCGTTCTTCTGCCTCAGTTATTCTGCTACTCATTCCTTCTAAAATAATTTAATTTATTTATTGTGTTCTTCATCATTGTTTGTTTGCTCTTTAGTTCTTCTAGGTCATTGTTAAATGTTTCCTGTATTTTCTCCATTGTACTTCCAAGATTTTAGATCATCTTTACCATCATTATCCTGAATTCTTTTTCAAGTAGACTGCCTATTTCCTCTTCATTTGTTTGGTCTGGTGGGTTTTTACCTTGCTCCTTCATCTGCTGTGTGTTTCTCTGTCTTCTCATTTTGCTTTTCTTACTGTGTTTGGGATCTCCTTTTCACAGGCTGTACGTTTGTAGTTCCTGTTGTTTTTGCTGTCTGCCCCCAGTGGCTAAGTTTGGTTCAGTGGGTTGTATAGGCTTCCTGTTGAAGGGGACTGGTGCCTGTATTCTGGTGCATGAGGCTGGATCTTTTCTTTCTGGTGGGCAGGACCACATCCAGTGGTGTGTTTTGGGGTTCCTGTGACTTTATTATGATTTTAGGCAGCCTCTCTGCTAAGGGGTGGGGATGTGTTCCCTTCTTGCTAGTTGTTTGGCATAGGGTGGCCAGCACTGTAGCTTGTGGATTCTTGAGTGAAGCTGGGTCTTAGCATTTACATGGAGATCTTTGGGAGAGCTTTCACTGTTTGATATTATGTGGAGCTGGGAAGCCTCTGGTGGACCAATGTCCTGAACTCAGCTCTCCCACCTCAGAGGCACAGGCCTGACACCCGGCCGGAGCAATAAGATCCTGTCAGCCACACGGCTCAGAAGAAATGGGAGAAAAAAGAAAGAAAGAAAGAAAAATAAATAAAATACAGTTATTAAAATAAAAAATTAAAAAAATATTAATAATGAAAAAAATAAAAAGTAATAAAAAAAGAAAAGAAAGAAAGAAAGAAAGAGGAGAGCAACCAAAGCAAAAAACAAATCCACCAATGATAACAAGCATGAAAAACTACACTAAAAAAGAAAAAAAAAAAACGGACAGACAGAACCCTAGGACAAATGGTAAAAGCAAAGCTATACAGACAAAATCACACAAAGAAGCATACATATACACACTCACAAAAAGAGAAAAAGGAAAAAAAATCTATATATATATAAATTTAAAAAAAAGAAAACATAAAGGAAGAGAGCCACTAAGTCAATAAACAAATCTACCCATGATAATAAACTCTAAATACTAAACTAAGATAAACATAAAACCAGAAAGAAATTACATACAGAAAGCAAACCCCAAGTCTACAATTGCTCTTAAAGTCCACCACCTCAAATTTGGGATTATTTCTTGTCTATTCACGTATTCCAGTGATGCAGAGTATATCAAGTTGGCTGTGGAGATTTATTCCACTGCTCCTGAGGCTGCTGGGAGAAATTTCCCTTTCTCTTCTTTGTTCACACAGCTCTTGGGGTTCGGCTTTGGATTTGACCCTGCCTCTGCATATAAGTTGCCTGAGCGTGTCTGTTCCCACCACACAGAACGGGTTTAAAGTAGCAGCTGATTATGGGGCTCTGGCTCACTCAGGCCAGGGGGTAGGGATGGGTACGAAATGGAGGGCGAACCTGTGGCAGCAGAGGCCAGCATGCTGTTGCAACAGCCTGAGGCACACCATGCGTTCTCCTGGGGAAGTTGTCCCTGGATCACAGGACCCTGGCAGTGGCAGGCTGCACAGTTTCCTGGGAGGGGAGGTGTGGATAGTGACCTGTGCTTGCACACAGGCTTCTTGTGCAGAGAAGGTGCAAGCTAGGGATTCTTGTCCAGAGCCAGGTGCAAGCTCGGGCTTCTCCTCTGCTCAGTCAGTGGCCATCACCACCCTGTCAAGGGTGTGGTCAGAACCACAGGGGCTGGAGCAGGAGCCCTGAAGAATTTGGGTTTCTTCCAGGTGTGATGGCAGTCTCAGCCTTGGTTTGGGGTATAGATTCAGGGCCTGAGGGCTTAAGGCTGTACTTCTTTTCTGATTTCACTTTATCCCTGATGTGCTTGCTTGGCTAGAGGTTGGGTTGTGGCTGGAGGGGTTGGTATCACACTACTGAGCTGAGTTTGCTCCCTCCCAAGAGTGCACAGGGACACATGTGCTGGCAATGGCTGCCTATGCCCTGGTCAGAGGCAGGGCTTGGATCCAAGCCAGCTCTGTTCCCTCCAAGTGTGCAAACTCTTGTAGTTAGTGGCACACTCTGCCTTAGTGGAGAGCAGTGTTGGAACAAGAGGGGCTACAGCAGGAGCCAGGTGAGGGGTGGGCGGGGAGTGTGATGCAGTAGCCCTGCCTAGCTGGTCAGAGCCCCTGGCAGTTTTCAATGTGCTGCCTCCACACTTTGACTGGGAGCAAGCAAGTCTGTGTGCTCTTCAAGAGCAGAGGCCCAGTTTCTTACAGCCCTTTGGTAAGCCCCACTGGGTTTCAAACCAGCTAAGGGGCTTGTCTTCCAGTGTTGTATCCCAGGGCTGGGCTGTCCAATGTGTGGCTGGAATCCCTCACTCCCCAGGGAGGATCCCTGAGCCTGTGGTGTCCCCTCCTCTCCTGTGTCCCTGCTAAGGGTGCTGGTCCCGACCACATCATTCTCCCTTCCTACCGGACTCCGTGTGGATCTTTCTTTACAGCCTTGGTTGCAGAAGAGCTGTTCTGCTTGTCCCCAGGTTGATTTCAACAAGAGCTGTTGTTTGGATGAGGGGAGGTGAGCCCAGCATCCTCCTAATCTGCAACTTTGATCTCTCTCTCCTTTCTTGACTTTAATAACCATGAGTATAATATGCACGTCTTAATCAAATTTTAAGTCATTATCATTTCATGCTTTATCTTTATGCTATTTTTTTTTCAAGTTCTAACAAAGGGGGCTTGCACTATGGTCATGACAGACATATTTGCTGAATTCTTACTTAACAAAGTTCAGTCTATGCATTTATTATATACAAAATAAGGCAAGAGATTGAGGAGACAGGGCCAACTACATAATTTGGGGGGTGTCCCACATAATTGTGAGGCCCCAGCAGGGAGTGAGGAAGTCAATCTCCCCTTCCCATAGTCCAGCATCCCAGTTGATGGTAGATAAGAAACCCCCCAAGATATTGCAACCTCCATGAAAGCAGGATGCAATTGGTACCTGGATTAGAGGCCAGCAAGAGGCCCCCACTGAATCACCCTCCAAACAAGCCAGGGTGCCACCAGCCTGGTCAGGGATGGCCTCTTCTTTGTCCTACCGCAGATACAACAGGGCACCTACTCCACCCTGACCATCTCCTTGCCTGCCTCCATATCCTATGGGGGGTGAGGCATAAAGGTGGAACACAGTCCTCCTTTGCTGACACACCCAATCACCATACCAGGTAGAGGGCAGCAGCAATGGGACAGGGACAGGAAGGTGGAGCTGGAGGCCAGGCAGAGGCCCAGAGGGGTGGAATCAGGTGGCTGAGAACTTAAGCCAGGGAGCTGGAGGGACCACATGTACACTAGGGTCCAAGCCCCCAACACACATGCTCCTTGTCCCATCAGACTTCACTTCTAAAACACAAATTCAAAGATAAAATTATTAAGAATTTCATGACCTTGAATACTGTATTCAAGTTTCTTACTTTCACTTATAATCACAAAAGAAGCTAAGTGTTCAACTTCACTTTTAATTAAATCTGGTTCCTCACGTTCACTTAATTAGCAAAAGGGATTAAAGCAGATAAAAATGCTCAGTTGACCAAGTGTTGATTATGACTACAAAAACCCCTTTCATTAGTGCAGATATTCTAAAGTCTTAGTCTGAATTCTAAGTTCTAAATTCTTAGTCTGCAGATATTTAAATTGATTCAAGGTACTGTCAGTTGAATTATCAGCTGAGCTTTTTATTTTTTTAAATAATAAAGCAATGTAAGCTAGTTTTACAAATTATACAGTTATATATTATGGTAAATGGAATCCAGAATGGCCTCTGTTCTGGCATTTAGTCATCTCCTCCTCTCCCAAAGCTACTCCCCTTCCTATGTTTGCCATCATCAGAAAAGGAACCACCTGGGAGATGCAGTTTAGCATCATAATTAGGCCTGCAGGCTCTGGGTCTGATTGTTGGGGGTTAAATCCTGGCTCGCCCTTTATTAACTCTGATCTTGGGTAAGGTTTAGCTTCTAAATCCCAGATAGCCTGGGACTATAATCTGTAAAATGGGATAATCATAGTATCTACTACATCAAGCTGGTATGGTGATTAAATGAAGCCATCCCTGTAAAGTGCCCAATAAATTAAAAAGAAAATCCACAATTTTCTTTCTCTTCCACCTCCTCCCTCATTCAACCAACACCAAAGCCTGTGGCTTCTACCTCCTAAATATTTCTCAAATCCGTATCATTCCCCTCTAATCCCATGGCTATTGGCCTATTTCATCATCACTTGCTTGGACCACTGAAACAGTCTCCTAAATGACACGCACATCTCTTGTCTACCTCTGATCCATATTGTAAACTGCTACCAGAAAAATATTCCAAAACTGATGACATCACTCCTCTGCTCAGAATTCCTCAATATCCCCTCATGGCCCAAAAGGACAAAATTAAAACTCCCTGCATGTGATACAAGCTCCTCCTAAACTAGCCCTTACCTCCCTCCACAGCCTCACCCCCTCTTCCCCCCACAGCAACACACCAAATGCTCCTACTTGTTCTTTCCCAAACAGCCCATGGCTCACCTATGCCCCCATTTCTTGGTTATTTTATTCACTCTGCTTGAATTTGGTTTTTGCTGATTGTATCTACTCTTTCCCAAACCACATCCCTTATGTGCTTACCACTCTTTTCCAAGTCTCCATTAGGAAGACTTCTTGGACACCCTTAGACAGACTCACTGTCCCCCTTTTACATGTTCTCATTGCACTGTCTATATTTCAATACGTAAAACTACTGTAACCATTGTATCATAATGGTCTGTTTCACCACTGGAAACTGCAAACTTGTTGAGAGGAGGGACCTGTGTCTCCTTCACCATGATCTCCTCTGCATGTAAAATGGAATCTGGGTCCTGATGGGTACTCAGCAAATGAATGAATGAACAAATGAACAAATGAACTAAGCCTAACATCTAAGAATTTACCTGTCTATAACCTAAAATATTTCGGTATACACTTTTGGAATCTTAGGAATATCTCCTACCAGAAGTTCCAGTTTATCCTCATTGCTGTGAAATGCCTCCCTGCTTGGATATTTCAGAGAAATTCTTAAGAGCAACTGAATGCTTTAATGATTCTCTAATCAAATAAGCATAAAATCACGTTTTAGAAAAAAAATCTGGGATATTCCACTCATGTTACCCACTTCGTCCCCACTCTACTCTGAGAAACCAGATGAAAGAAGTAAAGGGATACAATGTTCAACTGTCTTCATTTCATGTTTTAAGAAACAAAGAGGTGGGACTTCCCCAGTGGTGCAGTCGTTAAGAATCTGAATGCCAATGCACAGGACACAGGTTTGATCCCTGGTCTGGGAATATCCCACATGTTGCGGAGCAACTAAGCCCGTGCGCCACAACTACTGAGCCTGCGTGCCTAAGGCCCATGCTCCACAGCAAGAGAAGCCACCACAAGGAGAAGCTCATGCACCACAAAGAAGAATAGCCCTACCTGCTCACCACAACTAGAGAAAGCCCGCGCGCAGCAACGAAGACCCAACGCAGCCAAAATTAAATAAAATTAAATCTTAAAAAAAAAAGAAAAGAAACAAAGAGTTGAAGATAGGATGGAAAATGCAAAGATCCACTTGTCCTTAGAACTAGCCAAAACTAACTTCTTTAGTCCTTATGACTGCCTCTGAAACAAAGTGCCAGAGAGCTTATGCAACCAAGCACAGACAGAGAAAACTTAGGCAATGGGAATATTGTGTGCATAAAAGGAAATGTCCTTCCTTTACTTTAAAGCAAGTTCTTATTTTAGAAAGTAAATAGATAACATTCTCTTAACAGTGTACTGGAAGGTAAAAATAGTAATGCTGGTACTGAGCAGAGCAGTAAAATATATTTATTTTCTGCCTCAAACTCTTCAGGGTTACTAAGTTATTCTCCCAATTTAAAAGTCTGCTAAGGTAAGAAAACAGGAAATTGTATTTGTTCCCTAGTTCTTTTGAAACTTAATTTTTAAATTTATTTATTTATTTTTGGCTGCATTGGGTCTTCATTGTTGGGTCTTCATTGCTTCGCGTGGGATTTCTCTAGTTGCGGCGAGCGGGGGCTACCCTTCATTGCGGTGCGCAGGCTTCTCATTGCGGTGGCTTCTCTTGTTGCAGAGCTCAGGCTCTAGGCATGTGGGCTTCAGTAGTTGTGGCACGTGGACTCAGTAGTTGTGGCTTGCAGGCTCTAGAGCGCAGGCTCAATAGTTGTGGCGCACGGGCTTAGTTGCTCCGAGGCATGTGGGATCTTCCCAGACCAGGTCTTGAACCCGTGTCCCCTGCATTGGCAAGCAGATTCTCAACCACTGCACCACCAGGGAAGTCCCTGAAACTTAATTTTTAAAGACTGAAAATCCAAAGCAATTCAAGTATGTAATTGCATGCAACTCACAACTGATTTTGGTTTTATGTCAAATTTTCTAAAGATAAAACTTCACAATGTGAACCCACTGTCTTGCATAACTTTAAATGAAAACTATATCTGTTATAGGCTGCATACTGCAATCTTAATTTGTAGTCAGCTTTAAAATTAAATTGTCATTTCCTACTAATTATGGCACCTTAGTATTTTGAATTAAAAGTGTACTCAGAACATTTCATCTGGAGTCCCCTAATAGTGTTCATTCATCCTCTTAAACACTCTGGTGACAGGGAACTCACCATCCATCAGCAGCCTGCTCCACTGTGGATAGCTCTAATTCTGACACACACTTCCTAATGGCAAGCTCACCTTGGCCCCGCCCCAGAACTTCCATTCCATGGTCTTGGCTCCATTTGCTGAGGTTCCACATAATAAATCCAATTGTTTTCATATTCTCGATGCCATTCCATTTTCCCAGTTAACTGAAGTATTTTTTAAACATCTTACGATTGTTATCCAAAACTTGTTGACTCAAATTCCAGCCCACAGTGGGAACAACCCACTTCTTTCCATCAACACCACCACTCTAGTCAAAGCCTCCATCATCTCTCAGTGGACAGCTGAACCTGGTTCTCCTTCCCACTCTCATTCCCTTCAGTCTATTCCCTGGAGATCAGCCAGAATGATCTCTGCTAAAGAAATTTTCACTATATCTCAATCTGTTAATAACCCTTCAGTCCTCTCCTCAATACTGGAGATAAAAATTCAAAACCCTCAGTGTGGCCTGTAGAACCTGTCAACCTGGGTCCTGTCGGCCTCCCAGGTCCATTTGCTGGCTATTCTCTCCCTTACTTGACATGCTGCATCTCCAACTTTTTTCAGTTCTTCAAATTAACAAGCTCTTTTGCTCAGGAAAGCCTTCAGAGATGTGGGTCTATGAATGCTTTTTCCACTCTGTTTACTATTTGAGAAGTAGTGAAGTTCAGGTCTCAGATTACATGTCCTTTCTTCAGAGAAAATCTTTCCCAAATCCCCAAACTAGACCAAGTCCTTCTGTAATCTCTCGTTGCCCCTTTTACCATCCTTCATCAAATTTATCATAATTTTTATATACTTCATTCCATAAATAATAACATTATTAATAACAATACCTAAACTAATTGAAGGCTCACTACATGCCGGGAACTGTGCTAAGACCATCACAAGCATGATCTTATTTAGGCTTCAAAACAAGCCATGAGTAGTTACTATTGCTACCTATATATCACAGATGAGGAAAGTGGGTCTTGGGAAGGTTAAGGTGAGTGGAAGAGTGGGGATTAGAATCCACTCAATTCTAGAACCTATTGATGTTCTTAACCTTTTCATGATAATGCTGATATCTGACTTTTCCACTAACCTCCTAGCTCCAAGAGGCGTGGACACCAATAGCCAGGAAGCCTGTCATAAGCAAATTATGGTCCTGTTTGCCCAACGCCACAAAATCAGAATAATGTCTCTGTACTTTTTCTCTGCACTACCCTCTCCTATTTTTCGTGGCACTCAAATACCTAAGAAAAGGAGAAATTAAATGAGTAACTCTGGTATTCTTGTCTTGACCTCTCTGGAGACTTCTTGAATTTTTAAGGCACTTTCCAGAAAACAAATAGCAGATAACAGGAGATGAGCAGTTTAAATACATTTGTATGGATTCATTAGCAGTAGGGTGGATCTAGTGTAACGCGGAATTTAGATGATTTAGAAAGGGGTTTCAGCTCATTTCCCACAATATTTATAATAATAACTGCCAACATTGCTCAAGATTTACCATTTGCCAAAGCTCTATGCTAAGTGATCTGCATGTTATAATCATCATATGAGCTTGATGAGGTTGGTACTATTACGATCCCCATTTTACCAGATGAGGAAACAGAGCTGCTGAAAGAATAGTCAAATTGTCTGCTCAGAGTCCACAGTTAGTGAAATTCAGCCCCAGCTGGGCCTGAGGCACTTAATATTGTAGGGCAGCATTGGGCTGAGCAAGGTAAGATTCAAGATATAATCCCACAAACGTGAGGAGTATCTATTAATGCTAAACAATGGGCTGGAAGGAGAAAATAAAAGGGAAAGGGGCATAGCCATGAAAATATGCTTATTACATTGCATCAGAGGTGGTGCCAAGAGCTAGGATAGATACAGAATTGAGATTTAAAGGAATTGGGCAAGGGGATAGATAAAGTTTCCATCTGGGGTGACCCTAGGATTTCTATTATCACAATAAGGATTTGACTCAGCTTGATGGGGCAGAGTAGTAATCTTGGGCCAATTTAAGGTCGTAAAATGGTCCAGAAATAACGATCAGCCAGGTAAATGAGTCATTTATTCATATAACCAGTAAATTGTTAAGGGTCTACTTTGTACTAGGCATTGCTCTGGGCACTGAATAGCTATAAACTAAACTGAAAAAGTCCCCATTCTTGTGGAGTTTTCATTCTGGTGGGGAAGAGAGACAATAAAAGAACAAGTCTGCATGCACATGTATAATGTGTTAGGGGTGGTGGATGCTGTGAACTTGGTCAAGGGGACAAGAGAGTCTGGAGAGGTTGTGGGGGCATCAGGGCAGGTGCCCTGATTTTTCAGAGACCCAGTTTCCTCAGAAACCAGAGGAAGTAAGGGCCTGTGCCACTGTGTGTATCAGAGGGAAGAGAGTGCCAGGAAAAGAGAAGAGCAGTAGCGAGGAGCTCCCTGTGGTTGGAGTGGAGGGAGCAGAGGGAAAGTGGGAGGGGAAGAGTTAGGGATGAGCTGGGACAAGCCCTGTGGGGGCAGAACTTTGAGACTCTATAGGGATAAGGACTTTCATTAAACTCCTACTATATGGATATATGGAGCACTTCTTTCTGAGTTTCTTTGAAAAATTAAAATATTTCTTAAAAATAAAAAGGAAAAAATGCTTGCAATTTTATCATCTAACATGGCCTTTTTCAGTTTCATATGTTCTTGTCTAGTCTTTTCCATATTCATGCACATTTTATGTTTTTTTCATAGTTATAAGTACCTGTACATTTTGTTTGTTTTACTTAGTTTCAGATCATACTTGTTTTTTTGTTTTCATTTTTTAATTAAAAAATTTTTAATTAATTTTTTATTGGCATATAGTTGATTTACAATGTTGCATTAGTTTCTGCTATGCAGCAAAGTGAATCAACCATACATGTACCTATATCCACTCTCCTCCAGACTTCATTCCCATATAGGTCATTACAGAGCACTGAATAGAGTTCCCTATGCTATACAATAGGTTTTTATTTATTATCTTTTAAATATAGTAGTGTGTATATGTCAATCCCAATCTCCCAATTTATCGCCCCTCCCTTTCCCCCTTGGTAACCATAAGTTTGTTTTCTACATCTGTGACTCAATTTCTGTTTTGTAAACAGGTTTATGTGTACCATTTTTTTAGATTGCACATATAAGCGCTATCATATATTTGTCTTTCTCTGTCTGACTTACTTCACTCATTATGACAATCTCTAGGTCCATCCATGTTGCTGCAAATGGCATTATTTCCTTCTTTTTTATGGCTGAGTAATATTCCATAGTATATATGTACCACATCTTTATCCATTCCTCTGCCAATGGACATTTAGGTTGCTTCCATGTGCTGGCTATTGTAAATAGTGCTGCAGTGAATATTGGGGTGCATGTACACTTTCAAATTATGGTTTTCTCTGGATATATACCCAGGAGTGGGATTGCTGGATCATATGGTAGTTCTATTTTTAGTTTTTTAAGGAACTTCCATACTCTTCTCCATAGTGGCTGTATCAATTTACATTCCCACCAACAGTGTATGAGGTTTCCTTTTCTCCACACCCTCTCCAGCATTTATGGTTTGTAGATTTTTTGATGATGGCCATTCTAACTGGTGTGAGGTGATTACCTCATAGTTTTGATTTGCATTTCTCTAATAATTAGTGATGTTGAACATCTTTTCATGTGCCTCTTGAACATCTATATACCTTCTTTGGAGAAATGTCTATTTAGCAGATCATACTTACTTTACAGGTTGATATAAAGCCTTCTGAATAATCAATCTAATGGTTGCATAATATTTCAAGTGAATGTACTACTTCCTCTTGGACACTTGGTTGGCTTCCAAATGGTCCCTATGACTGGTGATGCACAAATATTTTTCTAGCTTTGGATTATTTGAGAGCCCTTCCTCTTCCTCTTAATATTTACATAGTGAATTTGCATAGATACGAGGTATTTCTTGATAATCCCTATAGGTTTGAAGTTATGAGACTAATTACCTGCTGATGATAGTGGTCACCTTTTCAGAATAGATGCCTTCTGGTACTGGTTCATATACTGCCTCCACTATCTGCAAAATAAACAGACTAGAATGATGGAAGTAAAGGAGCCACAGGTGCCTTTGAGTGGTGATACTTGGCCACGACACAAGAGTTACTTAACAAGCATCATAATTTCATGCACATATTTTCATCAGAAACAAAAATATCCCAGCAAATTAAAAATTAGCATTAATTAAACTGTTCTTGAGCATAGAACTGTATTCTTCAAGCTGAGTTAAAGTTAACCTCAGATTCATAATAAATGATGTGTAGGATAATACAATATGATAGATTGAGGGCAGTTCAAACCACAATTAAGAATAAAAGACCAAAAGCAGTTTGATATATTTATTTTTATAATTTTCTATGATAAATTGAAGACAATTATAAGGGGAAATGTGCCATAGCACATGATGTAGATTTAGAAGAAAGGAGGAAAAATAAACTGGATCATGTGGTTAATAAAACAATGACTGCTTTTAAGTGACAGTTTTATTAAAATCACAAAGGTTCTACTTAAGAAGAAAAGGAATGGTGTTTTTGGCAACAAGAGACCCTTTTGTCTTCCAAGGTTGCTTACTTTTGTGGCCAGGGAAAGCATGTTTGTGCTGTAGAAGGGAGGATTCAGAGTCGCCATCTGATAAAGGATGCAGCCTGCTGCCCAGACATCAGCCTTCTCCCCATACGGCTCACTCTTCAGCACCTCAGGGCTGAATTAAAATAAGGATGTTAATGCACAATGAAAAAGGGAGAAGTCAGTACAGAAAAAAGTTCAATTTTCAAGCTATAGTTGGAGATATAAGAAAAAAATGGAAACTCGATCATCATTTCAAGTAAACATATTAAGATGTATCTTTGAATTCTCTCAGACTCAGGTGAATCAAGAAGCACAACGAAGCAATTCTAATTTAAGCAATAAATGTCAATAAACAACTCCTATTAAATGTCCTTTTACTTCCAGAAACAACTACCCCTCTGTGGTAGACGGAATGACTGGCCCCAGTTCTCTCTATTCTGGAGGTTTTGAATACCCCACTCCTTCTTCTTGGTGGGCAGTGTTTACTACCCACTCCTGCCTTTGCTTTTGTTGTGTTGGCCAGTGGAATGTGGAAGTGGCAGTGCAACAGATCAGGGCCTCAGTCTTAAAAGGTGTTGAGTGTTTCCATTTGTCCCTACAGGAGCTTCTGTCCAAAAGAACATCATATCCCAGGTAGCTAGGATAGCCCAGCCTAGGCCCAGCACAAGACACATGGAGCAGATCTGCACACATAAACCTGCAGCCTGAAGGAGACCCAGCTCAGGAGACCCACAGACCTGTGAGTCTGACAATAAATGCTTATTGTTGAATGCCACTGAGATTTCATGGTGATTTGTTATGCAGCATTATTATGAGCAAAATTGACTGACATAGCACCATCCCTTTGCTATTCAATGCTAGCTTATAAAGTAGGAAGCAAGATCATATTTAAATGTGTTGCAGAAAATGACAACTTACATCATGTTCATCTCTTCTGAAATTTCATATCTAGTCTGAATAAGGATGCTGTCAGCCTTTAAATGAAGTTAAGCTGTGAGGGTTTATGGGCTTGACATTTTTTTTAATGTGGAGGGGTGGGTAGTTCCCTTGGATATTTTGAACTGATAGAAGTTTCCTCTCTCATATTTGTAGACTGAAACTCAGCAAAGTGTTAAAAGCACTCAGCACACACACACACCCTAAATTAAGTAGTTTGATGATTCAGTTCTAAAGTATGTATTTAGGACTGTGCTCAACCCTCTAAATTAATGGAGTAGGAATTAATGGTTAACTTGGGCAGTGGACTAAGATATAAAGAAACTCATAAATTGGTATCAGTACAGAGCAAGTATTGGCTGTTAAGAATAACCAAGGAGTTGCAATTCTTGTGAGATTATGGAAAATGATTCCTGGTTTAAGATTTACATTATGTATTTACAGAAGAAGTGAGATTTCAAGATCTCTCAGTTAAGCATTTCCATAGGTACTGTCTTTGAGTTCAATAATATGGCAATGGGGGAATCCGGGGTAATTTCCAGGGTTCTACTGGTCCTAAGTGTATAAAAGTGTCCCCTGTTGTCACTCGATCAACTGCTCACATTAAAAAATGCCATAAAAGGAAAAAAATGTCTTCAACAAAAAAATGTCCTTGGCTCCACACAAATGGCTCATGTTTTAATCTACTGAGAACTCAGAAGATTTCATATTTCCAAAAGCTCAGAAAGCAGGTGCTGTGAGTGCTCCACCCATCACCCCCTCAGATCTCTTTTCCATTTCCTGTTTCGTGTGTGCTTTCACTCTCAACAGCCAGTGTCTGTACTTCTCTGGAGGACAGCCTTCATTTTTCCTCAAAAGATAACTACTCAGTGTAGAGGAAAACTCTTGTAAGAGTAGAATTTACTTAGTTTATTTTTCTCATCATTCCATCTCTTCCTTCATCTCATTAGAGACCACACACTCCTTTCATCCCCACAGGCATGCCCCTTTGCAATATGGCTGTGCCACTCCTCCCAATAAAAGATGGACTCTATTTTGTACCCCTTGAATCTGGGCTTAACCATATAACTTGCTTTGGCCAAGAAGACATCAGGAAAAGTGAGGCAAGGAGAGAATGGAAAAGCACTTACTCTTTGTGGCTTGCTCTCTCTTCCTGCTCTTGAAAACCCTACGATCACAAGCAGGTGATTGAGCCCAGGCTTGCCTGCTGGAAGATGAGCATCACATGGCTCAGTTACCTCCAGCACCCCTACCCACAGCCACTCTACCACCACATCCATCAGTGAAGCCTTTGAAGACCAGGTGACCACAATGCACAGGTGAGCCCAGACAACACAGATAAGCAATCCCAGCTCAAACCAGCCCACAATTTGCCAGCGCACAGTATATTGAGAAGAAGAAGAATAAAAAGGTTATTGTAACCACTAAGTTTTGAGGTCCTTAGTCAAAGTTAACTGACATGACAGCTTTCATCAGATTCTCAAAGCTGTCCATGCCTCCCTGAAAAAGACAGAGAATCACTTCTCTGGAAGAGAACAAGAAAGGGCAATAAAAGACAACACAGTTGCCAACTATCACTTTGCTTCTGGGGTCCAACTTCAAATATTCTCTAAGATAAAAGAGTTTCATAATTACAATTAAAAGCAATGGCAAACACAAGACAGAGTCTGATTTCCAAAAGTCACACAAAATGTTCTGTTATGTTATGTGTGTCCCCCCAAAATTCATGTGTTGAGTCCCAACCCCCAGTACCTCAGAATGTAACCGTATATACAGATAAGGCCTGCATGAGCTGATCAGAGCTGCCATTGGGGTGGCCCTAATCCAGTATGACTGGTGTCTTTATTAGAAGAGGAAGAGACACCAGGAGTGTGCAAGGAACAACCACGGGAAGAGGCAGGAAGAAGGCGGGGCTGGCATTTGCGAGCCAAGGAGAGGCCTCAGAGGAAACCAAACCTGCCAACATCTTGATCTTGGATTTCAGCCTTCAAATAAATTTCTGTTGTTTAAGCTACCCAGGCTGTGGTATTTTTTTTATGGCAACAGGTTCTATGAAGAAAAACTATTCATGTGTTTTTCATCTTTAAAAAGAACCCAGCTTTTGGGAAATATGGCTAAAGTAATGACTCAATCACTACTTATTTTGGTGATTATTGTTTAGAAAACGATTGTAAAATAATTCACTGTCTTGTAATAATTTCCAATTTCTCCACTTAAGATGAGCCCAACCACATTTAAAGAAATACAGAGTTACAGCTAGCAATGCTCACTTAAGAGAAAGAAGTTAAATAGTACACACACACACACACACACACACACACACACACACACACACTTTAAAATGGGTTTTCTCGGGCTTTCCTGGTGGTGCAGTGGTTGAGAGTCCGCCTGCCGATGCAGGGGACACAGGTTCGTGCTCCGGTCCGGGAAGATCCCACATGCCGCGGAGCGGCTGGGCCCGTGAGCCATGGCCGTTGAGCCTGTGTGTTTGGAGCCTGTGCTCCGCAACGGGAGAGGCCACAACAGTGAAAGGCCCATGTACCGCAAAAGATAAATAAATAAAATAAAATTGGTTTTCTCTTTCCCAATCAGAAATATTCCTCTGTATTTTAAAAACTGGATATTCCTATGTGATTTGGTCATCTAAAATCTTTTAATGGTAAAGTAAAGCATAATTTATGATATTTAATAAAAATAAGGGCTTTTCTGGTAAAGGTTAAACATATGCAATTAAATGTGTAAAAACTTACAGCCATTATAAGTTGTACTTCAATTAAAATATTATCATTTTTATTATTGCTGACCTAACGTACATGGTGACTATATTTAATAATAATGTATTGTATACTTGAAATTTGCTAAGAAAGTACATCACAAGTAATGTGATAATTGAATCTTTTGAAGTAATAGATATATTAATTAGCTTGGTTGTATAATCATTTCACAATGTATACAAATATCAAAACATCACATTGTAAACCTCAAACATATACAATTTTTAATTGCCAATAATACCTCAATAAAGCTGGAAAAAATTTTAAGTGAAGCCAGGGATAGTATAGTTAGGTAGATGGCAAGGACATTCTTTACTTATTACTATATTTTAATAAATAAGTCAACATAGCTCATAATCAGCAGCCTTTGAGAGGGGGCTGGAGGAAAGTTTATCTAAATACTACCTCTGTTTTAAAAAGGCATAAATTTACAAACTGATAATGAAAGCAATGTGGAAAAACGATGAGGAAGGAAGGATGCTTAATATAATTTTTTAAAAAGACAAACTGTTTAGATTTTTAAATTCCATTAGTAGTCCCTCACTGATGTGAACAATTAGGTTGCTAATTGCCAAAGATTCTTATTTACTCATTATTGAAGTAAACAAAGAAAGTATTGAATCTAGATGTTTTTCAAAACAGTTTAAAATATGAACATTTTGCTATTTCACAAATAATTCAATACTATGATGATTTATGTAAGTTGGGAGGGTGACTTCTTTCCTTTAAATGCAACAAAGTACATTTACAAAGTAAATGAAATGAAATGATATGTTAAAAAGTTCTGAGTGTAGACAGTATATTCTTCTTTCCTACAGTGGTCATGTTGTCATCTTTGTTAAAAGTTTGATTACTGTGCTCATTTTGTCAGCACATATACTAAAATTAGAATGACACGTGAAAATTAGCATGACCTCGGCACAAGGATGACGTGCAAATCTGTGATGCATTCCATATTTTAGAGGCAGTAAGATGACAGGCAAAAGATGAGGACTATACTCTAGTTAATAAAGTTGTTTCTCATAGGGGTAAAGATTAACAATTTTGATACTGCTATACATGTATACCAGAATTCAACAATTAAGTAAATGTGTGGCAGATGGCAGAAGCCAGGTTTCTCACTATTGGGAGTGGAAGAAAGGTTACAGATAAGCAAGGAAAGGAGTAGGGGTACTCTACAAGGAGGTAACAGATTAGAGTTGGAGACAACAGTATAAACCCATGTTTAGCTTAATATTAATATAGATGGTTACATATGAAAATATTTATAGTTATGTGAATATACACAGGTTACTATGCACAAATATATCCTTGCACATATATATCCTGTGCACATATATATCCTTTCATTCTGTCAGATGAAAAGGCCTGGAATTGATGACTTCCTAGTAGCAATGAGCACACTTAGCACCAGATCTTGGTTTTTTGTTTTTCTTTTTGCGGTACACGGGCCTCTCACTGTTGTGGCCTCTCCTGTTGCGGAGCACAGGCTCTGGATGCGCAGGCTCAGTGGTCATGGCTCATGGGCCTAGCCGCTCCACGGCATGTGGGAATCTTCCTGGACCAGGGCACAAACCCGCGTCCCCTGCATTGGCAGGTGGACTCTCAACCACTGTGCCACCAGGGAAGCCCCCAGATCTTGGTTTTTAACACCATTCTCCAATTAAAAGAATCAGGACCATTGGAGAAATGACTGATAATAGGACTGCGGCAAGAAATATACTAAATGAACCTGGAGCATCTTCTAGTTCCAGAAAGTTAGTCTAAAGAAGAAAAAAGCACAATGATGGGGGTATGCCAGAGGGACATGGAAGACAAGTCAACCAGCTCCCAATGGCCAAATGTAGAAAAGTTTGAACAACAAAATAAAGTATTGTATTAGTCAGCTTGGGCTGCCATAATAAAATACCAATAACGGGGTGGCTTAAATAGAAATAAACAGAAATTTATTTCTCACAATTCAGGAATCTGGGAAATCCAAGAGCAAGGTGCTGGCTAATTCTGTTCCCCAATGAGGGCCTTCTTCCTGGCCTACAGGTGATTGCTGTGTCCTCACATGGCAGAGAAAGAGAGAGAGAGAGATTGAGCAGAGTTTCTGATGTCTCTTCTTATAAGACCACTAATCCCATCATGAGGCCCCCACCTTCGTGACCTCATCTAAATCTACTTAACTTCCCAAAGGCAACAATCTCCAAATAACATCACATTGGGGTTTAGGGTGTTAACGTATGAATTTGGGAGGGGGACACAATTCAGCTCACTGAAAGTTTTATTAGATTATAACCCAGGGTATAAAATAATTATCTGTGAGTCCATACTGATATAAATTTTAAAAAACCAAATAAATAAAAAACAGGAGGCAATAGACAAATCTCTTAAAAAATGACAAATAATTTATGTGGAGACTCCACCTTAAGGAAATGAAGCATAATTCCCTACTCCTTAAGTTTGGGGTGCATGTAGTGACTTTCTTTCAAAAAGTACCCTATAGAAAGAAAAAAAAAAGAGTAACTTTACAGTAGAGAGACCTGATAAACACTATCTCCAGCCAGCTGATCAAGATTAACATCAAGTGTTAAGTCATATTGATAGTATGTACCCATGAAAAGAGAATGGCAGTTTACACCTGTGATCTTCCTCCCCAAACATATTCCAGTCTAATTATTAGAAAAATATCAGACAAATCCCAATTGAGGAAATTCTATGAAATTCTTAACCAATAATTCTCAAAACTTCCAAGGTCATTAAAAACAAGAAAAATCTGAGAAATTGCCAAAATCAAGAGGAGTCTAACGAGAAATAAAAGATTACCTGTTCAACAAGTATCTGTAATATTAAGATGATAGGGTTTTTATTCTTAGAAGAAAAGGTATATGATAAATTGAAAATGAAAATATTTGAAGCAAGAAAACAAATCACTTCTATCAAGTATATCCATCCATTGTGCCACCAATTAATCTTATTATCAAACATAGAATGCTAAAATTACAGGCTATTTCTTCTCCTATGTTACATATACAGTTGGCCCTTGAACAATGCAGGGTTTAGGGGTACTGAGGTAGGAGATAGATGGGCCCCTGGGCCAGACAACTGGTGTCTGTCAAGTGGAGTAAAATTGAAGCTTTGTTCTCACCCAGACACTCCAAGGACAAAGCTAGTGGCAGAAGCTGAGCTCTGCTGAAGTAAAGAGATAAGATGACCACTCCTGAGGTCAAGGAACACTTCCTGTCTGCACATGCAAAGGAAGGCTCCTTGGGTGTCAAAAAGGGAGGGGGTGCCACCCCATAATAAGTGTGGACATACACCCACAGGCCTCTGTGGTGGGATCCATCTCAACAAAAAGTTGCACGTGCATCTTGGGGAGGGTGGAAAAAGAAACAAGATAATTAGCCAAAGGTAAACAAAGACCCAGAAGGACTGTCCTATATACAAGATTTAAATCACCTCTTTACTGTGCTCCACCTCATTAGAGAGGACTCCCACACCCCTTCTCTCTGGGTGTGTATTTCTGCCTAGCTTCTGACTTAAGTAAAATAAACTGTTTCTTTGCGTGCTCTCGCATACCTTGTGCTGTGCCTCTAATAATAAACTTTGTACCTGTTTTTACAGTTTTTGCCTCCTTGAAACATTCTTGCTTTCAATGGGGGTAAGAGCCAGGAGAATTTTGCCTCTAGCCACTAGCCCCTGGTGAACTAGCAGCTAGGATTCCTGGTTTTCATTCAGGCTACCCAGGTTCAATTCCTGGGCAGAGAACTAAGATGTCTCTTCAGGACTGCTCATTGCTGTCTCTCCAAGATCAGTACGCCCCTCCATGCTGTTGAAAATCCATATTTAATTTATAGCTGGTCCTCAGTACCCGCAGTTCCGCACACTCAGGTTCAACCAACCATGTCGTGTAGTACTGGAGTAAAAACTCCAGTAGTGAAGTGAAAAAAACTAGTGAAAAACTCATGTCTCTGAAAAAACTCTCATAGTTCAAACTTGTGTTGTTCAAGAATCAACTGTATACAACATGTCATCAAAGATTTTTAATTTTTCCTTCGAAGTTTATATACTACCTCCTCTTTTTTAAAGACTTATTTTTTTAGAGCACTTTTAGGTTTACAACAAAATTGAGAGGAAGTTATGGAGATTTTCAATATACTTCCTTCCCCCACATCCCCTTTCTTTTTTATTCTCGTTAACAGCAGGCTTAAATCGGCTCACACCTGGATTATCACAAAAGCCTTACTCCCTTAAAAGTGTTTTCATTTGTTCATTCATTGAAAAATTATTTACTGAGCACCTACTATATACCTCTCTTTCAGAGAGTTTTGTTTTGAAAGAACAGAGAAAAGTGGGTCAGTAGCTGGAAGAGAAAGGGAAAAATATGAGTTTTTGTTTTTTAAGATGGGAAAAAAATGTCAGTATGCTAGTCAATTGGTAGGAATGAGTCACTGGAGGCAGAGAAATCAATGATGCAGAATTGAGAGGGCTTGTCTGGAGAAAATGGTCTCCACTAGGACTGCAGGAGTGCAGGCCATTCAGGGGCATGGGGCAGGCAGCTGGGAGGACATGGAAGCAAAGCCTGTGGAAGTTCTCTTCTGAAGTAGGGAGCAGAGTCTCTAGTGTAAAGGTGAAGTTCAAACTCCTCCCTCTTGCCATTAATCCAAACCTTACTCGGTCAAACACCCTCTCCACAGAAGCCTCTGCACACACTGATTTCTCATTTCACTAATCTCCTGATGCCCCTTCAACTACCCATGTCCTCCGCCAGGCTTGCTCTGCTATTCCCCATCTATGTGGCAGCAGAGGGGGGTTGTGATAAACACTGGATTCCATCAAAACACAGATTATTTGCCATTCATTCATTAGTACTGTGAATAAAAAATGTTGCCTGCCATATCAGCAAACAAAGGATGCTGAGGCCATTAAGCCACTACCACTGACCCCTAGGGTGATCCCTGAGGGGACCCAGACTGGGAAAGAACAGGACACTGGCCCCAGATAGCTAAGGTGTATATTAAAGGAATGATTTCAGTGAGTTCAGACTCTTGTTCTTCCCATACCTAGATAAGCACTAAATTCCTTAACTTGAGATGTCTGGTTTCCTTTTATTAACAGTAATCTTTGATGTTCCGACTATTTTGCAAAAACCCCTATATATCCTGGCTCCTCCCTTACCTCTTGGGAGCAGTCGCTCAGACCTATCTGAGAGGCTGTCTTCCAGGCTGAAGTCCTCAGTTTTGTGCACCAAGCAAAACATACTTCTCAACTTTTAGGTTGTGTATTTTTTTCAGTCAACAGTACAAAACTTGAAAATATATATCACTAGGTAGGTGATAGCATTAACTAAGGAAACAATTTTACTCATATGACAAGAGCATACACATCTTTTGTTAACTGTACATGAACAGATATGAGAAGAGGCCTTGTTAATTGGGGAAGTGCCATATGCGTGACTACTTTGCCAGTGGCCAACAATTTGGTCAGAAACGACCTAGACAAAAAGCATTCAAGTTAAGACTGACCTAGTTCAAACTCTGACACAGATATATATAAAGGCATAGGAACTTCTAACTAGCTATTTTTAATTTAGTGGTCAAGAAAAAAATCTGGTGAAAATGAAAATTTCTTTAGAAAATGAGAAATTGATCACCAATGAATATTCCCAGTCATTGGATTTTCCATATATTGATAATTATTTTGCCATTAAAAATTCTTTTGCTTTCTTATTTCAAGTTAATTTTTAGCCGATTATATATGCCCTGTGTTATATGAATTAGGGAGAAGCTGGAATTTGAATGTCTTAAAAAAAAAAGGGCTGGTTGAATAAATTATGATTTATCCAGACACTAAAATGTAATTCAGATATTAAAACTGAAGGTACAGGAAAGCATTCGTTAACATCAGTGAGTGTGTGTGTGTGTGTGTGTGTGTGTGTGTGTGTGTGTGTATGGTTTTCATAAGAAGGGATTTGACATTGGGATGCCAAGTTGTCTTCTGTGAGTTTGTTCCCCACCTCAGGATTAGTAGGATTATGAGTGTTCTTAATGGAATTTTTTCTTTATTTTCAGCAATGAGAATCGTAAAAATTAATAAACAGAAATCTAATATAAATAGAGTCAGGAGACCAAAGTGGGTGTTCTCACACCCTCTGATGACAGCAGAGCCCAACAGGAAGAAGAAAGACTCCTTTCCTGGCCAGGATTCAGCCAATGGCAAGCCCTGGACTCTTTGTTTCCTGCAGTCTCCTGACTTCCTTTTCCTCCCTATTGTTGCAATAAAAATAGAGGTGAGGTTTTTTTCCCTCTCCTGAGAACAAAGAAAATAAAGGGAACAGTGAACAGGCTAGAGAAGGAGCAAGCCTGAAAGAGTTAATCACTCATAGTTTTATTTTAACTGTTACTAATCTGTAGTGTCTGTAAATAGATTTGTACTTCACAAAGCTAACCTATCACTCCCTAACTCTATGTAAATTACATCCTGCTCCTGGTGTTTACATTCTCTGCACTCCCTTGTAACAAATCACCCCTGTAGCTTTTCAGAAAGTCGCAGGTCGATAAACCAGAGATAAATGGACCCAATTACTAGGCTGCCTGACGCCAGCTATGACTGTTTTGAAATAATGCAAGAAGAAGAAAAATGCAAGACCTTCACTACTTTGATCCTTATCATATACCCCAGACTGCGAACCCCACCTATAAAATCCTCTCCAATTCCCCAGGGAAGCGGGCACAGTTCTTGAAGCACTAGCCTGATGTGTTTTCCCCTTTGCCTGGCAAAGGAATAAAGCCATCTCTCTTATCCTCTAAAATCTCTGTCTCCATATTTCTGTTCAGCATTGGTGCACAGAAGCTGAGAGGTCGGCAACACCATGAAGTGTTCTCCTTCCCTTTTCGTGTAGAGACCTGCATGTGGCTTGCTATGTCTGCAGACCTCGAACAGCAATTCTCTGCTGATCCCAAATAAACCCATCTTCGCTGGCAAAAAAACTAAGTCTTTTTGTTTCAGGTAAACATTTTGGTGGCCCATATAGGGATCAGAGAAGACACCTGACAGCTGTGAGGCGGGTGAGCAAACAGCTGTGGTACCCTCAATTGAGCCCACTGTCACTCACTGCCTTTCTCACCAACCTTGGAGGTTGAAAGTACATCTTTCTCCTGGATCCAAGCTCAGGCCTTCTTTGCATTTGAAGCTCTCCAGGCTTTATTTAGGATCTCTTTAAAGGTTTCATCTTTCTGGTCAAGGCCCTGTTCTGTATGTGAGTACTTGTTTGGCATTTGGGTCTGATTTTGAGATTAGACTATTTCACTGAAACAGGTCGAGATGTTCAACCTATTCCTTTGGGAACAGGGGTTGTTTCTCTGAAACGGTGCTGGGTTTTTCAGCCTTCAGCCTATTCCTTTGGATGCCTGTGGAGACTGCCTAAAATAAAAGCCTCAGTCAGGCTCCTCCAGGACCATGCTGTCTCCTCCTTAGGACCAGGTGGGATTAGCTTGCAAGCTGTTTAAATTATACTACTTGTGCTGTAAACTGTTTAAGCTATTTGAAAATTGTTCTTTACTCTAGAGGAAAAACCTCTAAGAAATGGGATTCCAGTTATCTAAGTATTTTGAAGATGTCTCCCCCATAGGGACTCTGGCGAATTTTATGTTTAAAAACCATGGCCCTTTCTCATGTGCATTTCTAACTAAATGGACTGACCTGACCAAAGGCAATTTAGAACATCAATGGCCATTATGGGGAATTTTTGAAATCCTCAAATCGAATTTCCTTAAATCCAGATTGGACTACAGTAGCTCAAAAATTTCCAGAACTAAGTGAAATGCTGATTTTAACTGGTATTTTGAGGCTTCCCAATGTTATCAAGAGTCTCAAATTGCCTCTTGGTAAAATAAGACTTTAAGATTAACTAAGGCAAACAAATGATAAAAAGATAAAATGGCTCCCAAAGTCTCAGTTTCCTCTCCCTCAGCTTCTTTGTCTCCCTCTGATAACATCTTGTCTCTCTGCGTTCTATGCTGCACATGCCTCCCCTAGGCCATCAGTCCCCCAACACTGCTGTAGCAGAAACTAGATGAGACGCCCCCCAGGTTGTTAGCCCTTGTTCAGCCCTTATTCTTTCTGCTTTTTCCCCCTCTCTTTCTTGTTTAATTGCATTCTGAAAATGACTGCCTTCCAGTTAAAGTTGTACTGTGCACCTGGTGTTTACTTCTCCAAGACAACAGTCCCTAACACTCCTTTCCTTTGTGAGCATTCTTCATTCTAGAAAGAAGGTCATGGAACAATAACCTCAAGGACCACCAGAACCACCTGACGCCAGCTCTGATGATCTCAGTGTCTCCACGAGGAAAGAAAAATGCAAGACTTCATCAGCCCCGATCCTTATCTACAGCCCTATTTTCCACCCTGAAACTATAAGACCCCTTCCTATTTCCCAGGAAGAGGGGCACAGTCTTGAGGGTGTTAGCCTGCTATGGCCTCCTTTGCCTGGCATAGCAATAAAGACACTCTTTTCTACTTCTCCAAACTCTGTCTCAGCGTCTCTATTTGGCACTGGTGAACAGAAGCCAGGTTTCGGCAACAATACTAATTCTCTCACCAAACTTCCGTTTTCTCTGAAACTCTCCCCTCTCATTTTTCCTCTGAAGTTAACAGAAATGGTTCCTTTAATATCAAGCCTTCTGAGAATCCAGAGGCTAAACTTTTAATTTCTTATATTCCCTTGACTGAAGCTGAGAGCCATAGTCAAGGATTTTCCCAAAGTAACTAAAGATCTATACAGATTTGCTGAGGGATTTAATATAGTCATTCAGATTTATCAACCTGGTTTCTCTGACTTATATCACCTAGTTCATATGCTTGTTGGTAAAGGCCAGGCCCAGTATTGGATGAAAATTGCTAATTGGGAAAGTCCTGAAAGGTCTCTAGAATTACAACTGGGAGCCTAGCCCCCTAACTTATTATATGATCATGCTCAGGCAATTGCTAGGTGACTTCAATAAGCAATTTCTAGGGCTTTTCCAAAGCCTGTTGATCAGAACAAAATTCAGGCTTGAACACAAAAATCTAATGAACCTGTTCATGACTATTACAATAAACTTCAGACTGTTTCTAAAGAAAATTCTGGTCTTCCTTCAGATGACGATTCTACCCTAGTAGCTTTTAAATCTATGTTTATTAATGGGCTGAACAGGGACTTTTCCCTTTTAGTAAAAAGGACCAGGATGGAATGGGAAACTATGTCCACTCCAGATTTAGTTAATGGCAAACCAGCTCTCTTGTACTCAAATGGGTCACCTCCAAGGAAGGTCACCAAAATTCTTACTCTTCCACTCTAGCAACTGAAGGCTCCTAAACGAAACCAAAACCCTTCTAGTTTTTGCTACTATCACAAAGAGCCAGGACATTGGAAAAATGATTGTTACAAATCTACACTTTAGGTGCCTTCAGCCCTCTAACCAGTCTTTCCATCATCTTCCCAATTCTCAGTGATGGGGCTCTGAGGAACTACAGGGCCTCTTCCCAATCCTCCTCCTTAATTGACTTGGAGAAACATTTTTCCAGATTGGGGAAACATTTTTCCAGATTGGGGATGAATCTCTCAGGCTGACACTAGAGCCACACTCTTGGTGCTCAACCCCACTACTATGAAGCAGCCCCTGCCTTGGAGTACTAAAACACTTCAAATAGTGGGATCTCTAATTGAAGCAGGAAAGACAGGGCTGGGCCCAAGGACAGCCTCCTCATGTATAGGCATTAGGCATTCCTGCACATTTGTCTCCTGAAGCCACCATACAAGAGCTGTTTTCCCTTAAACCATCCCTTACTAGTCGAGCACTACACGTGGAAGGTCGTACAGGGTAATCAGCAACATGTGCATTTTGATTGCACGTGCTCCATGGTTTTCATGGTTAAAGTTTCTTGCTCAGATACTACAAAGTTGCTGTTCTAGATGCCATTCCTCCATGCCTCATTAAGTGCAAAATAAGGAGGTGGCTTTGCCTTCTGCCTAATGCCTAGCATGGGGAGGTTGTCCTTGGGCCTGGCCCTGTCTTTCCTAACTCATAATGAACCTCAAAAGGTTCCTGTCTCTGAACCTATTCCCTTTTGTTTAGGCCCTTTGAAAGATACACACCCTTTTCTCCTTAGTTCCTCTACTCCTACACATTTATTAGGCCTAGAATTCTTAGAGAAGTAACATGCTGGAATTTCTTTCTCCTAAAAGGGGGAAATAGTTCTATAAATTGACAGTAGTCATCAAAGTAATTCTCCAGGTGAATTAAATGACCCCTCTACATCTTTTATTTGTTCCATCTCTGATGGTACTAGAGCAGATTCTGGAAATACTGATCATTTGTCTCTACTAAATCAGCTACCACCTTCCTTACAGGCAAAATCTCAAACTGATGTTGGCAAAATTCTCAGTGCACCTCCCATCAACATTCAAACAGATCCTTCGAACTAGGGCACCTACCAGGCACCGGTGGGGGACCACGGACACCTAAGGGGACGGGAGGAACCCCCAGTGACCGGGTAGGACGTGGGGCATGGGGGGAGTGAAGGGGGAGGAGAAGTGGAGGCAGGACGAGATTGGTGCCCCTGAGGGGTGGCTGGGGGAGGGGAAGGTATCCCATGCCCAAACGGGGAAATTGGGGAACCATTTGAGGGCAGAGGATCAAAAGGGAGTGTGGTCAGATTTCCCCTGCCCACTTGGCCCCCCAGGAACCTGTTGAGGTCCTGGGCTTGATCCTCTGTTCACCGAGGTCCCCTCCATCCATGCAGATCCTGAGGGAGTGGGAGGGCGGGAAGGGGGAGCAAAAGTAAAGGTTGGACCTCCAGGACCCGCAGTCCTGAGGGGTGGCTGGGGGAGGGCAGGAGTTCCTACACCCAGTGGGACCCACCCACGGTTAGGGATCCAGCTGTAATGGGGGAGACCCTGGGGGAGACAGTGGGGGAGGGGTGTGAAGGAACAGAAGGGAATAGGGCCAGTGCTTTCCCTGTCCACTTAGGCACTGGGGCCTGTTGGACTACTGGGCCTAATCCTCTGCCCTTGGAGTCTCCCTCCTAGAGTGCAGAACCCAAGTGCCGCTCCTGCACCCCTACTCAGGGCCCTACCCCTACATTCGGAGACCCCCCTCCAATGAGCTGGGCCTAAACCCAATCCACATAGCCTCACTCAGGGCCCCACCTCCAAACTCCGGAACCCCCACACTCCAGAGGCCCACCTTTCGACTTGCTGCCTCTCCCCTTCTGCAGAGGTCTTAACTAGAGGCCCTGCCCCATGCTTGAACATTGCCCCAGCCCACCCAAACCCACGCCCCTGCCTAAGTTCCACCCCCTGCCTAAATTCTGCCCCCATAGTCAGGGCTTTTCTTTTCTTTTTTCCTCCTTTAGATTGGGGTTCTGTTTTGCCTTCTTGATTCATTGTTGTTGATTCTTTTATATTTTTATTTTTCCTAATAAATCTTTTTTCTAATTTTACTTTATTCTTTATATTTTGTTAGTGATCTCTCCTTTTGGATTGTTCCCCCCACACACACACTTTTTTTTTCCTTTTTTCTGTTTGGTTTTATCTTAACATGTTGCATTTGTTTCAATTAGAGTTTTATTTTTCCTAATATATTTTTTATCTTTCTAATTTTATTTTGTTTTTTATTCTTTGATATTGTACTTCTCCTTTTCTTCTTTCTTCCTTTTTTTTTTCACTGTGCCACAAAGCTTGTGGAATCTTGGTTCCCAGGCCAGAGGTTGGGCCCAAGCTCCTGTGGTGGGAGCTCCAAGCCCAAACCACTGGAGAAAGAGAGAACCTCAGACCTCAGGGAATATCAATCAGAGTGAGGCCTCCTGGAGGTCCTCATCTCAGCACCAAGACCCAGCTCTATCAAACGGTCTGCAAACTCCACTGCTGGATGCCTCAGGCCAAACAACCAGTAAGACAGGAATACAGCACCACCCATCCAAAAAAAAAAGAAAAAAAAAGAAATGAAAAATAAATTTGTTACAGATGAAGGAATAAGGTAAAAACCTTCAAGACTAAATAAATGGGGGGGGAACCTTGAAGATGGCAGAAGAGTAAGACGCGGAGATCACCTTCCTCCCCACAGATACACCAGAAATACATCTACACGTGGAACAACTCCTACAGAACACCTACTGAAGGCTGGCAGAAGACCTCAGACCTCCCAAAAGGCAAGAAACTCCCCCACGTACCCTGGTAGGGCAAAAGAAAAAAAGAAAAAACAGAGACAAAAGAATAGGGACGGCACCTGCACCAGTGGGAGGGAGCTGTGAAGGAGGAAAAGTTTCCACACACTAGGAAGCCCCTTCGTGGGCGGAGACTGCGGGAGGCAGAGAGGGGAGCTTCGGGGCCACGGAGGAGTGCACAGCAATGGGTGCGGAAGGCAAAGCGGGGAGATTCCCGCACAGAGGATCGGTGCCGACCGGCACTCACCAGCCCGAGAGGCTTGTCTGCTCACCCGCTGAGGCGGGCGGGGCTGCGAGCTGAGGCTCGGTTTCGGATGGAGCGCAGGGAGAGGACTGTGGTTGGCGGCTTGAACATAGCCTGAAGGGGTTAGTGCACCACGGCTAGCCAGGAGGGAGTCCGGGGAAAAGTCTGCACCTGCCGAAGAGGCAAGAGACTTTTTCTTCCCTCTTTGTTTCCTGGTGCGCTAGGAGAGGGGTTTAAGAGCGCTGCTTAAAGGAACTACAGAGATGGGCGCAAGCCACGGCTAAAAGCGTGGACCCCAGAGACGGGCGCGAGCTGCGGCTAAAAGCGCGGACCACAGAGACGGGCGCGAGCTGCGGCTAAAAGCACGGACCCCAGAGATGGGCGGGAGATGCTAAGGCTGCTGCTGCCGCCACCACCAAGGGGCCTGTGTGTGAGCACAGGTCACTCTCCGCACCCCTCTTCCGCGGAGACTGTGCAGCCCGCCACTGCCAGGTTCCCAGGATCCAGGGACAACTTCCCCGGGAGAACGCACGGCGGCCCTCAGGCTGGTACAAAGTCACGCCGGCCTCTGCTGCCGCAGGCCCGCCCCGCACGCAGTGCCCCTCCCTCCCCCCCGGCCTGAGTGCGTCAGAGCCCCCGAATCAGCGGCTCCTTTAACCCCGTCCTGTCTGAGCAAAAAACAGACGCCCTCCAGCGACCTACATGCAGAGGCAGGGCCAAATCCAAAGCTGAGCCCCTGTGAGATGTGAGAACAAAGAAGAGAAAGGGAAATCTCTCCCAGCAGCCTCAGAAGCAGCGGATTAAAGCTCCACAATCAACTTGATATACCCTGCATCTGTGGAATACCTGAATAGACAACCAATTAACCCAAATTAAGGAGGTGGACTTTAGGAGCAAGATCTATGATTTTCTTCCCTTTTCCTCTTTTTGTGAATGTGTATGTGTATGCTTCTGTGAGAGATCTTGTCTGTATAGTCTTGCTTCCACCATTTGTCCTAGGGTTCTATTTGTCCATGTTTTTTAAAAAAATTTTTTTCTTAATAATTAATTTTAATTTTAATAACTTTATTATACTTTACCTTCGTTCTTTCTCTCTTTCTTTCTTTCCTTCCTTCCTTCCCTCCTTTAGACAACGAATCATCCCAAATTGAGGAGGTGGTCTCTGAGAGCAAGATTTATGATTTTTCCCCCTTTACCTCTTTTTGTGAGGGTGTATGTGTATGCTTCTGTGTAAGATTTTGTCTGTATAGCTTTGCTTCCAAAATTTGTCCTAAGGTTCTATCCGTCCTTCTTTTTTCTAAATATTTTTTAATTCAATAACTTTATTATACTTTATTTTATTTTTACTGTATCTTCTTTCTTTCTGTCTTTTTTCCTTCTTTCCCTCCTTCCTTCCTCCCTCCCTCCCTCCTTTCTTTCCTTCTTTCCTTCTTTGCTTCTTTCTTTCTTTCTTTCTTTCTTCCTTCCTTCCTTCCTTCCCTCCTTTCCTTCATTCTTTCCTCATACTTCTACTAATTCTCTCTACTTTTTCTCCCTTTTATTCTGAGCCGTGTGGATGAAAGGCTCTTGGTGCTCCAGCCAGGAGTCAGGGCTCTGCCTCTGAGGTAGGAGAGCCAACTTCAGGACACCGGTCAACAAGAGACCTCCCAGCTCCATATAATATCAAATGGCGAAAATCTCCCAGAGACCTCCATCTTAACACCAGCACCCAGCTTCACTCAATGACCAGCAAGCCACAGTGCTGGACAACCTACGCCAAACAACTAGCAAAACAGGAACACAACCCCACCCATTAGCAGAGAGGCTGCCTAAAATCATAATAAGGCCACAGACAACCCAAAACACACCACCAGACGTGAACCTGCCCACTAGGGAGACAAGATCCAGCCTCATCCACCACAACACGGGCACTAGTCCCCTCCACCAGGAAGCCTACACAACCCACTGAACCAACCTTAGCCACTGGAGACAAACGTCAAAAACAGCGGGAACTACGAACCTGCAGCCTGCAAAAAGGAGACCCCAAACACAGTAAGATAAGCAAAATGAGAAGACAGAAAAACACACAGCAGATAAAGGAGCCAGATAAAAATGCACCAGACCTAACAAATGAAGAGGAAATAGGCAGTCTTCCTGAAAAAGAATTCAGAATAATGATAGTAAGGATGATCCGAAATCGTGGAAATAGAATGGACAAAATGCAAGAAACAGTTAACAAGGACCTAGAAGAAATAAAGATGAAACAAGCAACAATGAACAACACAATAAATGAAATTAAAAGTACTCCAGATGGGATCAATAGCAGAATAACTGAGGCAGAAGAACGGATAAGTGACCTGGAAGATAAAATAGTGGAAATAACTACTGCAGAGCAGAATAAAGAAAAAAGAATGAAAAGAACTGAGGACAGTCTCAGAGACCTCTGGGACAACATTAAACGCACCAACATTCAAATTATAGGGGTTCCAGAAGAAGAAGAGAAAAAGAAAGGGACTGAGAAAATATTTGAAGAGATTACAGTTGAAAACTTCCCTAATATGGGAAAAGAAATAGTTAATCAAGTCCAGGAAGCACAGAGAGTCCCATACAGGATATATCCAAGGAGAAATACGCCAAGACACATATTAATCAAACTGTCAAAAATTAAATACAAAGAAAGCATATTAAAAGCAGCAAGGGAAAAACAACAAATAACACACAAGGGAATCCCCATAAGGTTAACAGCTGATCTCTCAGCAGAAACCCTACAAGCCTGAAGGCAGTGGCAGGACATACTGAAAGTGATGAAGGAGAAAAACCTGCAACCAAGACTACTCTACCCAGCAAGGATCTCATTCAGATTTGATGGAGAAATTAAAACCTTTACAGACAAGCAAAAGCTGAGAGAGTTCAGCACTACCAAACCAGCTCTACAACAAATGCTAAAGGAACTTCTCTAGACAAGAAACACAAGAGAAGGAAAAGACCTATAATAACGAACCCAAAACAATTTAGAAAATGGGAATAGGAACATACATATAGATAATTACCTTAAATGTAAATGGACTAAATGCTCCCACCAAAAGATACAGATTGGCTGAATGGATACAAAAACAAGACCCTTATATATGTTGTCTACAAGAGACCCACTTCAGACCTAGGGACACATACAGACTGAAAGTAAGGGGATGGAAAAAGATATTCCATGCAAATGGAAACCAAAAGAAAGCTGGAGTAGCAATTCTCATATCAGACAAAATAGACTTTAAAATAAGGACTATAAAAAGAGACAAAGAAGGACACTACATAATGATCAAGGGATCGATCCAAGAAGAAGATATAACAATTGTAAATATTTATGCACCCAACATAGGAGCACCTCAATACATAAGGCAAATACTAACAGTCATAAAAGGGGAAATCGACAGTAACACATTCATAGTAGGGGACTTTAACACCCCACTTTCACTAGAGGACCGATCATCCAAAATGAAAATAAATAAGGAAACACAAGCTTTAAATGATACATTAGACAAGATGGACTTAACTGATATTTATAGGACATTCCATCCAAGAACAACAGAATACACATTTTTCTCAAGTGCTCATGGAACATTCTCCAGGATAGATCATATCTTGGGTCACAAATCAAGCCTTGGTAAATTTAAGAAAATTGAAATTGTATCAAGTATCTTTTCTGACCACAACGCCATGAGACTAGATATCAATTACAGGAAAAGATCTGTAAAAAATACAAACACATGGAGGCTAAACAATACACTACTTAACAATGAAGTGATCACTGAAGAAATCAAAGAGGAAATCAAAAAATACCTAGAAACAAATGACAATGGAGACACAATGACCCAAAACCCATGGGATGCAGCAAAAGCAGTTCTAAGGGGGAAGTTTATAGCTATACAAACCCACATTAAGAAGCAGGAAACATCTCAAATAAACAACCTAACCTTGCACCTCAAGCAATTAGAGAAAGAAGAACAAAAAACCCCCAAAGCTAGCAGAAGGAAAGAAATCATAAAAATCAGATCAGAAACAAAAGACAAAGAAATGAAGGAAACAACAGCAAAGATCAATAAAACTAAAAGCTGGTTCTTTGAGAAGATAAACAAAATTGATAAACCACTAGCCAGACTCATCAAGAAAAACAGGGAGAAGACTCAAATCAATAGAATTAGAAATGAAAAAGGAGAAGTAACAACTGACACTGCAGAAATAAAAAAGATCATGAGATTTTACTACAAGCAACTCTAAGCCAATAAAATGGACAATCTGGAAGAAATGGACAAATTCTTAGAAGTGCACAACCTGCCAAGACTGAATCAGGAAGAAATAGAAAATATGAACAGACCAATCACAAGAACTGAAATTGAAACTGTGATTAAAAATCTTACAACAAACAAAAGCCCGGGACCAGATGGCTTCACAGGCGAATTCTATCAAACATTTAGAGAAGAGCTAACACCTATCCTTCTCAAACTCTTCCAAAATATAGCAGAGGGAGGAACACTCCCAAACTCATTCTACGAGGCCACCATCACCCTGATACCAAAACCAGACAAAGATGTCACAAAGAAAGAAAACTACAGGCCAGTATCACTGATGAACGTAGATGCAGAAATCCTCAACAAAATACTAGAAAACAGTATCCAACTGCACATTAACAGGAGCATACACCATGATCAAGTGGAGTTTATCCCAGGAATGCAAGGATTCTTCAATATATGCAAATCAATCAATGTGGTAAGCCATATTAATAAATTGAAGGATAAAAACCATATTATCATCTCAATAGATGCAGTAAAGCTCTTGACAAAATTCAACACCCATTTATGATAAAAACCCTGCAGAAAGTAGGCATAGAGGGAACTTTCCTCAACATAATAAAGGCCATATATGACAAGCCCACAGCAAACATCATCCTCAATGGTGAAAAACTGAAAGCATTTCCACAAAGATCAGGAACAAGACAAGGTTGCCCACTCTCACCACTCTTATTCAACATAGTTTTGGAAGTTTTAGCCACAGCAATCAGAGAAGAAAAGGAAATAAAAGGAATCCAAATCGGGAAAGAAGAAGTAAAGCTGTCACTGCTTGCAGATGACATGATACTATACATACAGAATCCTAAAGATGTTACCAGAAAACTACTAGAGCTAATCAATGAATTTGGTAAAGTAGCAGAATACAAAATCAATGCACAGAAATCTCTGGCATTCCTATATACCAATGATGAAAAATCTGAAAGTGAAATCAAGAAAACACTCCCATTTACCATTGCAACAAAAAGAATAAAATATCTAGGAATAAACCTACCTAAGGAGACAAAAGACCTGTATGCAGAAAATTATAAGACACTGATGAAAGAAATCAAAGATGATACAAATAGATGGAGAGATATACCATGTTCTTGGATTGGAAGAATCAACATTGTGAAAATGACTCTACTACCCAAAGCAATCTATAGATTCAATGCAATCCCTATCAAACTACCACTGGCCTTTTTCACAGGACTAGAACAAAAAATCTCGCAATTTGTATGGAAACACAAAAGACCCCGAATAGCCAAAGCAATCTTGAGAACGAAAAACGGAGCTGGAGGAATCAGGCTCCCTGACTTCAGACTATACTACAAAGCTACAGTAATCAAGACAGTATGGTAGTGGCACAAAAACAGAAAGATAGATCAATGGAACAGGATAGAAAGCCCAGAGATAAACCCACGCACATATGGACACCTTATCTTTGATAAAGGTTGCAGGAATGTACAGTGGAGAAAGGACAGCCTCTTCAGTAAGTGGTGCTGGGAAAACTGGACAGGTACATGTAAAAGTATGAGATTAGATCACTCCCTAACACCATACACAAAAATAAGCTCAAAGTGGATTAAAGACCAAAATGTAAGGCCAGAAACTATGAAACTCTTAGAGGAAAACATAGGCAAAACCCTGTATGACATAAATCACAGCAAGATCCTTTCTGACCCACCTCCTAGAGTAATGGAAATAAAAAAAAAAATAAACAAATGGGACCTAATGAAACTTAAAAGCTTTTGCACAGCAAAGGAAACCATAAACAAGACCAAAAGACAACCCTCAGAATGGGAGAAAATATTTGCAAATGAAGCAACCGACAAAGGATTAATCTCCAAAATTTACAAGCAGCTCATGCAGCTCAATAACAAGAAAACAAACAACCCAATCCAAACATGGGCAGAAGACCTAAATAGACATTTCTCCAAAGAAGATATACAGACTGCCAACAAACACATGAAAGAATGCTCAACATCATTAATCATTAGAGAAATGCAAATCAAAACTACAATGAGATATCATCTCACACCAGTCAGAATGGCCATCATCAAAAAATCTAGAAACAATAAATGCTGGAGAGGGTGTGCAGAAAAGGGAACACTCTTGCACTGCTGGTGGGAATGTGAATTGGTTCAGCCACTATGGAGAACAGTATGGAGGTTCCTTAAAAAACTACAAATAGAACTACCATAGGACCCAGCAATCCCACTACTGGGCATATACCCTGAGAAAACCGAAATTCAAAAAGAGTCATGTACCAAATGTTCATTGAAGCTCTATTTACAATAGCCCGGAGATGGAAACAACCTAAGTGCCCATCATCGGATGAATGGATAAAGAAGATGTGGCACATATATACAATGGAATATTACTCAGCCATAAAAAGAAACGAAATTGAGCCACTTGTAATGAGGTGGATAGACCTAGAGTCTGTCATACAGAGTGAAGTAAGTCAGAAAGAAAAAGACAAATACCGTATGCTAACACATATATATGGAATTTAAGAAAAAAATGTCATGAAGAACCTGGGGGTAAGGCAGGAATAAAGACGCAGACCTCCTAGAGAACGGACTTGAGGTTATGGGGAGGGGGAAGGGTGAACTGTGACAGGGCGAGAGAGAGTCATGGACATATACACACTAACAAACGTAGTAAGGTAGATAGCTAGTGGGAAGCAGCCGCATGGTGCAGGGATATTGGCTCGGTGCTTTGTGACGGCCTGGAGGGGTGGGATGGGGAGGGTGGGAGGGAGCGAGACGCAAGAGGGAAGAGATGTGGGAACATATGTATATGTATAACTGATTCACTTTGTTATGAAGCAGAAGCTGACACACCATTGTAAAACAATTGTACCCCAATAAAGATGTTAAAAATATAATTAAAAAAAAATAAAAGAAAAAGAAAAAAAGGGAACCATAAACAAGACCAAAAGACAACCCTCAGAATGGGAGAAAATATTTGCAAATGAAGCAACTGACAAAGGATTAATCTCCAGAATTTACAAGCAGCTCATGCAGCTCAATAACAAAAAAACAAACAACTGAATCCAAAAATGGCAGAAGATCTAAATAGACATTTCTCCAAAGAAAATATACAGACTGCCAACAAACACATGAAAGAATGCTCAACATCATTAATCATTAGAGAAATGCAAATCAAAACTACAATGAGATATCATCTCACACCAGTCAGAATGGCCATCATCAAAAAATCTAGAAACAATAAATGCTGGAGAGGGTGTGGAGAAAAGGGAACACTCTTGCACTGCTGGTGGGAATGTGAATTGGTTCAGCCACTATGGAGAACAGTATGGAGGTTCCTTAAAAAACTACAAATAGAACTACCATATGACCCAGCAATCCCACTACTGGGCATATACCCTGAGGAAACCATAATTCAAAAAGAGTCATGTACCAAAATGTTCATTGCAGCTCTATTTACAATAGCCCAGAGACAGAAACAACCTAAGTGCCCATCATCGGATGAATGGATAAAGAAGATGTGGCACATATATACAGTGGAATATTACTCAGCCATAAAAAGAAACGAAATTGAGCTATTTGTAATGAGGCGGATAGACCTAGAGTCTGTCATACAGAGTGAAGTAAGTCAGAAAGAAAAAGACAAATACCGTATGCTAACACATATATATGGAATTTAAGAAAAAAAAATGTCATGAACAACCTAGGGGTAAGACAGGAATAAAGACACAGACCTACTGGAGAACGGACTTGAGGTTATGGGGAGGGGGAAGGGTGATCTGTGACAGGGCGAGAGAGAGTCATGGACATATACACACTAACAAACGTAGTAAGGTAGATAGCTAGTGGGAAGCAGCCGCATGGCGCAGGGATATTGGCTCGGTGCTTTGTGACAGCCTGGAGGGGTGGGATAGGGAGGGTGGGAGGGAGGGAGACGTAAGAGGGAAGACATATGGGAACATATGTATATGTATAACTGATTCACTTTGTTATAAAGCAGAAACTAACACACCATTGTAAAGCAATTATACCCCAATAAAGATGTTTTTTTTTTAAAAAGACTAAATAAATGAAGACAAAAGAGGCAATCTACCTGAAAAAGAACTCAGAGTAAAGATGGTAAAGATTATCCAAAATCTCAGAAACAGAATGGAGAAAATAGAGGAAACATTTACAAGAATCTAGAAGAACTAAAGAGGAAACAAACAGTGATGAACAACACAATTACTGAAATTAAAAATACTCTAGAAGGAATCAATAACAGAATAACTGAGGCAGAAGAATGGATAAGTGAGCTGGAAGATAAAATGGGGGAAATAACTTCCAGGGAGCAGAATAAAGAAAAAAGAATGAAAAGAATTGAGGACAGTCTCAGAGACTTCTGGGACAACATTAAATGCACCAACATTTGAATTGTAGGGGTCCAGGAAGAAGAAAAGAAAAAGAAAGGATCTGAGAAAATATTTGAAGAGATTATAGTCGAAAACTTCCTTAACATGGGAAAGGAAATGGTCAATCAGGTGTAGGAAGTATACAGAGTAAATACAGCTATCAAAAATTAAATACAAAGAAAAAATATTAAAAGCAGCAAGGGAAAAGCTACATATAACATACAAGGGAATCCCCATAAGGTTAACAGCTGATTTTTCAACAGAAACTCTGCAAGCCAGAAGGGAGTGGCAGGATATAGTTAAAGTGATGAAAGGGAGAAACCTACAACGAAGATTACTTTACCCAGCAAGGATCTCATTCAGATTTGATGGAGAAATTAAAACCTTTATAGATAAGCAAAAGTTAAGAGAATTAAGCACCACCAGACCAGCTTTACAACAAATGCTAAAGGACTTTCTCTAGGCAGGAAACACAAGAGAAGGAAGACCTACAATTACAAACCCAAAGCAATTAAGGAAATGGTAATAGGAACATATTGATAACTACCTTAAATGTAAATGGATTAAATGCTCCAATCAAAACACACAGGCTCGCTGAATGGGTACAAAAACAAGACCCGTACATATGCTGTCTACAAGAGACGCACTTCAGACCTAGGGACACATACAGACTGAAAGTGAGGGGATGGAAAAAGATATTCCATGCAAATGTAAATCAAAAGAAAGCTGGAGTAGCAATTCTCATATCAGACAAAATAGACTTTAAAATAAAAATTCTTATAAGAGACAAAGAAGGACACCACATAATGATCAAGGGATCAATCCAAGAAGTAGATATAACAATTGTAAATATTTATGCACCCAACATAAGAGCACCTCAATACATAAGGCAAATGCTAACAGCCATAAGAGGGGAAACTGACAGTAACACAATCATAGCAGGGGACTTAAACACCCCACTTTCACCAATGGACAGATCAACCAAAAGGAAAATAAATAAGGAAACACAAGCTTTAAATGACACACTAAACAACATGGACTTAATTGATATTTATAGGACATTCCATCTAAAAACAACAGAATAAACTTTCTTCTCAAGTGCTCATGGAAGATTCTCCAGGACATATCATATCTTGGGTCACAAATCAGGTCTTGGAAAATTGAAGGAAATTGAAATCACATTAATTATCTTTTCTGACCACAATCCTATGAGACTAGATATCAATTATAGGAAAAAGACTGTAAAAAATATAAACACATGGAGGCTAAACAATACACTACTAAATAACCATGAAATCACTGAAGAAATCAAAGAGGAAATAAAAAAATACCCAGAAACAAATGACAATGAAAATACGATGACCCAAAACCTTTGGGATGCAGGAAAAGCAGTTCTAAGAGGGAAGTTTATAGCAATATGATCTTACCTTAAGAGGGAAGTTTATGGCAATACGATCTTACCTCAAGAAACAAGAAAAATCTCAAATAAACAACCTAACCTTACACCTAAAGGAATTAGAGAAAGAAGAATCAAAAAAACCCCAAAGTTAGCAGAAGGAAAGAAATAAAGATCAGATCAGAAATAAATGAAACAAACAATAGCAAAGATCAATTAAACTAAAAGCTGGTTCTTTGAGAATATAAATAAAACTGATAAACCATTAGCCAGACTCATCAAGAAAAAAAGGGAGAAGACTCAAATCAACAGAAGTAGAAATGAAAAAGGAGAAGTAACAGCTGACACTGCAGAAACACAAAGGATCATGAGAGATTACTAAGGCAACTATATGCCAATAAAATGGACAACCTGGAAGAAATGGACAAATTCTCAGAAAAGCACAACCTTCTGAGACTGAACCAGGAAGAAATAGAAAATATAAACAGACCAATCACAAGCACTGAAATTGAAACTGTGATTAAAAATCTTCCAAGAAACAAAAGCCCAGGACCAGGTGGCTTCACACATGAATTCTATCATTTAGAGAAGAGCTAATACCTATCCTTCTCAAACTCTTCCAAACTATAGAAGAGGGAGGAAAATTCCCAAACTTATTCTACGAGGTCACCATCACCCTGATACCAAAACTAGACAAAGATGTCACAAAGAAAGAAAACTACAGGCCAATATCACTGATGAACATAGATGGAAAAATCCTCAACAAAATACTATCAAACAGAATCCAAGAGCACATTAAAAGGATCATACATCATGATCAAGTGAGGTTTATCCCAGGCATGCAATGATTCTTCAATATATGCAAATCAATCAATGTGATACACCATATTAATAAATTGAAGGAGAAAAACCATATGATAAACTCAATAGATGCAGAAAAAGATTTGACAAAATTCAACACCTATTTATGATAAAAATTCTCCAGAAAGTAGGCATTGAGGGAATCTACCTCAACATAATAAAGCCCATATATGAGAAACCGAAAGCCAACATCGTTCTAAATGATGAAAAACTGAAACCATTTCCTCTAAGATCAGGAAAAAGACAAGGTTGTCCAGTCTCACCACTATTATTCAATATAGTTTTGGAAGTTTTGGCCACAGCAATCAGAGAAAAAAAAGAAATAAAAGGAGTCCAAATCAGAAAAGAAGTAGTAAAACTGTCCTTGTTTGCAGATGACATGATACTATACATAGAGAATCCTAAAGATGCTACCAGAAAACTACTAGAGCTAATCAATGAATTTGGTAAAGTAGCAGGATACAAAATTAATGTGCAGAAATCTCTTGCATTCCTATACACTAATGATGAAAAATTTGAAGGAGAAATTAAGGAAACACTCCCATTTACCACTGCAACAAAAAGAATAAAATACGTAGGAATAAACCTACCTAAGGAGACAAAAGACCCGTATGCAGAAAACTATAAGACACCTATGAAAGAAATTAAAGATGATACCGAAAGATGGCGAGATATACTATGTTCTTGGATTAGAAGAATCAACATTGTGAAAATGACTCTACTACCCAAAGCAATCTACAGATTCAAAGAAATCCCTATCAAACTACCACTGGCATTTTTCACAGAACTAGAACAAAAAATTTCACAATTTGTATGGAAACACAAAAGACCCCGAATAGCCAAAACAATCTTGAGAAAGGAAAACAGAGCTGGAGGAATCAGGCTCCCTGACTTCAGACTATACTACAAAGCTACAGTAATCAAGACAGTATGGTAGTGGCACAAAAATAGAAATATAGATCAATGGAACAGGATAGAAAGCCCAGAGATAAACCCCCGCACATACTGTCACCTTATCTTTGATAAGGGAGGCAAGAGTATACAATGGAGAAAAGACATCCTCTTCAGTAAGTGGTGCTGGGAAAACTGGACAGCTACATATAAAAGAATGAAATTAGAACGCTTCCTAACACCATACACAAAAATAAACTCAAAATGGATTAAAGACCTAAATGTAAGGACAGACACTATAAAACTCTTAGAGGAAAACATAGGCAAAACCCTGTATGACATAAATCACAGCAAGATCCTTTTTGACCCATCTCCTAAAGAAATGGAAATAAAACCAAAAATAAACAAATGGGACCGAATGAAACTTAAAAGCTTTTACACAGCAAAGGAAACAATAAACAAGACAAAAAGACAACCCTCAGAATGGGAGAAAATATTTGCAAATGTAACAACTGACAAAGGATTAATCTCCAAAATTTACAAGCTGCTCATGCAGCTCAATATCAAAAAAAAAAAAAAAAAAAAAAACCCCAATCCAAAAATGGGCAGAAGACTTAAATAGACAGTTCTCCAAAAAGATACACAGATTGCCAACAAACAAATGAAAAGATCCTCAACATCACTCATCATTAGAGAAATGCAAATCAAAACTACAATGAGGTATCACCTACACCAGTCAGAATGGCCATCATCAAAAAATCTACAAACAATAAATGCTGGAGAGGTTGTGGAGAAAAGGGAACCCTCTTGCACTGTTGGTTGGAACGTTATTTGGTACAGCCACTATGGAGAACAGTATGTAGGTTCCTTAAAAATTGAAAATAGATCAACCATATGACCCAGCAATCCTACTACTGGGCATATACACTGAGAAAACCATAATTCAAAAAGAGTCATGTACCACAATGTTCATTCAGCACTATTTACAATAGCCAGGATATGGAAGCAACCTAAGTGTGTCCATCAATAGATGAATGGATAAAGAAGATGTGGCACATATATACATAAAAAGAAATGAAATTGAGTTATTTGTAGTGAGGTGGATGGACCTAGAGTCTGTCATACGTAGTGAAATAAGTCATAAAGGGAAAAAGAAATACTGTATGCTAACATGTATATATGGAATCTAAAAAAAAATGGTTCTGATAAACTTAGGTGCAGGACAGGAATAAAGATGCAGACATAGAGAATGGAATTGAGGACACGGGGAGTGGGAAGGGTAAGCTTGGACGAAGTGAGAGAGTGGCATGGACATATATACACGACCAAATGTAAAATAGCTAGCTAGTGGGAAGCAGCTGCATGGCACAGGGAGATCAGCTCCGTGCTTTGCGACCACCTAGATGGGTGGGATAAGGAGGGTGGGAGGGAGATGCAAGAGGGAGGGGATATGCAGATATATGTATGCATATAGCAGATTCAGTTTGTTATACAGCAGAAACTAACACAACACTGTAAGGCAATTATACTCCAATAAAGATGTTTAAAAAACAACAACAACAGGGGCTTCCCTGGTGGCGCAGTGGTTGAGAGTCCGCCTGCCGATGCAGGGGACGCGGGTTCATGCCCCGGTCCGGGAAGATTCCACATGCCGCGGAGCGGCTGGGCCCATGAGCCATGGCCGCAGAGCCTGCGCGTCTGGAGCCTGTGCTTCGCAGCGGGAGGGGCCACAACAGTGAAAGGCCCGCATACCGCAAACAAAACAAAACAAAACAAAATAAAAGAAAACAAAAACCAGATCCCTCAAAACTTCTTCCAATAATTAATCAATATCCTATAAATAATGAAGCACTTCAAGGCATAAAACCCGTAATAGAAAATTACAAGGCTCAAAGCCTCATTATCCGTTGTCCCTATAACATAGCTATTTTACTGGTAAGAAAACTTAAGGGCTGAGGGTGGAGGTTTGTCCAGGACCTCTGAAATAGGGTGGGACCTGGGACCTGGGACCCTTTGCTGTAGTGCTTACACCTGGGCAAAGGTCTCCTAGTCTCCTTGAGCAAAAAAATACAAAGAAACTCTAAGGGATTAAAAATAACTGCTTACATGTGCAGTTGGTACAAATTATGAACAACAAGATACAAGAAGACCAAAAACCCAACTGCCACTTCTAAGGTGTCACGATCAAAAGCAGGTCCTCTGCATGATCCCTGCACACAGCACCACCAAATGGGGGGGCAGACCACCTAAGCCACCCCTCCAGTCCGACCCATGTATCTCCCGCTAGGCTCACCCCATTTAAGGGACCAGCTCGCCCCTCCCCGCCCCCGGCTTAGGGAGCGAGCAAGGGACCCTGTTACTTGTTTTTGCTCCCTCCTGCTGCAGCATGAGTCCCAATAAAGCTTATCTGAACTTCTCATCTGGCCTTTTATCAATTTCTATGGATTAAGGAGGCCAAGAACCCTGGTCAGTAACACCTCTGAGCAATACACAACATTGTTATCTCTGGGTACCCTGTTGCTCCTAATCCTGGTACATTACTAACATCCATTCCAACTGGAAGTCAGTTCTTTACTGAAATTGATTTATGCAGTACATTCTTTAGTATTCTAGATGATGAAGCTGGCCAATACCCTTTTTTTTTTTAAAGCCAGCCACTTTTATTATCATTCTTATATTTTATAGGACAAAAAAAAAAAAAAAAGAGGAATGTAGGTTTGTCCTAGTTGCTCTATTTACACCCGGGGCAGGCTCTCTGCGACATCAGGCACAGCAGCTTTTCCGAGGCCCCTTTGCAGATGCAGCCCTGGGCACACTTGGCACAGCCCGGAGGGCAGCAGGAGCAGCAGCTCTTCTTGCAGGAGGTGCATTTGCACTCTTTGCATTTGCAGGAGCCAGCACACATGCAGGATCCACCCGCGGTGCAGGAGCAGTTGGGATCCATGGCGAGAGGAAGCGGAGGCTGGGGTCCGGAGGCTGCGGCACGAAGTATGGCAAGGACGTCGAGGGGGCATGGCCAATACCCTTTTGCCTTCACTTAGGAAGAAAATAATTCACCCGGGCAGTAGTACCTCAGGATTTTGCTGAATCCTTTTTATTTCTCACAAATCCTGAAGGCTGATCTGAATGATATAAAATTCCCTAGAGTTTCTACTTTGTTGCAGTATGTAGATGACTTGCTTCTTTGCTTTCCTTCTCAAGCCTCCTCACAGGAAGACAGCATTCACTTGTTACAGCTTTTAGCCTTAAGGGGACATAAGGTCACCAAAAAAACATTGCAGTTTGCCAAACCCAGGTTCCACTTTTAGGGCAGCTTAGAACAGGGGCTACACCCAGATCCAGATAGACTTCATGCTGTCCTAAGTTTCCCCAAACCCAAAACTAAGCACCAACTTCGAGGTTTTCTCAGGCTAGTTGGTGATCGCCAAAACTGGATTCCAAATTTCTCTCTTACGGCCAAACCTCTCAACAATAACAACCCGAACTCAATTTTATGGGAAGAACCGGATGACATAGCTTTCAAGGCCTTAAAAGAGAGTTTGGACAGCCTGGAGGGGTGGGATAGGGAGGGTGGGAGGGAGGGAGACGCAAGAGGGAAGACATATGGGAACATATGTTTATGTATGACTGATTCACTTTGTTATAAAGCAGAAACTAACACACCATTGTAAAGCAATTATACCCCAATAAAGATGTTAAAAAAAATTAAAAAAAAAAAAGAGAGTTTGATGAACCCACCTGCTCTTGGGCATCCCAATTATCAGATTCCCCTTTTCCTTTTGTATATGAAAAGGAAGGTAATGCCCTTGCAGTACTGACCCAAAAACACGGGGACCACCATCAACCCATAGTATATTATAGTCAGCAACTGGACCCTGTGGCACAGGGATACCCGCCTTGCTTTAGAGCCATTACAGCTACTGCTCTTTTGGTGAAGACTACTGAGAAAATTATAGTATATCCTTTAACCATTTTTGTACCTCATGCAGCAGAATCCCTTCGGAATTCTCATCATGCCCACCTCACCTCCTATGAAGTATTTTTGTTACCTGTCCCTCACATAATTCTTTTACGTTGTAATAACCTTAACCTGGCTACTTTTCATCCCTCCATCACTGATTAATTCCCTTATGACTGTTTAACGCTGATGGACCACTTCCTGACTCCTTGAAATGACCTACAGAAAATCCTTGGGTAAAGGTGACTTTTCATGGTTCACTGGTGGTTCTTATTTAAAAGGTGACAATGGCAAATACTCTGCTGAGGATGCTATTACAACTTATTTTAATGTTGTTGAGTCAGCATCTTTACCTATGGCTACTTCAACCCAACAGGATGAATTGCACTCTTACATGGGCTTGTACTTTAGCCTAGGACAAAACTGCCAATATTTATACTGATATGCTTTCAGAGTACCTCATGATTTTGAAATAATGTGGAAGAAATGTGTCTTCCTTACTTCCAGAGGAAATGAAATTTAAACTGGCCCCTATGTTCAGGAATTATTAAATGTAATACTGCTACCGGCCACTTAGATTCCAGGGCATTCTAAACTTGACTCTCTGGAAACCAGGGGAAATAACCTTGCTGACATTTCCACAAGGAATGCTGCCCTTAAAGGGACAAACAGTAGCCAAACCTCTGTCACGGTCCAAAGGGATATTTCCCCAAATGATAGTTTAGAAAAACTGGCTAGAGAAGCCCAACAACTGGCCTCAGGAAAGGAAAAACAACAATTGGAAATTGTTGGAAATTCAACAATTTTTGGTTTGATAAAAGAGAAACCTCTGGTTTGAACCAAATAACAACCCAGTCCCACCTAAGACTCTAAAATTCTCACTCCTCACCACTGTGCATGCATTCAACCACTGGCCTACTGACAAAATGACAGCCTTCATGAATCAATACTGGTGGGGAAACATAAATGAGGCTACAAAAGGTGCCTGCCTCACTTGTCCCACCTAAAATACAACCCAGAGAAACTGTTCATACTGCTCCCGGACATTTTAAATTGCCTAATGGACCATTCAAGTTCTGGCAAATGGATTTCATACAACTTCCTCTGTTTCATGGATGTAAATATGTTTTAGTGTTGGTCTGTATGTTTTCACACTGAACTGAAGCCTTCCCTTGCAGACAGGCTACCGCCTCCTCTGTGGCTAAAGTCCTTTTGTAAAAGAATATCCCTACCTGGGGAACTTCTCTCAAACTTCATAGGGATCAAGAAACCCATTTTATTGGCCAGGTGCTTCAGCACATCTGTACTCTTTGGCTTGTCTTATAGCACTTTCACTGTGATTACCATCCTCAATCTTCTGGTTTAGTTGAATGCAATAATGGCATTATAGGACTCAACTGGCAAAATTTTTAGAGGTCCTCCATACACCTTGGCCAACAGCATTCATGTTGGTCGTTCTAAATCTCAGATCCCCCCTTTCGGAACTCAAACTCTCACCCTTTGAGGTGGTCACAGGACACCCAATGCACTAGGCTCCTGCTTCTTTTGACCCACAACTGATAAAAGGAGAGGTGCTCCAACATTGCAAAGCCCTAATTGCTTCTATTAAAAATAACCAAAAACAAAAACCAAAAAAAAACCATGTTGGGCTTCCCTGGTGGTACAGTGGTTGAGGATCTGCCTGCCGATGCAGGGGACATGGGTTCATGCTCCGGTCCGGGAAGATCCCACATGCCGCAGAGTGGCTGGCCCCGTGAGCCATGGCCACTGAGCCTGCACGTCCAGATCCTGTGCTCCACAACGGGAGAGGCCACAACAGTGAGAGGCCTGTGTACCGCAAAAAAAACCCAAAAAACAAAAAACAACCATGTTTTGGGTAAAGCAATCTTTTCTCAGTGTGCTCTCAAGAGACAAAGACTTTAAGCATCACACATTGCAACCTGGAGATTTTGTCTATTGAAATAGACACCTCCAGAATAAATACTCTTCACTCTTGCTGAAAAGGCCCCATGAAATACTGTTAACCAACCCTTGTGCCACAAAACTCCAAGGAAGACTCTCTTTGGATTCTCATGACACACCCAAAGAGAGCACCAAAGCCTGACTGAACCTGCACATCACCTGGTGACCTGAAAGTAAAGATTTCCCAGAATTGGAGCAGATGACATCTGACGAAACAGCTTTTGCAAGATAGCTGGACCAGGTCTGTTGGAAGTTTGTCACCAAATGTTTGATGATGACATAACACCATCATGTGATCTCCAGTGTCCTTGGTCTTGATAACATATGGGCTTTAGATAAAAAGTGCCTGAGAGTTCTCCCTCCCACCATTCCTTGTTACTTGAGTGTGACCTCAGTAAGTTTCCAATCTGTGTACTTTCCTTCTGATGTGAGAAACCACACCCAGGAAAGGTCTTTCCTGACTTGGAGGGACAAAAAAGCTGCTGAAACTAGAAAACCTGACTCCTGATCAGTGATACTTTCAGAGAAAGGTCTTGAACAAAAGGGAAAAATATGAAAATTGATATATAGAAACCTCAATTAAATAGAGTTGAGAGACCAGAGTGGTGGCTCTGGTGCCCTGCAAAGATAGCTGAGACCAACAAGAAGAAAGACTCTTCTTTCCCAGCAAGGACTCAGTCCATGAAAAGCTATGGACTCTGTTTACTACAGCCCTCCTGAATTCCTCTTCCTCTCTGTAAAAGTGTTCTCCTTCCCCCAGTGTGCTGGGACTTGCATGTAGCTCACCATGGTTGTAGACCCCAAAGCTGCAATTCTCTGCTGATCCAGAATAAACTCATCTTGGTTGGAGAAATATCTGGCAATCTAGTTATTTCAGGTCAACAGAATACACTGCTTTTGTAATAAAGAAACAATAGAAAGCCTGCCAGATTTGACAATATTTTTAGATAATTCTGTTTGAAATAGATTATATATATTATACATATATAATTGGTAATCTAACTTTTCAATTAACAATATATTGTAGATAGGCTCCTAGGTCAACAAACACATTACTATACTATCACTTACAAATATTTACCTAAACAACCCAACCAGAGTCACATTTCAACTGTACAATAACCACAATAACTGAAAATGAATTAAATAAAATGCCAAATACACAGGGAATAAAAGGAAAATATTTTAAATAGGTTAGAATGTTTATATGTCCAAAAACAATGTAAAAATTCCTGAAAATTAGCAATAAATTTTAAAAATCAGTGATGAAAAATAATTATTCATAGTAATTTCTTTATTTTGATTATATTATCACCACAACCAATTTACTTTTGATCAAATTCTTTCCAAATTGCCTGAAGCCCAACTGTGTATGGAACTCCAGGATTTGTAGTGAGGGTGATCATGGGGAAGGAGAATGGGAAGAGAAGAAAGATTGGAAAATATTTTGGGGGCATTTAGAATTTTAATTTGCTCCATCAGTCCTGAAGTAAAAATATATATTTGAGTCAAAAATGCTACACTGAAATTGCACTTTAAAAAAGAAATTGGGATTCCTCCTTATCAGATTAATTCATGCAACTCTCCTAAGACATGGAAGGTTTGGAATGAGAAGATTCTTTTGTGGAATATCTATAAGTCTGATTTAAATTGTTAGAACTATGAATAAATAGGAAATAAATTTAGAAAAAAAGACTTAAAGAATTTTTCACTATGTGAAAAATTATTAAATGGTAAGTAGTGACCAGCTGCTTTGCATGGCCACTAAAATCCAAAACAAATGTCAAGTCATAAGAGAAGGACTTCATTTGACATAGGAACACTTTTGGTTTTTTGTCTTTCTTGGTAAAGAAATTTTTATAGGCACAAAATGAAAAGAATTTATAAATCACTTTTCTAAAAGATGTTTTCCCCTTAACCTGTCATGAAGATGGTGAAAAATAAACCAAATAAGCATTTATTAGGTCTTGGCTTCAAGAAAGGAAAACAAATTAAATGGTCTTTTTCAGGTTCCTCTAATCCTAATGCTTTATGGATGCTATTAAGAGGCCTATAATGGAAACAAATTAAATATAAATACAGTGAGGAGTGTGGGCAATTAAACAAATGGATCATGGGAGGTGTGATGATCAAGGCGGCAGGTTAGGAGCATGCTGGGCTCACCTCCACTCATGAACACATCCAAACAACAACTCTTGCTGAAATCAACCTGGGGAAGAGCAGAACAGCTCTTCTGCAACCAAGGCTGTAAAGAAAGATCCACACGGAGTCCGGTAGGAAGGGAGAATGATGTGGTCGGGACCTTCACCCTTAGCAGGGACACAGGAGAGGAGGGGACATCACAGGCTCAGGGATCCTCCTTGGGGAGTGAGGGATTCCGGCCCCACATTGGACAGCCCAGCCCTGGGATACAACACTGGAAGACAAGCCCCTTAGCTGGTTTGAAACCCAGTGGGGCTTACCAAAGGGCTGTAAGAAACTGGGCCTCTGCTCTTGAAGAGCACACAGACTTGCTTGCTCCCAGTCAAAGTGTGGAGGCAGCACATTGAAAACTGCCAGGGGCTCTGACCAGCTAGGCAGGGCTACTGCATCACACTCCCCGCCCACCCCTCACCTGGCTCCTGCTGTAGCCCCTCTTGCTCCAGCACTGCTTCCCACTAAAGCAGAGGGTGCCACTAACTACGAGAGTGTGCACACTTGGAGGGAACAGAGCTGGCTTGGATCCAAGCCCTGCCTCTGACCAGGGCGTAGGCAGCCATTGCCAGCACATGTGTCCCTGTGCACTCTTGGGAGGGAGCAAACTCAGCTCAGTAGTGTGATACCAACCCCTCCAGCCACAACCCAGCCTCTAGCCAAGCAAGCACATCAGGGATAAAGTGAAATCAGAAAAGAAGTACAGCCTCAAGCCCTCAGGCCCTGAATCTATATCCCAAACCAAGGCTGAGACTGCCATCACACCTGGAAGAAACCCAACTTCCTCAGGGCTTCTGTTCCAGCCCCTGTGGCTCTGACCGCACCCTTGACAGGGTGGTGATGGCCACTGAGCAGAGGAGAAGCCCCAGCTTGCACCTGGCTCTGGCTCTAGCCCCTCCAACTCTGCCCCTACCTCCCACCAAGGTGGTAGCTGCCAGTGCACGCTGGGAGAAGACGTGGCCTATGCTAATGTCAGACCCAGCTCTCCCACCAAAGCCACTGGGCACACACAGACTTCATAGAGACAGTCCCACACAAGGACACACTTTCACGATCAGAGTAGGCAACTGTTTCACCTAATTTTACAGAGACAGAGGAAGTCAAACAAAATGAGAAGACAGAGAAGAATACATTTCAAAAGAAATAACAAGAAAAAACCCTGAAAAGAAAATCTTAATGAAACAGAGGTAAATAATTTACCTGATAAAGAGTTCAAAGCAATAGTAATGAAAATGCTAACTGAACTTGGGGAAAAAAAGAATACAAGAACACAGTGAGAATTTTAATAAAGAACTAGAAAATATTAAAAAAAAAGAACTGAAGAATACAATAACTGGTATGAAAAGTACAGTAGAGGGAATTAACAGCAGATGAGGTGATACAGAAGAGCATATTAGTGATCTGGGAGATAGAATAATGGAAATTACCCAATCAGAACACCAAAAAAAAAAACAATTTTAAAAAAATGAGGCTAGTTTAAGGGACCTCTAGGTCAACATCATGCATACTAACATTCATATAATATGGGTCCCAGAAGGAGAAGAGAGAGAGAAAGGGGTACAAAATGTATTTGATGAAATCATGACTCAAAAATTTCCTGACACCAAAGAAGGAAACAGATATTCAGGTATAGGAAGCACAGAGGGTCCCAAGCAAGATGAACACAATGAGACTCCCACCAAGACCTATCATAATTAAAATGGCAAAAGTTAAAGAGAGGATTCTAAAAGCAGCAAGAGAAAAACAAAGAGTCAAAACAGTTACAGGGAACTCCCATAAGGCTTTCAGCTGATCTTTCTGCAGAAACATTGCAGGCCAGAAGGGAGTGGTATGATATATTCAAAGTACTGAAAGGGAAAAAAAAAACCTACCACTTAGGATACTCTACCCAGCAACGCTGTCATTCACAACTGAAGAAGAGATAAAGGGCTTCTCAGACAAATAAAAACTAAAGGAGTTCATCATTACCAAACCAACCTTTCAAGAAGTGTTAAAGGGTCTTCTTTCAGTGAAAAAGAAAAGGTTACTACAAGAAGGAAGAAATTATAGGAAGGGGAAAATCCTTCTGGTAAAGGCTGTGGGTCAACCATTAAATAAGATTAATAGGTTAAAAGATTAAAACACAAAAACTGTAAAATCAACTATAACTACAATAAATATTTAGGGATAGCCACGATGATTTAAAATATGACACCTGGGGCTTCCCTGGTGGCGCGGTGGTTGAGAGTCCACCTGCCGATGCAGGGGACACAGGCTCATGCCCCGGTCCAGGAAGATCCCACATGCCGCGGAGTGGCTGGGCCCGTGAGCCATGGCCACTGAGCCTGCATGTCCGGAGCCTGTGCTCCGCAACGGGAGAGGCCACAACAGTGAGAGGCCCGTGTACTGCAAACAAAACAAAACAAAACATGACACCAAAAACACAAGGCTTGGGGAAGGGAGTAAAAAATGTAGAGCTTTTAGAGAATGTATTTGAATTTAAATGACTATCAATTTAAAACAAGTAGATACAGGTCAACATATATGACCTGCATAGTAACCACAAATCAAACCTATAATAGATATACAAACACTAGAGAGGAATACAAACTTAACACTAATGAGGGTCATCAAAGCATAAGGTAAGAGACTAAAAGAAAATGAAAAGAACAGAGAAGAACTACAAAAAAAACCCCAGAAAACAAATAACAAAATGGCAATAAGTACATACCTATCAATAATCACTTGGACTAAATGCCCCAAACCAAATACATAGAGTGGCTGATTGGATAGAAAAAAAAAAAGACCCATCTATATGCTGCCTACAAGAGACTCACTTCATAGCTAAAGACACACACAGACTGAAAGTGAGGGGATGGAAAAAGATATTCCATGTGAAACAAAAGGAAAACTGTGGTAGCAATACTCATATCTGACAATATAGACTTTAAAACAAAGTCTATAATAAAAAACAAAGAAGCACATTATATAACGATAAAGGATCGATACAAGAAGAGATTAGAACATTCGTAAACATATACGCATCTAGTACGGAGCACCTAAATAACTAAAGCAAGTATTAACGGATATAAAAGGGTAAACTGACAGTAATACAATAATATTAAGGGACTTTAACACCCCACTTACATCAACAGACAGATTTTCTGAACAGAAAATCAATAAGGAAACACTGGCCTTAAATAACACATTAGACCAGTTGGATTTAATAGACATTACAGGACAATGCATCTAAAAAAGGCAAAATACACATTCTTTTCAAGTGCACATAAAATTTTCTCCAGGATAGGTCACATTCTAGGCTACAAAACAAGTCTCAAGAAATTTAAGAGGATACAAATTATATCAAGCATCTTTTCCAACCACAACGGCATGAAACTAGAAATCAATTGCAGGAAAAAAAGGGGGAAAACAAACATGGGGGAGACTAAACAACATGCTATGAAAAAAACTAATGGGTCAATGAAGAATTCAAAGACAAAGTCAGAAAATACCTTGAAACAAATGAAAATAAAAGCACAACTTTCCAAAATCTATGGGAAAAAGCAAAAGAAGTTCTCAGAGGGAAGTTTATAATGATACAAGCCTACCTCAAGAAACAAGAAAAATCTCTCAAATAAACATCTTAACCTTAGAAAAAGAAGAACAAACTAAGCCCAAAGTCAGCAGAGGAAGGAGATCATAAAAAGATCAGAGTGGGAATAAATAAAATTGAGAAAAACAAAAAAAAAATAGAATAAATCTATGAAACCAAGGGCTAGTTTTTTTTTTTAACAGGAAAACAAAATTGGTAAGCCTTTAGCAATGCTTATTAAGAACAAAATTGCAAGGACCCAAATAAGCAGAATAAGAAATGAAAGAGGAGAAATAACCAATACCATAGTGATACAAAAAAATCATAAGAGAATACTACAAACGGTTATATGCCAACAAATTGGACAATCTAGAAGAAATGGACAAATTTCTAGAAAAATACACATGCCAAGACTGAATCAGGAAGAAACAGACAATCTGAACAAGACCAATCACTAGTAGTGAAACTAAATTTGGAACAACAACAAAATGCCCAGCAAACGGAAGTCCAAGACCAAACAGCTCAGGGAAATTCTACCAAGCATATAAAGAAGAGTTAATACCTATCCTTCTCAAAGTATCCAAAAAAACTTAAGAGGAGGAAATACTCCCAAATTCATTCTACAAGGCTACGATTATCCTGATACCAAAACAAGACAGACACTACAGAAAAAAGAAAATTACAACCCAATATCTCTGATTAATAAAGGTGCAATAATCCTCAACAAAATGTTAGCAAACCAAATTCAACAATATATAAAAAGGATAATTCACTGTGATCCAGTGGGATTTATAGCAGGGATGCTATGATGGTTCAATATCCACAAATCAATCAATGTGATACACCACAATAACAAAAAGAAGGGTAAAAATCACATGCTCATCTCAATAGATGCAGAAAAGCATTGGACAAAATTCAACACCCATTCATGATAAAAACTCTCAAAAAAATTGATATAGAGGGAACATAGCACAACAAAAAAGCCATTTGTTACAAACCCACAGCTAACATCATGCACAATGGTGAAAAACTAAAACAAGACAAGTATGCCCACTCTCACCATTTCTATTTCAAGACAAATATGCCCACTCTCACCATTTCTATTTAACATAATATTGGATATCCTAGCTACAGCAATTAGACAAGAAAAAGAAATAAAAGGAATCCAAATTGGAAGGGAAGAAGTAAAACTGTCACTATTTTCAGATGACATGTATAGAAAACCCTGAAGTCTCCACCAGAAAACTATAAGAGCTAATAAATGAATTCACTGAAGTTGCAAGATACAAGATTAATATACAGAAATCTGTTGCTTTTCTAAACACTAATAATGAACTATCATAAAGAGAAAGCAAGCAAATAATGTCACTTAAAATTGCATCAAAAAGAATAAAATACCTACAAATAAACTTAACCAAGGAGGTGAAAGACCCATACTCTGAAAACTATAAGACATTGATTAAGGAATTGAATAAATAAATGGAAAGATATCACATGTTCATGGATTGGAAGGATTAAAAAATTTTAAATGTTCATTCTACTCAAGGCAATCTACAGATTTAATGCAGTAGCTATCAAAATACCAATGACATTTTTCACAGAACTAGAACAAATAATGCTAAAATTTGTATGGAACCACAAAAGACCCCAAAGAGCCAAAGCAATCTTGAAAAAAAAGAACAAAGCTGGAGGTATCACACTTGCTGACCTCAGACTATACTACAAAGCTACAGTAATCAAAACACTATGGGGCTTCCCTGATGGCACAGTGGTTGACAGTCCGTCTGCTGATGCAGAGGACATGGGTTCGTGCCCCAGTCCGGGAGGATCTCACATGCCGCGGAGCGGCTGGGCCTGTGAGCCATGGCCGCTGAGCCTGCACGTCCAGAACCTGTGCTCCACAACGGGAGAGGCCACAACAGTGAGAGGCCCGTGTACTGCAAAAACAAAACAAAAAAACCCACTATGATACTGGCACAAAACAGATACATAGACCAATGGAACAGAATAGAGAGCCCAGAAATGAAAAAATGCACATATGGCCAATTAACCTATGAAAAAGGAGACAAGAATATACAATGGGGAAAAGACAGGCTCTTCAATAAGTGGTGTTGGGAAAACAGTTACATGTGAAAGAATAAAATTAGAACATTTTCTCACACCATATACAAAAATAAACTGAAAATGGATTAAAGATCTAAATGTAAGACCAGAAACCATAAAACTCCTAGAAGAAAACATAGCCAGTGCCCTCTTTGACATAAGTCTCAGCAATATCTTTCTGGATCTGTCACCTCAGGCAAGGGAACAATAGCAAAAATAAACAAATGGACCTAATTAAACTTAAAAGCTTTAGCACAGTGAAGAAAATAATCAACAAATTGAAAAGTTAACCTACTGAATGGGAGAATATGTTTGTAAATGATGCATTTGATAAGGGCTTAATATCCAAAATATATAAAGAGCTAATATAACTCAATATCAACAAAACACACAACTTGATCAAAAAATGGGCAGAATCTAGATAGACATTTCTCCAAAGAAGACATATGGATAGCCAAAAGTCACATGAAAAAATGCTCAATATTGCTAATTATTAGAGAAATGCAAATCAAAACTACCATGAGATATCACTTCACACCAGTCGGAATGGCCATGATGAAAAAGTCTACAAATAATAAATGCTGGAGAGGGTGTGGAGAAAAGAGAACCCTCCTACACTGTTCATGGGAATGTAAATTGGTGCAGTCACTATGGAGAACAGTATGGAGGTTCCTTAAAAAACTAAACATAGAGCTACCATATGATTCTGCAATCCTACTTCTGGGCATATATCCAAGAGAAAACCATAATTCAAAAAGATACATGCACCTCAATATTCATTGCAGTACTATTTACAACAGCCAAGACATGGAAGCAACCAAAGTGCCCATCAACAGAGGAATGCATAAAGATGTGATATATAAATATATATAGATATATATAAAGATATAGATATAATGGAATATTACTCAGCCATAAAAAGAATGAAATAATGCCATTTGCAGCAACATGGATGGACATAGAGATTATCATACTAATGAAGTCAGACAGAGAAAAACAAGTATCATGATAGCACTCATATGTGGAATCTAAAAAAATGATACAAATGAATTTATTTACAAAAAAGAAACAGACTCACAGACATAGAAAACAAACTTATGGTTACGAAAGGGGAAAGCAGGGAAGCGATAAATTAGGAATTTGGGAGTAACATATACACACTAAAATAGGTAAACAATAAGGACCTATTGTATAACACAGGGAACTATACTCAATATTTTTTAATAACCTATATGGGAAAAAATCTGAAAAAGAATATATGTATATATAACTGAATCACTTTGCTGTATACCTGAAACTAACAACAACATTGTAAATCAACTATATTTTGATAAAAAATAAATTTTAAATAGATGTATTTAGAGTTCAATTTGTGCAATTAAATCCTGAGTTCACTCAAAATTCCCTTCAAAGCAGATACTGTAATAAAACAATTCGGTGGGGGAGGGGCAGTTATTGAGTGCAGGGAAGGGTGCTATTATTCAGGCAAATCTTACCGCACCGGACAGAGAAGCCATAAACAGAAGCAATTACAAGCGAAAGTATTCTCACATCCCACCCATCAAGGCATGATTATGGAAAGCTCTGTTCCTCTCATTCCCTGCCTTTGCATGCTTAGCACTTTTTTCCCTTTCACACTCCTCAGCTGCTTGGGCCTGGCAGGTAGAAAAATCCTAGTCCCTACTAGTACCAAGGCAGCCTCACAGGGAGCAAATATAGAGATGGAGAGGGAGAAGGAGCTATATGTATACACAGCATAAGTAATTCTTCTCTACTGTGACTATTAAGAAATTAATCTGATTATTAGGCACAATACAATCTATATATTCAAATGAGCACTATCCTTTCACATTTCAGACTAACAGCAAACAATCACTATTATCTAGTGAGTGCTTACCATATGCCAGCCAGGCACTGTTACAAGCACTCAACATGCATCACCACTTTTAATCTCACAATAATCCTAGAAGGTGGGCACTATTAATATCCCCAGATTACAGATGAGGAAACTGAGGCACAGAGAAGTCCAATAACTTTTAACCCTCAACAGCAGACCCAGGACTTAAACCCAGTATTATTCCAAAGCCTGTGCTTTTAATAATGACCCTACCAACCTGCCTGTCAATATTACATTCTTTTTCCAATTATGCTCTTATTCTTGAAAATTCCTCTTTAGCAATTTCCCTCAGGGCCAATATATCAGTCACAGAAGAATACTTGTCTCAGTAATTTATAACCATTCCACATTTTATTTTTTTTAAATGATAACATCTTACTTGAACTCATTATTCACTGTTCTAGTAACTATGGAAGATATAAAGATACAGCAAATAAATGGGAAAAAAATAAAATAGAACAGACCCTAGCACCAAGTATGTACTAACTGTTTCAAACTAAAAGTATTTTCACTCGAGGCTTCATTGAGGCAAAAGTCAGAACAGTTCAAAAATATGTTGGTGCTAGGAAACCATCAATGAAATTAAAAGACAACCTACAGAATGGGAGAAAATATTTGCAAATAATGCAACCAACAAAGGGTTAATAACCAAAATATACAAACAGCTCATACAGCTCAATATCAAAACACAAACAACCCAAACAAAAATGGGCAGAAGTCTAAAATAGACAGTTTTCCAATGAAGACATACAGATAGTTAACAGGCCCATGAAAAGACATTCAACACTGCTAATTATTAGAGAAATGAAAATCAAAGCTGCAAGAGGTACCACCTCACCCCAGTCTGAATGGTCATCATCAAAACGTCTACAATAATAAATGCTGGCGAGGGTATGGAGAAAAAGGAGCCCTCCTATACTATTGGTGGGAGTAAATTGGTGCAGCCACTGTGAAGACAGTATGGAGGATCCTTAAAAATCTAAAAATAGAACTATCATATGATCCAGCAATTTCATATCTGGTTATATATCTGGAAAAAAATGAGAACACTAATTTGAAAAAATACATGTACCCCAATGTTCATAGCAGCATTATTTACAATAGTGAAGACATGGAAACAATCCAAGTGTCCATCAACAGTGATTGGATAAAGAAGCTGCAGTATGTACAAGGGCATGAAACTAGAAATCTACCATGGGAACAGAAATGAGAAAAAAAAAATGATTACATGGAGACTAAACAACATGCTTCTAAAACACCAATGAGTCAACAAGGAAATCAAAAAGGAAATTTAAAAATACCTTGAGACAAATGACAATGAAAACACAACCACACAAAATCTATGGAATGCAGCAAAGGCAGTTCTTAGAGGGAAGTTCATAGCAATATGACTTTCCTTAAAAACAAGAAAAAACTCAAATAAAAAACCTAACCTACCACCTAAAAGAATTAGAAAAGGAACAACAACAACAAAAAGTCAGTATTAGGAAGGAAATAATAAAGATCAGGGAGAAAATAAATAAAATAGAGTTTAAAAAATAGAGAAGATCAATAAAACCAAGAGCTGGTTATTTGAAATGGTAAACAAAATTGACAAACCTCTGGCCACACTCACCGAGAAGAAAAGAGAGAGAACCCAAATAAACAAAAAAAGAAGAGAAAAAGGAGAAATCTCAATTGATACCAGAGAAATGCAAAAAACCCTAAGAGATTGCTATGAACAACTATATGCCAACAAATTTGACAACCTAGAAGAAATGGACAAATTTCTAAAAACATAGCCCACCAAAACTGAATCAAGGAGAAACAGATAATTTGAACAGACCAATCACTAGAAGTGAAAAAGAATCTGTAATTTTAAAACTCCCTACAAAACAAAACTTCAGGACCAGATGGCTTCACAGGTGAATTCTTCCAAACATACAAAGAAGAACTTACACCAATTCTTCTCAAAATCTTGAGAAAGATTGAAGAGGAGGGAACACTCCCAAACACATTCTATGAATCCACCATCACCCTGATACCAAAACCAAACAAAGACACCACCAAGAAAGAAAATTACAGGCCAATATCTTTGATGAATATAGATGCAAAAATTCTCAATAAGATATTAGCAAACTGAATCCAACAACACATAAAGAAGATCATACACCATGTCCAAGTGGGATTCATCCCAAGTTCACAAGGATGGTTCAATATATGCAAATCAATCAGTGTAATATACCACATTAACAAAAGAAAAGGAAAAAACCACATGATTATCTCAATAGATGCAGAAAAAGTATTTGACAAACTTCAACATCCATTCATGACAAACACACTTACCAAAGTGGGTATACAGGGGACATATCTCAACATAGTAAAAGCTATTTATGACAAACCCACAGCCAATATAATACTTAATGGTGAAAAGCTGAAAGCCTTCCTTCTAAAATCTGGAAAAAGACAAGGATGCCCACTCTCACTACTTCTATCCAACATAGTATTGGAAGTCCTGGTCACAGCAATCATACAAGAAAAAGAAATAAAAGGTATCCAAATTGGAAGGGAAGAGGTAAAATTGTCACTATATGCAGATGACAGGATACTATATATAGAAAACCCTAAGGACTCCATACAAAAACTACTAGATCTAATAAATGAATTCAGCAAAGTAGCAGGACACAAGAGTAACATTCAGAAATTGGTTGCATTTCTTTACACTAACAATGAATTAGAAAGGGAATTTTTTAAAAAAAACACCTTTAAAAATTGCGCCAAGATCTACACGTGGAACAACTCCAACAGAACACCTACTGAACGCTGGCAGAAGACCTCAGACCTCTCAAAAGACAAGAAACCCCCCCACGTACCTGGGTAGGGCAAAAGAAAAAAGAATAAACAGAGACAAAAGGATAGGGATGGGTTCTGCACCAGCGGGAGGGAGCTGTGAAGGAGGAAAAGTGTCCACACACTAGGAAGCCCCTTCACGGGCGGAGACTGCGGGTGGCGGAGTGGGGGAGCTTCGCAGCCATGGAGGAGAGCACAGCAACAGGTGTGCGGAGGGCAAAGCAGAGAAATTCCCACACAGAGGATCGGTGTCGACCGGCACTCACCAGCCCAAGAGGCTTGTCTGCTCACCTGCCACGGCGGGCGGGGCTGGGAGCTGAGGCTCGGGCTTTGGTCAGATCCCAGGGAGAGGACTGGGGTTGGCAGCGTGAACACAGCCTGCAGGGGGTTAGTGCACCACGGCTGGCCGGGAGGGAGTCCGGGGAAAAGTCTGGACCTGCCGAAGAGGCAAGAGACTTTTTCTTCCCTCTTTATTTCCTGGTGCGCGAGGAGACGGGATTAAGAACGCTGCTTAAGGGAGCTCCAGAGACGGGCGCGAGCCGCGGCTAAAAGCGCGGACCCCAGAGACAGACATGAGATGCAAAGGCTGCTGCTGCCGCCACCAAGAAGCCTGTGTGTGAACACAGGTCACTATCCACAACCCCCTTCTGGGGAGACTGTGCAGCCCGCCACTGCCAGCGTCCCGGGATCCAGGGACAACTCCCCCGGGAGAACGCACAGCGCGCCACAGGCTGGTGCAACATTACGCCAGCCTCTGCCGCCGCAGGCTCGCCCTGCACTCCGTGACCCTCTCTACCCCTGGCCTGAGTGAGCCAGAGCCTCCGAATCAGCGGCTCCTTTAACCCCATCCTGTCTGAGCAAAGAACAGATGCCCTCCGGCGACCTACACGCACAGGCGGGGCCAAATCCAAAGCTGAGCCCCTGGGAGCTGTGAGAACAAAGAAGAGAAAGGGAAATCTCTCCCAGCAGCTGCAGAAGCAGATTAAAGCTCCACAATCAACTTGATGTACCCTGCATCTGTGGAATACATGAATAGACAACGAATCATCCCAAATTAAGGAGGTGGACTTTGAGAGCAAGATTTATTATTCTTTCCCCTTTTCCTTTTTTTGTGTGTATGTGTATGCTTCTGTGTGAGATTTTGTCTGTATACCTTTGCTTCCACCATTTGTCCAAGGGTTCTATCCGTCTGTCTTTTCTTCTTCTTAATAATTACTTTTTATTTTAATAACCGTATTTTATTTTACTTTATCTTCATTCTTTCTTTCCTTCCTTCCCTCCTTTAGACAACGAATCATCCCAAATTGAGGAGGTGGACTTTGAGAGCAAAACAGGAACACAACCCCACCCATTAGCAGAGAGGCTGCCTAAAATCATAATAAGGCCACAGACAACCCAAAACACACCACCAGACGTGAACCTGCCCACTAGAGAGACAAGATCCAGCCTCATCCACCACAACATGGGCACTAGTCCCCTCCACCAGGAAGCCTACACAACCCACTGAACCAATCTTAGCCACTGGAGACAAACGTCAAAAACAGCGGGAACTACGAACCTGCAGCCTGCAAAAAGGAGACCCCAAACACAGTAAGATAAGCAAAATGAGAAGACAGAAACACACACAGCAGATTAAGGAGCAAGATAAAAACCCACCAGACCTAACAAATGAAGAGGAAATAGGCAGTCTACCTGAAAAAGAATTCAGAATAATGATAGTAAAGATGATCCAAAATCTTGGAAATAGAATAGACAAAATGCAAGAAACGTTTAAAAAAGACCTAGAAGAACTAAAGATGAAACAAACAATGATGAACAACACAATAAATGAAATGAAAAATACTCCAGATGGGATCAATAGCAGAATAACTGAGGCAGAAGAACGGATAAGTGACCTGGAAGATAAAATAGTGGAAATAACTACTGCAGAGCAGAATAAAGAAAAAAGAATGAAAAGAACTGAGGACAGTCTCAGAGACCTCTGGGACAACATTAAACGCACCAACATTTGAATTAGAGGGGTTCCAGAAGAAGAAGAGAAAAAGAAAGGGACTGAGAAAATATTTGAAGAGATTATAGTTGAAAACTTCCCTAATATGGGAAGGAAATAGTTATTCAAGTCCAGGAAGCACAGAGAGTCCCATACAGGATAAATCCAAGGAGAAATACGCCAAGACACATATTAATCAAACTGTCAAAAATTAAATACAAAGAAAACATATTAAAAGCAGCAAGGGAAAAACAACAAATAACACACAAGGGAATCCCCATAAGGTTAACAGCTGATCTTTCAGCAGAAACTCTGCAAGCCAGAAGGGACTGGCAGGACATATTTAAGTGATGAAGGAGAAAAACTTGCAACCAAGATTACTCTACCCTGCAAGGATCTCATTCAGATTTGATGGAGAAATTAAAACCTTTACAGACAAGCAAAAGCTGAGAGAGTTCAGCACCACCAAACCAGCTTTACAACAAATGCTAAAGGATCTTCTCTAGGCAAGAAACACAATAGAAGGAAAAGACCTACAACAACAAACCCAAAACAATTAAGAAAATGGGAATAGGAACATACATATCGATAATTACCTTAAATGTAAATGGACTAAATACTCCCACCAAAAGACACAGATTGGCTGAATGGATACAAAAGCAAGACGCATATATTTGCTTTCTACAAGAGACCCACTTCAGACCTAGAGACACATACAGACTGAAAGTAAGGGGATGAAAAAAGGTATTTCATGAAAATGAAACCAAAAGAAAGCTGGAGTAGCAATTCTCATATCAGACAAAATAGACTTTAAAATAAAGACTATTAGAAGAGGCAAAGAAGGACACTACATAATGATCAAGGGATCGATCCAAGAAGAAGATATAACAATTGTAAATATTTATGCACCCAACATAGGAGCACCTCAATACATAAGGCAAATACTAACAGCCATAAAAGGGGAAATCGACAGTAACACATTCATAGTAGGGGACTTTAACACCCCACTTTCACCCATGGACAGATCATCCAAAATGAAAATAAATAAGGAAAACCAAGCTTTAAAAGATACATTAAACAAGATGGACTTAATTGATATTTATAGGAAATTCCATCCAAAAACAACAGAATACACATTTTTCTCAAGTGCTCATGGAACATTCTCCAGGATAGATTATATCTTGGGTCACAAATCAACCCTTGGTAAACTTAAGAAAATTGAAATTGTATCAAGTATCTTTTCCAACCACAACGCTATGAGACTAGATATCAATTACAGGAAAAGATCTGTAAAAAATACAAACACATGGAGGCTAAACAATACACTACTTAATAACGAAGTGATCACTGAAGAAATCAAAGAGGAAATCAAAAAATACCTAGAAACAAATGACAATGGAGACACAACGACTCAAAATCTATGGGATGCAGCAAAAGCAGTTCTAAGAGGGAAGTTTATAGCAATACAATCCTACCTTAAGAAACAGGAAACATCTCGAATAAACAACCTAACCTTGCACCTAAAGCAATTAGAGAAAGAAGAACAAAAAACCCCCAAAGTTAGCAGAAGGAAAGAAATCATAAAAATCAGATCAGAAATAAATGAAAAAGAGATGAAGGAAACGATAGCAAAGATCAATAAAACTAAAAGCTGGTTCTTTGAGAAGATAAACAAAATTGATAAACCATTAGCCAGACTCATCAAAAAAAAAAGGGAGAAGACTCAAATCAATAGAATTAGAAATGAAAAAGGAGAAGTAACAACTGACAAAAGATCATGAGAGATAACTACAAGCAACTCTCTGCCAATAAAATGCACAACCTGGAAGAAATGGACAAATTCTTAGAAAGGCACAACCTGCCAAGACTGAATCAGGAAGAAATAGAAAATATGAACAGACCAATCACAAGCAGTGAAATTGAAACTGTAATTAAAAATCTTCCAACAAACAAAAGCCCAGGACCAGATGGTTTCACAGGCGAATTCTATCAAACAATTAGAGAAGAGCTAACACCTATCCTTCTCAAACTCTTCCAAAATATAGCAGAGGGAGGAACACTCCCAAACTCATTCTACAAGGTCACCATCACCCTGATACCAAAACCAGACAAGGATGTCACAAAGAAAGAAAACTACAGGCCAATATCACTGATGAACATAGATGCAAAAATCTTCAACAAAATACTAGCAAACAGAATCCAACAGCACATTAAATGGATCATACACCATGATCAAGTGGGGTTTATTCCAGGAATGCAAGGATTCTTCAATATATGCAAATCAATCAACATGATACACCATATTAACAAATTGAAGGAGAAAAACCATATGATCATCTCAATAGATGCAGAGAAAGCTTTCGACAAAGTTCAACACCCATTTATGATCAAAACTCTGCAGAAAGTAGGCACAGAGGGAACTTTCCTCAACATAATAAAGGCCATATATGACAAACCCACAGCCAACATTGTCCTCAGTGGTGGAAAACTGAAAGCATTTCCACTAAGATCAGGAACAAGACTACCCAAAGCATTCTGCAGATTTTATATGATCCTTATAAAATTACCCATGATACTTTTCACAGAACTAGAACAAATAATCCAAAAATTTATATGGAACCATAAAAGATCCAGAATTGCCAAAGCAATGCTGAGGGAAAAAAACAAAGCAGGAGGCATAACTCTCCCAGACTTCAGACAATACTACAAAACTACAGTAATCAAAACAGTGTGGTATTGGTACAAAAATAGACATAAGGATCAATGGAACAGAATAGAGAGCCCAGAAATAAATCCACATGGTCAATTAATCTTTGACAAAGGAGGCAAGAATATAAAATGGGAAGAAGTTCTTCAGCAAGTAGTGCTGGGAAGGTTAGCTGCATGTATATCAATGAAGTTAGAATACACTCTCACACCATGCACAAAAGTAAACTTAAAATAGCTTAGTGACTCAAACATAAGACATAGTACCATAAAACTCCTAGAAGAGAGCACAGGCAAAACGTTCTCTGACATAAGTTACAGCAGTGTTTTCTTAGGTCAGTCTCTCAAGACAATAGAAATAAAAACAAAAATAAATAAATGGGACCTAGTCAAACTTACAAGGTTTTGCACAGCAAAGGAAACCATAAAAAAGAAAAATGAAGAAACCTACAGAATGGGAGAAAATATTTGCAAATGATGCGACTGAGAAGGGCTTAATCTCCAAAATATACAATCAGCTCATACAACTCAACAACAAAAAAACAAACAACCCAATGAAATAATGTGTAGAAGACCTTAATCGACATTTCTCTAAAGAAGACATACAGATGGCCAGTAGGCACATGAAAGGATGCTCAATACCACTAATTATTAGAGAAATGCAAATCAGAACTACAGTGAGGTATCACCTCACACTGGTCAGAATGGCTATCATCAAAAAAGTCTCCAAACAGTAAATGCTGTAGAGGGTGTGGAGAAAGGGGAACCCTCCTACACTGTTGGTGGGAATGTAAATTGGTGCAGCCACTATGGAGAACAGTATGGAGGTGTCTCAGAAAACTAAAAATACAATTACCATATGATCCAGCAATCCCAGTCCTGGGCATATACCCGGACAAAACTATAATTCAAAAAGATACATACACCCCTGTGTTCATGGCAGCACTATTCACAACAGCCAAAACATGGAAACAACCTAAATGTCCATTGACAGATGAATGGATAAAGAAGATGTGGTACACATATACAATGGAATATTACTCAGCCATTAAAAAGAACAAAATACTGCCATTTGCAGCAACATGGATGCGACTAGAGTTTATCATACTAAGTGAAGTAAGTCAGAAAGAGAAAGACAAATACCATATGATATCACTTACATGTGGAATCTAAAATATGGCACAAATGAACCTACCTACAAAGCAGAAATTCATAGAGATAGAGAACAGATTTGTGGCTTCCAAGGGTTGGGTGGGAGGGAGAGGCATGGACTAGGAGTTTGGGATTGGTAGATGCAAACTATTATATATAGAATGGATAAACAATATGGTCCTACTGTACAGCACAGGAAACTATATCCAGTCTCCTAGGATAAACCATAATGGAAAAGAATATTAAAAAACTGCATATATTTCTATAACTGAGTCACTTTGCTATACAGCAGAAATTGGCACAACATTGTAAATCAACTAGACTTCACTTTAAAAAAAGAATTATGAGGGCTTCCCTGGTGGCGCAGTGGTTGACAGTCCACCTGCCGATGCAGGGGATGTGGGTTCGTGCCCCGGTCCGGGAAGAACCCACATGCCTTGGAGCAGCTGGGCCCGTGAGCCATGGCTGCTGAACCTGTGCATCCGGAGCCTGTGCTCCGCAACGGGAGAGGCCACAACAGTGAGAGGCCTGCGTACCACAAAAAAAAAAAAAAAAAGAATTATGAGAGAAAGTATGTAGCCGGTATAATTAATAAAATTAGAGAATTTTAAATTGCTGCAGCCGTTACGGAAAACAGTACGAAGATTCCTCAAAAAATTAATAGAACTACCATATGATCCAGGTATTCCACTTCTGGGTATTTATTCAAAGAATATGAAAACAGTAATGTGAAAATTTATATTCACCTCTATGTTCATGATTTACAGTATCCAAGATATGGAAACAACCTAAGTGCCCATCAACAGATGATGGATAGAGAAGATGTGGTATATATATATATATATATATATATATATATATATATATACACAATGAAATACTACTCAGCCATAAAACAACGCAATCTTGCCATTTGCAACAACATGGATGGACCTTGAACATCTTACGCTAAATTAAGTAAGTCAGATGGAGAAAGACAAATACAGTATGATTTCACTCACATATGGAATATAAAAAAAAACAGGCAAACAAAACAAAATAAATAACCAAAACAAACAAACCTGGAGATACTGAGAACAGAGTAGTGGTTACCAGATGGGAAGGGGTGGGAGGGGGGTGTGAAATGGGCAAAGTGGGTCAGTTGTATGGTGACAGATAGAAACTAAACTTTTGGTGGTGAACACACTGTACCGTATACTGAAAAAGAAATATAATGGGGCTTTCCTGGTGGCGCAGTGGTTGAGAGTCCACCTGCCAATGCAGGGGACACGAGTTCGTGCCCTGGTCCGGGAAGATCCCACATGCCGCAGAGCGGCTAGGCCCATGAGCCATGGCTGCTGAGCCTGCGCATCTGGAGCCTGTGCTCCGCAATGGGAGAGGTCACGACAGTGAGAGGCCCATGTACCGCAAAAAAAAAAAAGGAAATATAATGTTTTACACATGATACTTATGTTATAAACCAATATTACATCAATAACTTTTTAAATAAAAAAGGAAGATGTGGTATATATATATATATATATATATATATATATACACAATAGAATTCTACTAAGCCATAAAAAAAGAATAAAATTCTGCCATTTGCAGCAACGTGGATGAAGCTAGAGATTATTATGCTTAGTGAAATAAGTTAGAGAAAGACATGTCATGTATGATGTCATTTATATGTGGAATCTAAAAACTAATACAAATAAGTGTATAGCAAAACAGAAAAACAGACTCAACAGACATAGAAAACAAACTTATGGTTACCGAAGAGGAGAGGAAGTGAGGAAGTGGGGGTACTGCATTAACAAACTACTGTATATAAAATAGATAATCAACAAGGATATGCTGTACTGCACAGAGAATTATACCAATGATCTTGTAATAACGTATAATGGATTATAATCTAAAAAAATATGAATCACTTTGCTGCACACCTGAAACTAACAATATTGGAAATCAACTATACTTCAATTAAAAAATATGTTAGTGCCTTAGAGCTTGATAAAAATGCACATGGATTTTTAATCACATTAAAGCACAGAATGTGGTACACATTATGTACAATGGAATATTTATATTTTTCAACCATTAAAAAGAAGGAAATCTTGTAATTTGCAACACCATGGTTGAACCTAGAGGACATTATTCTAGTTGAAATAAGCCAGACAAAGTAAAAAAAAAAAGTTGATTTCGTATAAACAGAGAGAGTAGAATGGTAGTTGCCACAGGCTGGGGGGAGGGAGAAATGGGGTGATATAGATCAAATGGTACAAATTTTCAGTTATGAGAAGAATGAGTTCTGAGGATCTAATGTATGGCATGGTGACTATAGTTAATAACATGCTACTGTGTACTTAAAAGTCCCGAGAGTAAATCTTAGTATTCTCAGAACAACAACAAAAAAGTGTTAATTATGTGAGGTGATGGATTTGTTAATTATACTGATCTTGGTAATCATTTCACAAATGTATATCAAATCGTGTTATACACTCTAAATATATACAATTATATTTGTCAATTTTTCCCAATTACTCTTCAATAAAGTTCAAAAAAGACATTTTAAGACAAAACCAGAATAACTTATTTTCACTTTAATAATTCAAAATATTTATTAGTATTCTGTCAGTCTGCTCCTAGAGGAGCAGGGAAACAACAGTGAACAAAACAGTTAACAGCTCTACTGTTGTGGAGTCTATGTTTTAGTGGGAGACACATGATACACTAATCAAAATACAACATAATGCCAGAGAGAGACAAATGCTATGAAAAAATAAAGGGATAGAGTCTGAAGGAGGTTGCTATTTGGGGCAGATGATCAGGAAAACCTCTCTACAGAAGGGAATATTTAACAGAGAGCAGAAGGAAGAAAGGAGGTGAGCTGCAGCTCTGGAGGAGGAGCACCCGGTGGGTGCACATTGGAAATCTGAAGGCACAGCTGAAGGGGCGGCTGACGGGGTGGAAGGTTTGTTACAGTGTGAGGGAGAAATTTCCTTTATTTTATTACCATTATTTCGGGTACTGTTCATAGTCATACAAGTACTGGATCACTCATATAGTAAATATTTCTCGTGAGCCTATAAACCACACTTGGGCTCAGTGCTGGGGATAGTGGCCTATCACAAAATAAATATAAAATTCCACCTTGTGAAGGACAAGTGCATGGTGTGTAGGCCAGGGGCATCCTGCCCTGTTTTGGGGGGTTTGCCTGAGGAGGCTACATTCTAGCTGAGAGGTGAAGGGTGAGAAGAGTTAACCAGATGACAAGTGGGAAAAGCAGTATTCCAGGCAGAGAGAGCAGCATGTGCAAAAGCCCTGTGGCCACAGGGAACATGCAGGGAGCAGCTAAGAGTAGTGAAGTCTGGGTGGAGGTACAGCAGGAAGACATGGCAGAGACAGAGAATGCAGGGCTGTCCTCCTGTAGCCCGACTGAGGACGTGGTCTGTGAACTGTGAGCAGCTGGAGGCTACTGAAGTGTTTTAAGTCAATTAAGAGTCTCAGAGCTTGGAGATTCCTTAAGAACTTGAGAAGTACAGTTAGAAGTTGGGCAGGTTTCACTGTGTCTCTACTTGTTCAGGTTTTCCTACAGGTTTATTTTGATCCATCCAATGAAAACTTTAGCAGCTTTAAAAAAATTATCTAATGTAATAACATGAATGGGATTACACTAAGCAATAAAGTCTCAAAGAATTCCCATTCCAGGATTAGTCAAAGTTTTCTATTTTTATTAGATCATACTTGTTTATTATCCAGAAATCCCAAATAACGTTCTGTGAAGAACTAGCCCAAAATGTATCTCAGAGTGTCAAACTCTAAATTCTGCTCTGAAAATGCAGTTGAAGTAAGTGTACAGTTTTGGACTCTGGAATTGGAGTAAGACGTAGGATAAAAAATGGAACCAAGGACCATATTTGGAGAATATTCTCCATGAGAAGGATAATAAAGACCTGCCTAATAATGATAATAATCAGATAAGAAATAAGATAAGATAATAATCAGATAAGAAAAGGTTTTATGGAACTTCTGTTCCAGCACAATCAGTCCAGTGCCCATAGCACAATCAGTCCAGTGCCCACAAACCACTTATCTAGCAGCTGAGATATAAAGAATGATCCGATGGGACTTCCCTGGTGGTGCAGTGGGTAAGATTCCAAGGTCCCAATGCAGGGGGCCTGGGTCTGATCCCTGGTCAGGGAACTAGATCCCACATGCATGCCACAACTAAGAGTTCACATGCCACAACTAAGGATCCCGCCTGCCACAACTAAGGGGCTCATGCGCTGCAACTAAGGAGCTTGCCAGCTGAAACTAAGGAGACTGCTGGCTGAACCTAAGGAGCACATGTGCCACAACTAAGGAGCAGGAGAGCCACACCTATGGATCCTGCCAGACAAAACTAAGGAGCCCATGTGCTGCAACTAAGGAGACTTCCAGCTGCAACTAAGGAGACTGCTGGCTGCAACTAAGGAGCCCACGAGCCACAACCAAGGAGCCCACCGGCTGCAACTAAGACCCAGTGCAACCAAATAAATAAATAACAAATATTAAAAAAAAGAGAATGCTCCCAGGCACTTCCTGCAAAAGTTGATAAAGAACTGTCTGCTATTAAATAAGTTAATACCTGAGGAAGCAAAGGCAAAAGCAAAGAGCAAAATGATATGGGAACATCAAACTCTGGGGAACGTGGAGAGCTGGGGCAGGCATCCCAGGTCCACATGAATTGGCTCAGAGGAGCTCATAAGAATTACACAAAGATTACAGAATGTGGAGAGAAATACCCTGGAAATAGATGAAGGGACAATTCAAGAAAAGGCATGAAGGTATGAGACTCAGGGTAGAGACTGTGAAAGATATTTGTTTTACTTTTGTTCAATTCACAAACTCAGAGAAAACCCAAAGGGAAGGATATAAAAATATTCAAAAGTAATTGAACATGTCAAACAATATATTAGGAAACATCTTAAATTTGGAACAATTAGAATTTGAGAGATTATACAGCTGACATTTCCAGTGCATGTCCTTGACATCATGCAGTGAACAAGGTCCCATGACTCTCTGCCTGGGGGCTTCCTCCCAGCCACCCCAAGAGGCCAGGAGTGACTGAAGGTCACCCATGGAGTAGCCCTTAGTCACTTGTGGCTGAGAAAAGAAAAAAACCCCAAAACCGCTACCTTTAATTTGGCATATAGGACAACTCTGAAACATCTCGTACAATGTATCCCAGATAATAATCTATGGATCTGATTTTTTAAAAATAAATTTATTTATTTATGGCTGTGTTGGGTCTTCATTGCTGCGTGTGGGCTTTCTATAGTTGAGGTGAGTGGGGGTTACTCTTAGTTGTGGTGCGAAGGCTTCTCATTGTGTTGGCCTCTTACTGTGGAGCACCAGGCTCTAGGCACGCAGACTTCAGTAGTTGCAGCATGCAGGCTCAGTAGTTGTGGCTCACGGGGTCTAGAGCACAGGCTCAGTAGTTGTGGTGCATGGGCTTAGTTGCTCCGTGGCATGTGGGATCTTCCAGGACCAGGGATCGAACCTGTGTCCCCTGCATTGGCAGGCGGATTCTCAACCACTGCGCCACCAGGGAAGCCTGGATCTGATTATTAATGTTTCCTGTACTGGCTGCTTTCCCCTCTGTCTCATTTCCTCCCCACCCCACCCCCCACCACTATTTCATGGAACCACCTACTAAATAAACTATTTCACTTGGATTCTTGTCTTTTGGAAAATCCCAAAGTAAGAAAGTAATGGAATGTAATTTAGAACAGAGTTCTTTTAACTCTGGCTTGTGAGCCTAAGTTTATTGTAAAACCTTGTATTATGAAATACAAGGGGCATTTCTAACAACCAGGAGAGAGGAAGGTGGGATAAGGGAGTAGAAATAAATATTTTAAAGCAATTTAAAAGAACAAAGAGCTTGATAGAAAGATGAACGGTCATACATTTGTGATATTCCTAAGTGAAATAATACCTTAACTGTATTAGGAGGTTCAGCTTTCCTAACTCTGTAGTTAATTTAAAAATTAAAAGAAAATATGAATCCATCTTTGGGCTAATAAAACAAAATAGTTGTCATGTTTTAGATTTCTTCTTACATACGCTATAGATTTCCTGCCCCCCACCTCAACACACACACAAAATTATCATAATAGCAATTCTAAACTGAATTCACAGTCTTGGGAATAAATGTGCTTATTTTTAGTTTGTATTTTATTTATTCTGTAATTTTGATTGACAATCAAATCTGTTCAGGAATATATGATTATTTAACACTTTTATGATTAAGCTTTTATTATTTTTGAAAAAGAATACAAAGTAGAACAAATGAAAACTATTATTCCAGCAACAAGTAATGGGTGAGTCATATCCTCATTATTAAGAGATTAAGTGCCCAGATAAACTATCAGTTTTCAAGGTACAATATTAGCCTGGCCACCAATCTCTACATCTTCCCATGAAGCTAGTTTCAAAAACAAAGATGTAAGAAATTTCTAGCAAAATAAATTCACCCCTTAAAAACACTATGTTGCACATTCTTGTATGAAAGCACTTTGTAAAATAGGGCTGTTATTTCCAAATTCCACCCTCCTTGGAGAAGATTCATTCTGAATCCTACCCCCAGGACTCTGCTGCATAATAGACCAGATTAAAAAAAGAAGATGGAAGCGTCTTGATTGCTTGACCCGACAAATGAAATTTCAGAATATTTCCCTGAAATCTGCTGCATCTACAGACTACCATATCTGTTTGCTAATTTCAACAGATTCAGACAAATGATATGTGATCAGCAAAAGAAGATTCTCACTTCATGATAATTAATGGATTGCAAAGGAACCCTAAAAAGCATGCTAAAAAAGTCTCAATTCATCAAAATAATGCTCATTTACCCAAGAAGCACCAACTTTGTAAATATATGTGTAAGTATATATATCATCATTTATTCATTCACATAATAAAATTTATTCAGCACCTATTATTTGCCAGATGCTGGGACAGGTATTAGGACATAAAAACCCTTTCCTTGACCTTGAATGTCTATAGATGGAAAGAGAGTAAAAGAATCATATATAAAATAGATGCAATAAAATGTTCCAAGTGTCATATTGCGTAACAAGTCTACTAATTCATTCACAGATTCATTCAACAACTCTGTACACCTACTGTGTGCTAAAGATCACTTCAATTCCAAGTAATTGAGGGGCAGAGTTACCTTAAAGGAAAGATAGTTTGTTATTTTAAACACATAATGGTACGATTCTATACATGTGTATTACATGGGTAATTGAGGAAAACTTATTAAATATGTAAATATCTTTCCTTTGCAAGCCAAGAAAAGAAATGAAAGCCCAAACCAGTTTAAAAAAGGTGTTAGAGAGCCATAAAATAATTGTCCTTACCAGGAATACAGAATTGTTCCTACAACAGATGTAAGTTTGCTGCTTTCTTGTTTTTGCTTTGCCAGGCCAAAGTCAGCTACAATTCAAGAAACAAAACAATTTGATTATATTTTCCCAGAATTAGCATTGTTCCTTAGCTTTTAACATTCTGCAAAAACAAAACAAAACAAAACAAAGAAAAAAGCTATTACAATTCACAAGAGAAAGCTTTTCTTGTTTTCCCTGTCAAAATGCCCCATGCGCCAATCTTCTGAACCACTCCCAGCCTTCATTAATGGTGTACATACATTAGGTCATTATGCTATATATATTGACATAATGAGGTTTCATTAAAAAATATTAAAAGAGTCTTTCTGACTGGAAGATAGAACAAAGTACTTATTGAACTTGTGATTCTACTTTTTTTTTTTTTTTTCTGTACGCGGGCCTCTCACTGTTGTGGCGTCTCCCGTTGCGGAGCACAGGCTCTGGACGCGCAGGCTCAGCGGCCATGGCTCATGGGCCCAGCCGCTCCGCGGCATGTGGGATCTTCCCGGACCAGGGAATGAACCCGTGTCCCCTGCATCGGCAGGTGGACTCTCAACCACTGCGCCACCAGGGAAGCCCCGTGATTCTACTTTTTTAGATTACCCTTTATAATTTTCAAATAAATAAAATGAATCTAATGTTTTGGCATATGGCAGTCATCACCTCATCCGGCTAAAAAAATAAACAAATATGGTAAGCCTAAATAATCACCATGAAGGTCTGAAAACCTGAAATGGATGGTATCTATTTGTACAAAGTCATAGTAAATAATAATGTTCACAATCATCTCAAAATACTTATATAATAATATAATTATATTAATACAATGGATTCTAATTTTTAAACTAGAACACTAAATATTTATATTTAATATTAGCATTAGCTATATTTTTCAAAGCACCTTCACATACTTCTATTTTTTAAGCCACTCAATAACTTAGATCAAAGTGGTAGAAACAGGGGTTTCCCTGGTGGCGCAGCGGTTGAGAGTCTGCCTGCCGATGCAGGGGACATGGGTTCGTGCCCCGGTCCGGGAAGATCCCACATGCCGCGGAGCGGCTGGGCCCGTGAGCCATGGCCGCTGAGCCTGCGCGTCCGGAGCCTGTGCTCCGCAACAGGAGAGGCCACAACAGTGAGAGGCCCGCGTACCGCAAAAAAAAAAAAAAAAAAAAAAAGTGGTAGAAATAGATATTATTCCTATTATCATTGTATGGATTTACAAACATTTCAAGAGGTTTAATTACTAGAATTAAACAAAAAGACAGTGTTGAACCAGGGCAAAAATTCAAGTTGCTATTCCTAATAGTTTGATGTTCACAATATCACTTTTTAAGTGTACTAAATATGTATGGAATTTCACTGTAATGAATTTTAATAAAAAGTATTTGATTATCTATTCTAAAGTGTCTTTGACAGGTTGAAAATATTCTGAAGTACCTTTGACTTCAAAGTAACATTAATTCATGTTATTAATAACAATATCCATTTACAAAACAACAACCTTGAACTAGCACAAATTTAGCTGCTTACATATATTGTCTGTTTTAATACTCACAGTGCAATAGGAATTATTATAGTTAGTGCCTGTTAGTGCTTAAAGGCAAGGACTCTGGAACCAAATAGGCTCAGTTCAAATCCTGGCTTCTTTATGTGCTACCTGAGTAACCCTGGGCAAATTATTTAATCTCTCTTTGCAATAGTTTTCTTATCTGTAAAATAGTGATTGTAATAATATAGATAGTAGCGCTATAATATTAAAATCTGAATAAGTTAACATATGCAAATGTAGTATAGCATAGTGATAATCAACTGATGTATATCGCTATTTAATCTTCACAACCACCCATTTTATATATGAAGAAACTGAGGCTCAAAGAGAATTAGTGCCTTGCTCAGGGTTTCTCAGGGAGAAATGAACAGAGTTAGACATGAATTTGATGTTGCTCAATTCTAAAGCCCCAAATTCTTATCAAAACAGAATACAATACTGCCAACAAAGAAAAATCAGGCCCAAACCATTTTATTTACAAATTCAACCAAACACTTAAGGGATAAATATCAGTTATGCATAAACTCTACCAGAAAATAGAAGAGGAGAGAACACTTCCTAACTCATTTTATGAAGTCAACATTACCCTGAACAAGTCCATACAAAGACATTACAAGAAAAGAAAAGCACAGAACAGTATTCCCCATGAGAATAGATACAAAAAATAAGTAAATCCAATCTAGGGATATATTAAAAAGGATAACACATAATAACCAAGTGGGGTTTATGCCAAAACTACAATGCTGATCCAACATTTAAAAATTAATCAATATAGTTCACCAGATCAGAACATTAGAGAAGGAAATCATACAAACATCTCAATAGTTGTATAAGAAGAATTTGAGAAAATTCAGTATCTATTCCTTTTAGCAAAGTGGAAAATAGACAGGCATTTCCTTAACCTGATAAAGGGCATCTATGAAAAACCTACAGCTAACTTTCTAGTTAATGTTAAAAGATTGAATGTCTTTCCCTTAAGATCAAAAAAGCAAGGCTGGATGTTATCTTGACTTATGGTGACCATTTCACAGTATATAACAAATATCGAATCATTAAGTTACACAGCTGAAACTAATACAATGTTGTAGGTCAATTATATCTCAATTAAAGCAAAGAAGAAAAATTTAAAAAAGATATAGCCATCTTGTTAATATATTGATAGATATTTTGAAGAGATTGTCATATAAGAACATTTTTAATGTGCCTTGATAACTGAATTTTTCAAATAAATCAGAAAACATTATTTTCTCTTTCCTTTCAAAAAAAAAAGAAAGAAAGAAAACATACTAATTACAATACCGTCATAGGAACAAATATCTAGGAATAATATGACAAAGGACATGAAAGACCTATGCAGGGAAAATTATAAAATTTTGTTACAGAGTCATTAAAGAAGATTAAAATTAATGGAGAGAAAGTCCAAATTCATGGATTGGGATTTTCAATATTATATAGATTTCATTCTTCCTAAACTAATTTATGTAATTCCAATCATATGTCTTCATATTTTGGGCAGAACTTCACAAATTGAGTATAAAATTCATATAGAAATAGAAACTGCCAAGAGGAGCCATGGAGTTTAATATAAAAGAGGACAAAGTTTTCTATAGTATATTAAGAATTATTACAAGTCTATAGTAATTAAGACAAGGTAGTATAAACTCAAGGATACAAAGAGAAAAAGGCAAGGATGTCCACTCTTACCATTCCTATTCAAGATTGTACTACACATCCAAGTAAGTGAAATAATTGCATACTAATTTTTGTGCGAAGATAATTTTTTATTTCTCTTTGATAGATTCCTTGGAGTGGGATTACTGGATCCTATGATAAGTGTATGTTTAATTTCATAAAAAACTACCAAGCCAAAATATTTTCCATTGTGTTCTCACCAGAAATGTATGAGAGTTCTAGTTGCTTCTGCCTCCTCACCGCATTTTAAGTTATCAGGGGTTTTTTAATTAGCCATTTTAACTAGTATGTAGTGATAGCTCAGTATAGCTTTCATTTGCATTTCCCTAATGACTAATGGTGCTGAACATTTTTTATGTATTTATTTGCCATCTGTGTATCTTCTTTAGTGAAGTGCTTGTCCAAAGTTTGGCCCATTTTGTCATGGGGTTGTTTGTTTTCTTATTACTGAGCTTTCTTATTATTTGTATTATTGATACTAATTCTTTGTCAGATAGATGATCTACAAATATTTTCTCCTTGTCTTCAACTTGTTTTTTCATCCTCTTAGTAATAACTTTCATAGAACAGAAATTTTAAACATTAATGAAGTTCAATGAATTAATTTATATATATATATTATGGTTTTTATGTTATAGTTTATTTTCATTTATTTATTTTACTCTGTCTGTGCTGGGTCTTCTTTTGGCAAGTGGGCCTCCCTAGTTGCAGCGTATGGGCTTTCTAGTTGTGGTGTGTGGGCTCTAGAGCACGCAGGCTTAGTTGCAGTATGTGGGATCTTAGTTCCCCGACAAGGGATCGAACCTGGGCCGCCTGCATTGGGAGCACGGAGACTTAACCACTGGACCACCAGGGAAGTCCCTTGATGTTATAGTTAAGAAATATTTGCCTAGTCCAGGCTATTCTGCTGAAGAGGCCACATAGAGAAGAGGGGTCCTGGTGAATGAGAGGCCAAGTTCCAGACAAAAGCCAGAACTAACTGCCCATCATGTGAGTGAGCCTTCTTGGAAGTGGACTCCCAGGCCAAGTCAAGGCTTCAGATGATGCAGCCCTGGCTGACAGCTTGACTGAAGCCTCATGAGAGACCTTGAGCCAGAATCATCCAGCTAAGCTGCTGCTGGATTCCTGCCCCTTGAAATGGTGAGAAAATAAATGTTTGTTGTCTTAAGCCACTAAGCTTTGTGGTAATTGGTTACACAATAATGAATAATTAATACAACCACTATCACCTAGTCCAGGACACCACGAACTCTCATCCAGGCTACTGAATTATACTTTCTAAGCAGACTCCCCACAGCCATCACTACCCTCCAAAACATAATTCTCCATAACAGAGTCACAATGATCTTTGAAAGACCTAAAGCAGATATCACTACCTAAAGGTTAAAATTCTTTAAAGGCTTCTGATAGATACTAAGAATAAAGACCAAACTACCAGGCATAAAAGGCCATACATGATCTGGGTTTTCAGAAAGGTCTTTCTTGACCATACTATCAAAAACTCATCCCTGGGCTTCTCTGGTGGTGCAGTGGTTGGGAGTCTGCCTGGCGATACAGGGGGCGCGGGTTCGTGCCCCGGTCGGGGAGGATTCCGCGTGCCACGGAGTGGCTGGGCCCGTGGGCCGTCACCGCTGGGCCTGCGCATCTGGGGCCTGTGCTCCGCAGTGGGGGAGGCCGCAGCAGTGAGAGGCACCCGTACCGCAAAAACAAAAACAAAAACAAAAAAAACTCATCCCTTTCCTCAATACTCTCCTATTATATTTATTTAATTCTTACTATCTTTCAATCTGAAATTACTTTCTTTGTTTTTATTTACGTAATATTCATTTACGTATTGGGGTCTGTAATTCCTAACCAGAATGCAAGATTCATGAGAGCAAAGATTTTGTGTGGTTTATCACTGTAGACAGATGGAGATGTATCTTTCGATACATATATAGACATATATGCATATGTCTGAGTATATTTATCTATCTGTCCTCTCGATACAGTAGTACTACTGACAAATGAGAGGGCTAAGCTCTACAAGGTGTTTTTAAGAACTATGCAAAAGCTAGATGGCTTGCTATAACTTTTCCATTTCTCTATAGTGCAATGGAGAAAACTGGTAGAAATAGCATAGTGTTTCAATATTTTGGGGAGCTCACTATAATTTTGGCATACATAAACTTTGACCAACTTACTATCTAAAATAATACTTTGACTTTTAGTTCTAATGCTACATAGAAATTATCCTGTTTCTATAAAAATGCCACTGATTTTGAAAGGCAAAAAACCAAGGAGTGGCATTCACAATGACTCTACTCACTCCAGTTAATTGAGATAATGGCAGAAACTTGGACAGCTGTCTGCAAAATCACCGATGGTCAAGAAGTACTCTTAAAGAAGAAAAAATCTAATATTGTTTGGCTATTTAGAAAATTCTGGTAGCAGCATTAATGTTTTTATTACTCTTTCTACATCTGTGACCATATTTGGAGTGGAGGAAAAGGTTTTATTTCAGAAAGTGTGGTCATAACAGCATTCATGTGCTAAAATAGAAATTTAAAAATGACAACAGAAAACATTTTATATATAGCACATATTAAAAAGGGTAAAAACCCTCTCCTTTGGTAGAACAAATGATACCAAAAATGTTAAAGACTGTAGAATCTTTATGCTACAGCCTGAAGCTGTCAACTTTCAGATGGAAAAGATGTGTGGTTGAGACCCTAGATTCTTGCTCTGTTGTTTACTATCTGTACAACATTGGTTACATCACTCACTACTCTGTGTTCTCAAAAAAATGGCCTATAAACTTACTTCTTGCAGGGGTTTCTCAAATAAAACTATGACAATAGATGAGAAGCACTTGGAAATACTGCACAGATATAAAGTGTTCTTCTCCACATGAGCTTTCTCCACATTCTTCTCCACATGAGCTTTCTCCACATTCTTCTCCACATGAGCTTTCATCCATCACATGTCTGTCAGAAGCTCCCAAGTTCACAGCCAAGACAGAAAGCCCTAGTCTTTGTCTGGGGATTCACCCCTAGCCCTATGAAGCACCTGCCTCTTCACACCCCATCTGGGATATCCCAAACCACAGATAACATCACATCTTCCCCACTGCCTAGGCTTGAAGTCTCTGACACGTCTCTCTTGCTCCTATACTTACTCACTCACCAGGTCTTATATCTGAATTTCCAATTGTTTCTGTGATCACAGTTTAAATATGTCAGTAGCCCAGGCCCTCTCTACTCCTGCAATAACTCAGGTGTACCTCATCAGAAAGCTTTTCCTTATAATCCATTCTACAAAGTATTTAACAGTGGAAAAATCTACCAACCCCTGCCTTCATCACAGTAGGTCCCCATTAAGTACCAGAAGGTCTCCTGATTACTATTCTTTATAAAGTTTCCAGCTGCCCTATCTGGCCTTCAAGATGGTACATGTACTCACTGATTCACTTATTTGTCCAACAAATATCCACTAAGTATATACTATGTTCCAGGTAACGGGCTAGGTGCTAAAGATAAGATGGTAACCACATCAGAAACCATCCATATTGACACAACCCTTAGGACCAGTGGCAGAGATACACATTAAACCAAGAATCACACATATAAATGTAAATTTACAGTTAGGATAAGATCATTAAAGAACAGGTAGATATATGATATTATGAGAGGGTAATGTAAGGGACACAGCTGATCAGGAAAAGCTTCTGTGATAAAATGGTGGTTGAATGAATATATGAAGGAGGACAGGTGTTAACTAGGTAAGAAACCATCCATATTGACACAACCCTTAGGACCAGCGGCAGAGATACACATTAAACCAAGAATCATACATATAAATGTAAATTTACAGTTAGGATAAGATCATTAAAGAACAGGTAGATATATGATATTATGAGAGGGTAATGTAAGGGACACAGCTGATCAGGAAAAGCTTCTGTGATAAAATGGTTGAATGAATATATGAAGGAGGGCAGGTGTTAACTAGGTAGGAAAAGAAAGAGGAGAAGAGACTTCCATGCTGAGGAAGCTACATATACAAATGTCCTGTGATCAAGGGAGCATGGTCCATTGAGGAACTGAGAAAAAGCCAGGCTTGCCAGAGGGTAGAGAATCAGGGATAAAGGATGCTGCAGGCCATGCTCAGATGACTGACCTCTCTCATTATCAGCCAATCTAAAATGTCCACTCCAACAAAGTATTGGCCTCACCCTTGTACCACACTTGATTATGAGCACCTGGGTGCCCTTAAGCCTGCCTTTTTCTTTGCCTGAAATGGCTTCCCTAAGGGAATACTATAAAGAGACTCGGTTAAAAGATGAACTCTAGAAGCAGACATGGTTCATCCCTGGCTCTGTCAACCAATTACTTGGGTGATTTAAGCAAGTTTCCTAACCTCTCTAAACTTCTTCATTATCTGTAAAGATGGGAATGTGCTTGAGAGTATTGGATGAGATAAAGGATGTATAACTTTTATCTCATAGTAAATAATCAAGAGATGTAGTTATGGGCAGTTTCTCCTATCCTTCAAAGCATAGCTAAAATTTGTGTCATTTTAAAATGTCTTCCCTGAGCAAAATAAAAACAAGGAGTGACTCTGACAATTTTAGGAAGTGATAAGTTAAGATCCCCATAATACTTGGCAATGACAGAAGATTCTGCTTGAGCATAACTATACAAGAAACCAGAAGAAAGATGTCCACCTTGCAACCCCACTGCATCCACTATTCTGCCCTTTCCTTCTGCTTCAGTAAATGCAGAGGTAACCTTCAACTTTCATAGCAATGGAATTATCAGTAACATCCTGTCAGTGTAGGGCTGCACAGGGGATGAGAAGTGTTTCCCAGAAAGATGCTCAGAAAGTTTTCCTCAGAAAATCCCTGTCCCACTGGCACATCTGCCTCTGTAGATCATGCAGATTGCTAATCCCTACCCCCAAAACTTCCCTCTGACCTTCCTCCAAATGAAGTACAGCTGATATTTACAATATTATTTCTAATTCAACAAGTGAAAGTCTAATCAAGTCTAAAATGGAATTCCCTAAAATCCAGAAAATAGTTAACAAAATGGCAATAAGAACATACCTATCCATAATCACTTTAAATGTAAATGGAATAAATGCTCCAATCAAAAGACATAGAATGGCTGAATGGAAACAAAAACAAGACTCATGTATATGTTGCCTATAACAGACTCACTTCAGACCTAAAGACACACACAGACTGAAAGTGAGGGGATATAAAAAGATATTCCATGCAAGTGGAAATGAAAAAAAAATCAGAGGAAGCAATATTGATATTAGACAAAATAGACTTTAAAACAAAGATTTGTAACAAGAGACAAAGAAGGACATTACATAATGAGAAAAGGATCAGTTCAACAAGAGAATATATACTTATGTATACATACGTATATACATACCCAACATAGGAGCACCTAAATATATAAAGCATATATTAGCAGACATAAAGGTAGAAATTGACAGTAACACAATAATAGTGGGGGACTTTAACACCCCACTTACATCAGTGGACAGATCATCCATACATAAAATCAGTAAGGTCTTAATGACACATTATACCAGCAATCTGGTATAGATTAGATATATTAATCTGTATATTAATAGATATATACAAAACATTCCAACCAAAAAAAGCAGAATACACATTCTTTTCAAGTGCACATGGAATATTCTCCAGGATAGATCACATGCTAGCCCACAAACCACGTCTCAATAAATTTAAGAAGATTGAAATCACATAATGCATCTTTTCTGACCACAATGGTATGAGACTAGACATCAACTACTAAAAAAAAAAACAAAACTGTAAAAAACACAAACATGTGGAGTCCAAACAATATGCTACTAAACATCTAATGGGTCAGTGAAAAATATCAAAGAGAAAAAAAAAAAAACCTTGAGACAAATGAAAATGGAAACACAACAATCCAAAATCTATGAGATACAGCAAAAGCAGTTCTAAAAGCAATACAAGTCTGTCTCAGAAAATAAGAAAAACCCTAAAACAAAATCTAATCTTACACCTAAAAGAACTAGGAAAAAAAACAACAAGTAAAACCCAAAGTTAGTAGAATGAAAAAAATATTACAGATCAGAGTGGAAATAAGTGAAATAGAGACTAAATACACAATACAAAAAAATCAATGAAATAAAGAGTTGGTTCTTTGAAAAGATAAACAAAATCGATAAACCTTTAGACAGACTCATCAAGAAAAAAGGGAGAGCGCCCAAATAAATAAAATCAGAAATGAAAGAGAAGTTACACCTGACACCACAGAAATAAAAGAACCATAAGAGATAACAATGAACAATTACATGTCAATAATATGGGTAACCTAAAAGAAATGGATAAATTTCTATAAACATACAATCTCCCAAGACTAAACAAGAAATAGAAAATATGAACAGGCCAATTACCAGTAAGGAAATTGAATCAGTAATAATAATAATAAAAAAAACTCTGAACAAACCAAATTCCAGGACCAGACAGCTTCACAGGTGAATTCTATAAAATATTTAAAGAAGAATTAACACCTATCCTTTCCAAATTATTCCAAAAAATTAAAGAGGAAAAAAATACTTCTGAACTCATTCTATAAGGCCAGAATCAACCTGATACCAAAATCAGACAAATACATCACACACACACACACAATTTACAGGTCAGTATCACTGATAAATATAGATGCAAAAATTTTCAACAAAATATTAACAAACTGAAGTGAACAATACGTTAAAAGGATCATACACCATGATCAAGTGGGATTTATCCCAGGGGTGCAAGGATGGTTCAACATCCACAAATCAATCAATATCATACACCACATTAGCAAACTGAAAAATAAAAATCATATGATCATCTTAATAGACACAGAAAAAGCTTCTGACAAAATTCAACATCCACTTATGATAAAAAACTCTCAACAAAGTGGGTACAGAGGGAACATACCTCAACATAATAAAGACCATATATGACCTTTATTTACTTTCATCATTTACTCAATGATGAAAAGTTGAAAGAATTTCCTCTAAGATCAGGAACAAGACAGGATGCCCACTCTTGCCACTTTTATTCAACATAGCATTGGAACTCCTAGCTATATCAATCAGACAAGAAAAAGAAATAAAAGGAAGCCAAATTGGAAAGGAAGAAGTAAAACTCACTGTTTGCAGGTGACATGATACTATATATACAAAATCCTAAAGATGCTACCAAAACTATTAGAACTAATAAATGAATTGAGTAAAGTGGCAGAATACAAAATTAATATACAGAAGTCCATTGCATGCTTTACATTAACAACAAACTATCAGAAACAGAAATTAAGAAAACAATTCCATTTACAATTGCATCAAAGAAGAATAAAATACATAGGAATACACCTAACCAAAGACCTAAAAGACTTGTACTCAGAAAACTATAATACACTGATGAAGAAAATTGAAGACGACACAAACAAATGGAAAGATACACCGTGCTCATGTATTGGAGGAATTAATATTGCTAAAATGACCATATTACCCAAGGACATCTACAGAGTCAATCCAATCCCTGTCAAAATACCAAAGCCATTTTTCACAGAACTAGAACAAATAATTCTAATTTCTATGGAAATTAGACCCTGAATAGCCAAGGCATCTTGAGGAAAAAAAGGACAAAGCTGGAGGTATCATGCTCCCTGATTTCAAACTATCCTACAAAGCTACAGCTATCAAAACAGTATGGTACTGACACAAAAACAAACACATAAGTGAATGAAACAGAATAGAGAGCCCAGAAATAAACTCATGCTTATGTGGTGAATTAATCTATGACAAAGGTAAGATTATAAAATGGGGCAAAGACAGCCTCTTCAATAAATGGTGTTGGGAAAGCTGAACAGATACATGCAAAAAACTGGACTACTTTCTCACACCATGCAAAAAAATAAATTCAAGATGGATTAAAGACTTAAATGAAACCATAAATTTCCTCGGAGAAAACAGGCATTGTTTGGCATTGAAATTGGTCTTAGGATTTTTTTTATATGTCTCCTCAAACAAGGGAAATAAAAAAGCAAAGATAAACAAATTGAACTATATCAAACTAAAAATCTTTTGCACAGCTATAGGAGATACCAAGAAAATGAAAAGGCTGCCCACTGAATGGGAGAAGATATTTGCAAATGACATATAAATATATAAACAGCCATACAACTCAACATAAAAAAGAAAACTGATTAGAAAATGGGCATAGGACCTGAACAGACATTTTTCCAAAGAAGACATACAGCTGGCCAACAGACACATGAAAAAATGCTCAACATCACTAATCATCCGGGAAATGCTAACCCAAAACACAGTAAGATATCACCTCATACCTGTCAGAATGGCTATTATCAAAAAGACCACAAATAACAAATGTTGGATGTAGAGAAAAGGGAACCCTTGTGTACTATTGATAGGATTGTAAATTAGTACTGCCACTATGGAAACAGTATGGAGGTTCCTCAAAAAATTAAGAATAGAACTACGATACAATCCAGCAATTTCACTTCTGAATATTACCCAAAGAAAACAAAAACGCTAACTCAAAAATATATACGCACCCTTATGTTCACTGAAGCATTGTTTACAATAGCCAAGATATGAAAGCAACCTAAGTGCTCATCAAGAGAAGAATGGATAAAGACGGTGTGATATATATATATATATATATATATATATATATATATTACTCAGCCTTAGAGGGCATTATGCTTAGTGAAGTAAGTCAGACAAAGACAAATACCATAGGATTGTACTTATATATGGAATCTAAAAATCAAAACAAACAAAACAAATGATAACAAACACATAGATAAAGAGAACAAATGTATATGGCCTGCCACTGTTTGTGGCATGATTCAAGAATCTAAAAGGCTCCAATGCCTTCATTACACTTAGGAGGGTGGGCAGACTGATCAGAAAATCAGATGTGTAGTACCATACATTGCTGAATTAGTTTCTGTAAAAACAGACACTCCCACCTACTCTCAATGCTGCTTCAGAGAACACACTTCGGGAAATCTCCCAGAATAAAAATAACGTGTCCAGAACACATCAGATTCTACTTCTTATATTAAACGTTTTCTCAAAGAACTAAATTATATCCCAATATGCCCATATGAAAACACACACTAAAATAATCTCTACTTTATTATCTTTCATCTTTGGTGCTTTTATATGGACATATAAATCCAAAACTTCTGATTAACCCAACATTGGAAAGTCTTTATTTCTAAGTTTTTCCTAAAGTGGTAAAGATTTGGTGCCTCCATATTCTCTCACCCAGCCTATTGTCTCACCAGAAGAGACTAACCACCAGCGTTAGGAACTCACCCTGCTGTGACTTTCTCCCAATTACTATTCTCATCTTTTCCTCAATGCAACTGCTATTCAAATCTCAGAATTGCAGAATGACCCACTAATGGTCATAAAATCAATAATCTTAAAATTTTTTTAGAAGTTGGATTTGACTGAATTTGCTTCAATACTTCTTCATGGCAATATAAGGAAACTGTGGTGGACTTGACAGAAAACATTCTTGTTTTTTAGTAACATGAGGGTGACATGAGAGAAATTCCAGAAATTCTGTGGCTACCCTTCCAACAACAGATGCTATGAGGGTATGCAATACAAGTGACTCAATATTCTGTAGACTTTTGAGAGCACTCAAGTTCTGTGTCAGCTCAAACTCGTATAGACACTAAATCTGATTAATAGGAAATAAACCACAGAACAGGCTCAAAACAAGAAGTTAGGTCAAGAGACCTAACTAATTCATTTTTCCTCTAATGACACAGATTTCTCAGCCACAGTTGAGCCAACCAACAATAATTAAAATCCTCTAATCCTTTAGAAACATTTAAAATGCCAGGGATTCTTCAATATCAAGACGGGTCTAATTTGATTTCTCAAATTTTGGTGGCATTCAGAAAGTAAAATCTTTCCTTTAGATAACTTTGGGTTACACTGTTTGCTGAGATGATAGTGGGAACTGCTTATATCTTTCCCCATTTATGGACCTGCTTTCCACCTTAATCCCCAATTCCTCTTGCATTAAAGCACTCTGCTTAGGCGATCTTGGCTATCGTATCAAGATCTCAAAATTCATTCATTCACTTGTTCATTCATTCTTCTAACTATTTATTCAACAAATATTTATTAAATGTTTTGAGAGGAACAAAGTCAAGGAAATTGGTTTCCCTTACCTCAAGGAGGGATTGGCAATAAACCAATGTCTTATGTGCAATGAGCGAGGCCAGGCCAGTGTACTAAGGGAGCCCAGACTCGGAACCTATTGGATGAGGACATCAAAGATGCCACCTGGAGGAGTGGCATTAGAAGTGAGTAGCAGCAGGGCATTCTGGACAGAGAGAGTAACACTTTGGAAGCCACAGAGCAATACAACCACAGACTGGTCTATTCAGGAAACAGAAATCTGTCCCATGAGTCCAGAGCAAAAGGCAAAGAGAAATCAGGAGGAAAGGGCCTTGGGTGCCCTAGGGAATCTAAACTCTATCTTAAATGTCATGGGGAGCTACTTGAAGAATTTTAACCAGGAAAAGGCTATAATCGCATTTCTAACTTAGCATGTTAGAAATCTCACACCTTAAATTTCCTCACCTAATTCTCTGTCAATGGTGTCACAATCTTCATAAACTCAGACTCTTTCTCAACTGTTGTCACACCTCATTAACTGGCTAGCAACCTTTTTAACTCTGGGTCCCAAATAACTGCTGAGTATAATCCTTCTGCCATATCCTTTTCTTCTGCTGCCACGGGTAAAACTTACACGTCTTTACGGAAAATTGCAAGAGCTTTAGCGGCAAATACCACAGACTAGCTCTCCAAAAGCCATTGACCACCCCCACCTCCCTTTCCCATCTCCAGCTGTACAGGCTGGGAGCTCACCTAGAGAGTCTCCCTTACAGTCAGGTGTGGTTGCATGAGTTCGCTTTGGCCAAAATAATGTAATACGTCTAACAGGAATCCCTGTGAAAGACCCCTGTGAAAGATTTTCTTCTATGATAAAAGGAGTAGCTATTCAAAAAGAAGAATCTGATTTTTCACCGTAACTGCCACCCTGATTCCTGTCTTTGGATTTGGTAATAATGCCTGGAGCTCTGGCCAATCTGCTGAAGAAAATGGAGAGAAAGAACAGAAAAACCTAGATTGTAGCTGACCTCCTTGAGCTGCTGAACCAGTCCTGGCACTGCTCACCTCCACTTCCTTTGTTATGAGATAACTATGTGTCCTCGTGTATTAAACCATTGGCATCCTGGCTTTTTGCACCCAAATATATCCAAACCGATCCACCTCCTATACTGGGGATCTGTCTCCAGTCGTTCTCCACGGTGCCCCCTCACCTGCCATCACAATGATCTCTCCATCTCAAATCTGATCACATAGTTTTCAGTCTGAAATCTTGAAGCTAAATCTCTGAACAGATGTCAGAGTCCCAGCTCTCACCCACCAAAGCCTCTACTGAGCATCTTGCTAGCCCCTCGGCACGCTGTACTGATTTGGGTCTCTAATCTTTTGCATTTGCTGTACCCCTACCTGAAATGCTGTTACCTGTCCTGCCCAGCTCCTCACCAGAAGGCTCCCCCAGGCGGAATTAGTCACATTTTCTCCTGTGCGTGATAGTTGTGGAAGACTATATAACTGCTCACCCACATTCTTTCTGGGGGAGGAACATATCCTCACCCTGGTGAACTTGGCTTGCTTTGACCAATGAATTCTGAGCAGAAGTAATATCTGAAACTTTAGGGCAGAGCTTTGAGAGCTGAGGTATGGTTTGCCGTGCTCTCTCTTCCCTACTTCTGATGTGGAAGCAGGTATGGAGGTCTTCAGCCAGCCTGATCTCTGAGCACAGCTCCCTTACTGACCTACAATGCTCATGTATTATGAACAAGAGAGAGACCTTGCTGTTTTAAGCCATGGTGGACAGACTTTTTCTATAATGGGGCAGATGATAAATATTTAAGCTGTTGGGGCCATATATGGTAACTGCCATATATTCTTCCTTTTAACACCATTTAAAAATGTAAAACCCTCTTAACTCACAGGACATAAGAAGACAGGCCACAGCTGGATTTGTCCCACAGGCTGTAGTTTGCCACTGTTTTAAGCTGCTGAGACTTTCACATTACTTATTACTACAGCATAACATGTCCCATCCTAATATATTTTGCATAGACAATACTCTAGGCTTTATCATCCTGTAATACAACTATAAGCTCCATGAAGATAGTGATCATGTCTGGAATGCTTGCCTTGTTCACCACAGGATATGGCAGCTCAGAAAATAATTGCTGAGTGAAGAACTGAAAGTCCTTCCCATAAGACTCAGGGGACAGAGACCATGGCTTTCATCTTCTACCCACCCCCACATGTCTAGCATACAATGGCATTTGATGAGCATTTGAGCCTTTGATAAATGTTCCATTGACTTGAGTGTGCCCTTGTTATTACCAGTAGCAACAGCCACATGTCATTGGAGAAACATCTAGAAATATGCACGGCCTGTTTGGTTGCAGGATGAACATGTTACCTCTTGAGTCATGCGCCAAAGCCCATGTCTGAAATCTATTACCTATAGCTTAATGAGTTTTGTTTTTTCCTTTTTCTTCCTTTTATATTTGGGAGCAGGGAAGAAAAGGGGGCATGCAGGTTTTACATTAAAATGTGTATTTGAAAAGCCAAGAAATGTGAAATGGTGGGTTCAGAGGCAAGTTCCCTTTCAGCAGATTCTCTCCTACTTGGCAGCAGGCAGCTGGCAGCATTTAGGGCCAACTTTGTGCTTCACCTGGTGTGCCCCTGAGTCAGGGTCTGCTCCCTTGTGTGGCCTCCAAGTCTGTAAATATACTCAGGGGCGAGATCTGGGCATGTTTCATGGCCCAAATCATTGAAAAATCCAATCTTTTAAATGTAAACATATTTAGACATTAAATTAGATACCATTTGTAAAACTACACATACCCAAATATGTTATTACTTTCTTCTGCCTCATGAAGGCAAACTCCACTTGCTATATAAATAATTGCAAACCAAGCTCAATCTTAAATCATCTTATTCACCTACATTGAGAATAAAGAGGAGAAGAAGGCAATTTTAGTTTTTCTACAACTCTTTTTTCTGGTCATATTTTCAATATATTTTGTCTCATGCATCTTAAACATCACTTGGTAATTCTGTGCTTCTTTTCTGGGAGTAAATAAACCTAGCAAAAGAAAAGAGAAAAATAAAATACGACACAGTTGTCCCTCTTTTGTGATATGCTTTCACGTGTGTACCACGGCCTATTTTTATAGGCTTTATGAATTGCAACTTTATTTAAACCTCTCAAATTATGGGAATTTTATACATTTGCTTTCAAATTAATGCTGTAAGATTTTAATTTAACGATAACCCTTCTTAGAAACAAGAGTCTCTAATGTCCATATTTATATCAATAGTGATAAACACTGAAAAACATATTTCATCACTATATTGTATTTTAAATATTTTTAAATAGTGATGTCAGTTCTCTATGGATTATCTTCATAGTCATAAAATCATTTTATACTCATTGAAAATAATGGCAGCCCATTCATGTCCTGCAAATAATTACTTTAGTGGAGAGAAACTGAACTAGGATAAAATTCTGTTCTGAGATTTATCACTGCTTCTTTATTTGAAACTAGAAAAATATTGCCTCACTTAAAGCTAAAAAGTCTAAAAAATTGAAAATAATTTTTAAATTAATAACACTTAAGTATAAGCCTAATAAATAGTAATAAGAATAAGGTTAGGCAGACTTGCAATGAGGGGCAGGACAAAGAAAAAAAATTAAGGATTTATTATTTTTGTAAAACAAAGTAACTTTTTCTAGGGAATCCTTTACAATTTGAGTGTGAGTAAAGTATAAGTATATTTATTAAAGTTATAGAGTAAACAAGGGAAGTGGGGTATTTTGTTAAGTTCAATGTGTGGACTTAATAATGTAACTAGCCTGCCCATTTTGGGTTAAAGGATGGACTGACTTATGTGTTTATCTCTTCTAGCTCTCAAAACCTTGCTAAAGTGAAGGGAAAGGAATTTTCCTTGAAAAGATACCCACAGGGACAATGAGATGTGACAACAGAGGATGATATATTCCAATGAATTTTTGGAAGATGGGAAGTAGAGGAAGGATGGTACACAGCAGGCGTCCTCACCCATGTGCCTGAGAATAGAAAGGCCAAAAGGGTGCTGCCCAAGGCAGAAGTGAAGTACAAATCAAGTCCCCAGGAATTAAAATCAAGTCCCCAGGTCCTGTCCCATACTCACACATGGTGCTACCAGTAAATTGAGTTCTCTTTGTCACTAGAAGAAAAATAGACATTTTGCAAAGAAGCTGAACCAGAAAAGCACCAAGCAGAGTGAGGCTGAACTCATGGGCATTCAGTGAAAATCTATCAACTGAACGTTGCTCCCTGAGACCTCTTCATCCACACTGCTCCCAGAATGACAGCAGACAGAAGAACATCATCTCAGGCAAGATATTGGGAGTGCATTATCTGGAAAAAGTTTAAGCAATGACATTGGGGGTCTCCTAAGGAAATTTTTCACTGTGCTCTAAAGTCCACCAGATGACACCCTTAACTGGAACACACAGCCTTTTTAATATGTTTCTCATAAGTATTAAGGGCCAGCTTAGATCAACAGACATTTGAGGAAAATCTCCAACAGGAAATAGAGAGCACATGAACCAGGGAAAAAAAAAACAACAAAGATGGACCCAAAAGGTACAGAAACAATTCAGGGTGTGGAAGAGAAAAGTCTATATTATACTGAGAGAGAATAAACATCAAGATTCCATGAAAATGGAATAAGGAACAAGATGAAATTTGAGGGGATTAAAAATATATTAATCAAAATTAAATATTCAATATAATCACTAGAAAATAAAGTTATAGAAATAACTAAAGTACAAAGAGCTGAAAACTAAGAGAACAATTATTTTAAAAATTAGACTACAGCAAGTCCCCGACATACAAATGAGTCCTGTTCTGAAGTGCATTCATAAGTCCAATTTGTTCGTAAGTCCAACAAAGTTAGCCTAGGTACCCAACTAACACAATTGACTATATAGTACTGTACTGTAATAGGTTTATAATACTTTTCACACAAATAATACATAAAAAACAAACACACAAAATAAAGGAAACATTTTTAATCTTACAGTACAGTACCTTGAGAAGTGCAGTACAACAGCTGGCATATAGGGGCTGGCATCAAGTGACCAGGCAAGAAGAGATACTGACTGGAGGAGGGAGAGGAGGTGGGAGATGGTAGAGCTGAAGGGTCATCAGCAATAAGAGATGGAGGGCAAGCTGCAATTTTACTCACACCTGACATTGGTGGAATGCACGTTCACATCTTTGAAAGTTCACAACTTGAAGGTTCGTACATAAGGGACTTATGTATTTAGAATATACAACATCTAAGAATAATAGGAATTCTAGAAGAGGAAACACAGAAAGCAGATGGAAGAAAAGTAGTGAAAAAACAGTGTGGGAAAATTTCTCAGGAGTGAAGTTTTAAGTCTCCAGATTGAAGAGCAGACCTAGTTTCAGACACACTGAATGAAAAGAGACCCACCCAAAGCAGTGGATAAAGTGAGCATCCTAAAAGTTTCCAGAGACATAAAACAACTCATGTATCAAGCAACAGGAATTAGAATACCATTGGATTTTCTAACAGCAAAATGGGATACTAGAAGACTGGAGTAATGCCTTCAAAATTTGGAAGGATAATCATGTTCTTCTGAGAATATTACACCTAGCCAAACTAACAACCAAATATGAGGGTCCCTCAAAAATATTTTGTGACATATAAGCATCTAAAAATGAAAACTTCCAGTGGTGTTGGGAAAACTGGACAGCCACATGCAAAAGAATGAAACTGGACTGCTATCTTATACCATACACAAAAGTTAAGTCAAAATGGATTAAAGACTTGAATGTAAGACCCAAAACCATAAAACTCCTAGAAGAAAACGTAGGCTCCTTGACATTGATCTTGGCAATGATTTTTAGAATTGACACCCAAAGCAAAGCAACTAAAGTAAAAATACACAAGTGGGACTTCATCAAACTAAAAACCTTCTGCACAGGAAAGAAAACCATTAACAAAATAAAAAGGCAAGCTACTGAATGGGAGAAAAGATTTGCAAATCACATCCAATACAGGGTCAATGCTGAAAATATATAAAGAACTCATACAACTCTGTAGCAAAAACAAAAAAATCCCAAAAACTGTCTGATTGAAAAATGGGCAGATCTGAATAGATATTTTCCCAAAGAAGACATATGATGGCCAACAGGTACATGATAAGATGTTCAATATTCCTAATCATCAAGGAAATACGAATCACAACCACATGAGATATATCACTTCACACCTGTTAGAATGGCTATCATCAAAAAGGCAAAAAAAAAAACAAAAAAACAAGCATTGGTGAGGATGTGAAGGAAAGGGAACCCTTGTGCACTGTTGGTAGGAATGTAAATTCGTGCAACCACCTTGGAAAACCTATGGAGGTTCCTAAAAATATTAACAATAAAACTATCATAGATCTAGCAATTCCACTTCTGGGTATTTATCCAAAGAAAACAAAAATATTAATTTGAAAAGAGTTAATTGCATTACTTAAAATAGCCAAGATATGGAAGCAACCTAAGAGCTATCATAAATGAGTGAATAAAGAAAATGTATGTGTATATATGTATCTATATGTACATATATTTACTCATATGTATATATGCATTATACACATACATATATATACATGTATACACATACATACATACATATATGATTCAGCCATAAAAAAGAATGAAATCTTGCCACTTGCAGTAACATGGATGGACCCTGAAGGCATTATACTAAGTGAAATAAGTCAAAGACATACTGCATAATATCACTTATATGTGGACGGTAAAAACCAAACAAACAACCCCCCCAAAAAAAACAATGAAGGCACTTCTCACACACTCCAGTTGTGGCAGCCCTATTCCTCCCTGGCCTGAGTGAGCAAGTGTGCTCCAATCAGCTGCTGCTTTCATTCTCTCTTGCCTGGGCAGGGAACAGATGCCTGAGGGCAGCCCACATGCAGAGGTGAGGCCAAAACCAAAGCTGAGCCCCAGGGGCGGTGCGAATAAGGAAGAGGAATGGAAATCTCTCTGTGCAGCTGCACAAGCTGTGGATTAAATCCCCATGATCAGCTTGGTAAACCCTGTGTCTATGGAATATCTAAGGGACAACGAGTGCTCCCACAACTGAGACCAGTCTAGCTCTAGCAGCTGTGGACTTTGGGGGCAAGTACACATAGGAGTCGGGCCAAGTCAGAGGCTGAGCTGGCCCCACAGTGCCCATAGCGGGTCCAGAGACCTAGCTAGAGGTATTGGAAGGCCTCCTGGGGAGGTGGGGTTGGCTGTGGCTCATGGTGGGGGCAAGGACACTAACAGCTGAGGCCCCAGGAAAATATTATTATTACTGTTATTTTTTGTTTTGTTCTGTTGTTGTTATTGTTTTTATTTATTTTTTCTTTTCTTTATAAACATTTTTAATATATTTTTTATTTTTCTACTTTTACTTTACTTTTTGTTATTTTGTGTTTTTTCTTGTTTTTGTTTTTAGATATAAACATTTTTGATCATTTTTGTGTGTTTTACATTTTCTTTGCTTTTTTTTTTTTAGTTTGCTTTCTGCTTTTGTTTTGCTTTTTGTTTTTGTTAGTTTTGTTTTTATTGTTTGTTTTCACTTTGGGGTTTGTTTGTTTGTTTGTTTTCTTGATTTTAGTTTTCTCTTTTTTTTCCTCTTTGTTTTTATCATTTGTTTTGTGTTTTGTTTGTCTGTCTTCTTTTCCTTTTTTTTTCCTTCTTCTTTTTTTTTTTTGCGGTATGCGGGCCTCTCACTGTTGTGGCCTCTCCCATTGCGGACCACAGGCTCCGGACGCGCAAGCTCAGCGGCCATAGCTCACGGGCCCAGCCACTCTGTGGCATGTGGGATCTTCCCGGACTGGGGCATGAACCCGTGTCCCCTGCATCAGCAGGCGTACTCTCAACCACTGCGCCACCAGGGAAGCCCTCCTTTTTTTTTTTTTTTTTTTTTTGCTGTGCCACTTGCCCTGTGGGGTCTTGGTTCCCTGGCCATGGGTCAGGCCTGAGCCTCTGGGGTGGGAGTCCAGGACACTGGACCACCAGAGAATTCCAGGCCCCAGGGAATATTAATTAACATGAGCTCTCCTGGAGGTCTCCATCTAGATACCAAGACCCAGCTCCACCCAACTGCTTGCAGGCTCCAGTGTATACAAATATCAAATCATTATGCTGTTCACCTGAAAATAATATAATGTTATATGTCACTTATACCTCAAAAATTTCTAAATAAGAAAATTTTTTAAAGTAAAAATTATAACTTCCAAAGCACTTTTTCCTAGGAAAGTACTAGAAGATACACTTTGGCAAAATAGGGGAGTTAGAAAAGAAAGAGAAAGAGACAGGATGTAGGAAATAGAGACTCTGATCAGAAAAGGAGCATGGGAATTCCCTGGTGGTCTAGTGGTTAGGATTTGGTGCTTTCACTGCGGTAGCCCAGGTTCAATCCCTGGTCAGGGAACTGAGATTCCACAAGCCACACAGTGTGGCCAAATTAAAAAAAAAAAAAAAGGAGCACGAAAGTTCCAGGACAATGGCCGTGCAGCAGACCTAAAGTCAAACCCGGTCTACATTACAGCAAAGAGGTGTAGGAAATGGGTGTCCAGGAAAAAAAAAACTGAGAGTAACTGTCATGTTTGACCATGTGGAAATAGTACAGAGAGGGCTTTTATAATCCTTTTAGAAGATTTGTGAAGAAGAAGTAAAAGGTACACAGAAAACTAGGAAAATAAACAAGAAGGCAATTATTAACTCTAGAAAAAACAAAAGGTCTATAAGGAAGGAGAGGTAATCAACATTGAACAATAATTACACAGTAGTAATAATGTAAATACTGAATGCTGATTTAACCCCAAATTGTGCTATAAGTGTATTGCAGGATGGCAGATGGGGACAAAGAAAAAATAAGAAAATTGAATCTTCAACTATCACAATGGAAAGCCAGATACCAGAAGAAAGAGCTAAAAAGACTGAAAAGTGATTGTTTTAGGGAAATGGAACTGGGGGTTGCAAAGAGGTAGGCTTTTCTTTATAAGATTTTTAGCACTATTTTATTTTGTAAACCATTTTTATGTGTGCTACTGGTTAAAGAAAATAAATATAAAAATTACTTAAAATAAGTTTAGAAAGAAAATAAATCAGGCTACTACAATAAAAGATTAATCTCAATGTATTTAAATGTAACCAAAGGAAATGACTGCAGCTAATCTTAGTAAGAAAATGGAATGTGGGGTTGGCTATTACTCAGAAAATATGACCTGAATAGTCATCTTAGAAGGATTAAACAGATCTATTAAACTATTAAACAAATCTATTTAATACTATTTAAAATTATATATACTGTTTGCTATGAAATTCAAACACAATTTATAATAATCCTTATTAACTTATAAATTAAAATATCTACAAGCATATAAATAGTATTAAGGAAACACAAGTGTAATTTATAAAAAGTAAAAAGCTTATGATGAACAAAATTATGATTAACTTCTAATGATTAAGCAAATGTGTATCTGAGATGAAGAGTCACAATTATTTGGTCTCATCTCACATTTCACAAAGCACTGGCTTGAAATATTTCCAAGTAACTTTGCATTGAAGGTTATCAATAAAACTTCTGTTTTAGGATATTTTTTATTTTTTAAACTGATATAACATGTTCTACTCTAAAAAATCTGGACAGTGAATCTAATCGTTGTTACTGAGCATGTGGTTATGGGTAAATGTGTACATTTGGAATTGCCTTCATGAGGAATCAGATTCTTCCAAAACTAAGAGACTCAGCTTTAAAATGTTGTCAAATGTCTTTCACATCAATAAAATTTAGGGCAGTGGCCTCCAAAGCTGGATGCCTAAGGCAATCCACTGGCGGGTGGGGGTGGGGTGAAAAATATCAACACCCCTATTTTGAATTTTAATGTACCCCTTTATAGTTTATTTCTGTTGACTGTATGTACTATAGAATAATTATACAGTGATATGTGTACAGAATTCATAAATAAGCATACATATTGATATACTGGAGTGTATTATCAAAAGAATTTACTAATGGAATTTCATGATCACAAATATTTGCAGACCACTGATTTAGAGATGTCTCCCTACTTACAGTTGGGAGTAACTTAAGTGTTCGTGAGTGAAGAGGGCAGGAGAAAGCTAATATATCGCTCTAAGCGAAAAAGTTCATTTTAACTTATGATTAAGAATTAGACAACTTACCTGCTACAGTTGAAAATATTGTGATAAAAAGTGAAAATGTTGAAGTATACAAATGGCTGGATTTTTTACAGCCCTTGATATGTACATTTGTTACCCATATGTCACAGACTATATTAAAATAGTCCAACAATGTGCTCATGTGGTGGTTCTAAAAGGCTTTGTTGACGAAGAAGTGTTCTACAGAAAGGAAAAAAACCTAGAAACCATTGATTTAGGAATTAAATGCCCAAGCAACCTAAGAGTATTTTATTCTCTCATATAGGCAAAATACAACTCAGTCATCAAGAACTACACTAGTCACTGTCCAATACAGTATCCACTAGTCACATAGGGATATTTAAATTAACTAAAATTTGATATAACTTAAAATTCATATCCTCAGGCACACAGGCTATCAGACACGTTTCAAGTGCCTGATAGCCACATGTGGCCAGTGGCTGCCATTCCAGACAGTGCAGACAGAGAACACGCCATTCAGTGCAGAAAGTTCTATCGAACAACTCTGCCCTAGAATAATATTCAGAGACTCTCAAGTTGAAAATTTTCAGATTTTTATACTTACTAACTGTTACTCTGTCCTTATCCCCCAACATAATGTTGTTTGGCGTCAGGTCTCTATGGATGATCCTCTTCTCCTTGTGTAAGTACCGAAGAGCTAGGCACAGCTTCAAACAGCAAAGAACAAACAAATGTTATTTCCCCTATATATACAGATAAGACAGCCACTCATGATCACTACGCACAATTCTAGGAAATCAGCTCAGAAGTTTACTGTTTCATAGAAAAAGTTAATGAAGATAAAAGATACCTGTATAAATATTTTCCATAGTCTCTCTTCAGCAAAATGATGTTGTTTTTCCTTCAAAGAACTGAAATGTTCTCCAAGAGGGGCCCCTTCTATAAGCTCCATAACTATATACAACCTATCATCTATATAAAAAACAAGAAAAGGTAATAGAAATAAATTCAATATAGACATTTTGAAAAAACTTATGAATTAGAATCCAAGTTTCCCAATGGGTGTTCAGGGCACAACACAAAAGAGTTAGAGACATGGACCCAATCAGCTCTGGAGGGGCTGGGGGTGAGGGGGTCTTGGGGACAATCGGAGCCCAGCAATAGTCTCTTTCAGCTACAGGCAACCTCCTAGCATAAGTTTACGCTGGCAAACTTTATCATTTTCTATGTACACCAGGATGTGGAAGGGTTGAGAGGCACCAAAGAGAGCAAGTAAATGATCCCAAATCATGGAGGATTCCCTGAAGAACAGGTAAACCCAGCTTTCCTCTCAATGGTCTAAAATTTACCCTTAAATCAAGCCAGACATTCAGACATTAAACTGCACTGTTCTTCAGTCTCGTAGATTTACCTTACAGTATTTTACAATGAAATCATACCGTGGTTTAGCAATGACCCCACTGGATATACCACCCATGATGGAAATTTCTGTGATGCCAGCTCAAGAGCTGAGATAGCTGGCCTCCTCCCAGGTTTCAGCTCATGGATCCCAGGAACCTCACATAACTGACTGGGTTTGTCTCTTTGCTTTGGATGCCAAGAAACAGAAGTAAATTCTACTTTCTCCTCCAAAGTCAATATGTAACTATTAACAACAGTATGTGATATGTATCTTTTGTAATGTTTTGGATGTATGTAAAATATGTATATATACAACATTTACAGAAATGAAGCCACACCATGCATATTCTGCAACTTATACCTTTTTCATTCAACATTCTTATATGTTCGTCAGTACACACAGACCCACGCCATTCTTTCTGTTGGTTACATAGTATTCCACAATACAGATGTATCATAATTTATTTAATCATTCTCCTAAAGATTGACATTTATATTGTTTCCAATTCTTCATAATCCCAAGAAATATTTACTGTATGTACCAATCTTGCCCCTAACATTAATTTTCTCACCTTTTATTTCCTTTTATCATGATTTCTTAATCTATTTTATCTTATGCTTTTTTTTTTTTCGGTATGCGGGCCTCTCACTGTTGTGGCCTCTCCCGTTGCGGAGCACAGGCTCCGGACGCGCAGGCTCAGCGGCCATGGCCCACGGGCCCAGCCACTCCGCGGCATGTGGGATCTTCCTGGATTGGGGCACGAACCCGTGTCCCCTGCATCAGCAGGCGGACTCTCAACCACTGCGCCACGAGGGAAGCCCTATCTTATGTATTTTTAAGCCACTGCCAATTCTTTTTGGGAGAAGTCAGGTTATTTTGTTTTTAAATTAAGACAAGTTATGTCACTTCAGTACAAGTCAGAAGCTAGTCTAGATCTCTTTATGATGGGATATACACTAAATTATGGGAAATTATTCTAATATCAAGAACAAATGGCCAAGGGGGCAGGATGTACTGAGGAGTTTCAGCACTGAGTTCCTCTGAGTCAACCAGAGGAAGGGAGATGGGTAAAATCATAACATGGCAAAGTACACAACAGGTTTGCATAACAATAGCACTGATAAAGAGGCAGCAAGGAAGCCCCTTTAAAGGAGATTTATTTTGAAATTTCACAGGTGAAGCATATAAGGTCTATTAATATGTATATTACTTCAGTCAAATGTCCTATTTTTTTTAAAACAAGTGACTGAGTTTGGTTTCACCTCAAGATTTGATTCCATATTCCATCATCCCAATGATGACGCAGAATCAGTCAGGGCTCCATCGCCACCTTGTGGCAATTACCTGAACTTGAAGAAAAAGAAATCTCAAAAAATCTAGATCCAATTTATTTGGGGGGTGGAAAATGTCATTTTTTCTAAAAGATGACAAAAAAATGTCATTCTTTCTTAAAGAAGCTACCAACCTTTAGTTTTCTTTTCTCCTGATCCTACTATGGGCTTTTTGTATATGAAAATAGCAATAATTATTATTTTGGTTTGTTCATGCAGTCTTACATATAGGGATCTAAGAATTTTATGAGTATCTTTTGATCATTGATTATCAGTGTCTCACTGATCAAGAAATGCCATCCAAGGTCATACAGACAACAATAAAGGTAGAGAAAATAGTCGACTAAGCTTATTTTGTAACATTCTAAAATAAAAATATGTAAGTAACATAGATACATTATTAGAAATATCATGGAAACTCACACTTACTTTCCAGAAATGTTTTGTAATAGCGTACAACATTGGGATGATAAAGCTATAAGAAAATAAATAACAAACATTATACTACTTCAAAATATAAACTTGTTTTCACAGACAATTTAGTTGGATTTCATACTTGAAAACAACAAAGAAATCATCATATTTATATTTATTTATAAAACAGAGCATTTGAAGATATCATCTAATTTTTCAGGATTCTTTTTATTTGCTGCTCACAAAACTGTTCTGAAAATAGCAATCTCCCATATAGCCTTACCAAATAGAATTGAAAACTGATTGTGCTTTATCACCTAATTTAACTAAATTAGAGGACTGTAGAACTGGAAGCTATCTTAAGAATTCATTTAACACTTCCTGTTCCAACATCACACACAGATTGCATAGAGGAGAAAACTGAAATGAAACAATTAATTTTGAACACATATACCTATGCTTTTAACCTCCCCCTGCCACTTAAATATTTATATACACTGTGTCTATTTACACGACTGGTGTCTTTCTATGCTCTCCAAAATTATCAGTTTGAAACTGAAATAACCTAGGACTTATTAACTCCATTAAAATAACAATAATAATTGCCAAGGACTCCATCCTTGAACAAAATTAGGTCAGGCTCCTCAGAGTCCTCCTCTGGACCAGGCCTCCTCCTTGGCCTGCCTGGTTTCAGCAAGAATCCTGCTAAGCCAGTTTAGTGAGCATCTCTGCCCTCTGGATATCCAATCAAGTTCCTCATCCCCCCATCTTTGTTACCTAATCAAGTTTTTCTTCCCCCAACCTGATAACTAACCAAATTCCTCTTAGTAACTTTCCATCCTTTGACCCCCCTAGCTCTGCCTTTTGGTTGTAAATCCCCAGCCATCCCTGTTGTGTTCAGAGTTGAATTCAATCTCTCTCCTCTACTCTAATAGTTGGACTTCTATTGCAGTGGTCCTGAATAAGGTCTTCCTTGCCATCTAAAAGTTCTTATCACAAGGAAAAAATGTGTAACTACATGTGGTAGATGTTAACTGGATTTACTATGGTGATCATGTCACAATACATACAAATACTGAATCATCATGTTGTACACCTGAAACTAATATGCAGTCATATGTCAATTATACCTCAACAAAAAGTGTCCAGGCACCAAAGAGAGCAACAATTTCTCTTTGGCATAGTTTACCTCAGAATGTAACATGGAAATTCTATTTTTTTTTTGATGGAATTTCTTTAATAGATGTATTCCTATTCAGATTATCTTATTTCTCCTTGTATGAGTGCTGGTAGTTTGTGTGTTTTAAGAAATTGATCCTTTTCTCCTACATGGTCAAATCTGTGGCTATAGAGTTTTATGCAGTATTTTTTTTTTTTTACCCTTTTAATGTTCATGTGATCAGTAAGGATGACCCCTCTTTCATTTCTGATATTGGCAATCTGTGTCTGTCTTTCTTTTTTTTCCAAGATTAGTCTGGCTAGACATTTATCAACTTTACTGGTCTTTTAAAGAATAAACTTTTAATATTGTTGATTTTTTATATGGAATTCTTGTTTTTTATTTCATTAATTTCTGTTTTACTTTTATTTCTTCTGCTTGTTTAAGGCTTGAATTGCTCTTTTTTCTTTAAGATGGAAACTTAGAATAAGGAGTTTAGATATTTCTGTCTTTTAATACATACATTTAATATTTTATATATATATATTTATATGTATATGTATCTTTCTAAACAGTGCTTTTATTGCAGCCCACAGATTTTTATAAGTTGTATTTTCATTTAGTTCAAAAAAATTTCCAATTTATATGAGACTTTTTCTTTGAGCAATGTGTTATTTTGTAGTGTGTTTTTTTTTTTTACATTTTTATTGGAGTATAATTGCTTTACAATGGTGTGTTAGTTTCTGCTTTATAACAAAGTGAATCAGTTATACATATACATATTTTCCCATATCTCTTCCCTCTTGCATCTCCCTCCCTCCCACCATCCCTATCCCACCCCTCCAGGCGGTCACAAAGCACCAAGCTGATCTCCCTGTGCTATGCGGCTGCTTCCCACTAGCTATCTATTTTACGTTTGGTAGTGTATATATGTCCATGCCACTCTTTCGCTTTGTCACAGCTTACCCTTCCCCCTCCCCGTATCCTCAAGTCCATTCTCTAGTAGGTCTGTGTCTTTATTCCTGTCTTACCCCTAGGTTCTTCATGACATTTTTTTTTTCTTAAATTCCATATATATGTGTTAGCATACTGTATTTGTCTTTCTCTTTCTGACTTACTTTACTCTGTATGACAGACTCTAGGTCTATCCACCTCATTACAAATAGCTCAATTTCATTTCTTTTTATGGCTGAGTAATATTCCATTGTATGTATGTGCCACATCTTCTAATAACATAATAATAACATAATAACATCTAATAACATAATAATTTTCTACAAGAATACTAAATTTTTGTGGTTGTTTATTTACAATTTGAGCTTCTAAGTAAACTGAAATTTGTTTTATCTCAGAATAGTCACTGGTACATCATAAATGGCTTGCATCTCTTTCTGGCCTTTCTTCTTGCCTTCTTTTGAAGGAGAGTCTACTGGTTGTCCACCAAAAATCTGCTCTCACACTCCTCCACTCCATCGACTTGTGGCAGGATGTGCTTCCCCATCACAGATCACACCTCTCAGTCTCTCTCACAGCCTCAAGGGGCTCATCCCTGAGTTCTCCCCAGTGGAGTGTGAGGGGAATCCTGTGTCTGAACCCAAAACGCCGGGTGCACCAGCAGATATAAATGTGCCTTGGCAGGTGCAACGGGAGAGGAAGAGTGGGCATCCCTGTGTGACCTCATGGAGCAGAGCACCACACCCTGGACTGACAGGAAGACAAAACCCATTGCACAGTGAGACCTCTCCTTCAAGCCCATGCACTTTGGGGCTTCTTTGTTACCGCAGCTTAATCTTAATATTAACAAATACACTCTCCCTTTCTAGTCCCATTTCTCTCACTTCTGTCTGCCATTACCTCCTCCTTTTTGACCTCAATTTACTGTCCTTTCATTGGTTTAAGCCCGTGGTGCAAGCACAGTTCTACAATTTTGAGCTCCCTCAAAGTTCAAGCAGAGGTCTCTTATATGGCCCCACCCTGACACTTTCTTTTCTTAGAAAATATACTAAAACCAATAGTCTACCTCATCAACTAGCAAATGGCCAGCAGATTTTAAACAATATGGAACTAGGTAAGCAATAGAACCATATTCTAGACCTAGCTCACTGGCCAGGACTACATCCAGATTTGGGTTCAAATGAAGATATTAGACCAGCCTAGGGCAAAAGCCATGCTCTAGCCTTGTGCTATGAAACAGCACACCACCCAAGGCTAGAGTGTTGGAATATGAGCAAACACTAACTTTTCAAAATCTAATCTCTTTGTACATAAAAGTCAACTATAAAACAACCTATTAATGATATTTACTGTAAATTATAAATTGGAGTGGAACTAGAGATTTCAATGAATAAAGATCTTCATATTTATGGTTATGTCCTAGCACAGATGCTATGCAAATTTAACTATTTGAAAACAAAGAGCCATGAACTGATAGGTCTCCCCAGGAGTTACAGACAAACAGTATTCATAATGAATGTATAAATAAAGAAAGTTGAAAAAAAACCAATGTGTTCTTTGATCACAAAAAGAATTCCCATTTCTCTCTGACACGTTTATTCTTTTTCCTGAAACAAACCTTCATAATGATACATGAGTTGTGAACATTATGTTAGAATGTTTTGCTCATGTCAATAAATAATAACCCATCTTGAAAATTCACATTTTAGATTACATAAGCCATATCTGAGGAACGTTAACAACTTGGTTCCATTTGACAAAAGTCAGGGAAGTCTTAGTCATATTCTTATGCATGTAACAAAGTAACCAAATATTCTACAATATAATAAGAAAGAAACGAATATGCTTTCTCATATATAATACTCTCTGTGCTGTGAACTCAATTGTTCTGCATCCCTGGCCCTGATATAGTTATGTCTATGGTTCAATGTCAAGCCTTAGGAGAAAACCTGGTGATTGATATCACCTCAATGCCAATTATATTAAACAGAACCAGTTCTTACACAGCATGGACAAGGACAGCACATGAATTCTACTTTTTTGGATGACATTTATTTAAGGAAACCGTCTTCATAAACAAAAGCATTTACCTGCTCTTTAATTATGGTTAATTCAGAAACAATATTCCTTACACTGCTGTCTCGATCTTTTTTATCCTTTCCAAATGCTGGGTTATGTAAATTGACTTCTTTCATTGCTAAAAGATTTTGACCACTATGCTTTCTAACCTAAAATAAAGGAGACAAAAAAAAAAAAAAAAGAATGGTTTGGGAGTAGAGAGGGGAAGAAAGTGATTAGATTAATAAGGTCACATGATTAAGCCAAATCATCTAAATAAGTCATATATCTTTAAAAAGTAAATTTGTATTTACACTAAGCTCACCTCAGAAAAATTGGTATATCCTGGATCAGTCTGCAATATTTCATAGGATTTTACTTGGTAAATACAGAAACACTGGTGTGAACTTGGAGAATGTGTCATGCATTGGGACAAACCATTTTGACTATTTGTATGAGAGATTAGTGACAGCTTTTGTCTTCAAAGGTCAGTGACCAATTTCTAGAGCTGAGAGCTAAGGTAAGACAACATCAGTGCAGCTATCTGTTGTACAGAAACAACCATTCTAATTTTTATATCTATTTGTTCACTGACAAGGGCTCCAATTCACTTGTGTGTGGGTGTGCAGGGAGACATGCAGTTTGTTTGGGAACATTGGAAATGTTGTTCAAGGGCAAGGTCACCTTGTAAACACAGCCAAAAGCTCCACTTCCAAGATGATCCAAAACTGCATAGTTGCCTATATATTTCGAAGGAGCTTTATTCTGATTAATGCTTTCAATATTTTCAGCAATTTGCTTCAGTTCATCCTCCTAACCAAAAAATGAAAAGGAAATGGGTTGCTATGATAAATGCATCCTAACTGCATAGCAGCCTGACAAAATATTTAAAGCTCAAGACTTACCACTAATAAATTCAACTTTGATACTAATTCTTCATAAGCACTGATATCACGAACATAATGTCCTATGTCAATGAAGATCTCAAACAAGTCGGTGGGGAAAAGTCTACAGAGAAAAATACACACACATACTTCCTATAGGAGTTGGAAACTCTGGCCCATTCCTTCCCTTTTGGACCTGGCTCACTTATAGGTTAATTACATTAAATACACTGCCAACAAATGGGGGAAATAATACTCACCAACTTATCTCATGAAAATAAACTAGAGACACAGTTCTTAAGAGGTAAGGAAAAACAATTGGAAAGGAAAGTTCCAGAGATCTACTGTATGACACTGTGCTTATAGTTAAGAACACTGTACTGCATACAAAAATTTAAAAGGGTAGATGTCATGTTATATGTTTTTTGCTACAATAAGATATGATACAGATTTTACAAAAATCTTATTTGTAAGACATTTGGGGGTGTAGTATTAAATATACTAGGAATGAATGTTTATTGGGTGTTTATTGAGCACAGAGCACTTTCACAAATACAATTTGATTTAGTCCTCATGAAAATAAAATTAAAATACAGGTGAATTAAAAAAATGAAGAGATTTATGCATCATTTCCAAGCTACTGGTTTCAAGGGTTTAGGTTTATTAAAATCTTTAAGTCCACTGATGTGGATGATTTAGGGCCTTGAAATGAAAGGTTATAATGAATAACGAATACTTCGTTTTCTTCCCCTAAATTCAACTGTTATATAGAAATAAAATAAAAACATAAAATGCCCCATTCTTCCAAACAAAAGATGTTATATTAACTCAAGATTTTATTTCCATTTTGCCTTATCAATAAAATTCTAGTAAGAACTTGGGCCTACGATTTGGCTAACCTGCCACCTCTATGGCACGCAGACCACACCTGTAGGTAGCCACGGTCTGCTTCCCAAGGTGGTGGTTTTTCTGTCATGCTCACCACACAACCTTCTGATCCAGGAACATCCAGCCTCCTCCCCTTCAAATGGGTTCCTATACTGTTAAGGACATCCAGACAAATACTTTCTTTTCTATTGATTAAAAGGAAATGACTAGATCAACTTTGGACATTTCTGAATGGGCAAAAACAAGCACATATTTTTATTTCATCCATTAAAAATGTTAATGTCTTAAAAAAGAAAAACTAAAAACCATAGCAGTTACATGTAATTAAAACAGTTGTGTTGATGTGATTCATGTGCTTTCCTCATCATTTTGTGAATTTTCAGAGTTAAGATATCACTAGGGCTGTTCAGTATTATCTGTGGATTTTAAGAAATCTGAAGGCACATGTTTTGCATACTGACTCTTTATTCTCTTACTGTTTGCATCTAAATCAGGTACATGAAAACAGTTGACTCTAATGATCACTGATCACTTAAATTTCTCTAAGCTCATACCTTTTAAAGAGTGGTCTGTTTCTTTCCATACTGAAGAGAAACCTCAAGGCTCTGAAAGCATAACACTGGAAATAAAAGGATATATGATTCTCAAATGGTAGCTGAACAAAGTAAAACATTTTCAGGATAGCATGATCATGAAGTGAACATTAACGTGGCTTTTTGGTGAGTGTGGCTGGTCTCTGTGGGAGCCACAGCTTGTAACTGAAAACAGACAACATCAACACCTGGGCCAGTTCTCATGTTTAAAAAGTATTTGCGTTGTGGAAGGCTAGGGATCTGGGCCTTGTTTCACTCAGTGCCTGTCATTAGTTCCTTTCTAGAAAGTACAGAAGGCGCAGAGAGACAAGAAATAAAACTCCTACGCCGAGAAAACCAAATGTCCCAAGATTTCCAGGAGCTCAAGGTTTATTTTCTTTCTAGCCTGCTATGTATGCCTCAATATTTATATAGTTTCTCTGAGAAAATAAACACTAGAAATAATGACATATAAAAATAGCCACAGGCACACTGGACTCAAACTTGACAAATTGGTCTCTTGAGTAAGGTCTAAAGCATTCCCCAGATAGAACCATCTACAGTAACTCCTGAGAACACTCAGAAAGAGGCCTGTGAGACTTTAACAAAGAAAAATAAACACTGGACATTTTGCAGTCCTGAGAAAAAAGAGAGAGCCCCAGGCTTGCAGCTGTACCTGTACAATAGGCCACCACTGGGGTGACCAGGGTCTGCTGAATTCAAATCTGGAATCATTTCATGAAATTAGTGATCTGAATATAGAAGGGTCACAAACAAAACTGTCTGGAGAAGCCAGGCAGATAACAAGACCACACGAAGGAGACTGGTGAGAAAGCAGTGGAGACTGTGAGAAGTGAGGAACATGCATGTGCCTTGAAAGAATTTCCACACATATTCTTTAAAAGCCTCTACTGGCTTAACAGAATACATGTGCAGGAGGGAGTGTACTTTACCATGGTCCAGCACAGTGTCATGCATCAGTGCTGTACTACAGAAGTAAGTCCCACGCCTGTGTGTTCTCAGTGGTAGCTCTCCAAAATCTCTGCCTGCCAGCCCACAGATACCACCAAAAATTCTCTGCTAGGTTTGACCATCATTCTGGCTGAAAGCTCTTAAATCAGATTGAAGGCAAATGTTGTTTTTTACTTCCTGTTCTAACGACTTGAAAAAAAGATAAGCTGCAGCTACTGCAAAGGCTTACTTTAAATTGATTTTATCATGCCAATGTCTTTGGGGACACTTGCCCCCTGGTGTCCACTCCTCAAAAAAGCACATAGGACCCTGCATAATGTGGCCCTTTCTTACCTTCCAGGCCTCATCTCCTAAGGTAGGGGTCCCCAACACCTGGACCATGGACCAGTACTGGTCCGTGGCCTGTTAGGAACTGGACCGCACAGCAGGAGGTGAGCAGCAGGTGAGTGAGCAAAGCTTCATCTGCCACTCCCCATCGCTCCCCTTCGCTCCCATTACTGCCTGAATTCTGCCCCCACCCCCGCTCCCATCCATGGAAAACGTGTCTTCCACAAAACCAGTCTGTGGTGCCAGAAAGGTTGGGGACCGCTGTCCTAAGGTACTCCCTCTGCCCCACACCCCACACCCACCCCACTGAGCAGCCTAAGCACACTCTAAGCTGCCAGGCTCCTGTCCTTTGTCCACGCTCTTCTCTCTCTGCGGATGCCCGTCCGCCCTGGAGCAGATATCATGGGTGCCCACTTCTATCCCTTTACTCACCTGACCAGCACCAGTTCATCCATCAAGATCCATTTTACAGGTTTGCCTTTGTAAAGGTGAAATGCTACTGACTGTGGTCCGTGCTTAAAGATGGCACATAATTTTCCCCGTAGTATTATTTTGATACACAAGCAATGTTTTTAAAACATAGAACTTACAGATAAGCAAAGAAATGTCTAAATAAAATCACCTAAATCCCTACAGAGAAACTACTGTTAAGCCTTCTACATTGTTTTTTGGTTTTTTTTTTTTTTTTTTTTTTTTTGCGGTATGTGGGCCTCTCACTGCCGTGGCCTCTCCCTTTGCGGAGCACAGGCTCCGGACGCGCAGGCTCAGCTGCCATGGCTCACGGGCCCAGCCGCTCCGCGGCATGTGGGATCTTCCCGGACCGGCGCATGAACCCGTGTCCCCTGCATCGGCAGGCAGACTCTCAACCACTGTGCCACCAGGGAAGCCCCTCTACATTGTTTTAACAGCATTTGTTTCCATGCCAGCCTCCCTCACCAGATATTCTTCCCTCTCGGTCAGTACAGGGGACCAGTGCTAACCTAAAAATTCTAAAATTCATAGATTATATTACCAAAATTTCCCCAGATTCCAGTAACTTGATATTAAAGAATAATGGATATGTTTATTACCTGTAATAGATTAGTTTTTGCTGCATTCTTTTGTTTATTTCGTAAAATTAATTTTGCTATTGTATATATACCATTTTCCTGGAAGAATAAAGATGCCATGTTATCAGTGACCAGCAACAATTCTATGGAGATACACAGCATAAAGAAGGAAGGAACAATTTTAAAATATTAAAGAAGAAATGTTAGTATAATTTTGGAATCAGGAGTAAATATTACAGGACAATACTAAAAATGTCAGTGTAATACTTTTAAACATCAAAGACTATAACCACATCATAAAATCTCAACTGTCGTTAAAGATTATAAATAACAAAGTATATCAATTAAAAGTGATTTAAATACTTTAAAAACAAAGAGTAGGGGGCAAAAAAAGGGGGCAGAGTAAAGGGATCCAAATGTCTTTATATTTTGCATTTTAAATATCTAATTATGAAATATTTCTCCCTTTATTGTTTTGTTAAACAATACATGTAGATAAACTAGTATAGAAAAGAAGATAGAAAAATAAGAGAAAAATCATAGATTTTTAAAAATGAAAGTTATTTGTATAAACGGTTAACATCTTTCTAGCCTTATTCTAATATAAATACAGACATGGGGGAATGAACAAAAAGTATTACCTTATTGCTACATTTTTTATTATCTATTAAATACATAATTTACTGAACTCTACTCTATGTGGGCATTTATATTATAACTGTGAAGAGCTTTACCTGCCTTATTACATTTAGTCTTCATAGCTGTTCTGTGAATTAGTCTGTAATTTCCTTGTTTTATACATGACAAAGTCAAAACTTAGGCTAAATATTTTTCCAGAGGCCAAGACAGCAAGCAATGATAACAGGACTGAGCCTCCCCCTGCCTCAGCAGCCACCCTGACCTGCTGAGCTTCCCCAGGGACTCTGATCACTGCTGACATGATCCGTTACTAACTTTATGAATTTATGTATTTTTAAGTTGATGTACTGAACAAAAAAAACTTTTCTCTGTAAAATTCAACAAGCAGGAAATAACTTTTATAATAGAAACACATACAAGGGTTGTATACAAATGTGTGTATTCACACACACACACACACACACATATGACTGTATATGTAGTGAATTGGTTAATGAATTATGCTTTGTGTGCTCTGTGAAATCAGTTTCCTGGCAATAAATATTTTGTTTGGTGTGTTTTAATCACCTCTAGCTGAATAACTTCATGTCCTCTTAAAGTGACTACTATCCTTAACTCATGGTGTCCTATGCCCCATAGGAATTAAAACAATTAAATTAAAACAATTTAGAATACTGGGTCATATGGTAGTTCTATTTGTAGTTTTTTAAGGAACCTCCATAGTGGCTGTACCAATTCACATTCCCACCAGCAGTGCAAGAGTGTTCCCTTTTCTCTGCACCCTCTCCAGCATTTATTGTTTCTAGATATTTTGATGATTGCCATTCTGACCGATGTGAGATGATATCTCATTGTAGTTTTGATTTGCATTTCTCTAATGATTAATGATGTTGAGCATTCTTTCATGTGTCAATCCCACTACTGGGCATATACCCTGAGAAAAACATAATTCAAAAAGAGTCATGTACCAAAATGTTCATTGCAGCTCTATTTACAATAGCCAGGAGATGGAAACAACATAAGTGTCCATCATTGGATGAATGGATAAAGAAGATGTGGCAGATATATGCAATGGAATATTACTCAGCCATAAAAAGAAACGAAATTGAGTTATTTGTAGTGAGGTGGATGGACCTAGAGTCTGTCATACAGAGTGAAGTAAGTCAGAAAGAGAAAGACAAATACAGTATGCTAACACATATATATGGAATCTAAGAAAAAAAAATGTCATGAAGAACCTAGGGGTAAGATGGGAATAAAGACACAGATCTACTAGAGAAGGGACTTGAGGATATGGCGAGGGGGAAGGGTAAACTGTGACAAAGCGAGAGAGTGGCATGGACATATATACACTACCAAATGTAAAATAGATAGCTAGTGGGAAGCAGCCGCATAGCACAGGGAGATCAGCTCGGTGTTTTGTGACCACCTGGATGGATGGGATAGGGAGGATGGGAGGGAGGGAGACGCAAGAGGGAGGAGATATGGGAACATATGTATATGTATAACTGATTCACTTTGTTATAAAGCAGAAACTAACACACCATTGTAAAGCAATTATACTCCAATAAAGATGTAAAAACAAAAAACAATTCAGAATAGCTTTAAAAAAAAAGATAAAGAAAATGAAATAGACTGCACGTAATATTGGGAATAAACACCATCAGTTACCTACATGGCAGTTCTTTTTAAGCTGAGTTAAAAGAGGAAGGACAAGAATATAAAATGGAATTCTACATGTTAAATAAGACATATTACAATATTTTTAAGCCATGTTCCAGGATACAGGTGTCACCTGAGGTGGGCTCCCTCCATCGTGACAGGTCCTGGCACCCTGCCCTCTCACCTGAACCACCTGGTGGGCGTTGGTGTCGTCGAGCACCAGTTCCGTGAGGGCCGCACAGCAGGCTGCAACGAAAACCACCAAATGCCGTGTCTGTCGTGGCCATGGCGGCACTTGCACATCAGCAATCTCGCTCCCTGCCTCAGAGAATTTTGTTGGCAGAGCCATTCCTCAAAAAACACTAATTTTTCTTCTGGCACGTCTCTGGGAGAAAGGCACCTGAGTTGTGCTTGCTGGTACCTCTCCTCTTCGTGTAGCTCACATGCATGCACACCCCATGGCAGCCTGTGGGGCACCCCTAATGCACCCCGCTGTGCATGGAGTGGGGGGGGCAGGCACCGTCAGCCCCATACCCAACATGTGCCCTGTGTGGAGCACGTGCTCAATGTACATGGACAATGGTCAGGTAAATAGTGCGTACTTTAAATATATTATCCAAATTAACCCTTATAATCCGAGTATGAACTACTTTAGAGGGCTAACAGGTTAGGCCACAGAACTTGGCAAGCAGAGGAAAGTTTGGGGTGTCTTTAACCTGCAAGTCCAACACTGGTACCAAGAAGTTTCAGGCATCCACATGAATTTAACTTCACATTTTTTAAGTTATAAATTGGGCCTAATTGATATTATCATTATAATTTTATAATAGAATAATACAAGGTTAAACAGTATCAAATAATGAAACATAATAATATGATATAAATACCTGCTTGAAGAGAGAAAGTATTTTCTTGTATTTCCCGAGGGCTGAAATCTTCTGACAAATGAAGCTGCTGGATTCGGCCTGCCGCATTGGCACTAGACAGGCTTCCAATGGAGGAACGATCAGAAACAAAATTTCTGTCCCTGAAAAAGAAAAGTTAATGCACAGACCAATTTATCAATGGTAGTTCATGGTCAGTGCTTTCTGATTCCCGTTTTATAAATCTTTGCCTCCCCAGGTCATAAAGTTTTCTCTTGTGTGACCTTCCAATCCACTCAGACATGATTTTTGTGTGAAGTGTGAGGTAGGAGTCATCTCTCTATTTTTCACATGGCTGCCTTTGTTTTGAACTATTCTTCTGCCATTTACTTGAATACATCTCAGTCTTCATCATTCTGAGTTTTGTCTTTTTCCATTAAATTCCAATCTTCTTTTATTTTAGGAAAGTTCTCTTCTATTAGATGATTGAGGCTTTCCAAAATTTCCTTTTGTTTTGTTCTCTACCTTAGGGATATCAATTATCCACGTGTTGAGAACCCATCTTCTGCAGGCCATATCCTTCATTTTATGTTGCTCTTATTCCCTTGTCTTCCTCCTCTGCATCGTGTGTAAGTTTTCAAGCACGCCCTTCCTTTCACTAACTCCACATTCTTTCTGGTACTCAGTCTCTGCATGTTGTTCAGTCCTCATCTTCTTTCCCAGCTTCACAATCATTCCTATTCTCCTTTTTACTATCCTATCATCTCATCTTTAATCTCATTTCATAAACTTCATGTTCTGTTTAATGTCTTTGATAAAATAAAGCATTTGTTTTTCTGTTTACTTAGTGCAACATCTTCCACAATAGATCATTTGTCTGTCTTTATCTGCTTTGTTCCCTTCTGTTTTACATGGTTGCCATGTTTTTTCATGCATTTATTTTTATGGCAGCAGCTCTATGTAGATTTCTATATACCCAAATGTAAAGTGGATGGAGTCTCCCTGGCCTCCCTCCTGTGTCATCTGGGCCCTCTGCCCTTCTTTCGGGGAGCATAGGGAAGGTAATGGAATAGTTGCAGTCAATGATCTTTAATTATGTTAAAACTTGAATTTTAGGGATCACTCTATCTGATCAAGAGTATGTAACCTTTTAGTAACTGCCTTTGAGTTTGGGACTGCAGGTGAATGGGTATGAACAGATTTCCTATAAATCACCTTGACAACAGAGGCTGTTCATACTCAAGCCAGCAGACAACCTGGCAACCTCACCCCTTGTACCAGCTCCAGGCAGCCCATCTCTGAAAGGATATTGTTTACACAGCTGGTGTAATAAATTCTCCCAGAGCACTGAGCCATATTTAACATAGAGTAAGTATTGACATACATCTTCTTCCCAGGGAAGAGATTTCTAACATTGTACCATAGAAGTGGACTGGGAAAATTACTCTTCAGATGTGAAAGAACTCTTTTCTATCAAGAATGGTTTCCTCCAAAAGAGGAAAACTAGTACCTTATATTAAACTCAGTTCTATGTTGTCAAAAGGCAGGTTTTGTCCTTGAAGTATTGCTTAACTATTATATAATTTAATTTTATCATCAAGAAAATAGCTGCTCTCCACGAGGGCTACCCACAGCCACTGTAATACGTATGATGGACAAAAATAACCACCACCATCATCCTATAAACTCAAGTGGAAAAAAACCTTTGCAATCATAATTACTTTGACTGTGGGGCTAGCTCATTATGCCACAATACTAACGAAAGATTTATAATTTATACTTTAAAGTACTTGAGATTTTTATGTGATATTCATAAAAGCAAGTAGATTGTTAACAGTCTACACATTATTTCCTTGGTTTTGGTAATGACAGAAATTGTTAACAAAGCCACTGTTCATATCTCTAGTCTGTTCTTATGCTTTGGAAAGTTCCTTCAGAGAATGGAGCTGATGACACATAGCTCCACAATATCAAGTTATCAGGCACAATAAGCACAAAGTCTGAATAATATTGATTTGATAACAAGTCATATTAAAATTGATGTTACTCTGCTTTTATTAGAATGAACTTTATTTACATACTACAGATAACTGTGATCTTTTTCCAGGCAGATATAATCCTTTTCAACTTTGATTCAGCACCTAGGGGGATGAATTATGCTCTATAATAATTTTAGGTAATAGATCCTTCCCATTGGTGGTACCAGTAATATTGTTATTCAATACTTCAATACATGTAATACAATACCATATCTACTATTTTTGTTATTGTTATAGTTTTTGCAACATAATTCAAGAGAATTTCAGTTTGAAACTATTTTAACAAGCCATTCCTTCCCCAGATTTATGGCTTTGAATACCACCAGATTCTTTTTTTTTTGTTTTTTTTTTTTTTGCGGTACGCGGGCCTCTCACTGTTGTGGCCTCTCCCGTTGTGGAGCACAGGCTCAGCGGCCATGGCTCACAGGCCCAGCCGCTCCGCAGCATGAGGAATCTTCCCGGACCGGGCCACGAACCCGCGTCCCCTGCATCAGCAGGCGGACTCTCAACCACTGCGCCACCAGGGAAGCCCCAGATTCTACTTTTAAAAGAGAGACAACAAGGTCTTAATCCACCTCAGAGCACTGCCACGGAGATTAGAGAGAAAAGAGGAGCAACTGGACCAGGGTCAGTAACATGGAATCATTTGAATAACCGTGTTTCCCCCTATTTTAACTAAGGATCATACATCCGTTACTTTAGTGCAGGCTGGTGATTCAAAAAATATGTCAGGGCTCCCAAGGAGCTGAAAAGATGAACGCTCCTGACATTGATTTAGAGCCTGTTTGCAACAAGTAAAAATGACTCTGTAGAACATGAATGACCAAAGAATGGGAGGGAGCCAGCTGAGCACATGCCCACCCTGCCCTCGAACAGCTGAGACCCCAGCCTTCATCAGCCAGAGTGAAGCAGGCCAAAGCCTACTCTGACTCACCCTCGTAAAATATGAAGAAGCTGCTTGATGCCTCCCCAAATGCGAATTTCCACACTGGTCTCAGGGTCCTCACAAATCTGAACCAGGATCCAGACGACGCTCCACAGCAGCTGTAGGTGGTCTGAGTGCAGCAAGCTGAGGAGGATGGGGACCCCCTCGTAGAGCTTCACCTGCTCTCTCACCTGACGCTCGGCACAGAGCAGGCGCAGCAGCTCAGCCGAGAGCCTGCGAGGGATGGGCGGGAGGGGAGACTCAGCTCAGTGGTGGCTTGACTTGATTCACACGGAGCTGCCGACATGCACGGACGGTCGCGCTAACAGGCTCTATGTCACAGTCAGCTCATGTTCTCTGTAGAGGGCTGGATCACAGCCAAGTGTTTGCAGCTCTATGGGCCATACAGTCTCTGTCATGAGTACCCAGCCATGCCAACATGTGCAAAAGCAGCCACAGACAACACATGAAAACCAATGGGCATGGCTGTGTGCCAATAAATCTTTATTCACAAAAACAGGCAGGGAGCCAAATTTAGCCTGCAGGTCATAGTTTCTGGACCACTTTCTAAGTCATATCCTCATGGTATCCCCATTGGTCTGGCTAAAAACCTACTAACGAGCAAACAGGCATCAAGTACATACAATGGGACCTGAATTATGCTCAAGACAAAAGAAATATAAAAGCTTTATCCTAGTCTTCAGAAACTTACTATGTTATTGCAAAAATAAGACATTAATACCTGATGGCAAAAACACTATGATCCAGGGAAATTAAATGCAAAGTGCTCAGTGAATATCTGGAGAGTAAAATAAAGATAATGATGGCATAAGACATAAGGTTCAACTAAGCTCTGAAACATTATGATTATAGACGTTTCATAGAGCTGTCCTGAATCCTCCAGGCTCACACTCTGAACACTCTTCCTGGATGGTGTTATTTATTCCTATGGCTTCAAACACTCCCTCTACGCTGGCACTGTGATCTCAGCCCAGGCATCACTCCAAACCTGTAGAGGTTCCAGCAGTCACTTAACTGTTCCACAGGCACTAACCCCACTGTTTCTAAACTCAGTCATTATCCTCCTCCCCAAATCAGCCCTTCCACTTATGTCCCCGATCTGGACTCAGGACACCAGTCTTTTCCATTTCCAAGCCAAAGACTGGGAATCCTCCAAGACACTCCCTTCTTCTCCAACCAGTGGAGAGCCTTTGGTGCCCCCTGTTTCCTGGGCAAGCACTGGGGTTAATTCTTCTGTGAGTCCTGCAGATAGCTAAACCCACTGCCCCTCCATCCTTTTGAGCCTCGATTATGCTCAAGATATAAGCTTCTCTGTCACTCTGCTCTCCAATATTTCCATTCTCATCCTGCTTCACAATTCCTTTCCCTGAGCTAATTTTCCATGGCTCCTCTCCCTCCCAAACTTTTATGCTCTGACATATGTTCTTTGGTAGACAGTACTCTTCACCTTCTCAAACTTTCTACACCAAAAATACCCTCCTTGTTCTAAGTGGATCTCATTGTGTGGCTAAATTCCACACTCCACACACTGCAGTCAGAATAACTGTCCCCACAAAATCAATCTGATCATGATTAAAATCTGTGAGTCTCCATGTTCATGATAAAAACCACACTACTAGGCACAAAGAGCCCATCATGACCTCGCTAAAGGTATCTCATCTATAAAATATAGAAAGAGAATTGTAGATCAAACAAGTTAAAACACAAAAGTGCTTAGAGCAGGGCCTGGCATGTAGAAGGCCTGGCCAAAATTAGCTCTATTTCTAAGTTATCAAAATTATCTCTATTTCTAACCTATCTAACTTATTATCTAACTTATAAGCCAACTTATCTAACTAGTTTTCTGGCACCCTCCCTCCTGCACTCTGCTGTAGCTGCGCCCACCCATGCACGCTCCTCTCTCACACAGCACTGCAGGCCTCCAGGTGGGAGCATATTCTGTTTTCACTTGCTCTCTTCCTCTGCCTAGACAACTGCTCCTTCTTTTAGGAGACTTGGCATGACCCCTCGCTCTGATTGGAGGTGCTGCTCCATGCCCTCAGGGTATCTATCCTGTGCATCCACTGACCACACCACCTACAATGTTGTGGTGAAACTGATGATTTGTGTGTCTGCCCCTCTCCTACACCATGCAACCATATCTTATTCATCTTTGGTTTTCCAACACCTGTGCAGAGGCTATTGGGTGAATCAATTCAGACAACCAAGTCTAAGTATAGTTTGTAAAAGAGGGTTAAATTGGCTTAGATGAAGAATTCAAGGGATTTACTATGAGTTAAATGTCAGTGTTTTATTGCTTGGGATTTCTGTTAACTATTTGCCTCTTTAGAAAATTATGACTTACTCGACTAAATATCATATGATGCAGGTAACCTAATAAATATCTGGATACAGTAAGTTTTTAGGGCAATAGGTAGTTCAAGTGAAAATGAGTTCATTTTACTCTAGATTCTGTTTTGGTCATGAAATAAGTCAGTAGCTATCTTAATGTATTTTACTTGCCTTAAGCAAAATAGATTTTAGGAATCTAATCACTTATTCAACACACAATCTGAAATTACTGAAAGTAGAGCCACCTCAGAGTTTCTTTCCTTAAGGAGACAGGATGTAAATAAATGTAATAAAAAAATATTAAAGATGTAATCATGAGATTTATATATTTCTAATCTATGACCAGTTCTAGAAGTAAAGCAGGACCAAAGACAAATCGATATATCTCTTTGCTATTGGTTACTTTATATAAACTTAAATAGAAGATAAATGCCAAGTTGACGCATGATATTCAGTTAACAATGTAAATAACATAAGTAAAATAATAATAATCATTTTCATTAAATGTCAGACACTGTCATTTTCCCCTGTTAGCAGTCCTACCTTTTGGAAAGCAAGTCATATTCATGTAAAATCATCAGCAGATTTTCTACAATGTTGAGTTCACTTATTTTCTCCCTACATTCTGGACTACAAATTGAAAAGTATTAGTAACTATGAAAAATGTATTTTACCATATCCATGTATTTAATATCTTAGCCCTCATATTATCCCAGGAGGAGAAACAAAATGCAATGTAGCTCTATGGGGCAGGGCTACATTAAACTCCAACATTCAATAAGTATTATATGTCATAAATTTAAATTTGTTTAATAACAGTATGTTGATAACATGATTTCCTTTGGAGAAAGGGAATCATATGCTGTTCACAAAAAAGCAATGATCAGCATTACTCACAGTAGCCAAGGTATAGAAATGACCTTATATATCCTTTGATAGATGAAGTGGATAAAGAAAATGTGATATACATATTTATATATATAATTGAATATTTATATATAGTTATAATTGAATATAATTATATATACATAATTGAATATTGTTCAGCCATAAAAAGTCCTGTCATTTGTGACAATATGGATGAACCTAGAGAACAATCTGTTAAATGAAATAAGCCAAACAGAGAAGGGCAACTACCATACGGTATCACTTATATGTGGAATCTAAAATAAACAAACAAAACCGACTACATAGAAACAGAATAGAATGGAGGGTGTTTACTAGGGGCTGGAAGTAGGGGGAAACAGGGAGATGTAGGTTAAAGGGTACAAACTTTCAGTTATAAGAAGAATGAGCACTAAGGATCCAATGTGCAGCACAGCAACTACAGTTAATAATATGGGGTCGTGCACTTGAAAGTTGCTGAGAGATCTTACATGTTCTCATCACAAAACCAAAAAAAAGAGTTAACTATGAGAGGTGATGGATGTATTAATTATCTTGATCTTGGTAATCATTCCACAGTGTATATGTGTATCAAATCGTTATGTTGTACACTTCAAATACATAAAATTATATTTGTCAATTAGTCCTCAATTAAGTTGGAAAAAAACCCAAAAAACAAAAAAGCAGTGATCCACTTACTGGTATAAAAACATATTTAAAGCTTTTTAATTTAAAATAATCATAACATCTGTAGGGGTTATCTAGAATTTTTTAAAGGGCAAAAATATTTGAAAGTGTTAAAATATAAATAGCGGAGAGAATGAAGAAAACAAGTCAGGGAGATTCAACTTCCAAGACATATTGTGTAATTTTGAAAGTAGAAGTAACTGAGGGTTGGATGAAAAGACTAGGTAAATATTTCTAGTCAGGGGAAAAAAAAGAAAATTTTAAACTGCTTTGCTGCTCCAACTTAAATTCTAAAATGATGCTTTTCTATCCCAGATCCTCTTCAGTATAGTTATGGTACTTCATGTTTATTTTTCACAAATTTTAACTAAGTAGATGACAAAATAAATAGAGAAACGGATCTATTTTGCATTTCTTCCATCTGAGTTGCTAAAGCAGCAGAACTTATTAAAATACACTCACCTTTCAGCTAAACTAGCCACAGCCAGAAGGGCACCCAACAGAACGTTAGTATCTCGGGCACTGAGTAAATTTACTAATGTCTGAAAAATGAAGTAAAATAAGGTTTAATTATGTAAGTACTACAAGCTTCTTGAACAGTATGTTTCCTTCTAAAGATCATAGAGGCTTAACCTCAAAATTTGTTAAACATTCACAATCCCCAGTTCTTAAGGGGCAGGCATCCACCCCCTCTTCAGACGAGCTCGTTGTAAGCATTCCTTGCCCAGGACACGAAGCAAAGGGACCACGATACATGGCCCTCTACTTCCAAGTGCCCACGCTGTCTGCTCTCTGTCTTCTGGTAGCGACCAGTCACTGAGCACTCATTCTGAGTTGGGCATTGGCATTGTGGCAGGCACTTTCCAAATTATGAAATTACTTTTTCAACAAAATGTTGAAGACTGTCATTTTTTCCCAAACTAAGCAACATATGCTAACGCTACCAGACAATCCATTTGCCTCTCAAATTTCTGAGTAACATCACTGAGTTGGGAGTCGTCTATATCTTATCAGTCACCTTCTCGGGATTCCCATTACTACAAATTTACATATTTTCCCTCTAAATTTTTAGAACTCAGGGTCCCCCAAAGCACACACCCAAACATACTTCAGACCAGAGCTGTATAACAGCTCAGACCTGTTATTCAGACCTGTATTAACAACTACTAGGCTGATTTTGGGTTTCTATTATGTGGGTTTTTCCCCTTTATGATCTTATGCATTTTCTATGGAGCAATTATTATCTTTGTTTCTCAGATCCCTTCCTCTTTTTCTTTTCTCACTTTTTGCTTTCTGTCTTCTAACATAATGTTTCTCAAAATGCAGTCACTGATATATCATTTCACAATTTTTGTCATGTCCACCCTTAACACCTTAATGCTACTCAAAAATGTTCTTCAAATTCTAAGTGATATCAGTGAAATATATAGCTATTGAAATAAAAAATGTTGACCTGTATTATCACTAAGAATCACCCCCCCCATACAATGAGCAGCATGTGTTAACACATTTTAGGCAACTTTGCTCTAATATATGCTGGAAAGTGGCTTCCTGGGATATAAAAACTCAACAAATTATTGAAACCTGGCTCTAGGAAGCTACCAGCTAAATAGTTTTGCTGTAAATATAAATGTAGTCTGTTTTGATTAAACCTGCATTCATTCATCTTGAAATATGTATTTGACCCATAGGCTTATAATACTAAACCATCTTATTATGAAGTTAAACCATATGAAATTGACCTACACACCAGGGTAATTTCACATGGTTCAAACTAATATAACCTCATGTTTCAAATGGAATGTATTTATATGTATACATACATATATATGTATTTATTTATTTATTTGTAAACACACACCTAGGGTCAGTTTATATATAGTCAAGGTTTTACAAGCAACATTTAAATTAAGCAATAAACTTAGTTGATTAAGCAATAAAGAATTAAATGACATAGAACAAAGAAAAAAGTTTCAGAAAACCTTTATTTGCTGTTTCTATATTTACTCCTTAGGCGGGTTAGCAGAGATTGGCAATTTTAGGCTAGGTTAGCAGGCTTGAGAATTATAATTACACATGGCTTGACCCCAAGGGCTCTGGACTCTAGCATGTGAACCACCACCATATGAAGCTGAAGCAGGAACTCCTTCTGGGACCACTCACCTTGTGGGCTCTGCTTGTGGTGACCCATTCTCTTTGGTCTTTGACAGCAGCAAGTTTTTGAAAAATATCTATAAAGGAATGGAATATCTCAATGAGGGATTTGAAGCTTAAAGGGGGTCAGTGCTCATAGAGCCTCAGGTCTCAAGTACTGATGGGCAAGCAAAGGAAGGACAAATGGGAACACAGGCCACACAAAAAGGACAATGGAGGGAGGAGGGACAGGGTTGATTTTTTTTACTTCAAGAATCATGTTTCAAGCTCAACTAGTATTTATTATATATTACTATTATAATAATAAAATTTGGAGATAGCAAGAAAATTAAACCTTCCCTTCCACTTAAAGTTGAATGAGTTCCTTAATAGCATTACAAGTTCATAGTGAAACCTATTCTTCAAAGATAGTCCCCATAAAGATTTCATGTGATTGACTTAGCAAGGTTCCTCAGTGGAGGGGAACGGCTGGCCTCAGAGAATCTTCCTGGTCCCTGAGGCTCACCACAGATTCCTCTCTCCCTGGAATTGAGAATTAAGGTCCTGTCCTGTGCACACAAAGAAAGTGGGCTCACTCCCACAAGAGCAGGAGTGTGCACTCATCAAATCCAGAGAGCACGGAAGGTGGGCTGGGAAGAGCTTCCAAAAAGAGAAGCTTTGTAAGTGGGTATTGTTATTACCCCAATCTTATAGATGAAAAATGAATAGTCTCTGACATTTTAATAGAAATCGAAGGAGGCAAAAAATATTTTTACCAAAATTTGTTTTTATGGAAGGAAATCTCTCTTGCACTAAATAAACTAAGCTTGTGCTCAATGAAAATCTTTTAAAACATGAAATCTGGTTTTTCAAGGTAAGAACTGTGATCTAAAAATCTCCCCTCTGGGTACATTTTGCCACTGAGCATAACAGCTGGCATGGACTCTCAAGCTCATAGCTGTGTGGGGACCCCCGTGAGTATTCAAAGCGTCCCCCCTTCCCTGCTGCAAATGCTATGCCCGGAAGGCCAGCTGCGTCCCGGGACCGCGCTTACACGTCATGTTGACCAGCTTGTCCACGCTGTGCTGCGCCTCCCCGGAGCCGAGGTACCCGTGGGCCACGATCTCCATGTACTGCGGCGGGAGGAGGGGGAGACCGACAGGCGAATCAGAGGCGAGGACGCTCAAGCACACAGCAGGTGAGGGGAAAGGTTGTGCACTTCTGAAAATGAGCTGTAGGTGGCACAACAGGCTCACCAAACAATACTTGATGCCCCTGGGCCTGCTTCACTCAAGGGCAGAAGGGGGTGGGTTTCTGGGTTCTTGGCTTCTGTGGAACGCCCCAAAGTGGAGGGAGGGACCTGGAGAGATTGTTTAAACTCTCAAAAGTCCCAAGATGACTCCTAACTGGATAAATTTGTGTTGCAATTTAGCCTCCAAATATAAGATACAAATAAGATGCAATAATATATCACATAGAATTTTAATTCTTCAATGTAACTTTTCAGCAGAATTTTAATAACACACTGCATATATTTTATCGACCTTATGTTTTATAATATCCTAAATTATATCTAACCAGCATACAAGCAGATAGCAATAATCAGAATGAAATGTATGGGGTAGTCTAATAATCCCTCACTGTGGATGACTGATTGTAATAAGTTCAGAGAAACACACATAAATTTCTGATATTTTAATGAAAGTAAAATGGATAAAAAGATCCTTTACAATATAATTTTATTAAAGATTATTTCATTAAATGAGCTAAACCTCTAGCCAATTAAAAATTTTCTTAAAAATAAAAACAAGATATGTTTTATCAATTTCCCAAGAATAAAAAAATAATAAAATAGATTTAACAATAAATTGCCATTAAAATTAATCATCCATTAATAACTCAGGATGAGTTTGTAGGGCCACGGGTTTATTATGAAAATTATTCTTTCCATACATGGTATAGATTTCAGGAGAATGGGCTGTTTCAACTGTTTCCATGCCTGGAAATTTTGTTTGATTGTATTAGTAAGCCCAAACATTGGACTGTCTCAGCATATATATTCACCTCCTTACTTTGCCTCAGTAGTTACCAAAGCAGAAAAATAAATGAAGTCAAGATCATTCCTCACATTGTCATTTATTTTTAATATTTTAGTGAGCACAGCAATTCTTTTTTGTGTGGAAAAGTTATGAACATCTTCATAACCAATATTTTCTCCCACCATTTGGTGTGTGCAATGCTGAAGCCTGGGGCCTGCCAGACAACACCTATTTATTTTCTTTACTAACTAAAGACAGGTGACCTTTTATATTGATAGAACTTTCTCGTTTCAACAGGCTGGGTAAAGTGAGCCCAATCAGCCAAGAGACAATGTCACGAGTCCCTCCCTGCTCTGTGTGTATCCTGCCTCACGCTCACACTCACAACCCTGCCTGCTCCTCTCCTTGGCATGCAGCTAAGGTAAGAAAGACATCTTCTGTCACACACCTGTGTAATCTCTGCCTAAAAAAGAAAGGCAAAACCAGCCACCACAAAAGGAATCTTACCTGAGCTAGGTTTTCAATCCCACCCAAGCTATGGAGTATTTCCTGATAAAATAAAAACAACAGAACACACATGAAAGATGAGAGTGGTGGGGGGAATGTATTTTACATGCAATCTATTTATTAAGTTATGAGTTTTAATTATTTTTTGAAGGCCCACATTCTAACATAAATATGGAAAACTTTAATGTTTTCCAGTCATACTATATTTAAGATAAGTTATTAATAAATATGAATGAAAGTTGGGTTGAGATTAAGAGAATGTAAGTATGCTCAGAACTGCAGCCTGACTCCTAATTCTTTTTACTTCCTCTCATGTCATCATAAAATGTTAGAGCTGGAAAAAGCTGTTAGATATCATTCCCTTCAACACCCTCATATTACAGAGTAGGAAAACTAAGACCCAGAATGGTAAACCATTTGCCTAAGTGACAGAGCCTGGATAAGAATCCAGCATCACTGAATCCCAGGACCTTCCTCTAGGCCTCTGCCTAGTGTGGCCCATGGACCGGCAGCAAAAACATCATCTGGAGCTGATTAGAAATGCAGAATCTCCTACTCCCCCCAGACCTGCTGAATGACACTATGAATTTCAACAAGATCCCTGGGAAATTCACACGCCCAATAAAATCTGAGCAGCATTGCTCTAGTAGACTAGACGACAGGGCTTCTCCTTAAAATGATGTGGCTTATCCTAAACTAATGTAAGGATAATCATTGCAAAATGTCCTCAGATATAGGTCTTTAAAATCAATTCCCAATAACAAGACACTGCATGAAACTTCTGAAAAGTGCTTATTAAGAGAGAGAGTGCTGGGAGGCTGGAGTTGTGAAAGGAACTGGTTTGGAGCTCTCCTAACAGTTGATGCTCTCAGGTTACCCACACTGACATTTATCTTGGGGTTAATGGGTTTCAGGTGGCCCTAACCTGTGTAACTCTGTATTGACACCTCTCTCCTCACTTTCTATGCACACAAGGAAGTTATTTGAAATACAAACATTAGCCAACATTCCAACTCTGGAAAGTTCAGGGCAATGAGTACGTGACTGTGAGGGCGCGATCTCGTTCTACCCAGAAGCTGAGTGGGCAGCTGAGGAAAGGCTCAGGGGCTCAAGGCCTCCTGGGTCAAGGTTTCCTTATTCTGTGTGAAGGGAATTTGGAAGCGACATACCCTTGTTTAAATTAAGAATAAAGGTACATTTATAACGCTATTAAAAATCGTTCTATGACCACCTATTAATTTGAATTCCCATGATTGCTATTCACTTTAGAAGACCTATAATTAAAGAACGTAAGAATATTGTATACATTATCGCTAATTATGGTGGAAATTTTATACATACAAAAATAACATTTTAAAACTACTTATATATTTTTTTAACATCTTTATTGGAGTATAATTGCTTTACAATGGTGTGTTAGTTTCTGCTTTATAACAAAGTGAATCAGTTATACATATACATATACATATTTTCCCATATCTCTTCCCTCTTGCATCTCCCTCCCTCCCACCATCCCTATCCCACCCCTCCAGGCGGTCACAAAGCACCGAGCTGATCTCCCTGTGCTATGCGGCTGCTTCCCACTAGCTATCTATTTTACGTTTGGTAGTGTATATATGTCCATTACACTCTCTCACTTTGTCACAGCTTACCCTTCCCCCTCCCCATATCCTCAAGTCCATTCTCTAGTAGGTCTGTGTCTTTATTCCCGTCTTACCCCTAGGTTCTTCATGACTTTTTTTTTTCTTAGATTCCATATATATGTGTTAACATATGGTATTTGTTTCTCTCTTTCTCACTTACTTCACTCTGTATGACAGACTCTAGGTCCATCCACCTCACTACAAATATCTCAATTTCATTTTAAACAACCCAATCCAAACATGGGCAGAAGACCTAAATAGACATTTCTCTAAAGAAGGTATACAGATTGCCAACAAACACATGAAAGAATGCTCAACATCATTAATCATTAGAGAAATGCAAATCAAAACTACAATGAGATATCACCTCACACCGGTCAGAATGGCCATCATCAAAAAATCTAGAAACAATAAATGCTGAAGACGGTGTGGAGAAAAGGGAACCCTCTTACACTGTTGGTGGGAATGTAAAGTGATACAGCCACTATGGAGAACAGTGTGGAGGTTCCTTAAAAAACTAGAAATAGAACTACCATATGACCCAGCAATCCCACTACTGGGCATATACCCTGAGAAAACCATAATTCAAAAAGAGTCATGTACCAAAATGTTCATTGCAGCTCTATTTACAATAGCCAGGACATGGAAGCAACCTAAGTGTCCATCAAAAGATGAATGGATAAAGAAGATGTGGCACATATATACAATGGAAAATTACTCAGCCATAAAAAGACACATATTTTTTCAGCAAATTTTTTTTTTCATTCCTGTTAGGTAAGATCCCTGGGTTAGGCTCTGAAGGGGACACAAATATATAGATGACAGAGGCTGACTTCACTGAGCTGCAAGCAAGCATAAGGCAGATGTACAAATAACTGGAATTGAAGATAGAATTGGTAAGTGTTATAAGAAAGTTATACATGAGGTGCTGTGATGTTGCAGAGGAGGGACATATAATAGCCTGCTGAGAGGACTAAGGAAAACTTTGTAAGGGTGGTAGCCTCTGAATGGGCTTAGAAGGATGGATAGATGTGCTGAGAAGACATGGGGGAGAGGAGGAAATAAAGGGGATTCCAAGCAAAGAGAACAAAGAGGCTCAAAGGTGCATAGAAGTTGCGTAGAAAGAACATCAAGATGTTCTATTACTGTGAGAAGCACCTCCCTAACACCATGAAGGGAATCTTTGGGAATAATGTTAGAAAAATAGGGTGAGATAAACTGGACATGTCCATTCAGACGTGGACATGAGCCTGAATTTGAACTTTGCCATTCGGGCCTGATGAAAAGGTGCGAACAAGGGCCAATCAGAATCAGCCGTGAGCACATCGTCCCTCTAGTCTTAGAATGAACTGGAGAGGCAGGGGCATGGAGGGAAGCCCTGTGGGTTGGCAGGGGCAGCAAGAAGGGAGTAGACAGGTGGGCTGTCTTGGCAGTGGTGTGACCAACTGGGAGTGAAAGGGCCGAGGGCAGGAAGGGAGTGCAGGAGGCATCTGTGTCTGCGAGCCAGGGTGACTGGGGGCAAGGACACGATGAACCCGGGAAGTGGAGAATAGGCTGGGTAGACAAGGAGACTGAGTCTGGACATGCTGAGTTGCTGGTGGTGTATCCAAGTGACAAAAGAACAACAGCCCGGGGAAAAATGAGGCCAGGGCAGAAGACTGAAATCTGGCATCGCTGACATAAAGGAAATTTAAATTTGAAGCTTGGGAGGGAGAAGACACCAGGGAGAGAATAATGGTTAAATGATTGGTCATGGTCATCTTTAAATGTTTACCTTGACAAAAATATATCTATCCAACAATCAATGTTAACAATATGGAACTAAGCCCATGTTTCCCAAACTCTCTCCTGGGAATAATCATTTTATTCTGTGCAATGGGTGGTACTAGGTATTCTTAAAAAAAAAATTTCATGATCAAATGGTAGGTTAAACAGAATGTAACAAATTATCTTATTGTAGACTAAAACTCCTCAGTAAAATTAAAAACTCCTCAGAGCTTTAATATGCTGCCGTGCACTGTAAGTCTCTAGTGGGAGAACACGTGTGCAGCTTTCCTACATATCACCGGGCAGAGCGCATTTCTTTTCACAGAATACTGACCAAGTCCTGTGGAGCACCGTGAGAGAAGCGCTGCTATAAAGTACAATAAGGGGAAAATGCACTCAAGCAGTTACGCTCCATTTGTTAAACAAACACTTTCCCTGAGGCCCCGACAGAGACTGGAGCGCTGCGGGGACACGCCTGCTCTGACCTGCCAGCGTCTATGGGAGAGAAGACCACGAGGCACGCACACCCCTGGGCTCAGCATTCCTGGTTACTGATCTGAAAAGCAAACAGGACTGAGTGCCCTTCCCCACCTCAGCCCTCCTCCCCGGCATGGGCTGGAGGCTCATGGGACTGGGCTCTGGACTTCTGAAACTAATGGCCTGGAGAAAGTCCCCATCAATCTGAACTTCAGTTCAATGAGCCACATGTGAGCAAATGTCCTTGCTCTACCCATTCCCAGAATTTTTCTCTTTTTAAAAAATTGATACAATAACATAATACTGATAAAAACTATATAGAACAATGGAGCACCCTGCAACACCAATCTGGCTGTTGTCAGTCCAGCACGATGTCACTGCGGCCCAGAGCATTGGGGCCCTTAGACACGCTCCCCTGGGCCTCTCAGCCAGCAGAGCAGTGAGCTCTCATTTCACCCATGCCTCTGCTGTCAGGGTTCCACACCTCTCATCCCTCCGTCTCAGTTGAAGGCCCCCCTATGCCCTGGCCTTTACTTATCTTTCCAGGTGTATTAGTAACTACTCTTCTAAAAGTCTCGTAGGGGGTGAGGAGAAGTTTCCTGCCTTGGAGTCTGGAGGAAAAGTGGTGCCATTAACAGAATCAGGAGCTGATTCTGCAGGTTGGAGGAGAGGGAGGACGAAGAGGACCCTGTGCAGTTACTGAGGGTCCTGTGCATATCAGGCTCTCTAACTCTTTGGCATCTGTATGCCTTTACACACTTAGAAATTACTGAGAATCCCAAAGAGCTTCTGTTTATGTGGGTTCTATCTATTTATATATATCATATTGACATTAAAAGTGAGGAATTTTTAAAACACAAGAGTACACAAGCATATGTTCCGTCATTACACATCCTGTAGCCTTTACAAAGCTCCACTGCACACTTGTAAGAGAGTGAGAGTGAAAAGGCAAATAACACTGTAGCATCACTTTTAAGATAGTTTTGACCTTGTGGGACCCCTGGAAGAGTTTCAGGGACCGATGACGGTCCCCAGATCACACTTGAGAATCACTGTGCTACTGTGTCATCAGGATCGCTGCCCAACATATACCTGGAAATTTGGGACTTAAATGAATGGAAAAGTCTGAGGCTGGAGATATGTGCCTGTGAGCAAAGAACAACAACAACAAAATGATAGTTGAAGCCAAGAGCTTGGAAGACAGGGGAGAAGATGACAAAGAAAATAACTTTGGGGAAGGTTAACATTTAGGAAGGCAGAATTTAAAAAAGGAGCAGGTAAATAATACAGAAAAAAGAAAAAGAAAAAATGATGAGTAAGAGCTAGAGGTTCTCAGGATCAGTGAAGGCAAACAGAAAATGTGGCAAAGGGTATGGGTTGCTAAAGAAAGGCTTGGGGTGCAAGGGCAGCGGGGAGAAGGCCACACAGCTCCACTCTCCTTTTATTGTTGTAGCTGATGTAAATGTAGCTTAGGGGCTTTTAAGAATTTTTCTTAGGACTTCCCTGGTGGCGCAGTGGTTAAGAATCCGCCTGCCAATGCAGGGGACATGGGTTCAAGCCCTGGTCTGGGAAGATCCCACATGCCATGTAGCAACTAAGCCCATGCGTCACAACTACTGAGCCTGCGCTCTAGAGCCCACGAGCCACAAATACTGAGCCCACGTGCCACAACTACTGAAGCCCGCACACCTAGAGCCCTTGCTCTGCAACAAGAGAAGCCACTGCAATGAGAAGCCTGAGCATGGCAACAAAGAGTAGCCCCCGGTCACTGCAACTAGAGAAAGCCCGTGAGCAGCAACAAAGACCCAACACAGCCACAAATAAATAAATAAATAAATAAATTTAACAAAAAAAGAATTTCCCCTTTATCCTTGATAAGCAATGTGTTATGACAGCTTACTGTAAGGAGTCCAGGTGGACTTTTACCTTTATCCTGCTTGGGACTCCAACTACACTTGAAATCTCCAAACATATGTCGCCCTTTAATTATGGAAAACTAAGCAATTTATCTTTAAAAATGGCTTCTCTTTCATCCCTTCCACTCTTTTCTTGCTGGAACCTCCATTAAGCATATACTGGAGCCTCTGGGTCAAGAAATGATGACTGGATCATGGCCCACCATGATCTTCTTAAATGACTTCCAGAGAGAACCTTGTGCATAATATTCAATGAAAATTTCTACAACACATCAGTTGTAAAAGAAAGGGAGTGAGTTCAAGACCTATAGTCTGACCTTTCAATGAATGCAGTGATGAAGGTGAGATGAAGGCTTGAGGGGATAGCAGGTCAAGAAAAGGGCATTTTATGATAAAAGAAAACAGAAAGGGAGCCACTGACACTGTAACAAAGAAAACAGATGGAAGGCTGAACCTTGGCAAGGAGGAGGGTTTTCTTCAGAAATAAGAAGGGACGCAAAGGTGCATGATAATCCGAATATTTCAAGCAACAAAGAAAATATGAACACTCCTACTGGGATGGCTTCAGTTTTGCCTATAAAACAGGTAATGCTGTAATCTGATAAGAATGACAGGGGTAGGAGGGGTCTGGGTATGAGAAGTGGAGATGGTCTGGAACAGCCACTGTGGATCCTGCAGTACTGACTCACCAAGAGAGGAAGGGAAGGCCTCGCGAGGGCAGAGGCGTGCTGACATTTGTTGGCACAAGTTGTAGTAAACCCCAGCATTACTACGTGACTTCAGCCAAAAATTCTTGGCAACTCAAGATGTTAAACAACTGCTCCTCTTTGTGGACAGAGTGCCAGGAGGAGAGATTCAGGGAGCACCCCCTTCTATGGAAAGACTGGAAATCAATGGGAGGTTTGGCTTCATACGTGTTTTGGTCATAAAATCCCATAAGCAAAGAGGTCATGGGATTCTTCCCTTTAGAGGGCAATCCAGTCAACCTTGTTCCAGCCCATCAAGAACTAGATTAAGAAAGGCAATACTTTATTTTTATTTTGCGGTACGCAGGCCTCTCACTGTTGTGACCTCTCCCGTTGCAGAGCACAGGCTCCGGACGCACAGGCTCAGCGGCCATGGCTCACGGGCCCAGCCGCTCTGCGGCATGTGGGATCTTCCCAGACCGGGGCACGAACCTGTGTCCCCTGCATCGGCAGGCGGACTCTCAACCACTGCGCCACCAGGGAAGCCCAAGAAAGGCAATACTTTAGATGAAGATCAGCAGAGTATGACACAAGGGCCATCAATTCTCTGAGCAAACATGTCAAAGGCAAATATTTTGCTATCTTCTATAAGTCAAAAAACTAGACCTTCTGCTAAAAATCCACCTTCTTCCATGAATAGTTATATTAATATTATATACACAGTGTTCTTACCCAAGCTGAGGCCTGTGGGGTGTACAGGGGGCTATTAATAATGACTTGTGGACAAGGAGCTCATGGGGGTGACCCAGGCAAAGTGAAGCACATGGCCCACCCTCACCATGCGTGACCCACACAGCTTTTCTCAAAGGAGAAAAGGAAAATTCCCAGAAAACTGTGAGCAACCAGGACAGAAAGCCATTTGAAGTATGTAATATATTCAAATGACTGTGGTTGGCTAAACTAGAACAGCACAAAGACAGCTTAGAATACGGAATGAGGAAGGGAGTGACTCTTCTAAAGAAAAGATTGAAGCCATCATGAATCCCAGGAGACTCAAATCAGAGCAGGCTCTGTAGCTGGCTAGTACCAGACGCTTTTTTTTTTTTTTAAATGCCAAGTTTGGAAAAGATGGTTATTGGGGTAATGAAATTATTATTATTATGACTCAAATAATAATTCATCAATAAAACTGAATCCAAAATAAAAGAGCTTCAGAGTGGTCTGAGCATCCCAGTAGCTTATCCGGACGGGGCATAAAAGGAGATACTTCTTAGGAAAAAAAACAATCTGTGAAAATGACTGAAGCATGTATGAATAATAAGGATAGTAAGAATGCTCTTTAGATATTTAACACTGGCAAGAAGAAACAGTAATGGTTCATAAGCAATTTGGAGGCTTCTCCAAATTGGTTGGGCAGTGGTTCTGCCTGTGTTCTCAAACTGTGGTCCCCTGACCAGCAGCATCAGCATCACCTGGGAAAAGTTGTTAGAAATGCAGATTTCCAGGCCCTGCCCAAACTTACTGAATCAGAAACTGTGGGGGCGGGTGCCAGCAATCTTTAAGTCTTCCAAGTGTTCCTGATGCACAGAAAGTTTAGGAACTTCTGCTTTATAAAAGCAGCTATCTTAGCAGCTGAGACTAGACAGAACAACTTTCACGATCCAGGTGAAGTGTTAGGTAAGCCTTTCTTTAGAGCCTCACTGCTAAACCACTAAGTTCTTGCTAATCAAAATGTGGGCCATGAACCAGTGGCCTCAGCAGAATCGTGGGTCTCAGGGTACAACTACAGAATCCACATCCGCATTTACAAGATCCCCAGGTGATTCCTCTGCACTTTAAAGTTTAAGAGGCACTGAACTACGGCCGCACATTTAACTAACTAGTGAGAGGAGGTGAGATTCCTGCCTGCAGGCACCTCCTCTGAGACAAATGGGAGGCCCCTAGCTCACCTCTAACTCAGGGTCTGAGGCTGGACTCTGGGACAAGCATGGCTCTGGAGCAGCTACCAAAGCTGCAGGCCCTGCCTTTCCCACTCACTGCCCCTGGAGCCCCCTGAGGAAGCCCCCACTTGTCGCTGCTGACCTTGACCTACTGAGCTGCTTGGCATAAGCATGCTCGAAGGTGTGGCCAAGTGTACACCTCTCCAAACTGACTATCGTTTAAAATGCCAGGAGATAATGCAAGCATCGACCCGAAGTTCAATCCACTTCATCCCATATGTAATAGAGTAGAAATATACAGGTGTTTTTGTCCCCATTAAATCACTTCTCTCCTATCATTTTAAATAGCAGGTGAGATACTTCCCAAATTTGGAAACTACTGAGTTGTGAGAGAGGAAAAAAAAAAGTTACCATGCTCTGCTTCAAAGAAAAGCCCACCAGGTTTTTTTTCATCTTCAAACAAGTAAAAAATATTTTTATTTTTTGCAACCAACCTGATAACGTGGATCCCTCATTAGAAGTCTCAGACAAATTAATACTCTCAGAAAATGAAGAGATGGGGCTCGATCAACCCACTCTCTGAAAGAAGAAAACAAGAGAGAACATGTTTGTTCATGTTTAAAGGCCAACGTGACAGTTTATGAACAATGCAAGAAGAATAAAAAACGTCTAAAGGAAGAGCATTAGTTTATCTCAAACAGTCTGCAATAGGGACTGTTATTTGATTCTTGAACACTTGACACATTTTAATGCAAAACACATAGAAACTGTCATTGTCACTACAAAGTAGAGGTCCCCCAAATTATTTGGTTCACAGGGACCTTACTGACTCACGGCAGCCCCTGACCAAAAGAAATAGCTAAAGGGTACAACTTTAAAAGACTTGATACCCTGATAACTTAGTATCCATTTGAAAAAATAATACACAGACACTAAAAAAAAAGTCTTCTTATTTTATTCTTAATCACATTTACTTACTGATGGGGTGTGTGCACCTGTGGACACTAAACAACTTCTCCAGCCTTGGAATCAGATCTAACACCATTACCTCCATTCCCTCTTCCACCTGACTTTCCTAGGGCACTTGCTTTTTATCACAGTAACCACTGAAAACCCAGCTACAGAAAAGTAAGCCATCATCTAAGGGAAGGCAGTACAATCTAATGTGGAAACTGTAACTACCTGAGTAGTTTGCACTGTGTCTGACAGATGTTGTGTATCATTGCTGTTTTCCTTGAAATTTAAAAATATCCCACAACACCCCTGGGGGTTCTCTGCAGCTCCCAGGGCACTTCAGCGCTCCCTGTGGGAAACATTGTGATGAAGTATTTTCTTACACCTTAGATCAGTCTTCCTGGAAGCAGACTCTTCCATGAAGATTGGTGTGCGTGTGAGTGATTGAGGACATGCTCTCAGGGAGTCCACCTGGAGTGGAGAGCGGGGGTGAGGAGTGGGGAAGCCAAGTGGGCAAGGGCCCTTCTGTGCCAGCCTCACCTCCAAGGACCCCCCACCCCCAAGGAGGCAAGCACCCTGGCTTTCCTGCTCCCAAAACGGCTGTCACAGTGTGTGTGGAGGGTGCTGCAGCAGGGACTAGGGAGCAAGTTCTCAGGCACTGCTGCTCTCCGGGCCTGCGGGCAAAGTGGACTCAAAACTCCAGAGCGGGGTGCCAGGGCCCAGCCGCTCACATGGACGCTGCCACCCAGTCCTCGACTGAAGCCCGAGTCACAGGGGCCACCAGCACGGCTGGGGCTCACTGCAGGCACGGCTCGCTCAGTGGGTGCCAGCTCGAGGGAGCAGAGTGGTCGGCGCAGCACCCCCGTCACTCTGGGGTGGGGTCATCGGCACACCCAGCACCCGTCCCAGCTGCTGTGCCTCCGTGAGCAGCTTCTACTTCACTGCTCAGCTTCTCTGTGCCAGTTAGAGTTAGTAGTAAAAAAAAATTCAAACTGGGAAAATTTTTCAGGCTGCTCCAGTGTTGCCACTCAGGCTGCAGAGCGTGAACACTGCGAAGGGCCTTTCATGGCACTATGTAAGGATGCTTCTGCCCAAGAACCTGTAGGAAAAGAGCCCAGGCTGAGGCCGGGACCCACGGCTTCCTGAGTCTCAGCTGACAGCACGTCTGAAACCGAATTCACGCCCCGCCGCTCTCCCCCCCCCCACAAACACGCCTCACCCCTCCAGGCCTCCAGTTGATCAGACCGAAACCCTGGGTGTTTTCTCACCTCCTCTACTTCCCTCACATCTTTCATCTAATCCCTCAGCACATCCTGTCTGCTCTACCTTTAAAATATCTCCCCATTCCCACCACTTTGAGGTAGGAGGTAGATGGGCCCCTGGGCTGAGCAGCTGGAGTTCGTCAAGCAGAATAAATTGGAGCTTTGTTTTCCCTGGACACACCAAGGACAGAGCTAGTGACAGGAGCTGAGCTCTGAGGGGGAGTAAAGAGATAAAACGACCACATCTATCACTACTGAGGTCAAGGAAACCTCCCTGACTGCACATGCGCAGGAAGGCTCCTTTGGGGTCAAAAAGGGGCGACATCATCCCATAACAGGTGCTGTCAAACCTCCGTTAGCCTCTGCACTGGAATCCATCTTGGCAAAAAGATGTGCACGCATATCGGGCAGGGCAGTAGGACAGGTCAGGTGTGGGGAAAGAAGCGAGATAACTGGCCAGAGCAGAAGGAAGACCCAGAAGAACCGCCCCATATAAATGATTTAATCGCCTCTTTATTGCACTCCTCATTCAAGAGGATGCCCACACCCTTTCCCTCCAGGTGTGTACTCCTGTTTTGCTTCTGTCTAAATACACTGTTTCTCTGTGTGTTCTTCACATGTTGTGCTGTGTCTCTAATAATGAACTTTGTACCTGTTTTTGCCTCCTTGATTCATTCTTGCTTTCAAACAGGGGCAAGAGCCAGGGGAACTTTGCTTCTAGCCTCCAGCCCCTGCTGGACTAGCAGCTAGGATTCCTGGTTTTCATCCAGGCTACGCAGCTCCAATTCCTAGGCAGGGAAATAGGATCCCACTTCAAGACCACTCACCGCTGTCTCTCCGAGATCAACTTCTCACTCCCTCGTCTTCTATGACCCTGGTTCAAGCCGCCATCATGTTTTGCTTGAACTATTGCAAAAGCCTCCCATCTGGCTTTCTTGCTTCCATCTTTGTCCCCAACTTCAATCTTCACACATCTGCCAAGGAGACAAACACCCTCCCCTGCCCTCCTCCAACAGTTCTCCTCTCACTCAGTCCTCACGGCCCCTGAGGCCCTACAGGACCCGGCCTCCCCACTGCCTCTCAGACCTCATTCCCCCCGTTCTCCACTGTCCCCACCCATGCTCTCTCAGACACACTGACCCTCTCATAACATGGCTGGGCTGGGCTTGGAACCTGTGCCTTTGGTGCTTCCCATGAAGCAGACTTCTGTGACTTTTTAACACGGAACCTCCCATACAACTATATAGATGTCCTCCGACATGACATGAGGCCAGTCACATGCAGTTGTTCTAACCAAAGTGTATGTCAAGGTGCAGAAGCCACCAACACAGCACAGCCTGGACTCCTGAGGTGAGGAAGGGGGTCTGAGCACTGCCGAGCACTGGACCTGCCTGCATCACCTGTGGAAGTTAGTCCCTGCCAGGTGACACGTCTTACACTGCCCTCCAAACTAGTCCAACAGTGGCACTGGGTGCAAATGTTAACAAAAACCTAAAACAAAATGTGTCTGCTATTTCATACATAGCCAAGAAAAACAGAGAAAGATAATGGAAGCTACTTTGGACTAGAATCCACATAGTTTCTCCCACCCTCTCGCACCTCCACAGCTGAGCTGGTTGTACATCCAGCAAAGTTAGGATACTTTAAAGATCTGCCCCTTAGTCAAGTGAAGCATTACTTGAGCTGCAGTCCCAAGCCAACCCTTGCATGGCTTGTCCAATATTGATCCTTGACATTTGGTGGGAAATTCAGTTTTGACTCTTCCACAATCCTGAGAAATTCAACTCTGTCCCAAACCTGCCCATCTCAGACCTGAGTGCACGAGACACACCCTCCTAGAAGGCAAGCCAAACATCTGTGGTTCCTGCCACTGGAGGTTTCACCCCCAGCCCAGCCCCCTTACACTCCGCCCCAAGCCACTCACTGTTTCTTCCATCTACTAACTTAGCTCATGGGAAGGAAGTTGGAAATATGTTTTTCCCATAGCCTTATAGTCCCAAGGATGTTTGACTGCTTCTTATAAATTAGAGCCCCCAGCAGAGGCCTGGCTCTGCAAATAGAGGTTGAGCAAGATGTCCCAAGAACATCACTGGCTGGGAGTCACTCCTCCTGCCATCACCAAGGCTCCTGGCAAGAGCTGCCTGCCACAGCCACCAGCAACATCACAGCCCTCCTATAGCCAGGGCACCACAACAGTGACACCTCTGCTATGGAGGCAAATTTCAGTTTCTTCTGAAAATAAAGGCAGGACTCAACCCATCTAAGGCCTGCAGCCAGGCAGAATTATCCAAGGCCACAGTGGGAAGCTGCACTATATTTCATCCTAAGTTCCTTGTACTGGGAAAAATAATGCAAATTTGAAGTACCTTTTGAATTTAAAACAGTCACCTCTGGGAACACTTGTAAGGATGTGGTTATTCTGAGGCTCCTATTAGAGAGAGAATACCTTTAATCTCATAAGTAGAGGGATGGCGCATGACTAGTTTCCCTTCCAGGTGCTGGGGTCAGCTAAAGATAGCGTGTAGCCTGCAGTGCAGTGCAGACACTACATCCCAAATATCTAACAGGAATAATGATCCAGTTGCAACAGCTGCTGGTAACCTCCCGAGGTTTAATTCTGGCTGTTCTTCATTATTTAAGAGGAGAAGCCATGGGACATACTGAGAGATGACTCACACTACAAATATGTGTGTACTGAAAATTTTCCTGTTAAGAATATACAATCTTCATGAGGAAAGTCCATGGCCTTTCAAATGTTTTTTCACATTAAATATGAAAAGGTTTTTTTGATCTGTTTCTTCTCACCTCTAAAAAAAAAAAGAAAAGAAAAAGAATTCCAGAATGGTTTTTGTTTTGTTTTTACCATAAAAGGAGTGCAAACAAATGAAGAGTTCCAGAAAAGTCTCATAGTTCTGTTCCAAGCAAATGGCATTTTTTTGTTCTACAATTTAGAACTGTGGCCCAAAGCTATTAATATTTCTATGTGATTCTGGCCTATTGTAAATGTAAATAGAATTCCTGGTGTCTGGGTCCTGCAGGGCCTCCCCTCTGAGCGCTGACCTCTGAGGAGCAGTTGTTCCCTCCATGGCTTCCAGCCCTCAACCTCCCCCCTCACCCAAGGACCTGGCTCACTGACTGGAGCTCTGCTGTTCATGGGGAATGGCATGTTCTGTAAGGTGATATAGAGCTCTGTTTGCCAAGAGTCGGGGGACTAGGAAACGCACTGAGTCTAGTGTAAGCAGAGGATTACAGAGAATAATAATGACAGACTCTAAAGATGGCTGCCTTTGTTTGACTGAGGAGGAGCCAGGTGACTTGTCCAAGAGTGCGCATAGGTAGCAGAGCTGGGCCCTGACTCCCAGGCCAGGGCTCCCGCATCCCCCACCTCCACCCGGCACAGAAAGGGGCTCTTAGATACGTCTACTGCAGGGGCAGGCATGTTCTGCACAGTGGTGAGGGGTCTCCTGAGGTAGCTCTGAAAACCTTGTCTGTCGGCAAAGACAGTGTTTCCCTGGAGGCTGTGTTCCAATAGAGTAGCTGCACAGCAGCAGATTCATGACCAGGCAAATATTTATCCCCTCTTGTGACTGAACTTTTGCCACTGCTTTCACAGGACTATTACCACATGGCAGTATGACCAGGCCCCACGGCCTTTGTCTACGACCACCTGCCACATCGCTTTTGGCATCAGATGCCATTTTCTGCTATCAGTATAAAAAAAGAGAAGGAAAAATGGTACCACCAGAGACATAGCATTTGAAAAGAGAAAGGGTAGTTGGGGTTTCACCTTCCCATTCAGTCGAAGAAACCAGTATGCGATGTGAGAGTCACAAAGCTGCAGGACTGAGCACTGAGAGTCACACGGTCTGGGGTAAACTCCATCCAGGGGCTGATGCAAATGCCAGAGGTCACAACCTCAGCTGGCTCTTACCCAGAAAAAGCAGCATCTTCAGAGGAGGTGTTATTTAGATTGCCCTTTTCATTAACGCACAAAACAACCACCACCAAAAAACTACCACCTTTCACTAAAAATTTAAAAGTGGAGAAATTCAAACCTGTTTCAGTATAAATATTACCTCAAATTCATATGACAGAGCCCTATTTTTTTGGATAGTTGTAAAAGCAAAATTCACATCAAAATAGACATGTAAAACTTAAAAGGAATAAGAAAACGTGAAGAAATGAATTATAAATGAGTGTTCAAGGAATATTTACTGACTTGTTCCACTATTCTTAATGGGTAGTCTCATCCATTAAACCTGTCCCAGAAGAGACACCCAGTCAGAGGTCCATCCAATTCATCATGTTGGTCCCAAAAGTGAGACAGATATTGAGTAGAAAGGACTGTTCTAGCTGTTTCTTCTCCATGGCTGGTGAAAGTTTCAGAGATTGAATGCTTTCAGATATTTGCTGATCACCTCCTGGGAGCCAGGCACTGTTACATGCCCAGGACTATAGCCTGGACAAAACCATGCCCTTGTGTTCACAGAGGTTACCATTTAGAGAAAGAAGACCAATAACACACACAAACAAACAAAACTGCACATTAAGTGGTGATCAGAGAAAAACAACCCTAAAGTTAAGGGTTTAGGGAGTCCTGAGAATGCTATTTTAGGAGAGTCAGAGAAGGGTTTTCTGATACGGTTAGCATCTGAGTGAACTGAGGAGTGAGTCAAGGTCGGAACAGCGAAAGAGTTAAGTATCTAGCTCCTGAGCAGGAGTGCACTGGTTTGCGCAAGGAAGCCCTTGGGGGCTGGAACAAACTGAGCAAAGACAGCGTAATGGAAGCTGAAGTTACAGAGGTGGTAGGAGCCAGTTCTGTAGGTCTTTTGTAGAATAGGAATAGGGGTTTTGGACTTTTTATTCTGGAGAGTCACGGGAAGGCTTTAAGCAGAGGACTGACATTATGTGACAGAAATTCTGAAAAGACCCTTTTGGATGTGCTGTTAGGAACACCATACCATAGGGAGTCAAGGGTCAAAGCCAGGAGCCCAGTTAGCCCACTGCAATGGTCCAAGCAAGAGACAGTGGCAGCTAGGACTAGGTTAATAGCTGGAAAAGACTAAAGTTGAGAGGAAGGCAAGTTGAGTAAGAAAAATCAAAAGTCCCATTTTTGGCATGTTAGCTTTGAGATGCCCAAAGAAGTCCACCAATCAATACATGAAAGAAAAGACTAATTTATAGCAGGAGAGAGCTGTACTTTAGTCTCTCAAAGCAAAGCTGATAGAGGAGTTCAGGAACGGGCGGACTTTCATAAGTGGGGGTTTTGGGGGACTGATTGATTTTAGCCATGGAAAGGGGATTCCTGGAATGTGTTCCAGCTTACTCCCTGGCTCTCAGAAGCTCATGTACTGATGGGAAGCTGTCACTTACTGATTTGGTCAGGTTTAAAACAGGTTCTGGTGCTTATGTATGGCCAACAAGCAGTCATTTCCTGGGAAGGTGGGAACATTTTAATTTCATACCTGTTAGACATCCAAGTGAATGAGTTTCACAAGAAGCAATAGTGGAAAAGAGAACATAATTACTCAAGTGACACTTTTCTGTGGGGCAAACCTGAAAACCAATTTTAAACATATTGGGTTGGCCAAAAGGTTTGTTCAGTTTTTTCCGTAAGATGGCTCTAGTAGCACTTAGTTTTCTTCAACTTCATTCGAAACAATTTTGTTAGATTGTATGTGACAGCTGTCATATCAGCATGCATTTGAAAAAAGCCATCAAAATTGGTGAATTTTTGTGTAGCCATTTTAATATTGAAGATGGAAGAAAAAAAGCAACATTTTCGGCATATTATGCTTTATTATTTCAAGAAAGGAAAAAACACAACTGAAACGCAAAAGAAGATTTGTGCAGTGTATACAGAAGGTGCTGTGACTGATTGGACGTGTCAAAAGTGGTTTGCGAAGTTTCGTGCTGCCGATTTGTTGTTGGACAATGCTCCACGGCTGAGTAGACCAGTTGAAGTTGATAGCAATCAAATCGAGATATTAACTGAGAACAATCAACATTTTACCACATGGGAGATACTCAAAATATCCAAATTAAGTGTTGAAAATCATTTGCACCAGCTTGGTTATGTTCATCACTTTGATGATTGGGTTCCCCATAAGTTAAGCAAAAAAAACCTTCTTGACTGTATTTCCACATGCGATTCCCTACTTAGAAGTAATGAAAAAAATTCCGTTTTTTAAACAAATTGTGATGGGTGATGAAAAGTGGATACTGTACAATAATGTGGAATGCAAGAGATCGTGGGGCAAGCAAAATGAACCACCACCAACCACACCAAAGGCTGGTCTTCATCCAAAGAAGGTGATGTTGTGTGTATGGTGGGATTGGAAGGGAGTCCTCTATTATGAGCTCCTTCCGGAAAACCAAGCAATTAATTACAACAAGTACTGCTCCCAGTTAGGTCAACTGAAAGCAGCACTCAATGAAAAGCATCCAGAATTAGTCAACAGAAAAGGCACAATCTTCCATCAGGATAACGCAAGGCCACATATTTCTTTGATGACCTGGCAAAAACTGTTACAGCTTGGCTGGGAAGTTCTGATTCAACCGCCATATTCACAGGACATTGCACCTACAGATTTCCATTTATTTTAGTCTTTAAAAAATTCTGTTAATGGAAAAAAATTTCAATTCCCTGGAAGGCTGTAAAAGGCACTTGGAACAGTTCTTTGTTCAAAAAGATAAAAAGTTTTGGGAAGATGGAATTATGAAGTTGCCTGAAAACTGGCCAGTGGAACAAAAGCATGAATACATTGTTCAATAAAGTTCTTGGTGAAAATGAAAAATGTGTCTTTTATTTTTTCTTAAAAACCAAAGGCACTTTTTGGCAAACCCAATACTTTGGCTAATAAAGAACCAGAGAATCAGCAAGGCAGAGGAGAACACAGTACCAGTCAAGGTTGTGCCTCAGCCCCTCAGCTACTGGAACTCTCAAATGAGGTGGAATGGATTTTGTCTTCAGGGTCCATTCCAGCTCTAATTGGATGACGCTTTTGTGTGTGCATATATACATATAGTGTGCGTGTATACACAATTTAAGTTTGGGATAAACTCTAAATACCATTTTAGCAGAAATTAACATGTAAGAGCTAGATATTTCCTCCAAGTTAGGAATCAGCTTGAGGCCTACAAGCTTATTTTCTTCCTTTCTACATTTAACGTTGTGAAACTTAGAACAAAAGGGAGACAAAAAGACAAGATTCTAAAGGATTCTACTCTGCATAAAAGCACATACAGTTGAGGAGATTTGTTCAAGATGGCAGAGTAGAAGGACGTGCGCTAACTCCCTCTTGCAAGAGCACCAGAATCACAAGTAACTGCTGAACAATCATCAACAGGAAGACACTGGAACTCACCAAAAAAGATACCCCACATCCAAAGACAAAGGAGAAGCCCCAGTGAGGTGGTAGGAGGGGCATAATCACAATAAAATCATATCCCATAACCACTGGGTGGGTGACTCACAAACTGGAGAACAATTATACCACAGAAGCCTACCCAGTGGAGTGAAGGTTCTGAGCTCCACGTCAGGCTTCCCAACCTCGGGGTCTGGAAACGGGAGGAGGAATTCCCAGAGAATCAGACTTTGAAGGCTGGCCAGATTTGATTGCAGGACTTCGATAGGACCAGAGGAAACAGAAATTCCACTCTTGGAGGGCACACACAAAGTAGTGTGCACATCAGGACCCAGGGGGAAGGAGGAGTGACCCCATAGGAGACTGAACCAGACCTACCTGCTAGTGTTGGAGGGTCTCCTGCAGAGGTGGGGGGTGGTTGTGCCTCAATGTGGGGACAAGGACACTGGCAGCAGAAGTTTTGGGAAGCACTCCTTGGCATGAGCCCTCCCAGAGTCCACCATTAGCCCCACCAAAGACCCTGTAGCCTCCAGTGATGGGTTGCTTCAGGCCAAACAACCAATAGGGAGGGAACTCAGCCCCACACAGCAGACAAGTGGATTAAAGTTTTACTGAGCTCTGCCCGCCAGAGCAACACCCAGCTGTACCCACCACCAGTCCCTCCCATCAGGAAGCTTCCACAAGCCTCTTAGATAGCCTCATCCACCAGAGGGCAGAGAGCAGAAGCAAGAAAAACTACAATCCTGCAGCCTGTGGAATGAAAACCACATTCACAGAAAGACAGACAAAATGAAAAGGCAGAGGACTATGTAGCAGATGAAGGAACAAGATAAAACTCCAGAAAAACAACGAAATGAAGTGGAGATAGATAACCTTCCAGAAAAAGAATTCAGAATAATGAAACTGAAGATGATCCAGGACCTCGGAAAAAGAATGGAGGCAAAGATCAAGAAGATGCAAGAAATGTTTAACAAACACCTAGAAGAATTAAAAGAACAAACACCTAGAAGAATTAAAGAACAAACAAACAGAGATGAACAATACAATAACTGAAATGAAAAATACAGTAGAAGGAATCAATAGCAGAATAACTGAGGCAGAAGAACGAATAAGTGACCTGGAAGACAGAATGGTGGAATTCACTGCTGTGGAACAGAATAAAGAAAAAAGAATGAAAAGAAATGAAGACAGCCTAAGAGTCCTCTGAGACAACATTAAATGCAACAACATTTGCATTATAGGGGTCCCAGAAGGAGAAGAGAGAGAGGAAGGACCTGAGAAAATATCTGAAGAGATTATAGTCGAAAACTTCCCTAACATGGGAAATAGCCACCCAAGTCCAGGAAGTGCAGAGAATCCCAGGTAGCATAAACCCAAGGAGAATCATGCTGAGACACAGACAGAGAGTAATCAAATTGACAAAAATTAAAGACAAAGAAAAATGATTAAAAGCAATAAGGGGGGCTTCCCTGGTGGCGCAGTGGTTGAGAGTCCGCCTGCCGATGCAGGGGACACGGGTTCGTGCCCCGGTCCAGGAAGATCCCACATGCCGTGGAGTGGCTAGGCCTGTGAGCCATGGCTGCTGAGCCTGCACATCCGGAGCCTGTGCTCCGCAACAGGAGAGGCCACAACAATGAGAGGCCCGTGTACCGCAAAAAAAACCAAAAACAAACAAACAAAAAACTATGAAACTTAGATATATTTTATCTTACATTTAACAAAATTTAACTTATAATGCAACTCTGCCCTAATGACTAGAACAAAGCAAGAATGGGTTCTGCTGACACTTTTTGGCATATGTTTTCTGACAAAGTCATATAACATGATCCAATTTCCTCGAATTTACTTTTCACTTTTGCAGCATAAAAGAGGTTCATTTCTGCAAATATATTAGAAAGATCCACCAATTTTTCCTAATGCCCTCTCCTATTCTTTGCTATTCAAAACATGCTTTTCTGGAGTTCCATCCTGTCACCTTCCTTGTAACTTCTACAATTGTCAAGCCGTCTGATTCTGGCAGGGCCTCATCTGTCAGATCCCACCAGTTCAGCACCATCACTTTCAGTAACTTCATGGAATTCTACATCTTTAGCCAGATTCCCTAGTTTGTTTCACAAATTAGATTATGTTTTATTTGTATTATATTACAGAATCTTCACATCAGCTGGCAATCAGCAGGGAATGGACCGACAGGGGCCTCAGAGGAACAGTTACACAAAAGAGATACTGGAGTAGAGGCCGACTGTATAGTAGACAGTTAACTGGGAAATGTGTCAGCTTTGTAACAATTTTTACTTCCCTACATAACCTCATAACCCTTTGTGCTTTCCTGCACAGGCAAATGAGATGAAAAAGAAGTGGGTGTATTTTCTAATGGCAGACTCTGTGGACAAATGATCTTAGGGCAGAAAGAAAAGTTAGAAGATGAAAATTCATTTCCATACCCTGCCACTCATCAAGATTCATTGCCATGTGTAACCCAGAGTAACCTCAGGTTCAGTGCTTGCCCTTTGAGATCTACTGTGCGATCTTGCCTTATCTGACTCTGGGTTAACAATTCTTGTCTCATTTCAGATGCTGCTTGGTAATTTTATTTCTGAGAACAAAGGCTCAATCACAGGTCAACCTTAGGGAAAAAACCCGGAAAAGGGGTATCCAGAAGTGTGGTCTAGGGGAGACTGCAGTTGGGGAAAGTGAAATAGAAGAGGGACAACAAGAAGAATGTCAATTGGGCATAAGTAGATGAGAATAAATTCCCAGTCAGCCATATTCTCAGGGTAAACTTGAACAGCATAACATCCAGAATATGCCCAACCTTATCTATAACCAGAATTGGACCAAAGACCATACCCCCACCCCTGCAATCTCATCCATCCCTTGGTTGTATTAATACAGTTTATATTTATTACATTTTCTTTGTATTGAGATGCTGGGTAACTGGCTGATCAGAGTGAGTCCCTAGGAAGAAAGGGACCACATGTCCTACTCATCTTTGTATTTTCACCCTCTCTTCCTTCTCCACCACGTGCTCACTCTCTTCCTTGCACATAGTGATGATCAATAATTTGTTTATTGAATTGAATCCAAGCCTTCTAGGCAACATCAAATCTGATGCTCACAAAGAAAGGGGATAGGAAGCCATACCAGGAAAGGCCCTGAGATGTAATTCTTCTGTTAGTCTAAAGCTAGAGGGTAAAGAAACAAAAAAAGGTAGTTCTGACCAAACAAACGAGGTTATCTGGGGTGAGAAACAATGGAAGACCTTTGTACTTAATCCATCTTTTACCCAACCCTGCTTTTAGAATAGAACTGAACAAAACAACCTCTCAGCAGTGAAAGGATGACATAAAAGGATTCTCTTAATGTTCAACATTGCTAAATTCCTTCTCCTACTATGAAAGCAAAGACATTTATAATCATCGCTTCCTGGTTTAAAGATTTCCAGGGACTGATCATGTTGCAAGCCCGTAACTCCATCCAATCTAAGATGCCTCATTAATCACTAAGAATCTGAAAAGGTCCTGACCAGAGATCTCTTGACTTCAGAATTGTTAAAATCTCTTTCAATGGCTGGATGCCAACCCTTACCCAGCTGTTTTCCCTAACAATTCCTGCACCCAGTGCCTTCAGTGCAGAGACACAGTAAGGTCTCTACATCCTTAATATAGGAAATCTTCTGCCTTCACCCAAAGTACCAACCTGACAAATGGCCTACTGGACATCCACTGAGGAGTCTATGATAGCTGTCTTCAAAACAAATTAAAGAACTTCATTTTCCAATACCATTTCAGGCATAATTACTCTGCTACTAACCATTGCTCTACTCTCATCAAGCTCAAGAAGAAACAGTCTAGGACAACTTCAGGTCCTTTGCAAAGGTCATTAATCTTTTAACAATCTTTGAGTATATTGTCAAGAGCTGAGCTGTGACCAAATTACATAACCTTGGTAAAGATTCTAGGCTTCTTGTATCATCTGAGCAAGTCTAATAATCTTCTGCTTAAACCAAGTAAAAAGGCATGGCAGATGCAGTCCCAACCTTGGATTGTTTTAAACTAAACCAATGTACTTGGCAGTCACTGTCCAGTACATAAATATGCAATACTAAATAACCCATCCAAAAGATCAAATCATTAGACCACCACTTAGATTGTATTTAGGGATGCTTTTCTACTTACAGTCACCTATAGCACTGGACCAAGTCAGAGTTTTATTTCGGCCAGGCATTAAATTATTAAGATATTTCCTATTTTCCAGAATAAGGGTAATTTTTCCCATCTCACTGGAACAGAATTCAGATATCTCAATCAAGTCCCAAAGTGATGGAGAAGATTCAAGGTTCTTCATGGACTTTTCAGCCAGTGCTTGTGCGGAGAGAGTCTGGGCCTCCCGGTAAGAGTATAAGGCCATGTCCGACCGTGAAGGATGCTGGGAACCTCCTTCTCCCAACAAAGTCTGCTCCCAAAGTCTGGCAGCAGCATAGCTCTCACTGCAAGCAACCCAGAACAGAGAGAAAATCTCATTTTGCCTGTCTATCATAAAATTCAGCTAAATTCAGGCCTAACCAGAGTGATCTAAATGAGGTCATCTGCAATGCCTATTCATTCACCTCCTTCGAAATGGTCTTTGCTCTGTTTTGCCCTTTGAGCATGCTATGTTCAGTCTTGTAAACTGCTTCAAACCATATGCTAGAAATAAGATATATAAAATATGCCATTCTTGGGCAAATGTCTTTTTCTTTCCTGGGACAATCTTACCTGCATATGAGTCTATTTTTCACCAAGGCTGTAAAAATCTCCTGAAATAGTTTATGCTGGGGATGTGTGCTGAAATTTCTCTCATTCTTGTAGTTTATACTGAGATGAAACAAACAGAGAAGCATTTTATAGTAAAAATTATTTAGGCTGCCTCAAAATTACTAATGCAGAGAAAGATCACCTGTATGCATGAAGATATTGAGGGATTTTTGGGATTCAATATATCACCAAAGCAAGTATCAGTTGTTAAAACAGGAAGTAGAAATTCAATTATAAAGTTAATAATAAAGATTATAGCATATATATTTCATTTTACCACATTAACTAAATTATTCCCTATAAACATTTAAGAGCTAAAACTTGTGTGAGGGAAGAAAAGGGCATATGGAGAGAAAGAATGATTGGGCACATGATCTAGACAGCCATGAAACAGGCAGACAAGAATCCTTCCCTTTACTTTACTACCCACAATGGCTCGTGGCCGCTCTAGTTGTTAACACCACTGGACGCCATGCATATTTCCTTGTGGTCAACACCACTTCAACTGTGGTTGTGGATTGTGGGTATGGGTGTGTGTACAACAAAGTTGTGAGATATTCTAGCTTCAGTTTTTTCTTTCCTGATATTACAGCCATCAGAGAGGTTAAAAATATCCCAAAGCATTCCACTTTAAAACTGGGAAAGGATAAGAGGTAATGCACAAAAGGGTCATATCACTATGGAATATACAATACAATATTTTTGTGCCCATTAAAATAGACCAATTTAAGCCTATCTAGGCATGTTGTAAAGCTGTTTGAAAAGTGACTCGGAGCAAGTTTTGTGAATGGAGACGTAGTGCTCAAGTCACATGCTGCTTTAAAAGTTGTAACAAATACAGATAAATTAAAAAGAAAAAGAAAATAGACCAATTTTAAGATCTAGGAGAAATACGCTGGAATTACATGGGTGCACCACCTCAGAGGCAGGTTTTGTATCCTTATTATTGCCATTTGTTCTGTTCTGCCTTCACAGTCTTTCAGGTGTCATGGGACTGACTGTGTGTCCCTAAGTTAGCCAGGGCTGTCATTTCTTAGTACATGGACATGGGCAGACTGAATATGTAACAATTTTTAAAGAATTTTGTGTTCCTCACTAAACATGTATTTTAAAAATATTAACTCATGTAACATCATGTGATGTTTGTGGACTATTAAAGTCATTTTCATGAAATAACAGGGAAACAAAACCTAGGCCAAATAAATAAATTATCATTCTAGAATATTTATGTATATATATATATTTTAATTTTTTAACATCTTTATTGGATTATAATTGCTTTACAATGGTGTGTTAGTTTCTGCTTTGTAACAAAGCGAATCAGTTATACATATACATATGTCCCCATATCTCTTCCCTCTTGCGTCTCCTTCCCTCCCACGCTCCCTATCCCACCCCTCTAGGTGGTCACAAAGCACCGAGCTGATCTCCCTGTGCTATGCGGCTGCTTCCCACTAGTTATCTATTTTACGTTTGGTAGTGTATATATGTCCATGCCACTCTCTCACTTTGTCCCAGCTTCCCCTTCCCCTTCCCCATATCCTCAAGTCCATTCTCTAGTAGGTCTGCGTCTTTATTCCCATCTTGCCCCTAGGTTTCATGACCATCTTTTTTTTTTAGATTCCATATATATGTGTTAGCATATACGGTATTTGTTTTTCTCTTTCTGACTTACTTCACTCTATATGACAGACTCTAGGTCCATCCGCCTCACAACAAATAACTCAATTTCATTTCTTTTTATGGCTGAGTAATATTCCATTGTATATATGTGCCACATCTTCTTTATCTATTCATCTGTTGATGGACACTTAGGTTGCTTCCATGTCCTGGCTATTGTAAATAGAGCTGCAATGAACATTTTGGTACATGACTCTTTTTGAATTATGGTTTTCTCAGGGTATATGCCCGGTAGTGGGATTGCTGGGTCGCATGGTAGTTCTATTTTTAGTTTTTTAAGGAACCTCCATACTGTTCTCCATAGTGGCTGTATCAATTTACATTCCCCCCAACAGTGCAAGAGGGTTCCCTTTTCTCCACACCCTCTCCACCATTTATTGTTTGTAAATTTTTTGATGATGGCCATAGAATATATATATTGATATTTCATGTCATTCATTATTTACATGACACTTAGTGCCAAATGACCTTAACAAACTGTAAAATAGGGAGAACCAGCTCCTGGAAGGAGGGTGGCCCACAACAATGTGCAGCTTCTAAGAGGTCTCCATGGCAACAGGAGAGCAAAACAGGGGCTGACACTTTCAACGTGAAAGGGGAGGGTGATGCTTCAACTGAAAGCCTCATGGCCTTGAAACCACAGCCTTCAGCCATCACATCTGCTCACAGCAGGTGCTTCTTTATGCCTCCTCACAGCTGGCAAGATATGCACCAGCCAAAAGCTAAAGACAAAGCTTGTTATCAGCCTCATCAGGTCAACAGCCTGAGCCATTTCTTCATGGAGCAAACACTAAATGTATGTCAAGAAGGTATCCTGAAACTCCCATGTCACTTTCACCTGCAGCCATTCAGCCTGCTATTCACACAGTACTTATGGGAACAGGTTAAGCACTAACTAAAATTATTAAACTAAGAATCCCCATGGTAAATTTTAAAATGGGTTTTAAATTTTAGCTCCTGTGACAAACTTAAATAAATCTTTGGGCTAATTAGCGGCCCAGGCTGCTGAAGGTAAGGGACATACTGGATTTCTTACCTAAAATTTTCAAGTTCAATGGCTTCTGTGGACTCGTGCCACTGACCTCGAGCTCCATGTCCACCCACCCTGATGGCAGGCTCAGACTTCGTCATGCTGCTTCTGGCACTATCAAAGTTAATGGCTGGAAGCTACAGAAATAAAGGCACAGAGGACTTGAGGATGACAATTCAGCACAGGATAAAGACAGTCACAAAAGCAGAGGCAACAGTGAAGGGAATGAGTGTTTCCCCGAGCCAACAATTAACAAGTTAGCTATGTCAAATGTAGGAGTTTTCCAAGATTTAGACATCCTTGACTTAAACATTTACTCTATCTTATGCTGCTTTTTCTTCATAGCTTGTAACACCACCTGATATCTTACAGTTATTTATGTATTTTCAGTCTCCTTGGTTATACTGTCAGCTCGACACAAGCAGGAGCTTGCCTATCGCTGTTCAATGTTGTATCCCTAGTACCTTACACAGTCCTGGGGATCCAGACCTGGGGGAGGCCTGGGCATTAGGCGCTTTTGCAGCTTCTTAGGCGATTCAAACATGCAATCAGAACAGAGAGCTGACAGATACAGCTAGAAACTCTTTGGCCAAGAGTGGAGCCCCAAACTGAGAGTGAGTCATCTTCACTCATTCTTCATCCTTACCCGTCACGTACACTTCTTGCCAACTGTAAGAGTTATAAAGGTAAAGAGATTCTATCACTTTTAATCAGTCTGAATATCCTGATCCTCAATCATGTTTATAAAAGTCATGAAAATATATTTTAGAATTAACCATAAGAAAAGGAAAAATTTACATTAACTAAAACAATTTGAGCATGCCCCCATTTACAATATTAACTGGTAATTATTTATATAGTAAACTGTGATGTTATCAGTATTCAAGTAGTGTCACTTACCAACATTTACCTATAATTGGGATAACCTGAGAATTGTTTCTTGTACCACAGCAAAGCTGAACGAAGTGCAAACAAATACCCTATCCTTTCCAAAGTACAAATGAGGAATGTTCTATAACTAGCTAAGATTTTACAGATGAGGTACGGAAAGCATAGTATAACAAAATAAACTTTTATTTTCAGTAAATCATTCTGTCCTATATATTATAATTATCAAATAATGCTACAATATGCTATGCTTATTGTCCTATTTCATCAAAGCATTTGATAGAAGTCTGCATAAAGACATGGTTTCCTCATCTAAAGAGAATATGCTGGACTTCCCACAAGGCAGTCAGCTGATAGATACATTCTAATAAGGGCATTCTTTAATAGGAAGCAAACCCTTCTTCATCATATGCCACCCATAGTTGAATTCTCAAAATATTAATAATAAATCTTATATCCTGTAAAACTACATTTCTATCTCAGTTCAGTGGGCCAATCCACAGCCACCACAAGACAACAGGCCACAGGCACTTGAGGCACAATGCTCAGTGGTTAAGAGAACGAACTCTAGGCCAGATGCCCTGGGTTGAAATCTACTCTTAGACAACTGCATGATCTTGAAAGTTACTTAATCTCTCTGTACATCAGTTTCCACATCATTGCAATGAAATCATAATAATTCTATGTAGTTCAAAGTTATTATGAAAACTAAATGACTTAGAATTTATAAAGCACTTGCTATGTGCCAGGCATAGTTCTCAATGCTTTATACTCTTTTAATCCCCCAAATTATTCTCATTGCACAGATGAATTTGCTAAATAAATGAGATTTGACCTTCCAAATTAGATGATTAGATGTGATAACCCAAATGATGCTAGGCATGAAGTCACAGCAATGAGCAGACTGTCCTGTGTTACTCAGGACGTGGAATGACGCAGAAAACAAGAAATAGGTTTTCCAGGCCCAAGGGCTCTCAAACCCCCTTGCCGTCACCACAACTGCCAGAATAGTGACTGCCAAAGAGAAGGTAGCCAGCACAGAGAGAACAAGCCCAGTGAACTCCAGGGAGAGGGCAGAAAGCGGCAGCAGCTTGCAGCCATTCCCTTCAGCAGCAGCACGGGCAGCTGGTGTTGGGAATCCACTCATGCACACGCAGTGGATGAGAAAGACTTGAATCTATAGTTGCAAAGACCAGGAACTTAACAGGAGAATCTATAAGCAACCAGCCTTCTTCAGATAAAAGTAACGTGAGTTTGAAACCCAGTTCAAAGCTTAGAGCCTTTTCTCTTGGCTCCCAGTCCCTTAGGCTCTTTGTGAATCCTTTATCTACCACATAAGTAGGTCCAGTGAAATCTCACCATCTGAAATAGCCACAGTCGGGGTATCCAGAGTGGAAAGGCCAGGTGAGCAGCCCCTTACAGACTTCTGTCATGTTAAGCCATTAGTTCTGTTAAGATACACTACCTCCGATGGGTTATTTTGGGCAACTCAAAATCTGAATTTTCAGCATCATAAATGTAGCATAACACAAATTCATATAGATAATTTAAAAGTGTGTCCCTTCCTACAAATGACAGACTTATAGACTCTCAGATTTGAAAACTTCCTCGAAAGGCATAGGATTCAGCCCCCAATCATCATCACCATCATCACCACCATAATCATCATAATGATGATGATCACCATCATGATTATCATCATCACCATCAACACAGATAACACTTGTGTGGTAGTTACCACATGCCAGGCACTGTTCTAAGTGTTTTGCAGGTTTAAATCTATTTAATCCTCATAACGACCGTATGAAGTAAATACCATTTTATGATGAGAGGACTAAGGCACAGAGGGCTAAGTGACTTAGGGCCCATAGTTCACAAGGGGCACAGCTGGGATTCAAATCCAGGCAATCGCCCTTCCTCTCCAACACTCTCAATCCTCCAGCATCTCTGATGTATCACCAATGATGAGAAACACTATCTTGAGTCAGCCCACTTGCTTTTCAGAGTCCTACTCTTGCCCAAGTTTTCCTTCAGGCTGAGATGAAAATCTGTCCCCCTGTGTTCTTTCCCTGTCTTTCAGCCCAGCATCATCTACTTTTACAATGTTAGATTTGACTATAAGTCCACATAAAATAAATAAACAAAAAATTGGGGTGAATAAAAACAACTCCTCAAGTTGTAGGTGCATTAAACTGGTCACCCATCCCAGAAAGCATGCAGTGTAAGCATGCATCCACTCCTGCCCAGGAGCATGCTGCGGACACAGCTGCTGACCACTTTTCAGGGCTCAGCACACACAGCTCCTGGAGATCACCTGCCCCAGCCTCCCTGGTGGAGCCAGTCACTGCCTCCCCAGTGGCATTACTGTGCCAATCTCTCTTACAGCACTTATCACAATCCCATACTACGTCTGCACAACACATCAGCCTTTCCCCCTGAATTTGGCCACCCTGAGGGCAGCATCACATCTGTCTGTCTTTCTGTTCTTAGCACCTCTCACAGATCCAATGGGAATGGGATACCTACTTTACCTACTGTGGAATGGGAAGTTTACTTCATCCCCAGTCTCTTTGCTAAACTGATTCATCTCCAGACAGTTCATTCGCTCAGTGTGTGTGTTGCAGACACATCTCTTGCCAGATGTGTGAGACACTGGGTATATAGTGAGCAGGAAAGCCACAGCCTCTTCCTTCTCAAAAAGTTTACAGCCCAATGGGGGGTCGGGGGTCATCTAGCACTAGAACACACAGCAAAATGAGTGAACAAGGGTTTGTTGTGGTAGAAAGTAAAAGAGAGATAGGGTGGGTCCTGGACCGGGATGCCTGGAATATTCCAGAGTATTCCAGGCAGATTTTTGCACAGGCTGGAAGGCAGAGAAAAACTACATATGCTCTAGAAAGTGGCAGGTCCCTGAGCAGCTTGAGTAGCATGAGTGGAAAGGAAAGAGACTAGAGATTCAAGTGAAGGACCTTCCTAAAAATTTGATCATGTCACTTCTGTCTGGAAATTTCAACCTTCTCTGTTGCTTATGTGATAGATACAAAATTTGTAGATAGGCCTTCAGACATTGCACAGTTTCTTACAGCTTTATTTATCACTACTTTCAACAGAAATGTCTAGTCACCATTTTGCTTCAGTGTGTGTTATTTTCTTTCCTTCAGATATCTGATTATTTTACTCGCTTCACCCAGAATGCCTTTCCCATCAATTCCACCAGAGGACAGCCAGACCATTTTCCAAGAACCATGTCCTTTCCTGTGACTTGAGCTAAAAGTGGCCTCCTCATCCTCCTCAGAATCTGCCCAGCCACTGCCCATGCCTCTCCTACAGGATTCAAGTGTCCACTGGCCGTGGAAACCATAACTGCCGTTCCTAGTCCTGGTGTCTCAGAGCACAACAGTGCCTTAGACTTTTTCTTTCCACAGCATCTATCAAGACCTCTTTTATTTCAAGGCAAGTAATGGGCCTGTAATGAATTATTTTTCTATCTTTCTTTCATCTGTTTTTTTTCCTAATTGCAAACCAATTTCTCAGCTCCCTATGGTTTTAAATGTAGGAAAAAAATTTAATTCCAGCTCAAGGCAAATTATTTCAAGACTTGTGAAAATCTCTGGTGAAACCTCCAACCAACTTTATGACTTTACTTTGCTTCAACAACCCTGGGGCAATTCTTTTTCTTGAAGTATTTGGTTTTACTGGATTATGATTATTCTTACCCTGCTTACGATGAAAGGGCTCCTCTGCCTCAGTGTGTCTCTGTCCCCACTTCTGTGACAACAGAACTGTCCTCAGAACAGCAGTCTCTAAGATGGTGAAGCAAGGTACGCAGAGGCTCACAGAGCAAACGGGAAGAGAGCGAACGTAGAACAGGGGAACAGACGCAACAATGAGGAAGGGCTTGGCTCATTAGAAATTCAGATGAAGGACATCCAGTTCTTGTAATTCTCTGCCCAAACCCACAAAGTACACTTCCCTCTGCAACTGCTTAATTAGCCATCTTGGTTCATTTGCAAGTGACAGGTCAGGTCTTGTTAGAACAGAAATTCAGGTGAGTGGGCCTTAATCCCCAGGCTTCCCTTTTCAAACTGACTGCTAAAAATCTTAGAGCCTAATGTGTGGCCAACTTGCATATTTTGATGGTCATTTCCTCTGGACTCTGAGTCTACTTTGTTCCCAAACCTTGCTTTTCTTTTATGATAATCTGAGTACTTTACATATCTTCATAAGCCACCTTACTCTCTTTCTGGAGCAATCAAGATATAAACAAATTCTTGATTTATCCTCTCCAATATCTTTCTTCTCCTATAAATGTCTCCGCATTATTTTACAGAAAGGAGACTAGGGTGTTTAGAATAACATTTATTATTTCAAAATCATAAATGCATGAAAGTTTTATAAACAGAATTAAGAATGAATTTTGTCACCCTCAAGACATTTATATAAATGAGCAGTTATTTTCATTTTTTTCTTAGAACTATGCACTTTCTGAATAATTCAAGCATTACAAAAATGCATTTTTGAACGTATGAAATATTTTACAAAAAGATATGCCACGTGAACTTGTCAGACAACAGAATGCAAATTCTAAAATTGGTTAAAGGTGGCAAAACTCTTAAATTTACTTTAAGTCTGTCAGGTGTTAGCAAGGGAGTGGTGTTGAGAGAAGGCACAACAGATCCAGTGATCATGGACTTCAAAACTGGACAAGCAGAGCCCAAACCCACCACTGGTGTCTCTTTTACACTAGCCGGGTGGTTATACGTATCCATGAGGTCATCTAATTTTTAAGTTACAATTCAATTTGGTGAAAACTGATCAAGAGCTCACCGAATAGAGGATACGGTGAACCGGAAGCAAAAGTCAAAGCTGGAAACGTATAATCTCTCAGGAAATTAGAAATGTAGACAAGTCTTTCCAAAGCACAGAAAAAAATAATGCTATAATGTTGAAAGAAGGTACTTTGGGAAGAAAGGGATCACTTCTGGAATGGAAGATAAAGGAAAGCTTTTTTATGGAGGTGCTATCATTAGATCTTAGCCCTGGAAATAGGTAAGATTTTATAGAAAAGAAACTTGGGAGAAGGACAAATTTGAGAAAAAGCAAAAAGTAGAAATACTTGACATTCTGGTTACATCTTAGGATGTACAGTGAGAAAGAATGGAAACTATTGATACAACCAAATCTGTATGCTGAGTCACTGTGCTTCCTTTACTAAGAAACAGTGAACTTGATGTGTGGCACCCACTCATGACTATCAGTGAGCAGTGGGCCAGGAAGACTGTTTTAGCCGTGTGGAGATGGACAAAGAGTAAGTGATGCTGAAATAGACAGATGAGAAGAAAAGAGTTTCTGGGGTTATAGGCTTAAAAACAGAGAAGAAGGAAGAGGAGAAAAATATTTTAAGGCCATGTTTTCTTCAAATCAATGCTTATCCAGCTATTTTTTGAATTTAACTTCCCAAGTCATTTAAAAGATATCTCAGTGGTTAGAGGCACACATTGCAAAGATGGAGTATTTGGTTAGATCTGTACCTACCATTAGTTGGCTGTATGATCTCGAGAAAGCCATTTAACTTCTCTGTGCCTCAACTGGAGGAGAAGTGATGGGGTCGACCTGTGCCCCTGGGAGGAGACACAGAAGAGGAGGATAATATCACGGGTTCAGAGATCCTCCCTAGGGAGTGAGGGGTTCGAACCACATATTGGGAACCCCAGACCTGGGGGCCGACACTGGAAAGATGAGTCCCCTTAGCTGATTTGAAAACCAGTGGGACTTACAGGAGGGCTGTAAGAAACAAAGACTCTGCCCATGAAGAGCATTCACACGCTTGATTACTCATGGGAACAAGGCAGAGGAAGCAGACTGAAACTGCCTGTGGCTCTGGCTGGTTTCCCGCGACCACCCCAGCGCACACCCCAGCCCATGCCGCATGCCTGCTCTGGCCCCTCTAGATCCAGCACAGTCCCCCACTAGAGTGAAGGCCGCCAGAGCTGAGGAGGGTTCACACTTGGAGGGGGACAGAGCCAGCTTGGACCCAGCACAGCATCCAAACAGAGTGAGGGTGGCCTTTACTGGCTTTCACAGAGGCGGTGGGTCTAACTTAGACCCAACCCTCAGGGCTGCTGCTCCAGCAACTCGGGCCCCACCTTGCCCCTGATAGAGCAGTGATGGCCACTAAGTACAGGAGAAGCCCTGGCTCACACCTGGCTCTGGCTCTATCCCCTCTGTCTCCAGCCCCACCTCCAACCATAGTGAGAGCTGCCAGCACACTCTGGGGGAAGACATGACCTCGGGCTCACGTCAGATCCAGCTCTCCCACCAAAGCCACTGGGCACACACAGACTGCATAGGTATGCTCCCACACAAGGACATGACTTCAAGACCAGATTAGGTAACTGTTTCATGTAATTGCACAGAGACAGAGAAAGTTAAGCAAAATAAGAAGACAGAGGAATTTGTTCCAAATGAAAGAAGAAGAAAAAAAAAAACCTGAAAAAAACACAACTAATGAAACAGAGATAAATAATTTTTACCAGGTAAAGAGTTCAAAGCATTATTAATGAGAATGCTAACTGAACGTGGGTAAAGAATAGATGAACACAGTGAGTATTTTAACAAAAAACCTAGAAAATATAAAACAGAACCAGTCAGAGCTGAAGACTACAATACCTGAAATGAAAAACACAATACAAGTAATAAACCGCAGACTAGACAATACACAGGAAGGTATAAGTGATCTGGAAGATAGAAACCACTCAATCAGAACAGCAAAAAGTAAAGCAAATTTAAAAAGTGAGAACTGAATAAGGGACCTCTAGGACAAACATCAAGCATACTAACATGCTCATTATAGAGATTCCAGAAGGAGAAGAGCGAGAGACAGGGGTCAAAAATGTATTTGATAAAATTCTGGCTGAAAACTTCCCAAACCTTTAGAAAGAACAGATATTCAGGTATGAGAAGCACAGAGGGTCCCAAACAAGATGAACCCAAAGAGACCCACACCAAGGCATATCGTAATTAAAATGACAAAAGTTCAAGAGAAAGAGAGAATTCAAAAGGCAGCAAGAGAAAAATACAGTCACATACAAGGGAACTCCCATAATGCTATCAGCTGATTTTTCTGCAGAAACTTTGCAGGCCAGGAGGGAGTGGCAGATATATTTAAAGAGCTGAAAGTAGAAAAATCTAAAACCTAGGATACTCTATCCAGCAAGGTTATTATTCATGATTGAAGGAGAGATAAAGAGCTTTTCAGACAAGCAAAAATTAACAGAGTTCATCAGTACTAAAATGACCCTACAAGAAGCGTTAAAGGGTATTCTTTAACTGGCAAAGAAAAGGCTACAACAAGAAGTAAGAATTTAGAGGAAAGAAAAAAATTCCACTAGTAAAGGCAAATATATGGTATAGGCTGTGGATCAACCACTTAAATAAGCTAGTAGAAAGATTTGAAAAAAGTTGTATAATCAACTATAACTACAACAAACTGTTAAGGGATAAACATGAAGATGACATCAAAAAGACATAACATGGGGGGAGGGGAGTAAAAAATGTAGATCTTTTAGAATATGTTTCAACTTAAATAATTATCAGTTTAAAACAAGTAGATATAGTTATAAGTCAACATATATATAAACCCCATGGTAACCACAAATCAAAAACCTACAATAGGTACACAAAAACAAGAGAGAAAGTAACATAAATATACTACTGAAGAAAATCATCAAACCATAGGGAAAGAAACAAAAAGAAGAACAGAGAAGAACTACCAAAACAACCAGCAAACAATGAACAAAATGGCAATAAGTACACACCTATCAATAATCACTTTAAAAGTCAATGGACTAAGTGCCCCAACCAAAAGACATATGGTGACTGACAGGATAAAAAAACAAGACCCATCTATATGCTGCTTAATGAAGAAATGCACTTCAGAGCTACAGACACCAACAGACTGAAAGTGAAGGGATGGAAAAAAATATTTCATGAAAATTGAAATGACAAGAAAGCTGGTGTAGCAACACTAATATCAGACAGAGTAGACTTTAAAATGAAGTCTACAACAAAAGACAAAGAAGAGCATTATGATAAAGGGATCAATACAAGAAATGGATAAAAATTCGTTAACACACATGCACCTATTATAGATGCACATAAATATATAAAGCAAATACTAACAGACATAAAAGGAGAAGTTAACAATAATACAGTAACAGTAAGGGACTGTATTACTGTACAGTGGGTACTTTAACACCCCACTTACATCAATGGACAGATCATCCAGAGAGAAAATCAATAAGGAAACAGTGGTCTTAATCACACATTAGATCAGTTGGACTTAATAGATATATAAAGGACATTTCATCCAAAAACAGTAGAATATATGTTATTTTCAACTACACATGGGACATTCTCCAGGATAGATCACATGCTCAGCCACAAAACAAGTCTCAATGAATTGAAGAGGATAGAAATTATATCAAGCATTTTTTCTAACCACAATGGTTTGAAACTAGATATCAATTACAGGAAGAAAAATAGAAAAATGAACACTGGAGAGTAAACAACATGTTACTAAAAAAGTCAATGGGTCACTTAAAAAAAAAAAAATCAGGGCTTCCCTGGTGGCGCAGTGGTTGAGAGTCCACCTGCCAATGCAGGGGACGTGGGTTCGTGCCTCGGTCCGGGAAGATCCCACATGCCATGGAGCAGCTAGGCCCATGAGCCATGGCCGCTGAGCCTGCGTGTCCGGAGCCTGTGCTCCGCAACGGCAGAGGTCACAACAGTGAGAGGCCCACATACTGCAAAAAAAAAAAAAAAAAAAAAAAATCAGAGGAAATTAGAAAATACCTTGAGACAAATGAAAATAAAAACACAATTTTCCAAAATCTATATAGGATACAGCAAAAGCAGTTTGAAGAGGGAAGTTTATAGTGATACAGGCCTATATCAAGAAACAAGAAAAACTCAGATAAACTACCTAACCATTCATCTATAGGAATCAGAAAAAGAAGAAGAAACAAGGCCCAAAGTCAGCAGAAGGAAGGAAATAATAAAGATCAGAGAGAAAATAAATAAAATAGTGACCAAAAAACAATACAAAACATCAATGAATCCAATGCTGCTTTTTTTTTGAAAAGATAAAATTGATAAGCCTTTAGCCAGACTCATCAAGAAAAAAAGAGAGAGGATTCAAATAAACAAAATAAGAAGTGAAAGAGGAGAAATAACAACCAATATCAAAGAGATACAAAAAATCTAAAGAGAATACTTCAAACAGTTATATGCAAACAAACTGGAAGACCTAGAAGAAATGGATATATTTCTAGAAATATACAATCTTCTAAGACCAATGAGGAGGAAATTGACAACCTGAACATACAGAACACTAGTAGTGAAACTGAATTAGAAGTTTAAACAATTCTCTGCCAACAGAAGTCCAGGACCAAACAGGTTCACGAGGGAATTCTACCAAACTTTCGAAGAAGAGCTAATGCCTATTCTTTTCAATCTACTACCAAAGATTGAAGAGGAGGGAACACTCCCAAATTCATTTTACAAGGCCATCATTATTCTGATTCCAAAACCAGACAGAGACACTACAAAAAAAGAACTTACAGGCCAATATTTCTGATGAACATAAATGCAAAAATTCTCAACAAAACACTAGCAAACCAAATTCAATAATACATAAAAGGGTCATACACCATGATCAACTGGGATTTATTCCAGGGTCACAAGGATATATACAAATAAACTAATGTGATACACACCATTAACAAAAGGAAGGATAAAAATCACATGATCACCTCAATAGACTCAGAAAAAGCATCTGACAAAATTCAACATCCATTCATGATAAAAACTCTCATCAAAGTTGGTATAGGGAACACATCTCAACATAATAAGGATCATATATGACAAACCCACACCTAACATCATACTCAATGGTGAAAAGCTGAAAGCTTTTCCTCTAAAATCACAAAAAAGACAAAGATGTCCACTCTCCTCACATGCATTTAACACAGTATTAGAAGTTCTAGCCACAGCAATCAAACAAGAAAAAGAAATAAAAGGCATCCTAATTGGAAGGGAAGAAGTAAAACTGTCAGTAGTTTCAGATAACATGATACTATATACATAAAACCCTATAGTCTCCAACCAAAAACTATTAGAACTAATAAATGAATTCAGTAAAGCTGCAAGATACAAGATTAATATACAAAAAATGTTGCTTTTCCATACACTAATAATGAACTATCAGAAAGAGAAAGCAAGAAAACAATCCCATTTATAATTGCATCCAAAAGAATAAAATACATAGAAATAAACTTAACTGAGGAGGTAAAAGACTTATACTCTAAAAACTATATGACATTGACACGGGGAGGGCGAAGGGTAAGTTGGGACAAAGTGAGAGAGTGGCATGGACATATTTACACTACCAAACGTAAAATAGATAGCTGGTGGGAAGCAGCCGCATAGCACAGGGAGATCAGCTCGGTGCTTTGTGACCACCTGGAGGGGTGGGATGGGGAGGGTGGGAGTGGGGGAGATGCGGGAGGGGGGAGATGTGGGGACATATGTATGTGTATGGCTGATTCACTTTGTTATGGAGCAGAGACTGACACACCATTGTAAAGCAATTATACTCTAATAAAGATGTTAAAAAAAAACAACAACTGATGAAGGAAATTGAAGACACCAAAGAAATGGAACGATATCCTGTGTTTGTGGATTGTAAGAATTAATATCATTAAAATGTCCATACTACCCAAGCAATCTACAGAGTTAGTGGAATCCCTATCAAAACACCTATGATATTTTTCACAGAGCTAGGACAAATAATCCTAAAATTTTTATGGAACTACAAAAGACCCTGGATAGCCAAAGCAATCTTGAGAAAAAAGAACAAAGCTGGAGGGATCAAACTCCTTGACTTCAAACTGTACTACAAAGCTACAAGTGATCAAAACAGTATGGTATTGGCACCAAAAAAGACACATAGATCAAGAGCCCAGAAAAGAACCCACAAACTTATGGTCAATTAATCTATGACAAAGGAGGCAAGAATATACAATGGGGAAAAGACAGTCTCTTCAATAAGTGGTGCTGGGAAAACTGAACAGGTACATGTAAAAGAATGAAATTAGAACATTTTCTCACACTATATACAAAAACAAACTCAAAATGGATCAAAGACCCAAATGTAAGACTGGAAACCATAAAACTCCTAGAAGAAAACATTCCTTGACATAACCTGTAGCAATATTTTTTGGTTCTGTCTCCTAAAGCAAAGGAAACAAAAGCAAAACTAAACAAATGGGATATAATTAAACTTAAAAGCTTTTGTATAGCAAAGAAACCATCAACATAATGCAAAGACAACCTATTGAGTGGGAGAAAATATTCACAAATGATGATGACCAGTAAGGGGTTAATACCTAAAATATATAAATAGCTAATACAACTCAATATCAAAAAAACAAACAATCTGATTAAAAAATGGGCAGAAGACCTGAATAGACATTTTTGCAAAGAAGACATACAGATGGCCAACAGGGACATGAAAAGATGCTCAACCTTGCTAATCATCAGGGAAATGCAAATCAAAACCACAATGAGATATCACCTTACACCCATCAGAATGGCTCTCATCACAAAGACAACATGTAACAAATGTTGGCAAGGATGTGGAGAAAAGGGAACACTGCTGGTGCGAATGTAAACAGGTGCAGCCACTATGGAAAACAGTATGGAGGTTCCTCAAAAAACTAAAGATAGAACTACCATACGATCCAGTAATTCCACTCCTGGGTATATATCCAAGGAAAACAAAAACACTAATTTGAAAAGTTACGTGCACCCTAATGTTCATAGCAGTATTATTTACAATAGCCATAATATGGAAGCAACCTAAATGCCCATCAACAGATTTATGTAGATGATATACATATCACACGTATATATCACACACACACACAATGGAATTCACTCAGCTATAAAAGAGAATGAAATATTGCCATTTGCAACAATATGTTGGACCTAGAAATTATTAACCTTAGTGAAATAAATCAGAGAAAGACAAATCCTGTATGTTATCACTTATATGCGGAATCTAAAAAATAAACAAACGAATATGTATAACAAAACAGAAACAGACTCACAGAGAATAAACTAGTGGTTACCAGAGGGGAAAGGGAAGTGAGGAGGGGTGATATAGGGGTAGGGGATTAAGAGGTACAAACTACTATGTATAAAATAAATAAGCTACAAGGATATATTGTACAGCACAGGGAACATAGTCAATATTTTACAATAACTATAAATGGAGTATAATCTTAAATCATTATGTTGTACCACTGAAACTAATATAATATTGTAAATCAACTATACTTCAATAAAAAAAATGTTGTAAATGCTGTAGTTCTCTGGTAGGTTTAGTGGATATAACAAAAGCCAGTAGGGCTGTATTACCACATGAGCTCATAAACAAATTTACTTAACAAGTATACCACAGTTGACTTTGGAGTCTGGCTCCCGGGGTTCAAATCCCATCCCTGCCATTTACTAATTTACTGTGCTAAATAAGCTGTCTTCATTATTATTAGCATTTCTGTGTTATTCCCTAAACCTCCATGGATAGCCTCTAATCTCTTGACTCTCTAAAGTCTGACAGAAGCTAAACCAAAAAGAAACATTTAGAGATAAATTCAAGCAGCAGTACCATTCTTTCTCTGTCTATTAAAAAAAAAAATTCTATTGTAAAAATAGCCAAAACTCACTCCTTCCTTTCCCCTGTTTTTGGTGAGATATAATTTGCAGCAAGCATCAAAAGTGGTGCTGTAGCAAGTCGGCAGCCTCAGAAGTGGGGAAGCAGAGACGAAGGGAAAGGTGATGAACAGTGTTTTGGAGAAATCAACTTCCCTAGAGCTCTGCAGTTTCAAACATTGGGCATTCAAATGAAGAGAGCTCTGTTTCTATACTGAAATGCTTTTGCTGATTAGGACACATGGCACTGAACAGAGGATAAAGCGGGCCCCAGGCATGAGAGCAAAAGAATGAAAAGGCTGTGGATACAGAGTCTTGCATCCTGAACCTGACAGGTATGAAAGAAACAGCTAGAAGAAAGACAAAACATAAGAAAGAACAAAGAAAAATAGACTTATCGTTCACATGATGTTAAATGGATCCCTTTGGAAACATGTGATTTCTCTGTCGTTAATAGACGCACATTCTTTGAAAACACTACCTGTTGTTTGCTTGACTGAACGTTCAAAAGGCACAGAAGTCTTTTAAGATCTGAATAGTCCCTAGGAGAAAGAATAACACAAGGGGATATGGGGATATGTGTATACATATAGCTGATTCACTTTGTTATACAGCAGAAACTAACATGACATTGTAAAGCAATTATACTCCAATAAAGATGTTAAAAAAAAAAAAGAATAACACAGTGTCAACCAACAGAAGACTCCAGGTGAACTAGTCATGTTACCCACTAGTAACATGGAACACTGCTACTTGGAGGCCTGCTTTTATAGACTGAAACATATACATGCTAAATGTTTCTGTAGAACTCTAGAAATGCACAAACATTTCAGTAAACACTGTACCCCAGAGCAGCAGTTGTCAAGGATCTACTCTATTTCTCAAAAAGCCATTAAATCTGGTTGCTGGCCACTGCCTGAGTTAATAATTAGCAAAGACTCAGAAGGGAGTTACCTGGTGATGATTCCTTGTTGTTTTTTATCGGTTGATTTTTCTGTGGTCTTCACTTTTTTGTCTTGATCAGGCATTGTAAAACATCAATGCCCCAGAATTAACATCACATTCCTTTCAAAGTAAACTAGAAGGAAAAACTTTAGTTGGGTTATGTGCTCCAACATATTCTCAATTAATGCAGGCAAAATTCACTTATAACATTTATTTAAATATGCACAAACTAACATTTATTTGTAATATAGCAATATAAATGCTAATATGAATAACATTTACTATTTATCATTCAAAGGCCTTTGGATACATTTAGGGCATAGTTTATAATTATAGTAGTACTTTAGCCTATATTTTCTGAGTCATTCTTGATTTCAAATATTCTGACCCATTACCCCAACAAGTATTGTTCTGCTTGTCAGGAAAAGTGCCCCAATTTGGGGTTTCCAAAATATGCATAAGCAAATACCTGAAGTCCAACTGACACTTTTATGCCATCTTACTTGTCTTTCTCGGCAAGTTTCCTTAACAGTAGAGTACGCTGCTACTTCAGGGAGTTCCTCTCTCATCGTGGTCATGCCCCTAAAAATCCCAGAGAAAGCTCCACCCACTTGCAAATAAGCATTACAGTGTCAAGGGCAACACACAAAATGTCCTTGGGTTTCCAGAATTCCTAAAGTTTTTAAGCTGAATCCCCATGTGAGTCAACTCTAGTCATAACCTCTTCTGCAAGAATTGGGTCAGTCTTGCACAGCCCCTGGACTCACTCAAACATCCTGTTAAAAATAAGACAATGGGCGCATTGTTTTAGACAATGGAGTTGTTTATGCTAATCTCTGGGTCACCAAACTTAACTTAATTACAGTTTTGTCTCTCCCAGAAATGGGAACTTAAACTAGCCAATCAGGAATCTCCTGATCAGCACTAGTTAGGCAAGCTGCCTGATAAAACCCTCTATCCTCTTTAGGAAAAGTAACCTTGCAATAACCAATCCGTTTTTTGACTAACTCCTAATGAAGAATAACTTCCTCGTTCCTGCCCTCTTCTGCCTTTAAAAGTCTTTCATTTGTACAGTTCCTCAGAGCTCCTTTCTATCTGCTAGATTGAATGCTGCCCATTCATGACTCACTGAATAAAGCCAATAAGATCTTTAAAATGTACTCAGTTGAATTTTGTTTTTTAACAATCCAGACAGTGAGGCTGCCAGCCTGGGAACACAACCCAGTAGGCATCTCACTCTTCTGAATTAGGCTTTGTAGTCATTATGGTTGGTCACCCTTCCTAGGATAAATTTTAATACTATTTCCCACTCCTACTCAAAAGGTTATTATGAGTTCACTAATGGAAACAATTTATTTGTTTACCCTTTCCTTAATCAATTTCTGACTAAATTGTTTTAGAATAGAAACAAAAAGAAAGTTGAAGATACTCATACTTTCAATTACCTAGCAAATACAAAATTAAATGTACTATTGGTTTAATTCTTGACTGGATGTAAAATTTTCCAGTTGCGCTTCAATGCTACTGCTTGACTTCAGAGTGTTTTTCAGGCATGAAAAATCATGCATTATTGTCCTATAATTCCATGCCTCAATGTATTATGAAATTGATGGTCAAGATCCAAGTGTTTCAGAGGTATTTACAGGCAAAAGGAATGTGCCAATGGGTATTTTACTGCAACAGAATCTAGTGACATTTAATTTTGTGAAATGAACACACTTTATCTAAGGATTTAAAAATTATTTTCCCAATATTGTTGTCATACTTGTGACAAATAGTTGAGCTGGAACTAAAAGCTGAAAAGCAAGGCTCTCATCACAGATGCACACCAAGAAAAGCACAATATCAATATTTTAGGATTGTGCCCAGGACCTAGCACCATGGCTTCATTCCTTCAAGAAATATTTATTGAACGCTTACTATGTCCAATCTCAGACAGAAAACTACTAAAGATAAAAGAGGATATCCCAGATATAGGATTCTACTACAAGCAAAGAAAAACCCACTTAGGAACTTTAAACTATGTTTTGTGAGATATTCAGATAGAGAGATGATTTAGCATCTGTTTAAAAGAAAGAAAGAAAAAAGGAAGGAACAAAGGGAGGAGTAGGGAGGAAAAGAGGAAGAATGGATGATCTGTACATAATTTTTCAAAAGCAAGAGATCCAAGTGCTTTTCATATATAGATATTAAAATGCCCCAAAAGTTCTAAAATAAATGGAAATCCAGTCAAAATAAATATAATCTAACTTTACTTTTCCCTGAAGAACAGAGGGAAAATTCCACATAGACACACTGGCCTGTCAGCTTCAAATTCTGCTCAGACCATAGCTCCAGACCATTTTAGAAACAGGGACGTGAAAGTCACAGTGATTAGTACATGAAAATGTGTGGAAAAGCTCACAGGCTTCTGATGCTAGATGATATCTCCCACAATCAAACCCTGCTAAACACTCTGTCTTATTCCCTTGTTTAATCTCTGTAATTTTACTGACCCAGTGTGTGAACAGGAAATAATCCTCTAATAGTTTTATCAGTTTAAGATTAGCTTCTACTCTGTGAGCTGGAAGAGTGAAAATAGATAACTCTCTGGAAATGTTTCACTTAATTGAACAGTAAACAAATTCACCAGAATCAGAAGAAATAGGCAATTGCCTTTAGGATAAAAAACAAAATCCTTTCCACTTGATGGCTGTTAAAATGGAAACTGTTCCAAAAAAAAAAAAACTTCAAGAACTTGGGAATACTATAAAATATTTAATTTAATCCCATCTTTAATTAACAAAAATGATAACACTATACCAAAGGCTATACTTCAAAACTGGTGGGTGGCAGGGAGGACAGTTCATCTCTTAAGTCATTTCCTAGAAGCAAACAACTTTCTGAGGAAGTGTTCCTCAGAGGGCAAGTGAGGGCAAGAGCCGTGCAGGTAGAGTTTGCCTCAGAGCCAGTGTCCAAACCTGAGGGAAGGAGTGGTTGGTAAAGGGCCCTGAGGGAGGTCCTAGCCCCTCAGGTGTAAGGGAGCAGGATCCTATGGGGCCTTCCTGGGGCAGGCCCCTCCCCCATCCTCTGCTATAGCTCCTCTCCGAAGTAGTATCTGATGCACATTTCCTGACTTGTTTTACAGATGCTAAAATCACCATCAAAAGGAAGAAATTAACTAGTTGATGATCGTAAGCACCTATTGGCATCTAAGGATTGATAATGTTAATACCCTGTAACCTCACCATCAACCAACCAGACAATTGTGCATGAGTGGATCATATACCCTGGGACTCCCCTCCCTCACCTGGCCTTTAAAAATGTTTTGCTGAAACACATTGGGGAGTTTAGGCTTTTTGAGCACTAGCTGCCTGGACTCCTTGCTGGCCCCTGCGATAGACTGCACTTTCCTTCGCCACAGCTGGGTGTCAGTAGATTGGCTTTACTGTGAGTGGACAAGGAGACCTGAGTTTGGTTCTGTGACACAGGCACTGCCGACTGGGGGCAAAGAGCCTCCAGTAGCTTGAGCAGTCCTCCCAAAAAGAGACCCAGGAGATGGCTATTAGAAGCAAAAGAACTTTGAAGCCAATACCTGGGGCACACAAACAGGCCTTAGGGATGGGGGCTCTGTGGATGCCCACATCCCCCAAGGATGAGCGTGGGTGATGGGGCTGCAAGGGCCTGGCTGCAGATGCACACAGAGCAGAGTCGAAGGCAGTTCCCTCTTGCTTTGACCCTGACTTCTCTGAGCTCTTCCATCGTCTCCCTCACCCTCAGCCCACTGCAGCTCAGCTCCTTCAGGTCACTCAGCCTCAACTCAGATGTCACCTCCTTGCTGAGAACTACTCTGCGACCCATTCACCATCACATGCTCACACTCACCACTCTACCCTGTTTTATTTCCTTGTGGGGCTCATCAACATCAGGAGAACTCCTAGCCATTCACTGGTCTCCATGCACTTGATAATAAGCCCCATGTGGGCAGGGACTGTGTCTGCTTTATCCTCACACACAGAACAGCAAGTGGCACAGGGTAAGCACAGCGTATGGACTCAAAAAATATTTGTGTCACAATCAGTAAGGAGTGGCTCAGGTATTTTTACCAAAGTTTGTGAATTATTTGCTTTTTAACAATTACTAATTTTGGGATTAGAACCTCCCTTGACCACCCACCACCCCCCCGCCCCCAACCAAGTCTGGTGCTCCTCCTCAGAGCCCAGGGAAGCCTGTACTCTCCACGCTGCAAACCTGTGCAAAAAGTATGGCAATTGCCTGACGACCCCATAAAGCAGGATTGGGTCTCCTGTATTCACCAGACACATGGTAGGCAAACAATAAATATTTATTGAAAAAAATTAATGAATGGATGAATAAAAGATTTTTAAAAACCAATGTCATTATTCCTTTAGTTCAAAGATCTTTCATAAAGCTTCCTTATAAATCAAATCAACTGATAAGTATTTGTAATGCTATAATAATATTGAACACACTCAGGAATGATCTAACTTATTCAATCTTTAGGAGGAAAATTGGAGTCCTAAATAAGAAAATATTCATGAACAGTGCTTCTCAAATTATCCATAAAGTTTTTTTTTCCAATCTATTATGGATCAATACTTTTAGTCCATATCGTATCCAGAAAAATAAGCCCATCACTGATCATGTGCTTGGATAGCACAGCAATGTCAAATTGCTATAAACATTTCTCAGTGCTTGCTCTCAATTTTGTATCTCTCCCTCATGGACCAGTAACACTAGTCTGAAGATTACCTCAATAGCACTGGCCTAGGTACCTGAGGGTTCTCCTTTCAAATAACAATATTGTTTTCACAGTGACCCTAGATGATCCTCTGAGAATCACTGCCCTACGTGGAGTGCCTGAAAGGACTAACCCAGTCATTGTCAATTCCAGGACAACCAGGGGAGGGTAAGAGTGGCTGAATGCACTATGTCCTATTTCTCTGGGGGTCTCTGTACAGTTTCATTTGAAAACAAGGTTCCACTGCTAAAAATAAAAATAGAAAACCACTCATTTTCTAACATTTATTTTACAGATGAGATGAGGCCAGAGATTATGATACTTGCTACACAAACACTTGTATTCACTTATATTCATATGGAGATTTTCCTTTGATTCTAAATGGAAAATGTGAAATTTAGTATTTTTTCTTAAAATGGAATGGGTATAGAAGTGAAAGATTACATATAAAATACAAGTGCATATTACTTTAAGGACAGAAACATTCAGTATCTTTCCTCTGTACCTCTCAGTCATGGAACCCAAATACTATCTCAGATCAGATTGTCAAATAGTTTGGTGTTTACAGCCCTAGTCAAGTACAGGCATAATCACAGTTCTGACTCATTGTTGAATTTTTAAACCCATTTTAAAAAAGAAACTCTCGAAAGTAATTCATTCTCCTGATGTCACCTGAAATTTGGGTTAATAATAAAAGAAAGTCCCCAGAGACACACACCTCACTCAGTAATTGCAGGGTAAACACGTATGACAGAGAGATTATCCATGCCATGGTAAAATTAATTGATTGTAATTAATCTAAATTGTGCAATATAAACCCACTAACTAAATAACATGGCGAGTATTTATGATATGGTTTTCAGATTCCCTGCCCAGAAATTCCTTTTTATACCACAATTGCCTTAGCTATTCGAGAGATCCTTAAATGGCCTCATCTTTTCTAAAGACAAAACAGAAAAATCATTTGATTCATTTTGGGAAATAGCTTCATATCCCACAGATACATGTTTTTCCTTCTAATCACTTAGGTTGCATCTTTGTAACTATTCCATTTTATTTACTACCTTTACTAATGGTTAAAAAAAATAAAACCAGCACTTAGAACATGATAGCAGTAAGAGTTTGGCATGACTAAGGTTAATTACCACTTTGCTACATCAGCTTTATTATTTTTGAAAAGGCACTAAAATAAAGTGTCATGAACCCTACCACGGAAGTTAGAACTTCTTGTACCAACAACAGGGAGTCCTTCTTTCCTTGGCTGAATGACAGCTAACCTCCATGTTAGATGTCAAGATGCAGTCTGTCTGTGCTCAGGTAGGTATTAAAAACTTACAGAACTTTCAGCCCCACAAATAGATGGAAATGCAAAATGAAAAATCATTACTCCAATTCCTTTAATGTAGACATATTTCCTTAAAATTCCTTTAAAATTTGAAAAAAGTGGTTAAAATAACATATAATTTTAAATAAGATATAATTCACATAGAGCAACCAGAAATAAGGAAAATGTGTTTAAGTGTATTGGTTAAATGCAACTGGACCCTGGCGTGCTTACAAATACACATCCATTCATCCTGGTTCACTCATGAGAACTAGGTAGGTGTTGTATTTTAATACCATCGTATGGTGCCAAACAAAGATGCATTTGCTACAGAACTGCCATTGGCAAAAGTGGCATCAGCCGAAGGCAAGTACTGTCATGTCCTTGCTCCCGAGTCAGCAGACTTGACACCTTCCTTATGCACACTTTATTCTTTAAACAACCTTCTATTTTCTAGTTAAACAAGCACTTGGGGGTAAAAGAATAAAACATGATAAGAGTATTCTGACTGTCTCCCACTCATTCCCCTGAATATTTATTGAGCACCTACTACAGGTTAGACACTCCCTTAGGAGTTTGCCTTCATCTTCTTCTGGTGAATAGTAACCCAAGGTGGACTGAGAGTGCTGTTCCAAAGTTAACTAGAATATATGACAATAGGCACCATTATCATTTTCCTATTTTCAAGATGTATTCCCATTTTAACTCATATCTTTTGTGATAAAGGGTAATGCCTGCAGATAGGAATGGATTTCCTGGGGGCCCCCTCAACTGCCACTGCACAATATTTGTGATAGTCTGTGCTCATGCCTTGTGTGGCTGCTTACCCAAGTCTATTCGTGACAAAGGGTAGAATGAACCTAAGACCCATGTATTAAGTAGTGATATTGTAAAGGGGAGAAAAGGTCCAGATGGTATGAAGAAAGAATTTATACTAACCAGTCAATGAAAATAAATAAAGTAGCACACCAAATTTCTCTTTATTCATTGACCTCCAAACATAGTAAGATTACATTCAATTCTCTGTTTCTGTGAGACAGAGAAAGGTGACAATATTTATTCATTCCTTCAAGAAACAATCTTTGATTTCCTCATATATGCTAGGCACTGAGGATACTGCACTGAATAAGACATGGTAAAAAAAAATTGCCTTCTCCCCAAAGTTAGCCATCATGGAAATAAGACATGATAATAAGTGAGTATGGATTCAGCCCAATCCCCTAGACCCTCAAAGAGTAAAGAGAACACTGGGTAAACACACTGATGTTCCTAATAATTGGTGGCACTGAATAACTTTTGTTTCATCTAATAACATTTAAGTGCATTTTTAATTTATCGTGTGCTGACTATGCACAAGACACTACTGGATGCTGCAAAAACATCCATCCATAACTCAGCAAGTGTGGGAAATGAGAAATATGTAGGTTAAACAACATGAAACTGCTGATATTGGGCCTTTAAAAACAAAGAACAATTTCTTATGGTTCGGCCTAATACAAGGGATTAAATAAGAACACTAGAAATGTCAAAAAGCAGAGAAAATTAGTTTCCCAAGGAGATTATAAATTGAATGAATTTAAGGGAAAGAGAGACCACTGTGGGCTGAAGAAAGAGCCTTGAAAAGGCACATGTGACAGCTGTGAAGCAGGTCTAGGAGAATGGCCGGGGCAGGGGAAGAATACTCCAGGGGATGCACAAAGGGAGGGAGGCCAGATCTTGAGAGTGGTTTGGGGAGACAGGGAGCAGATGAGCTGGGCTGGGGTTGATGGTGGCCTCCAAGGCTACGGCCAGCTCATAGAACAGAAGATCCTCAAATAATCTCAACTCAAGAAGAGCCCTTGGGCATGAACCTTGGAAAAATGACACTTCCTCTTCCTAAGGCCCTTACTCATTAGCTCACTATTTTTCTATTCAGTACAGTCCCTGTCTGCCCACTTCTCTCCATCCTCACTGCCAACACCCTCGTCCTCATCATTGCCCACCTGAACTACAGGAACCACTTCCTAAATGGACTCCCAACTTCCAGTTTCTCTCTCCTCCCAACAAGAAGTCTGTTCTCCACACAGCATCAAAAGCACCCTTTTTATGGTACAAATCTGACCAATTGAGCCTTCATGGGCTTCCCATTTCTCTCGGCATAAAAACAAATGTAAGGAGGATTTGAGGTGCCCTGTGAGATGAAGCCTCTGCCCGCAACAGCTCCACTCAGACCTGGGCCGTGTGTCCCTGCCCAAGGTCTGCTTTTCCTGCACTCCTGCGACCTTTATTCCTAGACTCAAGGGCCAGATTAGTGCAGAAAGCCCTGGAAGGCTCATCCATCTCAACTCAAGTATTCATTCTTTAAGGAAATTTTCACTGACCTCCCTGCCTGGAAGCTCTTAATAAAGGGGCAGATTCAGGCAATAATTCAATAACTATGCATCTGTCTCCTCTAGCTTACTATAAACTAGTCAGGGATGTGGATGACAGCCAGTTTGCTCATCCCCAACATCCAGCACAGCATTGCTAGTTTATAACAAAAGAAGTATTCAATAAATGATTGGTGAATGAATGAATGAATAAACAAATCCCAAGAGAAGTGTGATTGGGAAGCTCCAGCTATAACTGGAGGATCATTGTTTATAGATGGAGAATAAAGATTATGAAAAAAACTATCAGCAAATGATACATTTGCCCCAGCTGACCAGCATCTAGTTATTACAGAATGTTGGTTTGACAAAAATCTCTTTATAAACACAGGGAAGCCACAAGGTAAATAAGATATTTGTGTTAAATATGGGCTACCTCAAGTATACACGATAGGACAATAACATTTCCTACAGGAATGAGTATTCACATTTATGTCAAGTGTAGCACACACACACACACACACACACACACACACACACACACACATTATATGAATGCTGTGGTCTCCACTGATGAGAGCTAACAGGCTTGGGACTGTGAAGTCTTCCTGTTACACGGCTGGGATGCAGGTGAAAGGAGCAGCAGTGATGGAGTAGACCTGGTTTCTACATGCCTGCTGAGTGACCTCAAAAAGTCCCCGGGCCTCTCTGATTATTAGTTTCCTCATTTACCAAAAAATAGACATAATTATATCCCCATTATAAGATGGTAGGTGGAACTAAATAAAATAAAGTGAAACTCTTTTAAAACTGTCCAGGGGAATTCCCTGGTGGTCCAGTGGTTAGGGCCCAGGTTTAATCCCTGGTTGGGGAACTAAGATTCCCACATGCCACGTGGTGTGGCACCAACAAAACAAAAAACTGTCTGTAGCTAGCTAAGTTGTTATTATGACAGCTGTTGTAAATACTATCATTGGTAATATTACTATTACTTCAGTCATGCTTATTTTAAGTCATTTGCTTATATTCACTGACTTTGGTTCACTGATGACAAATACTAGACATAAAATGAAAAAAAAGTTTTATTTTTAATGTCACAAATAGTCTTCATTTTAATTTGTTACACCTGATGTTATTTCGGGTTTACAATTATAAGCACTTTCATGTATTTGTTTAATCCTAAAACAACCCTAGGAGATGGTTGTGTTGTATCTCCAACTCACAGATGAAGGAACTGAGGTGCTGAGCTTCAGTAACTTGGCTAAGATCTCATATCTGGCAATAGTAACAACAATAATAAAAGCAAATGTTTACATGGGGCTTACCCTGTGCCAGCACCATTCTAATTGCTTCCATACGTTAACTAATATAATTCTCCTAACAAAGCTATAAGGCAACTACCTTTACTGTCCCCATTTCACAGATGACAGAACTGAGGCCCATAGAGGTTAAGTAATTTGTCCAAGTCACAGAGCTTTAAACCTCTGGTGGCAGAGCAGGAATTTAAAGCCAGGCAGGGCCTTCCCTGTTAATTGAACGCTATACTTTCACTTATTGGTGGCCTTTATCCAGCTCTCTATCTGCCTAAGTGAATTTTCTAGGTAAATGTTTATCAACTTAGTAACCAAATATTACTTCAGACACACTTTTCTCAAATTAATTAAAAGTTCCCTGTCATTTATGCAAAATACACTATATACTGGGTAACTTTTTCCTGCTGGCCCAGGATCAATGGCTGCTGTGCTTTATCCATTCTGTCTCTTGTTTTTATTTCAATTTTTGTAGGAGGGTTTTTTAGTCTCTCTTCTAGATATGTGCCATTTGATTGTGATTTTGTCACTTTGACTCTTGAGGGTTGTGAAGCTAGACTCCCTGTCAACTATAACTATTCCTAATACAAGACTGAATAAGCTCTGAGTTGAGCCACCCCCATGGATGTGAGTGCATGACCTTTATTAATGACTGTTGCAGATTTCAGCTGAGATGAAGGGAAGTTTGACTTCTAGATATGAATGAGCAATCATTTTACCAAACGAAAAACCATCTATTTTATTCAGTGCTCGTTTTCATGTTTTTTTTTAATCACACATGTCAGGCGGATATATGAGTACACATAGAGTTCACTTTCCTGTGGAAGACCAAGTCTCAAAAATGTAAGGCTCATTTCCAAATCCAAGCCACATAACCTGTTCCCAAGGTGACACTTTCTATCCCCCCACCCCCATCCTCTTTATTGTTATCTCTTAACTTATTTCTCTCCCCCAGGTAAAACATAATAGAAACAGCTAACATGTACCTGGTACTTCCTATGTACCTACCATAGTTCTAGGAAATTTGTCTCTACTGATTCATGTAATACTCACAACAACTCCACTGTATATGTAAGGAAATTGAAGTGCCGAGATGAAGCAACTTGGCAGACGCCCTGTGTCCAGCAGTGGCAGAGCTGGAATTTGAACCCATGCACCTAGCATGAGTCTGAATTCTATGGACTCTGGGCTACCACCCCTGGGATCCTGGGCTCTGAGGGCACAGGGACTTGGTTATGCTCCCTTCTGGACGCCCAGTAAACTTCTACCTCCTCTCCACCTCTCCAAGGGCTCCACTCAGCCCACTCTGACTCTGACCTCAAAGTCTGACCGGCTGAGACAGGCCTAGTGACATTCCAGGCCCTTCTTTCACTTACTTGAGACTTTACTGGTTACACTTTCTTTTGCCTTGCCTTTATCTGGCAGAGCGCCCTGGATCCATCAGATGGTCAATAAGTTGTCACTGAATGAGTCTCTTACCTGTATCAGAACAAAGTTTGTGATCAAGTAGTATAGTGTGACTGGGTAGGAGGATGATGTCCTAGAAATTGTACTTGACTGAATTAAAAGATTGATTTTTACCTTTTGTGAGCTGACCATGGAAATTTCACAATTCCAACTTTCAGTGTTTCTTTTACTTCTTTTTTAAGACTATTTTTTAGGGCAGTTTTAAGTTTACAACAAATTTGAGAGGAAGGTACAGAGATTTCCCATATACCCCCTACCCCTACACCTGCAGAGCCTCCCTCCTTACCAGAATGGTACATTTATTACCAAGAATGAACCTACAGGGACTTCCTTGGTGGCGCAGTGGTTGAGAATCTGCCTGCCAATGCAGGGGACACGGGTTCGAGCCCTGGTCTGGGAAGATCCCACATGCTGCGGAGCAACTAAGCCCGCGAGCCACAACTACTGAGCCTACGCGCCTGGAACCTGTGCTCCGCAACAAGAGAGGCCGTGACAGTGAGAGGCCTGTGCACCGTGATGAAGAGTGGCCCCTGCTCGCCACAACTATAGAAAGCCCTCGCACAGAAACGACGACCCAACACAGCCATAAATAAATAAATAAATAAATAAAAGAATGAACCTACATTGACACATCATAATCACTCAATGTCCATAGGTTACCTTAGGGTTCACTCTTGGTGTTGTACATTCTGTAGGTTTAGACAAACATATAATGACATGTATCCATCATTATAGTGTCACACAGAGTATTTTCACTGTCCTAAAAATCCTTGTGCTCTGCCTATTCATATCTCCCCCACCCTCAGCTAACCTCTGACAACCACTGATCTTTTCACTGTCTCCAAAGTTTTACTCTTTCCAGAATGTCATGTAGTTGGAATCATACAGTATATAGCCTTTTCAAACTGGCTTCTTTTCTTAGTAATATGCACTTAACTTTCCCCCATGTCTTTTCATGGCTTGATAGTTAACTTCTTTTCAGCAATTCCATTGTCTGGATGTACCACAGCTAATTTATCCATTCACCCACTGAAGGACATCTTGGTTATTTGCAGGTATTGGCAATTGTGAATTAAGCTGCTACAAACATCCATGTGAATGTTTCTAGTTTTTAGACATGCGAAAATTTATTAAGTATAAGGCACTGTGCACTTGATATGGGTTATACACATTTAGTCTTTAATATAATCCTATGAGGTGGGGGTTATTATTAGCCCATTCTACAGATAACGAAGCCACAGATAAGTGGCCACAGAGCTAAAATGTTGGAGCCAGGATTCAAACCCATGCATGTCTGACTCAAAGCCTATCTCTTGCAAACTGCACTGTACTCTCTCTCTTTCCCATGTTAAACTTATGCCATATAACAACAGCTACCATTAAAATGATTATGGCATGAAATACAGACTGTGAATTGAAATAGTTTCCAAACCAAGGATCTTGAAATTAAAGTAAAACCTGGAAGTTCAACATTCATCTTTTATAAGTGAAAGCTTTACTGGATGCTATGAAAAACAGTAACTTCTTGTTTTAGAGAATCATTCATTTAACCAGTATTTGTTGAGCCCCTGCTACTTGCAGGGTGCTATGATAGACACAACAAATGGTGAGGAAGACAAATCTGGCCTCTGCGCTCAGAGAGTCTAGAGGAGGAAGCAGAAAAGCAATTAGGCAACATTCAGAGAATGACTGGGGAGTGAGAGCAGGGTTGGGGAAGGTGCAAAAGTGGAGTCCATTGAAGGCAGTGTGAGCAACAGGGGACATCAGCACACACAGGAGAGAATGTGGCATGTTCTGGGAACAAAGATGGAACTGCTGATGGACGGCCTAACTAAGAAGTGTGGATGAGGATGACAAGGAGTCTTGGCAGGAAGTGAAATACCCTTATATGTTTTTTGGAAAGATCAGTCTAACAATAGACAGAAAAATGGATTAGATAGGGCCAAACTGCCATCAGGAAAGGTGGATGGGTGTTGAATTTAACCAAGAAACTGGTGGAAATTCTAATGTAGTGAGAAGGGATTTAGTAATGTGGGAGTTGATTTGACAGCTATTAAGAAGGTATAGCCTTGATAACCGGTAGAAATGCAGAAGTGGCAGTAAGTGTCAAAGATATTGTCCAGATGTGGTTTTTGTATCTTGGTGCCCAAGACAGGGAATCCAAGGGCGAAGCACTCTGTGGGAATGGGGAAGATGGTGTTTAGGGTTGTGCACGTGTGGAGTTAACTCGCGGTTGGGTTTTGGGGTCTGGTGCTTAGTGGAGCAGCCTAGGCTGGAGGTGGAGGTTTTCAAGTAATCAGCTGACATGTGGTGCCTGAAGGCACCTGAAGGCCTGGAACTGAACAGGCTCACTCACGTTGAGCAGAGAAGCAGAGGGACTGTCAGAGCAGCATCATAACATAAGGGGAAGGCAGAGAAGCGACGCCCATAAAGGGTTTTATGAAGGAGCCTCCGGAGTGTAGGAGCAGATTGGAAGAGACACACTCAGGCTTCCTGTAACCAGAATAAGTCTTTATGGAACTGAAAGGACCATCACGCATGGTTGATGGCACTTTCCCACCATCCATTCGCTAACACCAACCCGTCTGCTATGAGACAGGCTCACAGTGACTCCCGCACGCCCGACAGCCCGCACTCTCTGCCCTGCCTCCTGCCGAGGGGAGCTCACTCCGAGGCCTCGGGCTGCTCCACAAGCACCTGCGGACATCTCCCTGGAGACCCTGCCTGAAACCGCGCGCCGGCAGAGGAACGCCCGCTCCGGCCCCACTCACCGCGCCCAAGGGAGGGCCCCTCCTTCAGGCCAAGCTCGAAATCGCCCTTCTCATCGTCCCTGCTACTTACTGTCACGCTGCTCTGGATCGGGGGCCCGTCCTCCTCTCCTCTAGCCCGCGCCTGGTCCCCTCCACCTCGGGGGCACTGCTGCCAGCAGCACCGTTGGTGCATCAATCCAATCCTCCTTCCGGCCATGAAACCGGAGCGTCCTCAGCCAATGCCGACACCTCTTCTTCCACCGGCAGGGCGCCCCAGCCAATCAGAGGTAGCCATGCTGTGGCCCGCCGAACGCCGTGGCGACGGGGACGCCGGCCTCGGGTTGCCGTAGCAACCGGAGACGCGCAGGGCCGGGCCGCAGCGCGCGCTGTCGGGTGGGGCTTGAGGGCCTGTTGGCGGCGGTAGCCTCCTCACCCCGACCTCGGGCTGCCTGCCACCCAGGGTTTCCTAAACGCTGTCGGTTTTTCTGGACTCGGTGTGCCAACCTTCAGCGTTTGAAATAAAATGGGTAGGAGAGAAAGCAGCTTCATTTTGGGGTGTTTAATTTCAAGAATTGTTATGGACTAAAAATCAGTTATCTTCCAAAGCAGATACTTAGTTTGAAAAAGATCAACGGTACCTGCTGAATAGCTTTCGTGTAACGTGGAGACAGTTTCAGCGACTCTGGCGTGAAAGTACGAGTGAGCTGTGTGGGACACCTGTCACTAGTTCGTTTTGTGGCACTGGGCAAGGCTCTTCACCTTTTGTGAAAGTCTGAAGCTTCTTTTTATTGAAAAAATTTTATTAAAGCTTTTTTTTAAAAAAATACTCTTTACATTGTGAAGCTTCAAAAAATGAAAAATATTGAGCGTTTATTTTGTGCCAGGGACTGTTCCAAACTCTTTCCTCGTTATTTCACCTACTCTTCACATCATTTGCTTATTTTTTATTTATTTATTTTTGGCTGCGTTGGGTCTTCGTTGCTGTATCCGGGCTTTCTCTAGTTGCAGCGAGCGGGGGCTACTCTTCGTTGCAGTGCACGGGCTTCTCATTGTGGTGGCTTCTCTTGTTGCAGAGCACGGGCTCTGGGCGTGAGGGTTTCAGTAGTTGAGGCACACAGGCTCAGTCGTTGTGGCTCGCGGGCTTGGTTGCTCTGCAGCAGGTGGGATCTTCCTGGACCAGGGCTTAAACCCGTGTCCCCTGCATTGGCAGGCAGAGTCTTATCCACTGCGCCACCAAGGAAGCCCCCATCTGGTTATTTTTCATCCTAGTTTAGAGTTGTAACATGGAGGCCCAACAGGGCAGAGCTGGTAAGTGATGGAGGCAGGGGAGAACCTAGAATTTCAATCCAGAGCCCAGTCTTAACCACCATGCTGTCTGTCCCCCGGACAATTTAATCTAGGACCTACTCAATCCCATCTTAATGTTGCTCCAAGTGCCCACAGGAATGTCAATTAGTGTGGTGATTCAATCTCCCAAAACCTGATTTAAAATGAATACAGTGAATGCTTCCGTGATGTTTCTCTGCTTTGAATAATAATGAAAAGTAGGCCTAATGGAATAACAACACTTAGGTCTGAGTACTTGAAAATACATATTTAAAACGAAAACAGTAAGGTACCATTTTGGAAATACAGAAAGGTGAGATGAAAGTCAAAATCAGGTGAATGGAGCAGAACTAATTATACTTCAGAAAACATAAAACCAGTAGAAATAATGTTACCAATCAAAACACAAAAAGTTGAGGGGGAAGGCAGACTGATGCTGAGTAGAAAAAGTATTCTCTACAGACATTTTAAACATTATGCAGGAGACAAAATTACTCCTCTGAACTTTTCTTCATCAGAATATTGAATGTGCTTCCCACCTTTCTTCTCCTCTCTTAAAATAAAATCTTGCTTTGTCACAGCTTACCCTTCCCCCTCCCCATATCCTCAAGTCCATTCTCTAGTAGGTCTGTGTCTTTATTCCTGTCTTACCCCTAGGTTCTTCATGGACATATATACACTACCAAACGTAAGGTACATATAGCTAGTGGGAAGCAGCCGCCTAGCACAGGGAGATCAGCTCGGTGCTTTGTGACGGCCTGGAGGGGTGGGATAGGGAGTGTGGGAGGGAGGGAGACGCAAAAGGGAAGAGATATGGGAACATATGTATATGTATAACTGATTCACTTTGTTATAAAGCAGAAACTAACACACCATTGTAAAGCAATTATACTCCAATAAAGATGTAAAAAATGAAATAAAATAAAAATAAAATAAAATCTTAAACCAATGTTTTGGCCTTCCCTGAATGTAACTGAAAATTGCAGAGATGATTATGAAGCATGGGACACACCGGGCTCTCCAGGAGAGGAGCACCACACCCACCCAGGGCCCACACTGTACTCTGTGAGAAATATACACGACCCCAGAGGGGTCACGCCTGCATCAAGCTCATGGCTGATGTGGTAGGGTCCAAATCTGTAAGACCTAACATCCCCTTCTGGTATTTTTGAATACCCTTTTTACTATCCTGAGGTGAATCCACAGATAATGTAAATTACATACTTCGGAAGTAAAAGAGTGTAACGTAACTATAAGGAACGAATAAAATTAACTTAAATAGGTATTAAAATAAATATTCAGAATCAACAAGAAAAAAAAATAATTCACCAAATTTCTAAAATACTCCTAGATCACTGGTCTAGGACAAAAAAACAAACAAAAAGAGGGCATTTTTTTTTTTTTGCGGTACGCAGGCCTCTCACGGTTGTGGCCTCTCCCGTTGTGGAGCATAGGCTCCAGACGCGCAGGCTCAGCGGCCATGGCTCACGGGCCCAGCCGCTTCGCGGCATGTGGGATCTTCCAGGACCGGGGCACAAACCCGTGTCCCCTGCATCGGCAGGCGGACTCTCAACCACTGTGCCACCAGGGAAGCCCCAGACACACTCTTGTGTGGAGGCAGGAGAATGATCTTACAGAACACAGCACAAGGCAGAGCACAATTTGTAGAAAATGCAGAACTTAAATTGAGCTTTGCAAGAATAGAAGAGAAACAGAAAGGAAGGTTTTCCAAACAATAGGAATGTTTTCATTAAAAGCATAGAGGTAGTGAGATAAAGGTCACTGAACTGATACTGGAGAGATCAGATATACCTTAAGCAGCAAGATCAAACAAAAACTAGTGAGAAACTCCCTATTTCCCTTCTTCTCCCCGCCCCCAACCCCCACAAAAATCTCAAAGTTCTGTTGATGGGAATAGTAAATTGACAAATTCATTGTGGGATATCAGAAACTTTACAGTGCAGAAAACACAGGAGGAAATTGTTACATACGTGCCTAATGGAAAACAAACCAAGGCCTGTCATTAGCTATTACTAAAAAAATTTCATAATGAAATTAGCCATTAAAAACAAAAAAGCCTTGAGTCTATGAAAGTTCAGTATTAACATGCTCATTACATATCATGTAATGTGATGTGTGTTTATTACATATCCCATTGCAAAATTCTATTCTAAACAGATGTGTTTTAAAATAGGGAAAATAATGGATCAGCCTATCTTAAAGGGCTTTAATTTCAGTATTTCTTAACTATCAAAAAATCATTGTGAAACACACACTATTTTGTTTCGTCTTCTTTTCTCACTGTTTCCTCTTTTCTGTCTTCTGCTTAGGAAAATTAGGAGGCAGGAAATAAAAATCACTTATTTTTCTCCATCCCCTATCAGGTTCTCATGAGAAAGACATGCAGCTCTTCTAATATCAAAATAAAGACAATATTCAACAACTGATTCAGTAGACTTTTATTGATCTTTCAACTTCAATAACATCTCCAAAAATAGTTTTCTTCTAATATTATGAAACAGACTTGAAAGGCAGGATTATTCACATTATAGACTTGGTAGATACTTGTACTTCATATAGATGAAAAATATCACTTCTACATTTTAAATGTTTACTTTGGATTTTATTATAAAAGAAAATATTATCATTGTATAATTATAAAAGTCATAAAAATTAGAACTGTACTGTTATTATACCAAGCTATCAAATACTGTATAAATGAACAATAAAATTCAATTTCTATTTATTTAAATGTAGTAAACATTGGAAGAGAACCCCCCTACAAAAAAAAAAGCTCTTAATATGAAAGTAACAAAAGAAAAGCCACAACACAAGAATCATCAACGCACAAAATTCTGATTAAAAAAACAACTGTTAACAAGTACTCTAAGACAAATGTAGAAGTCAATATATGCTAATTAAATTTTTAAAAATGATCTTTAGACAATTCCATTTCCAACTATGTTTTCCTATTATCGACACTCAAATTACTTTTTGAAAAGTTAGAAAAGAACCAACTTTACATTAAAATTGCCAAATTTTGAAGTATGAACACTATTTTAAATTTTGGATGTCCTTAAACTCTTTAAGTTTACTTTCTAAAAAAATAATTGTTGGACTAAACCAAGACAGTTCACATAGTTCTACTGCATATGATAACAATGATGTGATCTACATAAATAAATTTAAAACATTAAATTATTTAATTTAAACGTTTTTGAATTACAATGTTATATTAATGGCTTACACATCCGAAATCTGAGCACTTTAAAACAGGATTCACATGTTACACTGTTGAGCACATTTACAGAACTTATATACATGATACAGTCCTTTAAAAACAGCAAGCTCTGGTGTCATACCTCTGTTTCGGAAACCATTTTCCTTTTTACAGAATTTTGAACCTGCTTTTGCAAAAGGTAAAAGTTATAAAGCTATTATATATATACATAAACTTTAGGTATATGGAAGAAACTTTTTTTTAGATGGAGAAAACGAAAGTAATTTTGAGTGGTAAAGAAATCTGCTTTATAAATACATGCGTTAGCACATAAAAAATTCTGTCCTACACATTTTATATGCTTGGCAAATATGAACAATGATATGCCACAGCTTTTTTAAACAACTTGAGAGATTTATGATTGACAACATCATTCACACAAGCATACTCACATATACAACACCCATTAGAAAGATCGTGTGCCTCACTTCGTATATCTAATATCATTAGAGAATATATAGCATCATCCTTTTATCATAAGGAAGTTTTTAGTTCATTGTCTTCTCAAAAGCGGCAATTTTAGAGTGAAATAGCATTCAAGTGAAAGTGAATTTCAGATGGTCAACATGAGGATGTATTACAGTCCTTGTAAACAGATGTCTATAAATAAATAAAATAGGTGGAGGAAAGAATATCCTGAGGTGGCCCTGCGGCCAGGGTACTCAGTAGCACTGAGCTCCATCCTGGAAACCAAGGCATCTGAAAAAGTGCAGGGCTGTTTATATGAATTTATTTTATAAATGGAATATGCACAGGTTTAATTCTTTTTCACCTTGAGGTAAATCAGTACATAGCAATTACTACTGCTCATCTATACCTGTTTAAGGCAACATTTAAAAAGCAATATATGTAGTAAATTACATTTTTCACTGTTTTTCAAAGAATGCTATCCATGATTGTTATTTTTCAAAAATAGTGGAAAAATATCATAACCACATAAACAAGCTATTAAACATGAGTTACCTTTGCTTTTCAATGAAGTAGTCAATCAGATCATTTTGTAAGTCAAGTAGTCAAAAGAAAGTAGAAACTACTAACAATTAGAAACATAGTAAAAACACTGAGTGCAAAGCATTTTGCACGTCATGGTTTTTCTGGCACTGGACAACCAGTATTCATAAATAAAATCACATAAACACTATGATCCCAGGTAGATTTCAGTTCAAATTTTAAAATTATTTCCCGTAAAAAAGCACATTTGTTAACCCTGTGACATCCAGACACTAGGGAATGGTGTAAGGAAATCCTCTTGTTCAGGTTCATCGGGGAGATACAAAATCATAGCAGCAAATACTGGGGTCTTTGGAAATGATTCTGCTGCTATGAATAAAAAGGAATCACTTCAATGGAAGCTCATAAACAGTAACAAGCACCGTGGGTAATACTCTCTCATCAAGTGCTGACAGCGTCTCTCTTCTTTAGGCAGTACCAAATGGTGCCAGCTACATTTTCTAAAGAAAATCAGCTACATTTCCAACCTCCTATATGAGGCAGAAGTTGAATCCATTATTTTAACTAGAATTGGATCACATGGTCTTAGATGTGGAAATTTTATTAGTTAAGTAGTTTAGAATGGATTGCTAGAATTGCTAAAATATCAGCTTTTGGCATTGCTCATGATCTATAAGATCAATTCTTCTTACTTTTGTACTTTAATTAAAAATGATTAAAGGAAGCATCGGAATTCCATTAAAATTTTCATCCTAACATTCATGTTATTATTTTCGATATTTCAGTGGCTTCTCAATACTCATTTGGTTTTTAGAAATCATCCTCTTGCCAAATCAGTTTCACAACCCCATTCATCCAGTCCTACAGGCTTAACAAGAACAACATTTATTTATTTCATATGGAGGTAAAAGTATATAAAAGATGACTAAAAAGATTTGCTAGAAGTTAAAAAGACAGCTTAGAAAAGCAAAATCTAAATAAAACATACAAACACAAACTAGGAAGAATGTCATCAATCTGAGCTATACATAATAGGTCTAAATTTCTTTTAAAATACAAATATGGCAGTGCTTTATATCAAAGATGTAAAATCTATCAACTGCTCTCAGATAATAAACCATAAATGCAAGTGAGCACCAACTATTTATATTAACAATTTACTCTATATGTTACCTTTTCAAATGTTTATATAATATTTAAGCATCATATCAATTAAAATAAATAAAATATTTTAAAATGAAATCTATTAAATATTACCTATACAACAGAAAGAACAACGTAAACGGAAAATGAAAGGTAATTCGTAATAAAGTAATACTGATCTTAAACCCACTTAAGAGAATTCTGACTCCTGATTATTTAATCATACTACTTATAATAGAAAAATAATCAAGAACTTGAACCTGATACAAACTAAACCACATTTTAAGTAAAGGACAGCAAAGGCAGAGAAGAGTGGGCATTTGGGGCTCTAATAGACTACTAGGATTCAGAAAAAAATTTCTACAAAGGCAACAAAATTTAACTATCATAAATTGGTATTTTATAGCTTTTAAAATTCAAAAACTAATGAGTGGTATGGGAGTTAAATTATAAAATCACCTGCAATTATACTTGTTTATTAGAATGGAGACCTAGATGCGGAGGTTTTAAAGTTTAAAATAAATTTCAAAAACATAAAGGTCAAAATTATAGTTCTTATCTAGAAAGTTTCCACTGTTCTAACTTTATAGTGAAAAAGTTCCCATCACCTGTGAAACATGATGGACATGCATGTAATGCAACACACACACAGCAGCCAGGATACGGCCCCATCTGTGCCCCAGCACTGGCAGAGACGCCCTGTTCTTCCCACAAAGCATTAGCAGAAAGGAAGTAATATGGGAACATTTCTAGCAACTCAATGAAAAAATTTAAATACGTATCACTGAAGGTTGGTATGGACTGCCAATGATGAACAAACAGATTTAAAGAAAAGTAGATTGAATGCATTTCCCCACATTTTTCTATTGCAGAACAGAAAAAAATTTTCCAACAGAAAAATAAATATTTGACTAGTAAGAATCATGTACCTCACTTCTAAGAGACCATTTCATTATATACACAGTCTCCATGGTGCTCCTAACAAACTTCAGACACTACTTCAAAAAACCCCATAGTCATGCATAAATGGCATGACATACAATATTGTTATATATAGTGACATGAAATATTATATATACATACATATATATGTATATATATCTATAAATAATTCCTCTTGGTTCAATTCTATAATGAAGTTTCAGCATCCATGTATTTCTTTGTTGGTTCATCTTCAAAACTTATTTTCACACTTACAGGTTTTTCAGGGCTATTTAAAACAAAGAATGAGAATAAATAATTTTGAAATGGCTAAATATTACATTCAAACATGGCCAACAGTAAATATCCATAAGAGCCTTTTGAGACAACTATTAATACCATAAACATACAACTTGCTATTTCTATCTTACTGCTTTCTTTTCATATCAGTAAACTTAACTGGAAAGGCAAATATTAAAAAGTCTTAGTTTTTTAAAGATATTTTTGCCACTAAATTTCACATTTTTCTTACAACTGAAGAGGAGCTCCTTAAAATTGGTCAGTGTAAGATGACTGTGCTTGACAATAGTTTTACTTTATATATGAACAGTTGTAGCATTTGACTTTTATTTTACTGACAAATTCATTAAAAATTAATCTTTGTCAATATAAATAAGCATCAAATAATTTCCTGCAAAATGTAACAAATCTTATCTCCCCAAATTTGGTTCATAAATACAAGATCAAAATACAATTCTACATTTTCAAGTTAATATCAAATACAATGATTCCATGTATATGGATTTAACTGATTAACTGATTTGATTTAATTGTAACATGAATATCTGGGCTTTGAAAATTTTGCAAAAGATAGAAACACGCTATGGTTTGCTGCCTTCTCCAGACAAAACTGAAGGAAGATAACCCAAACATTTTTCTGTTCAACAATGTAACAAAACATTCCCTTTCTTCCCATGTGATTTTGAATTGAGGGGCAACCTGAATGAAAGGCAGAAGTATAAAAGACAAAATACTACTACTCTAAGGTCTTTCTATTTATCCTAACTATACTAACATTCTGGGCCAGGGGTGCTGACAAGGTGCGAAAAGTTACTAAGAGTAAAAAGAGTATCTAGTGAAATTCTGGCTGCATGAAATAATCCAAAATGACAAAAAGTTTAACTTAAAAACTTTTGAGATCAAAGATAGAAGTGAAGTAAACAGTCTACATTAGAGAATTAAAACTCAAGAAATGATGAGAGAAAAGCCAAAAGAGTTGATAACTGAGATTAAGTAGGAGCAAGGTTCTAAAAGCAGGTAGGGAAAGATATCTTGGGAGAAAAACTTAATCAATCATTATCAAGACAGTTGCCAGAAAGACAATAACGAAGCAGAAATAGCTATGTGATTGCTTGCCTGGAAAAGTTTTAATTTTTGACACCCAAGCAGAATATACTGACACCCAACACAGCATCTGGCACAAAGTGAACACCAAAAAAAAAAATTTGTTGACTATGAATGACTGAGTACTCTACAGGATAATACCTAATTTCTCCAGAGACCTAAGGGATCAACGTACTAATGATTATCAAGCCAGAATTCGTGAGGTTTAGGTCTTGAAGTGAGTGGGAAAGAAAGAAAAAAGGGTTATTACATAACAAGAAATATAAGCAAGGGGTTATGAAACAGTTGTGTAATACATGGTCCATTATAAAACTGAATGGCCTTTACTCCCATGGATTAAATTTCTTACAAATATCTTCTAGGAAAATGTTTACCTCGCCAGAAGAAATAGTAGGCTGAAACAAAGCAAAACAAAAGAAAGCCTTTTTCTTTTGGACCATCAGAAAGCATGATTGAGGTAGTATTCTATTTTAGTATTCAATCCCTAGTAATTATCTTTCTTTATATGGCTTCTGATCTTTTATATATTTATTCCTTATGTATATATTCATTTTTATTACAAAACAATTCTTTTTTGAAATAGGCAACTATAAATTTAAAAAATAACAGAACAATCAGCACCTATATCTGCTTCCAGTATACATGAAATGATGGATAGATGAAAGGAAGAAGGAAGAATAAGAGGAAGAAAAAAAGGTTGGTTTTGTTAAGTTAAGACAATGGTTTTCCTGAATAGCTATCCATAAGTAAACTGAAAGTTGGCTATAGTTAGAAAATGCATAAATCATTACAGCTACCTCGTGTTAGATCTGGTTACTTTGGCATTCTCAGTATTCATGGACAGTGCCTTCCACTGTGCAGTTTTGGCCATTTCATCTGATATGTTAACAACTGAGGGATCAACACTGAAGAACAAATACACTTTCTGGTTAGTATTCAGTACTTGCAAAAGCATTAATAGTCATTCCTATTATCTATATCATATTTGCTTTCATCAACTTAAAATTGAGAAAATTCCTTGTCATGCACTTAAACCAAGATCTAGCAAGATAGCAGTATTTTGGAGTTCTATTATAAAGGTCTAAAGGGGAATTGCATCTTTCTTTATAATCAAAACTAGCAATGAGACTAATTAAATTGGCAATGATGCCCAAAGGTGATTATCTTGGCTATAAGTATACTATTGAAATAACATAAAGGAATATATTAATGTGCTTATAAATATAAAAAGTGATACAGCCTCAAGTCAGTTAGAAAACTTTTATAATCTGCACAAATTTCAATTGCAGCAAACAACTATCCAAAGTATGTAAAGAAAAATTACAATTAGGATTTAAAAAAATTTTTTTCATAGCTTTTATTTATTTATTTTTTGTGGTACGTGGGCCTCTCACTGTTGTGGCCTCTCCAGTTGTGGAGCACAGGCTCCGGACACGCAGGCTCAGTGGCCATGGCTCACGGGTCCAGCCGCTCCGCGGCATGTGGGATCTTCTTGGACCGGGGCACGAACCTGTGTCCCCTGCATCGGCAGGTGGACTCTCAACCACTGCGCCACCAGGGAAGCCCTTTTTCATAGCTTTTAAAAATCATTAAAAAGAATTCTGGGAAATGGGACACTTTAAAATTAGAAATTAAAATACTTCAACAGATAACACACAAAAAAGGTTTATAAGTACTGCTTTTAGCTGGTATTACCATATCAGTAATATTTTTAGTATGAAGGTGTTACTATATAAAATTTATCAAAATCCAAATAGTCCTTTCATTATAAGAAACAAATGTAACCATTCCATGTCTCTGTGAAATATTGCAAAAATTACCTCAAGACCCCAAATCCAATAATGAAGATATCCATAATAATTTTGGGCTCAAGGTTGTCAGTTTGGACATGAAAGTACTAGGAAGTTAACAGGAATATATTTGCTAGTCCTTTTTCTTCACCAAAAGGAAAACATTTCATGCAAACAAGCGACAAATACAAATGTCAAATGAGATGTTAAATTAACAATGTGCTGGCAGCCAGGTTATAAATGACTAAAGAGCAGTCACCTGTTCACACTTTAAATCTCACGTCGTTTATGATGTAAGACTGCAGTAAAGAGTGAAGCGGCCACTGGAGACTCTCTAGGAATGGCTGCTTCACTAAGTGAAGTTTTTAAAAGTGCACAAATTTGGACACCCAAATTCACCATGGCAGAGCCATCCAACTTGAAATCCTGTCTACCCCAAGAAAACGTTTTTTTTGCTCAGTTGCCAACTTCAAATAACTGAAGAGAGAAGTTCTTGAAGCACTTTCTAGCTTCTAAATGATCTTCTCTAAGAACTTTCCCGTTAGTAGAAATTGAGACCTTTTTTGAAGAAAGTATACATTTTGTTTTTCCCCAAAATAAAACTAGATGGGAAAAATTTTGTCTACATTAAATAAATTATTTTCATATTTTATAGGACATAATGGTTTCCAGATGCTTTCATGTTATCTCACTCCATTTTCATGGCAAGTAATTCAAAGCTACTTAAGATTTAAAATTCTGGCAAATAAACAGGTCAGTCAGTTCCTGGCATTCTGGATGTTCAAGTTTTAATCCAAATGACATTAATCATGGTTCACGTCATCATTTAAAAGACAAAAGTAAATATACATATACTCATTCTTTTTGTTAAATATTTGACAGTGTAAGCATGGACTCCATTTAAATTTGTCAAGATCCATGTGTAATCACAGTGAGAAAGAGATAATGCAGGACCTGCAGAAATTAAGTGGCAAACAATCTCAGCAAACTGGTGAGTCACCAGTAACTATCACGGCAGTTCCTATACACTTTTTAGCAACAAAGTCAATACATTAATTCATTTAACAAACATTTACAGAATCTAGAGAAGCAGAGCACTCTATTTGGATATATCAAAATGTCTATACCTGGCATTTAATTTTAGGTATATACAAATTTGAGGGAAAATCATGAAAGGTGACAAAGAATAATACCAATGATACAAGTTAATACCAATGACAAAAGAGAAAAATTACTTGTGAATTCATTTATCAAAACTAATCAACATGTACAAGTCCAAATGCGCCCTTATAAAAACTATAAACATAAGTTAAAAATGAAAAAAGGTTGAAGCAAGATAATTAAATATCAACAAACATTTTCCATTAACTGGTCAAGGAAGGAACCTATATATATTCTAAAACTGACTTTTCTTCTATAAATGGCCAGACATAAATAGAATAAATGTGTAGAAGAATCAGGTGTACATAAATAATAGAGGTTTTTAATCTACAAAAAAGCTTACATCTCCCAACCTCTGTACTTAGTTCTTAGATTCAAATATAAATCGCCAAAATCATACATGATAAACTATATATGAAACTTAATTTTTCCCTAGTATGACCCGTCACTGCCAATGCTCAAATCACACCTTTGGAAACCGCAGGAGAGTTCTAGGGTTTCTAAACATAGTCACATTGTCACAGGTTATCAAAAAATGGATTAAAAATGTTTATTTTCCAGCATACACCAACCCCAGTCATAATGAAAGGCAGAAAAAAAAAAGCTGTACTACTGAGAGAATGGGAATATTCTAAGACTGATTTTAAACTTCACTGAAACAGAAGGAGTGATGAACGACAAGACAATCTCTGCTTGGCATGGATGCCAAGGTCTCCTTCACTCCTTCCTACAAGTGAGAAGGGGGATGAGCCAGTGACTTTCTTTTCCACCTACAAGAAGCCCTCCTTTAGCCCACATGTCAGATGCAGTGTTTGTCATCTTTTAAAAAACAGGTAACACGACTTTAAAGAAACATTGCATGGCTTATTCATGCATCTGACATGTAAATGAAGCACATTTTAAAGGATGAAGCTGCATCTCACCTGTATTTTAGCGCCTTAACTGGAATCTGCAAGAGGCTTCCCCCTTCAAATGGAAGATGCACAGTATCTTCACCAGCTTGAAGCATTCTCTCAGCTTCCTTTAAAGCACATACATGAAGAGATTACTTTTCCCAGAATATTTCCAGGAGGACCAATTAATATATTAATATCTTAAAGAATCAGAAAACCAAACTGACATTATTTAATCTGCCATGACTGAAAATTTTACCATGAACACATACTTGTAGCACAAGCTGAAAACCACTTGTAAAGATTAATTTTAAGAGGTTGTAACTTTCACCTCTGTAAGTTAGTCACTGATACTGTTTAAATATCAATTTAGCTACATAAATTTTATTATCAACTATGACACAGGCATACAATGAGCGATAAAATTTTGTGAAACCTCATAACTCTCATTATAATATAAGCAAAACCTCACTTGGATAAGGCAGGGTTTCTCAATCTCAGCAATACTGACATTTAGAGCCAAACAATTGTCTGGGAGGCAGTCCTGTGTATGCAGGATGTTCAGCAGGCCACTAGATGCCAGTAGCAGCCCCTTTTTGACCATCAGAAAGTCACCCCAGGTTGAGAACACCTTAGCTATGAAACAGCCAAAATCATGACACAATTATAATGGGGAGGGGTGGTCAGTACAGGAAAGACAGAAAGAGCATTCTCTCCTCTGTCTTACTGATAGAAATCCCACTACTTGGGGGTGGCGATGCACCCAGTTTTAACAAAAATAATAAAAGATAAAAAAATAAAACCTAAACTAAATTTCCCAGCACTCCTTGCAACTCAGTGTGGTGCCAGTGGAAATTCCTGGATGCCATTTCTGGAGGGCAGGGTGGAGATATCCACGGTCTACCTCCTGCTGTCTCTGATGCTGACATGATAGCTCAAACTCAGCAGCCCTTCTGACCCATCAGGGGATTCTGAGGATGAAAAGTCTATGCCGAGCTGGGAGAAAAGCAGCAGAGTTCCTGATAACTTTGTGGAGCCATCACACCAGATCACTTACTTTCAAGATTCCTTTTATAGGAGAAAATAAGCTCTTGTGTTTAAGCCAGTTTTACTTTTGTTTTGTGATATGCAAATAACCTTATTCTCCCTGATACAGGAATAAGCAAGCAATTTTACCTAAGTATTTTATAAATAGATTATACCCTATTTGAAAAATCATCAAGTTCATAAACATTTACATACATATATAGCTTTGAAGGAAACAAAGCTCTTAAAAATTTTGGAGACTCAATTCAAATGTTTTAATTAGTGTCCTAATTAAAAAGTCAAAATTTTTGTTGAAAAGTAAATACACAACCAGTAATTTTGCCATAAATCAGCACTGAAAAATCAATCGAAATCATGAAAAAATGCCAACAAGCCCTAAACGCATTTGTCTGCAAAACTTTAATAAATGCTTTTCCATAAATACTATGCAATAAGTTATAAATTATGCTGATTTCCCTCAAAAATTAGAAAAAACCCCCAGCAATTCTGAGATCTATTTAAATAGGACCACAACTTTAAAAAATGTATATCTTCTTATCTTTGATTTTCAAACAATATTCTGAATGGGAAAATTAAGTGAAGCACTAAAATCAACAAAATCACCTATGCTACATACTCAAGTGTTTTATTTGTCCTTCTTACTAGGTTATAATATTGAGCTGGTTACTTAAAAAAAATCAAATTCAGAAAAGAGTATTTATGTAAATCTCAGTATACAAATCAACTAAGGGTACATAATATTGAATATAAAGACTAAAGTTTTACTATACTTTCTGTAAAAAGATATTTACTTAAAGTCCTTTTTGTCCTTACACTGGGTTGGCCAAAAAGTTCATTTCCATAAGATGTTACCGAAAAACCCAAACAAGCTTTTTGGCCAACCCAATATATGCCAGATTATTAAAATGCTGTTAAAATTAAAATGTATGCTAAAATGTACTTATGTACATTTAACATAAATGTACATAAAGGCAAGGGATAAAGGCAAGTTGGTAAAATGGGTAAGAGCCTGTGTTTAGGACAAACTACCTACTAACCTCTCTCTCTCTCTCTCTCTCTCTCTCTCTCTGTTTCCTCATTTGTAAAGTGGGGATAATATAAGTACCTACACTTTATAATAATAAGGTTCTTAGGAGGACTAAAGGAGTTGATTCCATCAAAGTGACTACAATAGTGCTTGCTACTTGGTACAAAATATTAAAAAAGAAGTGAACAGTGTATATTTAAAATTCTTTTTTTACCTCTTTCTCTTTTTTCTTTTTGTCGTCTTCCTTCTTTTTCTTACTTTCTGGCATGAGATCATCAAGCCAACTAAGCTCTCTCTTTGTGAAACACAGATCCATGAGTTTGCGTACAAAGACTAACGCAAGAACCTTTAAAAAGTGATGGAGAGAATATTAAGTAACATCTAAAAATATGCAAATTATATCACTTGGAGAAAAAGTATTTATTAAATCGTAAATTGAAAAGTACTTCACATATTTTATTTTAAAATGACTTCATACACCATCTTATTTTTTTGTTTGTTTGTTTGTTTTTGTTTTTACGTGGGCCTCTCACTGTTGTGGCCTCTCCCGTTGCGGAGCACAGGCTCTGGACGCGCAGGCTCAGCGGCCATGGCTCACGGGCCCAGCCGCTCCGCGGCATGTGGGATCTTCCCGGACCGGGGCACGAACCCGTGTCCCCTGCATCGGCAGGCGGACTCTCAACCACTGCGCCACCAGGGAAGCCCCATACACCATCTTATTTCAAAGAAACTGAGTCACCTATTTATCTTTTTCAACTTTCTGCTCAAAGACATAAAGGAAATGAGATTTTTAGCCTTTTCCTATATAAATCCCTTGAACTCTGCATAAAACTATAAAGCAGATTAACCATGATGAGTGTCTTCACAAACATGATTATTAATTTTTATGATTACTTTACATTATGTACATTATTTAAGTAGATATAATTTTTAAAAATCTCTTCAGCAATGCATTAGAGAACCCATTTTCCAGCATTAGGTTTTAACTTTCAAATTATATTAGTGAAAAAGACACGTTATTCTTTAATTTGCTTTCCTTTAACTGCTGCTAAGGTTGAAGATGTTTTCAAATGTTCACTGGACATTTGGATTTCCTCTTCTGTTTTTGTTTTTTACTTAATTTAAAAAAATTCTTATTTTATATTGGAGTATAGTTGATTCACAATGTTGTGTTAGTTTCAGGTGTACAGCAAAGTGATGCAGTTATACATATACATGTACCTATATTCTTTTTCAGATTCTTCTCCCATAGAGGTTATTACAGAATATTGAGTAGAGTTCCCTGTGCTATACAATAGGTCCTTGTGGATTACCTTTTATATGTACAATAGTAGTGTGTATATGTTAATCCCAAACTCCTAATATGTCCCTCCCCACCACCTTTCCCCTTTGGTAACCGTATGTTTGTTTTCTATGTCTGTGAGTCTGTTTCTGTTTTGTAAAGAAGTTCCTTTGTATCTTTTTTTTTTAGATTCCATATATAAGTGATATCATATGATATTTGACTTTCTCTATCTGACTTACTTCACTTAGTATGATAATCTCTAGGTCCAACCATGTTGCTACAAATGGCATTATTTCATTCTTTTTTATGGCTGAGTGACATTCCATTGTATATATAAATACCACATCATCTTTATCCATTCATCTGTTGATGGACATTTAGGTTGCTTCCATGTCTTGGCTATTATATTGTGCTGCAATAAATACTGGGGTGCATGTATTTTTCGAATTATGGTTTTCTCTGGATACATGCCCAGGGGTGGGACTGCTGGATCATACGGTAGCAGCTCTATTTTTAGTTTTCTGAGGAACCTCCATACTATTCTCCATAGTGGCTGAACCAATTTACATTCCCACCAACACTGAGGAGGGTTTCAATTGACTTCTGTTCATGAATTCCTAAAAGTTCTGTGTAGTTTGGACAGAAACACTTTACCTGTCTTATATGTTACAAATATTTTCTCCCAGTTCACTATCTGATTTTAATAAGGACAAACAAAACAATTATCATGTGGTCAAACATATCATCTTTCTTTTACTGTTGGATTTCTCTACCTTCTTTGAAAAATTACCTTCAATCACTGGATTATACAAATAATCTTCAAGATTTTCTACTACAATTCATTTTAACATTTAAATCCTGAATTGATTTATTATTTCTTTCTGAATATGATAAGATAGCAACTTTATTTAGCTCCCAGTATTCAGTCAAATCTTCTAATACTATGTACTAAATTTTCCCATTTAAATGAATTAACACCTTTAATGAAATAATCCGCTTATGTTATTCAGGTGGTAAATTCTCATATATCCTTACAAATTTCTGGACTCATTAGTCTGTTTTTCTGATCTATTTGTCAATTCCTATGCCAACTTCATTAGCTATGCTGACTTGACAGCAATTTGTAAATATTCAGTTATCAAAACACTATGGTGGGCTTCCCTGGTGGCGCAGTGGTTGAGAATCTGCCTGCCAATGCAGGGGACACGGGTTCGAGCCCTGGTCTGGGAAGGTCCCACATGCCGCGGAGCAGCTAGGCCCATGAGCCAACTACTGAGCCTGCGCGTCTGGAGCCTGTGCTCCGCAACAAGAGAGGCCGCAATAGTGAGAGGCCCGAGCACTGCGATGAAGAGTGGCTCCCACTTGCCGCAACTAGAGAAAGCCCTCGCACAGAAATGAAGACCCAACACAGCCATAAATAAATAAACAAACAAATAAATAAATAAAAATAAAGGAATTCCCTTTAAAAAAAAAAAAAAACACCATGGTATTAGCATAGGAACAGTCAAGCCCCTCACCCCCGCACCCAGCTAGGAATTCTGAATTATAATTATCTTTGTTTTGTTATTCTCTGGTATTTATTATATCTTTATCTTTTCATTAATATACAATTTACATATAGTAAATAAAAAAATATCAGGTGTAGAGTTTAATGCTTCTGAAAAATACATGTACTCTTGTAAAGCAACCCCAGTAAGATACAGAATATTTCTACCATCCATGTTGTTGTGGCTCTGGTATTATTTTTCTCTATAAACTTTAAAATTACCCAGTTCACACTGATACCAACCCCCCCACACACACAAACACACATGCAATAAAACTAGTAGGCTTCATACTTGGAAGTGACATTTTTATAATACTAAGTATGCAAAACAAAGAACATGGTATATAATTTTGAATATTTTTTAGTGACTTTTCACTATTCATTTATAATTTAATTTATTTGTGATCAGGGAATATTAACTGTATAATTTTCACAACTTTTTAATTTTTAAAAATTTTCTTTTTGGCCATGTACATAAACCAACTTTTGCATAATATTTACAAAAGGATGCATAGTCCCTATTTGCAAAATGCAATTTTGAAATGTGATAATTTAATGATTAAATTATGAATAATTATTAAAGTATATGATAATGTAGTGAATTATTAATATCATCTATAATCTTTATTACTTTTTGACTTCTAGATCTATTAATTTCTGAAAAAGATGTATTGAAATAGCCTATTAAAGAACCATGTTGCTCTGGTTGCTCTGCTTTTTAAGTTAGGCTACCATATTTGCTTCATAAACGTCCTAAACTCTGAAATTGTTTAAAAATACGGAACAGTGTTCTATACCCAAGGACTAAAAATCAAAAACAAACCAAAATTAGAAAATGACAAGCAAATTCAATTTTGAAAACTATTGGTTTCACAGCTAGAAAGGGCTAATTCACATTTCAAAACACCTAAGGTGCTTAAAATCCTTTACTCAAAGTCAATTATAAATATTAGTAAGATAAGTACTACCAAAACACATAAAAATGTTATTAATTAGTGATAAAGTCTGAAAAAAAAAAAAACTTACCATCATGGGAAAAACTACTGCAGCAGCCGAAGCTTTTATCACCCACAAGAGGATCAGACAGGTGAGCTGGACGACTGTGAAGACGTGGACCTTCCAGAGGGGCACGTAGCGGAGGTAAATCAGGTCCGGCTGGTGCTTAGCAGGCATTCCAAATAATTTTATACGGTCAAAAAACTGGATATCGAATGGAAAGCAAAACAAGAAAAAGTTTTCAACAAAAATATCATTTCTGTTACTTAGGAAAAGAAATTGTATTCTGCTTTAGGGTTTTGTGATTTAAACTCTAACTTCCCTGATATGCCGTGATAACACAGGAGAATGTTTCAGTTTACAACATCTTGATCCAAGGAGAAAAAAAAAAAATCAAGGCAACCACTTAAACAAATGTAATTCATTAATCAGAAAACTCAAGTCAAAATGTTTTAAATTGGGGAATTAAAATATTTTGATAAATTTATCTGCTATAACCAAATGTACAAGTCATTTAATCTCTCTGACCTTGTTTTCTAATATGTAAAATAAAAGAGTAACAATCTCCCAAGGTACTTTCTAAGTCTAACATTACCAATTTTATGAAAATAACCTGAGGTAACAATTACTAATTTTTCACCCACTGAAAAGGAAACTATGAGCCAATCCCTTGGTCCTTTTGAGTTTTAATTTCCTCATTTATAAACCGGGAATAAGATCAGCCCTACATAACTCACAAAATTGTTGTAAAACAATCAGCTGAGTTAATGAGATCATCTCTTAACCACTGGAGAGTAGATACTGGACTGTGTTGAAAAAAAAAATGCTGGTGCGTCTGAGATACCCGGCAGCCGGAAGCCGGCAGCTCGGGACCACACGCTGCTCACGGCCGGGACTGGGTGAGTGGTGCCAACCCTGCCTGAGCAGCTACACGTTCTACACTAAGGCTGGATTCACACAAATCCTAATTCATTCTATCAGCTTGTTTCCCAAGAAATACTACAAATAAGACAAAACAGAGTAGTGAAAACACTAGATTCTAGCCTTGGCTCCACTGCTTACTTAGTTAAAAACCTTCAGTAAGTCTATTTCTGTTTCATGATTTACAAAATCAGTACTTCTTCCTTTCATATCCCAAAGTTGTTTTGAGGATCACAGAAAATCATCTGTATACTAGGCTCTATAAACTGTACTGCACCATACAAATGGCAGGTATTACCGTGGTTATAGAAGACTAATATCTACATTTTCTTTTTAAGCAACTGAAATTACTGTTCTAACATGTCAGAAATAGCCCCTTTTCCCCCATTCCAATCCTTTTGATCCTCCCTCTTACTATACTAGTCTTCATTGATAGTTACCTTTCATTAGCTTCAATTAAAAATAGGTAAGGACATAACAGTTCATGATCTCACTCTCAGGGGGAAAAAAATGTTCAGTAAGCAATAATTACTTGGAAAATGTGGATTTGAAGTCACTAGTTAACCTGCCCCCAAAATATCAGAGAATAAATCACTACCATCAGAAAAACAATCATTGCAAATATAAAATGTTTAAGTTTTTTTTAGAAAGTTATTAAATGCTTAAGACTTGCCTGGATTCCTTTTAATGAGGAAACTCCCATATAAAGGAAAACACCATACAGAACAGGCATTGGAATAAACTGTAAGTAAAATGACCACAATTAGAACCCATGTTACCAGAACAATTTCACATAAAAAATACATAAAAACATAGTGCCTATGAGATAGAGTTAAAAGATCTTTCAGTGATGAGACTTTTCTATAACAAAGAAAAATGCTAGTAAACAATAACCTCCTTGAAGAATCATTTACCATCTACATGTTCCCTCCTAAGAAGGGACTGTGTTCCGTGGTTAAGAGCAGAAGTACTACAATCAGACTACTTGTCCTAAAAACCCAGTTTACCTCTTCTTGAGCCTTAATCTCTCTATTTTAGTTTCTGTATCAGATTGCCTTGAAGATTAAAAAACTTCAAATTCATAAAATATTCAGAAAAGCACATGGTACATATCAATCACTCAAAAAGGGTTAGCCATTATTATTACTATCACTACCCCTACAGTGACTGCTATACAATACCATTTACAATACGTATAATAAACAAACACCAGCCTGAAAAAGAATGTCCTTGTTACTTTGGCAGTTAGGGGGATCCCAAACTGCCTACCTAGTCCATGCCCAGACATCCCACAGGAAAGCCAGCAACAGGCCCCATTCATTGATTCAAACACCACAATCAGCAGTCACCCAAGGGAGAGACCTATAAGGAAAAAAGACCTAACAGCCAGAGGAGAATCACACTCATTCTCTAGTAAACAACCTCGTATGTCCTTAACTAAGGACCGTGGGAGAAAAGAAAACATATCAAAAATCTAATCAGTATCCTCAGGGAATCTCAAGAAAATATTTAATCCATAAAGCAACTTCAGAATGCTAAGAGAAATGAACAACCAGAATGAAAAAAAAAAACTCCCAGAAATTAAAGATACAATTATCAAAATAATTTAAAAGAATTTTGTAACAACGATTTTGATAAGACTAAAGAGATCAATAAAATGATAAAGAAAATAGAGGAAATTTTAACAGTGAGAGAGAGTAGAGGAATGTAACAACATATCTGGAAAGTCTAGTATCTGTCTAATTGAAAGTGAAGAAATATCTAAGAGAAAATAAAGAAAAGGAAATAAACAACTGAAGAACACTCCCACAGTTAAAGGCATAAGTTTCTAGAGTAAAATGACCCACAGAGAGAGAAGCAAGGTAAATTAAAAGTTTCTATTTACCTAAATATCCTAGTGAAATTTCCAAACTCTAAGAATAAAAAGGATATTTTGGTAGCTTCTAGAAAGGAAAAAGATGCTTCTGAAGACACAAAAACCAAATAGATATCAGACCTCTTACTAGAACCACTGATCTCTAGGCAACAATAACTTTAAGACTCAAAGAAAAATAAATTTGAAACTTGAAATGAATATCCATCTATCAATCATAGAGGGTAATTTTGAAACATGCAAGAACTCTGAAAGTTTACTAATTATGGTACCAGACATGAAAAAATTACTCAAGGAATTCCTTTAGAGATACAAAAAAGAAATACAAGAAAAAGTGGAACCTGTATATGTACTTTTTTTTAAGTAAGAGAAGTCAACAAATATTAAGAAAACTTCTCAGGTCTTGCGGCTTGGACTATTATTCTGAAACCGCAGGAGTCTGGGGAAATAAGGGTTATTTCTGCCTCCACGCAGGCTGATCACACCGCCTAGTCCTCAGCGAATATTTATTTCATCATAATACTGATTACGTGTTCCCAGAGGGCTTACATTGCTATAATTTAACTTACAGAAAAAGCACAGAGTGTAAATGTTGGTAACCTTTAAAATAATAATAAAACTAAAAACACAGCCAACCAAAAACAACTGATGAAAGGGAGAATGGGATGTTTGGGGTAAATCCTCATGAAAGACATAAACTTAGGTCAGAGGCTCTCAAGTTTTTGGTCTCAGGACCCCTTTATACTCCTAAAAAGTACTGAGGACCCTCCCCCCAAATACTCTTACGTGGAATATATATATATATATATATATATATAGAGAGAGAGAGAGAGAGAGAGAGAGAGAGAGAGAGACATAGGTATAGATATATAAATAGGTATATAGGTATGTGGGAAATAGATATTCACCATATTAGAAATTAAAAGAAAAATTTTAAATAGTTTTTTTATTTTATTTTTGGCTGTGTTGGGTTGCTACACGCGGGCTTTCTCTAGTTGCAGAGGGCAGGGACTACTCTGTGTTGCAGTGCACAGGCTTCTCATTGCAGTGGCTTCTCTTGTTGCAGAGTACGGGCTCTAGGCACATGGGCTTCAGTAGCTGTGGCGTACGCGGACTCAGTAGTTGTGGCGCACGGGCTTAGTTGCTCCACAGTATGTGGGATCTTCCCAGAACAGGAATCAAACCCGTGTCCTCTGCATTGGCAGGCAGATTCTTAACCACTGCGCCAGCAGGGATGTCCCAATAGTTATTTTTAAACTCACTTCGAAATAATAATAAACCTATTACAAGTTAATATAAAAAACATATTTTTACTGGAAAACTATAATTTCCAAAGAACATAAGATTAGGTGAGAAGGGCAGCGCTGTTCTGTATTTCTGTAAATCTCTTTAACGGGTGGCTTAACAGAAGATGACTACACTCTCATATCTGCACCTGCATTAAATCTGCTACAATACATCGTTCTGGCCAAAGTCTATGAAGACAACCCAGCCTCAACACAGTCACATAAATGGGAAAGGGAGGCTCCTGCAGACCCCAGACAGAGTGTCAGGGACTCCCAGAGGTCCTTGAACTAGACTTTAAGAATCACTGTCTTAGGCAAAGAGATTCAGTCTAAAGATAATAAAGTGAAAAATGAAATTATAAAAGTATATAAATCTATAATGGTGTTAACTAACAAAATAACTTAAAAAACAAAGGAGTAAAAAGTTTACCTCTGGAGAGTTGCTTTTGGAAAGTGAGAGAAAATAGACTAACTTTTTATTTTAGAGCTTTCTTGATATTCTACTTGAATTTTTCTGCCTATAAGCAGTTAATACTTAAAAATTTTTAGAACTACTTAAAAAATGTAAAGGGCAACCTTCATCAGGAGACGCAGCATCCCCGTAAGACTGCACTACATATTTCTCCTCTTGTCCCAAGCACCTCTAACAATATACTCACCACTATGCAGTAATTGCCCATTTGCCTATCTGTTTCACCAAGCAGATTGCCAAGTTTTTCAAAGTAGACAATAAAGTGTCCTATTTATTATTGTTGCCTCAGTACTTAATAGCACAGAAAGTACTCAACAAATATTTGGTCAATTAATTGGCTCCATGAAAGGAGGCCAAAGAATTCTAGCATTAACTACAATTCTTTTAGTTAATATGTAACACACACACACATACACACTCCACGTTTGTACCCTAATTTATAAATAGTTTACAACTTTTTACTTATTTTCTTTACAACAAACATAACTGAAACACCAAAAAAAATGGAGTTGAGCTCTTCCATGATGAATAGAAGATTTAAGATTAGATACTTAGCTACGTTTGCTATGGCTATTGTTTTTTATTAAATCACTAGATTAGGTAGAATGTGTACAGTAAAGATCAGATGTGACTAAAAGAGGTTTATCATAAAGTATAATTTCTTACATGCTTCATTTATAGTATTAGCTCGTTTTGTTTTCCTAATGAGTGTTACTACTCATATTTCATTTAATACATTCATTTCATTAATACGTTCTTTGTCAGGAAGAATGTATTAATTCAATTAATAGCAATATTATTTTTTACATTGTGGTCAAATAACTGTTTCATCTATCTTTCAATATTATTTCCTCTAATATGCTTATAAAATCCTCTGGTATATTCTTCTTTTAGATCATAACTAAGCCATGGATTAACTCCTTCCTAAACTCTATAGTCTTTAATACTACCCTTTTACATTATTATTATTTTTTGTTTGTTTAAACTACATTATTTTTTAAAAGGATACAATCTAACACTGATGCCTACTACACTAACCACCATTCCAAAATATTATTTTCCAAGTAAATTCTAGGAAATGAAACTAATTTTAGATATTTTAATGTTTCATTTTCATACAACCAAGTATAAATTTTATGATAAAGAAAGATTTTAAAACATTGCAATAAAGCGATTTTTTACCTTTAGTACTGAAGTCATGAACACAGACAGGCCCATTAGAATAAAAATCATTAGCCCTGTAACCCGCTGTTCACGAATTCCCAAAAACTTGGGTTGTTCCCCTGGAGCAGAACATTCAGATTCAACTTTTAGGCTGTTGACATGACTTATTGACAACACTGTTGCAGCCACAAACCATGGAAGTCCCATGACAGAGCAAACTCCCAACATAACACCAACCACGAGCAAGTCAAGGTGATAGCCAGCTCCTTTCTGAAAAGTGAAACAAACATGAATATTTGTAAGCCTATATTGTTCTTTTAGGTTAAAACTCTATACTACTTATAAAGAGAGAAGAAATTAATTTTCACCATCTCCAACTCAAAGAAACAATTCTTGGGACAAAATTTTAAAATTACCTTCAACTTGTGCTCCTTTCTGTTTATGATTACAGCTGTAATTTGTTGATCCATAAAGATGAGAATGGTACAAAGCAGAGCTGGAATAGCAGCTATTAATAAGGTCCACCAAGGATTTTCTCCCAAAGGGCTTATGATCCAGCCCCTATTTGTATCAGTAGGCTGTTAAAACATTTAAGGATTAAAAGAAGGAAAGAAAAAAAAGCTTCCTTCTCCTACTGCACAAAATTTCCACAGCACAGACTGTGTCTACCCCAACAAATGCCAAGGGATCGGAAAGGACTGGATTAAATATTGGGATATATTGTGAATTATTTGCAGAGACAGCCATAGGAATTCTCATCCCTAGAGGCAGGTCTCTTGTCCCCGTGACTCAGCCACTCTTTCCACCTAGAAGGGGAGTCTATTTCCTCCCCTTGAACCTGGGAATAAGGCCAAAGTAACCCTGTGATTTCTGAGTCCTGATCTCAAGGGACCCTGCTGCTTCTTCTCTAACCCTTCTGGAACCCTGAGATTAAGCTCTGAGTAAGCCTGCATAAGCTTTCTTGAGGATGAGACACAATGTGATGAGACACAATGTGATGAGACAGGGGTGGGAGGCAATTACCCAGCTTCTTCAGCCGTCTGAACTGAGCACCCAGACATGCTCCCATCAAGGCAATAAAGACTGCAGCCACGTATAAGATCTCAAACCAGGAGACCAGAGCACTACCCAGTTAAGCCTAGTCCCAACTGTCGCACATTTATGAACAAAAAAAGTGTTGTCGTTTAAAGGTATGATGTTTTGGGAGGTTTGTTATGCAGGAATAGATAAGTGAAGTAGAGTGTCCTTTCAACACATGCCTATCTACTTCATATAAGGTGAAATCAATCTACCTACTAGATCAACTCCTAATCTAAACTGCTTTGGAGATCCTACAGACTAGTGATCTTGTCAGGGTCAGTACTAAAGTAGAACTGGGCCTTGCTACACTATTTTTCCAAAGCATTGGCTGACAAAAATCTGGCACTTTAAAAATCTATTTCAATGCTGTTAACATAAAATTTTTTTATAATAAAACATTTTTAGAGATCATAAGAGTTTAGCATTCTTGGAGGATATTGGATATATTGAAATTTAAATGCTTCTATTACTTAGATGTCATATTAAGCCTGTTTTTTCTACATGAAAACATCTGTCAACACAAAAGGGAAATTTACTGTTTTTGAATACAGATATTATAATTTTCCCACACTGATATACATTATACTGCTTCATATTCAATACTGCACATGAATAAATATGTTTTATGTATACAATGCATATATTCTTAACTGTTTCTTAACTTGTTTCCCCAAGTGTATTTTAAACCCCTTGAAATCAGTTTGCTACTTGAAAGCTAGATAAATGAATAACAAGGATATATTTGGAACCAGAATAAGGAAATGGGACCAGGATTACAGGAAATTACATTAATATAATTTATAGTTTTGTCTATTTGTAAGACTTGGTAAAAACAGAATACTTTGATATAGTCACCTCTTAATGGCCTAAAATCTTTAGTGGCTCAATATCTATGCTTTTAAACAAAGGTCTCCAAAACTTTTTAAATTATATACTCTTGGGGCTTCCCTGGTGGGGCAGTGGCTGAGAGTCTGCCTGCCGATGCAGGGGATGCGGGTTCGTGCCCTGGTCCGGGAGGATCCCGCATGCCGCGGAGCGGCTGGGCCCGTGAACCATGGCCACTGAGCCTGCGCGTCCGGAGCCTGTGCTCCGCAACGGGGGAGGCCACAGCAGTGAGAGGCCCACGTACCGCAAAAAAAAAAAAAAAAAAAATTATATACTCTTAGCAGCAAAAAAATATATACCCAATGATGCTATACTCATTTATGTATTATGTTACTTATAATTATCCTTATAGTAAAATTCATACAATAAATATTATAAAGCTTAATTTTTCTTATTTTTAGATAAAAATATAAATAGATTTATACAATTTTGCTGGATCATTTTCCACCTCTACTTTTGAGCACCCTGGTTTTTAAAATAATGTTATTTTTCAATCCCAGAGAGAGAGAACAGACTAAATTTATCTTCGTTATATTCCTTATTCCTAATCCCCTTTAAATCTTCTGCTTATAAAAGAAGTCATATAATTAGTTAAATGTAAATATAAGCAGTGACACAAATATTTGACTATTAAAAATTTCCAGAAAGTATTCAAAAGCTACCACCTCTAACTTAGAAGGGAAAATAATTATCAAATGCTGTGTTATGCACATGATATACTGTATACAAAAGAACTGTAGTTTGCTAATGAAACCAAAGAGTTCATGGATGCTCAGATTAAGTATCATTTTTCTTGTGGAAAAAAAAATTGATTCTCTCTTGATTCTGCTGGGAAGTGTTACACAAAGCTTTCCAATTACTGTCAGATATACCACCCTTCTAAAAATTTTAATGAGGATCCCCTTGCCACTCTTATAAATTCAAGTTTGAGTTACTCCTTTATAAAGGAATAAAGAATGTTTCTTTCACCTGGAAAGTATATTGTGAACTCCAGCTATGAGAGAAGGGTCAAAAATTTTAAATGACTCCCAACTCCTCACCATGAATATTTTCATTCACTCTACCTGATGGGGCAGCTTTGATACCTTCTTGCTTATTTCCTAAATATGTTCACTTGTCTCTGTTCATCCTTTCATTTTTTTATATATGTGAGGCATATATATAATTTTTGCTTTCAAAGCATCAGCTCTTCAGAGAGACTATGCATATTTTAGAAATAACTACTCAGGAGGCGGTATCTCACTTTAAAGTACTTTGGTATTCCCAAGTAACAAATAGCCAAGTGTTTTAATCCTTACCTCGAATTTTTCAGGAACATGAAGTTTAGGAGATGGAACTCCTACAAGGTAGTCAATTGCAACCATTATTACTATGGTGAGAAATACAGCAAAGTCACTGATTGTCGATCGCACCTATGTTAAAGGGGTTTCGTTAGTATAAACACAAAAATACTATGTGTCCTTTCTAAATAATTCATATCTTTCACAGACTAAAATATGCCACTAGAAAGTGTGAATGAGGTTTTTTTAAATTAGTGACAATGTATCAGTGAAATACATTTATAACTAATATTTTTTGCAAAAGATAAGAAACACATTTGACAACTAACCTATCATCTCTCATGATAGCATTGTCTTCCTACTGTTAGCTCAGACTTGGAATATACACTTTTCACTATGAATAATTTCTTTATAGCTATATGACATAAAGTACTAACTTCAAACAATATCTTATTGTTTTGAAATAAACCAAACCAAGGAAATGAAAACTAAAAACATGACTATTACAAGAACTCCAAAATTAAACCCCAATTACCTTGGTAGGAAAATAGCGCTTGGTCTTAAACTGCTTGAGGAATGAAGACAGAAAAAATGTTGTGAAAAATAAGATGACACACCAAAAGAGCACATCTGGAATATAAGGTCCATGGAGACTACAAGCTGATCCTACAAATGTACCATGAAAGATTTTACATTCCTGAAAAAAGGGGAAAAAACAGAAAAAGGAAGGGATTGAAGGGGATTCTCAGACAGCCAATAAATTACTAAGAACTTCTTTGACTCTAAGATGCTACTGATCATAAGGCACACCATTATTTTATGTTTCACTTAGAAAAAACACTATCAAGTCAACATTAACACACAATCAATTTTAAAACATATCCTGAGTTCAGAGAGGTCATGGTTTGACAAATCTGCATCTTAAGTCACTGAAATGAAATACTGTATTTTTGTCAAGTTATTCACATCATACACTCCACTCCTTTCTTTCAACTCCTTATTTCCTTTAGTGAAAGGCTCATATATCTCAATATAAGCCTTTTATTAATTCCCAAATATTTGTTTGCATTCTTGTTCAACAATTTCACTGTCTTTCCTTTACCTCTGAACAAGTTGCTTACAACAAAAGCTATAGAAAATTACGACTCTGCCTTTAGAATGCTGAATAAGAGATGGTTAAACTATTAAATTCGAATCAATAATAAAAACTGTGCTTGGCTTTTCTGACTTTTCTTTCTTTTTCTTTTAGTGAAGAAGGACATCAGCTCAGCTTTTATTTATTTAGTTAGTTTTGGCTGTGTTGGGTCTTTGTTTCTGTGCGAGGGCTTTCTCTAGTTGCGGCAAGTGGGGGCCACCCTTCATCGCAGTGCGCGGGCCTCCCACTATCGCGGCCTCCAGATGCGCAGGCTCAGCAGTTGTGGCTCACGGGCCTAGTTGCTCCGCGGCATGTGGGATCTTCCCAGACCAGGGCTCGAACCCATGTCCCCTGCATTGGCAGGCAGATTCTCAGCCACTGTGCCACCAGGGAAGTCCCTTTCTGACTTTTCTGATGGTGAGATTAGTGCATGGGACTGTGAGCAGTAAAGTGACCACTGAAATATTTCCATTAATAAAATCAATAATATAGTCAATAATATAACATAATACAATTATAGAAATATATTGACTTGATTTTCCTCTGGGGGGAAAAATAACTGAAAGGCAACCAGAAATTAACAAAGGCACATGCAACTGAAGTCGTTTTTTCCTTACTTAGATTCTAATGAGACTCATTTTAAAAATACAACTCAGGGCTTCCCTGGTGGCGCAGTGGTTGAGAGTCCGCCTGCCGGTCTGGGAAGATCCCACATGCCGCGGAGCGGCTAGGCCCAGCGGCCATGGCTAGGCTCAGCCATGGCCGCTGAGCCTGCGCGCCCGGAGCCTGTGCTCCGCAACGGGAGAGGCCACAACAGTGAGAGGCCCGCATACCGCAAAAATAAAATACAACTCAGGTTTACTGAAAGAAAAACAAAGTTTCCATTATTCTCAATTTCTACGTGCTAAGATTAGTAATCCTACAATTTACAACATGGATCATAGAAATAAAAGCTATAGCTACACAAAAAAACCTAACATGGCCCTGATGGATATCAAGAAAATACACTGAAAAGACCATATACATAATCTAAAATATTAAGACATCCTATTCATCATGAAATGAGCTTTTTTAACAAATCACTTTCATATAGGCACCTCTATTAACTCTACCTCTTTCACAACAAAATAGACAGAGTTAATAAAATATTATTCTAATATAAAACAGTGAAGTATTATTCTAAGCTGATTACTGACACACAGTGCTTTACATCAGCACTGTCCCCAGAACTGTCTGTGATGATAAGATGTCAGGTATCTGCACCGTCCTGTACAGCCAGCCAGCAGTCAGTCACTCGACAGGACTGAGCACTTGGAACATGGCTAGTGAAGCCAAGAAACTGAACTTTTAATTAATTTTATTGAACGTACAGTTAAATAGACACATATGGCAGTGACTACTGTACCGGACAGTGCAGATGTAAATTATCAATGGGATAAAATTTCAGATGAAATCCCTCCAGTTACATATTTAGGAGCTATCACCCTTAGAAAAGAATGACCTACAATTGCTTACATGATATAAAAAGCACCAGAGAAGCTCAAGGGATCTTGGTTTTAATTGATATTGCCAGCATCACTGGACATCTTTATTTCTAAATCCCAACCTGGGAAGTGTCCAAAACAGATATTTCTAGGGCTAGGACAACATTTCCCAACAGAATACAAAAATATGTATGTAATAGTGCTCAGTACCCAGTAGGTGCTCATTATATGTTTCTGTCCTTTTTCCTTTCCTTTCCTTTCCTTCAGTGCTGAAGTCATACTAGTCTCTACAAGGTAAACAGGTTCAGTACGAGCATTCCTCATCTTCTAAATAAGCAGTTGCCGGAGCAGATGGACTGATCAACAGAAGGCGCAAGTGGGTAAGAGCTGCTGGAACTGTCGACCTGAGGACCAGCAACCACAGGCCTATGAACTTATGAATCCAAGAGGAATTAGAAACCAGAAGATTATTCAAATCTTTTTAATAATTAATATCTTGGAAGCCAAATATAGTCCATCTTGATCTCCCTTCCTACCAGCTTCATTCTTTTCAACCTATACACTTCGGTACATGATAAATAAAAATGTGGTAACTTCTATTTGGTCAACACAACTCTATATTCTGAAAACATATGATATCCATCAATCAAGAAGGAAATTTAGGTTTACTAAGGAAAAGCTAAATAACAAGGTTACTGTTTGCACCAGCCTTCACTTCACATATACTCACAGAGACAGTGAGGTTCCCCCAGGGAATGTTGTGTGCCGTTACATTCCTTTCCTCCCACACCTTCAGAGTTTCATTGCCAGGGTTAGAAGGCTCAACACATACACATCTGAGAAATCAGAATTGGGTAGTTTTAACCATTCTGCATTTCATGTTTACATTTTATTAAATCAGTCACACAATGGAGTAGCTTTTAACTTCTTAACTTTTTTCCATGTTGCAAAGCATGGAGACTAAAAAGTGAAAATATCAGAAACAATGGAATGGAATAAAGTTTGGCTTATATAAATATAACAAAGCTAATAGAAATACCAATAAAATGTTTACTTAATGAAACTGGTTAGATATATCCCTTGGGGCAGTACTATTTTCTTTAAAAATCTGAGAAGACACCACCATGTTTAACACGGTCAGCCTCCACTAAATCTTACCACTTACCTCCACAGGAGCCGCTGCCGCCTTCCCATCTACACACACACAACATGCACTGGGAACCAGTATAAGTTATACTCCTACTAATTCTAGCCCTACCTGCTCATGCTCATCCTTTACTCATCTTAAGATCCATCCTTAAAGTAATAGGTAAAACATAGTTTTTCAGGACAGGATTAGGAGAGTCAAAGCAATCAGAGAGTTCAGTTCATATCCAGAACTATCTCACCTGCCTGAAAAAGCTAGAAACACATACATAAGCAAAGAAATCTCTAAATATGGATTTAAAAAATGAAAAGACACAAGAATATTCTCAATTGGATTATGAGCTGTTTGAGAAAAGGCAGGTGGCTGGACTTTGGATTCAACTGAGGCTCTATCATTTACTAGCTGTTTGACCCAAGTCAAGTTTTAACCTCCACGAGCCTCAGTTTCTTCATACACAAAAGGGGCTACGATATGAATGGCGAACACTGACATGAATATATTACTCAACATTCCTAACACAGTGCCTGGTCACAGAATGTTAGCTGAACAAATGATGTCCACAGGTAGGAAACAGTGCTCTAACTGGTTGGCACTAGCTATAAAAACCATGCTTTTTAAAGATCAAAGTAGCAGGGAAAGAGAGAAGACAACAAATAACATTTAAAAAATTAACTAGTTTAAGAACAAAGAAAATGACACAAAATAGATTTGGCATCAAAGTGTCACTAATATTTTCAAATAGGTCAATGTCTTATAGGAAGTTTCACATCCCTCCCTCCTCTGTGCATCAAAGTCGAGAGTGTGTGAGGACAGCGAGAGGAGGAGGGGTGTGAAGTGAGGGACTGGGGCCAAGGGGGGCAGGAGGAAGGAAGGCTTTTGGTAACCACGTTCCTCCAGGAAAGTTAATCAAATGCAGGCTCATGCTCATACCAACTGTGCTCAAGACAGCAAATACAGGCATCTACCTCGGTATGTCTAATTTTAATAACCTTTTTCAAGTTTAAACAAGTTTGCCAACCCTTTGTAACTATTATAATTACTTCTCAAATCCTATTTTATTCTAGAGTCCTAAAATATTTTCATTTCATGCTTTTCTTATCACAAAGAAAATAATCCACTAAACAACATACAACACTGCACTGAAATTACACTTTAAAATAACTTCCAATAAAAATGATCAAGTTTCAAAAACGTTAATGAAAATGCAAAACATGAAGAATATATAAATATATGGTGGTTAGTTGCCAAACAACTGAATTTAAATTGGTCAATCCAATTTACACATAAAACCAAAAATACACACACTTGGACAAATTGTTTCAGTGAATAAAAATGACTGAATTTGTACAACCGCGTTTACATCCACTGTGTGCTTTGGTAAGATCTCATCTGTAACAAACAAGTCAACCTCCGTATTGCTAGTTGGGTAGTTATAGCTAGATATACAGTGAGCATCACATTGCAAAAAGTCCATTTTCTTTTGCTCAGACACCTCTGCAAAAATACATTTACTATTAGGGGAAACAGAAACACTTACGAGTAGCTGGTCAGTTCATCTAAATTGTTGTGCATATTAAATGCATATATTTCTCCTAAATGGAAGAGCTTCTCCAAAGCCTCATAGATGAATATGATGCAAATGAGAGCTGCGAAAGCCTCCTCAGTGAACCGGGTGATGTAACACACAAGGCTGCTTGCATCTGTCGCAACCAAAACAATGCACAAGAAAGAAGTCCACAGACCTATACTGGTTCTCAAAGACAGATAGGAAAGGTGATAATCTCTGTTTAGAAAGAAAAATGTGGACATGATCAACATATACATGCCAAACAGTACTGGTACTTAAAATTTTCATAACAAACAATAAGAACAGTATAAAAACTTAAGATTTCTAAAAGAGAACACATTACAGAATAACAAAATAACGACTAAAGAAAGCTCTATGTGTTTTTCTGCTTCAACTGAAGACTAGCTTCTTATTAGTAGACTTAATGATTATATTTTACTTATACAAAAGGTTTACAGTGAAAATCTACTAGGCAATAAATATTTTAAAAACAAAGACCTCACTTTAGAAATCAGTTATGAGGAGTAAACGACAGATAAGCAGCCTGTAGAACAAGTGGATGTATGTCGCTGTCTCTGAAGACCCAGATGCTCCAGCGTCAACACGGCAGCCACGCCCCAGCCCCACCACCACCAGCTCCTCTACCACCAGTATCACCACAGTGACTTCATTTTCCAATTCAATTTCAAATAAGAAATTACTACCAGTGAGTCTAAAACACTTGAGGCCACTACATTCTCTATTTATGTGTGTACTGTGCCAGATCAGAATCAGAATCAGCTTGTCCAGTGGCAAAAGAATCCAAACAAGAGAAATTAGTGAATCAAACATTTAACAGCATCAAGTTGTTTCAGACTAAAATATTCAACTGCATTTATCTCACAAAAGGAATAGTACTGCCATGTCAAATTCCGAGGCTACCAGCTCCAGTAATCTGCACTAACCCCACACTGTGAGCTGCAGCTCCCTCTGTGACACAGGCTTGCTGGGTAAAGTCAGCGTGAGCCTTTGAGATCCACTGCTTTCTAAACTTCCTTTAGAAGACCAACATACCGTATAATAAATAATTCAGATTAACTACCTTCTTACTAGGTTGAAATTTGCTAACACAAAGGACTTTTATTGTCCCTCAAGTGATTTTCTTATCAGCACTCAAATCCACTGAGTTTAAATTCAAGGTGACTGGGGATGAGAGTAGGAGCCAGAGTAGGGTTGACCACACAGTAGCCCCAAAATATTGAAAATATGTATACTCATCAGATCCTCTTTTTCAGCTATTAAATATACAATGTACTTTTAACTAAAGTTAGTAACAATAATATATAATTATAAACATACATAAACAAATGTGACAAGTAGGTAACTATTACATACCTGCAGAATTTAAATAAAATTTTTTCAAACACTAAAACTGGACCTGTGCTCCCCAATATTGTTAGAGGTTGCCCAGCAAACAACGAATAGGCAATCCCAGTTAATGATGCTCCAAAAAGAGACTCTATTGCACTCTGTTTAAGGAAAAAAGAAACGAATAAAGGTAATACATCATAAATATATCTCTAACCTACTATAATACACATATATAAGATACCTGGAAAATAAAAATATTAATCAAGTGGTTAAAAAAATAAAGCAAATGCAACTTTAAATCTCAAATTTAAATTTTAAATATGGAAAATTACAAATATATTTTAAATACATAGAAAAATTGTTTTGTTTTAGCATATTAAAGGTGAACTTTTATAATCAACCCTAATTTAAAACTCAGTACTACAGGAGGTAAGGAAAAAGGGGTAAATGGAAGATGGACACAGAGGCTCCAACCCTATCTATACATGTTTTACTTCTTAAGCCTATGGTGAGTATAAAGATGTATATATTATTTTGAATATTTTTGCATGTCTGAAATAGTTCATTTAAGAAAATAAAAAACATACTAAATGCTCGATGTGGTGTGCTACAAAAAAAAAGACTCCTTCAAGTAGATGAACAAGAAATTAGCATGCTCAAATTTGAAACTATCATTCTCAAACTTGCTTCTAAAGTGCAATTTCCCATACATTTTAAAGAAATTAATCTAATATGATGGGCTTAACCAACATATATAAAACATGAAATGCTTAACATAAATAATAGATGAAAAATCTCCTTAAAAAACTCCTAGAAACCATACATGAGGAAATATTATTATTAAAGTTTGGTAAAAATGATAAAATGAAAGACTCATAGAAACCTTAAATCAAAGCTAGTAGGCCAATTTTGTTTCACTACCAACATTACATCCTAACTGATTAGGTTATCAGTTGCTAAGGCATATAGGCTATGACACTCGACAGAGGGGAGGGGTCAGAAAGAAAACGGTTTACCATTCACAAACATCAAGGTCAACTGGGATATACAATTAAGAAAGGAAAAGCCCATCATCGGTAAAGCAAAGACAAGACACTTGTGAGAAACAAGCCTCCTGGAACTTGAGAGGCAACCCAGCAGCAGGCAGAGAGCAGGGCTTCAGAACCAGATCTGAAGTAGAAGACTGCTTCCCACCAGGTGCTAAACCATGGCCGTATCTCAGACTTGTCCAGCCCAACTTTTCTCATTTTTAAATGTGGGTGATGATAGCCAGGAGAACTTAAAGAAGCAGTGTTTCTGAAAACACTAGCAAGCACACTGTCTGGCATATGGAATGCACTCAATAAATGGTAGCAATTATCATCATCAGTAATAAGAGCATGTTCCAAAATCAAAATCACAACATAAGAATAGTATGTAGTAAAATTAACACTCAATTATTAGTATAAAAATAGGATCAAACCCACATACAAACTAGACTTTCGGCAAAATGAATAAGTGTTCAGATTAATAATATATTTATGAATTGTATGATATAAATTTGTTTTCTTGCCCACAGACAAACAAGAGATTGTCCTGGAAGACACTACTAAGCTATTATAAAATCTTTAGTTCAATTATAATATGTATATTTAGGAATGAATTTAGAGTTCAAATCAAAGGAAAAAATGTCTAAACAACATCTAGAAATAGAAAGCAAAAAATTGAGCAGAGAAACAAGGAAATGGCAAATAAAGAAATGCTAATGGGGTGGGGAAGGCAGTTGGGCGCAAAATTACTTTCCCTCCTCAATGTTGTGTTGAAAGAGCAGAAACTTCCAGGTGAAGACCTTCCTTTCACCATTCCCCAAACCCCTCATTGCCACATTTACTAGGTTCTTTTACCCAGACCTACTTTTTCCCAATTTTTAAACTGTTTCTATGTTCATTCCCAAACTAAAACCTGTCTTTCCCTAAAGAAATCACAGCCCTCCCTATACTGCCCTAACTAACCCACATTCAAAAGCTTCCATTTTACCCACCAGAAGCCCTCCCCTAATCTCCCCCATACGCCTCTCCACTGTATAGCACTGAACAATCCCTGCTGATCTTCCTCCTTCTCTACACCTCTATTTTGGTTTTTACAAAATTACATCATCCTGACTCCTCTTTCAGAGCTCTGATTGTGCCTGTGTCTAATTCTCTGGGCCATTGTTCTCTTCATTCTCATCCTTCCTCCATTTCATAAATGGGGATAACTTCCCACACTTTTTTCCTCTCCTTCTCTCCCTTTACATTGTTAACCTCATTTATTTTCAGTTTCCCAATTTTCATATTTCTTTCTTACCACTCTATAAATTCTGGAACTGCACCTCCTAATGTCTCCATTTCTACCTGAAGTTCCAATAAGGCATCTGAAAATAAACGCATCATCTCCATATCATTTCCCTCCATAATATTTCCGATTTCTCTATTCTAAAGTATTACAACTCCTACAGCTCTTCCTTTACCTCACTCACGTGTGGCACAGAACACCACGACATAGTAACTACATATATACTATCCTATCTTTTTCTCCTAGGTTAGGACCCTGAGGATAGATGACACATGCCCATGTCTTACCCTTGTCTATGTTCCTCTAGTGCCTAAAGCTCTATCACATGCACAGGGTATTAAACAGCAGGATGAGACGGGCAGGCAGTGAGTGACAGTCCAAGAGGAAAGAAACAGTATTTCCATGATGGTAACAGACATGACACACTTCCTCAGGGACCAGCAGAGTTACATGTACAACTTGTGACAGCACATAAAGAAACTTACTAAAAATATCTATTTTGCTATAATAATATAAAAGAATAATATAAAAGAATCTAAATAATCAAAAATAAATTGAGTTGAAAGGAAATTTCAGTTGTCAGGTTTATCTCATGTTCAGCTTATGAAATACTTTAATTGAACAATTATTACTACTTAGAATTGGTTGGTTTTTAACCTTTTATCTGTAAAAAATAAATTTTCTCTAAACAGTAAATATCATTAAACAAAATATACTTAGGAATCACAAACTGTCTCATTTAAACGCCATTAAAATGTATATAAACAGCAACAAAAAAGTCTTTCCAAATTTCACGAAGCACTAGATGCTGTTCCAATATCAGGCCCCCACAGCCCCAATACAGTATCACTAAGAACAAAAAACATAAAAACTTTCATTCTAGTCATATCAAAATATAGATGCAGTTTTCAGTTATACTTTCCAATGAACACTTTGGCAACATTCACACAAATTTAATAACAGCAAAATTAAACACCACTTCAAAAATCCATCATTTGTCCAGAATTATGCTCCCTTCTTCCAAACAGTCTAGCCCAGGGGACCTGCCAGGGTGGATTAGTTAATGTTAATCATATGGCTCTAACTAATCCTATGATGCCTTAAAGGATACAAAGTGACCCCACGGATAAATTCTCCCACCCATGACCCACCCAGAATCAGTTCAATTGATCTGTCTCCTCCCACCCACTCCCCCCACAAAGACAATACAAGCCTTTTACTCAATTTATAAAACCATTCATCCAGCAAGCCATGACAAACTTTTTTCTTTCTTTCTTTCTTTTTTTTTACCTCAACTGTGCATCTTCTCCTGTTCAAATGGCTTCCCCATGTTTTCCATTGCAATTACCTTTGGGGGAAGTCTGCTTTGGGACAGGTTAATCATGCTGTGGGTAGACTCTTCAAATAAAAGTATGAATAGTGAGACAAATGCACACAGACACTTGCCTCTGAAGAGCTAAGAGCCTGGCCACTACCAATCTTTGTACTCACTATTCTGCCTTCTGTAGCTTCTCCAAGCAGCCCTCCAAAAGTGATTACAGGAGACATACAGGCACAGTATAGGAAAAGAATCGAGGCCAGGCACTGCAGACTTAATGCATCCTTGAAGTCACTCAAGAAAAAAGGTGCTTTCCTTTTGATGTCAAGTATCAAACCACCAAAAAGCCTAAATAGGTGAGATGAAACTCGTCAAACTGTACACTAGAGGATTCTGGCTAGTTCAAACTAAAACTATGGGCTACATAAAACTGCTGGTGCCTAGCGTTTTGTCAACAAAAATCAATATCCTATTTAAATAATGGTATAAATTATAGAAGACAAACTCATTTAATCTAATCCACTGATAGTGGAAAGGCAGACCTCACTAAGTTAAAAGAGACACAAACATCTGTATCATATGGACTATATACTGAAAAGACTACAGGCAAATGACTATATGAGTAAATGCAATAGATATCAAACACAAATGTGCAAGGAAATACATAATAAAAATAAATAAAACCTAACAACCCATTCATGAAAATGTGCATAAGCAATGCTATTAATCATTATTTATATTATAAATCTTAAAGGCAAGTGTCAGAAATACCAGGAATGCAATTATAATATAATCATAAGTCCCCAAATACCCTTTAATATGAATATAGTATGCTCAGGCCCACTCAAGTAGTGAATTAAATAATTTTAGTTTTAAAATTTTAGTACTTCAAACACATGAATACTTCTGGTCTAGAAAAAAAGCCTAAAAACTATTTCAGTGTATGTAATTTACTGTATATGTAGTCAAGCCAGTGTGCATATTAATAAAACTAAGAGGTTTTAGTTAGTAAATTTAAAATCTATATTTGCATATCAAATCATTTCAATGACTTATCATTTCAGTGTTTTTTAAAATCAGACTTTTGGATACATCTAACTTGAAAGCATTCCACTACAATATAAGCTCTGTGAGGGGCAGGGACCTTTTCTTATTCACTGCCATTATCTCCAGTGTCTAGAACACTGCCTGGGAAATAGTAGGTACTCAATAAATACCGGTGACAAATCAGTAATTTAAAAAGATTTTGTGACTCATAAAATATCATTCAAATCCTTACTGCAGAAAAATACACCAAACAAATTAATCTTATGCTTTCAAATGCTTTAGATGTTTCAAGCTTTACCATTCTAGCTTTTTCCAAAGTTAATACTGAAATAAAGCCTAAACATACATTGACACCTGGAAGAAGTTATCCTATAAATAATATGACAGCAAGGGGACTGAGAAAACTGTAAAAAAAGGTGCCAACTTGCAATAAAAATGGTGCCAATGATAATCTAGAAAATGAAAGTATATCATCAAATCAATCATTTATATGAGACTCTAGGGTAACATGAGATCACTGGGGGTATGGCTTGGTACTTCTCAGTGACTAACCCTACCTCAGTTTTAAGTCTGAAGAAGTAATAATAATAATAACTTAAATAAGCCCCTTTCACATGGGGACAGAGTCTTACTCTATTATACTCAGAGACTACTATATTAGTCAATGAATTAAGACATCCTGTATAAGCTATCCTGGATTTTTAAACAAATATTTAAACTTCAAGATCTTTAGTTCTATAGGGACCACCAATGGATAAAACAGTATCAACATCCACATGCTTTTTTCTACACAATGGTAATACCATATCATTTTCTACCTCTACAAAATATTTTAAGACAATGTTTGCACTGGTAACATTTCTGTTCTTTATTCCAAAAATTAACTTCTGCAACAATTTTTCTAACTAGGTTTCCAGAGACTATTACTACGGTTTAATTATGCTTGTCTGTCGAATTTTACATTACCTCATGATGTACTGCTCATGGAAGAGTTTTACATCTATGTACACACACGACACATTGGTTACAATTCCTCTCTGTTCCCATAATTCTCTAACTTCATATGAGAATGGCAATAGGACACCACACTTTCCTCAAGAACCTTCTGTACAGGCAGTTAAATTAACCTACTATAGAACTACAATACTCTTAACATATGCTGCATAATATTTTCATTTTAAATTAAATCCTGGTATACAGAGCCCAATATAGTCTAGTAAACTACTTTAAAGTGCATATTAATTATCCTTAACATTATATACCTATAAAATAATATACATTTTTTAAAATATGGAAAAAATACTGTACAAAATTACTTTCCAAATATTTGCAAAGAAAAAGAATGCTTATGCCTTTTCCATCAAATCAATCTCTAGCCCCTAAAAGACACCCACACTGTATCAGTATCTGTACCCACCGTCCAGTCCTCTGTAGCTCAGGCCCAGCATGGTGTGGGGCCTCCTTAGGGGTCTCACCCGAGCTGGGGGCAGATCCATTGGGAAATACAGGAATCTTTCTCTTTTCCTGCATTTCACAAAAAACACATTTTCAGAATTGTTTTAAGGAAGCTGAGAAGGCATCTTCAATTAGAGGGCACATGAGATATCATACTGATTATATATCTAACCAGTATTCCTAGAAAAAAATGCTTCCTAACATAAACTTCCACTTTAAAGAAACTGTACTTTGAAATAGAATCTAAAATTTGTCTCTATTAATATTTCAAATTTATATTGTTTTCTTCTGCTTTATATTCTAATATCAGATAAACTATAAAACACCCACACACCCCATTTCGAATTACTACTCAGCAATAGAAGCAGAAATATCCAATAAAGCATCTCTCCAACTAGAATTTTTTAAATCTTATTCATGTTAACTATAGAAAAAATACACTTTACATTAAGAGTAAATGCTATTTTTTTCCTTTTTAAAATACTTCCCTTAAGACATAAGTAGCACAAGAGTTATTAAACAAATTTTCATAAAAATCAATTTCCAATTAAGTTTTATTACAAATTCAAGAGTACTATTCTCATGATAAAAGATCTCCTCCTCCTCACCAGAGTGAGCTTTTAATTTGTTACCTCCAAAGGTCAGAGGTTGCTGGACTAAAAAAAGTGTGTGTGTGTGTGTGTGTGTGTGTGTGTGTGTGTGTGTGTGTATGTGTGCGCGCGCATATGCGCGCATGTGCAGGGGGGGGGGGTGGGTGGCGGGGTTTGGGTTGGGGTGGGTGGGAGACCGCTAGAGGGAGAGAGAGGAGACCAAAGAGAAAGGGAGAGGGAAGAGGAGAAAGAAAAAGGCGGGGTTGGGGGTGGTGTTTATCCTAGGAGGTCCCCCGGATCAAAGACTCTGGATCAACTAAAGACTTAAATTCCCTGGTTCACATGTTCAGTATTTATAGAGCAGCACAACTTATCTATAATCATAAGATCACCATTTGAAAATGCCAAAATTGGGGCTTCCCTGGTGGCGCAGTGGTTGAGCGTCCACCTGCCGATGCAGGGGACACAGGTTCGTGCCCTGGCCTGGGAAGACCCCACATGCTGCGGAGCGGCTAGGCCCGTGAGCCATGGCCGCTGAGCCTGCGCGTCCGGAGCCTGTGCTCCGCAACGGGAGAGGCCACAGCAGTGAGAGGCCCGCATACCGCCAAAAAAAAAAAAAAAAAAAGAAAATGTCAAAATTAAAACTAACTTACATCATAGCTCAAAGGGGAAAGGGAAAACAAAATTACAGAATTCCTAGAAAACAAATCTAAAGAAAAATACTATATACCACAATCTATGGGATACAGCAAAAGCTTCATTCAAGAAAATGAAGCACTTACATTAAGAAAACTGGAAGAATAAAAATAAGTATTAAGCATTTAATTCAGGAAATGTGAAAAAAATCTTTGAAGGATGGTGAAAGGAATAAAATAAAGCTGCTAAAAGCAGAAATCGAGTTACAAAACACAATATACTTTTTTTTTTTTTTTTTGCAGTACGCGGGCCTCTCACTGCTGCAGCCCCTCCCGCTGCGGAGCACAGAGGCGCAGGCTTAGCGGCCATGGCTCACGGGCCCAGCCGCTCCGCGAGATATGGGATCCTCCCGGACCGGGGCACGAACCCGCGTCCTCTGCATCAGCAGGCGCACTCCCAACCACTGCACCACCAGGGAAGCTCCACAATATACTTTTTTAAAAAGGAGAACTGAAATAAATTTTAAAAGCTGCTCTACTGGAAAAATATGATAAACTATTAGCTAATATACAACCAAAGATATGACAAGAGGGCAACTTCATAAATTTTACATATATATAAGAAATATATGTACAAAGAGAGAGACAGACTGCACAACACAACCCTCTGCAAATAAATGAAAAATTTTGATGAAATGGGTAATATACCAAAAAACGTAATTTCCCAAAATCGACACCAGAAAATAGGTAATTTTCTATGGTATACAGTTTACCAAAACTGACTCCAGAAAAAAGAGACAGCTTACACAAACCAATTTCCACAGAAGGAATAAGCAAGTTGTTGAAGTCTACGACACAAGAGTCAAGCTCAGAAAATTTTAATAAAGAAATCTTTCAAACTTTCAGAACCAAATTATTCCAAACCACTTAAGGTTTAAAGAACACAGAAAAAGGAAAACTTACGAATTTGTTTTTATGAAACAAGAATAATGATGATACCAAAATGTGAAGACTGCACAAAAATCTATATACCAATCACTTACAAACAGAGGATGCAAACAACTTAAATAAAACATTAGACAAAGAGTACAGGCACTGTAAAGCCCAAGTTGGCTTATTCCAACAATGCAAGAGTGCTTTCAAATTAAAGAACCTATTAATGAAATTTACCATGATAACTGATAAATATATATATATTTTTTTGGTGGTACGCGGGCCTCTCACTGTTGTGGCCTCTCCCGTTGCGGGGCACAGGCTCAGCGGCCACGGCTCATGGGCCCAGCTGTTCCGCGGCATGTGGGATCTTCCCTGACCGGGGCATGAACCCGTGGTCCCCTGCATGAGCAGGCGGACTCTCAACCACTGCACCACCAGGGAAGCCCGATAAATAAAATTTATATGATCATCTCCAGAGATGCTAAAAAGCCCTTTGACAAAATTCAACATTCACTTATATTAAAAATTTCAATAAAACAGAAATTAGGGTACTTTCTTAACATGATAAAATGTGTACTTTGGCACTAAAGACAGTAACTTAATGAGAGAAACACTAGGAATATTGACTACAATCAGGAAAAAATTAAGAAATGCCCTTTGAAGTCAACTACTACTTAAAACTATTAGAGATTTTAATCAATACAATTAACAGAAAACTTGTTAGAGGTATAAGAATTACAAAATAAGGGATAAAATTATCTCTTATTGCAGATTACATGACTAAAAAACTACTACATACAATAAAAGCATTAAGAAAGGTAGCAGGATACAAAAGAAATATACAATAACCAATAGCCTTCATAAATATATATATGTGTGTGTATATATACATACATATAAATATATATATATATATATAAAAAGCAACAAGCAGATGATATAATGGAACAAAGATCTCATTTATAATAGAAACAAAGATAAAATACTTATGAATACACTCACTAAGAAGTGTGTAAGGCACAGATAAGGAGAACTTTATAATATTCTTTAAGGACACAAAAACTGACTTGAAATAGGAAAACAACTGGGGAAAGATGTACCATGTTCTTGAATAGATTCAATATTATAAAGATGTCAACTTTCCCTCAGTTCATTTGGAAATTTAATTTCCATCACAATTTTTTTTAAATCACATCTTATTTCTGTAAGTAAAAAGCTGATTTTAAAGCTCATGTGAAAAATAAATATGCAAAGATGGCCAAGAAAATTCAGAAAAACAAGAGTAAGAGAGAGGTTGAGAATGAATGCAGACCTACCAGATATTAAAATATAACAAAAAGCCTCAGAAATTAAAGTGTGAAATTGGTCCATGAATAGACAGACCACTGGAAAAGAAATTCCAGAAACAGACCTGAATGCATACGGAAATTTAATAAATGATAAAGAACATCACCAATCAAGTGGAGAAATGCTTTTTAATAAATAGGGACAACCAGGCTGCAATTTAGAAAAAAGACAAACTGCATGCATTCTCTACATAATACGTCATGATAAATTCAAAAGGATCAACAAATGATTTAAATGTTAAAAAAAGTGATGGAGGGTGATGAGCAAAAAATATTCAGGAATATTCAACTTCACTAATTACAGAAATGCAAATTAAAACCACATTAAAATACCAGATATAGTAAGATAATGATACCTATCAGACTGACAAATATCCAAAAGTTTGACAACACACTGTGCTATTGAGGCTGTAGGGAAACAGGCATTCTCATTCATCACCAAAATGAGTCCACAACAGTTCAACCTGAAGAGGAGATTCTGGTAATATCTGCTAAAATTATAAATAAATTCCCACGTGAGCCAGCAATTTTATTCGCGTGAATCCATCCTACGGACAGACACATCTGCACAAGACTAAAATGGCAATATGAACACTACGGTATGGTTTGTAATAGCAAAAGACTGAAAACAACCTGCACCAGAAACAGGACAAACTATGGTGCATCCATACTGGAATAAAACACAGCTGTGAGGAAAGGAAGAAGGAGTATTTCTATGATTTCTTATGATCAGATCCCCAGGAAATATTGTTACATGAGAAAAGCAAGGTGCAGAACACTACAAATAGGATGTTAACTTCTGGTAAGAAAGAGGAGAGAACAAGACTATATGTTCATATTTCCCCGTACTAAATAAAAGCTGGAAGGATAACAAAAAACTAAAACAAATGGTGACCCACAGGAGGTGGGGACAGGGGTAAGAAGGCAAACAGGACACAGTGGGGAACAACTTCTTTGAGAGTAGTTCTTCATATAGTTTTTGAATTTTAAAAATGTATAAACCAAGAAGTACTGTGTGGATTCTCACCTGAGAAGGAACGCTCTTCGGCGGCTCTATGCGTATGGAAGGGTCCCACTCTCCTGGAGGTAGGACAGTCACTTGATCTAAAAATTCATCAATTCCAGATAGGAGGTCATTTCTGTCTTTTGCTTTATAAGCTACATCATGAAAAATCTAAAGAAAAATACACATATTGAGTAAAAGGATTGTAAAGCTGAAAGAAAATTCTACACATAGTAATCCACTTTCGATATCATAACTAACTCTACATAATTACCTTAACTCTTGTTCCCACTCTCGCTAATAACTTTAAAAAATAACCCACTATTAGTATTACCAGATGAATTAAGAGTAACAAACAACAAAAGAAACCAGTGATGTGTTAATACACAACAATTTTTAAAAAGAGAATATTTTACTTGGGAAATAATAAATACAGAATAAAATAATACTGTAGGTGCATCATTTACTTTTATGACATTTTAATGTCATTTATCCTAAAGGAATAATCATGGGTATGCTAACAATCTTACTTAAATAACTAATTTGATCATTTATATTTACTGAGTGCCTACTATTTGGCAGGCACAATTCTGAGCACTATGGACACAGATATGGCAAAGTCCCTACACTCAAGAACTCAGGGGGGAAGACAGTGAAACAGGTAATTACATAAATACACAACTGTAGGTAATAATAAATGTGCCTATAAAAATAAAGCAGGGTAAAGGAAGGGAAGCTGATGGGGAAGAACTGGGTGGCCAAGGAAGGTCTCTTAGAGAAGGAAACACTACAGGAGAAATCTGTCTGAAATGAGGGACAAAGCATGCATAGGGTGGGGTGGAGGTGGTAGAGTAAGCACTCAGGCAAAGGGAAGAGCAGCAATGTCCAGGGGCAGCAGTGGGCATAGCACATCTGAGGAACAAAAAGGAAGCTGATGTGGACGGAGCAAGTGGTAGAGAAAAGGTGACTACTCAGTCATAGCATGTAAATTTCCAAAAAAACAGCGTACAGAGGCTAGATTAGGCAGACCCTATTAAGACAACGGTAAAGATTTTAAATTTAAACAAATATACAATAGGATGTCATTGATACATCTGGATCAAGGAAATGATTTATTCAAATCTGCATATTACTGATAGTACAGAGGAAAATACTGTAAGAGAAAGGCCCATATGATCCACTTTTGTCACCAAAGAAAAGAAGGTAAGAGAGTCTAAGCTGGAGGGAGAAGTGATGGTGCAGATGGAAAGGAGATGGTAGATTAAATGCAAAATACACAGAAAAGGTAAAATCAATAAAATCTGGTTACTGACTGAGACAGAACAGAGAAAGGAGGTCAGTTCAGACATGTGGGGTTTCAGATGCCTTAGGGACACAAAGCAGAGATGTCTAACAAGTACCCGACTATAAAGCTCTCTCCCAAAGAGACAAAGTCCTGATCAATACAGGCCATGGTCAAAGATGAAGTCCGCAAAAGCAAGAAATTATAAAGAAAAAAGGGGAAAACACAAAGTCCTGAGGAAAACCCAAAGAACCAATATCCTGAAATGCAGGATGAAGAAAATTTCAAAATGTCAAGAAGATGGTCAATAATTTCAACTTGGGGGGGGGGGGAGGGAGGAAACCAAACAGTATCCACTGATCCCTGACAGAAAGGTCCTAAAGACCTTGCAAAAGGCAAATAGTGAATATGAGATAAAATAGTAAAGACAAACAAGGACAATTTTTTAAGCTTCACTATGAAAGGAGAACTATAATATGCATTATATGCTTTTTAATTAGTGTCCATGTCAAAGGGCATTTTAATTACCTCATCTGTCATGAGAGTGGCTATTGATCTTCCAATTTCGTGGTACTGTGGCGCCTTGCCTGCAGGACCCAATAACAGAAACAAAAACCTAAGGAAACATGAAAACACAGATTTAAACATAAACAACATACACACATAAATCTAGGAATCATAAAGAAATCATTCAAATGTAAACACAGAAACAACACTCAGACCTCTTTTCCGTCCTCACACACCAATGGCTGAAAAGAGGATGGAACTCTATTCAGATGAAAACAGATCACAAAACTACGAAAGGCATTCATAAATAACTTTCTACCAAGTTATTACTTTTCATCTTCCTTAGAGTAAAAAAGTACTTAAGGAATTGGTGTTTTACATTAAAAGTTCCCATCTTCGATATCCTTTTGAATTTTGAGTAACAATTTTTTCCGGTCTGTACTGATGAAAAAAAGTAAATTAGTAAATAAAGTGAATACTAATCCCATTTAAGTATTTACTTTGGCTTAATAAAATAGCTAAGAGTATGCACAAGAAATCCATGATCCCTCAAACTACAGTCTGGATAAAGACACTAATGTGGTAAATAAGGGACTAATCCCTTTGGAAGGAAAAGCATTTTTATTTACAACTCCAAATTTAACATCAAACCTCTTATTATTTGATTTTAATTTATTTATAGTGACTAAATAAAAATTACTTAACTTCCTACTTAGTTATATCATTGTTCACACTACAGTAAAATATTAATATTCACAATAATCCAAACTGGAAGTATTCAGCTTCCTGCTTTGTAAGAATTTAAATGTGAATCTATGAAATTATTCTTCTCATTTATCTTAATACTATACCGTTAATGCAATTCAGTAAAGCTTATTAAGAACTGGCACATATATTTCAATCAAGCTGCAATTAATTCTTCTTGTTTACTATTATATGAATAAGAAAAAAATATTTTTAATTATTCTCATTTGTAATTAAGTTTATACAATCAGTAGCTAACAAATTGATAACCCTTTATAACACAACTTGCTAATTCGTAAGGATATGACCCCCATTTTAATTTTTACTTATAATGTATACTGAACAGAAGATTTGATCAGGTCAGAACAAAGCATTTTGCCTAATTCAGAGGCATTATTACATTTAATCAACCCTGTGAGGTACTGCTACCCTCATTTTACAAATAAAGCTTAGAGAACTGAAGTCTGGCTTGACCGTCCCACAAAAAGTGGCAGAGCAAGGATTCAGTTCCATTCTCTATGACTTCAGTGCCTGCACAGAACATACTATGTCTAAAATGATGAACTGTTTTTTAAACCAAGGCTCCCAAGATACCGCACTTCTTGTAAAAATATAAATCCAATGTATTTTTTTTAATTTATAATTTGAGCTTTTAAATTTATCAATTTTTTAAACAGATCTTTATTGGAGCATAATTGCTTCACAATACCGTATTAGTTTCTGTTGCACAACAAAGCGAATCAGCCACATGCATACACATGTCCCCATATCCCCTCCCTCTTGAGCCTCCCTCCCATCCTTCCTATCCCACCCTTCTATGTCATCCCAAAGCACCGAGCCGATCTCCCTGTGCTTGCTATGCTGCATAAAGCAACATGTTCCTTCAGTGAATAAAATTTTTTAGATTTTGGACATTCCGGGAGAATGTAAATTGGAATTAACCCTCTCTTTACCTTGTAGGAACAGGGACCTCGGTCAGCCCTGAGAGAAGAACTGCAGGAGCCAGTCTCACAAACGCAATTATAGGTCTTTCCAAAAAATCCACCTCTCCCACCAGAACATTGGATGCCTCAGCTCCTGAAGGAATTTTTCTCATGAAATTCATATCAACCTAGTGACAAATAAATAATAATTAAAAATAAAGTGTGCATGGTATTAATAAGACCAGAGGGAAATAGGAAAGAAAAGATGCTTTTAAGACTACTATTTGCTAATCAAAACTGGTGATCTAAAGGATGTAAAAATGCCAAAATTCTCACAAATACAAAAGACAAATACAAAAAAGCAAGCAAAACACATCTACCAAACAATACTCCCAACTGTTTTACTGTCATAGTCTTTACTACTTCAGAGATCTAAATTACCAAACATACAAACTAGAGAAAATTTTCAATGAATATAGCAGTATTCATTAAAAACTATTAAAGACAAAAATATAGTTCACAAGCTAACAGTGGTCCATGAAATTATACACAGTGCTAAAAATATTCATTTAATTATTATCTATTGTTTAATCTTAGAAATCAATTAGTTCCTTTATATTTTATATATTTTTATAAGTCCTTTTTATTTTAAAGAACTCTGGGCATCCCCCAGTATTCTCATTAAGCGGGAAAAGTTATGTTTATTTAAAACTAAAATAGCCATAATTGGTATACATATATGGTAGTGCTATATAATCAAATTCAGTTGTCTGTGTATAATTACAAAGAAAAGGTTACGAGCATAATATCAAAGTATGGCAACTTCTTCGTTTATACGCAGTTTCACACAAGGCACTAAACAACCACTTACAGGGCTATCTATTAAAATAAAACCAGCACTTACAGCGGGCCTCTTGAGTCCCACACCCAGTGTGCCACAACTACAGTGCCAGGAGGCAGACTCCTGCCCAACAGGAGATAAGGAGGTGTACACAAGGACAGACCAAGTAAAAAAAGGAAAACTGTGACAGAGGAACAAAAGTAAATGGCATCTGCCATGTCTAGAGGAGATCTATAACTTAAACTATAGTAATTTATTCGTTGCAATTTAGTTACTGAACACTTTACACTCATCTGAAATAATTGGTGCACCAGTAAAAATATGATCGACTTAGAACAGTACAATGTCCCATAAGCAAGGCTTTTTTTTGGCAAAGCTTTTTATAATTTTAGAGCATAAAGCTCAGCAAAGCTATACCGCAAATCATCATTTAAATGCCTTTTCTGCAAAATGTGATTTATAGAATTTGCATCATAAGATAAAGGCTTAAAAAATGAATCTTAAAAGTCTGACATCGTATCCTATAGTAAATACCAATAAAAAAATTTACAATGGCCACAGGGGATCAATTATTCAGGGGCAGTACTCACAAAGTATGCTTTAAATTCAATTGTAATTTGAACTTGTAGTTTTTTGTCCTGTTCTTTTGAAATAAGTTCTTTTTATATTTCATTTAAATACTCGTCTACCACAATTCAAAATCATAGTTGAGATAGGTGAATTGTTTTTAAATCCATGCCTTTACCTTTACCTACCCATGGGGAAGCACCAATGTTTCCCAGTGACATTCCAGAAAGTACTGACACCATAAGACAATAATTCTGGGATCACATTACAGCCGAGAAAAAGCTGAATCATTACTGCTATAACATCATTACCAGAATTAATCTTTCTAGTAGCTCCAGAACAAACGACTGTAATTCAAAAGGTACTGAAGTTTCATGATATCTATGGGTAGGTATAGATGAAAATACCATATTATTCATATATTCTTTTTTCAGAATTTCTAACACTAGTAAGATATAATGTTATTCAAGTGCTATGAGACTGTTACCTTTCTCACAATTTCTGATCATAAATTAACATATCATAAGCATCACATGCAGGTTTATAGGCACCAGTTATTAAAAAATTATTATAATCAATGTTAAGAAAGCCACATTGCTACAATTTTCTCAGTAAAAATGACTATGAAAATGTACAGTTAGTAACAGAATTACCTTGCTGAAGTCAACAGTACTATTTTCTCTGCTTCCTCCACTTCCATTACCTTTAATTTCTCCACTTTTACTATTGTCCAAGTTTCCAGGTGCAGACTGTGGAGAGGCCAAAATACCTGTATTTAAGAACAAACAAATTCCAAACTAGTAAGGAGAAAATTCACTTTGTAACCTGAATCTGCTCATATCCTGAAAGTGATGGTTTATTAAAAGCAAATGTGCTAGGTTAAAAAAAAAAAAAGGTGCCAAGTGTTAGTACCATACCAGCAAGAGTAGATTAACATTTTAAGCAATAATGAAGCTATATATTTTAACATTTTAAATAATATAATTGGCATTTACAAAAATGGTGGCCTTTCGAAAAAAGAGAAAAAGTGAGTAGAAGGTAGAAGACCTGGGTCTGATCACCACTAGAAATACTTAGGGCATCCATTTTCAAGGTATCCAATAGACATGTGAACTCCACATCATTAAGTTAGCTTAATGATGTCTAGCACACTTACATCAATAACAATATAAAATTTCTGATAAAACCTAAATGTAACTCAGAAAATGTTAAGAGCTACGTCAACTAAACGTACACGAATTTTGCCATAATCATCCCTAATCTTAACAGTTTCCTCAAGAATTTTCATTCTCTTGTGTGAAATTTATGTGCTGCCTACTGTCATTATTCCTAAGAAATATGTTAAAACATAATAGTAATGTTTTTACTATTTTAGATACACGTTCTATTAAATTAGCTTATTTGTATTACAAATGATAGATATATGTTCATGCATTATGTATACTCATTTCAAGTAACACTCAGCAACAATTCACATAATAACATAAAAACACCCAGTAGAATATGATCAATCATTACCACTACGAATTTTGCATAAAGTTCAAATCTCAAAAATGTTTAAGTACTTAACACAGATTTCTACCATTAAATGTATCCAATTTTTTCAAAACACCCAAGACTTTTTAGTTCAAGAATACAGATTTAATATTACCCAAAACACTGAGTATCACAGGAGAAGATGCACTAGACAACTACAACAGTCTTTACTTTTAGTTTTAACTCTGCCACTCAAGACAATCTAGTGACCCACAGAAGTTCAATTAAATTGTTTGTAGTTAGATCCTATAAACTTTAAAGTTAATATTCGTAATTGAGTTCCAAAATTTTAAGCATATCAGATATATTCAATGCCTCTAAGGGAGTTTTCATTTTTACAGAATACAATATACACTAGTAACTTTAAGTCATTTGAGTTTACTGCTTAAACTTAGTGAAAGAAGACCTTTGTGATACCCACTTCTATGTTAAATATTTACGCTAGGATGTCACTCTGACCCAAAAATCTCAGTGTAAAAAGTATGCGCAATCCCCTTAGCCATGTGCTCATTCCCTAGACGTATTAAACAATTCTGAAATAAAAACTATTTCCTAAAACTTAACTAATTTATCACCATTTTAGCCTCTTCTTTGAACTTTGTCCCTACACTTCCATTATAGAGTCCATTCCTTTATTAAAATACATGCCCAAGTGGAAAAAAAAAGTGAACCAGTATTTTTCAGTGGTTTCCACCAACTCCCACACAAGAAAATGAAGAGTATCATTAAGGCCCTGGCAGCAACTGCAATGACCATCAACACACACACACTGCTAACTACTAAATGCATCCAACCTGCAAACGTGTAACCAAAAAAAAACATAGGCACAGCTTCCCAGAACAGTCCCAGGCACCAGATTTTGGGGAGAAGAGTGGAATGGGGAGAAGGCTCTGGGGGAAAACAAGGATACAGTAGAATGGGAAGAAGAAATAATATACAACTCAATACTGACAAAGCCAGAAGAGATGACGTGAAGTCATGGGCTCACCTGGTCATCTTGAACCTGTTAAAGTCAGCATGCCAGGCACACCTTAGAGATCCCACCATCGCCTTCTCCATGCAATCCTTCCTACTCTCAGCTAAGTTAAAGCTATTTCCTCAAAAGGTTAAGGAAGTATCCCTGCTCCTACAGTAAATTCCTACAGCTCAGAATTAAATGAGTAAATTCCCCAAAATTAAAACTATCATTAGCACAAATAACTCAGAAGGACTTTACTTGCTTTGAGCAAAAGAAAAAACAAATATGAGTATGTATACAATCAGTACTGGGATTTAAAAATCATACCCTGGTAAATCTATTATTGTGCCTTACATTCTTTTTCTTAAAATAGCAAAGCTACCTAGAGAAACAGAAATCAAAGATATCAGTTTTCTGTCATTAAAAGTTTGAAAGTAGAAGTATTTGGAGCAGTGGTTCTCATCTGGGGAAGATTCTGCCCCCCAGAGACATCTGGCAACGTCTAGAGACATCTTTGGTTGTCACCACTAGGGAGTGTACTGGCGGCTAGTGAGTGGAGGCCAAGGGTGCTGCTCAACATCCGACAACGCACAAGACATCCCCCACCACAAAGAAGTGTCCACCCCAAAAGGTCAATAGTGCCGAAGGTGAGACACACTGAGTCAGAAGACAGTTACAAACACTAAAAGTGAGTTACGTCTTTTACATAATTATTCTCCAAAAAATAACTACTGGGAAACACCACTTTCTTTTTTTCTTTTTACTACAGATATTCACAAATCATGACCCCGTGCCACAAAAATCTATGACATTAGTCTCTCAAAAATGATGCCAAGGCCACCTTCTTCATCAGACTTCAGGAAAACTTATAGAGTTTCCAGCTGCTCTAAGCAGCAAAGGTAACTAAGGCAAGGAATAATATAGAGTTGCCCCTATTATTGTAATTACATTCCTCCAATAAATGTCTTCTTAAACAGTAATTATGAGCTCTCCCTTTTCCTTAGAAATTCCCTCTTTTCCCTACGTTCTAATTTCTTTTCTTCAGAAAGGCTAATAAATCTCATGGCATACTTAATGGCAGAGGGGGAAATAATTTAATCATGTCCCTCAATTTTCAGTTAATTGCTCTTTTTATCCTCTTAACAACATGACCTAATAAGCCATTGTGAACCTGTACATCCCTTCCTTCCCATATAAAATTTATAGTCCCTTATCACTGGTAACATTGAAACTGGTAAAACAAGAACTGTCCAGTATTACTGACAGATATAGGTAAAAACAAATGCAAGGGGAAGTAACTTTGAAGTCATTTTTGTTCAAGAAAAGTAGTAAACCTTGCTAGTCCTTTTTAATTAAAATAAGAATGTTTGTTATTTCTAGATTTTTTTCTTTTGTTTAGTTACCTCATTATATAATACTCTATCTTTTCCACAGAGTATTAAAATTTACAATTAAATTCTATACTATAGATTTTGTTGTATGTGGATTTGGGTTCAAGTCCTTGCTCTGGTCATTTACGGTATAACCTTAACATCTCTAAGTCTTAATTTTCTTCATTTTACAAACAGCGATAACATGAACTCATCAAATTGTTAGACAAATTAGAAATATGATATTTGAAAAGTACACATCACTGTGTGTGACAACCCATGAAACAATGGTTACTATAAGTACTATCATAATTAATGTTACAATGATTTAACCACAAAACTTCTATTTTTTAACTTCTAAAAGTATCATCTTTTTTTGGCAACTACAATGAGCTTTGATTAAATGTATTTAGTATGTCTGGATACAGCCAATAAAGAGAAGGAGAGGCTGGTTGGTCATATACTGGTAGGAACACAGGATGTTTAGTCAGAGGACATGGGCTGTCACTTACTAGATATATGATCCAGGGGAATTTATTTAACTTAGCTGAGCTGAGCCTGAGTTTCTGAAAATAGGTATATCCACCCAACTTACACAAAATTTTATACACATCAAACAGGCTACTAACTATAAGCTACTATTGAAGCGTTACATATTATTCAGTGTTATGCAGAAATGTGATAATAATTATGTGATTAAAACCACTATAGTTAGTGTTCATATGTCACGTTGATGCTTAGCTGTCAGTAAAACATAGTCACTAAAGAATACTTTTTTAGGGCTTCCCTGGTGGCGCAGTGGTTGAGAGTCCGCCTGCAGATGCAGGGGACATGGGTTCGTGCCCCGGTCTGGGAAGATCCCACATGCCGCGGAGCGGCTGGGCCTGTGAGCCATGGCCGCTGAGCCTGCATGTCCCGAGCCTGTGCAGCGGGAGAGGCCACAACAGTGAGAGGCCCGCGTACCGCAAAATAAAAAAAAAAAGAATACTTCTTTATATGAATTGGGTAGAAAGATAAATATGTATAAATATACATATAATTAATATATAAGAGGAAAAGCCAAAATTATAATAATATATAATAACCCTTAAGTGAGTTACAAACCTTTTATGCACTAAGAAATAATTTTTCTAATTCACATAGAAATATATCCTAGCCACAACTATTGGAACTCTAGTCCTGAAAATTTCAAGGTGAATTAGGATTAAAAATAGATATGGCATTAAATAAAGGACAAGTAAAGTCTATGCCAAATTATAAAGCTAGTCTTGAAATAATGATGATCCCAGGAGACAAAATGAGAAAAAGAACATTCAATTCTATTTTTTGTTAGGAAGGTTAAAACATACTGCATTCCTTGAACAAAAGCACCAAATAGTAGATAAAAGGCATATCACCTCATTTTACTTTATGTAAAACATGTGTTCATTCACCTTATGGAATGAAATGCACAAGAAGAGCCACCATTTTTTTAATCATGGCAAATTAAAAGATTACTTGTAAGAATGTCTACATTTTTTGAACCATTCAAATGCACTGACCTGTAAAATCTCAGTGAAATTTTTTGAAAAAAAAATTAAATTATGTGTAGTCTTATTTGGAGTCTTTTTAAAATTTTAAATAATTCTATCCTTCTCTGTAATATACTATAAAGAAAAAAACATGCAGAAGTCAAAATAAATTATAAGCATTATCTATGTATGCTGCTAAAGCTATGTGCTTGAAAGGCATTCCAAGTGCAAGTGATCTAGAGGCAGAAAGCACCACACATGGAGGACTTTGAATAGTTGCCTGAAGTTATGTCAACATTTTCCTCATTCTTCTGCTCCTGGCCTCGCAGTGCTTCTAAGTCTTCCTCAGGCGGATGAATTACTACTGTGGGAATATCGTCACTGGCAGGTGAAACCAGTAGCTCTGGGGCCTGAAGCTGCCTCTGCTGGGAACTTCTGGAGTTCAGGCGACTGAGCCTAGGGCTGGAAGGAGGACTGTTCTGAGGGGTAGGTACTGGGGTTGTACACTTCGAGCCTGCAGGGGTTCCAGCTCTCGAAGAAGGAAGAAGATGACTGAGAAGAAGAGATAAAGGTGATTCTCCTCTCAATGAAAGGTTTGAGGCAGACAGACCTGTTCGCAAAGAGTGGCGGGAGGCTGAAAGGCCTTCCCCTGAGATAAAACAAATAAATGTAAAGTGATGAAGTTCACTGCAGAAGACAAATGAGACACAAAATATCAATTTACACCATAAACTGCAAGGTTTAAAAAAGATCCAAAATTTCAAATTCATGCTATCAGGGTTAGTATAACAATCAGATTTTTAAATATTAGAAAATCACTGAAAAATGCCTTAAACTGTAATTAGTTCTCTGAAGGTGTATCCAAAAATCAAAACAAAAAATAAAAAACAATGCTAATGATAGATGGTCGGGGACGATATTCTGTTAGTAATGAGAATGTCCAATAGTGTGGCTTTAAAATTAAAGAATAATATCAATGGAAAGCTGCTGCTTAAAAAAATGATAAATAGCAAATCAGAATATAACACAAAAATAATCTAAGAAATAAAACCCAAAACAAAACTTAACAGCACTGATATTTAGTGCATTTTATCTACATTGCACCGAACCACTACATATTCTCTTATAAGAAAAGTCCACATTAATGGTATCTAATAATTCTTAACTTAAAGGTGATATCAATAACATTAAGCCAATAGGGCATCACCTACTGATAGCACTCTCAAGTAAAATTTAAAAACATAAGACATGTTATAGGAATTTTTTTTTTCAAAAGAGAAACGTCAATTTTAAAAGATACATATTCTTGAGCTCATTATCTGATATTAATAAATGCCCTAAAATATGCTTACATTTCTAAGGCAGCAGATAAATTAAAACAAATACATACAATCTCTAACTTAACTAGCTAAGAATAAAGTATTTCTTACCAACAAGAGTGATGAGGAAGTTAAGTCTACAGTATTTCAAAACGTCAGGTATAGTTATACTTCAAAAACTTGTTTATTCTAATTAAGTATGGCTTAATGGAATAACATTGTTTTTTCAGGAAAAGCATGAGCAATATAACAACCCCACATGATCTAAGTAATCAAAGCTACATGCTCAAGAGATCCCAGAAATATTAAAAATATGAACTTTTAATCCATAAACCACCACTATTTAGTTAAAAAATAAGCTACATGCAGAAAAAATTGTTAAATTACAACTATAACAAAATAATGAAATGCCCATGCTAAAATGGCATCTAAAAGAAAATAGGCGTTGTCTTATGATTAAAAGGAATCAACTGACAATTGGAGAATAATCAGGAACCACTGCATATGGGGAAGAAAGATTTAATATGGTCTCTCTAGGCAAACAAATTCACTTCACTGAAGTAGAGCATATGCAATACATGGAAAGGTGAAAAAAAGACATGACATAGATGGCTTGCTTTCAGATTGAACTTAGGTCCATAAGAGATTTCTTTCATTCTTAAGGTTCCTTGAATATAGAAAGGCACAATTTTAAATAGATTAAAGAGTTTTATTGGTCAAATGCTCAGAAGAAAATGGACTTAATTATCTTACACTGAGCTGCAAACGATGACTAAGTACTGTCAACTTTAAACATGTTATATCCTACCACCTGTGACTGTGTGCTTGTAGAACAGTTAAAAGCCATACTCTTTTCAGAGACAGAAAAGATGAGCAGAAGGATTTGTGGCCCATCCTCCACTCCTCTTCACTGTAAGTCTCACAAGCCTTGGGTAATGGTAGCAACTAGAGGCAGCAGTGACCCTCAAAACCAGCTCCAATTCTTTGCAACTGGATTTTTCCAGTCACTGTCATCAGAGCATCTTTGAGACCCAAAATAGAACCCCAGTGATAGCATGCCAGCCTTAAGACAGTGACAGAGGTAAATGGCTACAAAAACACATTCTCCCCATGTCCCACATAACCCATGCTAGACCGTGAATGAGAGGGGAGAGCAGCAGTGTGTGGGTCTGTGCCATTCTCAATGGCTTGAAAAAATCAACTGCATCATCCCTAGCATAAAACAGGAACAAGCACAAAAACCTTTCACCAATTATGTAAATAAAAAGCAGTGAAATCAGCAGACCAACCCCAAAATACTTGCTTATGCCTAGCAAGTAAAGTATACTCAGGAGAAAAAAAAAAAATCTCCAGGAAAAATCTAATATTAAAGGCCCAAACACAAGACTTAAAATTTTCAAAAGATTAAATTTATAGATAATAATTTATGGCTCTTTTATCAAATATACAAGAATTCTTCAGCAGAAACAAAAAAGCAAGAAGGAGAGTAATTCAGGGTTACGTATAGTGTAGTGTTTAAATATTACCAATACTTATCCCATTTTAACAGAGTAAATGCTTAATTTTTTCATCTAAGTAATTTCTACAGATAATTCTGTCACGCTGTAAAGACATTTTAGAAATGAAATCTTTAAATGCACAAATTATTATTTTAAAGAGAATTAAAAAGATAAAGGCCTATGTAATTATCTAGAAAAAATATGTTTCTTTTCCTGAATGCTAATTGTAACACACTGGAATGCCATTAGTGTAGACGTGTTAGCAAAAAAGGAATGCCACAACTTATCTCACCATTCCTTTCAAGCAAGTGAGGGTCAGAATGTTTCTTGCCTATATCTGCAAAAGATCGAACAAGGGGAATCCGGCTGGTGAACCTTTTCTCATTCTGATGATGGTGCCTCTTCAGAAGGGCTTCTCTGACATTCTCTCTTATGGACTCGTCCAACTGGCCAGAGGCGATCATGTTGTCCAATACCATATCTAGGCAAAGAAAAAATACATAGATAACAATCATTTTTATTAAATAAACTAATACTTGGATGACTATAACACAGAATAAATCTTAAGTGAAATCTTACCAGAAAAATAAGACTCTTAAATAGCTCTAGAAGGTATCATTCTCTTCTAATATTGAACAATGGATGCATAAAGATAAATATGAACATTATCCAACAAAAATGAACATATTAATAGAGACTCTTATTTTAATAAATACTAGTATTTATTGAAAAGCTACTGTTATTCACCAATAGCCTTCCTATATAGTTGAAGGTGCTTTACTGATGATACAATAAATTCTATTAAAATGGATATTCAAATATTGGCTTCCTAAGAAGTGAAGGTATTTTCTTGCTTCACCTCATACTTTTCCCCAAAACTGTAGATGAGTATCTGTACTCATTCATTCAATCATTAACTATTTACTGAGTACCTGTTACGTGTTGGGAATATAGCAATTAACTAAGCAGATCAAGTTTCTGCTCTCACTCATCCACAGGTAGAAAAACCAGTGAGTAACTAAATAGATAAAATAAGAAGTAATAAGTTTTAGAAAGATGACTATATCAGGCTGTGAGGGAGGTGTGGGAAATGGGGAGATTGATGGCAATGACATTTTATACATTACTGCGGTGCCTGGACTATTTTTTTTTTTTTTTTTTTTTTTTGCAGTACGTGGGCCTCTCACTGCCGTGGCCTCCCCCGTTGCGGAGCACAGGCTCCGGACGCACAGGCTCAGCAGCCATGGCTCACGGGCCCAGCCGCTCCGCGGCATGAGGGATCCTCCTGGACCGGGGCACGAACCCGTGTCCCCTGCATCGGCAGGCGGACTCCCAACCACTGCGCCACCAGGGAAGTCCTGGACTATTTTTAATTTATAAAGGACATATAAATATTTTTTAAAAGTGGCAGTAACTTGATATAAAACAGTCAGGCTTTCAAATCTATGATAAGGTTCCTCTGAGAGAAAATTAGATCAACCTAGCAGGTAAACTCTTAACAGCAACACCATGACTACAGGCTACCATACAAATGAACACTGGATTATACATTTACTAAAATATTATATTGTATTACGTGATCATTAAAAGCCAAAGTAAGACATATTGAATATGTCTGAATTCAATATTCCTAATCCTACTCAGTTTTTCAGTCATTTATATAGAACAAGAAAGGACTTCCATAACTTAAAGATTTGCAGCACAAGGTCAAATCTATCAATCTGGTAATATCAACATACTGGTATTTCTAGCCTGAGAAATTCTAATAAATTTATGGTCCTCTTGAAGATCAAATACAATAGTTTTTTGTTTTTATATTGGACAATCTATAATGGTAGTCACACTATCAAATTTATTACTATTGAACTTGATACTGGTTTTGAGCAACTTCAGTTAATGACCAAATAGCTTTATCACAGCTATCTTTTCCTTCTTTCTACCTCCACAGTATCCTTCAATTTTCTCTCCTTTGTTTCCATTGCTACTACCTACCAGACATCAGATCGTCATCACTTCTTGCTTAGACATTCCAAGAGAATAAATGACCTCCTTGCTTCTAATCTCTTCTTATCCAAAGCCACCCTACCTCTTCTTGCCAGAATGATATCCCTGACACACATCGAGATCATACTATTCTCCAACTTAAAAATCACTGAGAGCCAAAATGCCTACCAAATAAAATCCAATTTCTTAACCCAGTAATTCAAGGCTAGTCACAATCCACCTCTAATTTATTTTTCTATCATATCTCAAGAAATCTGTATACTCACAGATAATTGACTTTTCTGAGATTCATAGCTGTCTATACTTTCTAGACTTTTCTTCCTTCTCTTCCTCCTCCTTAGAATACTTTCTTTTCTCTTGCACCACCCTGCTCCCTATCGCCATGTGTTCAAATTCTATGGATAAGTTGAATAGTTAATGTACTCTCTGTATCTTCCCCAGATACCTTGGTCCAAAAAACAAAGAAACAAAAAGCTCCTTCCTCTGCATTTCCAGAGAACAGACTCCATATCTTGCTTATGGCACTAGTCACTTTCTTCTTGATAACTGTAGTTACATCTCTCTAATTTAATCTTTTAGACTCCAAACTTATCAAAGACAAAAAGGGTTATTTATATGTCTACTCCTCATACTGCCCTGCACAGAATGGAAGCTCAACATGTAACTGTCAAATCAATGGTCTAAAATTCCACTTTATTTTCCTTATTTAAGTATCTCTAACTTCAATACAATTTAACTATAAAGAAGTCACTTTGCTATCACCTGCTATTTCATCAAGAGTGCCTGCTCTCATATCCAGCATGACTGTTCCATTTAGGATGCAACTTCTCAGTTCAAAAAGACTGTGCAAAGAGAGGGTCGCCACGTAAGGCTTACTCCACCGGTCACCACCGTCTTCAACATCCTCTTCAAATTTCAGCCATCTGAAATGTATAATGTATAACAATATTTTACAAATAATGATTCCATCTGTTTATTTTAATATGATAAACATAAGCTTTTTCTTTTAAACAGAAACAAAGATCACCACCACCAAAACAAAATTTCGCTACAAACACATTTTTACAAATTAGGCTAATGGTCTATAATGTTGATAGGCACAAGTTACCTTTGTAGTTCCTCTTTCTATTCTAGCTATCACTGTAGTAAGTTTACAGAAACAAACTCTGGAATTTCAGTTTCAGCTTCCAATCTTATTTTAAACTTTAAATATGCAAGACATTGATTTTTCAAACTTGTTTCCTCTAATTAAAGACATTAAAATCTACAGTAACATATTTCCTTTTCTTATATTATAGTATTAAGAATTATTTAAGGAAACAAATTTTGAGAATAAAGATAAAATTTCCAAACAGAAGGAAATTCTCTACTCATTGTGTTAAAGTACTGGATGTCTCAATTTCAATCTTATATTCTCATTACAAAAAGAAACCAAGTAAAGGCAGTTAAAAACTGAGAGAGTATCATCACCTGGCAGTTTCTTTCCATTCATACTCTTCTCCATCTCTGTAGCACAGCTCATCCATTTCCGTGAAGAGATCATGGGGAATGTGTTCTTCATCATCATCTTCGGTACCCAGAATGAACTGGACTCTCTGGGATGGTGTGTCTTGACAAAATCAGAATTTAAAAATATACACTCAAAATTTTCCTCAATTAATACAAAGGTAAATTCAAAATTTTGAAAATGAAATGCTTTTCTTATAAATATATTCCATCAGAACAAATTTCTTTTCATTATTATTAAAATACTATAATTCTGGAAGGAAACAAGGACCAACAATCTAGAACAAAAGAATTTCACAGAAAGATCACCTCCACAGATTAAAAAGAAAAATTATATGTTAAAGTCACATTAATCTTTAACAAACCAATGTAAATCAAACAAATAACAGTAAGCAACATCCAAAACCAAGAAAACACTATGCATGAGACAGGACCTTTTCCTCACCAAAAATAGATGGAAATGTTAGATAATACAGAACATTTCAAATATTTAATTAATATGTAGTTAAGTTCAAGAGTAAAAAAAGAAATCCCCAAGTTCAAAAAACAGGATGAGAAAACTCAAAACTAACTTTTCCTACTATCATGGAGAAGGCAAAAGTCTGTCAGCTGAGGTTAGGGAGGTAGACAGGTCACTGCTGCTCATGACATCTGAGTTTTAAACTACTTGTGTGGTACAGGATCCCCAAACAGAGAAATTAGCGTACATTCTAGTCCAGGACAGTTGAAAGCCCCAGGGGTCCCAGAATAAACACTGAAGCATACAACAAGCATCAATTAAAAACAAAATCAAATTCTTCCAAATATAATAGAGGAGGTCAAACACAAAATTTACATCTAGGTAAACAAACCTCCAGGAACTTATAGCTGCAAGAGGGATATTAAAACAGGTTAAAAAGTAAATTAGAAGGACTTCCTTGGTGGCACAGTGGTTAAGAATCCACCTGCCAACGCAAGGGACACAGGTTCAAGCCCTGGTCCTGGAAGATCCCACATGCCACGGAGCAACTGTGCCCGTGCGCCACAACTACTGAGCCTGTGCTCTAGAGCCCGCGTGCCACAACTATTGAACCCCACGCACCTAGAGCCTGTGCTCCACAATAAGAGAAGCCACCGCAATGAGAAGCCTGTGCACCGCAACAGAGTAGCCTCCGCTCGCCGCAATTAGAGAAAGCCCGCGTGCAGCAACGAAGACCCAACACAGCCAAAAATAAATAAATAAATTTATTGGAAAAAAAAGATTAGAAATAAAATTGTTAAAGGAAAAGACAGAAATAAGGAGGAGGTTACACAGAATGCATCAATGACAAATAAGACAAAACACGCAAGGTTAAGAGATATAGAAAACAGAATAAAAAGGTCGCACAAGAAAAACTCCAGAAAGAGGAAAAACGGGAAGAGGCAGTATGAAAAACATATCTGAAACTTGTCCAGTATGTACACGACATGGGTCTTCATAATGAAGGAATACTCTAAGACCAATGCAGGACAAACAAAAACACAATGTAACTGAACTTCCTAATATTTGAACCTTTCAACAATTAGGTCTTGCACATCTTTTGTGAAATTCATCCCCAAGTAATACTTCTGGTGCTATTGTGGTGGTGTTGTTTTTTTTTTTGAGGTACACGGGCCTCTCACTGTTGTGGCCTCTCCCGCTGCGGAGCACAGGCTCCAGACGCGCAGGCTCAGCGGCCATGGCTCACGGGCGCAGCCGCTCCGCGGCATGTGGGATCCTCCCGGACCGGGGCACAAACCCGTGTCCCCTGCACCGGCAGGCGGACTCCCAACCACTGCGCCACCAGGGAAGCCCTATTGTGTTGTTTTTTATTTCAGTTTCTGATTGCTCATTGCTACTATATAGAAATACAGTTGATTTCTGTACACTGATTTTGTATCCTGTAACCTTGTTAAACTCACTCAGTTCTGTAGTTTTGTAGATTGCTTAGGATTTGCTACACATATGATTCTGTAACTGTGAATAAAAACAATTTTACTTCATTTACTTTCTGGATGCATTTCATTTCTTTCTTGCCTTATTACACTGGCTACGTGTGTCAGTACCATGTTGTACAGAAGCAGTGAGAGAAGACATCCTTGCCTTTTCCCAATTCATAGGGAGAAAACATTCAGTCTTTCACCAGCATTTCTAAATGCTCTATATCACACTGAAGAAGTTTTCTAATATTCCTAGTTTGCAAGGAGATAAAATTCTAGAATAGAATTTAGAAAATTTCTAAATAAATAGAATTTGTTAGATGTAGATAAATAGAATTTATCTAAAGACAGTTTTAACTCCTAGCAAACAAGGGGGGTGGAATTTTGTCAAAGGCTTTTTCTGTCTTATTGATATGATTATATGGGTTTTTCTCCTTTATACTATTAATATGTTTATTTACACTGATAGATGTTTAAATTTTAAACCAACCCTGCATTTCCACTTATCGTATTAATTTCCTATTGCTGCTATTACAAATTTCCACAAACGTGGTGGCTTAAATAACACAAATTTATTCTCTTACAGTTCTGGAGACCATAAGTCCAAAATGAATTTTACACAGGGCTAAAAAATCATGAGCTGGTTCTTTCTGGAGGCTCTAGGGGAAAATCCATTTCCTTACCTTTTCTAGCTTCTGGAGGCTGCCTACATTCCTTAGGTCTGGATGCCTCCTCATTCCATCACTATAACTACTGTCTCCTCTCTGACCTTCTGACTCCTTGTGATGAATCTGGCCCATCTGCATTAATCCAGCATAATCCCCACTTCTCAAAATCCTTTAACTTAGTCACATCTACAGATGCACTTTTGCCAAATAAGGTTAACATTCACAGGTTCCAGACAGTAGGAATATGGACACTGTAGGGGCCACTATTCAGACTACCACCATCATGATGTATTATCCCTCTTAAGTATTGCTGGATTAGATATGCTTTTATTTTGTTAAGGATTTCTGAATCTATATTCATGAGAAATAATTAGTGTGTAGTTTTATTCTATTGTAACATCTTCATCAGGTTTTGGTATCAGGGAAATGCTAGATTCACAATATGAATGGGAAAGTGTTCCCTCATCTTCAATTTTCTAGCAGAGTCTGTGTTATTTCTTTCTTATATGTTTGATGCCATTTGGGAGTAAATTTCCATTGTGGGAATGCTTTAGACTACAAATTCAATTTCCTTTTATACATGTAGGATAATCCAAGTTATCCATTTCTGCTTAACAGCATGTATTCCTAAGAAACTTCCCCACTTAATCTGAAGTATCAATTTTGTTGGCATAAAATCATTCATAATATTCCCTCCTTATTCTTTAATATGTAGAATCTGTACTGAAAATTTCTGGTGCTGGTCATTTGTATCTTTTCTTCCCTTACCTGATCAGTTTGGCTATTTAGATTTCTCAATTTTATTGATCTTTTCAAAGAACCAGATTGCAGTCTGACAGATTTTTGCTACTACTGGTCTGATTTTTATTTTATTCATTTCTGCTTTCATTTTTATTGTTTCCTTTCTTTTGTTTATTTAGGCTTAATTTGCTCTATTTTTTCCTTCAATTTCTTAAGTTACAAGCTTAAATCATTGATTAGGTCTTTCTTGTTCTGCGTTTTTTAAATTAACCTCTTTATTTAAATTTATTTGTTTGCACTGGGTCTTAGTTGCAACAGGTAGGCTCCTCAGTTGTGGCATGCGAACTCCCGAATTCCCACCTGCGGCATGCATGTGAAGTCCAGTTCCTGGACCAGGGATCGAACCTGGGCCCCCTTCACTGGGAGCACGGAGTATCTACCACTGTGCCACCAGGGAAGTCCCTTCTTTTCTAGTATAAAAACTAAATGCTATACGTTTTTCTCTAAGCACTGCTTTAGCAATATCTAACAAATTCTAATATGTAGGCAGTCCTCACTTTGCACAGTACCATGCTAAATGAAACCTGTGCGTGTCAGAACTGTGTCCTCACTTTGCAAGATTTTCTCTCAATTTTCTGCCTGTACCGTGTTTTCGTTTTCTTGAGTTCAACATATTTTCTAATTTCTGATGTGACTGCATCTTTAACCCATGGGTTACTGAGAAACTTCGTGCTTAATTTCCAAATATCTGGGCATTTTTCATAATATCTTTTTAGTTTAATTCTATTTGTGGTCAGAGAATACACTTCCAGTCTTTTTAAATGTATTAAGACTTGCTTTATGGTCTAGAATATGATCTTGGTTAAATCTTCAATATGCAATTGTAAAGAATGTGTATTCTGCTGTGGTTGGGTGAAATGTTCTATGCATGTGACTATCAATCTGACTTACAGTGTGTTATTTAGGTCTTCTATATCCTTACTGATTTTTTGATAACTTGCTCTATCCATTACTGAGAAAGGAGAGTTGCAATCTCCAGCTATACTTGTGGATTTCTCTCTTCCTCTTTTCAATTTTTTCAGTTTTTGTTTCATGGATTTTGAAGCCGTTGTTATATACATCTAGGACTGTTATGTCTTGGTTTCAGCAGTTTAATTTTTATGTAACTTTGTGCAGTTTTTCTTCATGTTTCTTCTCCTTGCGTTTTGCTGAACTCCTTGGACCTGTGAGTTCAGACTTTTTATTAATTTTGGAAATTTTTCTGGCACTCCAATTATACATATGATAGACTACCTGATACTGTCCAACAAATTACTGATGCTGTTTATTGGTCTTCAGCCTTTTTTTGTTTCATTTTTATTAGTTTCTATCACAATATCTTCAAAAGTCACTTATCTTTTTTATTCTGTAATTTCAACTCATCTGTTAATCTTATCTAGCGTAATACTCATTTGAGATATTGCATTTTTCATCTGTATAAGTTCCATGTGGGACTTTCATATATTTTCAGCCTCTCTCTTCTTGAACATATAAAGCATATTTATTATATTGCTTTAACATGCTTGTTTTCGAAATCCATTAACTTTGTGATTTCTGGATCTGTTTTTTTTTAACATCTTTATTAGAGTATAATTGCTTTAAAATGGTGTGTTAGTTTCCACTTTATAACAAAGTGAGTCAGTTATACATATACATATGTCCCCATATTTCTTCCCTCTTGTGTCTCCCTCCCTCCCACCGTCTCTATCCCACCCATCTAGGTGGTCACAAAGCACTGAGCTGATCTCCCTCTGCTATGCAGCTGCTTCCCACTAGCTATCTATTTTATGTTAGGTAGTGTATATATGTCCATGCCACTCTCTCACTTTGTCCCAGCTTACCCTTCCCCTCCCCATATCCTCAAGTCCACTCTCTAGTAGGTCTGTGTCTTTATTCCCGTCTTGCCTGAAGGTTTTTAATAATCATTTTTTTAAAGATTCCATATATATGTGTTAGCATATGGTATTTTTTTTCCTCTTTCTGACTTACTTCACTCTGTATGACAGCCTCTAGATTAATCCACGTCTAAACAAATGACAATTTCGTTCCTTTTAATGGCTGAGTAATATTCCATTGTATATATGTACCACAACTTCTTTATCCATTCGTCTGTCGATGGGCATTTAGGTTGCTTCCATGATCTGGCTATTGTAAATAGTGCTGCAATGAACATTGGGGTGCATGTGTCTTTTTGAATTATGGTTTTCTCTGGGTATATGCCCAGTAGTGAGATTGCTGCATCATATGGTAATTCTATTTTTAGTTTTTTAAGGAACCTCCACAGTGGCTGTATCAATTTACACTCCCACCGACAGTGCAAGAGGATTCCCTTTTCTCCACACCCTCTCCAGCATTTGTTGTTTGTAGATTTTCTGATGATGCCCATTCTAACTGGTGTGAGGTGATACCTCATTGTAGTTTTGATTTGCATTTCTCTAATAATTAGTGATGTAGAGCAGCTTTCCATGTGCTTCTTGGCCATCTGTATGTCTTCCTTGGAGAAATATCTATTTAGGTCTTCTGCCCACTTTTTGATTGCATTGTTTCTTTAATAGAGCTGCATGAGCTGTTTATATATTTTGGAGATTAATCCTTTGTCCATTGATTCGTTTGCAAATATTTTCTCCCATTCTGAGGGTTCTTTCTTCATCTTGTTTATGGTTTCCTTTGCTGTGCAAAAGCTGTGAAGTTTCATGAGGTCCCATTTGTTTATTTTTGTTTTCATTTCCATTACTGTAGGAGGTGGATCAAAAAAGATCTTGCTGTGATTTATGTCAAAGAGTGTTCTTCCTATGTTTTGCTCTAAGAGTTTTATAGTGTCCGGTCTTACATTTAGGTCTCGAATCCATTTTGAGTTTATTTTTATTGTTAGGGAGGGTTCTAATTTCATTCTTTTATATGTAGCTGTCCAGTTTTCCCAGCACCACTTATTGAAGAGACTGTCTTTTCTCCATTGTATATCTCTGCCTCCTTTGTCATAGATTACTTGACCATAGGTGCGTGGGTTTATCTCTGGGCTCTGCATCTTGTTCCATTGATCTACGTTTCGTTTTTGTGCCAGTACCATATTGTCTTGATGACTGTAGCTTTGTAGTATAGTCTAAAGTCAGGGAGTCTGATTCCTCCAGCTCCGTTTTTTTCCTTCAAGGTTGCTTTGGCTATTAAGGGACTTTTGCATCTCCATACAAATTTTAAGATTTTTAGTTCTACTTCTATAAAAAATGCCATTGGTAATTTGATAGGGATTGCATTGAATCTGTAGATGGCTTTGGGTAGTATAGTCATTTTCACAATATTGATTATTCCAATCCAGACACATGGTAATGTCTCTCCAACTGTTTGTATCGTCTTTAATTTCTTTCATCAGTGTCTTATACTTTTCTGCATACAGGTCTTTTGTCTCCCTAGCTGGTTTAATGCCTGGTGTTTTATTCTTTTTGTTGCAATGGTAAATTGAAAGAGAAATTATGGAAACAATTCCGATTTTTCATCATTAGTGTATAGGAATACAAGAGATTTCTGTGCATTAATTTTGGACCCTGCAACTTTACCAAATTCATTGATTATAGTAGTTTTCTGGAGGCATTTTTAGGATTCTCTATGTATAGTATCATGTCATCTGAAAACAGTGACAGTTTTACTTCTTCCTTTCCAATTTGTATTCCTTTTATTTCTTTTTTTTTCTGATTGCCGTGGGTAGGACTTCTAAATCTATGTTGAATAATAGTGGTGAGAGTGGACATCCTTGTCTCGTTCCTGATCTTAGAGGAAATGCTTTCAGTTTTTCACCATTGAGCAGGATGTTGGCTGTGGCTTTGTCGTATATGGCCTTTGTATGTTGAGGCAGGTTCCCTCTATGCCCACCTTCTGGAGTTTTTATCATAAATTTGTGCTGAATTTTGTCAAAAGCTTTTTCCACATCTGTTGAAATGATCATATGGTTTTTATTCTTCAATTTGTTAATATGGTGTATCACATTGACTGATTTGCATATATTGAAGAATCCTTGCATCACTGGGATAAATCCCACTTGATCATGTTGTATGATCCATTTAATGTGTTGTTGGATTCTGTTTGCTAGTATTTTGTTGAGGATTTTGCATCTATACTCATCAGTAATATTGGTCTGTAATTTTTCTTTTTTAGTGGTACCTTTGTCTGGTTTTGGTATCAGGGTGATGGTGGTCTCATAGAATGAGTTTGGGAGTGTTCCTTCCTCTGCAATTTTGTGGAAGAGTTTGACAAGGACGGGTGTTAGCTCTTCTCTCAATGTTTGATAGAATTCACCTGTGAAGCCATCTGGTCCAGGACTTTTGTTTCTTGGAAGATTTTTAATCACAGTTTCAATTTCATTACTTGTGACTGGTCTGGTCATATTTTCTGTTTCTTCCTGGCTCAGTCTTGGAAGGTTATACCTTTCTGAGAATTTGTCAATTTCTTCCAGGTTATCCATTTTTTTGGCACAGAGTTGCTAGTAGTAGTCTCTTAGGATGCTTTGTATTTCTGCGGTGTCTGTTGTAACTTCTCCTTTACATTTCTAATTTTATTGATGAGTCCTCTCCCTCTTTTTTATTGAGTCTGGCTAAAGGTTTATCAATTTTGTTTATCTTCTCAAAGAACCAGGCTTTAGTTTTATTGATCTTTGCTATTGCTTTCTTTGTTTCTAGTTCATTTATTTCTGCTCTGCTCTTTGTGATTTCTTTCCTTCTACTAACTTTGGGTTTTGTTTCTCCTTCTTTCTCTAGTTCCTTTAGGTGTAAGGTTAGATTGTTTACTTGAGATTTTTCTTGTTTCTTGAGGTAACGTTGTATTCCTATAAACTTCTCTCTTAGAACTGCTTTCGCAGCATCCCATAGGTTTTGGATCGTCGTGTTTCCATTGTCATTTGTCTCTAGGTATTTTTTGATTTCCTCTTTATTTCTTCAGTGCTCTCTTGGTTGTTTAGAAACGTATTGTCTAGCCTCCATGTGTTTGTGTTTTTTACGCTTTTCTTCCCGTAATTTGCTTCTAATCTCATAGCGTTGTGGTCAGAAAAGATGCTTGATATGATTTCAATTTTCTTAAACTCACTGAGGACTGATTTGTGAACCAAGATGTGATCTATCCTGGAGAATGTTCTGTGTGCACTTGAGAAGAAAGTGTAATCTGCTGTTTTGGGATGGAATGTCCTATAAATATCAATTAAATCTATCTGGTCTATTGTGTCATTTAAAGCTTCTGCTTCCTTATTTATTTTCATTTTGGATGATCTGTCCATTGGTGTTAAGTGAGGTGTTAAAGTCCCCCACTATTATTGTGTTACTGTCAATTTCCTCTTTTATAGCTGTTAGCAGTTGCCTTATGTATTGAGGTGCTCCTATGTTGGGTGCATATATATTTATAATCGTTATATCTTCTTCTTGGATTGATCCCTTGATCATTATGTAGTGTCCTTCCTTGTCTCTTGTAACATTCTTTATTTTAAAGCCTATTTTATCTGATATGAGTATTGCTACTCCAGCTTTCTTCTGATTTCCATTTGCATGGAATATCTTTTTTCATCCCCTCACTTTCATTCTGAATGTGTCCCTAGCTCTGAAGTGGGTCACTTGTACACAGCATATATGTGGGTCTTTTTTTTTGTATCCATTCAGCAAGCCTGTGTCTTTTGGTTGGAGCATTTAATCCATTACGTTTAAGGTAATTATCGATATGTATGTTCCTGTGAACATTTTCTTAATTGTTTTGGGTTTGTTTTTGTAGGTCCTTTTCCTCTCTTGTGTTTCCACTTAGAGAAGTTCCTTTAGCATTTGTTGTAGAGCTGGTTTGGTGGTGCTGAATTCTCTTAACGGTTTGCTTCTCTGTAAAGCTTTTGATTTCTCTATCGAAACTGAATGAGATCCTTGCCGGGTAGAGTAATCTTGGTTGTAGGTTCTTCTGTTTCATCACTTTAAGTATATAATGCCACTCCCTTCTGGCTTGTAGAGTTTCTGCTGAGAAATAATCTGTTAACCTTATGGGAGTTCCCTTGTATGTTATTTTTCGTTTTTCCCTTGCTGCTTTCAATAACTTTTCTTCGTCTTTAATTTTTGCCAATATGATTATTATGTGTCTCAGCATGTTTCTCCTTGGGTTTATCCTGTATGGGACTCGCTGCGCTTCCTGGACTTGGGTGGCTATTTCCTTTCCCATGTTAGGGAAGTTTTCAACTATAATCTCTTCAAATATTTTCTCTGGTCCTTTCTCTCTCTCTTCTCCTTCTGGGACCCCTATAATGCAAATGTTGTTTTATTTAATGTTGCCCCAGAGGTCTCTTAGGCTGTCTTCACTTCTTTTCATTCTTTTTTCTTTACTCTCTTCCACAGCAGTGAATTCCAGCATTTTGTCTTCCAGGTCACTTATCCGTTCTTCTACCTCAGTTATTCTGCTATTGATTCCTTCTAGTGTAGTTTTCACTTCAGTTATTTTATTGTTCATCTCTGTTTGTTCTTTAATTCTTCTAGGTCTTCGTTTAACATTTCTTGCATCTTTTCAATTTTTGCCTCCTTTCTTTTCTGAGGTCCTGGATCATCTTCACTATCATTATTCTGAATTCTTTTTCTGGAAGGCTGCCTGTCTCCACTTCATTTAGTTATTTTTTCTGGGGTTTTATCTTGTTCCTTCATCTGGTACATAGCCCTCTGCCTTTTTGTCTTGTCTATCTTTCTGTGAATGTGGTTTTTGTTCTACAGGCTGCAGGATTGTAGTTCTTGCTTCTGCTGTCTACCCTCTGGTGGATGAGGCTAAACGATTGATGGGAGGGACTGGTGGTGGGTAGAGCTGACTGTTGCTCTGGTGGGCGGAGCTCAGTAAAACTTTAATCCACTTGACTTGATGGGTGGGGCTGGGTTCACCACCTGTTCATTGTTTGGCCTGAGGCAACCCAACACTGGAGCCTACTTGGGCTCTTTGGTGGGGCTAATGACAGACTCTGGGAGGGCTCATGCCAAGGAGTACTTCCCAGAACTTCTACTGTCAGTGTCCTTGTCCCCACGGTGAGCCACAGCCCCCCTTCCCTGCCTCTGCAGGAGATCCTCCATCGCCAGCAAGTAGGTCTGGTTCACTCTCCCCTGGGGTCACTGCTCCTTCCCCTGGGTCCCGATGCACACAGTACTTTGTGTGTGCCCTCCAAGGGTGCAGTCTCTGTTTCCCCCAGTCCTGTCAAAGTCCTGCAGTCAATTCCCACTAGGCTTCAAATTCTGATTCTCTAGGAATTCCTCCTCCTGTTGCCAGACCCATAGGTTGGGAAGCCTAACATGAGGCTCAGAACCTTCACTCCAGTGGGTGGACTTCTGTGGTATAAGTGTTCTCCACTCTGTGAGTCACCCACCCACCAGTTATGGGACTTGATTTTACTGTGATTGCACCCGTCCTACCGTCTCATTGTGGCTTCTCCTTTGTCTTTGGATGTGGGATATCTTTTTTGGTGAGTTCCAGTGTCTTCCTGTCAATGATTGTCCAGCAGCCAGTTGTGATTCTGGTGTTCTCCCAAGAGGGAGTGAGAGTACGTCCTTCTACTCTGCCACCTTGATTCCCCCCCTACTTTTAGATTTTAAGGAACCTCCATAATGTTTTCCATAGTAGCTGTATCAATTTACATTCCCACCAACAGCGCAAGCGGGTTCCCTTTTCTCCACACCCTCTCCAGCACTCTGTAGATTTCTTGATGATGGCCATTCTGACCAGTGTGAGATATCCCACTGTAGTTTTGATTTGCATTTTCTAATAATTAATGATGTTGAGCATTCTTTCATATGTTTGTTGGCAATCTGTATATCTTCTTTGGAGAAATGTCTATTTAGGTCTTCTGCCCATTTTTGGATTGGGTTATTTGCTTTTTTGATATTGAGTTGCATAAGCTGCTTGTAAATTTTGAAGATAAATCCTTTGCAAGTTGCTTCATTTGCAAATATTTTCTCCCATTCAGAGGATTGTCTTTTAGTCTTGTTTATGGTTTCCTTTGCTGTGCAAAGGCTTTCATATTCCATTAGGTCCCATTTGTTTATTTTTCTTTTTATTTCCATTTCTCTAGGAGGTGGGTCAAAAAGGATCTTGCTGTGATTTATGTCATGGAGTGTTCTGCCTATGTTTTCCTCTAAGAGTCTTATAGTGTCTGGCATTACATTTAGGTCTTTACACCATTTTGAATTTACCTTTGTGTATGGTGTTAGGGAGTGTTCTAATTTCATTCTTTTACATGTAGCTGTCCAGTTTTCCCAGCACCACTTATTGAAGAGGCTGTCTTTCTCCATTGTATATTCTGGCCTCCTTTATCAAAGATAAGGTGAGCATATGTGCATTGGTTTATCTCTGGACTTTCTATCCTGTACCATGGATCTATATTTCTATTTTTGTGCCAGTACCATACTGTCTTGATTACTGTAGCTTTGTAGTACAGTCTGAAGTCAGGGAGCCTGATTCCTCCAACTCCGTTTTTCATTCTCAATATTGCGTTTCCATACAAATTGTGAAATTTTTTGTGCTAGTTCTGTGAAAAATACCAGTGGCAGTTTGATAGGGATTGCATTGAATCTGTAGATTGCTTTGGGTACTATACTCATTTTGACAATGTTGATTCTTCCAATCCAAGAGCATGGTATATCTCTCTATCTATTTGTATCATATTTAATTTCTTTCATCGGTGTCTTAAATTTTCTGCAAACAGGTCATTGTCTCTTTAGGTAGGTTTATTCCTAGATATTTTATTCTTTTTGTTGCAATGGTAAATGGGAGTGTTTTCTTGATTTCAATTTCAGATTTTTCATCATTAGTGTATAGGAATGCAAGAGATTTGTGTGCATTAATTTTGCATCCTTCTAATTTACAAAATTCATTGATTAGATCTACTAGTTTTCTGGTAGCATCTTTAGGATTCTCTAGGTATAATATGTCATCTGCAAACAGTGACAACTTTACTTCTTCTTTTATGATTTGGATTCCTTTTATTTCTTTTTCTTCTCTGATTGCTGTGGCTAAAACTTCCAAAACTATGTTGAATAATAGTGGTGAGAGTGGGCAACCTTGTCTTGTTCCTGTTCTTAGTGGACATGGTGTCAGTTTTTCACCATTGAGGACGATGTTGACTATGGGTTTGTCATATATGGCCTTTATTATGTTGAGGAAAGTTACCTCTGTGCCTACTTTCTGCAGGGTTTTTATCATAAATGGGTGCTGAATTTTGTCGAAAGCTTTCTCTGCATCTAGAGATGATCATATGGTTTTTCTCCTTCAATTTCTTAATATGGTGTATCACATTGACTGATTTGTGTATATTGAAGAATTCTTGCATTCCTGAGATAAACCTCACTTGATCATGCTGTATGATCCTTTGAATGTGCTGTTGGATTATGTTTGCTAGTATTTTGTTGAGGAGTTTTGCATCTATGTTCATCAGTGATATTGGCATGTAGTTTTCTTTGGGACATCGTTGTTTGGTTTTGGTATCAGGGTGATGGTGGCCTCGTATGAGTTTGGGAATGTTCCTCCCTCTGCTATATTTTGGAAGAGTTTGAGAAGGATAGGTTTTAGTTCTTCTCTAAATGTTTGATAGATTTCGCCTGTGAAGCCATCTGGTCCTGGGCTTTTGTTTGTTGGAAGATTTTTAATCACAGTTTCCATTTCAGTGCTTGTGATTGGTCTGTTCATATTTTCTATTTCTTCCTGGTTCAGTCTCGGAAGGTTGTGCATTTCTAAGAATTTGTCCAGGGCTTCCTTGGTGGCGCAGTGGTTGAGAATATGCCTGCTAATGCAGGGGACACGTGTTCGAGCCCTGGTCTGGGAGATCCCACATACCGCAGAGCAACTAGGCCCGTGAGCCACAACTACTGAGCCTCCGCGTCTAGAGCCTGTGCTCCGCAACAAGAGAGGCCGTGATAGTGAGAGGCCCACGCATCGTGATGAAGAGTGGCCCCCACTTGCCACAACTAGAGAAAGCCCTCGCACAGAAATGAAGACCCAACACAGCCAAAAATAAAAAAAAAATTTTAATTAAAAAAAAAAGAATTTGTCCATTTCTTCCAGGTTGTCCATTTTATTGGCATATAGTTGCTTTTAGTAATCTCTCATGATCCTTTGTATTTCTGCAGTGTCAGTTGTTACTTCTCTCTTCTCATTTCTAATTCTATTGATTTGAGTCTTCTCTCTTTTTTTTTTGATGCATCTGGCTAATAGTTTATCAATTTTGTTTATCTTCTCAAAGAACCAGCTTTTATTTTTATGGATCTTTGCTATTGTTTCCTTCATTTCTTTTTCATTTCTGATGTGATCTTTATGATGTCTTTCTTTCTGCTAACTTCGGTGTTTTTTTGTTCTTCTTTCTCTAATTGCTTTAGGTGTAAGGTTAGGTTGATTATTTGAGATATTTCTTGTTCTTAAGGTAGGACTGTATTGCTATAAACTTCCGTCTTAAAACTGCTTTTGCTGCATCCCATAGGTTTTGGGTCTTGGGTCATGGTGTTTTCATTGTCATTTGTTTCTAGGTATTTTTTTTATTTACTCTTTGATTTCTAGAGTGATCTCTTGGTTATTAGTGTATTGTTTAGCCTCCATGTGTTTGTATTTTTTACAGATTCTGTCTTGTAATTGATATCTAGTCTCACAGCACTGTGGTTGGAAAAGACACTTGATATGATTTCAATTTTCTTAAATTTACCCAGTCTTCATTTGTGACCCAAGAAGATATGATCTATCCTGGAGAATGTTCCATGAGCACTTGAGAAGAATGTGTATTCTGTTGTTTCTGGATGGAATGTCCTATAATTATCATTTAAGCCCATCTTCTTTAATGCATCATTTAAAGCTTGTGCTTCCTTATTTATTCTCATTTTGGATGATCTGTCCATTGGTGAAAATAGGGTGCTAAGTCCCCTACTATGATTGTGTTACTGTCAATTTCCCTTTTATGTCTGTTAGTATTTGCCTTATGTATTGAGATGCTATGTTGGGTGTATAAATATTTACAATTGTTATATCTTCTTGGATTGATCCCCTGATCATTATGTAGTGTCCTTCTTTGTCTGTTGTAATAGTGTTTGTGTTAAAGTCTATTTTGTCAAATATGAGAATTGCTACTCCAGCTTTCTTTTGATTTCCATTTGCATGGAATATCTTTTTCCATCCCCTCACTTTCAGTCTGTATGTGTCCCTAGGTCTGAAGTGGGTCCCTTGTAGACTGCATATATACAGGTCTTGTTTTTGTATCCATTCAGCCAGGCTATATCTTTTGGTTGGAGCATTTAATCCATTTACATTTAAGGTAATTATTGATATGTATGTTCGTATTACTATTTTTTTTAATTGTTTTGGGTTTGTTACTGTAGGTCTTTTCCTTCTCTTGTTTTCCTACCTAGAGAAGTTCCTTTAGCATTTGTTGTAAAGCTGGTTTGGTGGTGCTGATCTCTCTCAGCTTTTGCTTGTCTGTAAAGCTTTTAATTTCTCCATCAAATCTGAATGAGATTCTTGCTGGGTAGAGTAATCTTGGTTGTAGGTTTTTCTCCTTCATCACTTTAAATACTGCCACTCCCTTCTGGCTTGCAGAGTTTCTGCTGAAAGATCACCTATTAACCTTATGGGGATTCCCTTGTGTGTTATTTGTTGTTTTTCCCTTGCTGCTTTTAATATGTTTTCTTTAATTTTTGATAGTTTGATTAATATGTGTCTTGGTGTATTTCTCCTTGGATTTATGCTGTATGGGACTCTCTGTGCTTCCTGGACTTGATTAACTATTTCATTTCCCATTTTAGGGAACCTTTCAACTATAATCTCTTCAAATATTTTCTCAGTCCCTTTCTTTTTCTCTTCTCCTTCTGGGACCCCTATAATTCGAATGTTGGCACGCTTAATGTTGTCTCAGAGGTGTCTGAGACGGTCCTTCATTCTTTTCATTCTTTTTTCTTTATTCTGCTCTGCAGTAGTTATTTCCATTATTTTATCTTCCAGGTCACTTATCTGTTCTTCTGACTCAGTTATTCTGCTATTGATCCCTTCTAGAGAATTTTTAATTTCATTTATTGTGTTGTTCATCACTGTTTGTTTGCTCTTTAGTTCTTCTAGGACCTTGTTAAACTTTTCTTGTATTTTCTCCATTCTATTTCCAAGATTTTGGATCATCTTTACTGTCATTTTTCTGAAATCTTTTTCAGGTATACTGCCTATTTCCTCTTCATTTGTTAGGTCTGGTGGGTTTTTATCTTGATCCTTCATCTGCTGTGTGTTTCTCTGTCTTCTCATTTTGCTTAACTTACTGTGTTTGGGGTCTCCTTTTCGCAGGCTGCAAGTTCGTAGTTCCCATTATTTTTGGTGTCTGTTCCCAGTGGCTAAGGTTGGTTCAGTGGGTTGTGTAGGCTTCCTGGTGGAGGGGACTAGTGCCTGTATTCTGGTGGATGAGGCTGGATCTTGTCTTTTTGGTGGGCAGGTCCATGTCTGGTGGTGCATTTTCAGGTGTTTGTGGCCTTATTATGATTTTAGGAAGTCTCTCTGTTAATGGATGGGGTTGTGTTCCTGTTTTGCTAGTTGTTTGGCATAGGGTGTCCAGTCCTGTAGCTTTCTGGTTGTTGAGTGGAGCTGGGTCTTGGCGTTGAGATGGAGATCTCTGGGAGACTTTCGCCCTTTGATATTACGTGGAGCTGGGAGGTCTCTTGTTGACCAGTGTCCTGAACTTGGCTCTCCCACCTCAGAGGCACAGCCCTGACACCTGGCTGGACCACCAAGAGCCTGTTATCCTTATGGCTCAGAATAAAAGGGAGGGAAAAAAAAGAAAGAAAGACGAAGATAAAATAAAATAATGTAAAAGAAAATAAAGTTATTAAAATAAAAAAGATTAAAAAAAAAAGAAAGAAGAGAGCAACCAAACCAAAAAACAAATCCACCAATGATAACAAGTGCTAAAAACTATACCAAAAACCTAAACAAACAAATAAAATGGACTGACAGATCCCTAGGACAAATGGTAAAAGCAAAGCTATACAGACAAAATCACACACACAAGCATACACATACACACTCACAAAAAGAGAAAAAGGGAAAAAATATATATATATAGTTGCTCCCAAAGTCCACCTCCTCAATTTGGGATGATTCGTTGTCTATTCAGGTGTTCCACAGATGCAGGGTACATCAAGTTTACTGTGGAGATTTAATCCGCTGCTCCTGAGGCTGCTGGGAGAAATTGCCCTTTCTCTTCTTTGTTCACACAGCTCCCGGGGTTCAGCTTTGGATTTGGACCTGCCTCTGCATGTAGGTCGCCTGAGAGCGTCTTGTTTGCTCAGACAGGACGGGGTTAAAGGAGCAGCTGATTTGGGGGCTCTGGTTGACTTAGGCCTGGGGGAGGGAGGGGTACAGAGTGTGGGGCCAGCCTGCGGCGGCAGACACCAGCATAACATTGCGGCAGCCTGAGGCACGCCGTGTTTTCTCCCGGGGAAGTTGTCCCTTGATCATGGGACCCTGGCAGTGGCAGGCTGCACAGGCTCCCTGGAGGGGAGATGTGGATAGTGACCTGTGCTTGCACACAGGTTTCTTTGTGGCTGCAGTAGCAGCCTTAGCGTCTCATGCCTGTCTCTGGGGTCTGCGCTGATAGCCACAGCTTGCGCCCGTCTCTGGAGCTCCTTGAAGCAGCACTCTTAATTCCCTCTCCTCGCGCACGAGGAAACAAAAAGGCAAGAAGAAGTCTCTTGCCTCTTCAGCAGCTCCAGACTTTTTCCTGGACTCCCTCCTGGCTAGCTGTGGCACACTAGCCCCCTTCAGGCTGTGTTCACGTAGGCAACCCCAGTCCTCTCCCTGGGATCTGACCTCCGTAGCCCGAGCCTCAGCTCCCAGCCCCCGCCCGTCCCAGTGGGTAAGCAGACAAGCCTCTCAGGCACCGATCCTCCGTGCGGGAATCTCTCCGCTTTGCCCTCTGCACCCCTGTTGCTGTGCTCTCCTCCGTGGCTCCAAAGCTCCTGCCCCCCCTCGCCACCCCCATCTCTGCCAGTGAAGGGGCTTCCTAGTGTGTGGAAACTTCTTCCTTCACAGCTCCCTCCCTGAGGTGCAGGTCCCGTCCCTATTCTTTTGTCTCTGTTTTTTTCTTTTGCCCTACCCAGGTATGTGAGGAGTTTCTTGCCTTTTGGGAGGTCTGAGGTCTTCTGCCAGCGTTCAGTAGGTGTTCTGTAGGAGTTGTTCCACATGTAGATGTATTTCTGATGTATTTGTGGGTAGGAAGGTGATCTCCACGTCTTACTCTTCCACCATCTTGAAGCTCCTCCCTCTGGATCTGTTTCTATTGATTTATTTTTCTCTTGGTTATGCCTATTTTCCTACTTCATTATATTCCAAATAATTTGTGGATGTCAGATATTGTGCATTTCTCATGGTTAGGTGCTAGGTTTTACTGTATTTCTTTTAGTAGTACCAGACTTTCTTACAGCATGCAGATACCTGAAGTCAGTTTAATTCTTTCAAGACCTGCTTTCAATTTTTTTTTTTTTTCTAGCAGATCCAGTGCAGCCTTTAGTGTAAAACTAATTTAGACCTACTACTAAGGCAATACCCTTCTGAGACCTCTATCTAATGCCCTATATGTCACAAGGTCTTTCCACTCTGACTGGTGGGAACACATCCTATTCTCAGTCTTTGTGTGAAATCCAGGAATTGTTTACCATACTGCTTTCTGGTGGCTATTTATCAAGCCTCAGGTAGTTTCCTGTCACACATACCCAGACTAGTACCCAGCCAAAGATTTAAAAGGACCCTTCTTCAGACCTTTAGAACACTCTCTGTGTGTAGCTCTCTACTCTCTGGCACTCTACATCTTAAATCCTAACCTACTAGGCCTCCCCAAATTCTACACTGTCTCCTCAACTCTGAGAGCCTGCTACTCTCTGTCTGGGTTCCTCATGCTGTGGCCTGGAAACTGTCTCACAGGGATGAACTCAGGACCACAGGGGTCATCTCACTTGCTTCCCCTCTCTCAGAGCTCAGCATCCTATGCTCTCTGTTGCCCATTGTCTGAAAATTACTGTTTCATATATCTTGTGCAGTTTTCTAAGTGTTTAAAATTGGAGGGCAAATTCAATTCCTGTTATTCCATCATGTCCAGAAGCAAAACACCTGTGTAATCTCTTTTTGGAGAGTGGGGGTTAGAAAGAAGGGACTTCATAGCAATTTCTAGGATACAGATTGGAGTTAAAACCAAAATAAACCCAATTCTGTGGCATAAAACTTTTCTAGGCATAATTACTCTATGAAAAAGTTACAAATATTTTCTCCACCAAATTTATTTTCAAACCACTATATTTAGACTTCATATTTCAGACCTCAGCTTGAACATTAAACCACCTAGCCAGGTGAACATATAAACATACTTACAGTCTAGTAAGCCACATTCCTATAAAAAATATGGTGTGCCTTTTTATTCAGAATGAAATAGAGAAGCATACTGATCCACTCACAAAATAACAGCAAAATACTTCTCAACTACCAATGTCATCAAGGTCCACTAATAATGCTTTCTAAAATTACTGATTTTTCCTTCACCAGCGACATATTTTTGTTAGCTATATGACCACTTAATAGTTTATTGGGCCATCAGTATCTCTTAGTACTGGCTAAGAGATTCCCATCATTTAGCCTAAGTTGAAGTTTCTCCATCTATATAATGAAAACAATAATACCTATCTTTAATTTTTTAAAACTGCTGAGAAGGTTAAGTCAAAGCACGTTGTCAAGGGCTTGGTGGAATACTTAGCAAAGAATTGGCACTTAATATTTTACTGGGCAATCAGTATCTTCTTTCTTATGATCATGACATAAGCTGTAGTATACACAGTAATTCTTTCCCTCTTTACCTCGTCAAAAGAACTTTCCTTCAGCACAGCACACAAGTGCCTGAGGGGGTGCAGCTCACATGGCTCCTCGAAAATGCACACACTAGGACCTATGGCATAGATGGCCATATGGGCCACGATGTCCTAAAAAACCAGTGACACCCTACATGTCAACTGAGTGCAATGTCCTGCTCAAGCCACACAGCTATTTTTTTGGGCTCTCGCCTTTCCAGCTTTCAGGAGCACTTAAATAACTACTAATCTTTATTATCAGATAATAATTCATTTTCCTCTACCATATGCCTTTTTTGCCTTCTGAGATTCCCATCATTTCCTCTGTCTACTGGCACTTCTTTATTGCTCTGCTTTCAAACAAAAATTCTGTCCTTCTGAAGACAATACTATTAAATCAAAGCACTCTTTTCTGCACAGATAACCAAGTAATCCAGCTTTATGGATAAAAATCTTCTGGCAAAAAATGTATTTAAGAATGAAAAAAAAATTTTTCAATCTCTTCCAGGAGCCTAAGGATTCCAGATATTTGTTCATTGCATATGTTAATTGTGAAACATATAATAGAGAAAAGGAAATAAAAACCCTCCTAAATTGCATTTTAAGTGCCAATACTCAACATTTACAATTCCAAGGCTGGAATACAATAAAGAAACCAAAGCCCCTTACTTTTTTCACTCATCCTAAGTAGATCTTAACCTATAAACTAAGCATTTTTCTTGTAGAAAAAATATTCTCACTTCAATTAGTATTCCTCAATGCATATACTGTGTCTGAGTTATAGCAGAAATACAATTTTAAAAAGGAAATATTTAATTAAAAAAAAAAACTTTCCAGGAAAGAACCTTAAACTGTTAATGGAGAACTTTCCATTCTCTTACCGTAAGAAGGAGATTCCCGTCCATCTTCTCTGTCTGAGTCTTTGTCTTTTCTTCTCCGGTGGTGATGTTTGTGTCCACGATGCCTGTGACGCCGGCGACTCTCTTTACTAAATGGGACGTGGACACCTATATACACAGCTCGATGACCTGGTAAAATGTTCGGAAACATTACTGGCAGACCTCATTTTATTGCACATCACAGATACTGTGTTTTTTTCAAATAGAAGGTTTGTGGCAACCTTGCATTGAACCAATGTATCAGCACTATTTTTCCAACAGCATTTGCTCACCTCCTGTCTCTGTGTCGTGTTTTGACAGTAATTCTTGCAATGGTTCCAACTTTTTCATTATTATTATATTTGTTATGGTGGTCCATGATCATTGATCTTTGATTTACTATGGTGATTGTTTGGAGGCACCACAAACCATGCCCATGTAAGATGGTGAACTTAATCGATACATGTTGTATGTGTTCTGACTGCTCCCCTGACCATCCGTTCACCCATCTCTCTCCTTCTCCTTGGGCCTCCCTATTCCCTAAGACACAGCAATGCTGAAATTAGTCCAATTAAAAACCTTACAACGGCCTCTAACCGTTCAAGTGAAAGAGTCGCACATCTCTCACCTTAAATCAGAAGCTAGAAATGATTAAGCCTAGTGAGGAAGGCATGCTGAAACTGGCATAAAGCCAGGCCCCTTGTGCCAAACAGCCAAGAAGTGAAAGCAAAGGAAAAGTTCTTGAAGGAAATTAAAAGTGCTACTCTAGTGAACACACAAATGATAAGAAAGTGAAACAGCCTTACTGCTGATAAGGAGAAAGTTTTACTGGTCTGGATAAAATGTAGACAAAACAGCCTTCTATTGGAAGAAGATGCCATCTAGGGCTTTCATAGCTAGAGGAGAAGACAAACGCCTAGCTTCAAAGGCCATGCATGCTAATGCAGCTGGTGACGTGAAGTTGAAGCCAATGTTCATTTACCATTCTGAAAATCCTAGGGCCCTTAAGAGTCATGCTCAGTCTATTCTGCCTGTGCTCTATATATGTATTTTTTTTCCTTCCTTCCTTCCTTTCCTTCCTTCCTCCCTCCCTCCCTCCCTTCCTTCCTTCTTTCCTTCCTTCCTTCTGAAAATCCTAGGGCCCGTAAGAGTCATGCTGAGTCTATTCTGCCTGTGCTCTATATATACTTTTTTCCTTCCTTCCTTCCTTCCTTCTTTCTTTTTTATTTAACTTTAGTTGATTTACAATATTGTGTTAGTTTCACGTGTATAGCTTCAGATTCTTTTCCATTATAGGTTATACAAAACCTGGATGACAGCGCATCTGTTGACAACAGAGTTTACTCAATATTTTAAGCCCACTGTTGAGACCTACTGCTCAGAAAAAAGATTCCTTTCAAAGTATTACTGCTCATTGACAAGGCACCTAGTTACCCAAGAGCTCTGATGGAGATGTACAAAGAGATTAATGATGTTTTCATGCCTGGTAACACAACATCCATTCTGCAGCTCATGGATCAATGAGCCATTTCAACTTTCAGGTCTTGAAGGCTATAGCTGCCATAGATAGTGACTCCTCTGATAGATCTGGGCAAAGTTAATTGAAAACCTTCTGGAAAGGATTCACCATTCCCTCCCAGATGCCATGGACAGCATTCATGATTCATGGCAAGAGGTCAAAATATCAACATTAACAGGCATTTGGAAGAAGTTGATTCCAGCCCTTGTGGATGACTTTGAGGGGTTCAAGACTTCAGTGGAGAAAGTCACTGCAGATGTGATGGAAACAGCAAAAGAGCTAGAATTAGAAGTGGAGCCTAAAGATGGGACTGAATTGCTGCCAGCTCATGATAAAACTTGCTTCCTACTGATGAGCAAAGAAAGTGGTTTCTTTGGATGAAATCTACTCCTGGTGAAGCTGCTGTGAAGATTGTTGAAATGACAACAAAGGATTAGAATATTGCATAAATTTAGTTGATAAAGCAGAGGCAAAGGCAGGGTTTGAGAGGACTCTAATTTTGAAAGACATTCTACTGTGAGTCAAATGCTATCACACAGCCTTGCAGGCTACAGAGAAATCATTCATGAAAAGAGGAGTCAATCAAAGTGGCAAACTTTATTGTTGTCTTATTTTAAGAAATCAACCCCAACCTTCAGCCACTATCACCCTCATCAGTCAGCAGCCACCAACATCAAGGCAAGACCCTCCACCAGCAAAAAGATTATGACTTGCTAAAGGCTCAGATGATGGTTACCATTTTTTAGCAATAAAGTATGTTTTAGTTAAGGCATGTACATTGTTTTTTAGACATAATGCTATTCACACTTTAAACAGACTACAATATAGCATGAACATAACCTTTATACGCACTAGGAAACCAAAAAAATTCATGTGACTCACTTTACTGCAATATTCACTTTATTGCAGTGGTCTGGAACCAAACCTGCAGTATCTCTGAGTATTGCTAGTATCAGTTTTCCAAAAAGGAAAAAAAGTAACATACAAAAAAGTATACCAAAATTTACTATGATAAAAAAGAACTATGGGGCTTCCCTGGTGGCGCAGTGGTTGAGAGTCCACCTACCGATGCAGGGGACACGGGTTCATGCCCCGGTCCAGGAAGACCCACATTCCGCGGGGCGGCTGGGCCCATGAGCCATGGCTGCTGAGCCTGCGCGTGCTCCGCAACGGGAGAGGCCACAAGAGTGAAAGGCCCACGTACCGCCAAAAAAAAAAAAAAAAAAGAATTATGTATAAGTTCATGTAATTAACAATGCTAGTCTCCTGTTACTTCTCTTATTTTACAGAGCACCAAGGGCTCTGTTATACCAAGGGCTAATTACACCAAGGGCTAATATCATCGACTGATAAATACACTAGATACACAGGTTACTTTAAAAGAAGGTTTTTTTTCCATTTCAGGAAGCAAATGTGGAGAACACTTATTTGTGTCTCTTTCCACCTCTTTCTGTAAAGCAATGGCCCCATTCAGCTGTCACAGAAGACTTTAACTCAAAAATATAGGTCTCAAAAAGACCCCAAAATGAGTCTATCAAAACATCTGCCACGAACACCACCTTAAGCAAGTGTTCAGGGTTAACATAACAGGGTAAGTTATGTCGATAACAGGCTAAGTTATGTCAATAACACCTGTCCACAGGTGAGGGGGCACATCACATGTGGTATGCTCCTCACATACCCATGATCTGGGCTATGAGATTATAATGTCACAATGTGACATTAGACAAACCCACATTTTGGGACATTCTATTAGTATCTAACCACTACTCTTCCAAATGTCAAGGTCATGAAAAAGGGGGAAAGATCTAGAAATTGTCATAGATTACAGGAGACTAAGGAGACCTGACAACTAAGTGTCCTATCACAACCTGAGCTGTTCAACGGGATCCTGGGACAGAAAAAGAACATCAGTGGAAAAACTAGTAAAATCTGAATAAAATCTGTAGTTTAGTTAGTAGTATTGTATCAATGTTAATTTCTTCATTTTCATAAACTTACACCTAAATAAAATGTTAACATTAGAAAAAGCTGGGTGAAACGTATACAGGGGACACTCTGTACTACCCTTGCACCTCTTCTGTAAATCTAAAATTATTTCAAAAAAAAGAAAGAAACAAAAAAACCATTTGTCAGGACTTCTTCCGGCTCAGGAAAAACAGATTGGCAAATAACTCATTTGCTACACAATTCTATGCTGAGGTTTTTATAAGTACTTTAAAAGGCTGATTAACAGACATATAAAATGAACATTTAGATGACAACCAGTCATAACTGGGGCTTATTAGTCTGGCACGCTATAGTTTGCTCATAATTCAAATTCCCCAGGCTGTTAGAAAAACAATTAAAGAATTAACTCATTTTATAATTGTGGCATTTCAATTTCCAAGATAAGTAATGGTAACCATCAGTAAAGTTTGAAAAGCATTCTGATATTTATATTTCAGGGAATGTTCTATTTGCAGATATGGGTAGTGGTTAAATGGGGTTTTGCTGTATTATTCTTCTTTAAACTATATTTAGAAAAGTGCTGAACACTCTTCTAAATGTATGCTCTACAATGACAACAACAAATATTTCAACAAATAATAGGTAAAGGACACTAACAAACATTCATTAGTAATTTATCCTGCTAATCAAGTTATTTTAAACAAACTTACTTTCTAGTTCTTCTTTTTCAAACTTGGTGTTCACAGTTGAGCTGGTTTTGCCAAGATCTACAACAGCTTCTTCATCGGGACCCTAAAAAGAAATTATTCCCATTCACTCATGAAATCAATATATACTGAGGACCTACTTACTAGGGTGTGTTATTTGAGACAGCCAAAAATATGTAACAGATTGCCTTCCTCTCAAAGAACTGAATTCGTAATACAGCTAACTGTATTCTTTCAAAAGTATGTTTATAGGCTTTTTTTTTTTTTAATCCACAGAAGACCATTCAAAAATCTCATGGAAAGAACTGAAATGACAAAGATTTTTCACTGGTCTTCTATGGAAGTTACTGGTAACTGGTACACATACTCACTTCAATGGAACAACCCTCCAGATCAGAAATTAAAGAAAATCGGGGATGAGGGAAACCCTTAGATAGCAATATAGAATACTTTTTTTCTTTCCTTCTTCTTCTTTTTTTTTTTTGCTCCTAGGTACTCTTAACCAAAAAAAAAAAAAACCCCGCTTATTAGCTCAGCTACATTGGATATTGGATTGGATTATGGTTAAACATATAATGATCAAAAATAAGTCCATAGACTTAACATGTAGTATCACTTTCACTCATAAGTTACCAAGAAACAATCAAAGTTATATGAACTTTTTATTTCTCTACAAAGGAAAAGCCATGCCAAAATGTAACCTCTAAGGAGAGTCCAGCTTTGAGTTGTGGAAGTCAACCTTTACAATTTTGTTCCATTCTTCAGCTCAACAAAAAGACTAACCATATTTACTGTAAAACACTACACAGACTATTTTTAAAAGAAAATTTTAGCTTAAATTTCCCTTCTCAACTTCTTAACTTTCAAAAGAACATTATATAATCCTCATTAACTACTTATTATGAACTTAGTATGTACAAGATTCTGCGTCACTGACTGAGACAGATGGACGAAGCCCCTTCCCTTCAGAGGTCTTAATGTGAGCTGTGGCTCACACTGGCCTCATGCCCAGCAGGGCTCTGCAGCCTCACAGACCTTTACTGCTGACGGGCATGGCCAGCAGAGCCACCATGAGGTGGCCCTACAGGTGCACCCAGACTCAGTGGGCAAGAGTGATGAGGAGGACAGCACCTGCCACTTCCAGTTCCTCAGGGAAGTCTGTTCCGTCTTAAGTGACAAAGACGAGAGAGCAGAGTACAACGAGCAGGGGACAGTGGATAAGGACTCCGCTGTACTCAACCATACCTGGGACTGGGACACACACTGGAGGAGGACACTCAAGGTTCTGAAAAGATAGACAAAGGTTCTGAGGAAGAGCAGACTGATGTGACAAAGGCCTATCTGAACTTCAAGGGTGACATGGATCAGTTTGTGGAGTGTGCATGTGTGTAGTACAGAGGAACCCAGAATATGGAACCTCATTTGGAAAGGCACTCATACTGGAGAAATCCTGTCCCACAATGCCTCTGTCAAAGGATCAAAGCAAGAGATGAACAGAAGGAAAAGGATGGCCCAGGAAGAGGCTAAAAAAACACAGAAATGAGCAGAAAGGAGCGAGGGATTGATGAAGAGGTAGATGACCTAACCAGCCATTCAGGGCAGGCAAAAGATGGGCAACTGGAAATGGATGATATTCCTGCTCAGAAAGAAGCAAAGTACTACAAACCTCCCAAAGGAGAAGAGGAAAAAAAACCCAACAGCTTTCAAGAAAGAAAAGAACTAATCTAATTTGTTCTCTTTCATGGTCTTTATGCTTTAATTGATAACTTTATAGTACTCCACTATCAGTTTTCTAGAAGGAAGTTATTTTATCCATCAGATGACAGTCATTTTTCCCCATGGTCTCTGTGGTTGCTCACTGCCTAGCACTTCCTCTCCACTTAAAACAATAAACCAGAAGGACATATAACGCAGTCAGCTTCTCACCACTTTCCATGTCCAAGCATCAATTGGAGGGCCAGTTTGTTTTAGAAAGGATCAAACAGGAGTTTGGGTAAAATGATCTTTTAAGGTCTCCTCTAACTCTTGACCTTAAAATATCTTACTTTTTGGGTATAGGGTTTTTTTTTCAGTGCATACAAAATAAATTCATATACAATTATTCCTTGCTATCCAAACTCTCAGTGTCTTAATTCTTATATCTTAAAACTCAGGAACTGAATCAATTTGATTAAATTTTCAAATATATTCCCTACTATCCAAACCCTCACTATTTGCTACCCGAAACTCAGAAACAGATACAGTATATTAAGAAAATGCAGATCTCAATATCCAAACTTACTTTCTGAAGGAAGGCTAGATATCCAAACTGTAGAATCAAATAGATCTGGATATCAAGAGGTACTTGTATGACTCTAAAGGACTGGGATTCAATTTAATACAGGAAACTCAGAAGTTAAATGACTTGCTAAGGCTTTATATCTAAAGGACTGGGAAACAGGCTGTGTAGACCATTATACGTTTTCATATAGTAGACTAAGAAAGAAGAGACAGCTGTATGTGTGGTAACCTACCTCACAGCAGTCACACTCCCTTAATATTGAGGAAAGGCTAAAGTAGGAAACACACACACATGTACAAGAATGAAGAACTAATCATTACCATCCATTATGCATACCACACTCTAAAACCATTCCTCCAATGATGTCATGCTATTTAGTCACTAAGCATGCACAGGTAGGTACAAAAAAGAAGCTGCCTCTCAAACAAAAGACACAGATGTTGTATGATCCAAGAGGTAGCACACTGTGTATTCTAAAAGGGATTAACTGCTCCCATTCCAAACTTGCGTTTCAACAGAACAACTGCCAAGGAAGCAAAACAATATACTTAACTCTCATCCTTAACAAACAAACAAAAAAACCTCTTTTATTCATATGCAGACGTACTTACATGTTTAGATGTACTAACACTAATCAGCTAACACTATGAAACAGCTGAAGTTGGGCAAGCTCACAATATTTATTTATTTAAAATACACATACTCTTTGACCTGTAAACATCTATCACAGAAAAATACTGCCACGTGTGCCAAAAGGGGCATGTAAAAAAGAGGATGTCCATCTATTCATCTTCTCATGGTCCACTCACCTTGCTCTCCTTAGATACCCTCTTTGAAGCCTGGAGTAAGTGACTCAAAGCCAAGTGAATATATAATTTTATTGTTACTGTATGGGTTTTCAATGAGAATGCTTTCATGCGTAACTTGTAGAAAAAAACTAAGGTTAAAATTTTTGAAGTCTGGAAAATTTACAACACAACACTGTTTAAAAAAAAAAAAAACAGGGAGGGGGTATCTGCATTCTTCCCTTAAAAACATTATCTACTTTTCAACAACTGTGAAACATGAATCAGAAAGGCACACACATTGCCCATCTCAACATATTACAAGTAATTCATCGAAATATGCAGGTGCATATGGCTATATATTGAAAATATATATATTTCCTGAGGGATAAATATATCCCTCAGAACGAAGGGATTGACGTTTCAAGGTAGAAATACACTTCTGAAAAAACACTGCATTTTTAATTCTATCACCTTAGGATAAGCTTTAAGCCATGTTTCTAAATATAGATCTAGTTAAGACACTATATAAAGTACAATTTTATTTGAGTTCCTTTTTGAAATAGATGTAAAAAATACATGTAAATATTTAAAAGGTTAAACATCAAACCACTGACACTGTGTCACACGGATGGCTGGGGAAGCAGAAACAGACAACCCTGTAGTGTTTAATTTTCTGTTAACAATAAAAATGTAATTTTGGTAATTTTTAAAAAGAATAAATTCAAGTTTCGATTTAATGTGTCAGTTATTTTTAAATCTGCATCTAGAAAAAAACTCTTCTTCATTTTTTAACTCCAAGAATATAGTGGAAAACTAAAAATAGCAAAAGCAAAGAGCCACCCCTGACATCAAAATGTTTTCATTCCTAACCTCAGATGAGTAAGCCACACAAGCCAGTCCTTATAAAGCCTACCTAAAATGAAATAAAGCCAAGGCACTGGGAAAACTCAAATACGTGGAAGAATAAAAAGGCACCCTAAGTATACCAATGCAAGATTGACTCACTCTAATCTTAAGAAAATTATTTTGCCTTGGTTTCAATTTTTTATTTATAAAATAAGGTAACTATCCAGAATACAACTGCTCTACAACACAGAAGACAACAGATTTAAGAATTATCCATATAAGATCACTAAGAAAGTTTAAATTCTCTTTATACGACATAACAAATGTGCAAGGTTATTTACTGCAGCTTGTAACTGGAAAAGACTGGAAACCATCCCCAGGGGCCCTTAAAAGAGGAATGGCAATGTATCTGATGGAATACCAAGCTACTAAAAAAAATTAAGATGCTATATACTGACATGAAAAATATTTAAGACCTATTATAAAATGAAATACACACAAGGTAGAGAACCACACGTACAGCATACTACTTTCTGTATAAGAAAGTCCCTAGAAGAGGAATATCTGAATTTACACAATGAACACTGAAACTGAAAGAACATACAAGCAAACAGTATAACTGGTTACCTCTGACTTCTGGATTTATTGTTTTTCTTATATTGCTTTGATTTATTTTAACCATGTGAACACAGAGGTAGACTTAAGTATAAAATCTTTTGAAAGCCATGTCACCTATCTACTTGGTCCTCATCCACAAGTGTTACTTGCCCTTGAAAGAGCTGTGAGGCGAGGTGCCATGTGAGTGTGCCAAGCACAAGGGCACAAGCACAGAAGAGGCCCACATTTTACTGAATCTAAATATGGAGACTAAAAATGCTTTCTCATCTACCATACAGCTTTAAAACTAGATTAATTAGCAAAGTCTTAACAATTACAGAAACAAATACCTATTAATTTCCTAATTAAAACTGATATGAAGATTCAAAATATATCCTGAAATAGTATTGTGGTTGTATAGGAGAATTATTCATAGGAAATGCGTTCCTAAGCATCTAGGATGAAATGCCAAGAGAAGGCAACTAACTCTCATAAGGATCTAGAACTGTATTACTTTAAGAGATTTTCAGATTTTATGATATATTATAAATTCAGACACACCTAGAGAGTTTGTTAAAATTCAGCTTCCTGTGCCCAGTGCTGGAGATGCTGACCAGTAGTTTAGGTGGAGCCCAAGCACCCGTATTTTCAATAACCTCTGTGTGATTCTGCTGCATGCCAGTCTGCACACCATGTCCTCAGTTATGTTACAGACTTAAGCTATATATATTTAAAATGCTCTTCAAGAGAGGCTGCTTCCTGCCCTTAACCATTTTAGGAGGCCTTATAGGGACCACTCTCACTTCATTCACATTGTTTTAATCCTTCAGAAAATGAAATATACATTCCAATTCACAAGAAAACACTGTAAAGTTACTATATACTTTCACTGTATTACAAGCAACCCTAAATCTATTTCTTCCAAATATTGCCAATTCCCAATCTTATCCCACCTACTACCAAGAGTTGAACTTAATATTAAAAAAACTTTAAATTTATGGGCAAAACGCTTAAGGGTAATAAGCAAATAACCTTTCCTAATCCAGGTAAAAGGAGAAATCATCAGTGAATACTGTTTCACAAAATAAAAAGCCAAAGAATGATATTCAGTTTCTAAAGAATTCACTTGGCATTTTTTGATTGATTCATTACTCTAAAATAGATGGACGAGACATAAAAGGTATATGGAAAATTAAAGCAATTTAAAATCACAAATTTTAAACTCAGGCAATCATGTGATTCCGACAGAAAAAAATTTAAAACCCTGGGAAAAATGCTTTGTCACCAGACAGAGGAGGAACTGGATAGATTCAGATACTGGAACACAAAGTTTCAGAAATTTTTATTTTAAATACACACCCTAAGAAAAAGTTACAAAGGGAAAAAGTGAAGAGGTCAAAGAATATAAGAGCAAGAGAACTCAAAGAGGTGTGAGGTGTAAAAACTCACAATTGACAGATTCCAATAATAAAGAAGATTATTAGTGAAACACTATTGTCAGAAACTTCATTACAAAGCACAAGAGTCATGGACAAATGGAAAGCCTCATTAGGGTCTATCTGAAATTATAAATCACAAATATTTATGGCACTCTTGCTATGAGGAGATACTTATATTCATTCCAAGTTCTAACTCAGCACACACACCAAAAAACACATAGGAATCACTTACTTTAGGTTATCGAGTATATATAAATTGATTAACAGAAATGAGGATAATAATAAAATCTATTTCTGAAATGGGCTTTTAAAAAAACTACCTCAACTTTATCAGTAACTAAAATGTATAGAAAAGTACAGGCATTCTGCACAAAAGGAAAAACACACATACACAAAGATCCAGTAGATGTTTTATAGCAGAAGGTCTAGCAGGTATTCTGTCAAAATTCCCCAATTTCGGTCAGTTGGGGTTATCGTTAGCTAGGTATTTTTAGAATTCCACTGAATTTTTTTTACCAAAAATCGACAAGAGAAAACCAGGAAATCCCTCAGCAAGATGGTCTATTTGCCTATTCTTTCCCTGGTTAATACCCCTGACCGTATGAATCTGATGGACCATAAAAAAAAGTCTCACTTCCTTAAATAAAGACTAGGAGTTTGGACTCATCCATTCATTCAACAAATATCTACTGAGTGTAAGTACACTATGTGCTGAGCATCATTCCAGATACGGAGGATACATCAGTGAATAAAAAACTGTAATATAATCAAATGGTCAGCTTATCAGTTAATTTACAGCTAAGGTAGGGCTCCCCATGATAAGAAATCAAGGCGTAAATGAATTATCTTCTCCATTCCTGATGAATAAATGAGGTCTCACAGACTCATAGGTATGGATGGGTTTTACTTTTCCATTTCAATCTTCTCATTTTACACACACACACACACACACACCCCACAGAGCTTAAGGGACTTGTTCTTTATCCAGGAGACAAGAGACCAAGGTCACTGTAATACAAGCTGAGAATACACAGTACTTTATAGTATTTATTAAAACTTGTAATTATATATTTATGTAACTAGGTCTTACAGGTCTTACCAATATCTCTCATAGTCATTTATCCTGCCTGAAAAGCCAAAATTCACAATTTGTACTGTCTTGGTCAAATGATAAAAATGAGACTTTAACATGCCAAAGGCATATTAGGGGGAAAGGAGTGTTAAAAGATTATTTAACAATAAAGTCATAAACCTAGGCTATTATCCTCTTCTGACACCTGAGGTTTACGAAATCCATTATTAAAACAGCATCAGAAGATCCCTATCACAAAGTAATTTCTTCATTATAAGACATATGGCTACAGCCCAAAAGTAACACCTCCCATAAATTATGATTATTAACCATGTAATTTCAGTTATCAAATACTTCAGTTTAGCTTCAAAACATATTTAACCATTAAGACAAAGTAATTTCTTTCCTAACATCTTAGCCATATAAAACTGCTTAAAGCCTCATTCAAGTAATACTAACTAATCAAAAAATGAATTCTACAGAATAATAAAAATGCTACAGACATTGTTAATATAACACAAGGATTTACTCCTTTCAGCAGATGACTTCCACAGCCAAGTACACAGAGGATGATACTATTCTAAGCCAGTCAGTGCTAGTAAGCCTGACATTTCTTCAAGCTTCACTATTAAACTCTGAAAGATTCAAACTTGTTCATAAATAAAACACAAGATCATAACTGGGTACATACAGGTAACTTCTTCTCCAGCCGAAATCTTTCCATAGTGGTATATAAATGCCTTGTTTTTGATAGTGTAGTGCATTAAGTCCCTTGCAGAGTCCAGGGGCAGTGAGGACATAGCTGATTTAGGTCACTGTGCTTTACACAGATGAACCCTCTAAGTTGCTTTCATGGTACAACCAATCAGGGTCCTCTAAGTTACCTAATCTTCCAAGCTAATAACTACCACTTACGCAGGGTCAGAGGATAAGAGATCTGACAAGTAATACACACATTTAGTTATAACTGAAAATACCAAAAGAAGAATGTAGCAACCAGTTTTCAACTGAAACCTTTCTATAACAATTAATTCAAAAGAAAGCATACACTAAGGATATATGTAATGGGTGTGTGTATTTTTTTTTTTAGAGAATAAATTTTCAACAACATAGTTATTTAAATCTAGCTCTTAATTTCATTTAAATTCAGGAAAGATCCAAATATATTTTCGCCTGAAGAGAGTTTTGCCTTTTTATCATTACTATATTTATACCAACTTATTGTAACCATATACTAATAACAGGATTAATAAGTCATATTGTGGCTTTAATTATCATTTTACTCCCAGTTAAGTATTCATATGGATAACAGCTAAAAGGGAAAAGGTAATAAGCAGCACCCCTCTAACCTTCGGACTCAAGATCTCTTTCCACCCTTAAAGACTACATAAGACCTCAAAGGGCCTTTGTTTATAAAGTTTACCATCTATACTAACGATATTGGAAGTAAAACTAAGAAAACTTTAAAATATTTATTTAAATTCATTTTTAAAAATAAAGCCATTACATGTTAACATAAATAACATTTTAGTTAAAAAAAATTTCAAAAACAAAACAAGATTTAGTGAGAATAGCTTTTACATTTTTTCAAATCTCTTAATATCTGACTTAAGAGAAGATGACTGGATTCTCATATCTACTTCTGTAAGTAGAAGGGCACCCGTGAAGCCACCACCAGGGAAGCCCAACAAGTAGTCATTCTTAAAGGTTAGGTTGCAAGGTGGAATCTGAAACCATTTCAAGTGAATGTTTTACATACTGCTACATTAAAATCCATTGGTCTATCATATACTTTGAATGGACCTCTCATCCATTTGTAAAATTTCACACTTCATTATACAATATTTTTAAAAATCACATTTGTTAATATTATCAATCTCGTAAGTTTTAAGTGTTGAGAACAGATACGTTTTTCAAAATTATAATTTTGTTTTATGAAAGCTAGACTCATTATCATTAGTAGCAAGTACCATGAGTTGTTTTTCTTGAAGTGACAGGCTCACTTCATTTCTTTCTGAGGAAATATCTGTCGAAGGTCAAGTCTGAATAACCATAGTTAGTTTGTCCGTTCTTTCAAGTAAAAATGGCATCCTGAGAAAAAAAGCAGCTAGAGGAGCTCACAATTCAAGCAAACACACCAGAGCTTTTTCTCCAGACAACCCACTGTACCTCAGTATACAGATGTATTTCTATGCATGCTTCCTATTCTGTCATGTGGAATATTAAAGCAATGTGTTCTCAAAGGCTCAGATTTAACAAAATCATAAGTTTTTACTGCTTCATCAAGGACATTCTTTTCTTCAGTGAACAGTTTTGTTTTGCTTTTAAACGGAGAGTGCCTGGTGGTGCTGCCTGGTGCCTCCCTGAGTCTCACCCAGCACTGCTCCCACACCATCCGCACAAACTTCAACCCAGGGGAAAAAGGGAAGTAGTGTCCCAGTATTATTATGAAAGTAATTTTGATCTTGCAGATCCTCTGAAAGGATTTCAGGGACTGGCAGGGGTCCCTGAATAGCACTTTGAGAACGATTAAAAAATTCAGGTTTAAAATACAGAACTGGGCTTCCCTGGTGGCGCAGTGGTTGAGAGTCCACCTGCCGGTGCAGGGGACACGGGTTTGTGCCCCGGTCCGGGAAGATCCCACATGCCTCGGAGCGGCTGGGCCCGTGAGCCATGGCTGCTGAGCCTGCGCATCCGGAGCCTGTGCTCCGCAACGGGAGAGGCCACAACAGTGAGAGGCTCGCGTACCACACACACACAAAAATAATAATAATAATAATATATATATATAAAAAATAGAACTGAAGAATTGTAGGTGAATATTCTTTTCATTTTCTCTATGATGCTGTTTGTTCAATGAATATTTTAATGTGTATAGAAGGAGAGAAGATTAAAAAGTATTATCTTGTTATTCTGTTTTCTAGAAAAATGATAAAACATATTTATTATACCTATTATGTGCTAAAACTATGCTAAACATTATCATATATATTATACAGCACATTCAGATATTTCATTTTCTCCTCTCAGCTCTGACTAAAGCTCAGAGAAGTGAAGTCACTTCTTCAAAGTCCCAGAGCTAGTAGGCAGTGGATTTAGGATTCAAACCTAGTCCTTCTCAATTCATACTTTTCTTCTACTCCAACTACATATAATAAAATTTAAGAAAAAATTTTCAATAATAGTTGAATAAAACAAAATTCTAACTGAACACAGATGAATAAAATAAAACGTTTACTGAATTCAAATAAAATGTAATCTGAATTAAATCAGAAATATGTTCTGTGAATAGACAGACTTGCTTCCTGGTAAACAAAGCAAACAAATGATAATTTCTATAGAAATATCTATATCCCAAAAGTAAAGTCTTACTACCAGCTAATCCTGTAGAACTTACTGACAACATGCACCAAATAACAAAATAAGAAGTTTAAATTGAAATAATATATATCAAACAAAAAAACACTTTATTTTATTTTATTTTATTTTATTTTTATTTTTTGCGGTATGCGGGCCTCTCACTGCTGTGGCCTCTCCCCCTGCAGAGCACAGGCTCCGGACGCGCAGGCTCAGCGGCCATGGCTCATGGGCCTAGCCGCTCCACGGCACGTGGGATCTTCCCGGACCGGGGCACAAACCCGTGTCCCCCGCATTGGCAGGCGGACTCTCAACCACTGCGCCACCAGGGAAGCCCAAAAAAACTTTATTTTAATCTTCCATGATCTATATGAAACAGTAGATACCAGGCAAAAGACATGACACAGCCTTCAAGTACAGCTTTGGTTTTAGTAAGCTTCTCTAAGAATTGGAGACCCCAATGACATCAACAGCTACAATAAAAATTTTTAAAAACTTCAACCCTTCTATGATTTACACTTGGCAAATGAACATAAATCTGAAGAAACAAATAAAAATGTATGTTATTCACTGATTTTTAAAATCCTCAATACATCAATCCTGGAGTAAAGAACATCTACAAACAATTAGGTTCAAAACCAATTTCCACAATGACTTCTTGAAATTTACCTGCTGTGGAAATTCTTGGCCCTTGCCACTGGTATTTAAGAGCTTAAACTTCTGGTGTGGCACATGTCTCACGCCCACTGGATTACAAGAGCCCTCAGCATAGGGACTTAGGTAGAAGGAAGGGAGGGAGAGAGAAAAAGAAGAAGCTTAACAGGCCTCAGGGGAAAAGGAGGAATTCGGTACATACAATTTTTTAATTTCCCAAATTGCAAAACAAATGTTATTCATCAAAATACAGAAGATCCGTCTTTCCAATATGTTACCTGTTATGACACTATCCTGGGCACTACTAAACCAATATTCAAATAACAATTTTAAATCAAGTTTTACAGGTTAAATAGAAAGGTAAAGTCAGTTTTAGTCTACTACTTTCTTGAAAAATAAAGATATTAACTCAAATATAAACTCAGGAATTTTAATCTGGCTAGTCCTTTAAAGATTTCTTTTCAGTTTTATTTTACAGCAATACTTAATCCTTTTAAACCAATCTATTGAGGTATGACTGGCATGTAAAAAGCTATACATATTTAATATATACAACTCGATTGAGTTTGGGGTAAGTATACACTCATGAAGCCATCACCACCTTCAAGACCACAGACATATCTGTCACCTCTCAAAGTTTCCTCCCAGCCCCATATTATCATTATTATTTGTGTGTGTGTGCCTGTTCATGTGCGTGTTAAGAACACTTAACTTGTAAGATCTACTCTTAAAAAATGTTAAGTATACAATGTGGTACTGTTAGCTATAGGCACTATGCTGTACATATTACTTATCTTGCTTAACTGAAACTTTGTACCCTTTGACCATCACCTCTTCATTTTCCCCACCTCCTAGTCCCTGGCAACCACCATTCTACTCTGTTTCCATGATTTTGACTATTTTAGATTCCACGTATAAGTGAAATCAGACAGGATTTGTCATTCTGTATCTGGCTTATTTCACTTAGCAATAAATATGTTTACACGGATCAAAAAAGTCTCACTTGTTCCCTTGGTTGCTCTGCCCGATTTTCAACCTTTTCTCCATCTTCATAACACAAATATAAGCATATATGCATATACACTTACCAAAAAAGGTAGCTACGTACAACTCGTATACATAACTTACTTTTTTCCACTTAAAAATCCTTGTTTTTTCTGCATCAGTATACGGAAACTACATTTTAATTTTTATTTATTAAATTAACCTGTGTATAGTAGAAAAATTCAAGTCTTACAGAAGTGTTCCCAAATAAGCATTCCTCCCATCCCACTTCCACTGACCAAATATAACTACTTTCTGTTTCTGCCTTATAATTGTTCTTGGTTGACATCATAATTTTAAATAATGTACCATTTGAGACAATATCTGTTTATTCTACAAAAAGAAAAATTAGATTTTTTTTCACCCACATATACCTTTTTCACTTACAATCTCCCTTCCATATCTCGGTTTTAATTAGATTTTCATTTTTATATCAAGATTGATAACACTTACATTCTCCATATTTATAATGAAGTCTTCTAAGCTGTGTCCTCTAGCTAATTCTAAAATTTTAAAACCTGTGCTCAAAAGCATTTGAAGGCACATGTGCATGCACTACCCAGAAGTACATGGAGGTAATGCCCTGGTGGCCACCCCTAACCAGTGGGGTTTGGGAAGCTGATAAATGCTTTGCATGCCTCCTCCATCCTTCAGGCAGACAGGTCTGAGACACAGTACACAAGGGTCCTCTGAGGGCCTGCGGGACTGAGGGCCAGCCACTCACTGCAATGGCCAGTCTCTCACTTATGCTCGCAGAGGCTTCCTCGCATCTCTTTAATTCCCTGTCCCTCACTCTTGCTTCTTGATCTCACTTCACAAATAAATTACCTGCAGAGCCCTTGTCTCAGACTCTACTTCTGGGAAAACCCATGCTAACACATCCAACAAAAATGTATACATACATGCACCGAAAAGACATGTAAAAGAATGTTCATAGCAGCATTATTCATAGTAATATGAAACTGGAAATGATCCACATATCCAAAAACAAGAATACAAATAGATTGTGGTATATTCATACAATGTAATTCCATGATACAGTGAAACTAAACAAACCACTGCTACAGGCAAGAACATGGACAAATCTCACATAATCTTGAGAGAAAAAAGCCAAACATATAAAACTATTCTTATGTTTTTAGTCAGGATAGTGTTACAGCAGGAGGGAGGAAGCAATGATGCGGAAGATGCTTAAGAGGGTCTTTCTGGAACGCTAGCAATGTTCTACTATTTCTTTTCTAAAGTGATAGTTACATGGATTTGTTTACTTTCTGATAATTGGCCACATTTACTATTTGTACATGTTTATGTACGTTTTACTTGAATTAAAAATAACTAAAATAAATAACTACATTATCACCAAGAAACAGAACAAGAAAGAACTTTGGAAAATTAAAAATAAGATTTTCAATGTATAAAAGGGCTAAGACTTCGAAGATAAAATATCTCAAACAGTGTAATAAAAAGAAGAGTTGGAAAACATTAAAGATAAGAGAGATAAACAATCAACCAATTCACAAGGTTCAACTTCCAAATAGTATGAGAGCTAAAAAGGGTAAACAGAAAGTGGATTAAAGGAAATTATTACCTAAAATAAACTATGAGAATTTGCTAGAATGAAAAAGAGATATGCGCCTTTAAACTGAGCAGGCCCTGAGTGACAAGTGCATTATCTTAGGTAATAACTGTAGACTCTCAGGGAAATGTGGGTTTAAAAATGAATGTTATAGAAGGAAGTGGAGGAAGAGGACAGAGACTATTATCAAGTTGGAGTTGTGAACACATTCTCTTGCTCAGCCTCTCATATTTCCAGGAGCTTTTATAATTGCTTTTGTTTGTTTTACATTCCCTGCCTGTTATGGACTGAATTGTTTCCCCTAAAAATTTATTATATTGAAGTCCTAACTAAAAATAACAATAATAATAATAATTGGGAATATTAGGATTACTTAAATACTATCTGATTCAGAATCAAGATTAATGACTGGACCAACAGAAAAAGAGACCCTCTCAAACATTAAAGTCAAGTAGGTCCCTTTCCTTGTGACTTAAGTATAATGGGAATAAAAAGAACCTGCCTAAAAATGATGAGATTATTGACCAGTTACCGAAAGCAAACATATTAAAGTGCAAAATACTAAAGAGTTCACTCTTTATATGAGTCATAAGTCTCCACTATCTCTAGGATAATCCATCAATTTGTATGCTGTAGCTAATGTAACAAAGAAACAGAATTTTAAAAACCCAAAATTATCTTATTTGCAGATGATATCATTGTGTACCTAAAATACAATAGATTCCACCAATTAGCACAAATGAAAAGATTCATTTGATGGCAGCCAGTTACAAGATAAATAAACACCAATAGCTTTTCTTTAAACTACAGATAGCAAACTAGAGATAGAGGTAGAAAAAGATCCTATAAGGATTTTTGTCCTATAAGGACAAAATGATAAACTACATAGGAATAAATTTAATCTAAAAAAACTATAAAATTTTATTGAAGGACACTAAATAATCTAAAGATACTCTATTCTCCTGGGTGGGTAGACTTTAAATATACCAAGAAAAAAATAATAAAGCTTTCTATACTAATATAGAAATTATAAAGTGAATCGGAATCCCAAAGGGTTATGTTTATCTTTTTTAAATGATTTTGAAGTTTCCATAAAAACTAGAATTCTCAATAAAATCATGAAAAAAATAAGGGAGCACTATGCCTAATAAATATTCCAATATACCAAAAAACTATGGTAAGCTAAACAGTATGGTACCAAAATGGAAACAATTCAATATAGTAAATATTTTCAAGACAAAACAGAATGAAGAAACAGATTAAATATATATTGCAGGAAGGACCACTTGGCTCTCCAATTTGATGAAGCTGTCTACATCAAACCACAGGTAAAAATAAACTATAATGGATTAAAGATAATTTGAAGGGTAGTATTTAAAATTTAGAATAGTACTTTATATTACTGGAGTGGGGATGTATTCTTCGGCAAGATGAGAAACCTAGAAGTCATAAAGAAAAAGACTGATATAGATTTTTTTACTGTATTAAAAAAAAAAAATTCGGACTTTCCTGGTGGCGCAGTGCTTACGAATCCACCTGCCAATTCAGGAGACACGGGTTCGAGCCCTGGTCCAGGCAGATCCCACATGCTGCGGAGCAACTAAGCCCGTGCACCACAACTACTGAGCCTGCGCTCTAGAGGCTGCAAGCCACAACTACTGAGCCCACATGACACAACTACGGAAGCCCGTGTGCCTAGAGCCCGTGCTTCACAACAGAAGAAGCCAGTGCAATGAGAAGCCTGTGCACTGCAACGAAGAATAGCCCCCACTCGCCGCAACTAGAGAAAAGCCCACCCGCAGCAATGAAGACCCAATGTTGCAATAAAAGATAGATATCTAGAAAGACAGATAGATAGTATCTACAAAAAAATAAAAAATCCAACATTCGTCTAAAGCAAAGAAGACAATAAAGAGACAAGGTAGAACAAGAGGAAATATACGCAGTATAACAGACATGGCATTAAATATTTGTAATCAAGAAAATTCTTGATTTTACAGGGAAGTGAAAGGAATACAAAAATGGACAAAGAATGTGAACCAAGTAATTCCATTAAGAGAAAATACAAATGGCCAATAAATAACCACATATTAAGATGGATACTCTCACTGGTGGTTCAACAAATTTTATCCATCAGATTAGCAAAAAAAACAAAAAAAAGTCTAACATCTAAAGCTCACAAAGGCAGGGAGACACAGAGACACTCTCATACTTTCTAGTGGGAATGTAAGTTGCTCAAAACTTTCTGGAGAGTAAGCTAGCAAGAATTCATTTAAATTTTTGAGAATATCCTTTGTGTAGCAGTATCACTTTTGGGTACCTACTCCACATAAAGATGCGGTCAAGAATGTTTACTGTTCAAACTGGCAAAAACAGAAAACAACCTGAAAGTAAATAAATATGGGAATGGCTGGTTACCGTGGAATATTATGAAGTATAAAGATGAGACAGAACTACAAGCTCCCAGTCAAGCAGTCAGGAATATATTGGTAAGGAACAAGCAAGTTGTAGAGTTATATGCTTACTATGATCACATTTTTATGTTTTACAAAGGATAAAACTATTCTAGGATAAGGTATTACTATCTTAAACATATAAAAGAATAAATTTAGGCTCTAAAATTAAGTAATTTTCCCAAGGCCCCACAGCTGTACGTGGAGAAGCTAGAATTTAAAATCATGTCGTCGCCTGCAGGGACATGCACTTTTCAGCAGGCCACTTACAAACATTATTTTTAATTCTCACTGTAAGAAACTCTGTAAGGTAAACTGGCTGATCATTTTCCAACCCAGGTCCATCTGACTTCACAGCCTAAGCTCTTTCCGCTAGGCCACATACCTTCCCCTAAGTTATATTGCATGTAATTTTATTTGCTCATCTGCCTTATTTTAGGGAATTATAAGTAAAATATAAAGTATTCAGTCACAAAAACATTCACCTAATTATTTTTGAATGCTTTAAATGTATTAGAAATTCAGTAACAGCTAGTAACTACCATAAAAAGCAAAAACTTTAACAAAATAAAATCAGCATCAATATTATAATAAATACGTGAAGATATTGTTTTAATTTGGTTTCCACAGAGATATTTGAAGCAAGCAGCCAAGAAAAGAAGAAAAGCTCCTGTAAAACAAATGGAAACCTGTCTAATTTTAAAACACGTTTCAAAGAGTAGCACTGCCAGTCCACACCTTTCACCGTTGCTAAATATCACCACTCACACCAATTCAGTTTTCACCACCTATCACTAGCCTTCACCAGTGTAGTATAAGCTCTCCATGTGGTGGCCATCATTAGACATGTGGATTTTTTCTCTCACGCTGTGTTTATGATGAAGAGCAAAGAAACTGAGTTTGAAAAAACTTCCCTGACAGTTTTTTTTAAAAAACCTGGACATTTAATTTCATTCAAAAAACACTTAAATACTAAGAAGGTAAAAAACTATTGAATAAATATTCCGTTTATATATTAGGATATTCAGGATATAGTGGAGTCAAATTCTTCATATGGGCATTTATACTTACCACTGAATACTCAACGTGTTACAGTGAAATAGAATTCCAGTCATGTTTTTAACGCTGTTTCAAATACCCGCAGCATTTTGGAATTTTGTTTTTAAACATACTTAGAAGTATATCTGTAATTTCATGAGAATTAAACAGTTGAAGAATCTAATTCACAGATAAAATATAGTTAACACAGGATAAAAATTGTCTGTTTTATCAAAAACTTTCCAGAAACATACACATCATGACAGAAAATGACAAGTGTACTTGGCAAAGTGTATCTGTATTTTTGTTAATAATACTCCACATTTAAATGTTAGGAAGAAAGAATATGTAGTTCAATTTATATTTACATTGAGAAAATATTAGTTTAGTTATAGTGTTCCTAAATATTAATTATTTTTCGTTCTTGTAGGTCTCATCTTGGGCTACCATTAGCTAGGAAAATTAATCTAAGATATTAAAAAATAATCTGATTGGTAAGAATTTAAATACAACTGAAACTGGTTTAATACACAATTACCAAAGTCAAAATATGGCTTAATAAGTGAATTCAGATATATTTAAACTCAAGCTTTCAGCAGACGTGAACTCCTCTCTCACTCCCTCTAAGACATTCAAAACCAGTGAGGGGTGATTTTTCTAAGTCCAAAAAATCCTCTATCTTCTCTATTTTGAACCTTGTGAGCTTTTTGCTCTATAATCCTTGAGTCTACGGACAGGGTTGCTCAGCTCTAGCACTGTTGGCTTTCGGGCTGGATACTTCTCTGCTGTGTGGTGGTCCTGTGCATTGCAGCATAGTCAGTAGAGTATCTGGCCTCTACCTACTCCACACAAGTAGCACACATAACACTTCTCTCCCCAGTTGTGACAAACAAAATATATCCAGGAATTGTCAAATGCCCCTTAAGAAGTAAAAACACACCCCGACACTCACACCCATTTGAGAACCACTGCTTTAGAGATAACTGGGAGCTGCTACTCACTTCCAGCACTTTAAAATGCTGTGAAGAAAAAAAATTTTACCAGATTCTTCCTCGTAAGTCACCATGAACGCAAACATAACCTAAAGCCTCCATCCTTTAATAAAAACTACATTTAGCAAATGAACTCTACAGGAAGAAATGCATCTTTTTTTTTTTTAAGAAATGCATCTTGAACTTGCATTTAGAGTTTCACTGAAAGCTACCTGATCTCAGTGTATAGACATATAAATGATGTCATGTGGATAATTGTGTTCTAAAAAATATGCCTACTGTAGTTTCAATATAACACTTTCAGCTAAAGGCGAGATAGAAATGTTTTTTAAATGCATACTTTTAAAACTTTACAGGTCGAACACTCAGGTTTTTGAAATGCAGAGCACCTCTACACTGACTCATCCAGACCAACTAACTACACTAGAAAATCACTGTAACTTGTTCCTGTGTGCATTTCACCACAACACAGTTTTCTGGTTAATCTGCTAAATTAAAATTCATAGTCCTACCCTGCTTAGAAGGATGCAGACTAGAGACTCAGTCAGCTTGACAGAAAAAAAGGGGGGGGGGATTGAAGTAGATGCAGATATAAGAAATAAGCGACTTTAAGTGGTACCTGACAAAGAAGCCATACATCAGAGATGAGAAAGATAAAGATTAGAGGTAGCTGTTTTCTGTTCTCCTTCCTCTTTCTGAAGTTTTTGTTCAGCAAAAACTCTACAAACTTAGAACAAGTATCTAACGCTTATTTAAACTTGTAGTTAAAGACTACAGTTTAAATATACTTCTGACACCGGGCAACCAAAAGAACCCTGCCTGGAACACTCACACAATTCTTTCCATTTGTTTTTTACTTACTGAGATAAAAGCTGTCATTTCTGAAACAGCAGTAATTTAAGAATTTAAGATTAAAATATTGCCAAATTTAATTGTTATGCAAGCAAACTGGCAGGTCTTTACCAATTACAAATGGCTGTTGCCATTTACTCCTTGATATTAGTTACTTTTAAAGAATCAAGATAGGGACTTCTCTGGTGGCACAGTGGTTAAGAATCCGCCTGCCAATGCAGGGGACATGGGTTCAAGCCCTGGTCCGGGAAGATCCCATATGCTGCAGAGCAACTAAGCCCGTGCGCCATAACTACTGAGCCTGCGAGCCACAACTACTGAGTCCGCGTGCCGTAACTACCGAAGCCTGCGTGCCTAGAGCCCATGCTCTGCAACAAGAGAAGCCACTGCAATGAGAAGCCCGTGCACTGCAACAAAGAGTAGCCCCTGCTCACTGCAACTAGAGAAAGCCCACATGCGTAACAATGAAGACCCAATGCAGCCAAAAATAAATAAATTAATTTTAAAGAGTCAAGATAATATTTACCTTTCAAATTACCCAAATCCGAATGAAAATTCATTCACAGGCAATTAGCCTCATGCTCAATAGAATATAATCTAACTTTAAGCACTTTTAGTAATTCAGTTCAATTCAAACAAACACTATGGTCAGACATTTTATTTCATATTCTCCCAATATTGTTCCATATTTGTTCTCTAACAAGAGAAACATTTTATGTGAATAAAAATAAAACTTCCTTACAATAGTAACTCATTCTATGCTTACAGAAGGAAGAGGAGTAAAGAAAAACAACTTGGAGGTCATCAAGATAACATGAGAAATCAAAGATTTGGGTTTGGGTTTATCTCTTCTTCCCATATTACTAACATGATAGTAAATTAATTTTTAAAAGGATAAACTGACAAGGATAAAGACAATAGAAAAAGCTACAACAAATCAGAGATTTCACAGAATTTTTGGAAGATGGAAGGTGGATGTAGGAATGGTTACATCATTTGGAAAATAGACAGCAACCTTAAAATAGGTGTCTATGGAAGAAATAAAGTACGACACAGAAAGCAAAATCATGTTTAATTAATGAAACATTGCATAAAATTTCATTAAGTTATTGATTTACATATGTTTGAAAAACAGCTTTTAATTAATGACCTAATCCAGAAAACTATCTCCACAAATTTTGTTACCATGAAATTTACTGAAAACTGTACCAATATACACATAATGCAATTTGTCAACTAGTTTATTTTGGCTGAAGATAAAACATTAATGAGTATAGGTTCTAGATCCAGATAGCCTAAATTCAAATCCTAGCTCTTCTACTTACTAGGTAGGCAAGCTATAACCTCACTGGACCTCAGTGTCCTCATTTGTAGAATGTGGATAATAACAGTACTTTCAACTAATAGCTGATAAAAATTAAACAAGATAATGAATATAATGTGCTTAGAAAAGTTCCTGGCACAAAATAAGCCCTCAATTAAATATTTACTATTAGTACCATCCTACTACATGATCATCTTTACTGGCCCTACTATGTTACTTTTAGATTTTATATTTAAGTAAAACTGAATTTATTTTCTACATATTCTCCACCATTTCCCAACTTATTTCAAGCTCCTTGAAGATATAATTTTCTTTATGCAGAATTGTATTGACTCTATGTATGCAATAGATTCTTAGTGATAAAAACAAAATACAATGTTCTATACTAGATAGGTTGGAAGCAAGTCATATAGAGCTTTTATCTGTTTTAATTAGAAAGCACTGACATTTAGAAAGGTTAAAAAAAATCTCCTAGCAGAGGGAAGACAAATGCTTCACTGCCTTTCCAGTTGTGATAATGGTTTCATATTAATTTAAGTCACCTCCTCATGAGTCTAAGAGACAGATGAAGAAATAACCAAGAACTTTAAGCCATGACACTGCATGCAAACCTGAATGTAAGGAAAGTGAGCACCAACTTTTATATCAAAGGCTTCCTCAATGCAAATGGTTCTCCATTCATTTTATACAAAATTTACATCTAATTGAAATTACAGTATACACTATTCTGAACAGCCAAGTCGTCCCTGCATTATCAACTAATTCTGCAGTTGAATAAAAGATTTTAAGTGTATTTTTAAACTACCTGAATCATTTGGACATCTATATATTTCAGAGATTGTTATACCTATCCTTCTACTACAATACACTCTTCATTTGCTCCTTTATTCACGTAATCATCTAACAGATATTTATCAAGTGCCTACTATGTGCCAGGCACTGTACTAGGAATAGGGATACACCATGCCCAGGTCCAGAGATGAGAAAAGTCTACTGTGTTCAAATAACTAAAATACACCGACTATGGTCAGAAAAAGATGGAGCAGACAAAATGGGCAGGACCTTTCAGGACCTAGGTAAGTTTCAGGCTCATTCTGAGAGCAATGGGCTTTAAACAGGGGAGGTCTCTCTAGCAAGGTAACAGTGTAGAGAATTATAATAAAGACTCTCTCCTTTGGCCAAACTTTAACTAGGATCCTCTGAGCCAATCTCCAGCTTCCCTCTCTGTCCCTGTAGAATCCAGCATGAGCAAGAATCTTGCTAAGTCAGTTTGGCGAAAATCCTTCATCATCAGTATCTTATCACCCTGTCCTGACTTCAGCAACTCGGCTGAGTTGTTCTAACAAGAACGCCTCCCTCTGATGTTTCCTCTTAGCAATTTTCCACCCACTGCCCCCTACCCCTGCTTCTTGGATATAAATGGCCACTTGTCCTTGTTAAGAGTTGAGTCCCATATCTCTCCCCCACTGCAGTAGTCCCTACACCCACCATGACAGCCTCCCTTAAAAAGTCTGCTTGACCATTCTTTAACAAGGGTCACTGAATAATTTTTTCCTTAACAGAATATTTTTTCTTTAACACTGGAAGCCAACTAGAAGGGTGCTGCATTATTCCAGACAATGGCAAATATGATGGTCAAAGGAAATATGGAAAGAAACAGAACTTAACTAGAGACAGTTAGGATGCTGAGTCCACTGGATTTGGTGTTTGGGTAGAGGGAGAGAAAAGTCATAGATAATGCTCACATTTTCAAATCTGAGTAACCAAACAGAGAGTGGTACCCATTCACTGAGATAAGAAATGCAGAAAGAAGGGAAGGTTTGATAAGTTGTAAAACATGTTAAGTCTCAGCTGAGTTATCCAAGTGGAAATAGCAGTGGATGGGAGCTCCCTTCTGGCATCTTCTACTGACTCTGTGAAGAAAGTAGCAGCATTTCCTAGGATTGAGGGGTGAGAGGATACAGTCTGAAGAGAGCAGGGAATGTTCAATGTACCCACTGCAGAGAATAGAAGAGAATTAGAAAGACAGGGGAGTATTTTCTATCTCTGAGGAACCAGAGAGAAACCTGAATGGAGAGGGGTACCAACCTATAAGGCTGCGTAACAATTTTCCACTTGTGTTGAGCAATCTCAGCAGTTAGATTGATTAAGAATTAGGGATTTACCAACATATTTAATACTAATAGACATGATGGTATTCTCTCTCAAACAAGACAGAGGCTGGATATGGGCCGTGCATTCTAAACTGGATAGGGCCGTGGAGGCAGTGGACCAAAAAAAAGCGGGGGATGGGGGTAGTATGTGACTCAAGAGCCTCAAAGTTCAAAGAATAAGAATTATGGGATTAGTAGAGTAAGAGAAGAAAGCTTTAAAAAAAAAAAAAAAAGGAGCTTGTGGTTAGACTCAAATATCTAAATTTAAGAATTCACGGGCTTCCCTGGTGGCGCAGTGGTTGAGAGTCCGCCTGCCAATGCAGGGGACACGGGTTCGTGCCCCGGTCCGGGAAGATCCCACATGCCGTGGAGCAGCTAGGCCCGTGAGCCATGGCCACCAAGCCTGCACGTTCGGAGCCTGTGCTCCGCAACAGGAGAGGCCACAACAGTGAGAGGCCCGTGTACCACACACAAAAAAATTCACTTATACAGGAGAATCTCCAGAAGTTAAGGCCATAAGGCCATGAGCATTGCAGAATGGAAGTAAGGGCCCTGGCAGATGAGAAAAATCAACAAACTGATATGGGTCACCCCACTGGCACTCTCAAATAACCTAAGACAATAACAGGACTCAGCCTAGGGGACCTACGGGAAGACTGTGAGTCAGGTGTCAACATTTACAATAGCTGACTACACTTTAGTAGGTAACAGGGAAGAAAGATACAGGGTGCTACGGCTACACAGCATAAGCCTCAAAAGTTCAACAGATATGCCAAGGTAATAACATACTTTCAATCAGTTCTCTCAGCAGGAAGAGGGGAAAAAACTGGCTAAATACCATCAACGAAAACCATTACCTTTTAACTTTTAGAAAGACACAGGCTATATCCACTACATATATCCACTACAAACATTCCCATTCATATTAAGAAAAAGACAGGATTGAGCACAAAAGGTATTTTATGTTTGCTTTGTGAGCATTTTCCACAATATTAAGATGGATATTAAGGGCACTTACTGTACCAGCTTGAGGGCCAGACAGCCTGGGTGTGAACTCTGATTCCTCGATTTACCAGCTGAGTGAACGTGCACAAAGGCCTCATCTTCCTGAGACTCATTTTCCTCATTTGTACAATAGGAACGTTACACTATCACATGTGACTGACAGGGTTATGTTCTAACACTACTCACAGCACATGAGTAAATATTCAGTTAAACTATTATCAATAAATAAAAAAATTAAAAAAACAAACTATTAGCAATATCAGAAATATCACCCTAATTTATAATAAAAACTGAAAATTATATAAAATCAATTACTTTACAAAGTGACTAATACTATTAGATATCTCTATACAAATGCTATTTTTTTAACCATAAGTATGTTTTCTTTTTTTTATAAATTTATTTATTATTTTTTTTAATATTTATTTTTGGCTGTGTTGGGTCTTTGTTGCTGTGCGTGGGCTTTCTCTAGTTGCAGCAAGCGGAGGCTACTCTTCATTGAGGTGTGCAGGCTTCTCACTGCAGTGCCTTCTCTTGTTGGCAGAGCACGGGCTCTAGTCGCGAAGGCTTCATTAGTTGTGGCACTCAGGCTCAGTAGTTGTGGCTCGTGGGCTTAGCTGCTCCGCAGCATGTGGGATCTTCCCAGACCAGGGCTCGAACCCGTGTCCCCTGCATTGGCAGGCGGACTCTTAACCACTGTGCCACCAAGTAAGTCCTGATGCTATTTTTAAATTTTTATACTTTACAAATATATATCCTGCGAAGTAAATGAATTTTCATAAAGTACATCTTTATGAAATGGCTGTCTCAAACAGTTTCTCATGCAGCATTTGGCAGCAGTGACTGCTTCCATGTAAAGAATAAGAAATGTAATGACTACTGTTCACAGTGGGGCAAGTCTGGGTGAGGGACTGGAAACATGCAGTTAAGAGCACAGAAAGGAAAAGTAAGGAAAACCATCAACTTAACAATTTTATTTTTAAAAGCCTTGGCAAGTATCGAATGAATGCCCTTCAAAAAAAGATTCTGGAAGAAAAAACTAGGTAACAGCTTAGGTGTTTAAATGAAATATATATGGGCCACAGATTCTAACTAGATATGAAAGAAAGTGCAAACAGTGGAAAGAGGGGAAAAAAAGGGTGGGGGGAGAATAAGCAACAAAGAATCCTCAAAGTTCAAAGGATAAGAATGATGGAAATATACTGGTTACCAAATCACGTTAATGACCCTGTAAATTAGAAATGGGCATAAATTCTTATCATAGTTTCATTGTCAACTTCTGTAACAGTCATCAAAAACTTACACATTGATTAGCCTTGAAAACTTCTTAAAGGGACTCATTTCTAGAATGGCCTACGTAATTTAGAGGGCTTCTGGTAAGATGAGAGGCATGCCTAAACACACTTAAACTCTTCAAAAGCCTAAACTTCAATTATGTGAAAATGGTTTTCACTACAACCATCTTCACATTAAAAACAAAACACACAGGTATTGAAAACGCATAGCAATTAAAAGCCATTGCTATGGTGCCAAAAATGATGATACAGTTGGCAGTCTCCGAAAAACATGACTGACCATTTTATCCAATCCCCAAAAAATAATTTAACTCTTCTAGAGATAATCATTTGACTGATCTGTGTGGGAAATGGCTATAAGGGGATAACTTCAGATACTTAAAAATACATTATTTTACAAAAATATTACACACTCTAAAAATTTTGAAAACTAAAACATAATAATCTGTCTACCTTCAAATTCCACCTCCAAGAGATAGTCAATATTTACTTTTGACCTACTTCAGTATTCAATATTAATAATAATTATTGAATATACGCACAAAAAGTTAAATCATACAGGAACATACTCTGCTTTTTTCACTTTCAGATACTTAATCTGCAAATATACTGAGTCTTATAGTTCAGTCTCTAAGGATTATCCAATACAATAAACAATACCTGTCTTCTTTCAAGCCTCTTCTAATTCAATGTCACTAAGCATTCCACGCTTCTCATCTTGCCTCTTAAAAAAATCTCAAAGCACTTAAACTGTACTAATAGAGTACTGATTCAACAGTAAAGGCAAGATCTCTACAGCATCTTCCATATAGGTCCTTTCCAAAGGATAGTCTCATTAAAAATATTGCAGTATTTCAGGTACTTCTGGGTCAAACAGACTAAACAGACTAATTGCAAATATTATAAATTTTTTTTTGCTCACAAGCCTAAAGAATTAGTTGATGAGAGTTTGAAAATGAATAGAAATCTGTTGACAGTTCTTCCTTTTCATTACACTTCATTTATTATACATGGACCCAGTAAGCTACTATTAATGAAATATGAAGTTCAATTCTCCAATATAAAAACTGCTGATGTAGCATTAATTTATAAGTCAAGTAACAGCGTCTCATCTACATACTTACTTGCATATGTTAAACTTTTAAATGAAAAAAGTGTAAATATTATTCCTAAATGAATGCAATCAAATGTTAATTTATAGAAAGGGATTTAAAAAAATTTTTTTTAATAGCAACCCCTGGGAATACATTTTACATCACAACCGGTATGCATATATCTGTTTACATGTCTGCGTATGTATATATAAAACAAAAGTTCCACAAAACAATATTTGCCCTTACTATTGCAATGTATTGTTATTTTCTACTCCTGTTTCTTTTCTTTTTTTTTTTTTTTTTTTTTTTTTTTTTTTTTTTTTGCGGTACGTGGGCCGCTCTCTGTCGTGGCCTCTCCCGCTGCGGAGCACAGGCTCCGGACATGCAGGCCCAGCAGCCATGGCTCACGGGCCCAGCCGCTCCGCGGCATGTGGGATCTTCCCAGACCGGGGCACGAACCCGTGTCCCCTGCATCGGCAGGCGGACTCCCAACCACTGTGCCACCAGGGAAGCCCTTCTTTTCTTTTTTAATGCTTGTGATAATCCACTACTTGTTTCTGCAACCACTAACAAGTCACAACCTGCAGTTTGGAAAACAGTGAGACAATTCAGAGACAATGAATACAACCCGCCCTAAATTTTAGATGGTCCCCAACTTCAAATGGTTCAACTTAACAATTTTTCCACTTTACCATGGTACTAAACCAATACACATCTGGTAGAAACCGTACTTCCATTTTTGAATTTTGATCTTTTCCCAGGCTAGCAATACATAGGATGACCCTCTCTGCTGAGGCTAGGCGGCCACAGCTCCCACTCAGCCACACAATCCTGAGTGTAAACAACCAAACCAACACACTTACAACCATCCTGTACCCAGACAACCATTCCACTTTTCACCTTCAGTACAGTATTCAATAAATTACATGAGATATTTTTCAATGCTTTATCATAAATTAGGCTTTGAGATAGATAACTGTGCCCAGCTATAGACTAAGGTTAAGTGTCCTGAGCACATCTCAGATAGGCTAAGCTCTGCTGTCCTGTAGGTTAAGTGTGTTAAAAGCAATTTCAACTTAGGATATTCTGAACTAACGAAGGGTTTATCGAAACATAAGCCCACCGTAAGTTGAGGAAGATCTGTACTTTAAAAGCTGGACAAGCACAGGCTCGTCAGGGTTTTAACTCCATGGTTACTTTGAAAAGTGGAGGACAAGGTGAAGAGGAGCAAGTTAAAGCTGTATTTCACAACCCACACAGTAAGTAAAACATTCTCACTAAAGACCCTAGACCTGCACTCTGTAAACCACAGGTCAAGTTTATTTACTTCAGACAACAAACTAAGATAAAAGCTGTGACACTACAGTGATTCAAGGCATTTAAACAGTAATTGGCCCCTACCCACAGGCCCAACCAAAGTTAGTCTACCAATGCTCCTTTATTAAGGTATCTAGACCATTCTCTTGAGACTGCTTGGAAAATGTTATCATTTTGGCTTTCTACACAAATTTTCTCAATGAACACGATTTACTCCTCCATTAGATACCTCTCTCTGCCTATTCTAGACACAGGGAGATGAAGCAATTCCCAATGATCTGAAATTCACTGCCACCAAACTGTCATCTCAGACTGCCCCTAACTATCTGAAGTTCACAACCATAAGGGGAGAAGCACCAGCACTGCAAGTGTAAAACAATCCCTCATGGCTAATCCACTCAATATTCAGCACTTAACCTTTTAAACCCATTTATTGCTAAATCAATGCAATTAGCAGATGATAGCAAAATAAGTTAACATATAAAAACTGAGTAGATGCAATTATGCAAAACAGGCAACTGGTAATTTTCAACTGTGATCTGAAATGATGAAATTTAATCTAAAATCCTTTCCCTCATCCCCCTTTACCACCTTATCGCCCACCCCTCCTCACACCTCCAATGTGAATTCTAAATTTGGGGGAGGTCATACCTTGCTGTGAGATCATTATGTTAAGATACTATGTTTTGATTTCTAATCAAGAAAATTACTTTTATTTATTTATATCTTATTCTATCAAAACTGCCTTTAAAAATGATTTGAAGTAGCTTGAAAAATGTAGGTAAGAAAACATCAACCTCAGAAAAGTACAGTTAACTTAATTAAGTTCGTACTGCCGTCCTTAAAACAAACTGCCTTACTTTAAAACTCCCATGAGAAATCACATGTTTGTAAAACAGAATGAAAACTTGACTATTTGAACTCAATAAAATTCAATGTTACGTAGTTAATCTGAAAATTCCTAAGTGTCTCTATGTTGTTTAATTAGCCAATGATTCAAATAAACACATAATCATGTATATAAAATGACTGTGTATACATTTATATGTATGTATGTGTGTATGTATATGCAAAACAAAACTCAGAACATTCACTTTATCCAATAAAATACATTCTTGTTACTTCAGATTACAGAAAAAATAATATAAATGACAATTAAATTTAAGAAGAAACTATGAACTCTTTATAAAGTATAATTTCTTATTATCATGCCTCAGCAGAATAACTAGGAACTATCTTATACCTACTCTGCCAAGCAGTGTGTGAAACTCTTTTGCATTGTAATACCCTGCAGACTAAATTCTGATATCCTAACAAGAAAATACCGTAAAATCTCATCAAGACAGTATTAAGCTATCTAGCAACCCCAGCAATCTACAACAAGCCAAGAATTAGAAGACCATCCATAGTAGGTGGTAAAATTTGTGCCAGTGACATAACAGAAAACCCTTCCCCCATCCCATTTAATAACTACAAGATTTCATTTGTTATCTATAACAAATCTATAGTAGATAAGAAATTCAATGACAAAAGAAAATAATTAAAACAAGATAAGATTAAAAATACCCACAAGCCTAAAGCTAGTTAATGATCGTAGTCTATTTTTAAAAGGAGAGACATATATCACATTTTAAATGTTTTGTCAAATGGTTAAAATTATTTAAAGAAAAATAACTATATTATGCTTTAAACTTCTGAACACTTTGTCAAAATATAATTATATTCTTTTAAATCTGAGGTGTAAGGCAATAACCCATTATCTAACCTGTGAGATAAGAGACCAATAAATATATATATTGGTCTCTGTCCCCAGTTCCTGGCACAGAACTCCTAAAGCCCTTGTAATTTCCTAAGTAATACAGCACTAAGAACATCTTTTGTTCTAGTATTTGGTCTTTGACCCCAGTTCCTGACACAGGGCTCCTAAATCCCTTGGAGTTTCCTGGGTGACAGCAGTGTCTTGTTCTAATGAGGTGACTGGGTGGGCTCCTGGATGGGGGTGGTCACCAGAAAGACTAAGCCATGACAAGAAGCTTGGAACTTTCAGCCCCAGCCCCCGTTCTCCAGAGAGGGGAGGGGACTGGAGAAGGATTTAATGACTGTCATGCCTACATGATGAAGCCTCCATAAAAATCCCACAAGTAAGGCATTCGGAGAGCTTCTGGGTTCCTGAACACATGGAGTAAGTGGGAGAGTGGCTTCCCAGAGACGGCACCTCCCATATACCTGGCCCTGTGTATCTCTTTCATCTGGATGTTCATCTGTATCCTTTATCACACCCTTTTATAGTAAGTTGACAAATGGTAAGTAAACTTTTCCTGAGTTCCGTGGGCCACTCTACCAAATTAATCAGCTCCAAGGAGGGAGTCACGGAAACCTCTGATTTATAGCTAATGACTCAGATGCCCAGGGGGCCATCAGGACTTGCAAGTGGCATCTGAAGGGGTGGGGGCGGGGGGACAGGCAGCCTTGTGAGACTGAGCCCATGACACCTGACACCATCTCCAGATGGAGTGTCAGAACTGAGTAAGATTACAGAACACTCAGCCACTGTCACAGAACTGCTTGGTGTGGGAACAACCCGCACACATCTGATGTCAGAACTGCTGCAAGGGTAGTAGTTGCATGAGCATAGACGAGAAGCACAGGAGGAAAACCAAGTGTTTCCTAATACATAGTCCCTCCGCACAGAGCTAATCAGAATCTCTCAATGCCAGGGTTTAAGGGGAGTTAAGGCTTTCTATTTTCTACCTATTTCTTCAATCAATATGTACACTAACTCTAATTTATAAGAACACAGGATGAATATTCATAACAAGTTTCCAAGGTCACAGTTAGCATTTTATACAGTATATTCCTTTCCTTAATCATGAAAAAGCCCTGTAAGTATTATAATATCAATTATACAGATGAGAAAAATGAGATTCAAAGATGGTAGCTGCCCAAGGCCACCTGGTGGCAGATTAGGGATACGGAACCCAGGTGTGTCTGAAACCCAAGCATGTAGTTGTTACACCAGGGACTAAAGTTAAGCTACTTCCAAATTTTACCTTGTTTTGAAAAAGAGGTTTTGGGCTTGTGGTTATTTAGTAAATTTCCTATTACTGAATAAAAATAGTTCAATAAAATAAAATGAAAGACCAAACGAAGGCCAATTTTAGTCTGAATGAATCCGTTATTACAAGTTGGCCAGACATAAACAGGCTCCTAACAGAACCTTATCCTGAGGATACTGCTAATGGCACATGCAAAAATCGAAAAGGAAGCTCCTCCTGAACATATTATGAGGTCATCTGGGAACAATTAAAGGAAAAGAGAAATAAGCACAGAATACTGAAGGATGCTGAGTCAGTGCACTGGTTATTACAGCACCTGCACAGGCAGTGATGCGTGGACTGCAAAGTTAGGGAGGCAGAGTCCAGGAAGGAAGAGGGTCCACAAACCTCAAAGGTACAAAATTAAAAGCAGATGAACAAAAAAGTTCTATTATGTAAGTAATAATTCTAAAGAATTAATAAAAACAGCACAATTTTAAACCAATATATATAACAGCTGACATCATATCTGGGATTTGAGATCCCTTTTCTTGCCATTGGCTATAATCATATATTTTGAAAGTCACTAATTTTCATGAAGAAACTATTATAGAAGTATTAATATATAAGTAAAATACCTACTGTTTTCCAACAATCAATAGATATGTATTTCAAACTTGTGAAAATATCTTAAGAGTCATAAAATTTTCATTTTAATGATGCTTAATGCTCACTTGCCTAAAATCCTAGCTCAGGTTAAAAAAAAATGTTAAGTACTCTTACTTTGGGATCAATCCAAACCATTTATTCAATATTCCCCCTCAACAGAACCAAGGAAAGGAACATTCTATTCTCTTCTACTGGCAGTTATATCAAGCAAAGTAGAAGCCTTTCTCTTAACCACAAATAAAAGTTATAAAATTTATTAAGTTACTGATTAAACAATTAACTAGAAATATATTCAACTTCAAATCTGAGTTCATGGCATTATCCTAGCATTCATTCACTGAACAAATATTCACTGAATACCTTCTGTGTTTGAAAACCTAGAACAGACTTAGTTGAGAACCGAGTAATGATCCAGAAAAGTTCTATCCCAGCCCTCAGAGAACCTGGAGGCAAAGGGGCAAATTTCATTAAAATATTTAACTTCTGTAATATTAGCAACTAATTCACAAAAGTTATAGTAATAAAGCTTTTAAATATAGAAGAAAACCACAGTTATCTGAGGCAAATAGAGCTTTCAACTATCACACCAATAAAATCACCTAGTATGCTTAATGTTAAGGTACTGACAAACAGGGATCTCTCATTACTCCAGACTAATGAGAGATGGAAGACGAGGAATAAGCAGTGGTCTGGCAACAACCATGAGTTCAAATCTCAGGTTAGCCTCTTACTAACCGTATGGCCTGGGAAATTTCAGAAACCCTCTCTGCCTATGAGTTCACATCTGCAACAGGAATAGTAAGTGATTTAAAGATGCCAAAAAAAATGCATGGCTCAAAGCAGGCTTTCTCTAAAAAGTCAGTTTCCAGTTCTTCACCAACTTAGCCACAGTAAGGTTAAAACCAAAAATCCTAGATAAGTGACGCACATCAATGTGAGAAAAATGACATTCTTCACCGCCAGTGCTGCGATTGAAGGAAGAGTTAGCAGTCTTCAGTGGGGTTTCATCTGAGGTGCTGTAGTCTCAGAATATCACTGAGGTTTACACTCAAATGGAAATATAAAAACACCTTCAGGAGAGGGAAAAAAATGATCATCGCTCTTTTCCAAATTACTGGCTTCTAAAAACTGGCTAAGTGGAAATCATTTCTTTAGTTTTACGTGTAACTAATTTTTTAAAGTGTAGGGCTAGACGTTTCACATGGATTACACAGAACAGGAGGAACCTGCAGTTACAGGGGCATCTTCCCAGAGCAATGCCATGCTGCACAGCCCAGAGAAGCCAGTCAGCAAGGCAGATGCTGCCTTCCGGAGCAGACACAGGACAGCAATGCGAGTGGGGCCCCTGCAACTGTGCCACGGTACTCTCAACAAATGTAATTAACCTGGATAATTTTTTTAATGTATATGATCCTCAATCGAAGGGAAGTATAAAAATCATAAAGGAAAACAAAGTTTAAAGACATATATATAACCAGGCAGTTACTTCCTTACACCTAAGGCACTTTCATTTATAACAGCATCACCCTCAGTCTCTTCCCACATCCTACCTTCCACTGACTCCTCACTAATCTAAATCCCTTGATAGAAAGAAGTTAAAAGGGAGAGAAGGATCAGGACATCAATAACATGCAAACTTAAAATTTCCAAAGGAATCGAGCATTCATTATCATAATTAGGCTGTAGTATCTGATTTTACTGATAGACATGTATTGTTATATGGCACCTTTAGAACATGAAAAATTACGTAGTTCATAATCTATTACACTATATCGACAGCTATACAATTCTCTTTCATGAAATAGCTAGATAAATATGTCAACCCATGACATAAAACAATATAAGAAATCATCCTATTTTACTGAATATGTTTGCATGGTTCAAAAATCAAAACTATATTGAAAGGTATACAGTGTGTGTTCCCTGCATATGAACGAGTTCCGTTCTGAGAGCACATTCATAAGTCCAATTTGTTCGTAAGCACAACAAAGTTAGCCTAGGTACCCACCTAATACAATCAGCTGTATAGTACTGTACTGTAATAAGTTTATCATACTTTTCACACAAATATTATATAAAAAACAAACGAACACAAAAAATAAAAACATTTTTAATTTTACAGTCCAGTACCTTGAAAAGTACAATGGTACAGTACAACAGCTGGCATACAGGGACTGGCATCAAGTGAACAGGCAAGAAGAGTTACTGACTGGAGGAGGGAAAGGAGGTGGGAGGTGGTAGAGCTGAAGGATCGTCAGCAATAGGAGACGGAGGGCAAGCTGCAATTTCACTCATGCCTGACATTGATGGCACAGGTTCTGGTTCCTTGCTGGATTCAATTCTATCTACCCTCTTGAAAAAACGATCCAGTGATGTCTGGGTAGTAGCTCTTTTTTTTCACCACAGATGACACGGTAGCACTGGACTGCCTTCTGAATGGCTGCTGCAACCTTTGTGTACCGTTCCACTTTTGGGTTCTGTGCCTCAAAAACTAACAATGCCTCCTCAAATAAAGAAAATCCCCTTGCCATTTCCTGCATCGTGAATCTCTTCGGTTCTTCAGTTACTTCTTCCTCTTGTCTCTCTCTGTCCTTTCTCTGGGCCTCCAATTCCAGGCACTTCTTAGCAGTACCAGCTACATCACTGCTGCTTTTACACTTGCTTCCAGACATCCTGGGCTTGAAATAAAAGATACTGTACTACTGTACTCTATACAGTACTGTAAAGTACACAAAAGTACAATCACTTGTAGAGGATGCACGCATGTGACAATGTACGCCAGACACATGAACTAACTTACACGATTGGACATGCATGTTCACATCTTTGAAAGTTCCTACGTAGGGGACTTACCGTACACTGAAGTTTTGTTCCCACTCTTGTCTCAAGTCCTGTTCCCTCATACCCTCAATGGCAATCGTTTTTATTAGTTTTTTGATAATATTTCCAGGGTATTTATACAAATACTAGTAAGTACAAATATACATTCTTATTACTCCCCTTAGAGAAAAGGCATGAAATAGTATCTTCTGACCCACACCTTGATTTTTTTAAATCAATTTATCCTAGAGATCTCTCCACATCAGTACAGAGATCTTCCTCATTCCTTTTTCATAGCTGTAGCAACCTACGGTGTGGATATACCATAATTTATTCATACAGTGCCCTATCATGTTGCTTCCAAAGTATCTTCTTAAGTGATACATTTTTCAAATCTCTCCTGTTACTGTAACAAAGTGAATTATAAATACCATAGGATTTGCTTTCTTAGACCTATAATAACACAACATATTAGTGACCTACTTTTTTTCAGGGGGGCGGGGAGGGGGCGCCGCGTAGCATGCGGGGTTTTAGTTCCCAGACCAGGGATTGAACCTGTGTCCCCTGCCGTGGAAGCACAGAGCCCTAACTACTAGACTGCCAGGGAATTCCCAGTGACCTATTGTTCATATTTTGTAAGAACCATCAGAAATTTCTACCCCACATGGCTGCATTCTCTCCCCATCAAAGGTGAATGTCTTTCTCAGAGCCTTTAATTGTGCACTGTGAATCTCCCAAAAGTATAGCACATGACATTTGCTGAACTTAATTTGGTTACAGGATGGTTCCTTTGCAAAACCTTCTACAGGTGTATAGTATTTTGCAAAACAAACTTTAGCAAATACTGGGGTGAATTTAATAATTACTGTCATCTACGAAGTGAGAGAGTGGCATGGACATATACACACTACCAAATGTAAAATAGATAGCTAGTGGGAAGCAGTCGCATAGCACAGGGAGATCAGCTCGGTACTTGTGTCCACCTAGAGCGGTGGGACAGGGAGGGTGGGAGGGAGATGCAAGACGGAGGAGACATGGGGATATATGTATACGTATAGCTGATTCACTTTGTTATACAGAAGAAACTAACACACCATTGTAAAGCAATTATACTCCAATAAAGATGTTAAAAAAAAAAAGGGCATGTAACAGAATTCTGGTCAGTAAAACATATGGGGAAGTCTGTCAAGTGGCTTTTGGGAAAGGTTTCCTTATTCCTAAAAAATGTTGCACAACAGAGGGTCTCTGCTGTCTTTGGATAATGTTGCTTTAGAATGTGATCGAAATGCTACAGCCACCTTGTGAACATGAGAGCCAGTCTAAGACCAAAGCCTCCCCACTAAATGGCACGGTAGAGTAATGGATGGAATATGAGTTCTTAATGAAAGCAATGAGTCGCTGAATTGTTACCAAGTCTGTATTCTCATCATGTGAGATAACAAGATGGTAAATTTCCTTTTGTTAAATCACTTGGAGTTGAAGTTATGTAACTTATAGCCAAATACAACCTAATAATATAATTTTATTTATATTTTTGTATTACTTTCTAATAAAAAAAGTGCTTATCAATGACTGCCAAAAAAATAATAATAATAACTACTGTCATCTAGTTAAGCAAAATATAAGACTATGAACTTTCAATGAAGGCACAAAACCAAACTGAGCTAATTTTTAGACTAGGTCTTGGCTATTTTCTGAATTATAAACCCCTTTGAGATCTGAATGTAAAACTATTTGACCCTCTCCTAGATAATGCATATAAACTTAAAATTTTTCAGCTTCTGGGGATTCACGGACCCCTGAGGCCCTTCCACAGTCCCCACGGGCATATCTATTTTAGAAGCAATTTTAAATAGACAGTGCTATATTATCTATGGCACCATCAATACCCAACTCTAGGACAGAACTCAGAGTACTTTTCATGCAAAGCTAATGAAAAACCAGCAGAAAATTCGCCATGAGGTGTTCCTTGGTGCAAAGTGAATAAAGCATACTCAAAGGGATCATATTTAACAATTAATGATATCAGGCAAAGTAAATTCTATTAAATTACTGTGGGAACTTTTACAAGGGGTTGTGGTCTGATTTTTACACAGTTGTCTCTTATTTTAAATAAATAAATTAGGTTCTTACAGGATTAAGAAAGTTGGCCTTTAATTCATCTTATACAATGTGTAATCTTATCTGGGATTTTAAAAACGCAATACATTTTACATTAGACAGTAGTATCTACTAGAAATATAACTGCAGCAAATTTGAACATGACTGTGTAGATGCCCAGGAGAAACAAAAAAAATTCTGTGTGCTTTAAATGCAGATCAAAGAATCCCCAAGCATGATTATAGTCATGCTATAATGATTAGGAGAGAAGAGGTATTAAATTGAAAAGGTGATACATGCAGGGCCACCACATTTGGTTTTGAGGGTGATACCGAAGAGCATTTGGAAGACAGAACCAGTAGGGGCTGAAGCCCAGTCCAGGCTCCTCTCATCAAGCCTGATGCTAAAGTTTCATCTGTCATAATTCAGACAAACACAGCCCTGTAATACCCTCTTCCCTCCCTTCCCTGACACTTCGTCCACCCAGAACCCCACCCACCCATGGCAAATATTAAAAAGTGCTAAAATTTTGAAAAGGAAAGATGTTTTCTAGATCAAGATAATATCCCAGTAGCCAAAGTATAGTACAATGGGAACTTCTAATTTGAATTCTCAACAAAAATTTGTTCCTTAAGGACTTATTTTAACAGAAACATCTCCAATGAGCTCAATGGGAAGAGTCTACTGTACATAAATCTGCTTTATTCCTTTTTTGTTGTTGTTGAATGTATCAATTCCTAAAGTGAGAGGAGTTCTGTGTAAGTATTGTCAGTATTTTTTCCAGAATAAAGAGTAGTATTAGGCTGAAAATATTCTGTATATAAAAGAACAGGCACCAAGCACAAAAGCACCAAGTGTTAATTATGTTATGGGAAATTATGAGAAAAAAAGATTTTGAGTATCATCTTGTCCCTTCTCATGCTCTATATGAGTACAGGCATCTTGCACATGTGAATCCATTTTCAAAGATATATCCATTTCCCAAATGTCTCATGAGAGATGATATACAACTCAACAGCTCTCCAAATCGAGCAATCTGACAAAAAGAAGCAATGCAGTCCTAGAATCCGGAGAGAAGGCGATTCTATACTGCCTGACATGCGAAAAGAATGAGAACCAAATGATACCAGTCAACATAACACTCTCTACAAAGAAAAAGAAAGACTATTAAAAATATTAGTGCATCTTTTCTATTTTGTTATGAAAGGTATATTGTGTTTTACCCTTCACTGTGATACTGTGCCCCCCCAAAAAACTGCTCTAAATAAACTTATCAAAATTCAAACTATGGGGCTTCCCTGGTGGCGCAGTGGTTGAGAGTCCGCCTGCCGATGCAGGGGACACGGCTTCGTGCCCTGGTTACGGGAAGATCCCACATGCTGTGGAGCGGCTGGGCCCGTGAGCCATGGCCGCTGAGCCTGCGTGTCTGGAGCCTGTGCTCCGCAGCGGGAAAGGCCACAACAGTGAGAGGCCCTCGTACCGCAAAAAAAAAAAAAAAAAAAAAGAAAGAAAAAAAAAATTCAAACTATGGCTAAAGAAAAATTAAAATACTTAAAAATAACCTCATTGGAGGAAATCTGAAAATATGCTTAAAATAGCCAAACTAGAACCTTTCTATACTGGTATATCAGCTCCAGATAAATATGCAAATCTATAGCATAATCTCATTATCTTCCTAAATCAAGCACTGAAATAGTGTTTGGCCACTCTCATCTTACAGCAGTCACTGAAAAGCATTCAGCCCATGGAAGCAAAGAGTCAGTACTTTAGGAATCCAGGACTACTCCAGTCTGCTGGCCCTCTGCCCTCAGGAAGACTGTCAGCAGCAGCATCACCAAACACCATCGTAACACTATGCCAACCACAGACCCCTTCATGGTTTATTATCATTATACAGCTGACCCTTTAACAACGCAGGTCCACTTATATGTGGATATTTTTTCAACAAACACATACCACATCTCTACACGATCCACAGGTGGTTGAATCTGTGGATGTGGAACTGCAGATACAGAGGATTTTCCACTGCATGGAGAGTCAGAACCCCTAACTTCTGTGCTGTTCAAGGGTCAACTACAATTACAAATAATCCTAAAAGTCTCCCCAAGTTGTAAAATTCAATGAGTACTACTCAACAAAATACATCAAGTTGTCTGCTAACAAAAACAGAGGCAAACTTCATTTTAAGTTAGAACCTTGGAATATACCCGCTTTGTACAGGAATCAAAAATTCTCTTGTTCAAAAGGAGGCTAAAAAAGAGGGGGAGGTAGCTAACTGAACCTTCACATATATAAACACTTACCTTTATTACTGATACATGCTTATTGCAAAATTGGAAATAATGTATGCAAAAAAGTAGTAACTATAGAAGAATCCTTAATCAATAAGAGAAAGCTATAATATAAATCAAAAGCCACAATGAATAATCTATAATATTAATCCTATGAATCACCTGTATGCTCCTTGATATAAATGGCCCATTTTGTGAGTTGCAGATACTATCTACTTTAAGATCACATTTGCAGCAAAATACAGTAAGAAAGAAAGGGAAGGAAAGAGGAAGAAAAACCCATTACAGGATGTTGACAAGTATAAGTGCCAAGGTTTTAGCACACCACATACCACTAAAATAACATACCAGGTTCCTCCAACACCAGGTTACTTTGGCTTTCGATTTTAACCTACTCAATTAACAGGAGTTTAGTGTAACAAAACACTCTATTTTCATATCTTAAGTTCTCTTAGAAGAAAACCTGTGTACTTCCCCAGCTCAGTTACCAAATAAACCAATTCTTCAATCCAACTCAACTGTCCCACAGTTTCAGTTGGACTGATGACAGATTTGCTATTGTTCCCTTTATTACATATCCACAGATCGTGGCCCAGAGGTACCAACTATAAGGCCAAAAGGGAACTAAAATCCTTATAATGTGCCTGGGGTGCTTAATATCTCTAGAGCTAACTATACCTAGTCAGAGAGCTCCCCAAAGAGAATGCACACTTAAAGACCTACCAAAACACCTTCTACTGCCAATCACCACTGAATTCATACCAGGTTGTTAAATTCTTTCATTTCTACTAACAACTACTTTTCTAAAAGTATTTCTAACTCATGAAAATGTTTTAACTGGCACTCACAAGTGGAATTAGCAGGAATGCAAATGCTATCACTGTATTCACTACACATGCCAAAATAAACTCAGTGAGGTTAGATTTCTGCCTACCTTTTCTGCTTATATCCCCAGTGCCTGCCACCTAGGAGATACTTAATAGGTAGTGGTAAAATGAATGAAATTACGTAACAATTATTAACAGAATCCTGTTAAATCATATAGTGCTTAAAAGTAGAACATTTGCTAAAACCTGGGAACCTTCTAAACAGTGCTATTTGTTGTAACAGGATTTAATCTATACCAGAAAATAAGAATGACAGTTCAAATCAATTCTCAGGGAGGCCTAGGATAATGAGTTTTTGTACAAAGCAAACAAAAGTTGCATTTTTTTCTATAAGATAAATGCCTTTCCTCAAAACCATAATCAATGAAAATTACAGAATTTTAAGAGCAGAAGAAACCTTAGAGCCTGATTTATGAAACAGATGGGCTCCAGTTTCAGAGTAATATAAACTGCCACCAATTTATTCAAAAATTTTTGCATAATTACTTATCTAAGATAGCATTTTAGGAGTAATAATTTTATTCTTTTTTTTACTATGCTAAGCAGTTGGCTAGGGGTTAGAGAAGTTATGACTGATGAATACCATAATCTTCCACTTTTATGACATGCATTTACCATTGGAAAATCAATGAGGAAAGAGTTAATTTTGTCAATACAAATAGTTCCTCTTCCCAGTTTTCAAGTAATAGTCTCTACTACTTAAACCAACAGTTCTCCTGTTCTCTCATTCTATTTTTAGACTGTATGATAGCTTATCATATTTGATTTATATTATCAATTTGTACATGGTTACTGTAGCCAAGTCTTATCTTCCCAAGATTTAGGAGGTATACCCTTCCAAAGTGCTCCCCTGCCATGCCATTAATAACGGTGTTTGATAATCCCTTTGTCATTTGTCTCCCTCATTTGAGCAGAGCTGGTTCTGTCTTGTTGGGTACTACAGAATGGGTTCTAAGTAGTGTTATCACAATGAATGAATGAATGATTTGGAAGGCAATGGCATTATCAGAGGCCTCCTTTGCTAGCTAAGGAGGCAATATTTGAGAACACATCATAGTTTCTCTCCAGCTTTGTTTATGTAAACGCTGAGGCTCTTTACTGTTCTGAATTGAAAGTTTGCAAATAATAAATTTAAGAACAGTCAAGTGTATCTGATACATGGTATCAGGGAAGGTGCTAAGAAATACATCTAAAACAGTTTATTCAAAGGCCACACAAAGAATTACAGAAGATCCTTAGGACAAACGAGCTTCCAGGATTCCATTACCATCAATATGAGTGATCTTCCCAAAAACCACTGCTAAATGACTTCACTGTCTGGAGACTAAGTTTTTCTCCACGTTTTGAGAATTTATAGTTGAACATGTTGAAATGATGAATGGCTACTCTCCAGGCCCTTACAATAACCTTTAAAAGGACGGGGGGAGTGGGGGGGGGATAAGTGAAATTCTTGAATAAAAATATGTGAAAAGCAATTTTCCTGTTAGTTGTGAAAGACTGGACGTTTTTCACTGCAACCTTCCCTCCTTTCCTGGTCACCAAGTAAGAGCTGGAAGCAGGAAAATTTCTAACACCTCTATGCCCTTTGAGTCACGAACTATGAAGGGAGGAAAGAATCACAACCGTGGGTACCTATGCATCCTATATGAAAGCAGGAAGTCAGTTTCTTGAGCGTGGGCCACCCGTCCGGCATCCCAAATGCGAATGCCGACCTTTTGAAAGCCCACCCCCACTCCCATCTCACCCTGAAGCCACCCCCAGCTTCAGCGGAAAACGCGCTTTTGCTAGGCTGCTGTGAAGAGCAGCGCGCAGGGTCAGAACACCTTCCACTTTGCACTTGGCCTGCGGCAGGAAGACACTCGGGTTCTCGCCAGGAGAGGAGGAGGCTGGCCGGGCAGAGTCGGCACTGAGACGCAGCCTTGGCCGCCAACGCAGGCGGCTCGTCCACGCGGCCGGAGAAGTCCCGGAACAAAGCGTGCGGCAGGCGGGTGGGGAAACAGGGAAGACGGAGAAGATTTAACCAGCTCCTCACCACGGCCTGTGGCTTAGCCAGGTGGGGCCGCGCTCCTCCTCGCGGGGAGAGGATGGGTTTATCGACGGTCTGACCTCAAGTCCAGCGCCAAGGCCACTGGAACCGAGACCTGACGGGGAGAACGTCGGCAAGGAGAGGCGAGCCCCGCGGAGAGGAGGAGGCGCCTGTCCGGCTGTTGACCGGCCGAGCTCGCGGGCTGCCGGGCCCCCCGGATGCCGAGACCCCGGGACGCGGCAGCCGGGATGCCGGCGGCGCGCTGCCGGCCCCCCACGCCGGCCTCCTTGGCGCCGCGCCGCCCGCCCCCAGCTCCGGGCGGTCACACAAAGGGGCTGCCCCGGCGCGCCGGCCGCCTGCGGTGGGGGGGCCCGACCCGGGACCTGCGGCCGGCCCGCCGCGCCCCAGCCTTTGTCCGCCGCGCCCCGCGCCCGCCTGCCAAGGAGCCCCGCCGCCCGCACCCTTCTCGTTACCCGGGTGAGAAGCGGTCTCATCTGCTCTCCGGCCCCGTCCGCCTCCATGGTCGGCCGTCCAGCCGGCGCGGTCCGCCCGCTGCCGCCGCCGCCGCGGCCGAGAGCCGGACGCGCGAGGGGAAACGAACGTGCGCTCGTGAGCGAGGCGCTCGCGTGGGGAAAGCCGTGAGACAGAGACTGAGGCGCGTGCGCGGAGACCGCGAAGCTGCCTCTCGCGGGCTCTCGAGGCCGCAGTGTGGAACGTGGAGCAAGCACTGAGCTGGAGGGAGGCCGAGGCGGGGAGGAGGGCGCCGCAGAGGCCCGGGGGCGGGGCCAGGCCGTGACGCATGTAGGCCCCGCCCACACGCCCGCCCCCTGGCGCCACGCCCCCGGCTGGCCGGGGTCCTCCCAGGCGAGTCCTGGCCCGGCGGCCAGGCAGCCCAGAGGTGGAGCGGGAGGGTGGGAGGAAGGCGGGCGTTCCAGCCACTCGGAGGCCTTCGGGTTTCCACACTCATCCCGGCGCCACGCCACCTCCTCAGTAGGCCCGCCCCTCTGTAAAATCTTAAGTGACCAAGACTAAGCGTGTAGCTCGTTTTCCTAGTCCGAGGGGGGCTGGGGGTCACCATGGCGCCTACCTCCTAACCACGTTCCTCGTGGCAGGAGGGAAGAAGGTCGCTGCCCATTACAGGGGCGCTCACGGGAACCCCAAAGGAACTAACGGGTCGTTAGGAGTGCTGCAAGGTTTTTTTCTCTGTTCTGTTGTGACGAACTCCAACTTGGGGCCAGTGAAACAGGGAGCATTCCTGGCCAGGTGTCCTTGTGTGCTTGCGCCCCTGACCGGGCACCACTGCGGCACCCACACCCAAGTCCACCCTCTGGGGCACCCCCCCCCCAATATCCACAGCTCTAACTGCGCATGGTGACGGTGCCTGCTACACAGGGTCATTGAAGGATCAAGTGAATTTCTATCCTTAAACGTACCCGAAACATAGCACGCTTATTAGAGGCATTATTGTTTACTAGGTTGTCTTGCGTGTTTAAAAAAGAGAACAAAAAGATTAGCTGGGAAGAGCTAAATCAGTGCTATGGAAGGAAACTTTATATTCCAGCAAGTCTGGAGCGCTTACCCTATCCACCTCAAAATAGATATTAGTAAAGCCCTTTGTCAGAAATAGTTAAGTATGCTGGATGACTCCTTCCTGGTTTGGGTCTTAGTCCCCTTTTTTTCTAAATTTCCCAGAGAGTTACTTCTAGGTGGGCACCCATTATTCACTTACTGTATAAAGAAGCCTACAATTAGACACTGTTACATTAAGGCAAACATGCTGCATCTCTAATCCTCACAACACCACAGTATGTTTTCTGTTATCCCCATTTTACAGATGAAGAAGCTGAGCTTCAGAGAGGTAACTGGTTTTAAATCCTAGTTAGTGGAAGTGTTGTATTGCACCATTCTAATGATTCATTAAAGAAAGTTGTACAGCAACAAGGAAAAGGGATGAAAAGATGAAACAAGAATGAAAAGGAAAGAATATGGAGAAAGAGAGGAACTGGAATCAAAAAAAAATAAAAGAGCCTCCTAAAGTTGTTTAAGGCTTCAATCACTTTTACCCATACCATCACAAGGTAAATATGATTTATATTGAAGAATTAGTTCTGGGGTCTCTTAAAATGCAGCCTCCCTACCAAAAAACCAATTAGTGTATACAGAACATCTTCTATTCCCTTTCTCTGCTTTATTTTTCTATACAGCAGTTACTCTTTTATAACATTCTATATATTTATGCCTCATTATGTTTATCATCTGTATACACACACACACACACACACACACACTGATGTAACAAAATTATTTTAAAGGCAAGACAAGAAAAATTTAACATGCACTTTTTTCTGCCATCTGAGCCACTACCCTCTCCCCTTTCATGTGTATTGTGCATCTGCATTACACATTAATTAGATCCCCTTAGAAGACACAGGAATGCCTACTAGCCAAAAAAAAAAAAAAAAAAGGCAATATCCTCCTGGCACCAGCAAGGTAATTCCTTAGGAGATAACATTCCTTTCTCAATCCTGTAAGGGGTCACAATGACCCACTATCACCTTGTTGGACTATGTAAACTGTCAATATACTTTGATATATAACTGTTTGTCTCAAAAACTTACATAGCTGTGCTTTGACCTCTAATGGGCAGATCAGTCCTCAGAGCCTTCTGAAAGACTATCTTCTGGGTTATAACCCTCAGATTGGCTCGAATAAAATTGTCCACTTCTTTCTTAGGTTGACTATCAATTAATTTTTAAATTATCGATTAATTTTAACATCAAACACAGATTAATGTGTGCTCCAGGCTTCCCTGGTGGCACAGTGGTTAAGAATCCACCTGCCAGTGCAGGGGACACGGGTTTGAGCCCTAGTCCGGGAAGATCCCACATGCCACGGAGCAGCTGGGCCCGTGCACCACAACTACTGAGCCTGTGCTCCAGAGCCTGCGAGCCACAACTACTAAGCCCGAGTGCCACAACTACTGAGGCCCGCATGCCTAGAGCCCGTGCTCTGCAACAAGAGAAGCCACCCAACGAGAAGCCCGCGCACTGCAACGAAGAGTAGCCCCCGCTCACCGCAGCTAGAGAAAATCCCGCACGCAGCAACAAAGACCCAACACAGCCAAAAATTAATTAATTAATTAATTAATTTTTAAAAAAATGTTTGCTCCATGTAAGCTTCATGCAAACAGTAATTTTTTTGCCTGTTTCATTTTCCTGTTATATTCCCAGCATACCTAGAAGAGTGGTTGGCCTTTGTAAGCTTTCAGTACCTGTGTTAATTGAATGAATTTGGGAGGTGGGGAAGGGGGGAGGCAAACTTCCTTTAAGACCTAGGAGCATCCTGGGAGAAATCTGAGGATGTGGCCAAAGTAGTGACAGGAGCAAAATAGGAACCTATACCCTTGGTGCCAGAGTTGAAAGAGCTAAATAGGCAACTTCAAGAAGGGCTTAAAAATATATGTTCAGGAGACCATGCTAGAAAATGAGTTTCTCTTAATCCAACTTGTGAAAAGAAAATAATAAGCCCTTGGTTTATTTAATCCACAATTATTTTTTGAGTGACCTCTCTGTTGCCATGCACTTTTTCCACTCCTCAGTTCATCCCACCTGCTGGAAAAATAGTGTAGTAAAGGTCTGAATTATAGAACTGATTACTCTCAATTGCCCACTTAATTCATATTCAGCCAGAGTTCATCCCGAGGTGATGGTTGCAGTAAGTAAAGAAGATAATGTATTAAAATTGCTTTCATGCAAATGGTGATGGCTATAAAATGTTCAAAGGTTCTGAAAGGCAAATTGTTCTCTTAGTATTTTAAATACTCATCCAAAATGTAGCACAGGGAAACATTTGCTAACCAAAGGTGAATCTGAACCTAAATTCATCACTCATGATGAACTTGTAGCACCTAAAATTAATGACATTTAGCTATATCCCAGATTCAGTACACTTCCTGGGTTTCTGGAACAGTAGGTAATACTAGCAGGGACTTGGATACAACCCCTTGGCAAGATCTTCATCCTGAGGCGTGAATAATCTTCCCACCAACAACTCTCTATGAGCCAGAACATATTTTTTAAAGAAAAATAGCAGTTTCTCTGTCATTTTGAACAGCTTGGAACCATCCTTTAGCAGAGGATCCTTTGACAATTCTTTATCTCTTCATTGCCTCTTCTTGGTGCTAGCTGAAACTTAAATATTCCCAATCATCTGATTCTATAAGGAAAACTAAAATCCTTGGAATAGTGTTTACAAGAGCATCAGAGCAGCCTCAGTGGGGAAAAGACAAAAGGAAAATAGTTGAAAAAATTGTTCCTCTTATTTCTGCAGGCTAGGCCTACAGATAAGCTGAAACAAGACAAAAAAACAGACCTGATCTCATGGAGTTCTGAGTGGAGACTGATATAGAAACAAATGCTAGCAATGCAATATGTACACTCTAACGTGGGAATCTCAATGAAGGAGAGTGGGATGACTTTTGCTAGAGGTAGAAGGGGCAGGGGACTGTCAACTGTGAGAAAAGGATGCATATGAAGGTGTCTGAAAAAGCTACAGAGATACAGTAGATTTAAACTGAGTCATGAATGATAAAGGCATAACTTCATCAAATAAGCATGGGGAGAAGAAGGGCATTACAAGCAGAAGCAACAACAAAATCAATGGCATCACCTGAAAAGGCAGGGTAGTCCAATGGCGAAGCATCCTCCTCTCTGGAGGCAAACTGCATGGGGCTGATTCCCTTTGTGCTAGTGGTTGTGTCTGTAGGCAAGTCACCCACCTTGCCAGTCTTCTTTTTAGAACCCCTCTGGACACTGTAATTGGGGTAATAGTGGCACTGTCATGGGTGTTCCGTGAGAGCATAAGGCACAGCACATAACAGACAAGAAACACTCATTACACATTCGTTATGATTATCTGTTTGGGAAACCATGAGGTGGGAAAAAGGTGGGCTTAAGCTCATACAAAAGGAAGAGCCTTATTCACCAGGCCCCTGAGGAGCTTACATTCCCATTAGAGTGTAATTCCCATTACACTTCTCAGGGGCAGAGACCACACCTGTCTTGTCACTGGGGACACCCTGGAGTACCTGGCACATGGTGGGTACATAAAAAATATGGAATGAATGAGTGAACAGCACTAAGGAAATTGGACTTTTTGCTACATGCAGTTACAGACACATCATCAGAGGGCATTAAGGAGGGAAATGATATATTACAGACCATATAAAAGGATGGAAAGGAGAGATGCTAAGAACAAGATTGGTGCAAACTGCACTGCTCAACATGGTGGTTATTGAGCCCTTGAAATATGGCACATGTTAAATGAGATGTGCTGCAAGCTTAAAAGATTTGACACACACAAGAAGAGTGGAATCTTGTTATTCATATTGATTACATGTTGAAATGAAAATATTTTAGATATGTTGGGTTAAATAAACATTAAAATTAATTTCCCCTATGTCTTTTGACATTTTTAAATGTGGCTACTAGAAAATTTTAAATTACATATGTGGCTCACATTATATTTCTATTGGATGGCCCTGGGTTACAAAGCATGGGCTAAGGCAATGACAAAGGAAATAGAAAATGTAAGTCTGATATAAGAGATAGTTTGGAAGTAAAATTGATAGAACATAGTGACTCCTTAGGTCTAGAAGCTGCAGGAGGAACAACCAAAGATGATCCATGTCCATGAACAGGTTAAATTTGATGTCCTCAGGATAAACATGTCTGAAACTGAAAACTGATCTGGATGTATATAGTCTGTGAAACTTACCTGTCTCCACTGAAGCACTAAATCCCTAGGCCAGTATCCTCCCAGACACTCTGGAGCATATTATTACTTGAAGAGTTAAGCAGAGAGAGAGAGAGAGAGAGAGAGAAGGATACAGATCACTAAGATCAAGGTAAATGTGACAGGAAATCTATGTGTACACATACAGTTCACCTACAATGTAACACCCCGATCACCATCATTCCTCTTCCTTGATAGGGACACTTCCCCTTCAAGACTTAAAAAAGCATTTTAAGAGAGAAATTATTTGCAAATGATACATCTGGTAATGGACTATTATCTGAAATATGTAAAGAGCTCTTAAAACTCTACAATGAAATAATACACACCCAATTAAAAAATAGGCCAAAGACTTTAACAGACAGCTTACCAAAGAAGATATAGAGATGGCAGTTAAGCATATGAAAATATGCTCAACATCATATGTTATTAGGGAAATGCAAATTAAAACAACCATGAGATAACACTGCACGCCTGTTTGAATGGCCAAAATCCATAACACTGACAGCTCCAAATACTGGTAAGGATATGGAGCAACAGGAACTCTCATTCATTGCTGGTGGGAATGCAAAATGGAACAGCCACTTTAGAAGACAGTTTGGTGGTTTCTTACAAAAATAAACATACTCTAACCATATGATTCAGCAATTGTGCTTCTAGGTATTTACCCAAAGGAGCTGAAAACTTATGTACACACATAAACCAATGTTTTATAGTAGCTTTCTTCATAATTGCCAAAACTTGGAAATAATTAAGATGTCTTTCAGTAGGTTAATAGAAAAAATAAACTGAATATACAATGAAATATTATTCAGCACTAAAAAGAAATGAGCTATCAAGCTGTGAAAAGACACTGAAAACACTTAAATACATATTACTAAGTAAAAGAAGCCAATCTGAAAAGGCTACCTACTATATGATTACAACTGTATGACATTCTGGAAAAGGCAAAACTATGAAGACAGTAAAAGATCACTTGTTGCCAGGGATTGGTGTGGGGGTGGTGAATGTGGATGAATAGGGAGAGCACAGAGTATTTTTACTCTGTATGATACCATAATGACGGATACATGTCATTACACATTTGTCTAAACCCATAGAATATACACCACCAAGAGTGAACCCTAAGGTAAACTATGGACTTTGGGTGATTATGATGTGTCAATGTAGATTCATCAGTTGTAACAAATGCACCATCTCGTGGGGGATGTTGATAATGGGGGAGGCTGTGCCTGTGTGGGGGCAGGTCACGTAGGGGAACTCTCTGTACAATGGACCCTTTTCAATGATTTTGGTTTCTTACTAATACATACAAAACCTTTTGTGTGTCTGTTTCTGAATTCTTTTATGCACATATATTCAAAAGTAACTATAATTACTGAAACTAAAGATTGTAAGCACTATCATGGCCAAATAACATAGCAAGTTAGGAAGGGGCCTGGGACCGACTGGACTAGACTAGCTGACTCTCAGCTCATTGTTTCTTCAATAATGTTGAGGTTTTCTGAGTCAGTTCATAGTCACTGGTCACCATCTAGTTTGCTCAGGCATTGGAATAGTGTCATCTACTGTTGAGGAACAAGCGGCAAGTGAGTACAGGATTGGCACTCCGAGATGTGCCAGCAAACTCCTTTTAAAGAGTGTTGTATGTTTTGATGTAGGCAGTGTTCTTTCAAAGTCAGAGTCTATATTGGTCACACCTAGGCGCATCTGAGTGTGGTTTATATTTTTGTTGCTTTCCAAAGACTATTCCTCTTAGTGCTTGGGCTAGGGAAGCACTGAAAGACCCTTGTGGCTTATTTTTTTTCTTCTCAGAACCACTCTTTATATATAGTTAAGTTTCGATAAATGTTTACCCCTTTTACGAAAGTGCTCCCTTCAACCATGTCCATGACTGAGACTACAATGAATTTTGGAGAAGCACTCATCTGAACCAAAGGGGAATCTAAAATCTCAAGGTCCCATTTTGAGAAACATAATACAAAAACGTAATAGACTTCAGGGAGGCAGAGATAGAAAAAACATTTTTTGCCAAGGAATCAAAATGCTCAGAACAAAACTTTCCATGAGTGAATGTTAAAGTAAGTACTTATATTGTTTTAGATAATCTTGGGATATTCATAATAATCCCATTTTAAAATAATCTAAAACTAACATTGAATATATCACTTAATGCCTCTGGACTTCTGTTTCCTCATCTATAAAATGGGAATAATTGAGGCCATAATTCCTTATCTTCAGTTGCAACCTTCATAAATCTCTGAAAAACTTATGGCTTTTCATAACTCATTTGGCTACAAAAACCTAACCTAGACTGAGATGAGGCTATTTATAGTCTTTATCTCCTTACTGTAGATGCCCATATTCCTCATTACTGAAATATTAATGTGTCTGAAAACAGGATGTTGTCCCAGACTCTACTAGGGGTGTTTCATAACATACATAACTGGCATTATATCACTTGTCTAAATTCTGATAAATTCTGAAATCTAAAATATCTGGCCTTAAGGGTTTCAAATAAAGGATTGCAGACCTGTAATACTTGTTCTGTTTATTTCAAAGATGTTGCAAAAGCCAAATAAGATAATACATAAGAAAATATTTGACAGAATGGTGCTGTACCTACTTTAACTACAGAGAGCCCTGGGGATGCTACTTTTTAGAACTCTGGTGTGGAGACTCTCTCCTCCTGTGGTAGGAGCAGCTTCCACTTCTACGTGTCTTCTTCCAGCCTCCTTTCCTGTCGCACACCCACACTGTCCCTCTCCCTTAAGATTTCTCTTAAAGACAGCTACCTATGGTTAGGGGTTCATCCCCACCCGGCCAGTTTGAGTATCTCTCATTGTTCTGTAGCTTTGCTAAACTCAGGCTGGTAAGGAATTGCCAACAGAGAGTGGAAAGAAATCAGATTAAGTGGGAACATAAGCCTTTGAGGTGCTTCTGAATGTTCTCATCATTCTGGAGATTTCTGCAATCTTCACTGTTTGAGGCCAGAAGCCAAATATAGGGTACGACCTGCACTTGTATGTGAAACAGGACACATACTTTTCCCTTTCTCTCTCTCTCTCTCTCTCTCTCTGTCTTACACACACACACACACACACACACACACACACACACACACGCAACCCAAGCCCCAGTCTATTCAAATAAATTATGGTACCTTTCTTATACCAATTGATTCATTTGGTGGGAATAGCAGTTCATCACACATCACTGGGCACACCCACCCACACAACAACTTCTCTTAAATATAATTGTGTCCTTGTAACTTGGGGTAACTAGGACTGAAAAGTTACTGAAAAGGTAAGCTTTCCTTTTACTTGTTTTTCATAACTAAGGTTCATGGAGACATTATACACAATTGAAAGTTGAGTGGGGAGAGAAAGCTGAAAAAGATATTTTACAAGGTATGAAGTAATGAGCACGAGCATTTCATCTTTTCTTAGAGACAATTAACAAGAAAAAGCACTGAGAATTTGTTTCCGTTTCAGGACTGAGAATATATCCCCCACGAATAGGAATCTTAGTATTATTATTCACCAGTGATTAGTATTATTATTCACTAGCTGTATCACCCCTTTAAACAACAATTAACAATAGTGCTTATAATATAAGCAGAGATACAGACCACGGTTCCAGTCATTAGCTGCCCTTTGTATATAAAGATAGCCTGGTACTTATCATCAGTAAGACATGTTCTTCAAGACTTTGGTGCAATAGCAGAGATAAGTTGATATGGCTCTTTCCATGTGCTACCAATGGTATGCATTTGTGAAAATATATTGTCAGAGTTAGGAATACAAGTCTGGGATCACAGAACACATGGAGGCTAATTGGTGCATCCATAAATCACATCTATTTCCTAGTGTTTATTGGTCCCTGTGGATCCATCTACTCAAGGATAGAATCCTTTCAATTCCTGAAAAGCAATTTGGCAGCATGTATTAATCTCAAAAAAAAGCATATACTTCAATCCAGCAATTTCATGACTAGGACTGTCTTGTAAGATGTCATAGCTACAGATATGGATTTACATACAAAGGGGTTTATGCCGATGTTATGAGTGAAAGTGAAAAGTTTAAAACCATATAAAACTGAAGCAATGAAAAAATTATTAAATAAATGTTTGCATACCAGTATGATAGAATATAATGTACTCATCAAAAAGACATTCTAAACTTTAATGGAAAAATGCTCATGGTATCAAGTTTTGTTAAAAGATCTGGATACAAACTTGATATAGAGTATAACCCCAGTTATAACTATCTATCAATGAGTGATCAATTGAAAGTAATATTAAAATTTAATTAAAATATTAAAAATTAACAATAGACTAAAATGCTAACAGATGTTGCTGAGTTGTAGGATTATGGGTGATTTCTAAATTTAAAATTTCATTCTTTGTAGGTTCTACAAATATCTACTATGAATAAATTATATTTAATTGAGAAAAAAGCTGTAAACATTATTTTTAATACAAAATAGTCTAAAATACTAGTGGAAATTTTACAATGTTTTACAATAGGAATATTCCAAACTTAAATACCACTTTTAAAAAGCCAAACACATTAAAGCTAAACAGTGTAAATACAGTATAAAGATATTCATAACCTGTTAAGAGGGACCACTTCTCTCATTGAGGCCAAGTCAAAACCTGAATGAGTTAAACTAAAGCCTGCCATGAAGTCTGTTGAGTATGCTGGGGGTTCCGAAGGGAGAAGATTGTTAAGTTATTAAATAAATATTCTCAATGGCATATTTTCTGGATAAGAATTTTTTTTTTTTTAGTGACGAGAAAGAAAACTGCAGGAGTTTCAGAAAGTCTTGTATCTAGGAAACTAAATCCAGCTGGTAGAGTAGCCCATTGCCTAGCAACCTAATGAAGGTTTCATAAAGGTGGCATTCAAGTCCATAGGTCATCAGCATCAGCAAACACAAATTTGAATTGGAAGTTTTCTGCCACTTATTATAACCAATCTTCAAAGATGTGCCAAATAAGCCTTCTTTAGAATGAAAGCCTGGTTGGAAGTTAGAGTCGTCTTTGCTTTAAATTCTGTTCGACCAGCGTTTTCCAAGTGTGCTTGTTCATAAGGATTGTCTGGGCTGCTTGTGAAATATATGGAGTTCCCTAGAGATCATGATTCAGCATATCTGTGATGGGGCCAAAAGAAATCCATTATTTTAGCAAGGGCCCTAGATGATTACTATGACCAGCAATATTTGAGATATATTATAAACTTTCATTTCCTTTCTATCAGTTCTTGCTAGTTCTAATTACATGCTATCTTATCTGTTTGATAACTGTTTAACATGTGCCTCTACCAGCAAACAGCAAGTTCCATGAGAGCAGAAATGGTATCTATTCATTCCTGCCCCTCCAAGGACCTGTGTGGTACATATGATGAGCAGCTGAGTAGACATTTCTTGAATCAATCAATCAGTGAATCAAAATTTCTTTTGTTGTATCTAATAAGAGACCACTTTAAGTCTGAATCATCCTCAAGCTTGTAGGTAAAACCCTGCCTCTGGAAAGCACAATGGAACGTAGAATATATTATACTCTGGGAGGGAGTGACCTTTTGTTACCTTAAGGAGGGTACCCGAGCAAAACGGGAAGAGTATTGCAAAAGAGGAGACGCTGACTGCCAGACACATTAAGACATCACATTCATAGAGAAAACAAATATCCTGTCCATATCTACCTATCTATCTAGATAATACTTATTACTTAGGCAAGCATATTGCATGCTGATCTGATACGAAAAAAAAATACAAGACATAACTTCCTGGCTCCTTTGAGGCCACTCTGAGGGGAAGAGATTGCCAAGCAGGTGAAGGGCCAGTACAATTGAATAGGGTTCCACTTTCTTCTAATATTTAGACTCACCAAGAACTATACAGGCAAAGTATATTATAGAAAAAATTTTTCTCTAGTTTTTGAAAGATTAAATTAGAGATGAGTATTGAATATTAATTGGTTGAAGTATGGCCCTTGTATAGTTAAATAAATTATACAGTAGGCTACCATGAAAATACAGTAAACGATTGCATACGTAGCCACTGAGCAGATGTTTATAAAATGCTCATTGAATCAACTTGTCAGGACAGAATTAATTCTGGAGAGTGAGCTACATGGAGTTCTCCAGCTGTAGCCTATCTACTCTACTACCTCCACCAACCCCCATGGCACTGTCCACAGAGATGGCACCTCTGCCCTCACTATGGGCCATCACACCTAGAGAAGCCTGTTACTACTGTGACCTGGACTTCAGAGGACTGAGGTCACCATTGCTACTTACTCTTGACTCCTGGGTAAGCTTTCACACTCACCTGTCAAAAAGGTGTGTCTGTGGGTGGGGGGCAGGGATGGTCAGCAGATGAATTGCCCATGGGCACAACTGACCGGCCACCTGTTTCTGCAAATAAAGTTTTATTAAAACTTAGTCATGCCCATTCATAAAAGTATGGTCTAAGGGTGATTTCAGCATTACAACAATAGACTTGAGTAGTTGTGACAGAGATCATCTGACCCACAAAGCCTCAATTATCTACTGTCTGTCCCATTAGAGAACAATTTTGCCTACACCTTGCCTGGATGCATGGGGCCAGATCATAGCAATTATTGTAATGAAATTCTTATGTGGCATTTACTGTTCACCAGGTAGTAGTCTAAAGTCTTTTCATGTGTTAATATTCCTCACAATCCTATGAGGAAACTAAGGCGCTAAGAGGTTAAAATAACACAGCTAACAGGGACCAGCCTAGATAGGAGATGTACTGCAGAATAAGTAGGTTATCACAGGGCTCCAAAAATGATGAACAAAATCATAATTTGGAAGCTCTAGTAGAGAAGCAAACAAATCATGATGGACATTGTAAGAACAATGCGATCATGGAAGCAGGTTATTACTAATAACCACATTTTGATCAGCTGCAGATTTCTCTTGTGTATGGAATTAGATGGAAAAAGTAATGTTTAAGAAAATTAAAAACACAGAAATTACCCAAAAAAGCTTTCTTCAAAAATTATTTACTCCAGAGTTTCTATATTTAAAGTATAATTTATGCTTCAAGGTAGTCCCCTTGAGATACTCGTCATTTACTAAAAGTAATTCAAAATGTTTTTGAAACTTATATTTGAAAATTATCTTCAGAACCAGTTTACTCACATAAGAAACCCAGTGTTTTTAATTTATGGTTCCATAGTTAAAAAGTTTATTTTAGTCCCAAGTGGTATTATTGATATTACTTAGTTTTATAGCCCACTTTATTCACCAGATATGACCCCTCAGAGACTTCTGACTTCTTTAGAGAAGTAAATCCACCCCAAAGCAATTTTAAGGATGAAGATTTTCCATAGCCTTATCTGAATAGTTCACTGCTGTACACCAGAACCTGGTGTAATAAATGTTCAAAAAATATTTGTGACCAAATGGTGACCTTCTCAAAAAGAAGTTCCAAAAATGTTACAGGAAATTACAACTACTGGAAAATCCATCAGGGTGGTTGCTTTGAAGAAACATGCATTTGGCTCATCAAATTCCTCTGATTCATCTATTCAACGAACACTCATGGAGAGCCAGAGATAGTTACATAATTTGTGGGGCCCAGTGCAAAATAAAAATGCAGGGTACCTTGTTCAAAAAGGAGAAAAAAAGTGTTTGTTTTTTTCTTCTGAGTCTCCTTCTCAACCTGTCCTTTCGTTTTTTATTTGCTGCTCAGCATCATGTCCCCTTGGACACATGGGTACTTGCAAAGAGAGTGCATATCCTCACAGATGCTGCAGACTCTGTGCAGGACTCCACATGTGAGCACAAGAACCTGCCCAATCCCTCATTGTTCCTGCACCAAAGTGGGGTGCTGGAGGGGAATGGGCGAGGGAGACAGTGATCACGGGTTGGAGGTGGAGGAGCCTCCCAGGGACCAGGTGGAGCTAGGTGGGACCAGGTGGGAGCCTAGGCTCCACGCCCCTGTTACATGCTCCATCATTCCATTGACTTCACTTATAAAACATTAAATCCAAAGACAAATGATTCAGAATTTCAAGACTGCACTGATGAGCGTTAAACCCCAAATGTTCATCTCCCTTCCAAGTGCTCCTGAAGATGGCCCTAGTGAGAACCCACTGTGTGCTAGGCCACATGTGTAGCATGCAAACAAGACAAAGACAAGGCCTGTCCAGGAACCTCTATGTCTTAACAGGGAGAGCAGATAAGAAAAGAGGAAATGATCCTGCAGCGTTTAAGAGCATTGATACAAACACAAGCAGACCATGGTAGCTTGTGTCCTGGTGTCAAGGAAGGAGTCCCCAGTACAGAGACTGCTCAGTGAAACCTAAAGTAGAGGAGGAATAAAACCAGAGGAAGATTGTAGGCAGAGGAAATAGCCCTGGATGAACTAGGGGTGGAGAGCATGGGACATTGCAGGACCTGAAGAGGTTGGCTAGATCAGGAATACACATTTCAGGGCTGGCAAGTGGGAAGAGGGGGCTTTCTCCATTATGTTAGGGAATTCCAACATTTTCTGAGGGCAATGGGAGACATTTAGAGGAATTTAAGACAGTGAATGACTTGATCAGACCTATGTTGTATAAAATCATTCAAGTTGCAGTGCGAAGAAGAAAAGTTCCAAAGAGTGGGAAATTTGGCAGAGAGAGCAGTCAGGGTCAAAGGAGAGGCAGTAGAGGGCAGTTTGGGGAGGTATGGGAGGCACTAGGTAACTAAAGGGGACTTGCACGGTATAAGGAAGAGCTTGGATACAGAAGATTGAGGCATGTAGAATTCCCTTCAATATTAATCTGGTAGGTGGGGAGCAGAAGTGTCAAGACAGAGCAGGCTGAAACCTGCATTGAGCATGCTTCTTTGGAGGCCTGGACAAGATTAGCTATAGGCTCTGGCCACCCGTTGTTCTAAAATTGTGACACAGCATTGAAACCTGAGCGCTGTTCTGGGGCCTGTTAACAGCGCTCAGTTCCACACCCTTCCTTACAAAAGAACTTACTCTGCAAAGCAAATATAACAACGCTGGGGGAATGTTATCTCAGCAATTCCATAAATGGACCACAGGTAAAATATGAAGACACATTTCGTTCCCTTTAAAAAGCATGGGATATGTGTCTCTGTTTAATCTTTAGGCCTGTGCACATAGAATAGCATCATGGGGTAAATGTTGGGGAGATGGTATCCTAACACATTCAATTTGCCCTACAACTTTCTGAGCACATGAAGTATCTACTGTATTTTAGCAATCCCTAGCTTTCCTGTCAGGTGCAATAAAAGTGACTGATAGTTTCAAAAGTAATTTGGAATCTGAATCTGATTTGCTGAACGGTGTGGCGAGTGCTGTAAGGGATAGCAGAGCTGGTCCAAGGAGCTTGTTGGATGTGCAGAACTGTGGGCATTTGTACACACTTAAAGATCAGGAAACACAGCTTTTACTGTCTCCTTTCCGACCATAAGAAGGTTATCATTTGAGCTGGGAAAGCCATAGGCAACCATTGAGGGCAGAAATTTTAAAAACTGCTAAATAATGTGGCATGAAATAAAAGGGTAATAAGACTTAATGAGAGAAGGGCTATCACCACTAATGTTCTCACAGGATATCAGAGTACCATTTCACTTCGTGTTGGGTTATAATTAATTGCTTTCATGCCTTCCGTGTTGAATACCAATAAGTTCCCTAAGGACTAGAGACATGGCCCACTCATTTTTGCCTCCCTCTCAGCTCTCTGTACATTTTCCATAAAGTACATAAATATTTTTTAGATAAATGAATGAATTAAACACTTTCCTCTTTGGTAATATGATCCTGGCTGGTTTTTAACAGATTAAATTTTTAGGGGGATTTTCTTAGTGAAGACATAAGAAAATGTGCAGGGTCAGGACGTCTCTTGTTCATCCTTTACTGCATGTCCTGGTAGCCCCAACATTGCCCTTCAGCTCTGCATGGGAGGAGAGGGGGAAGCTGACCCTAACTGTACAGCAGTAATCTAAGTCAAGGATATCAAACTAGCTCTTCAGGAAGTGAGCCGATTAAATGTGATTTCCTTAGATATGAGGCTAATAAACAAAATTTAGTTAAAGAATCAAAACTCTTTAGATTCTTATTTTCCCTAAAGTGGTACAAACAACTGATATCCTGTGATAAAAATAAATGAAGACCATGGGAAAATTTTCTCATTCTTCCCCAATGCATTGTCTCCTCTTTCATGCCTTCTATGACATGAAAATCAGCAGAAGAACTTCTCTTTTCTTTCCCCTTTTGCTGGGTGGTAAATATCAGCTGGAGTTTTGTGAGCAGTGAGTAATACACCTGGCACAGGACCAAGGTAACTGCCACCTGAAAACTTTCCACTCTGCCATTATTCTCCAGCTCAGGAGTCTTATGGTCCAAATGGACGACTGGAGGAAACTACTCGTGTGAGGTCTCATTTATTTATTTTAAAATTTATTTTCTATTGGACTATAGTTGATTTACAATGTTGTGTTAGTTTTAGGTGTATGGCAAAGTGATTCATGTATATGTATACATATACATATATCTATTCATTTTCAAATTCTTTTCCCATGTAAGTTATCATAGAATATTGAGCAGAGTTCCCTGTGCTATACAGTAGGTCCTTGTTGGTTATCTATTCTATGTATAGTAGCGTGTATATGTCAATCCCAGTCTCCCAATTTATCTCTTCCCCCATCTTTCACCTTTGGTGACCATAATGAGCTCTCATCTACAGGACGTTTCCTATGGCGTGAGTGCCTGCTCAGGCTGCTGTCAACCCTCCATGGCCCTGTGCCCAGCCCATGCTCAAATGTTTAATCTCACAAGGGTTTCCTCCTGTTTCTTGGCACACAGCCAGCTCTCTCTCCCTTGGCCACAACTTGGCACATTCTCAGGGATGGAAACCAACTTTAATATCATAACAAGAAAAATACATTCAGACCATCAATGTAGCAGAGGCTGCCTTGACAGTTCCCTGCATGCACCCCTCAGGCTTGATTTGCAGGCTTCCAACCGTCAGTTTCTGCCTCTCTGTCCCTCCCGGCCACTTCCTTAAGCCCAGGGAGACTGCTCCCCCTGGGCACAAAGCAGACCTGAAGTTGAGAGAACAATAAGCCCTGGTGACTAGTACCCCTGCTTCCTTGCCCTTCCGTCAAGATAATTCTCCAGTGTGTTTTGTTTTTCACAGTAGGGTTAAGCTCCTGACTACCTTTGATAGGCTGCATTCTCCATCCCTATATCATCACCTGCTACCATCTAACATTTCCTAAATCTGGGAGGACGAAGCTTCCAGAGCCGCGTTGTTGAGGAAGATCTCAATCCCCATTGGAACAAGGCCTTTGAGGTGATCGTCACATCAATTCCAGGCCAAGAGCTAGAGATTGAGGTTTTTGACAAGGACCTGGACAAGGATGACTTTCTGGGCATGTGTAAAGTGAGTCTCACCACAGTCCTAAACAATGGCTTCCCTGATGAGTGGCTGACCCTGGAGGATGTCTCATCTGGCTGCCTACACTTGCGTCTGACGCCCCCGTCCCACTGCTGCTGAGTTAGAGGCGGTGCTGCAGATGAACCGTCTGATCCAGACTGAGAAGAGTGCAGAACTGGCGCAGCCCTGCTCTCTGTCTACCTGGAGCGAGCTGAGGACCTGCAGCTCCGAAAAGGTACCAAGCCTCCCAGCCCTTATGCTACTCTTCTTTGGGAAATACTTCTCATAAAACTAAGACTGTTTTCCAAATGTCAGGAGTGCCTCCTCTCTCATCAGGAAACCAAACTCTGAGAGCCTGGAGTTGCAGGTTCCGGGTGAGGGGACTGGCACACTGGGCTTGTTATCCTTGCCTCTCTCTGAGCTCCTCGTGGCTGACCAGCTCTGCTTGGACCACTGGTTTGTGCTCAGCAATGGTCCAGGGCAGAAGCTACTGCAAGCACAGCTAGGGATCCTGGTGTCCCAGCACTCAGGGGTGAAAGTTCACAGCCACAGCTACAGCCACAGCTCCTCTTCTCTGAGCGAAGAACCAGAGCTCGGGGGGTGGGGGGGACTCCCTCACAACACTTCCTCAGCCCCAGAGCTCCGGCAGCGCCTAACACACAGTGACAGTCCCCTTGAGGCTCCAGCCTGGACTCTGGGCCAGGTGAAACTGACTGTTTGGTACTACAGTGAAGAACGCAAGCTGGTCAGCATCATTCACAGTTGCTGGGCCTTTTGACAAAATGGACGGTATCCCCCCCGACCCCTACGTGTCACTGTTGCTACTGCCAGACAAGAACTGGGGCACCAAGAGGAAGTCCTCACAGAAGAAGAGGACCCTAAATCCTGAATTCAATGAACAGTTTGAGTGGAAATTGCCCCTGGATGAGGCCTTTCGGCGAAAGCTGGATGTCTCTGTGAAGTCTAGTTCCTCCTTCATGTCAAGAGAGCGTGAGCTGCTGAGGAAGGTGCAGTTGGACCTCGCTGAGATAGACCTTTCCCAGGGTGCAGTCCAGTGGTATGACATCATGGATGACAAGGACAAGGGCAGCTCCTAGGAGCCAGAGATTACCAGCCTGACTGCTCTGTCTCCTTGCCTCGCCTCTCACTGCATTACCACCTCAATGTGATGAGCCTAAAGCTTGGAGTCCGAGGGCAGAGCCTGCACCCCTCAGCCATCTCACCTCCCAGGCCCATGATAGGGCCTTTGTGTGACCAAAGAGGAGGACTGTATGTTACCCTTTACTGCACGGCCTTTATCCTTCTGGGCTACTGGGACAGGGACGTGAGCTGGCTATTTCCTGCTCTGCCTGCACATTCTCCTTTCTGCCCAGCTCCTCAGGACCTTCTGTGTCTGTGCCTGGCCACTGGCAGCACTAGCAGTGGCATTAGCTTATGCCAAATACAGCTTTTTGAAAGACCAAAAAAACAAACAAACAAACAAACAAATAAAACCACATAGTTTCCCCAGGAAACTACTAGCCCTTGAATTTTTGTCTCAGGTCCGTTTCTGGGGAAACCCAAACCAAGATGATCAGTGGGCTCCTCCCAAAATTCTTGTAAGAAATTCCAAAGCCAAATGGACATCATTTAAAAATCATCCATAGGGCTTCCCTGGTGGCGCAGTGGTTGAGAGTCCACCTGCCGATGCAGGGGACACTGGTTCGTGCCCCAGTCCAGGAAGATCCCACATGCCGCGGAGCGGCTGGGCCCGTGAGCCATGGCCACTAGGCCTGCGTGTCCAGAGCCTGTGCTCCGCAACGGGAGAGGCCAAAATGGTGAGAGGCCCGCATACCGCAAAAAAACCCAAAAAAAACAAAAACAAATCATCCATAGGATGATTAAAAGTTGACAATTCATAGATAAGCCAAGATTCAAATTTGCTAAATTTAAGTTCTTTCACTTACAGCATCAATATTCAACAAACCTGCTTCTTCGTGCTCTGAAAGTGTTCTTATGACTGAATGACCTCTGTTAGGAAATAGTTTAACAGGATGCATTTCCATTCATTTTCATGTGCTTTGAAGGTTATGGCACAATCCTCTGATTCACAGGTGTTTTCCAAAACTCTCATTCTGTGACCTTGGCCATTTTAGCAACTACCTTCCCCAGGAATGTGCTGTGCGTGAAATCACAGTGGCTGGTACACACAAATTTTTATTTTTAGATTTATTTACTTTCCCTTTTTCCCAAATACTGATACTTTTTCCCAAATACTGATACTTCACAGAAGAAGAGGACCTGGATGAGGCCTTTCGGTGAAAACTATACTTTCCCTTTTACCCAAAATACTGATGTATTATTTTCCTTCTCTTCCCTTTTTACCCTCATTTCTCCCTTTGCTTATTTCTATCCTGTCGTTTCTCTTTTTATGACAAAATGATACAATCTCACATAGTGTGCTGACAGTGGATGCTGTGTGCCCAACACATCCCTCTTGGATCAAGGAACTCACCCCTCCTGCTGAGGGATATTGGCAGCTGATGGCTCACAACTCAGTTCCTTTTCCAAAATTGTCCTCAGCTGAAGGAAGCTACCTTGCCCAAGATTATGCTCCACCCTGGGGATAGCCTGCATCCAAAAAGACCCAGACACTTTGTCTCAGTTTGGAACAACTCTGAAGGACCATCCCAGTTCCTAAGCTCCTCATGGGATCAGCTGAGGCTTCTTTTGCAATTGCATCATGGTTTACCTTCTCCCTTTGCCTGTTCTGCTTTCCTTACTCTTCACAAGTATTATTCCTGACAGCACCCTCAAATTAAACTTCTGAATGACTCTCTTAGAATCTCAGAGTCTGTTTCTCAGGAACCTGACCTACGACACAAATAAAATAAGATCAAGAGGGATAAAAATTCATTCATTTAGATTTACTATCATCTGTGCACTCTGCCTAGTATATATAAGATTTATATATAAGATGGTGTCACAAAACCTTGGAAGGTGTTAGTATATATTTGTGTATTCTACTACTAAAATGTATGGAAAAATAAAGCGTGTAGATTTGGTTGACCCATGGGAGACAAGTGTAACAGCACCTGATATACAGAAGGGTTCAACAAATATTTCCAGAATTTTTCATTCAGCTTTCTTACAATAAAATGTGATATACACTTGTCTCATAACTCAATGCTTCAAAGATTGTGTATTTTAAATTGAAGACAGTGTTTTTAATAAAAATGTTCACATTTTAATCTATATCCAGGTAAATAAAACAATTTAAAATAAATTATTTCTTAAACTGCAGAAATTATCAGATCAATTTCATTGAGTAGGCACTCTGGATCAGTTTCTTTACCTGAACGCTCCCTAAGTTACTATCCATTACCATATTTAATAAAATCAAAATCCCCAAGAAGCAAGAAAAAAAGACTATAAATTAGATGGTTCATGCTATCCAGCAGGCTGTTCATGCTACGCCTACATCTACATTTTGACAGTTGAATAGGTAGATGGAATGTAAACAATGTGCATTTTGTTGAATGAGAATTTAAAAACTTAACATACCTGAAAATAATCCACCATCATCCTTAATGAGCAGCTGTGTCTTCTCACCATCATTGCGGGGAAACAAGGCCCCTGTATGCTCCCTGAGGCCTCCCATTAATCACCACTCAGCCTCTCACTCACTAAGCTCCCATCACTCTCATTTTCATCCTTGGAGAATTTATGAAAATCTTTCCTGGTGACTTTTTCCAAACTCAGTCTTATTTGGTGTGTGTTTGGGGGGTGGGGGTGGAGGTGACAAGATTTATAGAAGAGCTATCACTACCAACAAATTAATCAGTTAAAACATGAAAATACAAAGTGAGCCAATGGTAGACTAAAAATGAGAAACAAAAGAAAGAAAAGGTGAAAGGATTATGTTTCTGAAATGTTTCCCATGAGTTTCAAGAAGGTACATCCATTGGTGCTGCCTCCTTTAATTGCTAGCTACTCAAGTGCCTTATTAGTTAGGGTCATCCTAGCAGTTGTAATAAATAGACCTCAAAATATAAAATATGCAAGCCTAATACAAGTTTATTTCTTGCTCAGGTAAGTTGTTTCTGGGTGATGGGAGGCTCTCCTGCACCTCAGGCCCCTTTGTACTGTGTCCTGGGTGCCATGTAGCCCTCGCTTCCCTGAGGACTCACTTTCATCAGCATCCAGTCAGTAAAGGAAGAAATAGAGCGAGGAGGAGACATAGCCATCTCTTAAAAGGCTTGGCTCAGAAATGGCACAAATCATTTCTGCACGTGTTCCATTGGTTGGAATTCAGACTCACAGCCACAACTAACCGCAAGGGAGCCTGGGAAATGTGGTCTAGCGTTGTGTGCAGGAAGAAGAGGAAACATTCTTGCTGAACAGCCAGCAGACCCAGACACAGAGCCTTTGTGAGGCTTAAGGAAGACAAGTGAATACGAAGCTTCTCAAACGACACTGGGGGAATCTTAAAGGTGCCAGTGGGCTGACTACTGGAACCAGTCAATGGGAGTCCATGTTCTTCAGGCCTCCTCAGAGTGCCTAAAACTTAACATTTTAAAATAATTCTAATCTTTCAGTAAGAGTTGTACCAATACACCACCAAAGTGATCCTCACAGTAAAGCACTTTGTCTCTCCAAGACAGGATAGATGGCCTCTTAGGGACAGACCAAAGAATTAAGTCAGTCTTTTCCCCCCTCCCTCCTTCTACTGAAATAGTCACATTGTTTGGGAAGGTTTCTGAGATCATTATCTGGATGCCTCATCACTCTGACACTGCCACTTTGGGCACTAGAATTTCAATCTTGAAGTCCTGTGAAACTTAACCAGTTCGTTTTCTTAATGTTTTGTCAACAAATGGATAGGCTCTTTTCATAAAATGACAGTTAAGAAAAAAATAAGCATTTCTCTTGACCTATTCGCACAAGAAAACAGTGACTCTTTCATTGCAACATTCAAGCCAGAGATGAGAATTTTATTTGAAGATGACAACTGGTGGTTAATGGTATTCTTTTTGTACTTACTCGCTCTTCCAGATGAACGACAGAGAATAATCGGTATTCTGAAGATGGGTTCACAACAGGCGAGCTTGCAACCCGTACTGTGTTTTTTTAATTCAAAAAGGACATTCCTGAGGGTAAATGTGATCAGGTTTATGCGTCAAACAAAACTGTCTGTGTGGGAGGCTTTTGCTTTGTAGCCTAAATGGTTAACTCAGGCATGTCTACACATAAAACAGCTGAATGATAATTAAGAACTGTCAGTGAGTACCACCACACTAGATATTATCAGTGTTTACCCGCAATATCTGCTCATATTTACAAATCACTTTATAATGTTCATGAAAGTATCTTACCTCAATTATTTATTTGTAACTAGTCATATAGCATGGGTGGATAATGGTTTTTTTAATTGCTGGTTACATCTCCCAAAGCAAAACCAACCTTGTAATTAATTTAGAGCTGTTTTTTCTTAAAGAATTATTAAACATCAAAATCACTTCTTTTTTTACCTATGCAAAGACAGCCAAAAAGTACATGTCTTACAAAAATACTTTAAAATATGTTTTATTTCCACATTGTGGCCAGTTAAGAGAGGAAACAAAGAGGATGAGAAGAAAGAATAGATGGGAACAAAGGATGGGAAATAGAGACAGAGAGGTGAGTAGATGGAAAAAGAGAAAGAAAAGCATGAATGACAGAGGAGGGGCATGAGAAAAAAAGAGCAGGGGAAAGGATGAGAAAGAAAAATGGAGGAAAAAAGGAGTAGCAGATTGCTTTCTTGAGCGGAGTGGGGGACATTTGGACAAAGTGAAGAACAGCATCCACCATCAGGGAAGTGAATGGGGGGAAAGGTTTTCTCTCCTATCACAGCCATTATGATCAGAGCAATGCTAAGATTGAATGAGATCAGGTCCAAGGTAGGTCTAGCAACAGGATGAGGTTTCCCACACTTGCTGTGGACTCTACGAAGAGCCATGTCTCTTTAGTCACTTAAATGATTCCTCACAATGATTCCTTCTTTATGAATTTCCTAGGTTCTTAGATTCTTTTTTTAAAATTGACATATAATTTAAATACCATCAAATTCACTTTTTAGAAGTATATATTTCAGGGTTTTTGGTAAATTCACAAGGTTATACATTCATCACCACTACTTAATTCAAAAATATTCATCACTCCTAAAAGAAACTGCATGAAAACTAACAGTAAGTCCTCATTCCCTCCTCCTACCAACCTCTGGAAACCAAAAATCTCCTTTATGTCTCTAGCAATTGGCATATCCTAGAAATTTCATATAAAGGGAATCACATCATATGTGGCCTTTTGTGTGTGCCTTCTTCTACTTAGCATGTTTTTAAGGTTCATCCATGTCATAGCAGTATTCTTCACTCCTTTTCATAGTTGAAAAATATTTCACTGTATGGATATATCACATTTTCTTTATCCATTTATTAGTTGATGGACATTCTAATTGTTTCTAGTTCTTAGCTATTATGAATAATATTGTTCTGAACGTTCCTGTACAAGTTTTTGTGTGAATATATGTTTTCAATTTTCTTGACTATATGCCTACAATGGAATTGCCAGACGTTATGGTAACTCTATGTTTAAAATTTTGAAGAATTACCAGAATTTTTAACAGAATAAAGATCACCATTTTATTCACACCAGCAATCTTGGAGTGTTCCAAATTCTTCACAACCTTCCCAACACTTGTTATTGTCCACCTTTTTGATTAAAGTGATCCTAGTGGGTGAGAAATTGCTCTCACTGTGATTTTGATTTGCATTTCTCTAATGACTAATGATGGTGAGCATCCTTTCATGTGCCTATTGGTCATTTGTTTATCTTCTTTGGAGAATTATCTAATCAAAACCTTTGCCCAGTTTTTAATTGGGCTGCATTTTATTATTGAGCTATAAATATGCTTCATATATTCTGGATACCAGACCCTTATCAGATATATGATTTGCAAATATTTTCTCCCATTTGGTGGGTTTCTTTTCACTTTCTTGATGCATAAAAGTTTTAAATTTTTATAAAGTCCAGTTTATGTTTTCTCTGGTGGATTATGCTTTAGGTGTCATATCTAAGAAACCATTGCCTAATCCAGGGTCATGAAGATATACACATAGGCTTACTCTAATAAGGGTTTTATAGATTTAACTCTTACATATTTAGGTCTTTGATCCATTTTTTGGGTTAAATTTTGTATATGTTATGAGGTAGGTGACCAACTTCATTATTTTGCATGTGAATACCAGTTGACCTAGCACTATTTGCTGGACTATTCTTTCCACATTGATTTTTCCTGGCACTCTAGATATTTGTCCATTTCATCTAGGTTATCTTATTTGTTAGTATACAATTGTTTATAATAATCCCTTATAGTCCTTTTTATTTCTTTTGGGTTCGTAATAGTATCACCTCTTTCATTCTTGGTTTTAGTACTCTGAGTCCTCTTCCTTTCTTTGTCAACCTAGCTAAATATTGTCAATTATTTTGGCGCTTTCAAAGAACCACAGTTTGGGTGTTTTTATTTTCTCTATTGTTCTTCTATTCCCTATTTCATTTGTTTCTGCTGTAATCTTCATTATTTCCTTCCTTCTGCTTGCTTTGGGTTAAATTTGTTCTTTCTTTCCCTAGTTTCTTAAGGTGAAAGGGTAGGTTATTGATTTGAGAGCTTTTTTCTTTTTATATAGGCATTTAGAACTATAAAGTGAGCATTGCTTTCATTGTATCCCATAAGTTATGCTATATGTTGTGCTTTTGTTTTCATTTATCTAAAAGTATTCCTAAGGTCATGTGATTTCTTCTTTGACCCATTAGTTGTTTATGAGTGTGTCATGTAATTTCCAGTATTTATGAATTTCCCCGAGTTTCTTCTGTTATTGATTTCTAACTTCATTTTTTTTTATGGTCAGAAAACATACTTTGTATGACTTCAATCTTTTTAAATTTTTTAAGACTTCTTTTATAAGGCTTAATATATGGTCCATTCTGAAGAATACTCCAAGTTCACTTGAGAAGAATGTGTATTTAGCATTTGTTGGGTGTTCTATAGATGTTTGTTATGTCAGGTTGGTTTGTAGTGTTGTTCAAATCTTCTTTCTCCATGGTAATCTTCTGTCCAGCTGTTCTATTCATTATTAAAGTAGAGTATTGGTGTGTCCAGTTATTACTCTTGAATTTTCTACTTCTCCCTTAAATTCTGACATTTTTGCTTCATGAATTTGAGGGCTCTGTTGTCAGGTACATATAAGTTTATAATTGTTACATCTTCCAGATGCATTGACCAATTTATCATTACAAAATGTGTTGTTTTTTTTGTCTAGTAAAAATTTTATCTTAAAGTTTATTTGGTCTGATATTAATATAGCCAGTCCAGCTCTCTTTTGATTGCTGTTTGAATGGTATATGTTTTTCTATCATTTTACTTTTAACCTATTTGTCTTGAATCTAAAGTATGTTGCTTGTAGACAGCATATATTTGAATCATTTAAAAAATCCATTCTACAAATCTTTGCCTATTAATTGGAGTGTTTAATCACTTATATTTAATGTAATTACTGATAAAGTAGAATTTCCTTTGCTATTTACATTTTGCTATTTGTTTTCTACATGTCTTATGTCTTTATCTCTTCTTTTTCCATTATTGCCTCCTTTTGTGTTAAAGTCCAGTTCTCCACTATTAGTAATGTTAATTCTGATCATTTGACAACTAAGAAATATCAACCACTCTGAGGTTGCCCAGGTGACTTTAAATCTCACTTGAGATATTGATTATTCTTCACTATTCCAATAAAACCAAATCATGAGAAAGATTTCATGATATAGTTTAGGGTTTAGTCACCACTTGCTAGAAGAATTCAACATATTATCAATGACAATATAAAATATTTTGAAAAGTTTTATTTTGTGTCTTAACTCCTTTCAATATTCATTCACACACAAGATGCTAAGTGCCAACTTAATTCTAGGCAATGACGTAGACACGGGGAAAAAAATAGTGAATAAGATAGACAAGGTCCCTGTCCTCATGAAGCTTAAGTTCTAGTGGAAGAGACAGTCAATGAATAGATGAACAAGTATATTCTAGAGATAAGAGCTAGGAATAAAATATGGTATGGGAAAGATGTAGAGATGCATAGTGGAGGGGATATTTTAGATTGGAGGATTCTGAGAAGTGCTCTCTGAGAAAGTGACTTTTGAACAAACACCTAAATGAAGAGAGGGTTCAAGTCATAAAGTTCTGTTGGGGTAGTGTTTGAGGTAGAGAAAATAGCTGCAAAGACCCTCAAGCAGAAGCGTGCTTGGCATGGTTGAGGAGCAACAAAGATTCCCATGTGGCTGAAGAGAAATAAGCAGGGGAAAGACTGGTGAAAATGAAGCAAGTTAGGTAGCCAGTGTTCATATATGCATGATCTCATAGGCCTTATTCTAAGCCAGTAGAGGGTTGTGAGCAAAAGAATGGTATTGTTAGTTTTCATTTTTAAAGGATCACTCTGGCTACTGCATGGAGAATAAACGGTTGGAGGACATAAGTGAAGTTGAAAGACCAATGTAGTGGACACTCTTTAAGTTGATTTCTAATAAGCTATACCCTCGTATTGGTACTCTCCCTGAATTCAGGCAGAACCTGTGACTTACTTCTAATGAACAGAATATGGCAAAGGTGATGGGATTCAATGTCACAGTTATGTTGCATTACATAAGACTTCATCTTAGCAGACTGGAATGTGAGACATTCTCTTGATTCTGTTGAAGAAGCAAACCATCTATGGCCTAGGAGTGGGCCATGTGTCAGAGACCTCTAGGACCTATGGGCAAGGCAGTCCCCAGCCAAGAGCTGGTAAGAAGCTGAGCCCTAAGTTCTACAACCACAAGACACTGAATTTTGCCAACTATTTGAGTTAACTAGGAGGTGGATCCTTCCTTAGTTGAACCTCCAGATGAGAATGCAGCCTGCCAACATCTTGATTACAGACTGTCAGATGCTGAGCAGGGTCAGTTAAGCTATTTCCAGACTCCTTCCGGATCCATGGAAACTGTGAGATAATTAATGTGCATGGTTTTAAATTGTGAGATAATACATGTGCATGGTTTGTGGTAATTTGTTACACAGCAACAGAAAAACAACACAACCAACTGAAATGTTTTTGTAGTAGTCCAGGCAAGAGATGATAGCTAGTAGTAATGGAGATGGGGGGAAGTGGTCTGATTTGGGATGTGTTTTGAACATAGAGATTTTGCCAATAACATTTGCCAGTAGCTTGGATATGGTATATGTGAGAATGGAGGAGCCCAAGATGACTCCAAGGATGGCTCCATAAATAAAAATATCCCACTTACAAAAATCAATTGATTTATATTTTGGGCATCTTATAAATAAAATCTGCTCAACCCCCATTGGCATGATGTAGCCCTTCTTCCAGGAATGCATTTGACCCTTTTCTAAGCCAGGCTAGTTTTGCTCATGCTTCACGTTTCAAGTGAAATGTGTCCCTTCTGTGAAAGCTCCATCATGTAGGATAGTAGCTTAAATTTTTGCTCCCTGTCTTAGTCAGTTTGGGCTGCTATAATGGAATCCCATGGCATGGTGTCTTATAAACAACAGAAATCTATTTCTCACAGTCTAGAGGCTGGGAACTCCAAGGCACTGGCAGATTCAGTGTCTGGTTCACAGATAGCTGTCTTCTTGCTGTGTCCTCTCATGGCAGGAGGGGCAAAAGAGCTCTGTGGGGTCTTTTTTATGAGGGCACTAATCCTGTTCATGAGGACTCTGTCTTCATGACCTAATCACTTCCCAAACACCCCACCCCCAAAACACCACCACATTGGGGATTCAATTTCTACCTATGAATTCTGGGGACACAAACATTCAGTCTACAGCACTCCCCTAGCACATTGCTCAGAAATCTCTTTACAATATTTGTCTCATGAACTGTAACTTATGTTTGTGCCTCTGTCTCCTACACAAGGCAGATGGGTTTTTTTTTTTTTTTTTTTTTTTTTTTTTTTTTTTTGCGGTACGTGGGCCTCTCAACTGTTGTGGCCTCTCCCGTTGCGGAGCACAGGCTCCGGACGCGCAGGCTCAGCGGCCATGGCTCACGGGCCCAGCCGCTCCACGGCATGTGGGATCTTCCCGGGCCGGGGCACGATCCCGTGTCCCCTGCATCGGCGGGCGGACTCTCAACCACTGCGCCACCAGGGAAGCCCAAGGCAGATGGTTTTCATCTTTATATTCCAAAAGCCTAGAACAGAGTCTGGGACATCTAGAAAATATTCAAAAGTTTGGTGAATGAATAATTGCAGTTATTCAGAAAATATCTGAAATCATCAGATTCAACTGTATTTTACCTGATTCTGTCCTCCCATATCAACATAGTTCATCTCACTATATGATCAACTAAAGCAGAAAAGATGTGTACTCATATATTATCTGTATATGTGAGTGTATATAATAAATAGACTGTACTGTAATCATTTGACATTGTTAACTCCATAAATAACATTATTACTCATGTTATATATACTGTGTGTATGTGTGCATGTGCTTGTTTACATGTGTTTTGTGTGTGTGTGAGAGAGAGACAGACAGACAGAGAGATAAAGGATTCTTATAAGCTGAAAAAACATGTTTAATACAGTTTAAATTGAGGATCCAGCATTTACCTTCTTGATCTATTGTTTCCTAGTCTTGTAAAAGGATAAAAGTGAAATTTTGAAAAGACTTTTGAGACTGATACTTCAACTATTCAAGAATGTGCAAAAGGGATAAGACAGATGCTAAGTCTCTTTAAAAAAGGAAAGGAATGTTCCAATATAAAAAATATGGTATTTGTGGGCTATGGTTTGTTCAAACACACTGGGGTAAATTTCCAGGCTTCAGTCCAATTGTATGATGCATTCAGGATTTCTGTGCCTACTCATAGAAATGTCTCGGATAAAAGACTTTGAAAATTGTTTAGGGACTTTAACTGTTCTGAGCACAGAAATGTTGGCCATTTCATTTTGGGACCAGAGGTTCAATATGGAACCTGATAGACCAGTGATCATAGTTTCTGTAATTCCAGAAAACACACACACACACACACACACACACACACACACACGTACACATGCACACACACCCTTCCTAAGAGGGCAAGTGACCTCAAAGGATTGGAGGAGTCTCTCTGAGTCAGTTCACCATTTGCCTTAAAGTGCTCATTTTCCTACTCATCATTCTGGGACACCCAAACTCTCCAATAAATCACAAATACACACTTGCTGTCACTCGGGAAAATTTTTGGCAACAAGACTTATGATCTGGAGCTATGCTGGAATTTCTGTCTCTCCAATTAAAAATGATGTTCAACACTATAGTATATTCAGAAGTTGAAATACAATGTTGTACAAGTGAAATCAATATAATGTTATAAAACAGGGTTACCTCAATTTAAAAAAAATGATGCTCAAAGCAACCCATTACTTCGGTTAGAGTAATTCACAGTTTGGAACCAAAGCAGAAATGCCAAGCTCAGAAGAAAGCCAGATCTGAACACAACTGAAAGGGTTTTCCATAGACAAAATCAAGAAACAGAATAAATTTGGCTGTTCAAAATATTACTTAATCCTAACTTAGTTCTCAGACAAGGATGGAATATCAATTGATAATGATAGATATACTTTTACCAGTATGGGTTGAAGCTATCCAGGAGACACCACCAAACGGTCAGTCTCAAAATTTGATCTATGTTACCTTGTAAACATTCAAACAACAGTCATTGCTGAAAATGTATAAGAATTGGAATCTGTTTTTGGAAAGCATATTTAGTATATTCACTAAGCCCCTCACGGCTCTATCAGTGACTCTGCTAAGGGAGGGTACCATTCAGAGCCATGCAGAATGCCATTTAAAATGCACATGCTTGTGAAATGGGGAAAAAAATCAATAGGTAAAGAAATATTTGTTCTGTGGTTACAAAACCATATTTCAGAGCCAGGAAATATGCATAAGAATTTTCTTTTGGAGAAAATTGTGTAATTTCCAGATGAAAGTTTAAAAATTAAAAAACAACAACAAAATATCCAGCAATGTAAATTAGTAACACAACATGGTTCAAGCAAGTGAACTATGCTAAATTCTGCACAGAAGTTTCCATGATGTTCATACACAGAAAGAAAATAATTTGGAAATTATTTTCATGTTGATCTTCTAGAGAGGAAACCAAACCTATATGGCCTTAACACTTTGTTTGCATTTAATAACCATTAAACTTAAAATTATTACGTTTTTAAATTTCCCAGCAAACCAATTTTCTAACTTAGTCTTTTTCCAGATTTAATAATTTTTAGACATAAGATTTGAGGTTTCCTGTCCTTGAGTGTTCATGAGATGATTTCTTGTTGCCTGTGTGAGAGCCAACTTAAGTGGATTTATGTTACTTAGAATGAAATAACTATTTAACTTTAGTAACTGTGGGGTTAAAGGATGCAACGTTTTGGCAGGAGTTTGGTCATGTATTCTTTTGGCTGGGTAACCTAGATTCCATTTTACTTAGGGAAATTCTTTAGAGATACATAGTTTTACATCTTCAGAGTAAAACAAAGTTTTATTTCTTTAGTTAATTCATTAATTCTACTTTGTTTTATACTCAGCTTGCTACTCCATCCTTTGTTCTAGTGTCACTGAAATATCATGACCAACTTTTTTTTCTTCACATTTTAAGTTTAAGATAAGCAGAATGGGGTGATGGAAAGAACAATGGATTTGAACTCAGAAGATCTAGGTTTGAATCTTGCACTAACTGGGTGATGTCATGCCTTTGTTTTCTCAGCTGTAAAATGGGGATTATCTTCTTACCAAGACATGGTGAAGAATCTAATATGTATAGTATACATATATAATAGATTATATATATATTCTCACTAATATATAGTGAGAATTTAATGACTTCTATATAAAGGTGGTGGATTGAACACAGTCCTCTTAAAATCTGACTGCAGCATCAATAAAAGTAAAACTATAATGATGGAGCAGAAAAGGAGATTAAAAAACAGAATTTTGGAGACACGAAGACAAATAGTCAAGTGGCAATCAAATTGGAAAACTCAAGAAAGCTGAATCTTAAGCCAACAGTGGAGAAAGCTAGCTTAAGATTCATCAAAATGTCCAAGAATTGATGAAACCCTCTGAAAGTGGGAGGTGAAGAGAATGCTGATACAAGGAGATTGGTTGAAGGATGTGTGAAAAGTGGTTGGGTTCCTATATCCCCTCTCCCACGCCATGTACTTGGGCAAGATGCCCTTCTCCCATCCTGGCAGAAGTCTGGAAGTTTATTCTCTGGAAAAGGTAAAATGCAGGGTCTCTTTATCTGAGTATTAGGCACAGTTCAGCAGAGAGGATCCATGACAAAAAAAAAAAAAAAAGATTAAATGAAGGAATTCACAGTATTCTAAGATGCTCTCCACCTACGTGTCCAGCCCTCTACCCTGGGAACATTGGCAATCAGATCTATACCTGCCTCTGGACAGGAGATTGAAAGAGCCTGTATTGGAGAACTCTGACCAACTTAACAGAAAATATCCAAATCTACTGACCTCAGGGATTCTGTAGCCCAGAGCCTACGCTGGTCATTACACACATTCAGAGCTTCCATCAACTTTAGAGTCTCCCATTATTAAACATAAGTGGAAAAATTAATGATACCAACATTCAAGGAAAATCTCTAATATGAAGAATACAGAAAACAACAACACACAGGGGGAAAAGCCACTTAGAGGAACCAGAGCTGTGCAGGAAGGATCAAACTTCAAGTTAATACTATAAATATCCTTAGACAGATGAGAACATATTATATCCATGAAACAAATGAAATGCTATTTAAGAGAGAAAACAAACAGAATAAAAAGTGGTTTTGAAAAAAATAGTAATATTATAGCAGAAATGAAAACCTCAATAGAAGAGTTAAAAGATGAAATTAAGGAAAACACCCAGAAAGTAGAACTAAAATACAGAGAAGGAAAATAGAAAATAAAACATAATAAAGAGAGGATAAGTCATGAACATCCAACAACTAATTAATAGGAGTTCCAGAAAGAGACAACATGGAAAATAGAGAAGAAATTGTCAAAGAAATAATTCAAGAATATATCCCAGAACTAAGGAACACTAATTTCCAGACTGAGAGATCCTGACAAGAGTCAGGACAATAAATAAAAACAAACTTCCTGCCAAGGCATATTGTTGTGAAATTTCATAATAGTGAGAACAAAAAAAATCCTAAAATCTTTCAGAATGTAAAAGTACATAATATACAAAGGGATGGTTTTCAGAATGGCAGTGAATTTTTCAATAGAATCCTAGAACCTAGAAGATAATGGACCAATGTCTTCAAAATTCTGAAAGATAATTATTTCCAATCAAGAATTCTATACTCAGGCAAACTATCAATCAATTGTGAAGCTAGAATATGCAAAGCCTCAAATGATTTTCCTCCCATACAACTTTGCTAAGGAAGCTACTGGAGGACATACTGCAATAAGTTGAGGGAGTAAACCAAGAAAGAGGAGTACATGAGTTTCTAGAAACCAGAGATCCAACCCAGGAGAGAGGTGAAGGTAATACCTGAGATGCTGATGAGGGAAGTCCTCAAACACCAGCTCTCATGTCCAGTGCACAGCAAGTCCAGATTGGAGCAACACAAAGAGGACACCACCAGCAATCATTCTAAAAAGAAAGATGACCTTGAATTTGATGGATTACCTGATAAACTTGAACATAGTCACAGATGTATTCTTCTGGAAGAGAGTTTGAAGGTAAATTACTATAATTTACACAGAAAATTAAGAAAATAAAAAAGTGAGATAATTCTTAAATCCAGAGAAAGCAAGAAGTTATTCAAGCAAGAAAATCTAATCAGCATATTACATGGTTCAGCTGTGGGTAATATTACATAATTAACTGAGTATTGATCAAATTTACCAAAGTCTATGCCTTAATTAGGATATCAGAGAGGAAGTATTTGTGAGTGTAGTAGAGGCAGAGTGAGAATTAACTCCTCATCTTTCACTTTAGGAAATCAACAGATTATCTCTCAAAGGGGAAAATCAAAGAATAGCAGGTTAGGCCTGTTATGTGGACATATAGTGGATAATATTAGAACAGCTGAGGATAAACATGGTTGCCTTTGGGGAGTGGGGGCTGGGGAAGGGATAAAAGTGCCCTTCCTACTTCCATAGGAAGCTTCACTTAACTTTTAAAACAAGGTACGTATACAACTTTGATAAAAATTAAAACATAAAAAAAGATTAAGTGAACACACTGTGCCTCAAAATCATCTATCAGAGTACCTGGTTTGTAATAAACAGCTAATAAATTTATTTGTTTTTAAAAAAGATAGGAAAATTAGATGTTTGCTGTAGTCCTTTCACACAGGAGGAAGGAAGTGATCCAGAAAATGGAATCTAGGAGCACATTGTCCAAGAATGTATGACAGTATCACATCCTTTGAAATTATGTGGACTTCATTGGGTAGTAACTCAGGCACAGCAAGGGAACAATTCATCCTTATTGGTCCAGCAAGTCTGTTGAAACACAAAACAATGAAGCAATTTGAGCAAAGACCTTATGTGTCTGCATGTGTAGTGAATCCATTCACTTGGCCCAGACAGGAGTGTGAGATAGGTCAGAATCATGAGACAAGTTAGTGAGCTAGATCTGTGTCAGGTGCTCACTCAGAGCTCATCTGGAGCTGTTCTCAACCTTGATTGCACACTAGATTCATTTGGGGAGCTTTAAAAAATCCTGATACCCACCACATCCTAGAATTAAATTAAATCAGAATCGTCTCCCAAGTACCTCAAGTGATTCCAATGTGTAGTGAGGTGGAGAAGCATAGCCCTAATGGGTAAGTTCATGAGACTGGGCTTGCAGCTGCCATTTCCCAAATCTCATCAGAGCCCAGGGAGAGGTAGGGAGATGCAGAGCCAATGGGGAGAGAAGATGGGTATTCCCTCCCATACCCCCACGATGCCAGGGGCAAACTGCACTTCTAGCCCAACCCCACCTCTTTTGGTACAGTTGTAGGAATGTGTCTTCTGGGTAATCCTAAGGCACACAACAGGGTCCTGTCTTCCCTCCATCATCCTCACTCACCAGAACAGGAGTTCTGATTAGTCAAAACCTGAGACACTGATGGGCAGTGTCTTGAAGGCAGAGACCAGGCTCCATCCTTTCCCCTCTATTCTTAGTATCTGGGGAAATAGACCATTTTTCTGTTTCTAGGCCACTGGCCTTCTTGGGGTGGACTCAGGCACACTGGTCCCCTCCATTTCAAAATCTCTGCATGTGGGACTGGAGTCTCTCATGAAAATCCAGTGAGTGGGGAGTAGGACAATGTCTTCATCAGCTCAGGCTGTTATAACAAACATACCATAGCCTGGTGGCTTAAACAACAGAAATTAATTTTCTCACAGTTCTAGTGGTTGGTAGTCTGAGATGAGGGTGTCAATGTAGTTGGGTTCTGGTGAGAGCTCTCTTCTTGGCTTACAGAATGCCACCTTCCTGCTGTGTCCTCACAAGACCTCTTCTTTTTGTGCAAGTAGGGAGGGAGAAAGGGGAACAAGAGGGTAAGACAGAGAGGTAGAGACAGAAAGTGGGGAGCGGGAGAGAGAGAGATATCTGTCTGGTATCTCTTATAAGGGCACTAATCCCATCATGAAGGCCCCTCCCCTTATGACCTCATATAAACCTAATTATCTTCCAAAGGCCCCATAATTGTGAGTTAGGTCTTTAACATACGAATTATGGGGGTGGCAGATGCAAACATTCAGTCCTTAACAGATACCTTAGGCCTCAGCTCTGGGTTTTGCCTCCAGCAGAGACTTCCTGAGGCTATCAGCCTTTTGGTCAGCTCTCCATAACCAGAGGGCATTCTGTTTCCTATCCAGTCATTGATTTTCTGTGTGCCCTCTCTCAGTTCAGAACCCCCAAGGGAGTGAATGGGAGAATTTGAGTTCTAAATTTTCTTCTAGAAACACCCAAATACAGTTTGTAGGGAAACTCCAAGCTGGCCCTCCACTACTCTGATGGCCTAAACAAGAAGCTGGAGTTTTCCATTCTCCTCCTTAATCAATTAGTATATGCATTTCACATATAAAGCAGGATGTTATGCTGAGCACTGTATGAAACTAAGAAGGAAGACACTCTCCTAGCTCACAAAGCAGAGTAAAATTCAAAATATTTAACAATGGGAGCTGTAGGCAATAACTACAGTTGACCTTGAACAACATGGAGGTAAGGGGCCCTAACCCTCCCAACAGTCAAAAATCCATGTATAAGTTTACAATTGGCCTTCCAGATCTGCAGTTTCACATCCTTGGTTTTAATCAACCATGGACTGTGTAGCACTGCAGTATTTACTGGTGAAAAAAATCCGTGTATAAGTGGACCAGTGCAGTATTGTTCAAGGGCCAACTGTATTTAAATACAAATCAATATAGGAGTATTGCACTATATTAGTAATATGAATGGTAATACCATTAGCCTTGCCCCAAAGAGTTTAGGAGTGCTCTGCCAGGTGTGCACTGGGACTCAGGAATGCAATGAAGAATGCAAGCGATATGTTAGGGAATCGCTGACCGAAACCACCCACCTTGGCCAGGCACGATGATAACCACTTGCATGAGTTGTCTCCCAACGAGACGTCCCAATTAGGAACATAGTGCTGCTGCTGAAAACTAACTGGGAGAATTTAGGAGGGGCCAAAAGGAGAAAGGAGAGGCCAGTCTATATGTCCTACCAACCTCCCAGAATCCTTCTCGCTGTAATCCATCTTGGCTGAGTGATGTGCTAGCCACCAGGAAGGACCCTGAGTCAGAATGATAGGCCTGAGACAACCCGGAAACTAACCCCATCACCATAAAACCTGAGGCTGCCAGCCACGTGACAGAGCAGTTCTGCTGGTTTCCCTTATCCTGTTGCTCTCCAGCCAGGCACCCTTTCCCAATTAAGTCTCTTGCTTTGTCAGCACGTGTGTCTCCTTGGACAATTCATTTCTGAGTGTCAGACAAGAGCCCACTCTCGGGCCCTGGAGGGAGTCCCCCTTCCCGGAACAGATACAGAAGCAAAACCAAGCTGGGGCCTCCACCGAATGCCCCTTCTGTAGCAGGGAAGAGCCAAATCTGTCTACATGTTGGATCTGTTTCTTTTACTTTAACCTTTGCTTCCTGTTGCTTTTGTTCACTAAAAGGATACTGTCTATACATAATGGCCTGCCTAGGGGAACCCTGCCCCTCTGCCTGAATGTTAAACCAAAGTGCCTTTGTTCAGGGAAACATCCTGACCCTGCCCACCTGTGAATGGCTGCAAGAAAGAAGAAATTAACACATACCCTCCCCAAGGCTGGCCATTCCAGGGGACATTTGCAAATCTTATGGCCTATTTACTTTACTTCCTCATCTCCAGTTCTATAGAAGAAACTGGCATCCAAACCCCGAAAAGCGTTATTTTGAGACATCAGTCTGCCATCTCGGTCTGCAGGCTTTCCGTATTCCTTGCCTCAACACGTCATCTCCAGTTTATTGGCCTGTTGTGTGGCAAGCAGAGTGAGCTTGGACTCGGTAACACTTCCTGTGCTGTATTTGGATTCCTCCACCTGGGGAGGCCTAGACACACAGGGGTCCAGGCCCAGAGTCAGGGACCAGAGTTAATTATAAGTCTGAACCAGTCTTCCCTTTCAGAGAGGCCTTGGCTTGGGAAACAGAGAAGTGAAAAGAAAAAGAGGTCCTTTAGCTGGAGTCAGGTAGGGTCACAAGCAGAGTGAAGAAGAAGCTCTTAATTCAAGCTGCCTCAGATTACATTTGTCCACACATGCATGCAAAATACTGCTTAAAAAATAAATGAAGTTAATTTCTCTCTAGGGGTTCCCTTTCATCTCGGGGTTTCAAAGCACTTTGCCACAAAAAAATCCCCATCTTCACTCACTTTTAAATCTAAATATAAACTGAGAACCCTCAGGGTTAAATTTTGGTAAAGCCCTTTGAACTTTTGAAAAGTACTAAAGAATATTTTATCATTATAAGATCCAAGTGGCCAACCAAGGACCGCATAGCCAGAAAACTCCTCCTGATGAAAGCCCACATCTCTGATCAGAGGACCAGCCTGCTAATTAAAATCACAATTAAAACTAGCAGGGGAGAGGGAGAGTGGTGACTCAGCACCCTTACCCAGAAGCAGAAACACTCACGACTGACTCACACAGGATACATGAGATTTTCTCCAACGGGCATTTGGAAAAAAAGAAAAGAAATATGAGTCCCGACCGCCCTCCCTCTACTGACCCAGTAAACTCCCTGTTGGAGTTAGTGACACAGCCTTGACTTCCTCCCACCTCAACAGGAAGGGCCAGCTTGGCCTCCTGTAGACGGGAATGTGGAGTGTTGTTCACATATGCATTTTTCAGCAAAGGAATGTCTCAGAATCTCCCCGGTTCCAGCATGTGAGTCAGTAGTGGGTGTTTGTTTTCTGGGTTCTGGGTGTGAGTCACCGCCATCCTGCTGTTGGTCTTCTCAATTCAGGGGTAACAACTAAAAAGAGACGCATAGAAATGTCTCTGATGCTTAAAAGGCACGTGGTAGGGAGGGATAAATCAGGAGCTTGGGATGAACATACACACACTACTATGTATAAGATAGGTAACCAACAAGGACCTACTGTATAGCACAGGGAACTCTACTCAATATTCTGTGATAACCTATATGAGAAAAGAATCTGAAAAAGAATGGATATATGTATAACTAAATTACTTTGCTGTGCACCTGAAACTAACATAACATTGTACAACAACTATACTCCAATAAATAAATTTAAAAAAAGGCACCTGGAAGTTCAGTTGGCAGTTGCATCGCAGCTCTTTTCTCTATAAACAAGTATACAGCATTTATAAATAACGGTGAGAAAGAGGAAGGAGGAAGAAGGAGGGGACATAAGTCTTTAGAGGATGTGATTGCAGTAAACGGAAGCAGAGTGTAGTCAAAGTAAAAATAGACAACTGCCTGTTTGTCAGCTGCAGGGGGGCTTTGGCGGCTGGTATGGCCCAGGAGCCCTGTGTGCTGCTCCTCACTGGCCCGGCAGTGTGGGTGGGAGGAGGGGGGTTGCCAATGCCATCCAACAATTCTGGAACCTAAAAGACCATCTTGGCTTTGAAAGGACATCTTCCTGATGTCCCTCACCTCAATGCTGGGCTTGGCACCATTTATTCCTGGAAAGCACTTGAAGACCACCCAGAATTCTACAGCAGGAACGATCTACAAAGTCCCAGTGTCACACGGGGACCAGTGCCAACTATACCAGTTTGAAAAACAGTGATCTGACAGTTTGGGCTACACCAACAGCTAGTTTTTATTTCAGTAATATTGACCAACAAATCAAGCCACTTAAGGTGGCTGAAAAACATAAGGTGATCACCAAAGAAACAGGTTTTGAGCTGTGGACAGCTCAAATCTTCCTGGATTTGACCCAGGAAGAAAGCAGAGGGATCACTAGTGAAAAGAGCTTCAACTTTTCAACTGGTTTGAATGTGGAAGTCAAAGCTGGACCTTTTATATGTCATTGGCGGCTGGATACTATGCTCTATTTCTCGTATATATAATTAAAAGATTTCTGGATGCCCACACACTGTCGCTACTAAGGACTTTACAAAGCTCAGAAAACAGAGGCCCTGCCCTCTCATTCCAATGTTAGTCAAACTACACAAATCCTTGGCAGGAAAAGATAATAAAAACTAACTCTGATGTCAATCCATGACGAGTCATAAAGGAAGGAAGAAGTTTTGCTTCAAAACATTTTCATTTGAGGAGAAAAAATTATAATGCACATCAGCACCAAACGTAATGCAAAGATTATAAACTTGGAGCTGTTTTCCTGGGACCCGACATTTTAAAATAAAATGTTTGCAGAATACTTTTTACATTAATATCTCAGTTTTTTGTTTTAAAGGTAATTATCTGTGGATATTGCAGAGCTTCCTGAACACCCATTTGCTGTAGGCTTATACACTCGAAAGATGTATACACTGAGGCCTATTCCAAAACAAATCAAAACCAATTAACACATACTCCTGATTGTGAGTTTTTGCTTAACTAACCTGCTATTCTCTCAAAAAAGTGAGGAGTTGGAATTTGAATGGCAGATGGAGTCATTCCACTTTCTCAAAATAATTCTGCTCTTAACCTGCTCTGTCTTGGGGATCATTCTTTGGATAAGTGACTGATGAGATACTCTCATAGTTTATGACAACCCATCAAACGGCTTCCATGCCAAAACTGAGTTGGCATAGCCAGGAAGTGGGCACCCAGGAAACATGTCTTTGCTCTTCTGTATTTATTTTTTCCAGTTTTATTGAGATATAATTGACATACAGCATTGCATAAATTTAGGGTGTACAGAATAATGGTTTGGCTTACGTACATCATGAAATGATGACCACAGTAAATTTAGTGAACAGCCATCATCTCATACAGAAACAAAACCTTGTGATGAGAACACTTAGGATTTGCTCTTTTAACAACATTATCTTATAACTGGAAGTTCGTGCCTTTTGACTGCCTGCATCCAGTTCCTCCTTTCCCTACCCCTGCCTCTGGTAACCACACATCTGATCTCTTTCCCTAGGATCATGTCTTTTCTGTTACCCCAACTCTTTAGCCATAGATTATTGATATAGGGTTAGACACCTGACCCAAACCAGGCCAGTTGGAGTTCTGCCTTGGGGTTTTTCACACTGGAGTGTGGCAAAGAATCCCATATTCTCTTGTCTGAGAGCATGGGGTGTGAAATTTGCACGTGCAGTGTTCCTTACCCCATGGAGGAAGCCAATATTCAGAGAAAAAAATGAGCTCACAACTAGAGAGGTGAGACAGAAAAAGTACTGGCTGCAGTTGAATTTTTAGTTCCATTTGTCCCTAAGATCATGCAGCTTGTCTTTAAGACATAAGACATCCCAGAATCCTTTAAAAAATTGTCACTGCCACCTTTTTTCTTGCCTAACCTACTTAAGTTTCTAATACACCAAAAAAAGAGTCTTATTGTATATATGGATGCAGTTGATTATGAAAAAATGAGTCAAGGTTGCCAAACGTTTTTTCTCAAAGAAAATTTGATCCAAGGGACTATAGAGAGATATTTATTTACATTGTTAAGAGATATTTATTTACATTGTTATTTACATATAGAGATATATTTATTTACATTTATCTTTCAACAAACATCTAGACAGCACACACATAGGGTATTCCACCTTTATAAGGCTATAGACCAGGGGATGTCATCTCCACCCTTCTAGTTTGTAGTCTTGTCAGAGATACAATTAGCTTTGTTCCTGTGGAAACCAAAGTTTCTTCTTTTCTGTGTATCCCCCACCCCTATCAGAACAGGAGCTACACAAGGTGGGGTATTGGTTTTGTTCATTGATGTGTCCAAGCACCTAGAACAGTGCTTTGCATATGGTAGGCACTGAACAAAAATGTACTAAATAAATGAACTAACCTTTGTCCATGTCCTAATCCTGTTAGGTGTGTTAGCTCCTCAAGAATGCTAGGCTTAGAGATAGATGGAACAATGAAATTAAAAGAACAGAAGATGGACACTAAGATATTGGAGACATAAAGAAGCTTAAAGGTCAAAAGAGAAGTATTTTTAAATTTAACAATTTAGAAGCACTCTGTTTCAGCAACTGATCAATAGATGAAGCATATATCTCTCCATCCCACTTCTATTTAAGCTCTAATTTACTTACTACTGGTTATACCATTATTCCTTCAGTCAGAGGACCCTTTCAGTTTTAGCTAAGCAAATGGCAGCCCAACAAAGAACCATGTTTTCCAGCCTCCCTTGCATCTAAGTAAGACCATAAGATTAAGTTTTGACCAATAGAATGTTAGTAGAAATGATGTGTTTCACTTATGAATCATGCCTTTAAATGGTATGAGCATACTCACTCTTAGTCCCTTTTTTTCTTCCCATTTACTGTGATTCACATTTGATGACAGAACCTGGACTAGCCATCTTAGATTTCCAAATGGAAGCTGCATGCCAAGGATGACGGAACAGGAACATAGAAGGAGTTTTTGTGATAGGAGTTTGTGATACCATGCAGCTGCCACATTAAAATTGGACAGCTCACATTTGGACAGTTAACATGAAGGAAAAAGAATTGTCTGTTTTATTTCAGACACTGCTATGTTTGGGTCTTTGTTATTATAGCTGAAGCTATGTAGTAAGTAATACATTGACACAATCAAAATTAATCTGGCCTGGAACTGTTCCTATCTTCAATTGACTTTCATTAAGCTTCTGTCCTTCAGGTTCTTGACAAATTTGTCTTATGTACTCAATCATTGTTTCCATCCATATATGCAGCCTATGTTATGAATTCTTGGTTCTCATTCCTGTTGTAGATTCCTAATGAGCACCAGGTTTTGAAATAAAGTTGGACTGACCAGAACTGGTTGCTTGAGTCCCGTAAACCTGCTGCTCAGTCATTCTCAGAGTCAACAGTTTGTAGTGCAGCATGAACTTGTTCTCTCATTATTTTCAAAGAGTTTAGTCTCTGCAGCAAGATGGCACTGCCTTAAGGAAAGAGGTTCTCTCTTCCATATTTCCAAATGCCACCCAGCCAGTGCTTAGTACAGAGTGGAGCAATTATTAAGGGCTCCATAAATACACTAAAATCTCTATTATTATTTGCACAGTTTACCTGGGACTTCCTACCACAGATTGCTAGTTATTATTTTGGTGGTACAGTCTATCATAATCATTGGTCAATATTAATATGCAAAGATACCCAACAGGACAAGCTGGTCTATGCTAAGTGCCAGATGAATGACAGAGGAGAGGGCATCAAGAAGGTCACGGGAGGGAGAGGATTGGCTCAGTGGGAGGTAACCTCCTGTCTTCATGCCAGACAGCAAATTCTCACAGAAAGGAAAGAGGAATGAGATACTATTTTGTGGGGCTAAAAACACTACCCCAAATCCCTAAGCTGGTGCCACCAAGGGAATGCAGGACAAATGGAAGGATAGAACATCGTACTCAATGCTTCGGGCAACAGGTAAGCTTGTTTCTGGCAAAACAGAGGTGGGTTGAACTGGCCACAGAACTTAAACCTCATCAGAGAGGGAGGCTGAAGCTGCATTGACCTTTCGCTTGGTTCATGCCCAGATCTTTGAAGCATGGGGAGCACCTATAAACAAATAAAGCCCAGGTAGTAAGAAAGTTATGATGCCCTTGGGAAGGAACAGTGGATATGGCTTCATAGAAGAGGGGGCTTAATTCAGATCCTAAATTAAGGATAAACATTAGAAACAGAGAGTATTCTGGAACCTGAAGTTGTGGAGGGAAGATGGCAGCATGAACAGTAATCTAGAGTCAGGAAAAAGTATACTGTGCTCAGTCAGAGCTGACAGCTCACATAGGAGGTCTAATGGACATATTTTAGTTTGTGTGTTTGACTTCCCTTGCTTTCAGGAATTGCTTCTTCACTACTTTTGCCAATCACAGGGCCCTGCCTGCCACCTAAAGGGGATGGATGTGGGACTCAGCCTGAGCCATCAGGATGCTATACGCCCCTGGGCTGGAACGTGGAACTTCTCTGGAGCAGTCACATGACCCAAGCAGAGCCAAGCAGAGTCCTTTGGGTAGATTAATAAGGATACAAGAAGAGAAGGGATTCTCTTCTCTTTTATGTGATTGCTAGCTATGAAGACCATGTAAATTTAGCTCTGCCACTGGCAACGCTGCTGTTACGGAGAAGGTTGCCTAAGAATTAAGCCCGTTTGGAAGATGAAGAGCCACAAGGGAAGAAAGGAGATCCTAAGGACAGAGTCTGAATCTCAGAGCCAGCTGTGCCTGGAGCAAAACTCCTGTGCCACCTTGGACTCTCCAGTTACAGGAAGCAATCAATTCTTCTTGTGTTTCTGCCACGTTGGGTTTCTGTCCTTGCAACTGAAAGAGACCTGACTAATGTGGGAGTAAGTGGGGTTAGGGTTAGAAAGTAGATACAGCTGTATTACGGAGGCCCTGAGTCCTAGAAAAAAGGTTTGGACTTGTTTTTGAATATGACAAGATGAGCAATTTAAGTTGGGAGGCTGTTACCGTGTACGTGGTGGCTCTGTAGAAATAGCTCAGCCAGGAGCGGCTTCCAGCCTCATCACCTCCGGGTGACAGATCCCATTCAGATCCCGAGCCACTGTGTCCCCTTCTGCACAGTGGGGTGTGACTCCATGTACCCCACTGAATGGCGGTGAGGAAGACGTTCAATAACACAGTCAGCACCTGATAAAGGCACAACAGCTTTTTTTTAACATCTTTATTGGAGTATAATTGTTTTACAATGGTGTGTTAGTTTCTGCTTTATAAAAAAGTGAATCAGTTATACATATACATATGTTCCCATATCTCTTCCCTCTTGAGTCTCCCTCCCTCCCACCCTCCTTATCCCACCCCTCTAGGTGGTCACAAAGCACCAAGCTGATCTCCCTGTGCTATGCGGCTGCTTCCCACTAGCTATACATTTTACGTTTGGTAATGTATATATCTCCATGCCACTCTCTCGCTTTGTCACAGCTTACCCTTCCCCCTCCCCATATCCTCAAGTCCATTCTCTAGTAGGTCTGTGTCTTTATTCCTGTCTTACCCCTAGGTTCTTCATGACATTTTTTTTTCTTAAATTCTATATATATGTGTTAGCGTACGGTATTTGTCTTTCTCTTTCTGGCTTACTTCACTCTATATGACAGACTCTAGGTCTATTCACCTCATTACAAATAGTTCAATTTCATTTCTTTTTATGGCTGTGTAATATTCCATTGTATATATGTGCCACATCTTCTTTATCCATTCATCTTTTGATGGATAGGTTGCTTCCATCTCCCGGCTATTGTAAATAGAGCTGCAATGAACATTTTGGTACATGACTCCTTTTGTATTACAGTTTTCTCAGGGTATATGTCCAGTAGTGAGATTGCTGGGTCATATGGTAGTTCTATTTGTAGTTTTTTAAGGAACTTCCATACTGTTCTGCATAGTGGCTGTACCAATTCACATTCTCACCAGCAGTGCAGAGTGTTCCCTTTTCTCCACACCCTCTCCATCATTTATTGTTTCTAGATTTTTTGATGATGGCCATTCTGACCAGTGTGAGATGATATCTCATTGTAGTTTTTGTGTGTGTGTGTGTGTGTGTGGTACATGGGCCTCTCACTGTTGTGGCCTCTCCTGTTGCGGAGCACAGGATCTGGATGCGCAGGCTCAGTGGCCATGGCTCACGGGCCTAGCTGCTCCGCAGCATGTGGGATCTTCCCAGACCAGGGTAAGAACACATGTCCCCTGCATTGGCAGGTGGACTCTCAATCACTGTGCCACCAGGGAAGCCCTCATTGTAGTTTTGATTTGCATTTCTCTAATGATTAATGATGTTGAGCACTCATTCGTGTATTTGTTGGCAATCTGTATATCTTCTTTGGAGATATATCTATTTAGGTCTTCTGCTCATTTTTGGATTGGGTTGTTTGGGATTTTTTTGTTACTGTTATTGAGCAGCATGAACTGCTTGTAAATTTTGGAGATTAATCCTTTGTCAGTTGCTTCATTTGCAAATATTTTCTCCCATTCTGAGGGTTGTCTTTTGGTCTTGTTTATGGTTTCCTTTGATGTGCAAAAGCTTTGAAGTTTCATTAGGTCCCATTTGTTTATTTTTGTTTTTATTTCCACTTCTCTAGGAGGTGGGTCAAAAAGGATCTTGCTGTGATTTATGTCATAGAGTGTTCCACCTATGTTTTCCTCTAAGAGTTTGATAGTTTCTGGCATTACATTTAGGTCTTTAATCCATTTTGAGCTTATTTTTGTGTATGGTGTTAGGGAGTGATCTAATCTCATACTTTTACATGAACCTGTCCAGTTTTCCCAGCACCACTTATTGAAGAGGCTGTCCTTTCTCCACTGTACATTCCTGCCTCCTTTATCAAAGATAAGGTGACCATATGTGCGTGGGTTTATCTCTGGACTTTCTCTCCTGTTCCATTGAACTCTATTTCTGTTTTTGTGCCAGTACCATACTGTCTTGATTACTGTAGCTTTGTAGTATAGTCTGAAGTCTGGGATCCTGATTCCTCCAGCTCCGTTTTTCATTCTCAAGATTGCTTTGACTATTTGGGGTCTTTTGTGTTTCCATACAAATTGTGAAATTTTTGTTCTAGTTCTGTGAAAAATGCCAGTGGTAGTTTGATAGGGATTGCATTGAATTTGTAGATTGCTTTGGGTAGTACAGTCATTTTCACAATGTTGATTTTTCCAATCCAAGAACATGGTATATCTCTCCATCTATTTGTATCATCTTTGATTTCTTTCATGAGTGTCTTATAATTTTCTGCATACAGGTCTTTTGTCTCCTTAGGTAGGTTTATTCTTAGATATTTTATTCTTTTTGTTGCAGTGGTAAATGGGAGTGTTTTCTTGATTTCACTTTCAGATTTTTCATCATTAGTGTATAGGAATGCCAGAGATATCTGTGTATTAATTTTGTAATCTGCTACTTTACCAAATTCATTGATTAGCTCTAGTAGTTTTCTGGTAGCATCTTTAGGATTCTCTATGTATAATATCATGTCACCTGCAAATAGTGACAGCTTTACTTCTTCTTTTCCGATTTGGATTCCTTTTATTTCCTTTCATTCTCTGCTTGCTGTGGCTAAAACTTCCAAAAGTATGTTGAATAAGAGTGGTGAGGATGGGTAACCTTGTCTTGTTCCTGATCTTAGTGGAAATGCTTTCAGTTTTTTACCATTGAGGATGATGTTGGCTGTGGGATTGTCATATATGGCCTTCATTATGTTGAGGAAAGTTCCCTCTATGCCTACTTTCTGCAGGGTTTTTATCATAAATGGGTGTTGAATTTTGTCAAAAGCTTTCTCTGCATCTATTGAGATGATCATTTGGTTTTTTTCCTTGAATTTCATATGGTGTATCTCCTTGACTGATTTGCGTATATTGAAGAATCCTTGCATTCCAGGAATAAACCCCACTTGATCATGGTGTAAGATCGTTTGAATGTGCTGTTGGATTCTGTTTGCTACTATTTGTTGAGGATTTTTGCATCTATGTTCATCAGTGATATTGGCCTGTAGTTTTCTTTCTTTGAGACATCTTTGTCTGGTTTTGGTATCAAGGTGATGGTGGCCTAGTAGAATGAGTTTGTGAGTGTTCCTCCCTCTGCTATATTTTGGAAGAGTTTGAGAAGGATAGGTGTTAGCTCTTCTCTAAATGTTTGATAGAATTCGCCTGTGAAGCCATCTGGTCCTGGGCTTTTGTTTGTTGGAAGATTTTTAATCACAGTTTCAATTTGAGTGCTTGTGATTGGTCTGTTCATATTTTCTATTTCTTCTTGACTCAGTCTTGGCAGGTTGTGCATTTCTAAGAATTTGTCTATTTCTTCCAGGTTGTCCATTTTATTGGCATAGAGTTGCTTATAGTAATCTTTCATGATCTTTTGCATTTCTACAGTGTCAGTTGATACTTCTCCTTTTTCATTTCTAATTCTATTGATTTGAGTCTTCTCCCTTTTTTCTTTTTTTTTTTTCCCTTTTTTTCTTGATGAGTCTGGCTAATGGTTTATCAATTTTGTTTATCTTCTCAAAGAACCAGCTTTTAGTTTTATTGATCTTTGTTATCACTTCCTTCATTTCTTTTTCATTTATTTCTGATCTGATATTTATGATTTCTTTCCTTCTGCTAACTTTGGGTTTTTTTGTTCTTCTTTCTCTAATTGCTTTAGATGCAAGGTTAGGTTGTTAATTCGAGATGTTTACTGTTTCTTAAGTTAGGATTGTATTGCTATAAACTTCCCTCTTAGAAGTGCCTTTGCTGCATCCCATAGGTTTTGGGTCGTCGTGTCTCCATTGTCATTTGTTTCTAGGTATTTTTTGATTTCCTCTTTGATTTCTTCATGATCACTTCGTTATTAAGTAGTGTATTGTTTAGCCTCCATGTGTTTGTATTTTATACAGATCTTTTCCTGTAATTGATATCTAGTCTCATAGCGTTGTGGTCGGAAAAGATACTTGATACAATTTCAATTTTCTTAAATTTACCAAGGCTTGATTTGTGACCCAAGATATGATCTATCCTGGAGGATGTTCCATGAGCACTTGAGAAAAATGTGTATTCTGTTGTTATTGGATGGAATGTCCTATAAATATCAATTAAGTGCATCTTGTTTAATGTATCACTTAAAGCTTGTGTTTCTTTATTGATTTTCATTTTGATGGTCTGTCCATTGGTGAAAGTGGGGTGTTTAAGTCCCCTACTATGAATGTATTACTGTCGATTTCCCCTTTTATGGCTGTTGGCATTTGCCTTATGTATTGAGGTGCTCCTATGTTGGGTGCATAAATATTTACAATTGTTATATCTTCTTCTTGGATCGATCCCTTGATCATTATGTAGTGTCCTTCTTTGTCTCATGTAACACTGTTTATTTTAAAGTCTATTTTGTCTGATATAAAAATTGCTACTCCAGCTTTCTTTCGATTTCTCTTTGCATGGAATATCTTTTTCCATCCCCTCACTTTCAGTCTGTATGTGTCCCTAGGTCTGATGTGGGTCTCTTGTAGACAGCATATATATGGGTCTTGTTTTTGTATCCATTCAGCCAGTCTGTGTCTTTTGGTGGGAGCATTTAATCCATTTACATTTAAGGTGATTATCGATATGTATGTTCCTATTCCCATTTTCTTAATTGTCTTGGTTTTGTTATTGTAGGTCTTTTCCTTCTCTTGTGTTTCTTGCCTAGAGAAGTTCCTTTAGCATTTGTTGTAAAGCTGGTTTGGTGGTGCTGAACTCTCTCAGCTTTTCTTTGTCTGTAAAGGTTTTAATTTCTCCATCAAATCTGAATGAGATCCTTGCTGGGTAGAGTAATCTTGGTTGTAGGTTTTTCTCCTTCATCACTTTAAATATGTATGCCACTCCATTCTGGCTTGCAGAGTTTCTGCTGAAAGATCAGCTGTTAACCTTATGGGGATTCCCTTGTGTGTTATTTGTTGTCTTTCCCTTGATGCTTTTAATATGTTTTCTTTGTATTTAATTTTTGATAGTTTGATTAATATGTGTCTTGGCATGTTTCTCCTTGGATTTATCCTGTATGGGACTCTCTGTGCTTCCTGGACTTGATTAACTGTTTCCTTTCCCATATTATGGAAGTTTTCAACTATAATCTCTTGAAATATTTTCTCAGTCCCTTTCTTTTTCTCTTCTTCTTCTGGGACCTCTATAATTCAAATGTTGGTGCATTTTATGTTGTCCCAGAAGTCTCTGAGACTGTCCTCAGTTCTTTTCATTCTTTTTTCTTTATTCTGCTCTGCAGTAGTTATTTCCATTATTTTATCTTCCAGGTCACTTATCCGTTCTTCTGCCTCAGTTATTCTGCTATTGATCCCTTCTAGAGTATTTTTAATTTCATTTATTGTGTTGTTCATCGTTGCTTGTTTCATCTTCAGTTCTTCTAGGTCCTTGTTTAATGTTTCTTGCATTTTCTCTATTGTATTTCCAAGATTTTGGATCATCCTTACTATCATTATTCTGAATTCTTTTTCAGGTAGACTGCCTATTTCCTCTTCATTTGTTAGGTCTGGTGGGTTTTTATCTTGTTCCTTCGTCTGCTGTGTGTTTTTCTGTCTTCTCATTTTGCTTGTCTTACTGTGTTTGGGGTCTCCTTTTTGCAGGCTGCACGTTCATAGTTCCCGTTGTTTTTGGTGTCTGTCCCCAGTGGCTAAAGTTGATTCACTGGGTTGTGTAGGCTTCCTGGTGGAGGGGACTAATGCCTGTATTCTGGTGGATGAGGCTGAATCTTTTCTTTCTGTTGGGCAGGTCCATATCTGGTGGTGTGTTTTGAGGTGTCTGTGGACTTACTATGATTTCAGGCAGACTCTCTGCTAATGGGTGGTGTTGTGTTCCTGTCTTGCTAGTTGTTTGGCATAGGGTGTCCCGCACTGTAGCTTGCTGGTTGTTGAGTGAAGCTGGGTGTTGGTGTTGAGATGGAGATCTCTGGGATATTTTCGCCGTTTGATATTACTTGGAGGTGGGAGATCTCTTGTGGACCAGTGTCCTGAAGTTGGCTCTCCCACGTCAGAGGCACAGCACTGACTCCTGGCTGTAGCACCAAGAGCCTTTCATCCACATGGCTCAGAATAAAAAGGAGAAAAAGTAGAAAGAAAGAAAGAAAGAAAGAAAGAAAGAAAGAAAGAAAGAAAGAAAGGAAGGAAGGAAGGAAGGAAGGAAGGAAAAAAGAAAGGGGATAAAATAAAATAATATAAAATAGTTATTTAAATAAAAAATAATTATTAAGAAAAATAATTTTTTTAAGTAAAAAAACACAACCAAAAATGGACGGACAGAACCCTAGGACAAATGGTGAAAGCAAAGCTATATAGACAAAATCTCACAAAGAAGCATACACATACACACTCACAAAAAGAGGAAAAGGGGAAAAAATAATATATCTTGCTTTCAAAGTCAACCTCCTCATTTTGGGATGATTCGTTGTCTATTCATGTATTCCATCGATGCAGGGTGCATCAAGTTGATTGTGGAGATTTATTCTGCTGCTCCTGAGGCTGCTGGGAGAAATTTCCCTTTCTCTTTGTTCGCACAGTTCCGGGGTTTCAGCTTTGGATTTGGCCCCGCCTCTGCCTGTAGGTTGCCTGAGGGCGTCTGTTGTTTGCTCAGACAGGACGGGGTTAAAGGAGCAGCTGATTAGGGGGCTCTGGCTCACTCAGGCCGGGGTGGGGGTGAGGGAGGGGTACGGACGCAGGGCAAGCCCGCGGCGGCAGAGGCCAGCGTGACGTTGCACCAGCCTGAGGCTCGCTGTGCGTTCTCCCAGGGAAGTTGTCCCTGGATCCCGGGACCCTGGCAGTGGCGGGCTGCACAGGCTCCTGGGAAGGGAGGTGTGGATAGTGATCTGTGCTCGCACACAGGCTTCTTGGTGGCGGCAGCAGCGGCCTTAGCGCCTCATGCCCGTCTCTGGGGTCTGCACTGAGAGCCGCGGCTCGCGCCGGTCTCTGGAATTCCTTTAAGCAGCGCTCTTAATGCTGTCTCCTCGCACACCAGGAAACAAATAGGGAAGAAAAAGTCTCTTGCCTCTTCGGCAGGTCCAGACTTTTTCCCTGACTCCCTCCCGGCTAGCCCTGGTGCACTAACCCCCTGCAGGCTGTGTTCACGCCGCCAACCCCAGTCCTCTCCCTGAGCTCTGACGGAAGCCCAAGCCTCAGCTCCCAGCCCCCGCCCAACCCAGCGGGTGAGCAGACAAGCCTCTCGGGCTGGTGCGTGCCGTTCGGCACCGATCCTCTGTGTGGGAATCTCTCAGCTTTGCCCTCCGCACCCCTGTTGCTGCGCTATCCTCCGCTGTCTCGAAGCTTTCCTGCTCCGCCACCCGCAGTCTCCGCCCGCGAAGGGGCTTCCTAGTGTGTGGAAACCTTTCCTCCTTCACTGCTCCCTCCCACTGGTGCAGGTCCCGTCCCTATTCTTTTGTCTCTGTTTATTCCTTTTTCTTTTGTCCTACCCAGGTACGTGGGGAGTTTCTTGCCTTTTGGGAGGTCTGAGATCTTCTGCCAGCGTTCAGTGGGTGCTCTGTAGGAGTTGTTCCACATGTAGATGTATTTCTGATGTATTTGTGGGGAGGAAGGCAATCTCCGCTTTTTACTCTTCCGCCATCTTCCCCCACTCCGCCACAGCTCTTCAGAGTAGCAGGGGTGGCAGTCATGGTGACAGAAGAGGATGAAGGAGGAGAAGGGGAGGACTCTTCCTGGACCAGGTTGGCAGGGCGGAAGTGAGTAAGAAGGACAGTCATGGGAGCCCCTGGCCAGCATCTGCAAGACTGCGCTGCCTGCCAACGGGAAAGGAGGGAAAGGAAAGTCAGTTATAATCCAAGGTAAAAATATCCATTGAATTAACCAATTCTGGAACTTTTCCTTCTTTCGCATCCGTACCACCAAAAATAGAAAACCCCACAACAGTGAAAAACACCCTGTATGTGTTTGTGTTTGTGCAGGCCGAAGAGGCAGCTACTGGCCTCCTGGAGTGTCTTCCCATCCAGTGCCAACTGTGAGCTTCGCAGGTTCCTGTGTAAAAGGGACATTCAGGCCTCTGTTCAAAAAATCAGGAAAACAGTTTTTTCCTTTCTTCCATAGTCTTTCTCTTGATGTGTCTTGGTGTTTTTGCTGTTGTTTCATTTGTTTCTGCTATTTAATGTCACATGACCTCAGGCACAGGGACACTCGCAGAACCAAGGCAGACCCTCCGGGTGCCTGACCCTGGTCCTTCCCCCCAGGCCCAGGTCCTATGCAGGAACCGCGGCTGCAGCCGTCACCAGGCAGGGATGCAGGAACTGGCAGATAAGAACTGGTCCCTGGAGGCTGCAAGGTGGTGCAGGTGGGACTTTGGGTGAATTGAGGATCCAAGACCCTGGTAAGTTCTTAATGTTGATTGGGTGGGCTTCAATTAGAAAATATAAATTCAAAAGAAGAGTATTGAAAATTTCCAGATGGTGTCCACAGAGTATTAAACTCTAAGCATGTGTTCTCCGTCTGTGATGGTTAATTTTCTGCGTCAAGTTGACCAGGCCATGGGGTGTCCAGATATTTAGTCAAACATTCTTCTATAAGTTTCTGTGAGGGTGTTTTTAGATGAAGCTAACATTTAAATCAATAGAATGAGTAAAGCAGATTTCCTTCCCTAATGTGGATGGGCCTCATTCAATAAGTTGAGTAAAACAGAAACATTGATCCTCTTCTGAGTAAGAGAGAGTTTTTCCTGCCTTCAGACTCAAACTAAAACATTAGCTCCTCGTGGATCTCGATCCTACTGGCTGCCGGCCTGGAATTGCCCCTTGGGCTCTTGTGATTCTCAGGCCTTTGGACTCAGACTGAATCAGCTTTCCTGGGTCTTCAGCTTTCCAGCTCACCCTGAAAATCTTCGGATTTTCCAGCCTCCATAATCACATGAACCAATTTCTTATAATAAATTCTCTCTCTCTCTGTGTCCTGTTGATTCTGTTTCTCTGGTAAATGCTTCCCTAATCACTTCCTGAGTACAAAACCTTGTACTACATTGGTAGTATCAATGAAGCCAGTTTCTTCACTTGCCCCCTCCACACACACAGGAGTTGGGGGGGAGAGAGAGAGAGAAAGAGGGAGAGAGAGGGAGACTAGTAGGAAGAAGAAATTGACTTGGTTTTAATGAGCTATCAGTAATGTCTTTGCTGTCATTATAAAGTACAGATAATATTTTTTACTATATAACAATGAAAGTATAGACCCCATAAAGCAGCTTACAAATTTCCAGGGTCCCAAGATCACTTATTGAAACCTATTGATCTAGAAAAATATTAATTTCATTTGCTAAAGGGTGAGAATTTAGAAATAAATGAACCAAGGTCTATCTTTTGTACAGTGAGTTCAGCTCTTTATCCTGTGCCTGATCAATGGTACACTTTGTACTGTGGGACCACAAGGACTTATCCAAAATCCTGGGGCCAGATGTCAGAGTTCAGAATTATCTTGGATTTTTAAAAAAGTAGTACAGTGTAAGTACTGTATGTTATTTACACTCCCAACAGACTCCAGGACAGCACTCTGTACTAAATTACATTTCTGCAATAAAGCATGTGAGTATCTGTGCCAGGTGGCTGAAGACTTTAAATAGCCTCATGTCAGTCCAGGTGAGATTTTGTTTTCAAATGAATTCAGGTGAGGTCAGATTTTGCTGCCAAATGAGTTACAAAAACTCAGTTTGTGGAGCTTCCTGGATTTTGGAGATGCAGGTTGGGGCAAGTAGCTTTGTAGTTCCTGTTTCCATGGTTGGTCTCCCCAGCCACTCACACTCACACTCCAGCTGCAGTGACCTCAGGAGAACTAAGCGAGAGAGGAGAGCTTGCTGGGAGAGCATCCTGGGATACAGAGGTGAGGCTACGGGGAAAGCTTAGGGTTGTGCTTTGCAGTTGCCTTCCACACCCTTTGGCCCAGATAACTGAGAGCTACATGATCCTAGAAAATGAATCAGAACCGAAAGTCCCCACAACCTCTCCTGGACTTGTCTCCTTACACACCGTAGCACACCCATGGAAACTTCCTCTAAAGCATCCCGATGGAGGCTGCTAGCACTTGGGCCCCTGAGCTGAGAAAAGACAGCCACCTCTTTAAGGAGTATTTGTGTCTGTCGACTGAGGGGCTGGTTGTATTTAAACTTAGGGAAAGAGCTTCAAGAGACTGCACCATCCAGTCACAGGTACACTATTTGGAAACATCATCTTCAAATACACATGTTAGTTCCTAAATCTAGTTATACGTAACTGTCACAGACACAGAGAGCTCCCCACCCCATGTTTTCTCAGCGTACCTCTAGTAATGCTCTCAGTTCAGTTGGTGTCTTAAGTATCTCTAGAGGCCCTATTAGCAATTAGGATGCCATCTTGGAAATTCTCAGACTTGTGGCCACTGTATGATCATTGTTCTGGGCCTTCTTTAGAGGATGTAGTTTTCAAGCAATTCAAAGTTGTGGAGGAGGGCTTTGCCACAGGGACCCTTCTGCAAGGCAGGGCCTTCTCACCCATCTTGAAATCTTACCTACCCATGAAGGCCCAGGACCGATGCCACCATGTCTGTAAAAACCAGGAACAAAGCCTTTCTTACCTGGGTCTTCCAGTTGGAAGGGAACTCGCTCACATCATTTTATTTCTTACTGAATTTTTTCTGTACCTCTTATGTAGTGTCAATTTCTTTTATCTTGCCAAATTATGTCATACCCCTAAATAAGACTGTTCTTTCTGGAAGGCACTCATTTTTCTATTTGCAATTCTCCTAGGCTAAAACCTTAAATGGAAATAAATAATTATGTTCTTAATAAATGAATAATTTTGGAATTAAATTGATTTTCTTTATGGCATTTTAGGTTAAAGATTCCTAGTGATCTAGTAATTTTCGTATTTTCCATTAGATGCTCAACAAATATATTAAACTGTGTAACCAATTGCATATTACAGATTTTTCCCTTCTTTGTTACCTATATCTTTTTATGATATAGTTTGTGTTATAAATATTTGTGCCCTTAACCTTATCAGTGTTTGTTCCCTTATTAATTCACTGAGAAAATAAATTCTATCTTAAAAAGGATGTCTGATAAGTTTTTGGTGAAACTGAATTAGAGAGATATATTGTATTTATTAAAAAAGGAAATCAGATTACTCATTAGTTACTCAACAGCAGTAACTACAGATTGTGCAATAATGAAAGTAAAATTTAAAAGTGGGAGAGTCCAAAAAGAGTCAGCAAATTAGACTGTCAATGGAATGTGTAAAAGAATTAGAATTTAGCAATTTTAAAGGGTCACAGCTCTTCCTAGGAATTTAACCAACCATGGTGTTCAGAACAATAGAGTATGTAAAGGAATGCATGTTATATTGGTCCACATTCAGCCAGGGCACTGAAATGCTGAAATTCAAGCAAAAAAAACCCTACACAATCCCCATGGTTTAAGAAAGAGAAAGAGAAGCAATTTATTCATCACCAGCAACATGATTATTCTCTACATTGACTGCTAAGGTAGTCAGTAGTCTAAGATTTGGCTTTGTTGAAATTAATACATTTATTTCTGAGACATACAGAAAGAGGCATTTCATTAACAAGTAAGATGCCAAGTTAAATTTGAATTTCAGATAAACAACAAATAATTTTTTAGTATAAATGTGTCTCAAACATTTCATATAGTTGGGATTGGTATCTCAGCTCTGATTCCTGCCACCTTCTAATGTCATCATTCATTCATTCATTCATTCACTGATTCAACATGGACTTACTAAAGGCCTGCTCTGGGCTGAGCTGTGTGTTGTCCTGACAACACAGTGATGAGCAAATCGGACATGATCTTTCCCCATGGTCCCTACAGTTTAATAGGTTGATCTAGGCAAGTAAAAAGGCAATTCCCATATAATGTGGTAAATTCCATGATTCACAGTGTCTTTATTCATAGAGGGGCAATTAACCCAGATCAGAAAAAGATTCCCAGAGGAAGCGATATCTAGATTAGGCCAAAAAGCAAAAAAGTTGGGGAAGTGGAGGGAGGTTCTAATCAGGGCAAAGCTTGCGAGGAGAGATGTCAGTGGTGCACTGGAGAAACTGAAAACTCCACTTTCTAGTGCAGTCGAACCACAGACCAGAAAGAAGGCTGTATGTGGTGAGAAACACGACCGGGTATGTGCGCCATGTCCGGGTCACCGGGGGCCTTGTTCAAGCCCATCGAATGGCCCACGCAGCAAAGCGACATAATCATATTTGTAAGTTAGAAAACTCTCTCTGGCATTAGAGGAGAAACAGGGCTGGCAGTGAGCACAGTGTTACTGTGGGAATGTAGTGGGTATGGGGGGAGTAGATTGATGCGACAGCTACTGAGGAGGTTACTCCACAATGGTCTTGTGCTTTTGTGGACACAAAATCTTTGAGCCTATTCTCTGCCTGTGCTTTGATGTTGCATATTACATGGCAAGGCCCTGCTGTCTGAACTTTGCAGGGCAGTTTTGTCTCAGCCATTGCTGTCATGCCAACTCCACTAGCAAGAAATGAATACCTCATAAAGGGATAGGAAATGACATGTGTGTAATTTCTTACATGAACATATTTAGTACAGTGTACGTAATTTACACAGTGTGGTTTTAATTGACCTGGACTTACTGGAGAATCAGCCCAGAAATGAACACTATGCCAGGTCTGTGGACAGAAATGACCATGGGCATCTCTTGACTAGCTGCTTAAGAAGGTCACCAATTATACAAACTATCCATATGGATGACTCTTATCAGTAGAGGAATGTGTTGTAGCTTTTTCATGAAGATGAACTATGCCCAGCCAAAATGAAAGAAATAATTCAAATAGGAAGCCAGAAAGAAAGGATATGCAAAGGAATCGAGACCACTGATACGCATGGGTAAATGGGAACAGGAAGAAGCAAACAACATCATCAAATAAAACAAATAAGCAAACACAGTCACATCTACTCTTTATCGAAAGCTGATTATGTGCGAGGAGCTATTTTAGTATAGTAAGCACATTATCACATTTAATTCTCACACATGTACTAAAGAATTAATCATTGTTCCTATTTTCCAGATGAGGAAAATTGTGGCTCAGCGTGTTTAAGCAACTCTCCCAAGATCACACAGCATGTAAGGGCTGGAACCAATATTTGCACCCCAGGTTTCTCTGCCTCGAAAGGACAAGCATGCTGCCCACAGCCTCTGGTGTGGCATAAAGAAAAAGATACTTTTCCTATGGGGGTCAGCTTGGCATTTCTGAAGCAGCACCCTTCCATGCTGAACAGAACAACAAGGACAATTAATAGGCACCATTAAGTTCATGGAATGCTGGGACCTCCCTGCTGGGAGGCCCACAAGCATCCATGAATAGATCTGAAAGAGAAATGTCTTATAATTTGTGAAGAATTTATTTAAGATTCAGTATACCCACCTACTACTTCTTAGTTCTATTGATTTAGATGATGACAAATGATTTAGCCAAAAAAATAAGTTATTGATAATTGATTTATGAATATTTAGAAACAGCAACATTGATTTGGAGCCAGTGCTGGGAGCTATGTTCACCGAGATCAAGTCATGTCAGGCTAATGCCATGCTTACCTTATGTCTATGTGATCCTCCTGAAATAGATTAGGGGGATGCCAGAGAGATACTCAATCCTGATTTCATCAAGCTTCCTAGGAAAACACTTTATGATATATTGTTGAACCAGTGTGAGAATGGTAAATTGAACGCTAGTTCAACTGAACAGAGGTGTTGACTTAAACAATGTCATCCTAAAAGGATCAGTGTTGACTTGGGTGTATCTAGTGATGCACTATAGGACATCAGACTTAGACTTGTCTTTTTCAATATATTTTTGATGACTTGGAGAATGTGATCTATCTTCTGATCTTCAGCTTAATCATGGACACTTCATCTGGAAATCTTCATGTGGATGTCCAAAGCAACTCAACCTAAAGTGTCCAAAACTGACCTCATTCTCCTCTCTCTCAGACTTGCCTCTCTCTATTTCTTCCCAGCTCAATTAATGGACTGCGAAATTAGTCAAGACCCTTTTATATTTTTTTAATATCTTTATTGGAGTATAATTGCTTTACAATGGTGTGTTAGTTTCTGCTTTATAACAAAGTGAATCAGTTATACATATATCCCCATATTTCTTCCCTCTTGCATCTCCCTCCCTACCACCCTCCCTATCCCACCCCTCTAGGTGGTCACAAAGCACTGAGCTGATCTCCCTGTGCTATGCGGCTGCTTCCCATTAGCTATCTACTTTACATTTGGTAGTGTATATATGTCCATGCCACTCTCTCACTTTGTCACAGCTTACCCTTCCCCCTCCCCATATCCTCAAGTCCATTCTCTAGTAGGTCTGTGTCTTTATTCCCATCTTATTCTCTAGTAGGTAGGTGTCTTTATTCCCTAGGTTCTTCATGACATTTTTTTTTCTTAGATTCCATATATATGTGTAAGCATACAGTATTTGTCTTTCTCTTTCTGACTCATTTCACTCTGTATGACAGACTCTAGGTCCATCCACCTCATAACAAATAACTCAATTTCGTTTCTTTTTATGGCTGAGTAATATTCCATTGTATATATGGGCCACATCTTCTTTATCCATTCATCCGATGATGGACACTTAGGTTGCTTCCATCTCCTGGCTATCAAAAATAGAAGTGTAATGAACATTTTGGTACATGACTCTTTTTGAATTATGGTTTTCTCAGGGTATATGCCCAGTAGTGGGATTGCTGGGTCATATGGTAGTTCTATTTGTAGTTTTTTAAGGAACCTCCATACTGTTCTGCATAGTGGCTGTACCAATTCACATTCTCACTAGCAGGGCAAGAGGGTTCCCTTTTCTCCACACCCTCTCCAGCATTTATTGTTTCTAGATTTTTTGATGATGGCCATTCTGACTGGTGTGAGATGATATCTCATTGTAGTTTTGATTTGCATTTCTCTAATGATTAATGATGTTGAGCATTCTTTCATGTGTTTGTTGGCAATTTGTATACCTTCTTTGGAGAAATGTCTATTTAGGTCTCCTGCCCATTTTTGGATTGGGTTGTTTGGGTTTTTTTGTTGTTGTTATTGAGCAACATGAGCTGCTTGTAAATTTTGGAGATTAATCCTTTGTCAGTTGCTTCATTTGCAAATATTTTCTCCCATTCTGAGGGTTGTCTTTTGGTCTTGTTTATGGTTTCCTTTGATGTGCAAAAGCTTTGAAGTTTCATTAGGTCCCATTTGTTTATTTTTGTTTTTATTTCCACTTCTCTAGGAGGTGGGTCAAAAAGGATCTTGCTGTGATTTATGTCATAGAGTGTTCCACCTATGTTTTCCTCTAAGAGTTTGATAGTTTCTGGCATTACATTTAGGTCTTTAATCCATTTTGAGCTTATTTTTGTGTATGGTGTTAGGGAGTGATCTAATCTCATACTTTTACATGAACCTGTCCAGTTTTCCCAGCACCACTTATTGAAGAGGCTGTCCTTTCTCCACTGTACATTCCTGCCTCCTTTATCAAAGATAAGGTGACCATATGTGCGTGGGTTTATCTCTGGACTTTCTCTCCTGTTCCATTGAACTCTATTTCTGTTTTTGTGCCAGTACCATACTGTCTTGATTACTGTAGCTTTGTAGTATAGTCTGAAGTCTGGGAGCCTGATTCCTCCAGCTCCATTTTTCATTCTCAAGATTGCTTCGGCTATTTAGGGTCTTTTGTATTTCCATACAAATTGTGAAAATTTTTGTTCTAGTTCTGTGAAAAATGCCAGTGGTAGTTTGATAGGGATTGCATTGAATTTGTAGATTGCTTTGGGTAGTATAGTCATTTTCACAATGTTGATTTTTCCAATCCAAGAACATGGTATATCTCTCCATCTATTTGTATCATCTTTGATTTCTTTCATGAGTGTCTTATAATTTTCTGCATACAGGTCTTTTGTCTCCTTAGGTAGGTTTATTCTTAGATATTTTATTCTTTTTGTTGCAGTGGTAAATGGGAGTGTTTTCTTGATTTCACTTTCAGATTTTTCATCATTAGTGTATAGGAATGCCAGAGATTTCTGTGCATTAATTTTGTAATCTGCTACTTTACCAAATTCATTGATTAGCTCTAGTAGTTTTCTGGTAGCATCTTTAGGATTCTCTATGTATAGTATCATCTCATCTGTAAGCAGTGACAGCTTTACTTCTTCTTTTCCAATTTGGATTCCTTTTATTTCCTTTTATTCTCTGCTTGCTGTGGCTAAAACTTCCAAAAGTATGTTGAATAAGAGTGGTGAGGATGGGTAACCTTGTCTTGTTCCTGTTCTTAGTGGATATTGCTTCAGTTTTTCACCATTGAGGATGATCTTGGCCATGAGTTTGTCATATATGGCCTTTATTATGTTGAGGAAAATTCCCTCTATGCCTACTTTCTGCAGGGTTTTTATCATAAATGGGTGTTGAATTTTGTCAAAAGCTTTCTCTGCATCTATTGAGATGATTATTTGGTTTTTTTCCTTGAATTTAATATGGTGTATCACCTTGATTGATTTGCGTATATTGAAGAATCCTTGCATTCCAGGAATAAACCCCACTTGATCATGGTGTATGATCCTTTGAATGTGCTGTTGGATTCTGTTTGCTACTATTTGTTGAGGATTTTTGCATCTATGTTCATCAGTGATATTGGCCTGTAGTTTTCTTTCTTTGTGACATCTTTGTCTGGTTTTGGTATCAGGGTGATGGTGGCCTCATAGAATGAGTTTGGGAGTGCTCCTCCCTCTGCTATATTTTGGAAGAGTTTGAGAAGGATAGGTGTTAGCTCTTCTCTAAATATTTGATAGAATTCACCTGTGAAGCCATCTGGTCCTGGGCTTTTGTTTGTTGGAAGATTTTTAATCACAGTTTCAATTTGAGTGCTTGTGATTGGTCTGTTCATATTTTCTATTTCTTCTTGACTCAGTCTTGGCAGGTTGTGCATTTCTAAGAATTTGTCCGTTTCTTCCAGGTTGTCCATTTTATTGGCATAGAGTTGCTTGTAGTAATCTCTCATGATCTTTTGTATTTCTACAGTGTCAGTTGTTACTTCTCCTATTTCATTTCTAATTTTATTGATTTGAGTCTTCTCCCTTTTTTTCTTGATGAGTCTTGCTAATGGTTTATCAATTTTGTTTGTCTCCTTAAAGAACCAGCTTTTAGTTTTATTGATCTTTGTTATCACTTCCTTCATTTCTTTTTCATTTATATCTGATCTGATATTTATGATTTCTTTCCTTCTGCTAACTTTGGGTTTTTTTAGTTCTTCTTTCTCTAATTGCTTTAGATGCAACGTTAGGTTGTTTATTTGAGATGTTTACTGTTTCTTAAGTTAGGATTGTATTGCTATAAACTTCCCTCTTAGAAGTGCCTTTGCTGCATCCCATAGGTTTTGGGTCGTCGTGTCTCCATTGTCATTTGTTTCTAGGTATTTTTTGATTTCCTCTTTGATTTCTTCATGATCACTTCATTATTAAGTAGTGTATTGTTTAACCTCCATGTGTTTGTATTTTGTACAGATCGTTTCCTGTAATTGATATCTAGTCTCATAGCGTTGTGGTCAGAAAAGATACTTGATACAATTTCAATTTTCTTAAATTTACCAAGGCTTGATTTGTGACCCAAAATATGATCTATCCTGGAGAATGTTCCATGAGCACTTGAGAAAAATGTGTATTCTGTTGTTATTGGATGGAATGTCCTATAAATATCAATTAAGTGCATCTTGTTTAATGTATCACTTAAAGCTTGTGTTTCTTTATTGATTTTCATTTTGATGGTCTGTCCATTGGTGAAAGTGGGGTGTTTAAGTCCCCTACTATGAATGTATTACTGTCGATTTCCCCTTTTATGGCTGTTGGCATTTGCCTTATGTATTGAGGTGCTCCTATGTTGGGTGCATAAATATTTACAATTGTTATATCTTCTTCTTGGATCGATCCCTTGATCATTATGTAGTGTCCTTCTTTGTCTCATGTAACACTGTTTATTTTAAAGTCTATTTTGTCTGATATAAGAATTGCTACTCCAGCTTTCTTTTCGTTTCCATTTGCATGGAATATTTTTTCCATCCCCTCACTTTCAGTCTGTATGTATCTCTAGGTCTGAAGTGTGTCTCTTGTAGACAGCATATATATGGGTCTTGTTTTTGTATCCATTCAGCCAGTCTGTGTCTTTTGGTGGGAGCATTTAATCCATTTACATTTAAGGTGATTATCGATATGTATGTTCCTATTCCCATTTTCTTAATTGTCTTGGTTTTGTTATTGTAGGTCTTTTCCTTCTCTTGTGTTTCTTGCCTAGAGAAGTTCCTTTAGCATTTGTTGTAAAGCTGGTTTGGTGGTGCTGAACTCTCTCAGCTTTTGCTTGTCTGTAAAGGTTTTAATTTCTCCATCAAATCTGAATGAGATCCTTGCTGGGTAGAGTAATCTTGGTTGTAGGTTTTTCTCCTTCATCACTTTAAATATGTATGCCACTCCATTCTGGCTTGCAGAGTTTCTGCTGAAAGATCAGCTGTTAACCTTATGGGGATTCCCTTGTGTGTTATTTGTTGTTTTTCCCTTGATGCTTTTAATATGTTTTCTTTGTATTTAATTTTTGACAGTTTGTTTAATATGTGTCTTGGCATGTTTCTCCTTGGATTTATTCTGTATGGGACTCTCTGTGCCTCCTGGACTTGATTAACTATTTCCTCTCCCATATTATGGAAGTTTTCAACTATAATCTCTTGAAATATTTTCTCTGCCCCTTTCTTTTTCTCTTCTTCTTCTGGGACCCCTATAATTCGAATGTTGTTGTGTTTAATGTTGTCCCAGAGGTCTCTGAGACTGTCCTCAGTTCTTTTCATTCTTTTTTCTTTATTCTGCTCTGCAGTAGTTATTTCCATTATTTTATCTTCCATGTCAATTATCTGTTCTTCTGCCTGAGTTATTCTGCTATTGATCCCTTCTAGAGTATTTTTAATTTATTGTGTTGTTCATCATTTCTTGTTTCATCTTCAGTTCTTCTAGGTCCTTGTTTAATGTTTCTTGCATTTTGTCTATTCTATTTCCAAGATTTTGGATCATCTTTACTATCATTATTCTGAATTCTTTTTCAGGTAGACTGCCTATTTCCTCTTCATTTGTTAGGTCTGGTGGGTTTTTATCTTGTTCCTTCATCTGCTGTGTATTTTTCTGTCTTCTCAATTTGGTTATCTTACTGTATTTGGGGTCTCCTTTTTGCAGGCTGTATGTTCGTAGTTCCCGTTGTTTTTGGTGTCTGTCCCCAGTGGCTAAAGTTGATTCACTGGGTTGTGTAGGCTTCCTGGTGGAGGGGACTAGTGCCTGTGTAGGCTGGATCTTGTGTTTCTGTTGGGCAGGTCCATGTCTGGTGGTGTGTTTTGAGGTGTCTGTGGACTAATTATGATTTCAGGCAGCCTCTCTGCTAATGGGTAGGGTTGTGTTCCTGTCTTGCTAGTTGTTTGGCATAGGGTGTCCCGCACTGTAGCTTGCTGGTTGTTGAGTGAAGCTGGGTGTTGGTGTTGAGATGGAGATCTCTGGGATATTTTCGCCATTTGATATTACGTGGAGGTGGGAGATCTCTTGTGGACCAGTGTCCTGAAGTTGGCTCTCCCACGTCAGAGGCACAGCACTGACTCCTGGCTGTAGCACGAAGAGCCTTTCATCCACACGGCTCAGAATAAAAGGGAGAAAAAGCAGAAAGAAAGAAAGAAAGAAAGAAAGAAAGAAAGGAAGAAAGAAAGAAAGAAAGAAAGAAAGAAAGAAAGAAAGAAAGAAAGAAAGAAAGAAAGAGAAAGAAAGAGGACAAAATAAAATAAAATAAAGTTATTAAAATAAAAAATAATTTTTAAGACAAAAAAATTTTTTTAAAGTGAAACAAAAGAAAGCAAAAACTGACGGATAGAACCCTAGGACAAATGGTGAAAGCAAAGCTATACAGAGAAAATCTCACACAGAAGCATACACATACACACTCACAAAAAGAGGAAAAGGGGAAAAAATAATAAATCTTGCTCTCAAAGTCCACCTCCTCAATTTGGGATGATTCCTTGTCTATTCATGTGTTCCATAGATGCAGGGTACATCAAGTTGATAGTGGAGCTTTAATCCGCTGCTCCTGAGGCTGCTGGGAGAGATTTCCCTTCCTCTTCTCTGTTCGCACAGCCCCCGGGCTTCAGCTTTGGATTTGGCCCCGCCTCTGCCTGTAGGTTGCCTGAGGGCATCTGTTCTTTGCTCAGACAGGACGGGGTTAAAGGAGCAGCTGAGTCGGGGGCTCTTGCTCACTCAGGCCGTGGGGGAGGGAGGGGTACGGAGTGCAGGGCCAGCCTGCGGCAGCAGAGGCTAGCGTGACGTTGCATCAGCCTGAGACTCTCCGTGCGTTCTCCCGGGAAAGTTGTCCCTGGATCCCGGGACCCTGGCAGTGGCGGGCTGCACAGGCTCCCCGAAGCGGGGTGTGGATAATGACCTGTGCTCGCACACAGGCTTCTTGGTGGCAGCAGCCTTAGCGTCTCATGCCCGTCTCTGGGGTCTGCGCTGATAGCTGCAGCTCGCGGCCATCTCTGGAGGTCCTTTAAGCAGCGCTCTTAATCCCCTCTCCTCGTGCACCAGGAAACAAAGAGGGAAGAAAAAGTCCCTTGCCTCTTCAGTAGGTCCAGACTATTCCCCGGACTCCCTCCCGGCTAGCCGTGGTGCACTAACCCCCTGCAGGCTGTGTTCACGCATCCAACCCCAGTCTTCTCCCTGCGCTCTGACCGAAGCCCAAGCCTCAGCTCCCAGCCCCGCCCGCCCCGGCAGGTGAGCAGACAAGCCTCTCGGGCTGGTGCGTGCCGTTCGGCACCGATCCTCTGTGTGGGAATCTCTCAGCTTTGCCCTCCCCACCCCTGTTGCTGTGCTCTCTTCCGTGGCTCCGAAGCTTTCCCCCTCCGCCACCTGCAGTCTCCGCTTGCGAAGGGGCTTCCTAGTGTGTGGAAAGCTTTCTTCCTTCACGGCTCCCTCCCACTGGTGCAGGTCCCGTCCCTATCATTTTGTCTCTGTTTTTTTTTTTTTTTTTGTCCCACCCAGGTACGTGGGGAGTTTCTTGCCTTTTGGGAGGTCTGAGGTCTTCTGCCAGCGTTCAGTAGGTGTTATGTAGGAGTTGTTCCATGTGTAGATGTATTTCTGATGTATCTGTGGGGAGGAAGGTGATCTCCGCGTCTTACTCTTCCGCCATCTTCCCACTCCTCTCCATCATCTTTTATCTTGCAACTTTAATAAAAATACCATAGGGCTTCCCTGGTGGCGCAGTGGTTGAGAGTCCGCCTGCTGATGCAGGGGATACGGGTTCGTGCCCCAGTCCGGGAGGATCCCACATGCCGCAGAGCTGCTGGGCCCGTGGGCCGTGGCTGCTGGGCCTGCGCGTCCGGAGCCTGTGCTCCGCAGTGGGAGAGGCCACGGCAGTGGGAGGCCCGTGTACCACAAAAAAAAAAAAAAACCAAACCATAGACTGGGTGACTTAAATAACAAACAGTGAAAAATATTTCACAGTTCTGGAAGCTGGGAAGTCTACCATCAAGACTCTGGAAGATCTCGTGTCTGATACACATGCATGTCCTGGCTTGTAGACCGCTGCCTTCTCACCGTATCTTCACATGGCGGAGAGAGAGCATCATTCTCGTGTCATTTCTGATAAGGGTATGAATCCCATTCATGATCCTCAACCCCAAACACCATCGCACTGATGATTGGGTTTCAACATGTGAATTTGGGGTGTGGGGGGCGGTCACAAAATTCAGTCCTTAGTAAATTTCTATCCATGAAAAGGGACTGACTGAAGCTTGCTTTGGTTCCAAGTTAAACATCTGGACAAGAACTCTGATTGGCTTGGCTTGAGTCAGTTGCCCTTCTCTGCATCCATTACCTGCTTCCAGGGGTTGAGGTTCCATGATCGTCACAGGTGAGGTGTCTTTTTGGACCAATCAGTTAAGTCTACGGGGGCAAAATTATGGGAAAAACAATGGCATCTCCCTTGAAGTGAATAGTTAAGCAGTTTTCGGAAGAAAAAGTGTATTTTTTTTTTCAGTAAAAACACAGAATTCTAGGTAAACAAAGCCATAGGTGTCCACTGTGATCATCCACCCACTCACATCAGCTCCCTCAGTCAGAAAATCCCCAAATGTATCAAATTGGCCCCCTCCCATTTTTTCCAAATATAGTCTACTTTTTAAATACAGATCCTCCCCATTTCTTGCCTGAAAAATTAGTGGTAGTTTTACCTGGTGGCGCTGACTTCTGTCTTCACCATCCCTCATGTAACCATCAGAATGAACTTTCTAAAACACAAATCTGATCATACTTTCAAGATTCTCCATCATCCAGAGAATAAAGTTCCAAATCTAACATAGAAGGCAATGTCCCTCCTAACGAAGCTTGAGATCACTTCTCCAGGTGCATCTCCACTGATTCCTAATTTATTCATATTCCAGTGTTTCAACTTGCTTCTTTTGGAAATTCACCCAGATGGCTCACCCAGCAAATACAAGGAACATTTGCTTAACTGCAGAGCTTTAGAAGTTAGCAAGATAATTCTGAAGACCTTCTTCTTCAGCTGTTGATAGGGACCTGATTTTACACAGAAACTGAGAGAGAAATAGATGGAGAGACACACTAGTTTACCCTTCCTTTCTTTTTACAGCTGAGATACTGAGTCCAAGGAGAATAAATTCACTTTATCTATGTGCTGATGAGCAGGAGCCCAGTCTTTTGACTCCCATTCCAATGCCCCCAATCCAGTAAGAAGTGAAAACAGTTCTTATGGTTATAAGAAGAGTCAACAAGGAAGGAAGGGAATACAGCTACAGGGAGAAAAGATCCAGAAAAGGAGGAGGATGTGTCTTCATTTTCCAGAATTATCCTTCACCCCAAAATGTAAGAATAAACAAGAAAAGCTTAAGAAGAATGGGGAGAAGAGGGGCCTGGCATTCACACAGGAAGTGGAGGCATAAAGAAGAAGAAAGGAGCATGGCTAGTTTAAGAAATTATCTCCTCTGAATGGGGTGGGTCCAGGGCCGGGAATAAAGGGCCCAGATGGTTTTAATGACCAGACTTTTCCTTTCACCTTTCCTCTGGCTGCAGCAGGAACTGTCAGAAGGGAAGGGCCTTATCTCATCAGTGATCTGCCTCCCAGGTTCCCACTGGTGCCTCAGACATTCTTCACTGAGCCTGGGTCCCAAACCTCACACCCGAAGCCTTACACTAGGAAGCCTGCTCACCCATTCCCAGACATGCCCAGTGTTCAGAAATGTGGTAGGATTTATAAGATGAATAATTCTCAGCCTTGGAAGTCTCTTTTGATCCTTTCCATCATTTACTTAAAAATGTAAACCATATTGGAATATGATTTCTGGATTGTCTGGTTCAAGAAATAATTGTTAATATTTGTGAGAAATAAAAAAATAAAAGCCAACTCCAACGTGTTGTCAAAAAGAATACTTAGAATACATTTGACTCTGAGGAAAAGAATTGGTAAACTCCACCTAGAAATAATTCTCCTCTCTTTCCTTCTTGTTGCCTTCCCCCAACAAAAGTTGAATTATTAAGAGATGCAAATGTTGTGGTTACCTGCAAATATTGAAATATTCACAAAAATTTTACCCCATAACAGCAAAGCAGAAAAGTAACTCCAGGAGTTCTGAAGTGAATCGTTAGCCTTCTACAGATCTACCCAAACTCTTTTTCCAACACTTGAGTTAATACCAGTATCATGAGATCCCAGACTGTGTTCTTCTTTTTGTTAGTTTGGAAAGAATGACTAATCCCTATATACTATTCTTAGGCTCTGTTATTTGGCCAATTTAGAAAGAATGGACTAATACTAATAATATCCAATGTTTACAGCACATTCACAGTTTACAAATCCTTTTTCCATTTAATTCTCACAGCAGTTCCCAGATGAAGTAACTTGCCCTGGCTCATCTGTAACTAAGTGGCAGAGCTAGGATATAAACACAGGTCTTCTGAATCCAGCCTTTGGTTTTAACTGTGCACAAGACAGGGTAGGTAATGGCAGCTGCTGTAACTAAGAGCCTTCATGTTTCAGTAAAGTTTTTTCTTGTTCTTGTCAGAGCAATGTGGTTGGTGGCGCTGGGGATTCTGCCCCATATAGTCACACAGGGATTCATGTTCGTTCCACCTGTGCATCAGTGTCCTCCACATGTGGTTTCCAAAGCCCTTGGAGGATGGGAGAGAATGGGAGATCACACACGGGAGAGATTTATTGTCCAGGCTGGTGGTGGAGCACAGTACTTCCACCCAGGTTCTTTCCACCAGACTATCATCTCAGCAAGGGAGGCCAAGATGTAATTCAGCTGTTTTCCCAGATTCACAAGCTTTGGGACAGTGGATTTGAGAGCTTTGTCTTTAGTACTTTGGCTTTATCAAGGCTCCATGAAGTCCCTTCAGCTGGGGAGATATTAGTTTTCTTCCCTTCCAGTATCTTTTCCCTCCTTTAAACTCCCAGAATTTCTTTCTATCCCCATTCCTAGTCCTTTCTTGGAGGTTGTTTTGAGATCTATTTTCTTCTTTTCTTTTAACTTTTCATCTATGAATTTGTCTTTGCCCTCATGAATCGTAAGCTCTTTAAAGACAAAAATGCGATGAAATTAAGGTGTGACAAAGCATGATGGACCTGGATGCCTGCTGTAGAGTTTAGACATCATTCTGTAGGCACTGATGTAAGCCATGAGAACTTTCTGAGGTTGGATGGATAAAATAATAATGATAATAATGATGATGATAATAATAATAATGAGTAGTAGTGGTAATAATAACTAATGTTTATTAAGCACTTATTATATGCTAAACTTTGCACAAAGCATCTTTCATAAATTATTTTATTTAATCCTAAAAATAACCTATGAAAAGGGTACTGTTACTACTCCCTAAGGTTTAGAAAGGTTAATATACTTGCTTAAGTTACACAGATTTTGAACCCCCAAATTCCATGCTTTTTTGCCACCAGAGCTGGGTTTAGAAACATAACTCTGGAGGAAGTGTGGAGGGCTGATTGGTGGCTAAAAATATTAGAAGTAGGGCCGCTCTTAGTTGAGGATTTTGTTAGCTTTTACAAAAAAAGAAAAGGGAAGAAGTTTCCTTCTCCACAAAAATTTGTTTCAATTTATTCATTCAAGATAATTGTTGGAGCATGGCAGGAACTGATCTGAAAGCTGGGGATCAGGCAGTGAAACAGACTTCCCTCTCCTCACAGAACTTGCAGGTGAGTGGGGAAGACAGAAATTAATCAAAGAATTATGTATATATCATTGAAAACTGCCATGTGCTCTGACGGAAAAGCACAGGGTGTGAAGAATGCATATTCCATGAAAATAATATACTTTGGCAGACGTGGATCCTACTTCAGAAAGTAACCCCTCACAGACATAGAAAACAAACTTATGGTTACCAAAGGGGAGGGGTAGGGGAGGGATAAATTTAGAATTTGGGACTAACAGATACACATTACTATAAATAACATAGATAAACAACAAGGACCTACTGTATAGCACAGGGAATTATATTCAGTACCTTGTGATAACCTATAATGGAAAATAATCTAAAAAAGAATATATGTACATATATGTATAACTGAATCAGTTTGCTGTATAGCAGTAATTAACACAACATTGTAAATCAACTATACTTCAATAATGTATAACTGTACTTTGCAGTACACCTGAAACATTGAAAATCAACTATAATTCAATAAAAAAAATTAAAAAAAGAAAGTAGTCCCTCTACTGAGAATCCAGGTAGCCAATGAAAACTGGGCAACCAGTGGAAACCTAGCATGTTCTAATATCTTTTGAAACGTAGCAAGCCTGTAACTAAGCTCTGGTTCCTTCCCTACCATTGAATCTCCCATCTTAGTTAATGGAAACAACATCTTCCCAGTTGTCTCAGGCCAAACACTGTACTCTTCTTGACGCCTCTCTTTTTCTCATTACTTGGGTGGATTCCTCAGCAGATGCTGCTGCCTTTGCCCTGACAACATGTGGTGTCCCATCACTGCTCAGCATCGCCCTTGCTACCACCTGCTCCAAGCCACCATCCCCTCGAGGGGCTATTGGGTGGCCTCCCTGCTTTCACTCTTGTTCCCACAGTCTTTTCTCAACAGTGACCTTGTTGAGATATGTCACATCATGTCACCTCTCTGCTCGGAACCCTCCACCAGCTGCCTGTCTCATTCAGAGGAAGATCTAAGGCCTCACAATGATCCACAAGGCTCTTTGAGACCCAGGGTCCTCCCCCAATTTCTCTGCTCACTTCTTTAGCCTCTCCTGCAGCTATTCTCTGCCTCTTTTATTCTCCTCCAGCCACACTGGCCTGCTTGCTATTTCTTAAACCTCCCTGACTCACCTCACTGCAGGGCCTTTGCACTTGCTGTTCCATCTGCCTGGAAATCCTCACCCTGCTCCCACCTTAACTCACACCTCCTGTCCTCCCTTCCTGTTCCACAGTAACTCTTACCTTCTCACACTGTGTCTCCTAGTCAGTTCTTTTGTCTGTCATCTGTATCCACCACCTCTAGAATGTAAGCACTATTGTTCTTATTCATTGTCGTGATGCTGTGATACTTTAGCATTGAAAACAGTATCTGCCTCATGGTAGAAACTCATTAAACAGTTGTTAAATAAATTAACTTAAAAATGTTGAGGGCTTGTTCTGCAAGGCACTTGGCCATTGCATAAGCTCAAGCTGGGGAAGAGAGGAGGTCAGGCCCTGTGTCATCCTTGGATGGCAGACAGTGAAACATTGAGATATACCCTCTTTGGGATGGACATTGTGACACTTACTTCAGCCAACCCTTCAGGAATGAAAGTCTTATCTTCTCAGTGCAGCCCCTTTGGGGATCCCCGAGCCAAAGACAGGGGCCTCCCCAACATCACACCCCCTACCAGCTGCCCAAACCCAGCGACTGACTGATGTGGGATATAAAGACCCTGCCCTCCTGCCCCGGTCCAGAGCAGCTCTGGACTCTCCTGTCTTCGGAACTCCCTTTGGGGTTGGCTGAGGCCATCACTGGGCCAGCGTGGCTGTTCGACCTGTCCCTCTGCCTGAATATGCTTCATGTCCTTCCCTTCCCCAGTGTGGATGCTCGTGAACACAAGCTCCATCGCAGACTGTGCTTTCAAGGAACCCATCTGTAACACCCCTCAAAGCAAGATGCATCTCTGTTTCTGATATTGATACTCACAAATAGTGACCCTTTGTCATTACAGGCAAAATCAGACTGTCTCCTAGAAAAGACAATTGGATTCATACCGGCTGAGAGGTTAGTCACCTCTGAACTCACAAAATTAATGGCATGTCATTAAGGAGGAAATATAAAATGTATCCAAGCAACTCTAAAGAAAGAGGATGTTATCACTGGGAATTTGGGAATTTAGTGTCAGCGCAGGTAACATATCTGCTTTTAACTGAGACCTCCTGAAGATAGTTCATGTCCCTTTTTGAGGTTGCTGGGAATGTGTGGTCTTCTCTGAACCTTGACATCCAAGAACAGTGAGGGTCAGTGGGGTCTAACTGGGCTAGGGAAGGGTGAAGGGGGCCGTCACAGGCTTTTATGTATGTCTCTGTGTTGTTTCAACATATCAGGAGAAAATGTTTAGGTTTATTTTTCCAATACAAGTGAACAGAATATTTAGAGACTAAAACATAAAATGCATGCCTTCTTAAGAAGTGGATGCAGGAGCCGCCACTGATGGTTCCTGATGATCCCTGCTCCTGTCCTTGCCACCTGCTGCTTCTTCCCTGCAAGACAAACCCCAGCATGTCTTGAACCACCTTAAAAGCTGCTTCTCATGCTTTTTGCTGATAATATAAAGACCAAACTCCTTACCACACTGTCGAATGCCATTCACAATCCAACCACAACCAAACAGTCCAGGTTCCATATTAATTCTTGGAACATTCTCTCCTCCCTGCCCCCCATCTTTCAGAATCACTTCCAGTTCCTTAAAGAAGCTCAACCCATCCCAGCTTTTTGTTTTGGCATTTGCTAACTCCCCTTTCCCTCTTCTTCTAATTCTGCCCAGCTTCACCTCTCCTCAACCCGAGGCATGATTCATTATTTTCACCTTTGTTCTCATGCAGCACCTTGTTCTATCACTTTTCTAGCTTTTTTCTTTATTTAAAAAAATTATAGTATTAATACATAAGCATGCTTATGTATTAATACTGTAAAATGTAAAAGTACTTAGAGTGGCAAGTATGGATCCCTTCACCCATACTTTGATTCAGAAGCTGGTTGATGGTAGATGCAACTAGAGATGATCATACTAAGTGAAGTAAGTCAGAAAGAGAAAGACAAATACCATATTATATCACTTATATGTGGAATCTAAAATATGGCACAAATGAACTTATCTATGGAACAGAAATGGACTCACAGACATAGAGAACACACTTGTGGTTGCCAAGGGTGAGGGAGTTGGGGGGAAGAATGGAGTGGGAGGTTGGAGTTAGCAGATGCAAACTGTTATATAGAGAACGGATAAACAACAAGGTCCTCCTGTATAGCACAGGGAACTATATTCAATAACCTGAGATAAACCACAATGGAAAAGAATATGAAAAAGAATATATATATATGTATAACTGAATCAGTTTGCTGTATAGCAGTAATTAACACAACATTGTAAATCAACTATACTTCAATAATAGTAATAATAATAATAAAACAAAAATAGAAAACAAAAAAAGAAGTTGGTTGACGGGAGCAGGGGAAGAACACAGTCAGGTGTTCAATATATCATTCAGTGTACTTTTTTATATCTGAACTATTTCATTAAAAAGTGACGCTTTCGGGCTTCCCTGGTGGCTCAGTGGTTGAGAGTCCACCTGCCGATGCAGGGGACACAGGTTCGTGCCCCGGTCCGGGAAGATTCCACATGCTGCGGAGCGGCTGGGCCCGTGAGCCATGGCCACTGAGCCTGCACGTCCGGAGCCTGTGCTCCGCAACGGGAGAGGCCACAGCAGTGAGAGGCCCACAAAAAAAGTGACACTTTCCTTTTCTTTGCTACTGATCCTCTTTGCAAGAAAAAACTGTTAACAGTTTTTTGTGTATTCATTTTTCTAGACATAGTGCTGTGTCCAACCATGGAAATACACACATACACATGCAATTATTTTTTATTCAAATGGAATCACACTATATCTATAGTTTCATAATTTAAAAAAATTCATAGACTTTATTTCTTAGAGAAGTTTTAGGTTTAGAGAAAATTGAGCAGATAGTAGAGAGGGTTCCCATTTACTCCCCTTCCCCACGGTTTCCCCTATTACTAACATCTTGGTTCCTTCCTCTGTGTGGTACATTTGTTATAATAATAAGCCAACATGAATACATTATTATTAACTAAAGTCCACAGTTTACATTAGGTTCACTCTGTTGTACGGTTCCAGTTCTGTGTGTTTGCCAGATACACAATGTCACATATCCACCACTACAGTGTCACACAGAATAGTGTCACCTCCCTGAAACCCCCTGTGCTCTACCTATCACCCCTCCCCCACCTCAGCTCCTGGCAACCACTGCTCTTTTTACTGTCTTTGTACTTTTACCTTTTCCAGAATGTCACATGGTTGGAATCATACAGTATGTTTCCTTTTCAGGCTGGTCTCTTTTACTTAACAATGCACACTTATGGCTCCTCCATGTCTTTTCATGGCTATAATTAATTAAAAAAAATTTTTTATAATTAATTGAAAAAAACCTGACATCAATGTTTTCCCACGTCTTTATGTGTGTAGATCTACCTTTACTCTTTAATAGCTACATAAGTCTTTCATAATGTGATTGCACGAGATTCTTTATCTGTTTCCTTCCTGGCGGACACATAACTTTTTTCCTGTTTTCTAATTGTCTATTTACATATCTTTGTCTCCCACTAAACTTTGTACTCCTTACACATAAAACTTGGTGTCAGTAAAAAGCCTTTCTTCTGTCCACAAAGAAGAACTACATACACAAGAAAAGGGTGATGGTAGCTCAAAGCAAGAAGAGGGAAGTGTTCCACTTCCCAGGTTTATTGGCAGGTATAGGTGTGATCTCAGAATACACAGGTGACATAGATATGATAGGACAACTGGTAAAGGTGGATTCATTTACATTGTTTACACTTCTATGACCAAGCCTTAAGGGAGGGTCAGTTTTTTAAAAACGAAGTAGTGTCTTCCTCCCAATGCCTGTCAAAAAAGGAAGGTGTTTGTGTTTCAGCTTTGATTTTGCTCAGTAATACAGTCAAGCAAGAGTTTGTTTCCAAGTGAGGCATTGAGCTGTGTAAGCATTTTTGTTTATTTCAAATAAAATATATACGTATTGTTTGCCATTCAGGCTACCCATCTATACCACACTATCCTCTGTATCAGGTAGTCCAATAGAAATATATCTGTTTTGTTCTTAAAAAAAAAAAACAAAGATGAAAAGGGAAGAGTCCCAAAGTGATGGCAGAGGATTGGGGGGTGGGGGAGGGATGGGTCAACACATACCTAACAAAACCTTGACAGGAGCTGGGACTGAAACTGGGGGAGGATGAGTAGGATGATCAGGGGATTTGGTCCTTCTATTTCTAAAATAAAGCAGCAGCCTCGGCCTGCTACTCCTCAGCAGTCCAGGGCCTAGACACCTGCCCACTTGCCTGCTGTGAGCTTCCCACCTGCCTGGCTTCAGCATAAGAAGGAAAGACCGAATTACTGGTAAATAGAGCTTCCTAAGAACACGGATGGGTGTGCATGGGATGACTCCCATGCAGGGCCTGGCCAAAAAAGGCAAGGAGGCCCAGACTCTAGGAGCTCTTGTTCCAAAAATATTCTTTGCTTGTAGAAACCGAGTAGATGCCAAAGGACTCCCAGGGTGATTGCCTGACTGCTGCTGGGGCTGCATCTCATAAAGTTTCTTACCACCTCGTGTACAGAATGTGTCCTGGTGCATCTGTGCTCTCCGCCCACGGGAGCCTCCTCGTAGCCACCTTAGTTCCTCCAGGAGTCCCTCCCAGCCAGAGTCACCCCTAGTATTGGTCGCTAAATGACTCCATGAACAAACAGTGTTGGAAGCTCCCTCTCCTAATCTGGGCTCCCCCAGCGCATAGCCTAAAACAAAGCTTCCAGTGAAAGTAGTTTATTTGGCAAGTGACCCTAGGGACACCCACAAGGGAGGGAGAAGTGAGGTGGAGAAGAGAAGGTATATGATTATCAAGTCATCTCTATGGGCAACTGCAGCCCAGGCTCCCAGGGAAGCTCTGGGAAAGGTGCAAACTTGTCCTGGGAATCATCCTGCCTGGGGCTGAGATATTTATACCTCAATTGCTGAGAGGCTGGTGGAGGGCTGCTCCTGGGGGTATAATAATAATTCCCCAGCCCTTCAAGCCAGCCATACACAGGAGGACAAGGTGACCTTCTACAGTTCCAGAAAATTCCTTCAGGCTCCGTGGGGCAGATACTGGAAGGTGGGAGTCAGCCAGAGCATAAGACTTAAGGTAGCAAAGTCTGAGGGTGAGGGGAGCGTTTACTACCACACCCTCCAGGGAAAATATTCACAGGAGGCCTGGACAGCCTCTGTAGGTATAGCCACAAGTGGTGGTCCCCCACGCCCACCCCCACAGAGAAGTGACGGGAAGCTTAGCACATTCCAGAGCAAGTGACTTCATTGTTGGCAAACCCAGGAGTTAGAAGTGCTTCCCCATTTATTCTAAAGTTCCTCATCTCTAAATTCCTCCTGGGCTGCTGGTTGAGCCCCATGAGTGACTCAGAACATCTACTGCCTATTCCCCTTGTCAGCCCTTCAAATACCTGGAAAGAGTCACAACAGTCCCTCTGCCCAGCCATCGTTACCTCTCTTTTAAGCATCATTCTTTCATCCTATTCCTCATGTGATGTGGCTTTTAGTTCCTAGGCATCCCTCACATAGCCACTTAAGTAAAATTAAAAAAAAAAAAAGGAACATAAATTATCTACTAAAGACTATGTGCAAAGTTACTTTTAAATGTGACACCCTGTCAACCCACGTGTTAAAAATATGTCATAACCACATAGCAGGAGAGAGGCAAGGGCTTCCCGAGGGTGATGGGGTGAAGACGGGGGTGGGGGGGCTGGGGGGTGGAGGGGGGTGGGCAGCACCCCACCCCCTCCTCTGTCCCACAGGATCCAGCTCTGTTTCCACAGTCTAAAGTCCCCCAAACAAAGTGCAAGCCCTGTAGGTAATAGTTGCACCTTCTCCCAGAGGCAGATGAGGGGTTTGGGTTCCCATTCCTTACTCCACCAGATTGTTTATGAGCCTCTTGCTTCTAGCCACATACAGTACTTTCCTGATTGGCTGGGGAGAAGGCAGTTTTCTTTTTCTTGTTACAGTTCTGGCATCGTCTCATTGGTACCCCAAGAGCTGATTACTCTTCCCAGCAGTTGCTTAACTTTCCTGTCCATGTTCAGGGTATCCTGTGTATCCCTCACTGCTCCCCATGGGGAAAGGAGCATTCTCCCTACTTCACAGAAGGAGAACTGAGGCTCCTTCTCAGTGAAGTGAAGTGAGGGAAGTGAAGACGTGCATCCAAGCCTCCACAGGCAGGGCATGGAGCCTAAGCCCACCTGACTCTGAGCTACTCCCATCATCTTTTCTCTGTACAGGATTCATTCTCCTCCTTCTGGTAATGATACCCCATTTTTTTGGAAGCCATTCCTCTTCCCTCACTCTTTGTTGTTTAGGGGAAGATGTCTCCACCCCCGGTTTCCAAGGAGCTCACTTGATCCAGGCTCAACCAATCACTGTGTGTTCTCCTTTTGGCCATTATTGGTCCAAAGATGGACACAAGTCAGGCCTATATTTCAATGAGATGAAAGAAAGTAAGAAGCTCCTCTTTCCACTGGGACTAGCAAGTGTAAGGGTGTATGAACCTGAATCCACCAGGAGCCACTGTGAAGAGCCTGATAACAGAGGCAGCAAAGAGAACAGACACGGAGGAGAGAGGAGGAGCCACCCAGCACCACTTGAGCCCCTGGATCCAGCTGAATCTGATGTCTATTGTCTCTGGACTTTTCAGTTACAGGATCAATAAGCCAATCTCAGTAACTCCATTACATTCATCCTCTCCCTCTGTCCTTCCCTCTCTTCCTCCCTTCTTCCATTCTAAGCAAGTTTGAGTTGGGATTTATTATTTGCAGTGGAACAAGCAAAAGAATCCTAACAAAGTTGGACTCTTCTCCCCAAGGGTTTCCCATGATACTGTATAGGCTACATTTTGGTATAGACATACACACACACACACCCATATGTACACACAATCATTTTTGTAGAGCACTTTGTAAAGCACCTTCACACCCTCTGAGAAAAAACTGGTATTAAATTGCTACAGACATTTTTATAAATAAGGAAACAAACTCAGAGAGGTTAAGTGACTTATCTGAGATCACATAGCTAGCCAGTGAGTGGCAGACCTGATGTAAGGACCCAGATCTGCTGGGTCATAGCTTAATGTTCTTTCCACTGTATCTTGCTGGAGTCCTGGGTTCTTGACCCATCTTGGTGACCAGCAAGCTGTGTGATCTTCCAAATAAGGTCACCTCCCTGGGCTTCAGTTTTCCATCTGTAATATGAGGGGCTTGGCAACTATGATTTCTAAGGGCCCCCCCAAAACTTGCATTCTGGTGGTCTGATTTTGCTTCATAACTGTGCTCGGAACTGGCTGGATTAGCTCAAAATCAAAACCCTACTGGGACAGCGTCCCATCAGTCAGAGACTTACTCAGCACATATACACTTGTGCACACAACTGTCTAATGACATTAAAGTTTCCCATAATTCTGTTCTGAGATGGAGCAAACATTAGCAACAACCCAAGAGTAATAAAATAATTGTGTAGAAGCCCTGTACCCCATCTGCTGTTTTCCTGCTTAGAAAAAGTGCCATGTGCTAGAATCTTTTTGTCTTTCAGTCCTCAGACAAAATGAAATAAAGCAGACTTCGTGCCACTACATCCCCCTGACAATCAGGAAGCAAGCTCTGCACAGGCCCTGAGTCACTCATGTGGCTTTGGGTTGGGAGGTAGGGGTGGGGGAGCTGAAAAGCCTGCCTCCCCTCTTAAGTGTGGATTTAAGACTCAGGCACAGCCCCTGGGCCGTTCATGTGTGCTCCCAGCTGGGCCTGGGGCTTCTCAGGACCTCAGATTTGGGGAACACTGTGGCCACACACTGATGGATTGATGAGAATTTTAAATCCACTCAGGGTGCCCATTTGCTGTGGGCACCTCCATGGCCTTCATTTGCTTTGCAGATTTTCTGAATCATTCTTGGACTTTTTTTCCTGGGTACAGTACTAAAGATTTCTACAATGAATAGGGGCACAAAGGCTGTTTGCTTTGCTATATTTTACTGAACCCCAACATAATCTTTCCCAATGACCCTCGAGGATGGTCTAAGGGCACCTGCCTGCTCCCATGTGGGTCTTTCCTCACAACCCTTGTTCCAGGATCTTCATCTGAAAGGGATGTTTTGTCCTGACAAGTCAGCTCATGTCCTTACTCTGTCTGTTCTTCGGAAAGTTAACATTACACAGTCATGTGATCACCCTTTAGCTTCCCAGTTTTCATTCCTGAATTCAGAATTAGTTTTAGCCAGTGTGACCTTGAACCTTTGCTGAGGTGAGTCCAGAGGGGTGGAGAAGCAGCAAAGCAGCAGCAAAGCAGCAGCAAAGCCTCAATTCATTGTTTAATTTATAATAAGCTCGGATACGGTCCTCTGCAAAGGAAGAAAGACACTTGGTGTAATTCTTACTTTCTGAGGAATCAGAGGTTTCCAGATTGACCTATTATTGATGTCCAACTTGCTTCAGAATCTTAGTGACAGCTCTATATTTTGAGCAATATGCACATTTTAATACATCTAGAGCAAAGAGTTCTTTAAGATAGATTCCCTGCTGTACAACTGAGAAAAGTCTCCAAGAGTTCATAAGATATGGCCATAAAACCCTGGGGTGTATGTTCTGTAAGAAGAATACCACTGTCTCGGTGTTCACTGGCAGAAGCCCTGCCCTGAATCTTAAGCTCAGATCCTCTGGTTAGATTCAGGGTAATCCCTTTACATGAACATGAGATGCTTCATTCTTGGACAAATGGAGAGGTAAAGATCAAGGGTACTCATGGAATAGTTGGATCCAAAGCAGTACCTCCTGCTAAATTCCATGTAACTATAATACCTGCTTGCTGTTCCTTGATGAGGCATAGACTTAGGTCTCCCTGGTCTAATCCAACCCCATCAACCCCTTAAGGACCAGCTCAAACCCCATTATCACCTGTTCCATGATGACATTCTCTATGATTTCTGTCTGTCCATAGCCTGTAGTTTTAAGCTGTGCTGCTGCTTCCTTCGTAACCAGAATCCAATCCAAACTCCCCACGCCCCAGCCTTGCTCTTGGTCTATACTTTGAAGTTTTTGGCTCTTCCTGTCTCTTCCTCTTCCTCCTGACTTGTTTCTGATCTCTGGGGCTCTGGTTCTTGTGTCTCATCTCCTGTATCCAGCCTCACACTTGCCCCTTGGACCCAAGACCAGTTTGGCTTCTCTGGAAATGACCATGGCCCAGAGTTCCCTTCTTTGGCTCCAGCATTGCTACTTGCCTTTTGGGTTTGGTCTGCTGATGGGAGATCTGGGTGTGTTCCATGACTCATTTCAGGGCCTGGGACCTACCCCAGTGCTGACCGTTATGGTCAGCTAGTTTTTGGTCCTGTCCAAAGGAAACTGGGCAACCCTACAAGGAATGGTCTTTTTCCTTATGACTAAATGTCTTCCCCAGGTGGTCAGTAATCTGCTGAAGTCAAGCACAGCCATGGACAAGGCCAAGCCTATACTCAGTCGGCTTTGGGTCAAGTCACCTGAGTTATAATTCCAGCTTGCAATTGACTCATTTACTTACTATATGATCTTGGGTAAGTAACAAGCCTCTTTGAGCCTCAGTCTCCTCATTCCCAGTTAAATAAGAATAGTAACAATAGTGCCGACTTCACAGGATTGCATGAGTGGTAGGGTGGAACTCTGAGATATTAACTAAAGCTTTTTACACTAGTACAATCTCTTCTACCTGGTCCCAGAATGGAGTGTGTGTGTGTGTGTGTGTGTGTGTGTGTGTGTGTGTGTGTGTGTGTGTGTGATTGGTGAAGAATCCTCAGAGAGCTCTGGGCACACCACCTGGCACACAGCAGACACTCAATAAATATAAGTTTAAAAAAATATAGAGGATTGAGAACAAACAGATGGATCACCAATCCTTTCAGGTCTGCAGCAAAGAGCACTTGCTTACACTTACTTTATAGATTTTCCAAGGTTAAGTGTTAGGGTTAGGATTCAGATTTTCAGAGGGGAAGATGGTTTCATTGTATTTGGCTGGAAAGGCATAGCTTCTAGATGTATCTAAGGATGCATCTAAGGTGAGGTCCAAATTTTCCAGATGTTATTTGTTCCTGAACCCTGGGACATGTCATCTTGTGTAATCATCCTTCAAAATCTAGTTTTTCCCTGAGATTTGAAGAAAGCGCCTGACTTTGAGACCCAAACTACTTAAAAATTGTGTCCTGCACTAGTGGTCAGCAAACTGAGGCCTATGGGCCAAATCTAGCTCGCTAACAACTTTTCGTAAGTAAAGTTTTCTTAGAATTACAGCCATGACGCTCATGTATGCATTGTCTGTGGTTGCTTCCTCAATATAATGGCAGAGTTGAGTAGTTCTGACAGAGAACAAATGGCCTGCAAAGCATAAGACATTTACTATGTGAACCTTGGAAAATGCTTGTCGGCCCTGCTCTATATCATATATGCAAGACCCCTAAATGTCAATTTATAAATGATATGTTCTCTTACATTTCACTATTTATCTCTGTTACAAGAAATCTAATCTTGAGGGCAAAGCCCAGTCACCCATGTCATTTGTACTCTCTGTGACGCCTCCTCAGTCAGGCACCAACTGCTCTGCAGCCTTAAACCTCTTCACTTTCCTGTACTTTCTTATTTTCCAGGCTAAGTAAGCCAGTCACTCTTCTGACCTTTGCCAGAGGGAGAGGACTTAACTCCTGGTTAACCTCCTCATCAAAATGGTGCTGACTTTTTGTCTCAAGTCCCTGATCTCTCACAACATCATCCTGATGCTCCAGTCAGAAGACATCTCTCCCACACTGAACCCTGTCAGGGAATTTGCCTGTGTTTCCTGAATAGCACAGAGACAGCTCCATTCTTTAGCTGTTAGTCTCCCCGGACAAGTGGTCCAAGCCTGGAGGCAGGCACTGTGTCTCGTGGTGCTGTCTGTCGCACAACTTTAATTAGCTGAGTTCTTAGTAGAGGTGGCTGTGGATGTGGACAGGTCCAGGCTAACCCCAATACAAATGTAGCCTTATTTGCTCATGGAAGGGCAATACATACAAGAATCCATTTGCATGTTGCTGCTTTGCATGAGGGGGAGGGACATTCCAAGAGGAAGTTTAGTGCTTGAAGCTGGAGAGGGGAGCCTGAGGTTAGCTACCAAAGCTGGGTCCTGGGGATTCATTTGGACTCCAGGGAGGGAAGGAGCTGTTGCAATAGCAGAAGGTGCAGATTCTTGAGGGGATTTGTAGCTTGTAGGGTATTAGCAGTACTGCTTCAGGGCCAGGTGAGTGTGTGGCTTAGAGTTGGGGTCCTTCTCCCCATTTCTGTATGAATTCTTCATGGTTCTTACTAAGGAGGACCACCATTGTTTTGCCACCTCCAGGGTTTTCAGCTATGGGGGAGCTAGTGGACAGCACTCTTGCGTGGGGCTCAGGTTTTCACAAAAAGCCTTGTTTTAAAATATAGATTTTATTACTATTTGGATATGATCAGGCCAACAGATCAGGAGACAATTCCCACTGGAAAGATAGTTTGTTACTCATTGGCCCCAAGAGCAGGGTCATGGCAGGTCATGCAGGGCCACATGGGGAGGCATGAGGGTTGGTTGGGAGGCAGAGGGAGGGAGAAGAGGAAGGCAAGGGCCTTCATTGGGCTTCCTTGAGAAGGAACAGTTGAGGCAGGGTAAGCAGGCGTGGTTAGTTTAAATAGTTTTAGTCAGTCTTGGGACGATGGACTGTCTCTAGTTGTCTGGCACCTGGCCATGGCAGTTAGGGCATGGGGACCATGGTATTGAGTGTGAGAGCCCTGTAAGAGCCCCATAAAGGAGCAGGGCATGGGCTGGGGAGAGGTTGATTTGCCTATGTGTGCTTATAGGTGAGGCCTTTACCATCTCTAGGAATTGGCTACCCTAGGAGGTGCCATCCCCAGGATGTCAAGGAACTAGAAACACAGGTTAATGCAAGTCTCAACAATTGTGGTCATAGTAAAGGCCTGCATTAGCTGGCTAGGGCTGCTGTAACAAAACACCACAGACTGGGTGGCTAAACTAACAGAAATTTATTGTCTCATAGTTCTGGGGGTTAGAAGTCCAAGATCAAGTTGTCAGCAGGGTTGAAGTCATTCTGAGGCCTCTCTCCTTTGCTTACAGATGGCCGCCTTCTCACTGTGTCCTCACAGGGTCTTTTCTCTGTACACTTGCATCCCTGGTGTCTCTTTATGTGTCCAAATGTCCTCTTCTTATAAGGACATCAGTCAGATTGGATTGGGACCCCAATTTTAAATTAATTACCTCTTTAAAGGCCCTCTCTCCAAATATTGTTACATTCTGAGGTACTGGGTTTAGGGATTCAACATATGAATTTGGAGGATTCAAAAATTCAGTCCATGAAACATTGCTGAAGCAGCCATGGGATTGCTGGAGCTGAGAATATCAGAGGACCACTGTGAGCAGACACCTGAGTATCACGCAAGAGGAAGGGCAGGAGATGGGGGAGGGCCATGAACCAGTGTGATTCAGGTAGGACGTAAATAGGTCTGTATGCTTTGGGGCCTTAACAAATTTTGAGTACAGAGGTAGCTGTTCCTGGGAAAGACTGACAATAAATATTGAGTATTATTTTCAATATTGAATCAGGATTCCATCAATACCAAAAGGCAATGCCCACAACCCCAGGGGCTCAAGTTCTCTTTAAAGAGCACAGCAATCACATTTCCTTGTATTAACAGTTAATGGCCTGAAAATACTAAGCCTGGGGTCCTCTCTTTGACCCCAAAAGTTCATTCCTATCTTGCAGGGAAAAATACAATCAACAGATTTGGGTGTCTGAAAGAAAGAACACAATGTTCAGTTTTTAAAAGTTCACTGGAGAAAAAATTGGTTGTTCATTTCCTTCTCCCATGCCCTTCTCAGGAGAGTCTGGCACAGGTTACCTGGCTCCCTTCTCTGACACATGTGTGTGTACACTCCCTGTCACACACACGCACACACACATACACACACACACACACACAGGTTTTCTCTCACACCCTCAACACACATTCATCCAGCCAGATATCTTGCCACACAAAATACCATGCAGGATTCTTCAGAAATTGTTTTATGCCCTGCATTCTGCTTGGAGCAGTGGCTGGAAAGAGCAGGCAGAAGCCAGGCTGCTAGCCTCTTTACTCCATGCCCCCTTCTTCTCACAGGAAGCAGGGGACCTTTGTCGCTAGTAGACTCTCCCCATCTTTAAAAAAAGAAAGAAAGAAAAGAGCACAGCTCGTGCCAGCAGCTCTTAAGGAGGCAGGGGTCCAGATTTGTCAATAACCATGGTGTTTCCAGCTGTTACCAGACTAATCAGAATTAACCAAGCTGCAGACCAGGTGGAGGCAGATTTAGACAACATACTCTGAAAAAGCTTTGTATCAATCAAGGTTGTGGGTCCAGGAGAGAGAAACCAGCTCTGGGTAACAAGCAAAAAGAAAATATCCTTGAAAGCTATCAGGAGGTGGTTCACAGAATTGACCAACGGCAGGGGCTGGGGTGGCTAGTTAGGGACATCTTGGAAAACAGGTAGGAACGGAAGGACTTCAGAAGTCATCACAGGAACAGTTTGACAGGTTCTCATTCTCTGGCTTAATGCCAGCCCACAGCTGGACACAACCACAAAAAGTGGCCACCCACAGGCACTGCTGAAATGGTGCAAGTGAACCCGGGCATCACCAGGCTTTTGCATCGTACTCAGAAGATCCAAAGGGCCAAGAGGGACCATCTGATCCACTGGTGAAATCTTGCTTGAGTCCTCACTGCTGGAGGCAAGGGAAGTTGAGGGGAACTGTGTCCCATAAGAATAGGCATATGGGTAGATTCTTCCGAAATAAGAAGGGAGATTGAATGTAGGAAATTAAAAAAAAATCAATAAATGTTCACGACAGCTATGATCATAGCCATGGACATTTGAAACCTGTGTCATTCATAAGAACATTGAATCCGGAACTTTGCATGTGCCCCAGCTCCTGGTTGGTGAGGCTTAGCGTAGACTTCTCGAAGAGCAGTGCCTTCAGGTCTGGGAACTACACGGCCCAGTGCTCCCAGCTCTTTGCACTGAGGTGCCCCACGTGGCCAGTGTATAGTGAGTGCCATGTGCAAGGAAAGCATGCCACTTCCACACTGAGCTTATAACATTTTTCCATTTAGTGATTGTCCATGCCATTTCCCTCTCTGGTTGTTTGGAATGAAAATGATATCCAAAGTGACTTTGGAAGCTATTGTGTTACACAAAACAGAGCCTCTGACACTTGGCCCCTAAATGACTACAAGGTGAAGTTCGCTAGCTAACGTGTTCACCTGCACAGTGATTTTACAAGAACAAGAAATGATTTTTGTTTGGGCTTTTGGGTTTTGTTTGGGCTTTTGTTTTGGGCTTTTGGGTTATACATGGTTAGGTCCATTTGTTACATTTATTTAGCTTGTTTCTCTGTTTATTCTAACTGAGGTACAGAATGAACACAGTCTTTAGAATGAGACAGGCTTGAGTTCAAATCCACACTCCACTACTTATTTCCTGGGAGCCCTTTTGTAGTCTCTGTTCAATAAAATGAGATTAATAATATCTATCACAAAAGGTAGTTGGAAGGATTAAATGAAATGATAAATGCAAAACACCTAGTAAGATGATTGGCATATAGTAGATACTTTATAGATGGTAGAGTATGGGCAGAGTATGGTGTATATGGTGGGAAGAGGTGTAAACTAGAAATTAGGAGACTGCTCCCTGTGCAACCTTAGGGAAATCCCTCCACCCCTCTGAACCTTTGTTTGTCTATAAAGCAATGGCATAGGATGACACCTGGGGTTTCCACACTCTTTCCTGTAGAAATTCTTGGCTTTGCAAAATTCCTCAGGACCCCATCTGGGAGGGGCTGGATAGAGCCCAGCAGACCCTAGCCTCTGCCTTAGGTCCAGTTTGGTTTGTTGGACATGCTGGGCTTCCAGAGGAGAGTTAGTTTGAAGAAAAAACATCACTGCTCTTGTAAACAAACTAAATATCACTGTACTCCAAGGGCTTCCAAATCCTTCCCTGCTCTAATACTCCAGGGTCCTGTGAGAGTCTGGGTGGTGGTGGCTTAGTCCACCAAGTCATTTCGGAAGAGGATTTGACTTTCCTCTCCCACTTTGACTAGTTTTCGAGAACCCAAGGGTGACCTACAATTCCCCAGACTGCCCAGGCATAAAGGTACTCAGGTGGGGCAGAATCATGAATAAGAGCTAAAAATGCAGCTCACAGGTACAGTCCCTGGAGCTGGGACCTAGGGGAGGGTGGGTGCACACTCTTCTGGCTAGAAAATGCTTAAATCAAGTACAAGACAAGTCACACCCTTTCTGACCACGAGCTGTGGATTAGGAAGCAGGCAGGCTCATGGGCTCACAGAGCTGCCATCAAGAAGAAAGCAGCTGGCTTCTGGTCAGGGTCTCAGCATTCCTACATGGCTTTAAGAAGACATCTGGCCTTATAACACACAAGTGTCACAGAAAGGGAGGTTGGCCAAATGCTGTATGATAACTTTATATTTACTCAGTCCACAAACATTTATGCTTAATGTTCTGGACAATCTTTTAGGGATAAAGACTAATCCCTGTATTATACATTCTAGTGTAAGGAGACAACAGAAATTAATAAGCAAATAATTATACAAGTCAGGTGGTAAGAACTGCTAAATAAAGGGGACAGAGATAAAGGGGTGCTATTTTAGAGAGATTCCTCTGGGAAAGTTTTGATGAGAGGTTGGTGTTAGAACAGAAACATGAAGGAAGTCAGGGAGGTGGGGAGCCTCTCTCTCTCGGGGAAGAGCTGTCCAGGCAGAGAGGTGAGTGACTGTGGAGCCCTGAGGGCAGAACGGTGATGGGCACAGAGCAGTTATGAAGCCGAATCTGGCCTCTGTAACCCATAAATTAAATCTCAGAGACAGAGTTCTGGGTGAAGTAGGAAAGAATAGCTTTATTGCTTTGCCAGGCAAAGGGGGCCACTGTAGGCTAATGCCCTCAAAATGGTGTGTCCCCCCTTGGAGAGAGTAGTGAGAAGTTTTACAGTAATGGCTCAAAGAGGGTGTGATCAGCTCATGAACATTCTTCTGATTGGTTGGTGGTGAGGTAAGCAGGAGTCAGCACCATCAACCTTCTGGTTCCAACTGGTCTGGGGTCTACTTGTGCTTGTGGGCAGCATAGTTAACTTCTCCCACCTGGTGGGGGTTTCAGTATCTGCAAAACAGCTCAAAGATATTGTTATGTGTATCCCTTGATGGGGAACCAGGACCCTGCCCCAAGGCTGCACTATTGTTTCTCTGCCACTCCTCCCTTGTCTCTGAATCCCCTCCCTTCCCTAATTAACAACTGCTTGAATCTGCCAGTTGGAACTCAGGGAAGGTCATGGAGACTGAAGGAAGACTACATCCTGTAATCAAGAAATTGGGGACACAGAAAGGCTTTTGTTCCCAGGAGGCCCACAGGGTCCTGCTTAATATCAGTTGGGGTGTGGTGAACAAGGAAGAGGGTGGCAGGAAGCAGCAGGGGTTGCAAGCAGTCTGTTAATGGAGGTTAATGGACCACTCTAAGGAACCCAAATTTATTCTGAAACCATTGAAGGGTTGAGAACAGTAGTGATTTAACTTTTAGCAGGGTCCCTATGGTTGATGTTTTAAGCATCGAGGGGGAAAAGTAGGATGAGAATGATGGGTTGGAAAGCTAACATAATAATGTAGGTAAGAGACGGGGGTGGATTAAACTATGGCAGCAGCAGTGGGGGCAAGTGGTCTGTTGCTAGATGTATGTTGAAGGTAGAGCCAACCAGCCCAACTGAAGGACCAGGACATCACCAATGCCTCTGTTTTTACTCCATGCTCTTCCCCTAACCTATCCCTTTCCTCCACTCAGGAGAGAAGATTTCCTCTTGAATGAAGAGAGGGGGAAGAAAGCAAAGTAAAGAGACAGAAAACATGATTGGACATGAGTAAGACAACAAAAAGAAGATAAAAACGCAACAGAAGAATAAAAATAGAAGAGGAAAGAAATGAACACCAACAAGAGAAAAAAAGCAAGAAAGAGAAAGAAAATGCTCTCCATTCTTCTAGCTTTCTCATCTCTTTCCTTCTCTGTTGATAACATAAAAGTAAGAGAGGTTGATTTCCTCTAGCAAAAGCCTTCTTGGGAAACACTGATAAGTGTTCTGCTTGCAATGACCATGTGCACAATGCCAGGCTGAAGCAGGAGAAATAAATCTTCTGTCAAGCAATCATCGTTTCTGATAAAGCTCAAGCTCTCCCTGGACAGTAATAGGTGCTGGCCTAGAATCTTATTTTCCCAGCCATCTTCCAGAAGAGAAATTCACCACCTCTCCTAGGTCCCCTTCAACAACTGCAGAGCTGGTTTTATGAAGTGGTGTTTCATGAAGTCACAATACCCTTGGGATAACCAGAAACCATTGTTTTCACTAGAGGAAAAAAAGCAACAGGAAGTCTTAACTTCCACTGGAGAATATAATCATATCCCTTTGCTGTGGGGCTGAGAACGCTCCCTGGCCGCTGTAGCTTTTTGATACTGTCAGTGACGGAAACACTGGTCATAAATCTTGATGAAAGATCACAGGAGCCATATCCATCTTGGAGAATTGCTAGTGTTCAAGTGTTTAACATAATCTTAAAATGCCATAAGAACCTTCCTCTAATTTAATCTTCAGTCTTTAGCTGTCAACACAGATGCATTGAATTGGTAAATGGCAAAAGGAAGAAATAAAGTGCTTACACAGTGACCAAAGATACTTTCAATTCCCTTACAGCTTGGTATAATCAACAGTTTCCAAGAAGCACACAGCAGTCTGTGTATATGAAATTTTGCCAGAAGGAATTAAGCTGAAAAAGATGATTTTCCATTCAGAACTTGCAAAGTTCCAACTGGGACATTTTGTATAATGGAACCAGTTCTCTGTTGTGAACATGCAACTATGTATGAAAATTGCTTCAATAAATGAAAAAAACAAAACAAAACCCAGAGCAAATCCAACATTGCCAAGTTTCTATTGCTTTCAAAATATTTTCTTTCTTCAATTCATTTTCTTTTTTGGCTGTGTTGGGTCTTCGTAACTGCACGCAGGCTTTCTCTAGTTGCAGTGAGTGGGGGTTACTCTTCTTGTGGTGCATGGGCTTCTCATTGTGGTGGCTTCTCTTGTTTCAGAGCATGGGCTTTAGGCACACGGGCTTCAGTGGTTGCAGAGCGTGGGCTCAGTAGTTGCAGCACGCAGGCTCTAGGGTACACGGTCTTCAGTAGCTGTGGTGCATGGGCTCAGTAGTTGTGGCTCATGGGCTTAGTTGCTCTGTGGCATGTGGGATCTTCCCAGACCAAGGATCAAACCTGTGTCCCCTGTGTTGGCAGGCAGATTCTTAACCACTGCATCACCGGGGAAGTCCCAAAATGTTTTCTGCACTCTCTCTTTGTTCCTTATTCCTTCCATACCTTTCCTCTTTCCTGTCCCACCAAACCCCAAACTAACAGAGAATGCTCTGATGAGGCTTTAAGTTTATATTATAGCTTAAGGTTGAGTTGTAAAAGATACACTGTGACATATATGGTTCCAGGCCTGTGCTCACCTTCCACCAAAACTCAGTCTTAACAACAGTTCTTTACAGCCTGGAATTTTGCATTAAGCTGTCTTGTTTTCAGCTCTTCAGAAGGACAGGATGTTAATGATTCATGGTCTACTAGGAAAAGCTTTTACCTACGCAGAGGTGGGCTTTTGAAGGAAGAACAATAACCTCCATCAAGTCTTGAGAATAAACAGGCAATGGGGCCTCCTTCACCATTCCAATCAAGGTGTTCTTTCTCTTTCTCATACACACACGCATGCCCGCACACACACACACACACACACACACACACACACACACACAAACACTGTGTACTGGGAGAAAGCCTTTGGGCTTTATCAGTAACTTTGACTCTGGAAACTAAGCAGCTATCGTTTGAGCAGGGATGCCCTTAGGAGTTGAAGAACAATGTGCAGCTGGATGCCTCTTGCAAAGTGTTCCAGCAACTTCTCATTTTATCTCCTCCTGGAGTAGAATCTGGCCTAGTACCTTAGACATAAAGAAAAGCCCAGTAGCCGTGGACTTTGAATCATCACTCCCCAGACAGCCCACTCAGATTGTAGAAACTCATTGGTGATGCCAGGCAAAGTGAGGAAGCCCATAAATCATTGACTGATGATGTCAGAAGAAAGAGCTTCTGGGTGGAATGTCAGAATTGGAAGAATAGAGCCATTTACACCCTTTTTAATTACACTACAAATTAAATTGCATTTAATTATATTAATTCACATAATGAGTGATATTGGACTCCAGTAGGTTTTGCAATTTTTCAAAACCATATCCTTCCTCATTCTTCTACCAACTGCCTGAGCTGTTTTTCTTCCCTGAGGCATCCGTCAGAGATAAGAACGTGTAAGGAAACCCCTGAGAAGTGGAAATCTCAAATGACAAAAAGATGGTACTATTAAAAATGAATATCACACTTGAAAGGATAATTGTGTGAGATTATTTTGATAGGACTATCATTTAAATGTGGTTCCTTCACAATTTAAAAATAATAGTGAGGACAAATCTCTTCATTGGAAAGCTAGCTTACTTTTGGGAACAGCTACTAAATATTATGTGATTTTCTTGCTAATAAGTATAACAATGCTGAAAAAATGTGGTTTACATTTTTCTTCAGCAGAATTATTTGCTATTCATTCGGATTTCAAATATATATTGATCATGTGCCTAGTGAAATGTTAGACAAAAGCTAATATGTCCAATTAATAACCTGAAGTTCTCCAGCAAAAACTGTAGATATATTTTCTTAATGTATAATACATAATATACTATACATTATATATATATATATATATATATATATAGAGAGAGAGAGAGAGAGAGAGAGAGAGAGAGAGAGAAAGATTGTCCTGACCAAGTGAAAAGCCTATTCATTTTAAGCCACAAAACTATTGGAGGAAAATATAAACATTTCTACCAATTCAAGTATTTCCACGGTACCTCTGGCCACTACAGCTCACTGGCTAACACAACACTCTTTCTCATGCCTTCTCCTTTTCACCTTCTTGTCTGACATATTTGCTCCTCAGCTTCCCTTGCTGTTGGAGAGGCAACTTGGTCACATTCTAGCCAAAAAGGCATCATGAAACATCTGTTGGGGAGATCATAGAAAAGCTTTTGCTTTTCCAACAAAAGGAGCAGATGGTATTAGCGTGATCCCTCCATTTTCTTTCTTCTTTGAATGTGGATGTGATGCCTTGAAATACAGCAGCCATCCTGTCCCTGTACAATGACTAACATGAGTGTGAAAGGCAATGTGCTAAAGATGGCAGAGCATAAAGGAAGAAAGAAGATCTGGGTCCTAGATGTTATCCAGCCATTCTACCAACTGCTTCCTTCCAAGCTTCCCAGCAAGACAAATGAACCTTATTTGTTTAAGCCTCTGTGGTCTTCATTGTTGTTTTGTGGTTGTTGCTATTATATTTCTTGAAGCAACCCTAACTGATATGAAGTCTGTATGTTCTAGACATACACTGAAACATACTACAAACTCAAGATCCCCAAAGTGGATACAGTCATGGCAGGATAGAAAGGGAGAGATTAAGAGGAAGGAAACAGAGTGAACCATTGTCTGACTTGCCTGGTATGACAGGAACTCAAAAGAGCCTGAGGGAGCCTCACAGAACGTTGATTTGATGTTCTTTTAAGAGTAAAATAAAACTGAGGAAAAAAAATCTTCGAAGTACTGTACCCGGACAGTGGGAACAATCTGAGAAATTAGCCAAGGGGTTTAAAAGCAAAACCAAACTAACACAACATTGTAAAGCAACTATGCTCCAATAAAAACTAATTTAAAAAAAAAAAAGAGAGAGAGAGAAAGATCAAGAGTCAGTGCCAAAGTGGAAACTGGATGAATGAGGAAGTTGGCTAGCAGTGAATGAGGAGAAACTAAAAAAATTCAAATTTGTGTTTAATATTGATGTTTTTGGATGAAAACTGAGGTGTTTATGTCTGTGTCTGTGTGTAACTCACACAAAGACATAAAGGTAAGACAAGCACTATATTCTCCCTTTGTTGCTGCTCATGGGTCTGTGCCACACTATCTCTTGCAGGTAACATCATGTTACATTTTTTCCTCTGGAGCCTCTTTCTTCCTTGGATGGACTTGCAGGTGGGCATGTATCAAACTAAATTATGGTCTAAGTATCTTCAATGAATATTCATTTTTTCAAATAAAAAAAGCAAAACCAAAACCCAGCCTCATCAGCCCACTATTCAGAAGGTTGCTTTTAGGAGAATAGGAGGAAAAGGGAAAAGAAAGCAGTAAGGAGGGAAGAATAGAATACAGAAGGAAGGGGTCGGCTTTGTCCCACCACAGGCCCCAAAGGAGAAGCCTGCAGCTAGACAGACAGCTGGAACAGGGGTCTCTTTGCCAGAGGACTGTCCTGGGGACCAACGTTCCCCTTGTTTCATGTGCAGAAAGCTGGGAGGGCCTGGACCTTTGTGCCCTCCTGGGACAGCCTTTACCTACTGTTGACGGACACGCAAGTATAAATACCCCAACTCTCTCACCTGTTTGAGATAGCGCCCTTCTGCAGGCCCCCCGCCCCCCGCAGGTTTGGAACTGGCCTTGGTGAGCTGTTTGGACCTGCCCTCCTGATCAGTTTCCTTCTGTTCCTCATCAAATCTCCCCCGCCCCGCGCCCCCCCACTATCTTATTTTTTTTCTTCCTGGGAATTCTTCCCAATAAAGTATTTTAACATAAATCTTGGTCTCTGGTGAACCCCACCTAAAACTCGTTTTCTCTGCGTTATAAATAAAATTGCTCACCCAAGGCCAGCAGAACAGAAAGCCAAAAGAAGTTAAGCAGACAGTGAATCAAAAGGAAAATGAGGTTTGCCAAAAGCCAAAAATATGAACAATAATTCCTTGGGCTGCCCATTCTCGCCTGAATGTTGCTATAGAGTAAAGCAGCAGTATTTTCCACAAAATAAATTTGATGTCCTGCTAAACATCAAGCCGTTTGTCATTTCAATACCAAACCTAATATTGCTTATAGTTAATTAGGGGAATCAACACAGAAGGGAGAGCAGAATTATCACTACAGCACAGCTGGAAAGTGTTCCCAAGCCTGGAATGGCCTCTTCCTTTTAGGGAGACAAAGAGAGAAAACGCAGAGCTCTCTTTATCTACTCATGAATTTTCCCATGGCAGGTGGCTGACTAGCTGCAAGGTTGTGTTAAAGAGCAGTTTCTGTCATACACAGTGAAGTAAGTCAGAAAGAAAAAGACAAATACCGTATGCTAACACATATATATGGAATTTAAGAAAAAAAAAATGTCATGAAGAACCTAGGGGTAAGGTAGGAATAAAGACGCAGATCTCCTAGAGAACGGACTTGAGGTTATGGGGAGGGGGAAGGGTGAGCTGTGACGGGGCGAGAGAGAGTCATGGACATATACACACTAACAAACGTAGTAAGGTAGATAGCTAGTGGGAAGCAGCCGCATGGCACAGGGATATTGGCTCGGTGCTTTGTGACAGCCTGGAGGGGTGGGATAGGGAGGGTGGGAGGGAGGGAGACGCAAGAGGGAAGAGATATGGGAACATATGTATATGTATAACTGATTCACTTTGTTATAAAGCAGAAACTAACACACCATTGTAAAGCAATTATACCCCAATAAAGATGTTAAAAAAAAAAAAAAGAGCAGTTTCTAATCTTTCTTTTTAAGGATCTAGTCTCTAGTGACCTCGGGCTCCATTCTCATAACAACAAGAAAACCAGACTAGGGCTCAGATGACCTGTGGTTCATGCGTCTTAATGACTGACCCTTGCTTACTACGTGCTGGGTAATTTCAGCAAATACCAGATCAGTCACCATGGAGCCAACTTGCTTACGTCAAACAACCAAAGGATCAGTCTCTGAGGCTCTGGGAAGATTGGGTTTGGGGTAAAGACTGAAACTGCTTTTTTTTTTTTTTTTCATTTTTAATTAAACGAAGAATCTGAGAACCAACAGGGCAAGAAAAAAAAGGAAGCCATTATGTACAACGTGGATATCGATGTGCCTAATAGGGTCATTCTTAATTCACTACTCTAGAAGGAAAATATTCTGCTTTCTTGAGAAAAATGAACAACTTCCAGAAAATTTTAACCCCAAAGTGAGCAATAACACTTCTGGTAACTCAAAGTGCTAACTGATCAGATAGGTATCACCTGAATTCAACAGACATCCCCCCAAATTCAATGCTATTCCCGTTACTAAAACAGGAAACACATTTACAATTAAAATTTAAAAAGACAAGTGGAATGGTTTAACAGAAGAGAAATGAACTATGGACCTTTCTGCAGGGTTTTATCAAATGTACTTATAGTCCAAATGATGACAGTTTGTGATTAGTCCACAAGATGAATTAATTTTAAAGTAGACCACATTAGGGAAATAAAACAAGTAGAACAAGGTCAAAAGTTGATTTTTATGGCTATAATAGATCACTTTACTTTTAATTTTTTAATTGAAGTCTAAATTGCATCCAGTAAAATACATAGATATTAAGTTTGCAGTTTGATAAGTTTTGACAAAGGTATGCATCCACGTACCATCGCAAGCATCATGATAAGAACAGTCTCTGTGCCCAGCAAGTTTCCTCATTCTCCTCCCAGAGTCAACACCTCTCGATATCCATCACATATTTCCAGTCTTCATATAAATGATCTCAACCAATATATACTCTTTTATGTCTGTCTTCTTTTTCTCAGCATAATGTTGTTGAGATTCATCCACATGACTGGGTGTAATGTTAGTATGTTCATATTTATTGCTCAGTAGTAATAGTCAATTGTACAATTTATCTATTCACTTGTTAATGGACATTGGGTTGTTTGCAGTACTTAGTTATTATGAATAAGGCTGCTATGAGCATGCTTATACAGGTTTTTTATGGAAACGTTTTTATTTCTTTTGGGTAATATCTAGAAGAAGAATTTTGCACCATAGAATAGGTGTTAGCCTTAACTTTATGAGAAAGTTCCAACATATTTCTCAAGTGCTCGTACCATCTTTCCACTATCCCCAGCACCATGGAAAGGTTCCAGTTGCTCCACATCCTTGCCAATATTTAGTAATGTCACTCTTTCTAGATTTAGCTATAGAACATACAGATGAAGTCACAGTGCTTCCAGATGGAGAAAGCAGCACTTTATTATTTCCCATCCTTCACAATCCTAAAGCCACACAAAACTCAGGCAATCAAAAGGGCACCTGTCTCATGAGCAAGGAAAACAGCTTTATCTTTGTCCCCTAAGCAGTCAGTTTCCTTTCTCCACACATTTTACAACCTTGGGCAGGAGAAGAATAGTGTCTATTTAGTTCTCATTAACAGTGACCTTTACCTTTAGATGAGGCAAACATGGCCCCACATCACTACAATCTTCTGCTTTTCCTTAACTTTTAGTATTTCAAACAAGATGTTTTATATTTTTCCTGTCTCCTCAGAGTGTTTGCATAGTTGATGTACCAAGACAACCAAAGCAGCTTGCATCTGCCCATCTCCCCACCCACCCTCCCTCCCAATACCCTGAGTGGGCATGTGGCAAGCTGTTTCTGCCTGGGGACAAATGAGTGCGAGCATGATATGATAGAAAAAAACAGAGTTGGCAATTGCTTTTTTTTTTTTTTTTTTTGCTGTACGCAGGCCTCTCACTGTTGTGGCCTCTCCTGCTGTGGAGCACAGGCTCCAGACGTGCAGGCTCAGCGCCCATGGCTCACGGGCCCAGCCACTCCGTGGCATGTGGGATCCTCCTGGACCAGGGCACGAACCAGTGTCCCCTGCATCAGCAGGTGGACTCTCAACCACTGTGCCACCAGGGAAGCCTGGCAATTGCTTTTGACTGAATGTTTGCAACCCTTCCCCCAAATTCATTTGTTGACACCTAATCCCTAATATGATGGTATTTGGAGGTGGGGAGGAACCCTCCCGAATGGGATTAGTGCCCTTATAAAAGAGACCCCAGAGACCTCTGTCCCCCTTCCTCCATGTGAGGACACAGTGAAAAGCCCACTGTCTCTGAACCAGGAAGCAGGCTCTTGCCAGAACTCGACCATGCTGGTACCTGACCCTTCCAGCTTCCAGACTGTGAGAAACACATTTCTATTGTTTGTAGGCCACCCAGTCCATGGCACTTTGCTGTAGGAGCTCACACGGATGAAGACAGCACTCAGTGCTTTCTGTGCTTCTCTGTACCTGTAACTGGTGTGTGCTTGTGTCTGGGTCACTGATGGTGGGACTCATGGGTGAAATGAAGGGATTGAAGTAGATCTTCATCATCCAGGAAACAGCACTAGCCACAAAAGGCTATTTAAATTTGAATTCATTAAAATTAGATAATATTAAAAATTCAGTTGCTCAGTCACATGAGCCACACTTGAAGGGCTCAGTAGGCACCTGTGTCTTGTGGTGACCACACAAGACAGTGCAGATCTGGAATATTCCATCCTGGCAGACTGTTCTGTGAGATAGCACCAGATTAATGGGCTTGAGGGCTTTTTTGGCTCCAAGACTCAAAGACTCTACATCTAACGTAAGAAAATGAGGTTTATCTTAGGCTGAAAGATGAGCAAAGGAATTCAGTCTCAGCATGACTTAACATAACTATGGAAAGAGAGTGAAATGGGCACTTATTAGTAAGAGCTCTAGACACACTAAAAACACAAGACAAAAACCATGAGGTACTAGTGATTTGAAGAGTTTTATTCTGGCTAGAATGACCTTGAAAGCAAGAACACTTAGATCTAACATGACACTGTCAATATCCTGGCCGGATGCCAGTGAGATACGATGTTTCATGTCTGCATCAGGTTGTTTCAGGTTACTTTTTCCAGTGTTTATATCCACACCCTGTGGCCAGTTCATCAGTGGCCATTTCTAGAGACAGGAACATCTCCATAACATCAAAGAGTAAGGTGAAGCAGCAAGTGCTGATGTAGAAGCTGCAGCAATTTCTCCACAAAGTCTAGCTAAGATATTCATGAAGGTGGCTACACTAAGCAACAGATTTTCAGTGTAAACAAAACAGCCTATATTGGAAGAAGATGCCATCTAGGGCTTTCATAGAGGAGAAGTCAATGCCTTACTTCAAAGTTTCAAAGGACAGGCTGACACTTTTGTTAGGGGCTAATGCAGCTGGTGACTTGAAATTGAAGCCAGTGCTCATTTAGCATTTCAAAATTCTAGGGCTCTTAAGAATTATGCTAAATCTACTCTGCCTGTGCTCTGTAAAAGGAACAACAAAGCCTGGATGACAGCACATCTGTTTACAACAGGGCTGACTGAACATCTTAAGCCCACTGTTGAGACCTACTGCTCAGAAAAAAATATTCCTTTCAAAATATTACGGCTCATTGACAAGGCACCTAGTTACCCAAGAGCTCTGATGGAGATGTACAAAGAGATTAATGATGTTTTCAGGCCTGGTAACACAACATCCATTCTGCAGCTCATGGATCAGGGAGTCATTTCAAATTTCAGGTCTTATTATTTAAGAAATATATTTTGTAAGGCTATAGCTGCCATAGGTAGTGATTTCTCTGATGGATCTGGGCAAAGTCAATTGAAAACCTTCTGGAAAGTATTCACCATTCTAGATGCCATGAAGAACATTCATGATTCATGGGAAGAGGTCAACATATCAACATTAACTGGAGTTTGGAAGAAGTTGATTCCAACCCTCCTGGATGACTTTGAGGCATTCAAGACTTCAGTGGAGGAAGTCACTGCAGATGCGATGGAACAGCAAAAGAGCTAGAATTAGAAGTGGAGCCTAAAGATGGGACTGAATTACTGTATCTCTTCATAAAACTTGATGGATGAGGAGCTGCTTCTTACTGGTGAGCAAAGAAAGTGGTTTCTTTGGATGAAAGCTTCTCCAGTGAAGCTGCTGTGCAGATTGTTGAAATGACAACAAAAAATTTAGAATATTACATCAACTTATTTTATAAAACATTAGCAGGGTTTGAGAGGATTGACTCCAATTTTGAAAGACATTCTACTATGGGTGAAATGCTATCACACAGCCTTGCAGGCTACAAAGAGATCATTCATGAAAGGAAGGGTCAATCAAAGTTGCAAATTCATTGTTCTTTTGTTTTAAGAAATTGCTGCAGCCACCCCAACCTTCAGCAACCACCAACATGGAGGCAAGACCCTCCACCTGCAAAAAGATTATGACTCGCTGAAGGCTCAGATGATGGTTAGCATTTTTTTAAATAATAAAGTACTTTTAAATTAAGGCATGTGCATTGTTTTTTTTAGGCACAATGCTATTGCACACTTAATAGACTATAATATGGTGTGAACTATGTACCAGGAAACAAAAATATTTGTGTGACTTGCTTTATTGTGATATTCACTTTAGTGCAGTGGTCTGGAACCAAGCCTACAGTATCTCCAAGGCTTGCCTGTACCAATGCTTGCACACTCTTTACTTTATTGGTATGGTATTATTTACTAATAATAACAATCACTATTATTTATAATGTCCCAGGGACTGTGCTTAATATCATATATCTCATACGCCTTCATCCCTCAAAACAACACTAATGTGGGTGTGTTTTACCACTGCCCTGGCTACAAGGAAGATGCACAGGCCCATCAGAAGGGCTCCATGCCTCTCCAGTCTTCCTGGTGCTTTTGACTCCAGTGTTCGTTGTGATCAGGGGAGCTTACTAGTGTTACGGGTCATGTGGAAAATGTCACAGGAGCACTGCACATGTTGAAGCCAGATAGACATCACTTCTGCTGTGTGATTTTAGGCAGTAACAACTTTGTTGGCTGCTGAGGATGGGATGTCTTCCCTGGGCACCCAGAGGCAGGATGACTAGTGCAGCCCCTCAGCATGGGCAATGCTTCTCACTGGGATGGAAGCTGGAGGCTCCGAGGCAGTAAGAACCCACACGGCTTCCTGATGGCAGCAGCAGACGATGCTCGTGTTGGCTGGTGGGCACTGGAGGACTCTGGGTCTCTATGCAGACCACCTAGATCTGTTCCTCCACTCTGGGACCCACTCGTCTAGTCCTCTAAGCCAGAGCAATGGTAAAACCTACCTACATGAAGTCTAATTTCAGAGGGTGGTTTTAAGGAATGAATGAAATATGAGATGTATCTCATTTTGCAGTCTGCTTGCCATGTAGTAAATATCTGATACATAGCAACTGTTAATAGCATCACTGTTGTTGTTGATAATAGTAATATTTGTAATAGTAATGGCAATGATAATGCAAATTTTGGTATTTTATTTTGAGTATCTCATTCTTTACAACTCAAGAATGTCATCTAGTCTATGGATGTGAATGTTGTGGAGAAGTTGGGATAAAAATTTGCTCTGACAAATCGTGCCTTCCTTCTTCCACACCCTGGAAGACCCCTCCCCAACCTCTCCCCAACCCAGAGCATGTGTATTTCAATTACAGTTTACAAATGTGGAAACTGAGGCTCAGAGAGGTTAAGGAACTCATCCAAGTGGATACCTCTAGTAACATCACACTCATTCTTTTTATTCCCACACATGTTCTTGAAGGAAAGAGGTGAGGGTGACAGCTGGGAATGCACAGAACATGAAGACAGCTTATGGCAGTGTGTGGGCACGTGGGTGTCAATGGTCCTGTGTGTCACAGCTGAAAAATAAGGTTCCTGGGAATGTAACATGTCACCATCAAAATGGCTCACAGACAGTGACGATGTGGTGTCGCTGCTGGCTGAAGAACAAAAAATTCAACCAATCAGAAAAGACACTGATGTAAGATCAGTGTGGTTCATCTCTGGAACCCAGTTGTTTACTTTGCTCTAAATAAACCCAGCTTCAAAAGCCACAACCAGATAGAATTCTCTTGACAGCTAGAGGAATGTGGAGTTAGGATCCAGGGCAATTATCTGAAAAATGCCCCCTTTGGCTGGAAGCTCAGTCTGGACTTTGGGCTTCCGTCATCCTCCAAGGACCTTGGATCAACTCCAGGGTGATCTCTGGGGCAGAGGTCTGGCCCCAGGGCTTATTCCTAATTCTGTCACTTCACTCAGCTGTTTGCATTGCTTTCCTCTGTGGATTGGCCAAGGGCAACTTTCCTTGTCACTAAGGCCAGGATGATAAAGTCCAGCCTTCATGTCCCTAAAGTGTACATGTCTCATAAGGGCAGGAAGAGCCATAACGCATGGCTTCCTCAAGAGTTATGAGAATGTAGAACTTAACAGCCTAGACTCCTGGGTCAGCAGACCAGGGTATGAATCCAGTCCCACTTCCCCTCAGCTGTGTGACATGGGACAAGTCTGTCTCTTTAAGCCTCAGTCTCCCCAGATGTCAAGTTGTAATAATAAGAGCATACATCTCGCAGGGTGGCTGAAAAGATCCAAAGAGCAAAGGTCCTTGAGGTGTCCAGTGCCCGGCAGGTAGTAACGTGGGGTTCACATTGGCAGTCCTCAAATGTCCAAATAGCTATTTGATAAGATATTTGACTGGTATGGGGAGAGCATGGGCTGGTCAGAATGGATGCTGTTACAAGAAGCAATCATTCTGATTGGTTGATGCCTATGCTGCTTTTGCATATCACTCCTGGGTATTAATCATTCAATAAATGTTAACTCTGATTGTTATTCTTGCCGTTCTCACAAGGAAGGGAATTAGGAATTACCAGGGCAGGGTGTCCTGCACAATGTGTACCCATACATTGTGGGTTGTATCTTGAGTCCCCCATCCCCACCTCCTCCTTGTTGCCAGGAGAAGACAGCTTTGCCATAACAAACAGCATCTAGGTGTCATCCATCAAAGGAGGAACTGTTCACTGTCTTACCTACAGTGAAGCAGATAAGAAGAGCCCTCACTCTCACAGCTGAATGCTTCCAAGCTACAGAACATCATTACTAAAAGATGATTGTGTATCTTCACCAGAGAGAGGCACTTTTTCCTACCTGTTTCATGCTCAGTGGAAAAATGATGAGATCAAGAAGAGAGAAGACAGAATGAGCATATGAGGAGGCAGAGATGAAAGTGATGGATACCCTAATCTATTAGAACAAAAGCAGAAATAATAAACAATGCCACCTTGTATTCAAACAATGAATTTGTTCATTAAAGTCTTACAATGGCCTGGCATGGGGAATACTATTTCATTCCTTATTTGTACCAAAAAAATGTGCTTTCCAAAATATATATGTCTTTTGATTCTCCCCCAAATGGTTACATGGATAGTCTGATTCATTGGAGTACTGAAACAATTGCATTCTTGAAGATGAGTTCTCCGAATAACTCCAAAAATATACACAAGCACAGATGAAACAAAATAGGTTAAACATGCATCAGATGTATATGTATGAAAACTTCTTTTCCCTAAACATACCAAAAAGCATCATTTTGTCCTTTGTGTGGTTGGGAGTAGTAGAGATACCCATCCCATTTCACAGAGAAGGGCAGGGAATCAGAGTATTAAAATAACCTAGTTGTAGTAGGATTTTCAAATTCCCAAAGTCAGATATTTATATTCGAACTGGATAATTCATTATTGTATTTGAATTTTTTATCATGTGCCCAGGAATTGAGCAAAAAGTCACAATTGGAAGTCTATGAATATAAAGTTTTTTGTCTTAACAAATAAAGAGGGTAAACCAGGTTCCAAGGCAGACGTAAACTGTGGTAGACCGATTCTAGTGTGGCTCCATGTTCATGTCCTGCATAGTTTTCTCCCCTTGAGTGTGAGAGAAACATATTACTTGCTTCTAACCAGTAGAATATGACAAAGCTGATGCAATATCACCCCTGTTATTATGTTATGATATGTATATGGCTAATTTTGCCAGCATGCATCAGAGACTTTCTCTACTGCTGGCTGTAGTAAGCTGCCATTATCTGAGAGGGCCCATGGGGAAGGCTATGTGGCAAGGTACTGTGGGTGGAACTGAGGGGCTGAGAGCAGCCCCTGGATGACAGCCAGCGAATAACGGGGACCTCAGTCCTGCAAACAAATTCTGCGAACAACCTGAGGGAGCTTGGATATGGACCTTTTCCCAATCAGGCCTGGCCAACTCTAGATTGCAAGGTGGTAAAGACCCTGAAAAAGAGAACCCAGATAAGCTGTGACCAAACTTCTGAGCCACTAAGATTATGGTAACTTGTTACATATCCAATGGGAAACTTAATACATAAACTTACATCAGTCAGCAGGTATCAAATGACCTCTTTACCTAACACTGGCAAAATGGCATGGTGGTTATGAAAGAAATATATGACCTGGTTCCTGCTCAGAATCTAGCTGGAGACAGAAAATACCAGGTTGATGGAGAGGTAGCATAGTTATGAGTTTTCCTAAGTCTCTCAGATAAACAGACAGAGCAGTTAAGCTACCAAATCAAACACCAGTAGGTAACATCTACAATAAAACTGCATGGCAAGGCATCCACACACACCCCAAATGTGAGTGGATGGGGACAAACTACCCAAAGCTTCAAGATCCATGTGGGAACTGTATAGGATGAAACAAATGTAAAGCAACTGGGTTTCTGACAGTCCCTAAGTCAACAAAAAGCACTCACCAGAAAACATAGTGGCTCAATCTCAGAATAGCCACTAGAACTGAAAGGGTTCCGCAAGATCCAATTTGGGTGTGCATGCAAGAAGATGGCAAAGCCACTCTCACCACTTTATTCAACAAAGTATTGGAAGTCCTAGCCACAGCAATCAGACAAGAAAAAGAAATCCAAATTAGGAGGGGCGGACCAAGATGGCAGAGGAGTAGGAGGATGTGGAGTTCATCTCTCTTCACAAGTGCATCAGGAATACATCTACAGATGGAAGAATTCTCACAGAACACTGCCTGAACACTGGCAGAAGACCTTGGACACTGGAAAGGACAAGAAAGATCCCCACATAACCGGAGCTGACCTTTTCACACCTGCAGCCAGGGCTAAGAAAAGCCCCCACCGGGGCTGACCTTCTTACACTGGCCATCAGGTGCTAGGGCCGGATCTATAATGTCCTTGTCCTCTGTCTTTCCTGTGCACCTGTTACCACCAGGGCCCCCGCGACACAGGCAATCATGCCACCTCTCTGCCCTGCCCTCACTGGGGCAGACCCACTTCCTCCAGGGCAGCCTCGGGAACAGACTTCTGTGGGTGGTCCACACACAGAGGTGAGCCTCACAGCTGAGCCCCAGGGGCAAGGCGACTAAGGAAGAGGAACAAAAGTCTTCCTGTGCAGCTGCACAAGCCACAAATTAAATCCCCATGATCAGCTTGGTAAACGTTGCATCTGTGGAATAGCTGAATGGACAATGTGTGTTCCCAGAAATGAAACTGGTCTAGCTCTAAGAGCTGTGGGCTTTGGGAACTAGTACATGCAGAAGTTGGGCCAGGTCAGAGTCTGATCTGCCACCACAGTGCCCACAGAGGGACCAGAGACCTAACGAGGTTTTGGAGGGCCTGCTGGGGAGGTGAACGTTGGCTGTAACTCATGGTGGGGGCAAGGACATTGACAGCTGAGACCTCAGGAAAATATAATTACTACTATTTTTTTAATGTTTTGTTCTGTTGTTGTTTTATTATCATTTGTTTTTATTTTCATTTAGTTAAAAAATTTTAATACAGTTTTTTAAAATATTTCTATCTCTTTGTTACTTTTTCTGTTTTTCTGTGTTTTTTCCTTGTTTTCTTTTTTCTTTCCTTTATTCTATTTTGTTTATATCTTTCTTTCTTGTTCTATTTGTTCTTATCTTTTTATACTTCTTTTAAAATAATTTTTGTGTGTTTGTTTTGTTTGCTTTTCCCTTCAGTTTGCCTTCTGCTCTTATCTTGTTTTTTATTTTTTGTATTTGTCAGTTTCATTTTTAATTGTGTGATTTCATTTTGGGATTTTCTGTTTGTCTGGTTGTTCTCTTGCTTTTTGTTTTCTGTTTTTGTTTTTGTGCTTTTTTTGTATGTGTGTGTGTTTGTTTGTCCTAATTTTTGTTGATGTTGTTTGTTTTTGTCTTTGAGATTTGTCTTGGGTTTTTTTATCTGCTTGTTTTCATTTGTTTGCTTCCTGCCCCCTTTTTTTTTCTTTTTTCCTTTAATTGCCAAGACGTGTGGCTTGCAGGGTCTTGGCTCCCAGGCCGAGAGTTGGGTCTGAGACTCTGGGGTTGGAGCACTGAGTCCAGGATGCTGGGATGCCAGAGAATTTCCAGTCCCAGGAAATATTAAATTGAAAGAGCTCTCCAAGAGGGCTGCATCTCAACTCCAAGACCCTACTCCACCTAACTACCTGCAGGCTACAGTGCTGAATACCCCATGCCAAACAATAAGCAAGAGAGGAACACAAACCTACCCACCAGCAGACAGGCTGCCTAAAGTCATACTAAACATACAGAGACCCCCAAACACACCACCTAACACAGCCCTGCCCATCAGAGAGACAAGATTCAGCTCCACCCACCAGAACTCAGGAACCAGTCCCTCCCACCAGGAGACATACACAAGCCACTGGAAACAACCTCACCCACTGGGGGCAGACTCCAGAGGCAAGAGAAACTATGACTCTGCAGCCTGCAGAAAGGAAACCTCAAAAACAGTAAGTGAGACAAAATGAGAAGACAGAGAAATATGTTGCAGAAAAAGGAGCAAGATAAAAACCCACAAGATCAAATAATTGAAGACGAAATAGACAATCTGTCTGAAAAAGAATTGAGAGTAATGATAGTAAAGATGATCCAAAATCTTGGAAATAGAATGGACAAAATGCAAGAAATGTTTAACAAGGACCTAGAGAACTAAAGAACAAACAAACAGTGATGAACAATGCAATAACTGAAATTAAAAATACGCTAGAAGGAATCAATAGCAGAATAACTGAGGCAGAAGAATGCATAAGTGAGCTGAAAGATAAAATGGTGGAAATAACTGCCATAGAGCAGAATAAAGAAAAAAGAATGAAAAGACTTGAGGACAGTACCAGAGACCTCTGGGATAACATTTAATGCACCAACATCCAAATTATAGGGGTCCCAGAAGAAGAAGAAAAAGAGAAAGGGTCTGAGAAAATATTTGAAGAGATTATAGTCGAAAACTTCCTTAACATGGGAAAGGACATAGTCAATCAAGTCTAGGAAGTGCAGAGAGTCCAATACAGGGTAAACCCAATGAGAAACATGCCGAGACACATAGTAATCAAACTAACAAAAATTAAATACAAAGAAAAAATATTAAAGGCAGCAAGGTAAAAACAACAAATAACATACAAGGGAATCCCCATAAGGTTATTAGCTCATCTTTCACCAGAAACACTGCAGGCCAGAAAGAAGGGGCAGGATATATTTAAAGTGATGAAAAGGAAAAACCTACAAACAAGATTACTCTACCCAGCAAGACTCTCATTCAGATTTGATGGAGAAATCAAAAGCTTTATACAAGCAAAAATTAAGAGAATTCAGCACCACCAGACCAGCTTTACAACAAATGCTAAAAGAACTTCTCTAGGCAGGAGACACAAGGAAGAAAAAGACCTATAAAAACAAACCCAAAACAATTAAGAAAATGGTAATAGGAACATACATATCAATAATTACCTTACGTGTAAATAGATTAAATGCTCCAATCAAAAGACACAGACTGGCTGAATGGATACAAAAACAAGACCTGTATATATGTTGTCTACAAGACACCCACTTCAGACCCAGGGGCACATACAAACTGAAAGGGAGGGGATGGAAAAAGCTATTCCAAGCAAATGGAAATCAAAAGAAAGCTGGAGTAGCAATACTCGTATTTGAAAAAGTAGACTTTAAAATAAAGACTGGTAAAAGAGATAAGGAGGGACACTACATAATGATCAAACGATCAATCCAAGAAGAAGATATAACAATTATAAATCTTTGTGCACCCAACATAGGAGCACGCTAATACATAAGGCAAATGTTAACAACCATGAAAGGAGAAATCGACAGTAGCACAGTAATAGTAGGGGAATTTAACACCCCACTTACACCAATGGACAGATCATCCAAATGGAAAATAAATAAAGAAACACAATCCTTAAATGACACAATAGGCCAGGTAGATTTAATTCATATTTATAGGACATTCCATCCAAAAGTAGCAGAATACACTTTCTTCTCAAGTGCACATGGAACATTCTTCAGGATAGATCACATCTTGGGTCACAAATCAAGCCTCTGTAAACTTAAGAAAATTGAAAACCTGTCAAGCATCTTTTCCTACCATAACGCTATGAGATTAGAAATCAATTACAGGAAAAAAGATACTGTAAAAAGCATAAACACATGGAGGCTAAACAATATGCTACTAAATAACCAAAAGATCACTGAAGAAATCAAAGAGGAAATCAAAAAAATACCTAGAGACAAATGACAACGAAAGCACGATGACCCAAAACCTATAGGATGCAGCAAAAGCTGCTCTAAGAGGGAAGTTTATAGCAGTACAATCCTACCTCCAAAACAAGAAAAATCTCAAATAAAAGACCTAACCTTAGACCTAAAGCAACTAGAGAAAGAAGGACAAACAAAACCCAAACTTAGTAGAAGGAAATAAATCATAAATATCAGAATAGAAATAAATGAAATAGAAACAAAGAAAACAATAGCAAAGATCAATAAAACTAAAAGCTGGTTCTTTGAGAAGATAAACAAAATTGATAAAACTTTAGCCAGACTCATCAAGAAAAGAGGGAGAGGACTCAAATCAATAAAATTAGAAATGAAAAAGGAGAAGTTACAGCAGACACTGCAGAAATACAAAGGATCATAAGAGACTACTACAAGCAACTATATGCCAATAAAATGGACAACCTGGAAGAAATGGACAAATCCCTAGAAAAGTACAACTCTCCAAGACTGAACCAGGAAGAAACAGAAAATATGAACAGACAAATCGCAAGTAAGGAAATTGAAACTGTGATTAAAAACCGTCCAGCAAACAAAAGTCCAGGACCAGATGGCTTCACAGGCGAATTCCATCAATCATTTAGAGAAGAGATAACACCTATCCTTCTCAAACTCTTCCAAAAAATTACAGAGGGAGGAACACTTCCAAACTCATTCTATGAGGCTGCCATCACCCTGATACCAAAACCAGACAAAGATATCACAGAAAAAGAAAATTATAGGCCAATAACACTGATGAACATAGACTCAAAAATCCTCAACAAAATACTAACAACCCGAATTCAACAACATATTAAAAAGATTATACACCATAATCAAGTGGGATTTATCCCAGGGATGGAAGAATTCTTCAGTATACACAAATCAATCAGTGTGATAAACCATATTGACCAATTGAAGAATAAAAATCACATGATCATCTCAATAGATGCAGAAAAAGCCTTTGAGAAAATTCAAAAATTTTGAAAGTGGGCATAGAGGGAACCTACCTCAACATAATAAAGGCCATATACGACAAACCCACAGCAAACATTATTCTCAGTGGTGAAAAACTGAAAGCCTTTCCTCTAAAATCAGGAACAAGACAAGAGTGCTCACTCTCACCACTACTATCAAAATAGTTTTGGAAGGCCTAGTAATGGCAATCAGAGAAGAAAAAGAAATAAAAGGAATCCAAATTAGCAAAGAAGAAGTAAAATTGTCACTGCAGATGACATGATACTATACATAGAAAATCCTAGGGACTTCCCTGGTGGCACAGTAGTTAAGACTCCATAACCCCAATGCAGGGTGCTTGGGTTCAATCCCTGGTCAGGGAACTAGATCCCATGTGCATGCTGCAACCAAGAGTTTGCATACCACAACTAAAGAGCCCAAGTGACACAACCAAGGAGGCTGCGAGCCACAACTAAGTAGGCCACCTGCTGTAACTAAGACTTGACACAATGAATGAAATAAATAAATAAATAAATTTTAAGAAATAAAAATAAATAATTAAAAGAAAATCCTAAGGATGCCACCAGAAAACTAATAGAGCTAATAAATGAATTTAGTAAAATTGCAAGATACAAAATTAATACACAGAAATCTCTTGCATTCCTATACACTAACAATGAAAGACCAGAAGGAGAAATTCAGGAAACAGCGCCATTCACCATTGCAATAAAAAGAATAAAACACCTAGGAAAAAAACCTACCTAAAGAGACAAAAGACCTGTACATGGAAAACTATAAGATACTGATGAAAGAAATCAAAGATGACACAAAAAGATGGAGAGATATACCATGTTCTTGGATTGGAAGAATCAATATTGTGAAAATGATTATACTACCCAAAGCAATCTACAGATTCAGTGCAATCCCTATTGAATTACCCATGGCATTTTTCACAGAACTAGAACAAAAATCTTTACAATTTGTATGGAAACACAAAAGACCTTGAATAGCCAAAACAATCTTGAGAAACATAAATAGAGGTGGAGGAATCAGGCTCCTTGACTTCAGACTATACTACAAAGCTACAGTAATCAAGACACTATGGTACTGGCACAAAAACAGAAATATACCTCAATGAAACAGGATAGAAAGCCCAGAGATAAAACCACACACATATGGTAACCTAATCTATGACAAAGGAGGGCAGAATATACAATGGAGAAAGGCACCCTCTTCAATAAGTGGTGCTGGGAAAACTGGGCAGCTTCATGTAAGAGAATGAAATTAGAACACTCCCTAACACCATACACACAAAAAACCTTAAAATGGATTAAAGATCTAAATGTAAAGCCAGACACTATAAAACTCTTAGAGGAAAACATAGGCAGAACACTCTATGATATAAATCACAGCAAGATCCTTTTTGACCCACTTCCTAGAGTAATGGAAGTAAAAACAAAAATAAGCAAGTGGGACCTAATTAAACTTAAAATATATAAACAGCTCATAAATCTCAATAGCAAAAAACAAAACAACCTGATTGAAAAATGGGCAGAAGACCTGAATAGACATTTTTCCAAAGAAGACATACAGATGGCCAACAGGCATGTGAAAAGATGCTCAGTATTGTTAATCATCAGAGAAATGCAAATTTAAACCACAATAAGTATCACCTCATACCTGTCGAATGCCTATCAACAACAAGAACACAAATAACAAATGTTGGCAAGGATGTGGAGAAAAGGGTACCCTAGTACTCTGGTGGTGGGAATGTAAATTGGTGCAGTCTCTGAGGAAAGCAGTATGGAGGTTCCTCAAAAAACTAAAAATAGAACTATGATACAACCCAGCAATTCCACTCCTGGATATATATCTGAAAAAAATGAAAATATTAATTTAAAAAGATACATGCACCCCAATGTTCATAGCAACATTATTTACAATAGCCAAGATATGGAAGCAACCTAAGTGTCCATCAGCAGATGAATAGATAAGGAAGATGTGATATATATGTACAATGGAATACTACTCAGCCATACAAAACAATGAAATTTTCCAGTTGGAACAACATGGACAGACTTGGAGGGTATTACATTTAGTGTAATAAGTACAGAGAAAGACAAATATAGTATGATATCACTTATATGTGGAATATAAAAAATAAAACAAACCAGTGAATATTAAAAAGAAAAAGAAACAGACTCACAGATATAGAGAACAAACGAGAGGTTACCAGTGAGGAGAGGAAAACGGGGAGGGGTAAGACAGTGCAGAGGATTAAGAGGTACAAACTACTCTGTATAAATTAAATAAGCTACAAGGATATCTTATACAGCACAGAGAATATAGCCAATATTTTATAATAACTATAAATGGAGTATAACCTTTAAAATTTTTGAATCACTATGTTGTACACCTGAAACTTGTATAATATTGTACATCAACTGTACTTAAAATAAAATTAAATAAATAAATAACTAAAAATAAAAGACACCCTCCCCCCAAAAGAAGACGGCAAAGCAATAGGTTATGGCAGTGGTGGAGCCACCAGAACCCTGAAAACCCTTGAAACTACAGACAGGATCTCCCTTCCAAGGCAAAGCCCTGCAGTGAGAAGAAACTGGTGGACAGAGAATCCAAACCGAGCAGAACTAGGATGGGGAGACAAAAGCAAAAGTAAGGACCAGATGTTAGAGGAGAAGGGGGAAGGAAGCAGTTCAGACATGAGTGGTCTCAGAACGTTTGAGGATGCACACAGACACATACACACAGACACACACACACACATACACACAGAGTTTCTTATCACTTTGTAAAAACAACAGATGAGTTCTAGAGCCCTGAAACTAGAAAGGCTATCCTGGCCATCCTTCCTTTTTAAACAGAAAGAAAAATTTATTTTACTTAAAAACTTACAAACAGAAAATCATGCTAGAATCTTTTAGAAAGTTATTAAAGATAAAAGAGAATAAGGAGCAGAATAATGTCCTTAAGTACGAAGATATCATGCCAGGAAAACATGCCTACAAATCAGATAAAAACTAATATTTAAAAATGAGCTATAGACATTTCTCCAAAGAAGATATACAGATTGCCAACAAACACATGAAAGAATGCTCAACATCACTAATAATTAGAGAAATGCAAATCAAAACTACAATGAGGTATCACCTCACACCAGTCAGAATGGCCATCATCAAAAAATCTAGAAACAATAAATGCTGGAGAGGGTGTGGAGAAAAGGGAACCCTCTTGCACTGTTGGAGGGAATGTAAATTGATACAGCCATTATGGAGAACAGTATGGAGGTTCCTTAAAAATCTAAAAATAAAACTACCATATGACCCAGCCATCCCACTACTGGGCACATACCCTGAGAAAACCATAATTCAAAAAGAGTCATGTACCACAATGTTCACTGCAGCTCTATTTACAACAGCCAGGACATGGGAGCAACCTAAGTGTCCATCGACAGATGAATGGATAAAGAAGATGTGGTACATATATATAATGGAATATTACTCAGCCATAAAAAGAAGTGAAACTGAGTTATTTGTAGTGAGGTGGATGGACCTAGAGTCTGTCATACAGGGTGAAGTAAGTCAGAAAGAGAAAAACAAATACCGTATGCTAACACATATATATGGAATCTTAAAAAAAAAAAAGGTTCTGAAGAACCTAGGGGCAGGACAGGAATAAAGATGCAAATGTAGAGAATGGACTTGAGGACAGGGGAGGGGGAAGGGTAAGCTGGGATGAAGTGAGAGAGTGGCATGGACATATATACACTACCAAATGTAAAATAGATAGCTAGTGGAAAGCATCCATATAGAACAGGGAGATCAGCTTTGTGCTTTGTGACCACCTAGAGGGGTGGGATAGGGAGGATGGGAGAGAGACGCAAGAGGAAGGAGATATGGGGATATATGTATATGTATAGCGGATTCACTTTGTTATAAAGCAGAAACTAACACACCATTGTAAAGCAATTATACTCCAATAAAGGTATTTTTAAAACATGAGCTAAAATAAAGAAAGAAAACAACAGAAACTATGAAAGAAGAGAATAAATTGGAATTGAAAAAAATTCAGATATGAGGTAATTAGAGAAAAAGACTATTTAAAAACAAAGGTGACATGAGAAATGAAAAAATTAGAAATAAAACAAAAAATTATTCCATAAATAAAGACTAAACTAAAAGTAACACAGAGTAAGTAGAGAGAATGGATAACACCTGAAAAGAAAGAAATGAAAAGGAGACAGAAACAAAGTAAATAAAAACAAAGGAAGAGACTTCCATGTCTGACTCTGATGGAGTAACTTGAACTGTGCTAACCCTTCCACCAGGAACAGTCATAAAACTGGACCAGACATATGAGGGGATGTTTTCTGGTCTCAGACAGCATGCTATGTAAGACTTGAGAGTCCTGAGGAGGACAAGAAAGTCTCAGGAGGCAGCCCTGTGTTTGTCCACCTCTGCTCTGCAAATGTCCTGATGGAGGCACAGCCTATCACAGTCTGAGAAGGATGGATGGACCCCACCTCACTGAGGTAGCAGAGGTCATACTTGGGGTATGAGGCGAGATTATATGCTGGATTAACAAACAAGTGTACTAGATTTCAAAAGACTGAAATATTATAGTGTATATCTCCTGTAAGCAATAGAATTAAACTAGAAATAAATAACAAGGTCTGTAGAAAAATCCCCCAATGTGTGTCAATTAAATGAGATTTGTAAATAATTTTGAATCAAAGAAAATTCACAAAGGGATATTAGAAAATATTTTCAACTGAATGATAATTGAAAAACAGTAAGTCAAAATTTGTAGGGGGCAGCTAAAGCAGTGTTGAGAGGGAGACATATAAAGCTTTAAATGCCAATATCAAGAAGAAAATTTTAAATCAATTATCTAAATTTCCATCTTAGAAAGTTAAGACAAAAATTTATTAAGCATTAGAAAAAGAAAAAATGAAGGTACTCTTTATAAATCTACTACATTGGATTTTTCTTATTTTTTTCTCACCAATGTTTAGTAATTTTCAGTATAAAGGTTATGCACAAAGAACAGAAATCAATGTGCTAGAAATAAACCAACCCAGAAAATGTAAAACCTTAAAGTTGGTTATTTGAACAGATTAACACAATTGATAAGCCAGCCTCTAGTGAGAAAAAGTAAGAGAAAACAAAAATGATCAATATCAGGAATGAAGGAGGGAATTATCTTTATATATCCTACAAATATCAAAAGGATAATGAGGAAATATTAGCAAAAACCTATGTCAAGAAATTTAATAACTTAATGGAAATAGACAAGGTTCTTGAAAAGTTCAACTTACCAAAACTGAACAAGAAGAAAAAAGAAAATTTAAACAGCCTTCTATGTGTTAAGTCAATTGAACATAAAATTTTAAAATCTTCCCACAAAGAATCTCCAAGACCAAATGATTCCATGGGTGAATTCTATCAAACATTGAAGGAAGAAATAATACCAACATATACAAACTCTTTTAGAAGGTGGAAGAGAAGTGAACGCATCCATCTCATTTTTAGACCAATATAACTCATATCAAAATCTGACAAAGAGGATTTCCCTGGTGGCACAGTGGTTAAGAATCCGCCTGCCAATGCAGGGGACACAGGTTCGATCCCTGGTCCAGGGAGATCCCACATGCCGTGGAGCAACTAAGCCCGTGTGCCACAACTACTGAGCCTGCACTCTAGAGCCTGTGAGGCACAACTACTGAGCCCACGTGCTGCAACTACTGAAGCGCATGTGACTACAGCCTGTGCTCCAGAACAAGGGAAGCCACTGCAATGAGAAACCCGCATGCATCGCAACAAAGAATAGCCCCTGCTCACCGCAACTAGAGAAAGCCCTTGCACAGCAAAGAAGACCCAGTGCAGCCAAAAATAAATAAATAAAAATAAATAAATAAATCTGACAAAGATATTATAAGAAAATTACTGACACCCTAATGAATACATATACAAAAATCACCAAAAAATTAGCAAGTCAAATCCAGCGGTATTTAAAAATGATAATGTATTATGACAAAGTGGGATTTATTCTAAGAATTCAAGGTTGAGTTGACATAAAAAATATTTGAAAAAAATATCCATTTATTATAAAATCTCTCAGCAAATTAGAAATTAGGGACAACTTCCTAAATCTAATAAACAGCATATTTTAAAAGCCTATAGCTAACAATGTACTTAATGATGAAAGAGTAAATGTTTTCCCATTAAGACTGGAAACAAGGCAAGGCTGTGCATTCTTACCATTTCTAGTCAACATAGAATAGGAGGTTCTAGCTAGAAAAATAAGGCAAGAAGTAAAAAATTAGAGATATGGACTTGGAAAAGAAGAAATAAAATTTTCTATTCACAGGCAACATGACTGTCTACATAGAAAATCTTAAGCAAGCTATTAAACAAAAAAGTAGAAGTAATAAGTGAGTTTATCAACGTTTTACAATAGAAGGTCAATTGAATTTCTATATGCTAGCAACAAAAAGTTGGAAAATAGAATTTTAAATGTATTATTTACAATATTTGGAATAGCATCAAATCATAAATTACTAAGGGATAAATTTTTTAAAGATGTGCAAAGTCTTTACATTGAAAACTACTAAACATTGTTGAAAATAATAAGAAAGATCTAAATAAATTGAGGTGCATACCATATTTGTGAATTGGAAGGCTCAGCATTGCTGGGAAGGCCAGTGTCCCTAAACTCTTCTACAGAGTCAGTGCAATCCTGATTGGAAACCAGCAGTTTTTGTTTTTAAACATAATAACAAGCTTATTCTAAAGTGTATGTGAAAATGCACAATAGGCAAAACAATTTTGGAAGATAACAAAATTGGATGATGGGGGCTTTGTAATGTGTCAACTTGGCTAGGCTGAACTATGTTTCCCAGAATTCCCCTCTTTGTGTGTCTCCAGGACCTGGAGAGACTTCTTTTGTCTGTGAGATTGGAGGGCAGAAATGAAGCAGTAGGCTGTGGGAAGGTGGGGGCAGGTGTTCTTGTAGTTGATGTGCCCTGTTCTTTACATGCTGACATGTGTGGCTGGCGTGGCAGCAGCCAGGCCTGCACCTTCTCCCAGATTCTTATGTGTCCTGGGCCAAGTGTGGGTTTCGCTCTGTAACAAAGGATACCAGCTTCTCTTTCAGGACACACACTTCCTCGAGATCCTAGGCAGTGAGGACTGGCCCAGGGCTCACACTCCTGAGTTCCAGCTTGTCTGGCTCTCCATTTCTTTCCCTCTGTCTTCCGTCCCTGAGTGCCTGCTGCACGGACTCCAAGCTCCAGTATTTGACACCAAGACAACAGTCCTACAGAGATTGTTTAACCAAGTACCACAACTGCACACAATCAAATCCCAGTGATAAATCTCCTATTAGTTATATATAACCTTCAAGTGATTCTATCTCTATGATTGAACCGTAATACAGAGAACTTACACCAAATGATTCCAAGACTTAACTGTAAAACCTCAGTTATCAAGACAGTGTAAAGAGATGTAAAGGCAGATCAATGAAACAAAATAGAGAGTCCAGTTATAGACCAAAAAATCTATGCTCAGTTGATTTTTGAAAAAGGGATTAATGCAATTCAATAGTGGAAAAGATAGTCTAACAAATGCTGCTGGAACAGCTGGATCTCTAAAAGGAAAAATAACGACCTTTCATCTCTACATAACACCATACACACAAATTTATTCAAAATGCATCATACATCAAAGCATAAGAGTAAATTTATACAGCTTTTAGAAGAAAACATAGGATAAAAACCTTTGTGAATGTGGGATAGGATAAACATTTTTTGACAGGACATATGCATTATGCATAAAATAAAAAATAATAAGATTGAATTCGTTGAACTTAAAACTTTCTGTTCTTCAAAACTATCAGTAAGAAAATAAAAAGTGAAAAAGTAAGCCACAGACTGAAAGAAAATATTCACAATACATATATCTGACAAAGAATTTGTATCCAGAATATAAAAAGAACCTTAAAGCTCAATCATAAGAGACAAACATACCAATTAAAAAATGGTCAAGTCAAAAAAGTGTAATTGAAAAAAAAGATTGCTTTTATTCCAGGTGTTGTTGTCTGCTTTTGATTCTAATATGGTCAACTTTAAGTAGGAAAATGATGTGATCTGATGATTTACACAAAATAACTTTTTTCTACTCTCTGCCATGCCCAATGCAGTGCTGGCACATTATTGAATAAATTAACAAATTAGTTCATCAATTAAAAAGAAAAGGTCAAAAACCTTAAACAGTTCACACACAGACATAAAAACATATATATGACCATGGTAAAGTGTTCATAAAAGAAATGTAAATTAAAACCACAGTGAAGTTTCACTTCATGCTGAGTATAATGGCTAAAGTGAAAAATTATGATAATATCAACTATGGGCAGGGATGTGGAGCAGCTGGAATGTCCCTACATTTGCTATTGGGAGTGTTAAGTAGCACAACTACATTGGAAACATTTTGACAGTTTCTAATGAAGTTAAACTTTATACATGTACCAAATAATCCAGCAATTGTATTCTTAGGTGTTTATTATTTTTGTTGAAATTGATTTACAATGTTGTGTTAGTTTCTGGTGTACAGCAAAGTGATTCAGTTATACAAACATATATTCTTTTTCATATTCTTTTCCATTATGGTTTATTACAGGATACTGGATATAGTTCCCTGTGCTATACAGTAGAACCTTGTTGTTTATCCATTCTATATATAATAGTTTGCATCTGCTAACCCCAAACTCCCAGTCCTTCCCTCCCCTCCCCCCCCAGCAACCCCAAGTCTATTCTCTATGTCTGTGAGTCTGTTTCTGTCTTGTAGATAAGTTCATTTGTGTCGTATTTTAGATTCCACATATAAGTGGAATCATCATGTGGTATTTTTCTTTCTCTGTCTAACTCACTTCATTAGTATGATAATCTCTAGGTCCATCCATGTTGCTGCAAATGGTATTTATTAAAGGGAAATGAAAGTATATACTCAATAATAGATTTGTATGCAGATATTTATAGCTTTATTCATAATAGCTCCAAACTGGGAACAAATCAAACATATCCAACAGTGAATGAATAGATAATTACAATATATTTATAAATTCGGGCACTACTCAGCAATAAAAATGAATGAATTGTTGATGTACACAACATCATGGATGAATCTCAAAAATATGCTGAACAAAAGAAGTCGGACTCAAAAAGAGTACATACTGCATAGTTAACTGCATTTATATGAACTTCTATAGGAGTTAAAACCAACGTATAGTGGCGTTAAGTTAGATCGGCCATAGCCTGAGAGAAGGAGGGAGGGGATTTACCCAGCAGCATAAGGTAATTTCCCAGAGTGATGGAAATTTTCTACATCTTGATTTAAGTGCTGCTTGCATAGGTGTAAACTTTGTCAAAAGTTTTCACCTGTACACTTAAAATGTGTGAATTTTATTGTATATATCAATAAAATTGATTTAAAAGAAATGTATACTTCTTATATCTGTCCACTGAAAAGACCAAACAACAGTGGCCAATCCATTGCCAATGGGTAGCCCTAGCACCCAGACTCTGACATCTTGGAGAAAGGGCTAATTCCAATCAGCAACATTGTACATTTCCATATACAAATGAGCCTATTGCACTTTGTCATGCCATAAAGCAAGATAGCGCTAAAGACTAACAGGGTTATGTTAAAAAGACAGATGCCATACTAAACAGGCAACCTGTGGTCAAGGATGGAGCAAATTAAGCACCAATAATGAATTAAAACCCTCAGATATGTTTAAATACACAAGTTCATTATGGTACTTAAAAATCATCCAATCACTGTATTAAATCCCTTTGAAGATGCTAGAGAACTGCTTTATTATTTTTTAAACTGGCAAATAAAGAATCAAATGTTCAATCCTGAATTTACTATGCAAAAAAAAAAAAGCCAAGAGTTGATATGGGAAGTTTCTCTTTATAAAAAAAATTGCAGCTAATAAATAAAGAATGCATGATAGAGTTAGAATACTACCATTTGAATTACTGGACCTAGGCAGTGATCATTAAGGGTTGATTACATCACAAAAAGGGAGACAGCAGACATTTCATACTTCCCAGGAGAAATACACAGCACCACCAATGGTGTAGTTTTGCAAAAAAAAAAAAAAAAAAATTAATTACTTGAGAGTAAATCTGATCAAGTTTCCTGAACTGACTACACCTTTATGGGAAATACAAGACATAGAGAAATGCACTAATAACACCACAGGGATGCAATCAGCAAAATTCAGACTGTGGGAAACTTCAAATCAGACAACTCAAGTTACTTCAACAAAAAGATTGCAAGAAGAAAAAATAAAAGAGAAATGTTAGAGGAAATGTATAAGTTAAAAGGGATGAGGCAAATCAAACAATCACAATGTACAGACATTATTTTGATCCAAAATGAAGTAAGTAAAGTGTAAAAACAGTATGTAAAACAAAATTTGAAACACTGGATATAGATTATATTTAAGAAATTAGTGTGAATTTTTTAGGTTTGGAAATAGTGTTGTGTATTTTTTTTTTTAAGATATTAACAGATGGGGCTTCCCTGGTGGTGCAGTGGTTGAGAGTCCACCTGCCGATGCAGGGGACATGGGTTCGTGCCCCGGTCCGGAAGATCCCACATGCCGCGGAGCGGCTGGGCCCGTGAGCCATGGCCGCTGAGCCTGCGCGTCCGGAGCTTGTGCTCCGCAACGGGAGAGGCCACAACAGTGAGAGGCCCGCGTACCGAAAAAAAAAAAAAAAAAAAAAAAGAATGCAGAGATATAATGAAAATGTAGTAATTATTCTGAAGGCTAAGACCTCTCAGTTGCAAATATTGGCTGTCATTATAAAGCAGCTACTTTAAAACAAGATCATTTTTAAAAAGCAATTTAGTGATTACATTGAGGGAATCACAAACAGCCCTACTGTCATGTGAACAACTTCTCAAAGCTTGGAACCAATTTCCTAGCAAGAACTCCATAAAGAATTTCAAGAAGGACTTTTTTGGAAGTAAAGAGCTTAGCTGGAAGCAAAGATGATGTCATCTGGACACTGTGACTGGTGACTCAAAATGTACCCTAGTGATGACTAAGAACTTAGGTTGTGATGAGAGTCTAAATAAAACTGTCTCATGAAATATAAGACCAAAAGGCAGTATTTCTAAATCAAGATATGATTTTATATAAAAAGCTATTTTACAAACTTCTGTATGCTTAAATGAATAGCTTAAACATGTTAAGCTAATGTTTGACTATTTCATCTACATCACTCTTCTTGCTCTAACTTGGGGGCAGTTTCTCATTTGGGAACGTGAGTGACTGCTTCCCATCCAGGGTTGTCTGTATTCTGGCACGTATAGTAAATGAAATGTGCTGTAGGTTAGAATATAGATCCACAGGGGCAGTTGTAGTGGGGGAAGGCCTGCTGACAGAAAGTGGGGTTGAAATGGGTAGGTTCTGTATTAGTAAGGTGAAGAGCTTTCCAGATGCAGAAAAAGAGATGAATAAAGACATTAACAAAACTTGACCTGGGGCCCTTGCCCACACAACAGTGGGAAAACGACAAGCATGGCTAGCACAGAGGACCCAAGCAGAGGAAAATTAGCACTGAGCTGCCCATGCAGACTGAGACCAGGCTGTGGAAGACCTTGACAGCCAGCCAGAGGGCTTTGTATAAATTCTAAGGCCCACTCTTCCTATCACAGTCAGTGCTGCATTGTGACTTACATGGGCCCTCGGACTTTTGCCTTTGTGGGTCTCTTTCTTCATAAAAATATTAAACATTATATTTTATGACTACATCAGTATAAAGAAGAATATAATCCAGGCTGAATTTATTATCATATTCATATTATTATAATTATTTTTTCTTACGATTTTAAAAGAAAGTAAAATTTAAAATTTTTCATGGGCCCTTAAAAGTATCATGGGTCTTAGGCACTGTGCCTGCTATGCCTAATGGATAAATTGGCCCTGATTAATGTTGGATAACTTGTGTTTTATGTATGTACCAGAGATTTTAGGGCTAAGGAGTTGTTATAGCCATTCTGTATATGTGGACAAAACCATTTTCTGTAAACAGAGAGATGGGTTTCACCTGGATCACAGAATGCTTCTATGTGGGCAGAGCTGGCTGAGAAAGGATGAGATGTCTTGTGTCTGCCATTTGGTCCGGCCATGAAATACCCCCAGCTGGAAGACAGAACTTAATGGAAAGTATAGTGTGTCTGGAAGGCAAATATCTGGGTCTAGTTGTTGGGGAAACTGTGCCCAGGACACTGGAAATAAGATGATGTTCATCATAATGGAAGTCGGAGTTGGAAAGTCAGATCATCTTCTGAGAAAATTTAAACAGGTTTTGGGGCTGGCGTGTATGCCTTAAGATCAGATACTTGAATCTGATGACCACAGTGTTCTTTAGAATCGTTACCACTACTTCCATTCTGTGCTGAGTATGACTAAGAAAAAGGACTTTGGGCCATTCCTAGGTGAGGGTTTTAAAGTGACAGCAGAGGATCCTTTGGGACTGGGGTGATACTGACAGCAGAGGTCACAACCAGAAAGACTGTACAGAGAATGGGGTTTAGGAGAGAACTGCCAGGTTTACTTTCAGGCTTCTTCCAGAAGAGTCACTACTCAAGGCTCAACTGTTGGAGGGCCCTGAGTCTCTTTCCCTCTAAGGGACGTTGACTGGTCCCTTACTGAAATGACCAGGGCAGTACTTAAGAAACATTTATCTGCCAGGGGTTGTTGGAAGGGCTGGAAGGGAGAGACTGACCTGCAGAGCCAATATGAGGTTAGAATTGAGGGTAGGGTGGGGAGGAAAGCAGAGGCTAAGGCCTTGCTACTCAAAGCACAGTCCCTGGACCAACAGGATCTGCATCACAATATATATTTTAATGAAATAATCCCAGAGATTAGTCAATATAGTTGAAATTTCGGAAGCCCCGGGCTAATGCTGAGAGACTGAGGAGGGAAGGGTAGATTTGAAAAGCATATGAAGGTGACAATTAGCAGGCCTTGGTATCTTGATATTTTTAGAGATGGAGATGGCTCAAATATGACTCCAAGAATACAGATCTGGGAAATTAAAGAAGACAAGTAATGTTCCAATACTCATTTACTTACAGATAATTGATAGTCTAATTAAGAATTATCATGTCTATTAATTAAAGTGATAGATCCACTGACAGATCAAGTTTTGTTTTGTTTGCCAAGCTTGATAAAACCATTAGCATCGTTTTTTATGCAGTTGAGGACAATCAGATTGCCTTTTTCTGCCCAATAAATCACACAGGTTGTACTTACTTGTGTTCACGTCCCACTTCATTATTTAATCAGGGTTTTCTTTCTATGCATTTTTATGTAATCTTGGACATTGCTAATTATTAGGGCCATTGCAAACAAGGTGCCAGCTTTCTCAGTGTGTAACCTATTCAGTTATAGATAGCATGGGAGTTGCACATTTGTTCTGATACAGCCCCTAGGATGGTACTTAGTTTAGGGGACCAGTAAGAAAATGGTGTACCCAGAGCTATGAAAGGAATAGAACAGCCTCATTTATAGTCCAGGAATACTAAGTTGAGTGACTCTGGGTTCCTTTGTTAAGTGAAAGAATCAAGAAAGAGAAAAGCTGGTGCCTTTCCATCAGAAAGTGGAAATAACACCCTTGCAGTGTTCATATGTCAGGCATGTGTCCAATGGCTGACAGTTTCAGTGACTCATCCAGATGTTTTGGCTACTTGATATTGAGGTAGGAGGTAGACGGGCTGCTGGGCTGAGCAGCTGGGGTTCGTCAAGCAGAGTAAATTGGAGCTTTGTTTTCCCTGGGCACTCCAAGTACAAAGTTAGTGAGCTGAGCTCTGCTAAAGAGATAAAACAACAACATCTATCCCTCCTGAGGTCAAGGAAACCTCCCCAACTACACATGGGCAGGAAGGCTTCTCGGGGATCAAAAGGGAGGGAGCGTCATCCCATAATATGTGTTGTCAACCTCCCATTAGCCTTTGAGCTGGGATCCATCTTGGCAAAAAATGCACATGCATATCATGAGGGCCCTAAGACAGGCCAGATGTGGGAAAGAAGAGAGATAATTGGCCAGAGGAGAAGAACAAAGACACAGAAGAACTGCCCCATGTAAGTGATTTTAAATCACCTCTCCTCATTCAGGATGCCCGCACTCCTCTCTGGGTGTGTATTTCTGCCTTGCTTCTGCCTTAAATAAATCACTGTTTCTCTGTGTGCTCTCCCATACCTTGTGCTGAGTCTCTAATAATAAACTTTGTACTTGTTTTTGCCTCCTTGAAACATTCTTGTTACAACAGGGGCAAGAGGCAGGGCAACTTTGCTTCTAGCATCTAGCCCCTGGTAGACTAGCAGCTAGGATTCCTGGTTTTCATCCAGGCTATGCAGCTCCAATTCCTGGGCAGGGAAATAAGATTCTGCTTCAAGACCACTCACTGCTGTCTTCCCAAAACCAATACTGGTCTCATGGATATTTGCAAACATCCATATAATTGAACACCTTTTTCCATTTCCACCCCACCATGTTCCTTCACCATACAATCACTGTAGTGCGCTTGCCCTCTCCCACACGCAGGTGAAAAAAGCACCAGTGACCCCCTCAACATCTGCTCGTCATCTAGCTGCTTCCAAATCAGAATTTCTAATTCAAACCAAGAAAAACAATGTTCTCTGAATCTTTTTTTCCGTGGACTAATGGAGAGAATACAATTCTTTTCTGTCTGCTAAAGCTAGAGAGTGATGAAAGCCACACATGTTGTTCTTCATAATATGTGTGATTCATTCCTCAAGGAAAAACAGTAATTCAGGTGAATTTCAGTGCTTGAGATTCTGAGAGGCTCCAGCTAGTCTCTGCTGTAACAATTGCAGAATGAACCTGGTGGCCTGCTGCTCTCTTTATAACACTGGCACCTCTCTTCTTCCCAGATGTTATCATTCCCCATCACAGGCTCCAAACTGGTAGCCCAAAGACTAGATCTGGCCTGCAGTCATGTTTAGTTTGGACTACACAGTATTTCTACAAAATTTGAGCCAAAATTTAAGAATAGGGACATTTCACATTCCTTGTATGACGAAGATCAGCTGGAACTGGCTAGCAACCACCCCCCCCACACACACACACAGGGTGCCATAGTTCCAATCATTCCCTAACATGTTCCTGACTACAAGGTTAAGTGCTTGTGAGATAGTAGAAAAAAGAGTATAGATTGTTCTCTGCCCCCATTTCCTGGCACAGAACTCCTAAAACTCTTGCATTTTCCTAAGTGATAAAAGCACTAGGAGTATTTTTTGGTTCTAACATTTGGTCTTTGACCCTGGTATCTGACACAGGGCTCCTAAATCCCTTGGAATTTCCTGGGTGACAGAAGTGTCTTTAGTTCTAATGGGATGACTCTGGGTGGGCTCCTGGATAGGAGTGGGTCACCAGAAATACCAAGCCATGATGAGAAGCTTGGAACTTTCAGCCCTACCCTCCATTCTCCAGAGAGGGGAGAGGGGCTGGAAATGGAGTTAATGATGGATTATATATGTGTGATGAAGCCTCCATAACAAATCCCAAAAATATGGTGTTTGGGGAGCTTCTGGTTGGTGAACATAACCACATGCTGGGAAGGTGGTGGACCCCATCTCCATGGAGACAGAAGTTCCTGTGCTTGGGACCCTTCTAGACCTTGCCCTAAGTTTCTCTTCATCTGGCTGTTCATCTGTATCCTTTATCACATTCCTTGTTAAATAGTTAACTGGTAAATGTAAAAAAGTGTTTCCCCAAGTTCTGTGAGCTCTTCTAACAAACAGTCAAATCCAAGGGGAGGTCATGTGAAGCTGATTTCTAGCCAAGTTGGGTAGAACTTGTGGGTAACCCAGGGACCTTCTACTTGAGATTAGCATCTGAAATGGGGGGCAGTCTCATGAGATGGAGACCTTAACCCGTGGGGTCTGTGATAACTCTGCTTAGTGTCAGAATTAAACTGGCTTATAGGACACCCAGCTCGTGGCTTGGTGTCAGGGGAAGACTCACACCTCTGGTGTCAGGAGTGTTGTGAGTGTGGCAGTAGTGTGAGAGGAATGGAGAAACATATGGAAGTGAGTTTTTCCTATTCAGTGCCAGTTTTCATTTACTGATATTTGTACTTGCTATGTTATTTTTCTTGAAGCAGAGAAATATTTATCTGAGCCCTTGCCTTTATTAAGAGTGAGATAGTAAAAGATAAACTGAGAATTATATTTCAAGGAAAATGGGAGTGCACAAACTTATTTCTGGACTTGGGAAATATTCTTGCATCTTCAATATGCAAACTATATGCATGTGTTGAAAGATAACCGAAGACCCTGGTTACTGCCTGAGCTCTGCAGTCAATTGAATGAGCGACCTTCTTCCTCTCCCAGATTTGGACATAGAGATTAAATTGCCAGTGACAGAAACTAAAATAAGTTTGCAAAACCACCATGACATAGTACATGAGGTGTCAACAGAAATGCACCTTGAGCTGTAGGTACCAGCTGTGTTCGGTGGTGCTGTATAGGAAGTGTCATGGTATCACTGTGTCTGCCTTTCTGGGGGAAAACCTGCTCTTGGCTCAGACTTCAATCAGGGAATAACTCTTCATGTCTTCATGTCAGAATAAAGATATCTCCCACCCTCCCCCACACCCATAGCACAGTGACTGAAAGAGATTGCTGAATTTTCAGTCTGTTTGCACTGGTATAACAAAGTACCACAGGCTTTGTTTATTTATTTCTCATGTTTCTGGATGCTGGAAGTCTGAGATCAGGGTGCCAGCATGGTCTGGTTCTGGTGAGAGTGCTCTGAGTGTTGCAGACAGCCAACTTCTCATTGTATTGTATCTTCAGTTGGTGGAGAGCAGAGAGAAGAAAATTCCTCAGGACTCCTATAAGGACACTAATCCCATTCATGAGGGCTCCACCCTCGTGACCTCAGCTAGTCCTAATTATTTCCCAAAGGCTCCACCTCCTCAAACCATCATATTGGGGAGAGGGTTTTAACATATGAATATGGGGGGAACTCAGACCTTCAGTCCATAACACTGACCCTTGCCCACTCAGGGTAGAGACCAGAGCTGCAGCATCTTGCAAACAGGGGACAAATCTACCTGTAATATGTTTAATAGCAGCTCAGATTTTTAGAGCACATCTGTAGGTTCCCATCTGTGAAGAAAGAAAGTGACAAAGAGAAGAATAAAATGTGAACTTTAAGTGCATAAGCAGCCCTGAGATTTGGGATATTGCAGGGGAGACAGACAGAAGACAATCAGTAGAACCTCAAAAAGGAAAAATCCAGACCATAGCAGATCAGAGATGATACCCTTGGCTGAGACCCCTTGTCTACTCCCACCCTCCAACAATAGTTCTTGAGCAGAAGGAATCAGAAGTTGCTAAAGATTGTCCATGATGGAGTGCCCAGTGGAGCAGAGACTATATTCTATACATGTTACTTGGGGAGGGAGTGGGGCAGGCAGGGCGGTGGAAATCATTTCTTAGGTTCAGGGAAGAACCTTTCTTCAGGCCTTATAAGCGTGAAGGAAGGTGGGAGGTGTCTGCTTCTTTGAACCCTCCCGCCTTACAGAGCTGTTTTCAGAGGGAGAAACAGGAAAGTTTCACAGGGACAAAGGAGCCTGCTGTGACAGCCTTGACAGTCTTTCGGGGTTCCACACTTTAAGCATCTCTCTTAGGTTGAGATAGGTCTACTGACAGCTGCTAACAAGAACCAGCCTCAAAGAGGAAGCCCCTGAGCGGGGAGGGAGTGTCGGGCCTGGGGACCCATGTTCACAGTGGGGAGAAGTGGGGAGGGCATGGGAGAGGGCTGCCGTGGCCAGGAACACAGCTAAGGCTGACCCCCAGGTGCAGAGGCACACTGTAGGAAGTGTGGGATGCACACAAGGGTGAATTAAAAGAGTTTATGAAAAAGAATAGATACAGGTATATGTATAACTAAATCACTCTAATGTACACCTGAAACTAACACAGTACTGTTGATCAACTATACTCCAATATAAAATTAAAATTTTAAAATTAATTAATTAACTAACTAAAAAAGAAAGAAAATAAAAAACTAGCCCCCGCCCCCGGACCCCGATAAAAGAGTTGTAACCTCGGATCAATCCACAGTTGCGACCCTGCCAGCCCAGGCATCATCTCACCAGTAAGGGTCTCACTGAGATAGTGGGTAAGTGTCCCCAGCCTTTGTGGGGTCAGGTTTTAGAGCACATCCACAGTCAAGGCGACCGTGGTTGAGACCAAGCTGGCACTTCTCAGCTCTCTCTCTCCTTTTGCTTTAAGGACACCACTGATGTTCTTAGTCAATGCAAGAAAAGGTGAGCTGGTCCCTGGCAGAGATGCTGTGCTCCTTAATAATAAGGGTGAGCTTGATTCCCCTTGAACTGAGTAACTGGGCCATAAGAGTTGCACAGTCCAGGTAAAATGTGAGGACTAAATGCACACAGTTATTACCCCATCACACAGATTCAGTCTTTCTTTACAAAGCCCCTGGCTGTTTTCATGTGACTTTGAGTTGAAGGAAAAGAGAGCTGGACAATTGCAGATAAGACTCTGGCACTTGGTGTGGATGAATTAGGTAACTGGCCCGGTCTCACCGGTTTCTGCCTTAGTGAGGTCTGTTTCTGTTGGGATGTACAGCATGGTTTGCTTGCTCGTGTGTATGAGGTGGGGGTGAGGGGGCTGAGAGGGAGTGGTGATGGGAAAGAGATCTGTTGATGGTCCATTAGGGAGGTGGTCACTTGGCCAGGAGAGGGTGGGGGTGACGTCTTGCAGCAGGTACCTTGTTTTGTACTCAAGGCGAGGCCTGAGCAAGGCTGCTGGGGCAGGGAGTGTGTGCCAGTCTCCTGGGTTGAAGTAGCCCTGGAGACAGACCACATGGCACAGAAGCCAACCCAGGAATGGGGGTGACTCCTTTCAACTTGGGCTTGGGGAGCATGCCCAGCACTCAGATGAACCTTGGGAGGTTTCAGCATGTTCCAAGTATGACGATCAAGTGAGCACACACCCGCACAGCTTGAAATGGCAGATAGTAAGCATTAATCTCCCTAATAAATTCATTAGTCAGCCGTATGGTCTTGAAGGAGGTTTGTACACTCAGATCATAAATTAAGCCCTGGTTAGACATCAACCTTCTCTGACTTGGCTCAGCAAATCTCCCAGTAGCTCTAATGGGATCAAAAGTTTCTTCAGCCTTCCATAAGATCCTGATTTCCTTTGCCTAATTAATCTGATACAAAATTTCACAGAGTATTTTATGGTATAGTTTTTTTTTTTTTCTTTAAAGGTAACGCCCAATCTAACTTCTGTGGGCTCCAGGAGCATATTTACTGAAAAGAACGACAACGTACACAGTCATTCAGGATCCTGTGTTCCGGGGAACAGACTTCCCCCAGGGCATCTTTGTAGGGAGATTGGAAGAGCTCCGCTCACGTGGTGCTGAAGGTCAGGGTGGGCGCCGCTCATGCCCAGGGCAGTGGCCTCTTGGTCCAGAAGGCCAGCCCTCCATCCAGTTGTCTTTCTCTCTGGCTGTTCCTGGGTGTAGTGCAGTATCTCCTTATCAGGTGTTTTTAAGTTTAATTATGCATTATCCAGGCAATGCTCTGCATCCTCCATATACAGAGCAACATAGATTAACAAAGTGCAGGGGTACCTGGAGCTCCAAGGCTTTCTAGACCCTGCCAATGACTCCTCTCCTCAACCCTCAGTCTTATCCACCCTCCCACACACACGCCTTGTGCTGCCTGCTCACGTGAGGAAATCCCCTTGCCCCCTACTCTCTCACCTTTCCACCCTGAATCACTGCCCACCTCTTTCATTCTCCCTCATCTCAACCCCTAGCCCCTATCCCTTCCAACTCTGCCATTGACCTCTGCTATTTACTAAGACCTTTCCAGATGGTCCCTTGTACTTTCTCATTCCCTCTCTACTTCTTTCACAACTCAGCAATTGGAGGTACAGGATCTCTGCATAACAGAAGTTGGTTTTGAAATATTTCAGAATTTAATCCTCCAGGGAGCTGACATCCACCACCAATTGGCAGATGAGAGCCACGATGACATGCTGAGTGTCTGTGACAGGCACAATTCTAGATTCTGGGGATACGGAGGTGAATGAAACAGAAAGCATCCTCACCTCCTCCATCTGACATCCTGGTCATACAATATATTGGTTTGTTTAACTGTTAACTGTTGCCAGATCTTGGGGATTTTTACTGAAGCTCTTTGAGAAGAACACAGCAATACTTTGTATTTAAAAACATACATTTAAAAAAATTAGGGTTTTTTTCAATGTGTTTTGATGTATCCATGAAGAGGACACACGTACCGGTACTCTATTGAGAATGTAATTGTCAACAAAAGGAAGATGAACAAGTGTTTAGATCATTCATGGTATCCTGCTGATGGATTTGCCCCTCCAATGAATTTTTAATACAAGTTAAAATCCCTTTCATCTGGAAAATTATCCTATTTTACACAGATAAATGCATTTATCTATGCCTTTCTTATTGTTTTTTTAAAATTTCACATGCATTTATTTTTCCATATTTTGCATGCAAAATGTAAGTTTTTAAGGGCAGAGTACAGAAGAGGGCATGGGAGTGTTTTCAGTTCTTTGGTCTGCTGGTTGTGTGAACTCAGAGGTTATAGTCAAATATTTAAGGATTTGTGTAGCTAGGCCCTGACCAGTCAGAACAAGTATGGCCTTATCAGCATGTACCAGCTGAATATAAGTCCCTGAGTGACCTCAGGAAACTCTTCTCTCAGCTAAAGGGGAACAGATTAGTTTGAATATCCACGTATTAGTATTCTGCAGACAAACATAAGCCCCAATGTATTTTGTTTTGTTTTGCTTTGCTTTTGATTTTGGCCATCCCAGTATTTTTGAAAATTAGAAACAGTGTGCATTTCCCAGTTTGCCACAGGCCCCACCACACTCTATTGTGTAACCAGCCATCATGCCCACCTGGTCCATGATGGCCTCTGAGTTTGTAGTCCCTGAATTGGAAGCTTTGCTAGGTCCCCTTTTCAGTGCTGACACTTCTGTCCTTTGTTCTTTCTCACCACTCTTTAATGTTGTGTAGTTTCTCCAGGACTCAGTCAGTACCGTGGGTGACAGAGTTAAGTACATTACTTGTAGATGTCTCTGAAGCTTCATTCCCTATCCTCCCCATGATTTGGGTCCTGGGTTCTGTTTAATTTTATTAAAGGGGGTATAAGAGAGTCAGTGACAAATTTTTTTTAACTGATTTGAAGTTCAAAGTTTAGACAAAAAGGGAATATGGACACAGAAACTCTCCCCTTTCCTCGTCTATCCAGAGAACTTTAACTTTCCTGTGGTCAGTTAGACCCAGCTGTCCTTCACTCGTTACATGATGTGTCACTCTGAGACCTGGGACCTGGGACCCTTTGCTGCAGAGCTTGTGCCTGGACAAATGTCTCCTTGAGCAACAAAATACAAAGAAACTATAAGGGACTAAAAATAACTGCATGCATTCACAGTTGGGGCAAATTATGGACAACAACATACAAAAAGACCAAAAAGCCCAACTGCCATTCTGAAGAGCCGGAAGCAGGGTGGCAGGAGCAGCAGCAGGGTACTGCGCATGCCCCCTGCACACAACACCACCTAAAGGGTGGCAAACCACCTAAGCCACTCCTTTGGCCCAGCCCCTGGACACACCCCTAACCTCATCCCATGTAAGGAACCTGCTTGCTCCCCTTGGGGTGTGAGCAAGGGAACCCGAACTTGTTCTCACTTCCCCCTGTTGCAGCAGGGGCTCCAGTAAAGCCTTGCCTGAATTTCTTATCTGGCCTCTGATCAATTTCTATTGATTAAGGAGGCCAAGAACCCTGGTCAGTAACAACTCTAGGACAGAGGGCCGGACTCAACTGCGGGATCATAATGAATTACTGATCTGGTTTGACTTACTTCTCAGGGTACAGTTTCAGGGTCTGAGCATGAAAAAAGAAGAGGGCAATTGTCCAGTTTCATATCATTTAGGACCCTGTTGTCATGGCCTGAGCCACCACCTCGGGGCAGCACAAGGTTGTCCTCAAATTTAAAAAAAAAAAGTGTTTCTCAAAGTGTATTCTCCAGACCACCTGCAATGGTGTAGTAAAATATCAATTCCTATCCTAGCTCTGTCCCAAATCCCTATGACCCACCTCAGAGTTTGCCTGCAGCTATGATTGAGGGTTCCTTGTATTAATCTCTCCACTCTTCTGCCTCAGGGCTTTCCTGGCTTCAAAGGAACATCTAAGCACTAGCAAATATATGCCCAGCAAGACCACTCTTAACCAATAAAGCAGAGGGTTCGGAGTAAATACCCCAGTTTCACCAGTCTTTGGTAGAGCAATTCTAAGCCATGTTCTTCAAGGTTCCTTGGAGGGTCCCAGTAGAACTGAGCCCGGATTGTCTGTGGCAGTGACCTGCTCGTGAAGACACACTTCTCTGCCTCACTTTCTTGCTCTCTTGTTTGTGCTTCTCCATCACCCTAATAAACCACTTACATCTATATGTTTATTTCAGCGTCTATTTTTGGGGAACTCAGATTAGGAGTCTTACCCCAGATGAGCATCAATAGAGTCATGGTGGGTAAGAAACTCTGGAGTCAAAGGCCTGGGTGCACAGCCAGACTCCACCACTAACTAGCTAAATAGTTATTAACCACTCTGACTATCAGTTTCCTCATCTGTAGAAGTGGAATAACGATAGTAGCTACCTCATATGTTTGTTGTGAAGATTAACTGAGTTCGTATAAGTAAAGTGCTTATAATAGTGCCTGGCCCATAGTAAATGTATAATAAATACTTGCTATTATTATTATGTAATAAATCAAAGTTTCTCAGGTGGGACTCAGTAATGTGCTTTGTACATAAACTCACTGAGTGATTCTCATACACAATGAAATTTGAAAACCGCTGAACTAGAGACACAACCCTGAGCATTTCTGTTCACAGAGAAAAAGTTTGAGAAACCTAGTCTACCCCACACAATAAGCAGCCAAATGACGTCTTTTGCAGAGGAATCCTTGAGGTAAAATAAAAGACTGCATCACTGTTCAGAGCACTGCAGAAAACAATGGTGGTTTATTCCACCCTTGGGGCTCATCCTTGGGGCTGAATTCATCCCTTTTTCATCCCTTGGTTTTAGTTGCATTCCCACATTAGACAAAATAAGTCCTAAAACACATTAGTTCTTTTAACCCAGTGGTTCCCAAAGTCTGGTCAGACCAGAAGCATCAGCATCACTTGGGAGTTTATTAGAAACGTAATTCTCACACCCCAATGTTCATAGCAGCACTATTCACAATAGTCAAGACATGGAAGCTACCTAATATCCATTGACAGATAAATGGATAAAGAAGATGTGGTACATATATATACAATGTAATATTACTCAACCTTAAAAAAAGAACAAAACAGGGCTTCCCTGGTGGTGCAGTGGTTAAGAATCCACCTGCCAATGCAGGGGACATGGGTTCGATCCCTGGTCTGGGAAGATCCCACATGCTGTGGAGAAACTAAGCCCGTGAGCCACAGCTACTGAAGCCCATGCGCCTACAGCCCATACTCTGCAACAAGAGACGCCATCGCAATAAGAAGGCTGCACACCGCAATGAAGAGTAGTCCCTGCTCACTGCAACTAGAGAAAGCCTATGCGCAGCAACGAAGACCCAAAAGTAAATAAATTAATTAATTTTTTAAAAAAAGAACAAAATAATGCCATTTGTAGCAACATGGATGGACATAGAGATGATCATACTAAGTGAAGTAAGTCAGAGAAAGACAAATATCATATGATGTCACATGTGGAATCAAAAAAATGATAAAAATTGACTTATTTACAAAACAGAAATAGACTCTCACACATAGAAAACAAACTTATGGTTACCAAAGGGAAACATAGGGGGAAGTGATAAATTAAGAGATTGGGATTGATATATACACACTACTATATATAAAATAGATAACCAACAAGGACCTACTGTAGAGCACAGGGAACTCTACTCAGTATCCTGTAATAACCTATAAGGGAAAAGAATCTGAAAAAGAATGGGTATATGTATATGTATAACTGAATCACCTTGCTGTACACCTGAAACTAACACAACATTGTAAATCAACTATTCTCCAATAAAAATTTTAAAAAGAAAGAAAGGAAGAAAGGAAAGAAGAAAAGAAGGAAAGAAGGAAAGAAAAGAAGAAATGCAATTCTCAGTTCCTGCCCAAGACCTCCTGAAGTTTAACTGTGAGGTGGGCCTGGCAGTCTGTGCTTTTGCAGCCCTCCAGGTGATGCTGATGGAGGCTAAATTGGAGAACCACTGTCCTGTATTAAGGAAATTCTCTAAAACCTCTCTTCTTTTGTTGCCAATGAGATACATGAGTCAGGATTTTTTCCAGAAGTGTTTCTTTCAATCAGATGCCAGCAAATGTGGTTTTTTAAAAAATGAAATCTCAACTCTGCTTAGTAATGATCATGACTAATGGGGTCCAAAGGTAAAGCATCCAAGGGTAATGTACTTGGACTTGCAGGAACACTCCAGAGTTTTGCAATACTAGGGATATTAGAAAAATATAATTGCTTACTCATAATAAGTCCTATTTCTTGCCTCCAGTTGGGCAAGGCATCTTACAGGTGACTTTCTGGTATTTAGGCCCTTCTGGCACAGAAAAAAATATAGAAAAAAAAAATGGAAGAAATGGACAACTTAGGAAACTTTTTGATAACATTCAAGAGAAAAATGAGCTTAAACTATGAAGCAGAGAAAAGAGTGAAATGAATGTTTGCTTTATTTAAATTAACTCTCCTTCTGGAATGTTCACTGGGAAAAATAATCATAGTTCATTTCACCAATTTTTTATCCATTTTTGACCTTTTGGCCCATTTTCTGACTCATGACAAAAAGAATTTGGGAAGGAGGGAAACTGAGTTTTTCAGGTTATTTCTGGGACATTTTAGAAGATCTCTACTACCACTGTTACTTAACATTTATCAAATACAAAAATAGTTTTTGTGTATTTTCTTACTTAATCCTGACATCATCCCTATGATACATTATTATTCCCATTTTACAGATGAAGAAACTGAGGCACTGAGAAGTTAAACGACTTGTCTGAGGTCAAAAATAATAAGGGGGATTCAAACCCAGGCAGTCTGATTCTGTTGCTGCTAACTATTAAACCACAAGATAATGATTATTAACAGGCCATTTTTGAAATAAGCAGGAAAACTTAGAACACCACTTCTATAAAATACTAGGATAGACTTGAAGTTTTTAAAAAAAAATTAATTAAAAAACTTTTAGAGTAATTTTAGGTACAGAAAATTTGAGGAAATAATACAGAAAATCCAAGTATATCCTCACCCACCTTCTTCTAGTGTTAACATCTTACATAACCACTATACATTTATCAAAAAAAGAAAGTAAATTGGTACAACACTATTAACTCAGCTACAAACTTTTTTCCAATTTTACCAGTTTTTACACTATTTACTCTTTTTCTAGTCCAAGATCCAATTCAGGATTCCCTGTTGCATTTAGTTGTCCTGTCTCCTTAAGTCTCCTCAATTCATGAGTTTCTCAACATTTCCTTGATTTTCATAACTGACAGTTTTGAAGAGGACTAGTCAGGTGTTTTGTAGAATGTCCCACAATATGGGTTTGTCTGATGCATTAATTCATCATGAGACAGGGGAACTGAGTTTTGGGGAAAAAAACAGAGAAGTAAAGTACCCTTTGTATTAGGGAGGGTGTGACGTCAACACCACCTGTCACTGGTGATATTAACCTTGATCACATGGTTAAGGTAGTGTGTGCTAGGTTTTCTCTCTGCTGTGTTACTATTGATGCTGAAACTGGCCTCTGTACCCCAACACTGAATTAAATCTTAGAGACAGAGTTCTGGGTGAAGGTGAAAAGAATAGCTTTATTGCTTTGCCAGGCAAAGGGGGCCACAGTGGGCTAATGCCCTCCAAACTCTGTGTCCCAACCTGGAGGGACTAGTGAAGAGTTTTATAGTAACGGTTCAAAGAAAGTGTGATCAGCTCACAGACATTCTTCTGATTGGCTGGTGGTGAGGTAATCGGGAGTCAGCATCATCAACCTTCTGTTTCCAGCTGGTCTGGGGTCTACGTGCTTGTGGGCAGCATACAGTTAACTTCTCCCACCTGATGGGGGTTTCAGTATCTGCAAAATAGCTCAAAGATATTGTTATGTGTATCCCTTGAGGGGGGACCCGCACCCTGCCCCAAGGCTGCACTATTGTTTCTCAGCCACTCCTCCCTAGTCTCTGTATCCTCTCCCTTCCCTCATTAGCAACTGTTTGAATCTGTCCATTGGAACTCAGGGAAGGTCATGGAGGCCAAATGAAGCCTATTTCCTGTAATCAAGAAATAGGGGACACAGAAAGGCTTTTGTGCTCAGGAGGCCCACAGGGTCTTGCTGGGTTTTACTATCTTCTCCTTTGTATGCTTTATTCACGGGATTCACAAATCCAGCCTGCACTCAAGGGAAGAGGATTAAGTTCCACTTTCTGGAATGGAGAGTCTACATTTATTAACTGAAATTCTTCTGCATAGAAGATCTGTCCCTTCTCTCCCATTTACTTACTTATTCAATCATTTACTTATATTAGTATGTACTCAGGGATGTTTCATTTATTCCTTGGGTCATCATGCAATATTACTGTTACTTTCTTGGTCAGATTGTCCAGTTTGGCCATTGGGAGCTGTTGAAGTTTGGCACCTATGTCCTTTTGACATGCTCAATACGTGTTTTGGGGGGAACTTCTTAATTTCTGGAACTATAAAATGCTCCAAGCTCATTTTCCCTGTCCCAGCCCTTTCTCTGAGCAGCCCAGGTTCTCTTTACTGGAGAAGGGTCTTTAGAAACTGAGGTCTAGATGCTGGTGGTAGTCACTGCTGCTGGGCATCATTTCATCTAGGCCCTGTCAGCATGTAACAGGGAAGAGCCAAATCTGACTACATGTTGGATTTGTTTCTTTTACTTTAACCTTTGCTTCCTGTTGCTTTTGTTCACTAAAAGGATACTGTCTATACATAATGGCCTGCCTTGGGGAACCCTTCGCCTCTGCCTGAATGTTAAACCAAAGTGCCTTTGTTCAGGGAAACATCCTGACCCTGCCCACCTGTGGATGGCTGCAAGAAAGAAGAAATTAACACATCCCTTCCCTGAGGCGGGCCATTCCAGGGTACATATATAAGATCGTTTTTTTGGAGACTTTTGTCTGCCATCTTTTTGGTCTGCCATCTTCTTGGTCTGCCAGCTTTCTGAATAAAGTCATATTCCTTGCCTCAACACCTAGTCTCCATTTTATTGGCCTGTCATGCGGCGAGCAGAGTGAGCTTGGATTCAGTAACAGAATAAGGTGTTATGTAGAGTTCTTTCTGTCTTCAGTCTAACACTACCCAAAGTACCATTTTCAGAAGTTATTTAGGTCAGCTTCATCCCCCCTCCCCCTTCAGTGAGTTTACATCACACATCTGTAATACAGCTAAATTCATTTGTCATAGTCAACATTCCATTCTGGGATAGATTTTTACAGTCCATTTATGCAAGGCTTTACTGAATATCAGGACTGTTAGAAACTATATAATGCTTTAAAGTTTACGGTATATTTTAGTGTATATGTGCTATATATCATTATTCAAATTATAGGCATTTTCTGGAGGAAAGTATCCATAAAAAAAAAAAAAAAAAAAAAGTAAAATGAAATAAATAAAATGTCATCAGGAAGCTTATAGTCTGGAAATTTCCATAGTCAAAATTTTAGGATACTTTCTCCCAGAATGTTCTAGATGATGAACAAAAATGACATTACAAATTCACATTTTTGAACGTGCTTGTTTTTTTACCTTTACTATATCATTAACTTAAGAGAGTACTTTTATATTTAAAAACACAAATTAGAAAAAAAAAAAACACCTTTCTTTCCCTTTCCCCAGAAATTTCAGATTAGTAATTCGAGATGCAGGCAAATACTAATACATCCCTACAAATAAGCAACTGGGACTTCTCCCCTCAAACTGAAATGATTAATACACTGTGTGCAAACATTAATTGTTGGTGTGAATTAAGAACTGAATCCTTGATTTAAAGATGCTATGCACACAGTGCAATCAAGAAAAGCATTTAACCAGATTTGTTCATGAATCCCATTGTGTGCCATTGAATAGCTAATTTATAATTGCATTAGTCTATAAAATAATCTATTAATAAAATTGGGAGTAACTTGGACAGAGATTCATTATCTCAGTCAACTGTAGACGCCCACTGAAAGGCATTTTGCCTGCAGATGAGGGGGCATGGTTTCCAGCGCTGGGGAGTGCCAGGAACCCAACAAGTTTATTAATGTTAGTGGAAAATGTGAATGCATGTTTAATCTTCTTTGGTGTTAATTAGTGTTGTCTTTGGTTTATAATTTACTGAATTTGTTCTATAATTTACTGAATCAAAAAATCAATTGCTCATTGGTTTTTTAAAGGTAATTGCACTTTCTGCTAGCAGTGCTTGGCATTTGTGGAGAGAAACCTGGGCCCCTGAGCCATCATTGCTTTTCAGAACCCTTGCTTTCCCACTGCTGTTTGGACTCATTAAAGGTCAAGGTAGAAATACCCAAAGAAGCCATCCAGGGACTACTGTCAAGATTAGATTCAGAGATATCTAGAAAATCCATAACTATATGGAAGGGGAGTAAAAAGCCTGAAGTGAAGTATTCATTCCTTCATTCAGTCACATTCCTTCATTCAGTCAGTCATTCAGTCAACCAATAAAGCCATCATTGATTCAGCGCTGACCACACACCAGTCACCAGGCAAATATGGAAGTTAAACATCTGGGGTGTCCAACAACTGTGCACCACTTCCAGCTGTAGGGAGGATTAGGAAGAGGTGGTGGGGAGGGGGAGAAGGAGGAGGAGGGGAGGAGGAGGAGGCGGAGGGGGAGGGGGAAGGAGGAGAGGGGAGAGAGGGGGAGGGGAGGGGGAGGAGGAGGGGAAGGAGAGGGGGAGAAGAGGAGAATAAGGAGAGGAGAGGGAGGAGGAGGGGGAGGAGAGGGAGAGGAGAAGGAGGGGTCCCTGTGCCATCACAGGCAGTACACCCCTGAGGGGTCAGAGAAGCAGATGCTGGGAGCCCAGTGCAGGTAGACACAGCTGGGAGGAGGGCTAGATGGGCTCCGCTGACCAAGTGTCCTCCATCTCTCCAGGAGCCGGCCCCAAGCCCCAGCAGTTTGCCTCTCCTCTCCCCCCAGCCCCTGAGCTCCAGGCACGAAGGCCAAGGGTCAGCTGACCAGAAGGGGGTCATCTGCTTGGACCTGTTGGGGAAACGTCACTGCTGAAATTGGAGTTGTTCAACAGCTGCAAAACCAGTGCTCTCAGCGCCTCCCAGGAGAGGATCAGAACGTTGGTGCGTGGACCAAACACGAGATGGACAGCAGGAGTTCAGACTGGTGGTGGTGGAGGGAGGGGCATGTGCCTGGCTCTCCAGCCTGGCCTTCAGACCTGGGGAGGGGGCTCCTGCTCCCCTTTCAGCCTGGAGGGTCCTCAGCCCCACCCAGCAGAGACTGAGAGCCAGTCCTGGGAGAACCAGTCCTCCCACATGGTCTGCAGCACTCCGTCTACAGCCTCTGCTCTGCCGACCCATTCTCCCCAACAGAGCCTTGAAGAAAGGGTGCTTGTTCTTTAACCTTGTGCTGAGGAGGAGAGCCGGAAAGACATGTTTGCCTTCACAAGCAGCCTGGATACCCAAGGTTCCAGCTACAAGTGTGAGGTGGTGCCACCCGGCCAGTACTCCAGCTGCACAACTGGGTGGCCAAGCTGTTGCCTCCTCCACTGCGGGAGCCCACCCAGGCTGAGGCCGCCATCGGAACCAGCCCTGTACATCTCAAACTTCTTTTGTGTGTGTGTGTGTGTGTGTGTGTGTGTGTGTGTGTGTGTGTGTGTGTGTTGGCAGAGCCAGCTGAAGCTTTATTCTGAAAAAGACACTTGGATTGGCTTTTAGTTGGGGTCGTGGGCAAGAGAGGGAGCCCCAGGCAGTTGACTCCCCCAGGGGTGGGCTAAGGATGGGACTGAGCCTCAGGTCTTTGGTTCCAACACTCCCCTGCACAACTCCTTCTTGCAGGAGCAAGTGAGCGGGGAGGCTGGGAGGGATCGCAGGAGCCTTTCACTTAGGCAGGATGTCAGAGGACTCGAACACCAGCTTCCCATCATGGGTCTCAATCTTCTTGACAACCACAGCCTTGGAACTGGTATGGCTGAAGGAGCCAGAGCCCCCTCCAGAACCCAAGCTGGACTGGTAGGAGCTCAGGCCATAGTTGAAGCCAGGAGTCCCATAGGCTGAGGTCAGCCCACCTGAGTACCCGCTGGTGGTCTTGGTGTGGATGCTCATGTTCTGCATCCCAGACTCCAGCCGGCTCTCCTCGCCCTCCAGCAGCTTGCGGTAGGTGGCGATCTCCACGTCCAGGGCCAGCTTGACGTTCATCAGCTCCTGGTATTTGCGCAGCTGCCGCGCCACGTCCTGCTTGGCGGTTCTCAGAGCAGCCTCCAGCTCGGCCAGCTTGGCCTGAGCATCCTTGATGGCCAGCTCCCCACGCTGCTCGGCATCAGCAATGGCGGCCTCCAGGGAAGCCCTCTGGCCTTTGAGGTCCTCGATCTCAGCCTGGAGTCAGTTGATGTTCTGGTTCATCTCGGAAATCTCCGTCTTCGTGCGATGGAGGTCATCCCCGTGCTTCCCAGCCAAGGTCTGCAGCTCCTCGTACTTGATCTGGTACATGGTCTCAGCCTCAGCTCGGCTGCGGTTGGCGATCTCCTCATACTGGGCCTTGACCTCGGCGATGATGCCATCCAGGTCCAGAGAGCGGCTGTTGTCCATGGACAGGACCACGGAGGTATCAAAAATCTGCAACTGCATCTCACGGATCTCCTCTTCATACAGTTGCCTGTAGAAGTTGATCTCGTCAGTCAGCCCTTCCAGGCGGGACTCCAGCTCTACCTTGTTCATGTAAGCTTCATCCACATCCTTCTTGATGATGACAAATTCATTCTCCATGTCTGTGTGCTTTTGGATCTCTTCCTCATACTTGGTCTTGAAGTCCTCCACCAGCCCCTGCATGTTGCCAAGCTCCACTTCCAGCTTCAGCTTCTCCTGGGCCAGGGTTTTCAGCTGCTGCCGGAGGTTGTTGATGTAGCTCTCAAACATGTTGTCTATGTTGCTCCGGGCTGTCTTCTGCTGCTGCAGGAGGTTCCATTTGGTCTCCAAAATCTTGTTCTGCTGCTCCAGGTGCCGTACCTTGTTGATGAAGGAGGCGAACTTGTTGTTCAGGGTCTTGATCTGCTCCTTCTCCTGGGTGCGCACGACCTGGATGTTGGGGTCCACTTCCAGCTTGAGGGGGCTCAGCAGGCTCTGGTTCACCATGACAGGTGTGATGCCCCCCAGACCCGGGGCGGGCCCCACTGTAACCTGCAGCCAGACTCATGCTGCTGCCCAGGCCACCCCGGAAGCTGCTGCTGCTGCCCACCCAGGAGAAGGCCGAGGAGCTGATGCGGGCGCCCGGCCCACTGGTGTACGAGTGGCTGCTGAAGGACCAGGGGCCAGAGGTGGACACCTTGTAGGACTTCCGGGTCACCCTGATGGACATGGTGGGGGCTGGAGAGGAGGCAAGGAGGCCGAAGCACACAGACTCAAGGAGTTGTGAAGCTGCTCCTAGGTCCATCTCAAACTTCTTGTACAGTGGAACCCTTGGCCTAGAGTGCTGGTTCTCAAGCTGAGCTCTGTGGGACTCCTGGAAGGGGTCCAGGAGGTACCCAGGGCATGGAGGACCCTGGAAGGAAACCCAAGATTCCAGGAAGAATCCAGGGGACTCTGGAAACATATTCCTCTTGTTTTCCAGCCCACGACTCACTCCTAGTTTGTCAATTGTAATTTTTTTGTTCCCCTGTGTGATTTTTGTCATCAAAATAAAAATCGGAGACCCCCTAATCCATGTCTACAAGAACAACAACAGATTTGGTCTAGGGTTAACAAGCACTCACACATACTACTGATGGGGAAGTAAATTAATATATCTTTTCATGAAGGGTGGTGGAAATTTGACAGTACTTAAAGTGTGAATATTCTATTATCCAACAAGTCTGATTCTCAAATATATCTTATGAAATACAATTGATTTTTATTATTTGTGAATTCTGTTTTTGCAAATTTGCCTACTCACTAAAATTTATTTGTAACCGCCAAATCAGTACTCATGGAGCTTTCATGGTCATCCATGGACATGGGCAGAGCAGTGAAAACTTTGAGTCAAGAATTGACTGTATTCCTACAGATGTGAAAGAAATCCATGTTTGTTCAGTTATTTCAACAAATATGTGCTGAAAGTAGCAACATAGACATTTGGAGTTCATCTATGAAGCAAACAGAAAAGGCACTTTCCCTTGCAAAACTTACATTCTTAGCAGAACAAGAATTATCGCAGAATTGTTTGAAAAAACAAAAAGTAGAAACCACCTCAATGTCCAATGAGAGGAGAGTGACAGCCTATAGCCCAGCAACCCCCTCCCAGGTGTATCTCAAGAGAAGTGAGGAATGTCCAAAAAAAGCACATGTACAAGATTTGCTCTTAGCAGCTTTATTTATAATAAAAGGATAGTTAAATTATGGTATATACATATAAGAGAACGTGCTGCAAGCATTGAAAATGATATGGGTATAAATTCATTGACACAGACCAAGTCCAGGACTAATTGTTGACTGAGAGAAAAACTAGTTTCAAAACTGTGTGTGCTCAATATCCTATGATAAACCATAATGGAAAAGACTATATTAAAAAAGGAATGTATATATATGTATAACTTAATCACTTTGCTGTTCAGCAGAAATTAACACATTGTAAATCAACTACACCTCAATAAAAAAATAGTGATTAAGAAATTAAAAAAAAACTGTATGAACTTTGGGCCCCAAGTCTGTGAAAATGTATAGTCACACACACACACACACACACACACACACACACACACATTTGTAGAGAGCTATTTGGAAGGTGTTTACAAGGGCTTTCTTTTGGTAGTGGGATTTCAGAAAATTTGTACTTTGTTATTTTACCTTTCTGTACTCAGTTTTTTTTTTTTTTGTTTTTTAAATTTTTGGCTGCATTGGGTCTTTGTTGCTGTGTGCTGGCTTTCTCTAGTTGTGGTGAGCAGGGGCTACTCGTCATTGTGGTGCACCAGCTTCTCAGTGCGGTGGCTTCTCTTGTTGCAGAGCACGGGCTCTAGGTGCGCGGGCTTCAGTAGTTGCAGCACACGGGCTCAGTAGTTGCAGCACACGGGCCCTAGAGCACAGGGGCTTCAGTAGTTGTGGCAAATGGGCTCAGTAGTTGCGGCTTGCGGGCTCTAGAGTGCAGGCTCAGTAGTTATGACGCACGGGCTTAGTTGCTCTGAGGCATGTGGGATCTTCGAGGACCAGGGATTGAACCTGTGTCCCCTGCATTGGCAGGTGGATTCTTAACCACTACACCACCAGGGAAATCCCTATATTCAGTTTTTAAATGCTGTGTTTGTGAATGCTTCAAATCTGCAGTGGCCTTGCTTTCAAGGGTTTACATGCTTTACCAGCTTATCTTTTCCAGGAGTTCCTCTGGCCCAAATAGTTCCCAGGTTCCCCAGGGGATCATATATTTATCCTTCAGGGAGCCCTTATTTGGCTGGTTTTTCAGCTCATAGTTGAGAGCAGGACTTGCCCCCCACCAAAGTGTCCAGGAACCTTCCAGAAATGTCACTTCTCACCCCTCCCACCCAGTCCCCAGGAGGTGAAGCTCCCATCAAGCTGGGTCCACAGGCTGACCTCGGTCTCTTCAAGAGCCACCACCCTAAGTAGCAAATTGAGGCATTTGTTCCCACCACTTCCTGTGCCCCACCCCCACCAAGGGAGCAACTCAGCTCCTGGTTTTCTTTAAGATTGAGAAATAGGTACTAGGGAGGTTGTGCTCCTCAGGCCCCTGGACAGCAGCCCTAAGTCCCAAATGCAAATAGCTGTGTGGGGGTTGTGCTGTCACCAGCTTCCCAGCATCCGGCAGAGAGGGCAGACTTGGGCCTGGGATGACTGAGGACTGGGGGGCAGAGTTGGTCCCAGAGGGGTCTGTGACAACCTTTTGAGCTGTCTTGTTAAAGACCCATTTGTGTGTGTGTGTGTATGTGTGTGTGTGTTTAGTGCTACTCAACTCAACTGCTTCTCCAGTCACAAAGGGAGGTTTTTGTTGAGGAAGCAGGGCCCTGGCTCACAGCATAAATTCGAGCTCAGGAGCAGCTGGTAAATGTGAGGACAGACACTCATTCAGGGGCCGAACCTGTGCTTGAAATGTCTACTTAGCTATTCAGTCAAGAGCGACGTATCAGCCTCTTAGCCAAGCCGCATGTTCTGAGACGCATCTGAGCTATTTCTGAAGTAGATAGAGGCTTGGGGGCACCTGGCACCTCACATGATCAGTGGGAATTGGTATCACAGCAGCTGGGCCTCTGCACCCCACTTGCTGTCTCCTCTCTAGTCCCACGGTCCCCTGTGTGTGGGCTGAGCTCAGCTGTTTGTCCCAGTACCATGTCAGGGTACAGGCCTGAGCACTGGTTCTCCAACTTGGCTACATGCTGTAATCAACCAAGATATTTTAAAGAATATTAGGGCCTGCAACCCTCCTCAAAAGAATCTAATTAAACTGTCCTGGGTGTGAAACCAAGCAGGACCCTGTGGAGCTCCTGGGTACAGAAGCCTTTCTGTGTCCCCTGTTTCTTGTCTGTAGGGAACAGACTCTAAACTCCATGACCTTCCCTGAGGGCAGGTTCAAACAGCTGCTAATCAGGGAAGGGAGGGGATGCAGAGACAGGGGAGGAGCAGGCAAGAAACAATAGTGCAGCCTTGGGGCAGGGTCCTGGTTCTGCCTTAAGGGAAGCATATAACAATATCTTTGAGCTCTTCTACAGAACTAAAACCCCCAACATACGGAAGATGGTAGCATTCTTCGTTCCAGAGAAGGTCACAGTTTGATAATGTTGAGAAGCTCATCAGGAGACCACTTGAGGTCAGATTAGAGGACTGCAGGCCCTGTACATACCCTGATCCTTATCAGCAACTCTGCCCTTGAACCACTGCTATAAAACTCACCAAGTCCTCCCAGTTTTTGTGGCATGCATGAGCCCACTGTGGTCCCTTTGCCTGGCAAAGCAGTAAAGCTATTCTTTTCTACTTCACCCAAAACTCTGTCTCTGACAGTCAATTTTTCACTGTGCACGGAGGCTGAGTTTTCGGCATCAGGTGCAGCCTGAGCATCTGGAGTTTTAAAAACTCCCCAGGTAACTACGATATGCAGCCAGGTTTGAGAATCACTCTCTTAGAGGGCACATTGTGGGACCAGATTATACATGGGGGTCGCACTGACTTCTCAGAGGTGCCTCTGACCCAACACAATTGGAAGCTTCTATGAAAATCCCTTGTTCAGAAAGACTCAGAAATTAGAGGATCAACTTCTCATAACCATGCTGTTCACAGCATGGAGGCAAGAGCAGCCAGGCACAGGGAATAGCAGCAGTGGAGGGGCTGCAGCCAGGCTGCCCGCCACCTGCCATCAGCTGATCCCAAGGACATACCTGACAGCGAATACAGTCTTGTTTCATGTTCAGAATGGCCAAAGCAAACATACTCCAGGACATGTTGGAGCCAACTGACGACATGTACAAAGTGGCAGTTTGCTCCAATTACAGTGCAAAAATGGAAAGGATGTCTTCCAAAAGGTGTTCTCTATGCCTTGTGCATTGTTGTATACATAATCTTTATTTCTCACAACAGATGCCTCTTTCTGCAGTGGAGTTGCATTTAGCACCGAGACACAGGGTGGGCTGAAGGCCAAGGACATTCCCAGGTAGAAAAGGAAGACCTTGCTCTCATCACATCAGTCAACAGATCCCCTCACTCCCTCTTCAGCTTGGCCTTCCAGCAAGAAGCCCCTCATGACAGTAGCTGTGTGCTCTCATTAGCAGATACCACTTTATATCTGAAGCTGTGTTTGCTATAATGTTGAAGACTCATCAACTGATTTCCAAACTCAGTCTCCATTCTCAGTCAAGGAGTCATGGTGTTTGCTTTTCAAAAGCAGTTTCCTGAGGGCAAGGAAGGCAAGACGTTTCCTCCTCCCTGCAGTTGGCCCATCCCTCATCCATTCAAGCTGATGCAACAATTAGCTTTGCTACAGCTTAATCTCATTTCAAACACTCCACCCAATGCATCATTAATTCTCAGTGTTGCCTAAATCATCAATAAGCTACAAAGGTTTTCCCAAGCTGGCAGCCTTAGACCAAATACCATCAGAAACACAGAGGCTTCCTGTGGACTTAAATGTAGTTCAAGGGTTATGAAGGAGAGGAAAATCTCAAAGGTAGCTTTTTTTTTTTTTCCTGCGCTGCTCAGCTTCCTTGACAAGGGATCAAACCTGCAACCCCTGCAATGGAAGCCTGGCGTCCTAACCACTGCACCACCAGGGAATACCCTCAAAGGGAGATTTTTTGAACCCAGAGGTTATATTGCAAACAAAAGTGATATTTAATGGAGTTTCAGCTCCAAGAAGAAACCCTTGAAAATACCCCCTTGTTCTGGTTACTGTCTTTGTCTCCTTTACCTTTTCCTCCCACATTTCCTTGGTAAGGAAACTGAGCAGGACCCTGTGGGGCTCCTGGGCATGGAAACCTTTCTGTGTCCCCCGTTCCTTGTTTGTAGGGAACAGACTCCAGCCTCCATGAACTTCCCTGAGTCCCAAAGGGCAGGTTCAAACAGCTGTTAATCAGGGAAGGGAGGGGATTCAGAGACAAGGGAGGAGCAGTCAAGAAACAATAGTGCAGCCTTGGGGCAGGGTCCTGGTTCAGCCTCAAGGGATAAACATTAACAATATCTTTGAGCTCTTTACAGAACTAAACCCCCCAACAAATGGAAGATGTTGGCATTCTTCATTCCAGAGAAGACCACCCAAGGCCAGATTAAAGGAACCCCAGAAGCTGATCAGTAGATCACCTGAGGCCAGGTTAAAGGAGTGCAGGCTGTGTATACACCCTAATCTTATCAGCAACCCCACCCTTGAACCTTTGCTATAAAACTCCTCACCAAATCCTCCTGGGTGGGGACACACAGTTTTCAGGGCAGAAGCCCACTGTGTCCCTCTTTGCCTGGCAAAGCAATAAGGCTATTCTCTTCTACTTCACCCAGAACTCTGAGATTCAATTCGGCACTGGTGCACAGAGGCTGAGTTTTCAGCATCAGTGGAACTTAAAGTTCTTGAGTTTTACTCATAACATTCCCTCAGGTATGTTTCACTTTGCCTGTGAGTCTCTCTGGAGAGTACTGATTATAATTAGAACATTTCCTCAAAATTCATGGAGAAACTCCATAGGACCCTGCAAGGTCATGGGGAACTCAAGTTAGAAGAACAATATGTAATGTCAAAACTTCAAGCAAAATCTCCCCAATTCTCATAACTTCCTCATGCTTTTAAAACTTCTCTTTCTACTTTCCATTAAACAGCTTCTGAGAATAAAGCCCTTGGCTTTTTGTCATCATTTGGCCAAAGAATGAGAATTGACATTTCTGGCTCAGTTCCATTTTCCTTGACTTCTCTGATGATTTCCGGCAGGAATGGGGAAAGGACTTCTTTGAGAGGAAGACACCAAGGTTGGTTGTAAGCCACTGGATCTAAGGAGTAAAAGGCACCAGTCCATGAAGGGCAGGAGCTATTTCCAGAATGTGAGGTGAGAGGGAGAGCAGGGATGGTGCTACAAGGTCTCATAGCCCTCTTTGCTCTGATCAGTTAAGGAAATACTGGGCTGCTGAGGGTGAGACTCAGAGGAGGACTAATCCTGCCTAAGGCCCTGCTGTACCCCCAGCTCAGGAATTTATTTTTCATCTCAGGGCAGCACAAACTCTATCATATCTGAATGAACCAGAAGAAACTGGACTCTGAGGCCTTTCAAAAAGTCATGTTCAGGGATTTTCCTGGTGGTGCAGTGGTTACGAATCTCCCTGCCAATGCTGGGGATGTGGGTTCGATCCCGGGTCTTGGAAGATCCCACATGCCACAGAGCAATTAAGCCCGTGCTCCACAACTACTGAGCCTGCACTCTAGAGCCCGCAAACTGCAACTACTGAGCCCACGTGCCACAACTGCTGAAGCCTGTGTACCTATAGCCCTTGCTCCACAACAAGAGAAGCCACCACAATGAGAAGCCCACACACCACAACAAAGAGTAGCTCCCGCTTGCCACTAATAGAGAAAGCCCGTGCATAGCAACAAAGACCCAATGCAGCCAAAAATAAATTAATTAAAAAATAATAATAAAATAAATTTATTTTTTAAAAAAGTATACTTAAAAAAAAATGTCACGTTAAAGATTAAAGTCAACCCCAAACACAGAGCCAGAGCAAGTTAGGTCTCAGTCCACCTTTGACCATAACCAGCCTGAACTCCAGCTCTCAACATTTAAATGAATGGGCAAACCAGTTTCACAAAGCTGTGGACAGTGCCAGGACATGACCCCAACTTTCCTGACTTCTGGTCAGAGGGCTGTACGACTCTTCGGTTTTCTTTACATGACATTCAGATTGGCATTAGTGAATAGTGTACCTCTGTCTGGTGATGTTGTTCTTGCCCTGAAATGCCCCCTGACTTTTGTCCATCTACCTGTCTCCTACTTATCCTTCAAGATTCAGCTCAAGTGATGCCTCCTTTAGTCTTCTCTGGCCCCAAGTATGGATCAGAGATGCTCTGGGTGGCCTCTGTGCTCCCCACATTCACAGCACTCACAGTATCACACTGGAGCCCCCTCCCCCCGCAACTGTAATCCTCAACAGCAAAGATCATGACACCTTGATTTTACAGAAATGATGCTGACACCACTTCTGACATGCGTTGGCGGCTCATTCCTGTCTGGGGAGTGATAACATGAACAACGGCAGCATCAGCACAGTGCATGCCTGTAGGCATGTAGTGACGAGTAGCTGTGCCTTATGGGCCCTCTGCAGCCTGACGGTCTATGCAGACGGCAATGACAGTAAGGTATCTAGATAAAAACAAATAAAAACATGCAAGTCTGTTAAGCAAGATCCCCATGTTGTGAAAGCCCGTTTTCCAGAGGAGGATAGGGAAGGGGAGCTGAGATGATGTCACCACTCATTTCAAGGGTCTTATCATGAACCCACATGCTTGTCACTACATCTGCTGTCTGCTGGTCACTAAGACAAGAAAGGCTTTATCAGTAGAGTCTTTTTTCCTCTGTCCCTTCTTAAGATGAGTGCGGGTTTCCCTGGTCTGCTACCCAATGTCCTACTGTCTTAGTGGTCGAGGTTAAAGTACAAACACACAGTAAGACTTATCACTGGAACCATTAGCATTGGATCAGAAATGTACCCAAAGGCTTGTTGGTCGTGAGACCTGTGAGTCAGGCTGTGCCCATTAGAGCCACTCCCAGGTGAGGACTGGCCTCCCTCGCCCCCTCTGCTCTGATTCGGTAAACAGTTGGCCTCATCTTCTTGCCTGAACTCAGGCAACCAGAGAAGAATTGTCTAGATTAAGACTAAAGTGTGATAAGAATATAGATTATTGTTGCTAATAACAGCTATTTATTACAGACTGTTAACTATATAGTAGTTAATACTAATGGTACTTATTACTCATTACTGGTATCTATTTCTACATCAGACATGGGGTGGAGATGGAGAACAAGGGTTGGAAAGCATAGTGGTGAGCCGCTCTGAGGATGGCAGGGCGCCTCTGCTGTTCTTACCAATTCTGCCACCTGGAGTCCCAAAGCTGGGAAGCCACTAAGTGTCGCCGCCCCCTGCTGGCCACCGGCCGCATGACACCCGTGAGCATACCAGTGCAGCCTCCCAGACTCTCAGTGCTGGAGGCAGAGCCTCAGAGACCAGGGCTGGGAAGGGGGCGGGGAGCGGAGGGGCTTATTAAAGCTCAGGGCCCCTTTTACAGCCCAGAGCCTGAAATGCACACAGCCACGTGCTCCCAGAGCCCTAGAAACACAAACGCTGATGCAGAGTGCGCACCAGCCTGTGCACAGCCTGGTGTTTCCTTGGAGAATCAGGAGGGCTGTAAGAAGCAGCTTACAGGCTTAGAATTTGTCTTAACATATATTAACTCCTAATACCCTACTTCTTATTTTTTTTTTAAATAAAATGTCTTGTTTTGTTAACAAGTGGAATATGATAAGAATCTATTTTGTGTGGTAGTGACTTGAGTAGGAACATCAACCCTCTGAAGTATATGTGGGAGCTGGGAAGTGAGCAGAAAAAATTCTAGGCATTATATTCAAACACAAGGAACTTCGTTAAAGTCTTACTCAGAGTTCTTTTTAGAGATGTATTCTTTTTTATTGAAGTATAATTGACATACAATATATATTAGTTCCACGTGTTCTGCATAGTGATTTGATTTATATACACTACAGATTGATCACCCACACTAAGTCTAGTAACCATCTGTCATCATACAAACTTATTACAGTATTATTGACTATTTCCTGTGCTGTACATTACATCCCCATGACTTTTTAAAATTAATTAATTAATAGATCTTTATTGGAGTGTAATTGCTGCATAATACTGTGTTAGTTTCTGTTGCACAACAAAACAAATCAGCCATATGCATACACATGTCCCCATATCCCCTCCCTATTGAGCCTCCCTCCCATCCTCCCTATCCCACCCCTTTAGGTCATCGCAAACCACCAAGCCGATCTCCCTGTGCTGTGCTCCTGCTTTCCACCAGCCAACTATTTTACATTCGGTAGTGTATATGTCGATGCTACTCTCACTTCGCCCCAGCTTCGCCCTCCTATCCCATGTCCTAAAGTCCATTCTCTATGTCTACCTCTTTATTCCTGCCCTGCAATTAGGTTCATCAATACCTTTTTTTTTTTTTTTTAGATTCCATGTACATGTGCTAGCAGACAGTATTTGTTTTTTCCCTTTCTGACTTACTTCACTCTGTATGACAGACTCTAGTTCCATCCACCTCACTACAAATAACTTAATTTCATTTATTTTTATTGCTGAGTAATATTCCATTGTATATATGTGCCACATCTTCTTTATCCATTCATCTGTCAATGGACATTTAGGTTGGTTCCATGTCCTGGCTATTGTAAATAGTGTTGCAGTGAACATTGTGGCACATGTCTCTTTTTGAATTATGGTTTTTGCAGGGTATATGCCCAGTAGTGGGATTGCTGGGTAATATGGTAATTCTATTTTTAGTGTTTTAAGGAACCTCCAGACTGTTTTCCATAGTGGTTGTATCAATTTACTTTCCCACCAACAGTGCAGGATGGTTCCCTTTTCACCACACCCTTTCCAGCATTTATTGTTTCTAGATTTCTTGATAATGGCCGTTCTGACTGACATGAGGTGATACCTCATTGTAGTTTTGATTTGCATTTCTCTAATAATTAGTGATGTTGAGCATCTTTTCATGTGCCTCTTGGCCATCTGTATGTCTTCCTTGGTGAAATGTCTATTTAGGTCTTCTACCCATTTTTTAACTAGATTTTTTTTTTTTTTAAATATTGAGCTCCATGAGCTGTTTGTATATTTTGGAGATTTATTCTCTGTTTTTTCATTTGCAAATATTTTCTCCCATTCTGAGAGTTGTCTTTTTGTCTTGTTTATGGTTTCCTTTGCTGTGCAAAAGCTTTTAAGTTTAAGTCCCATTTGTTTATTTTTGTTTTTAATTCCCATACTCTAAGAGGTGGGTAAAAAAGATCTTGCTGTGATTTATGTCAAAAAGTGTTTTTCCTATGTTTTCCTCTAAGAGTTTTATAGTGTCTGGTCTTACATTTAAGTCTTTAATCCACTGGGAGTTTATTTTTGTGTATGGTGTTAGGTAGTGTTCTAATTTCATTCTTTTACAGGTAGCTGTCCAGTTTTCCCAGCACCACTTACTGAAGAGGCTGTCTTTTCTCCCTTGTGTGTTCTTGCCTCCTTTTTCATAAATTAGGTGCCCATATGTGTGTGGGTTTATCTCTGGGCATTCTATCCTGTACCATTGATCTATATTTCTGTTTTTATGCTAGTACCATACTTTCTTGATTACTGTAGCTTTGTGGTATAGTTTGAAGTCAGGGAGCCTGATTTCTCCAACTCCTTTTTTCTTTCTCAAGATTGCTTTGGCTATTCAGTGTCTTTTGTGTTTCCATACGAATTGTAAAATTTTTTGTTCTAAGTCTGTGAAGAACACCATTGGTAGTTTGATAGGGATTGCATTCAATCTGTAGATTGCTTTGGGTAGTATACTCTTTTTCACAATATTGATTCTTCCAATCTAAGAGCATGGTATATCTCTCCAACTGTTTGTGTCATCTTTGATTTCTTTCATCAGTGTTTTATAGTTTTCTGAGTATAAGGCTTTTGCCTCCTTAAGTAGGTTTATTCCTAGGTATTTTATTCTTTTTGTTGCAGTGGTAAATGGGAATATTTCCTTTAATTTCTCTTTCTGATTTTTCATTGTTGGTGTATAGGAATGCCAGAGATTTCTGTGCATTAATTTTGTATCCTGCAACCTTACCAAATTCATTGATTAGTTCTAATAGTTTTCTGGTGGCATCTTTAGGATTTTCTATGTATAATATCATGTCATCAGCAAACAGTGAGAGTTTTGCTTCTTCTTTTCCAATTTGTATTCCTTTTATTTCTTTTTCTTCTCTGATTTCCATGGCTAGGACTTCCAAAGCTATGTTGAATAAGAGTGGTGAGACTGGACATCCTTGTCTTGTTCCTGCTCTTAGAGGAAATGCTTTCAGTTTTTCACCATTGAGAATGATGTTTGCCCTCGGTTTGTCATATATGGCCTTTATTATGTTGAGGTAAGTTCCCTCTATGCTCATTTTCTGGAGAGTTTTTATCATAAATGGGTGTTGAATTTTGTCAAAAGCTTTTTCTGCATCTATTGAGATGATCATATGGTTTTTATTCCTTAATTTCTTAATGTGGTGTATCATATTGATTGATTTGCATATATTGAAGAATCCTTGCATTCTTGGGATAAACCCCACTTGATCATGGTGTATGATTCTCTTAATGTGCTGTTGGATTCTGTTTGCTAGTATTTTGTTGAGGATTTTTGCATCTATGTTCATCAGTGATATTGGTTTATAATATTCTTTTTTTGTGATATCTTTTTCTGGTTTTGGTATCAGTGTGATGGTGGCTTCGTAGAATGAATTTGGGAGTGTTTTTCCCTCTGCAATTTTGTGGAAGAGTTCGAGAAGTATTGGTGTTAGCTCTTCTCTAAATGTTTGATAGCATTGACCTGTGAAGCCCTCTGGTCCTGGACTTTTGTTTGTTGGAAGATTTTTAATTATGGTTTCAATTTCATTACTAGTGATAAGTCTGTTTGTATTTTCTAATTCTTCCTGGATCAGTCTTGGGAAATAGTATCTTTCTAAGAATTTGTCTACTTCTTCATGGTTGTCCATTTTATTTGTATATAGTTTTTTGTAGTAGTGTCCTATAATCTTTGTGTTCCTGCAGTGTCAGTTGTGATTTCTCCTTTTTCATTTCTATTTTTATTGATTTGCATCCTCTCCTTTTTTTTCTTGATGAATCTGGTTAATGGTTTATCAATTTTGTTTATCTTCTCAAAGAACAAAGTTTTAGTTTTATTGATCTTTGCTATTGTTTTCTTTGTTTCTATTTCATTTATTTCTGCTCTGATCTTTATGGTTTCTTCTACTGAGTTTGGGTTTTCTTTGTTCTTCTTTCTCTAGTTGTTTTAAGTGTAGGTTTAGTTTGTTTATTTGAGATTTTTCTTGTTTCTTGAGGTGAGATTGAATTGCTCTAAACTTCCCTCTTAGAACTGCTTTTGCTGCATCCCATAGGTTTTGGATCATCTTGTTTTTGTTGTCATTTGTTTCTATGTATTTTTTTATTTCTTCTTTGATTTCTTCAGTGATCTCTTGCTTATTTAGTAGCACACTGTTTAGCCTCCATGTATTTGTGTTTTTTACAGTTTTTTTCCTGTAACTGATTTCCAATCTCATAGCGTTGTGGTTAGAAAAGAAACTTGATACAATTTCAATTTTCTTAAATTTTCCAAGGCTTGATTTGTGACCCAAGATGTGATCTATCCTGAAGAATGTTCCATGTGCACTTGAGAAGAAAGTGTATTCTGCCACTTTGGGGTGGAATGTTCTATAAATATCAATTAGATTTGTCTGGTCTACTGTGTCATTTATTTTTTTTTTTTCGGTACGCGGGCCTCTCACTGTTGTGACCTCTCCCGTTGTGGAGCACAGTCTCTGGACGCGCAGGCTCAGCAGCCATGGCTCACAGGCCTAGCTGCTCCATGGCATGTGTGATCTTTCCGGACCGGGGCATGAACCCATGTCCCCTGCATTGGCAGGTGGACTCTCAACCACTGCACCACCAGGGAAGCCCCTACTGTGTCTTTTAAAGCTTGTGTTTCCGTATTTATTTTCTATTTGGATGATCTGTCCATGGTGTAGTGGGGTGTTAAAGTGCCCTAGTATTATTGTGCTACTGTCATTTCTCCCTTCATGGTTGTTAGCATTTGCTTTATGTATTGAGGTACTCCTATGTTGAGTGCATAAACATTTATAATTGTTATATCTTCTTCTTGGATTGATCATTTGAACATCATGTAGTGTCCCTTCTTATCTCTTGTACCAGTTTTTATTTTAAAGTCTAATTTATCTGATATGAGTATTGCTACTCCAGCTTTCTTTTGATTTCCATTTGCATGGAATATCTTTTTCCATCCCCTCACTTTCAGTCTGTGTGTGTCTCTAGGTCTGAAGTGGGTCTCTTATAGACAGCATATATATGGGTCTTGTTTTTGTGTCCATTCAGCCAGTCTTGTCTTTTGGTTGGGGCATTTACATTTAAGGTAATTATTGATATGTATGTTCCTATTACCATTTTCTTAATTGTTTGGGGTTTGTTTTTGTGGGTCTTTTTCTTCTCTTGTGTTTCCTGCTTAGAGAAGGTTCTTTAGCATTTGTTGTAAAACTGGTTTGGTGGTGCTGAATTCTCTTAGCTTTTGCTTGTCTGAAAGGCTTTTGACTTCTCCATCGAAGAGAATGAGATCCTTGATGCATAGAGTAATCTTGGTTGTAGGTTTTTTTCTTTCATCACTTTAAGTATATCCTGCCACTCCCTTCTGGCCTTCAGAGTTTATGCTGAAAAATTAGCTGATAACCTTATGGGGATTTCTTTGTATGTTATTTTTTGTTTTTCCTTGCCGCTTTGAATATTTTTTCTTTGAATTTAATTTTTGTTAGTTTGACTAATATGTGTCTTGGTGTGTTTTTCCTAGGGTTTATCCTGTGTGGGACTCTCTGCTTCCTGGACTTGATTGACTATTTCCTTTCCCATGTTAGGGAAATTTTCAACTATAATCTCTTTAAATATTTTCTCAGACACTTCCTTTTTCTCTTCTTCTTCTGGGACCCCTATAATTCAAATGTTGGTTCATTTAGTGTTGTCCCAGAGGTCTCTGAGATTGTCTTCAATTCTTTTCATTCTTTTTCTTTATTCTGCTCCTTGGCAGTTATTTCCATCATTTTGTCTTCCAGCTCACTTATTCGTTCTTCTGCCTCAGTTATTCTGTTACTGATTCCTTCTAGTGTATTTTTAATTTCAGTTATTGTGTTGTTCATCTCTGTTTGTTTGTTCTTTAGTTCTTCTAGATCTTTATTAAACATTTCTTATATTTTCTCAATCTGTGCTTCCATTCTGTTTCTGAGAGACTGGATCATCTTTACTATCATTACTCTGAATTCTTTTTTAGGTAGATTTCCTATTTCCTCTTCATTTATTTGGTCTTGTAGGTTTTTACCTTGATCCTTTTCTCTGACATATTTTTTGCTGTCATTATTATTATTATTTTGAGTGGGACTGTGTTCCTGTCTTACTGGTTGTTTGGCCTGAGGCTTCCAACACGGGGGTTTGTAGGCTATTGAGTAGAGCTGGGTCTTGGTGCTGAGATGAGGAACTCTGTGAGACCTCACTCTGATGAATATTGCCTGAGGTCTGAGGTTCTCTGTTAGTCCAGTGGTTCGGACTCAGAGCTCCCACCGCAGGATCTTTGGCCCAACCCCAGGCTCCTGAACCAAGATCCCACAAGCTGCCTGGGGTGGCAAAAAAAATTTTAAAGAACAATAACAAAGTAAAAAATAAAATTAGACTAGGAAACTAACAGATGTTAGAAAGGCTATAACGATAAAAATATAGATGAATCAACAACCAGAAGATACATCAGTACAACAACAGTAAAAAAAGAGGAGGAGGGAAAATTTTAAAGAAAAATGTTGGGGGGAGGCCTTGGCTGTGGAGTGCAGGGCCTAAGCAAGGGTGAGGTTTGGGTGGTGGGCAGGGTCAATGCTCACTACCCACAGGCTGGAAAACGCCCTGAGGGCTGTGGGGGGTGGGGCTTAGGCTGAAGGACCAGAAGGGGCTCAGGTGTGCTCCCCAGCCCTGGTCTCAGAGGGCAGGGGACCTCACCTGGGAGCCCAGCAGACTTCCTGGGCTTGAGTGGAGGGGGGCAAATGCCCTCCTCTCCTCTCCTGCTCCTCCAGTCTGGGCAGGCCCTTCCCACCTGCCTCTCCTGATCTCCCCAGCCTCCCTCCTATGCCCCCAGAACCAATGCAGCCAAGGGGAGGGGGGACCTTGGAGGGCAGGGGACCAGCTTGGGAGCTCAGCAGGCTCTCTGGGCCTGAGTGGGTGGGGCTATTGCCCTCCACTCCTCTCCTGCTCTTCCCAGATGGCTCCTCCCACTTGACTCTCCTGATCTCTCTGGCCTTAGGGGCACCTATCCTGTGTGGCCTCCACTTTTCCTCCCCCCTCAGTCTCCCTACATCCTACCAGTTCACTTTGGAGTTCCTCCCGTCTCCCTGGGCATCAGAGTCCCCCACCAGTGGCCAGCAGGTGGCAGAGTTTTGGGGAGAGGCTAACTCTGCATCTTCCCACACCACCATCTTGACTGCACCTCCAACTTATTTATTTCATAACTGGAAGTTTGTACCTCTTAATCCACCTCAAATATTTCACCCAATCCCCACCCCACCCTTCTAGTAACCACCGGTTTGTTCTCTGTACCTGTGAGTCTGTTTCTGTCTTGTTTTGTTTGTTCTGGTTTTAGATTTCACATATAAGTGAAATCTCATGATATTTGTCTTTCTCTGTCTTATTTCACTTAACCTAATACCCTGAAATGGACATATTGCAAATGACAAGATTTCATCTTTTTATGAATAATATTTATATATATGTATCTTAGAATTTTAAAGTCATTCTAGAAAACTTCATTATATGATTTTCTAGCCCTAAAAAAATCAGAAGGGAATTAAGAAATAAATATCAGTACTATTCAAGTCAGGCATACTGTCACAGGAAAGTAGGCAGTAATGATAAAAATCCTCTAGAAAAATCAACCAGTGTCCAGAGGACACAGATGCTGGGTTGTCCAGGACAACTCTGCAGCCCTGGAGCACCTGGTTCTGCAGGATCTGAAGCTTCTACAATTTCAGGGACTTTCCTTTAAAAAAGAATACAAATATAAAGTACACAATTAGGTATAAAAATGAATATTTATTTCCAGAGAGGAGTCGCACACACACACCCTCAATTATCAGAGTTCTGCTGAGTTAAGTCCCTTCTGGGATTTGCTGGCAATTTATTTTCTAGCTTTAAAGTTGACTTAAAAATATTTTTATTTTATATTTTTATTTTATATTGGGGTATAGTTGCTTAACATGTTGTGTTAATTTCAGGTGTATGGCTGAGTGATTCAGTTATACATATACATGTATCTATTAGTTTTCAAATTCTTTTCCCATTTAGCTTATCACAAAATATTGAGCAGAGTTCCCTGTGCTATGCAGTAGGTCCTTGTTGGTTATCTATTTTCTATACAGTAGTGTGTATTTTTGTGTTCTCCAACAAATTCCAACCAGGAACTTCAAATTTAGCCATGGAGAGTGAATGTCCAGATGGAGACAACATGGACGGATCAAGCAGTGGGGCCAGGCTTTCTTTTGCCTTCAGTGGTGCTCACAGTGACCTGCCTCACCATCATCACAGTGGCCACAGGCACCCTGATCCCTTTGTGTCAGTCTGACCCAAGTGTGAAAACCACATTCTCATGGACTCCCTAATTAAACTAAAAAGGGTGTATAATTAATACCACAGAAAAACAAACAGGAAAAAATATAAGTATTTAAAAAGGCATGGACCTTACAATGAACCCTTTTCTGCCCACCCCGTCCCCCGCCCCCCACTGCCCCGCTGGTGAGTTTTATTCTAGTTCTCCAGCTTAGGCTGCTGCACCCCAGCTCCAAAGAACCCTGCCTACACCGGGGCGGCAATAAACATGGCAGGGGTTCAGAATTGGGACTCTGAAGGGAAATCACTCACTTTCAAATCCACGGTCTCTTGCTTATGGGCTGTGTAATCTTGGACAAGTTACTTCACTCCTCTGTGCCTCAGTTTGTCTGCTGATATTAATGGAATTGTGGAGAATATGTGAGATTGTATTTGATAACCATTTAGGATGGAGCCTGGCACACAGAGGTGTTCGAAAATGGTAACTATTATTTTTCTCTGGGGATACTGATCTCAGTTCAGGTTCTGAGGATGTGTGTGCCCCTCAGGTGACTGGAAATACAAATGATCATACTTTTTAAGCACAACCCCCCCTCTGGAGCCCACTCCATCCCCTCTACCTACAGGAGGCAGCTTCTCCCTAGTACAGCTCTACTCTGATCATGATACTGTAGCCATAGAACAAGTGCAAACCCAAACGAGACTCATAGACCCATCCAAGGAGGCCTGTTCTCCCGCAGCTTTCTGCACCTCTTGTCCTTTTTGGATAGGAATTTACCTACCTGCTCATGGTCGGGGTCCCGAATTCATTGCAGGAAAACTGCTTCCTCCTGGGATTTCACCACACAGCACACTTCCCACCTGGTTGATGGAGAAGGACGTGAATGTCTTCCCTGGCCTGGGTCCTATAGCCAGGGTGGCCTGGCAGCCACACACCTGAGAACTGAGCACGAGGAAGTGAGTCCTCAGTGCCTCTCTCCCACCCTGTGAAACAGTGTCACAGGGTCCTGAGCTGCAGGAGACACCTGTCCCTGGAGGCAAAGGGAAGCCAGGGAGGACAGGCTTGGAGCCGTCCTTCCCTCACACACAGAAAAGAGCTCCAGGCGTCTTTCCTGGTGCCATGAACTCAGGAAACCATTTGCAGCATTTACTTATGTCACAGGATGAGATTATGGATCATGTGCGATGTTTCTCCCAATCTTCCCAAAACTGTGACTCAGAGGCATCACTGAAAACAAAAGCCCTGGAGCCTTGCCTTCGAGAAGCTGCAGGGGCAGCCGCCTGCCTCCCCAGGACTTGCCAGGGGAGCCACAGCAGGGCCACCCCTCAGTCCACGCAGCCCAGTCCACCCAGAAGGGGCCGGGGGAGGGGGAGGAGGGCTTGCCTTCTTGGGGGAGAGGAGTGAAGTGATCTTGCCTCTCCTCCTCCTGCTTCAAGACCCTAAACCCGAGTGTGTGAGGACCCGAGAGGGTCCCCTGTGATGGTTGGACAGCTGACATTTACTCTCCGCGCGGCCACCAGACCTGCAGACCTGTGCATGTGCCGCCTGGGTGGGGGAGGGTGGACTGTGGGAGAGAGGCAGTGGGTGGGGCTATCAGGCCTCCGCACCCAGCATCCTCCACCACACCCCACACTCCTGCTCCAGGGAGGTGAGGAAGAAACATTTACACACCCAAAGAGATGGCTGGGAGGGAAGGGGAGGTGGATGGTGACAGCCTTGAGTGAGACCACCACAGCCCGGCCAGGGGTGCTCTCCATCTGACCAGTGCCGGGGGTCTGCCAGGAAGAGCGGCTGAACTTCCAGAGGGACCACTCATGTCCTGGAGAACTTACCCCGAGGTGCTCCTGTCAGCAGGGCCCATTGGAGCTCAGAGGTATAAGAGCCAGGGCAAAGGAGGACGACCCCTCCCCAAGCAGACCCCCTCTCTGCACACCTGGCCCCACATTTTACTACTCTCTGGTGGACCCCTAAGTCTACTGTGCTGGAGGTGGTGAGGAGTTAGGATGGTTGAGAAGGAGGAGGAATCGTTTGAGTCAGAGATGAGACTGAAGTTTTAAACAAGCAAAGACTGAATTTTAAAACCAAAATGGGTCATTTTACAAAGGAAAGTAAAAGGCTACATTGTTAAGTGGGGCACTCAACCAGCACAGTCAGTTGAAATTATGGGGAAAGTATATCATGGTTGAAATTCTTCAACATACCAGGTACAGGTATCATTCTTCCCCCATCCCCCAGTCACCAAAAAGATAGAAGTAATTTCTGATAAAACCACAGCTTCAAAGAAGGGAATATATATAACTATTGTAACAAGAGCCGCTGACTAAAGAAAATAGCGCTTGGACCCTTAACAGGTAGCACAGAGCTCCCATCAGCCTATGGCATCCACTGTCTACTAGGAGAAAAAGAAAAAAAAGCTATGGTTCATGAAGAGAAATCAACAAACTTTTCCCAGGCCCTGAGGTCTCAGAATTTACCACCAGACTTTTGCTTATTGTAAAGAAGCTTCCTCACAGCTGTTTGTGCAGGAAATGCAAAGACATTTCCCATGTGACTTTGGTTGATGGCCCAGTCAACAACAACAGTCCTGAAAGCACAGGCCTGGCCCTTCCCCGCGGTCCTCTCACCAGGGCTACACGACACACCCGCGTTGTCCCAGCTGGACCACATGATGGTTCCTCACAGAGAAGCCCCTGGGCACCAAGCGAGCCTCCCCTCCCTAGTGATGCACTCTGCCCACTCCTCTCCTCTCCCAGCACCACAAACCCTAAGGAAACAACCCCCGCCCCCGCCCCCAGTCCCCCCGCAACCCCCAGAAAGGCAAGCTTTAAACTCACAGCAGCAGCATCAAATGAGGCACAGCACAGAGTGTATGTGAGGTACGGCTGTGGGCCTTTCGGTTGCCCCCCCCACCCCACCCCCCAAGGCCTGGAGAGAAGCAATGCGTGCTGCCACCCTGGGGTGGATGGTCACCGTGGGAACCTGCCTCTGCTCTCAGCAGTCATGTCCCTGTGATGTCCTGACTTGGAGTGCAAGGAGCAGAAGGAGTGATAGGGGCCGGCTCCATACTGATGAGGGACAGGAAGCACACAGATTGTTGGAGGATCATGAGATGTCATCCACTCTGCTGAAAGGCTCCGGAAAGAGGTGGAAGACGGCAGGGGTAGGGTGGGGTGGTGGGCGGAGCATTCAGATGTAGGACCTACTCTATATCCTGCAACAAATCCATTCATTCATTCATTCATACAATTATTCTTACCTCAAACTAATTATAATGAGCAGCAAATATATCCAGGTGCTATACTGGACATTGGAGACATAAAGACAAATAAGATACAGGCTCTACCCTGAGGGAACTTACAGTCTACGTAGGAGATGCACACACACATACACACACACATACACATGCATGCACATGCTCAATTAACCATAATACAGTGTTAGTACAAAACATATAAAAATAGCATGGAACTTAAAAATTGAGGGCAATTATTTCTTAGGTTGGGTGTGAGTTGCTGGGAAGGGAAAACTGCATTGAGAGGTTAATACTTGAGTCGGGTCTTGAAGGGGTTTGTTAAATGGGCCAAACAGGGGATATGGTCCAGGCAGGGCTTGACACAGGCACCTGCTCTGTGTTCTCCAAAACTATGGATAATTCTAGCACTGACGGTGTGCCCAGCCACTGTTCTCTGTGCTTTACATGCATTCATTCACTTAATCGTCACAGTGGCTCTACAGAGGAAGCACTGCTGTGCCGTTCACAGATGCCGTGACTGAGACACACAGAGGTAAAATAACCTGTCTTGACACTGGGTAGCAGAGCAGGCTTCTGGCCCCAGAGCCCACTCTCTGCAACTTGGCCGTGTGCTCATCCCGGTGAGCAGGAAAGGTCGGGTCCCAGGTTACATGGGGAAGAGGAGGGATCACAGCCAAGTCTTCTGGGTGCCCCACTTGGGCTTGTTCAAGGGCTCTGCAAGGGCCATTTAGGGAGCTTGAAGCTTGCTTTTTGGTCATGAGAAGCCATCGTGGGTTTTTAAGTTGGAGAAGGCCATAATGAGATTTGTGTCCTGAAGGTGACTCTGGAATTGATGTGTAGGATAGAATGGAGGAGAAATGGACTGAAGGAGGAGGAGGAAGAAGAGAGAGGGGGAAATCCATGTCCTCTGGTTCATCATAATGCCTGGCAGCAGGTGTCCAATAATGATTGGTTAAATAAACGTCTCATAGTTGGCTTCCCCTGGAAGCCGACTCTGAAATAAGGGTTTCGCTATGAGAGGTTTATTTAGGAGGCTACATCCGTGGGTGCCTGGAGCTCAGTCCTGGGGGTTACTGGGGGCCCACTGCAAAACACACCCTCAGAGTCATCCCGGGAGGAGAGCAAGGGAGTTGGGTATCCAGATGCCAACTCAGTTAGTAGTTGAGGGTTGCTGCTGGGGAGTGTTAATTTCCTGGCCCCAGGGCAGCAGGAGCATGGCTTGGAGAAAGGAAAGTCAGGCACATGGGTGCGGCTGGACACCCCTGAGGCACAAGGCCATCAGGCGTGTAGGGATAGGGATGGATAGCGTCTGCTACAAAATCAGTCTTGGGCCAAAATGGGAAGAGTAGAAACTGAATTGTGAGATGCCATTTCTCCAACAGAACTTTCCCAATACATTTCTTCTGATTTCCTCTCATTGGGATGTAGATATGTTTTCCTTTCTCCCGCAGGGACTGTGTCCTCAGTGGGGGACTGGTGTTCCAGACCCTTCCGTTTTACTACTTGGGTGAACTCCAGGAAACATCACTGCTCACCGTGGGTAGCTTCTGGAGAAGATTATGCCATCAGAGTTGAAAGCTGGAAACTCTATCAAGCAACATTTGTATCAGAGCTTGAGTAGGAAGAAGAAAATGGGGGAGGAGAAAAAAAAGACTTTTGCTAAAATTAACATAAATCCCAAGCCCAGGCCTTATAACTGAACATTTTCACAACACTTAGCACTTAAAGTTTCTCAACTAACAGGGAACCAGAAACTAACATGAGATATTTTTTTCTGGCTAATGGTGAAGTGTTCATCTGAGAAGGAACATTTCTCTCCACCCCTACTTGCTCCCACCTGTTCCCTCACCTTGGGATCCTTCTCAGCTTCCCAACCTACCAAGATCTTGTCTGCTGACGTTTTTCTATTTTTCCATCATAACCGCATTCTATGAAGGCAGGTCTCTATCTTATCCATGGTAGAAAGCAAGTGGCAAAGCTGTTCAGTGAGTTAGGTGGGGGCCTCAGGGACACATGGAAGGAGGATTGTCTTCTGGGCACTGCTCCTTTGCTCATCACAGGCCTCCTTTGGCAAATTAAAATTTCCCCTAACAGTTTTATAAGGAATCAAAAATTATATCCAACATCTAAACAAACACAAGTGTGTTTATTTAACAAGTTAATATCAAATTTAAACCTGTGAAAACAGAGACAATTTAAAATCACGTGAAGACTGCAGTGCAGCTACATCTTCACCTACTCTCAAGATGCTCAAGTCACTTTCCAGACATTGTCTCATCTTCTGTTTGACCCTCAGGAGAGATGACAGTTCTGGCAACTTATAACTATTTCCTGTCCCTGGATGGAATGGAAAAGGATAGCTGATGTTGGAAATTCTAGCTTTTGAAAAGCACAGCAGTGGGGCTTCCCTGGTGGCGCAGTGGTTGAGAGTCCGCCTGCCGATGCAGGGGACACGGGTTCGTGCCCCGGTCCGGGAGGATCCCACGTGCCGCGGAGCAGCTGGGCCTGTGAGCCATGGCCGCTGAGCCTGCGCATCTGGAGCCTGTGCTCCGCAACGGGAGAGGCCACAGCAGTGAGAAGCCCGCGTACTGCAAAAAAAAAAAAAAAAAAAAAAGAAAGAAAAAAGAAAAGCACAGCAGGATTATCAAAACACCAAGGACCACCAAACTAAGGTGAATTCAAGTACAAAGATGACCCAGGTGTCTTTGAGGCAGACAGTGTCTTTTACAGAGTGGACCATCCAGCTAGGCTCACTGGGCCTGGCTTGTTAAAGAGCCTCAGACAGGATGCTGACCCATGGGGGCCAGCTCAGGGGTGGCCCAGGCTGGCATGGCATTCACCAATAAGATGGTGACAGAAGGTAGATGAGCTATCTGTCAGTGTCTTCAAAGGTGGCCGGAGCAAAGCCATGGTGCTCTAGCCAGGTGTGCACACACAGTGCTGTTCTGGTCCACAGCTAGACATGGTGAAGGCTCGAAGATAACCACGGCCATGCAATCAGCCTATGTGCATGGGTACGTGTGTAAGGGCCCTGTCACCAATATTTATTTATAGTTTAGTTCTACCAATTAGCAAAAGATAAAAGAAACAGAGGAGATAATATGGAAGAGTGGTTAAGAATCAGACTGCCTGAGTCTAAATTCAGGCTTTGTCACCTATTACCATTATAGTCTTGGGCAAGTAAGCATTCTAGGCCTCAGTTTCCTCAACTGTAAAAACAGAACTTTACAAGATTCTTGTGAGAATTAAATAAGATAATAGATGCAAAGAATTTAGTACAAAACCTCTCAGTAAATGGGAACTATTATGACTTTAGTAATAAATCATACCTATGTAAGAGCAAAACTGACGTGGAAAATTAAAATCTAAACAAGAAAAGTGTAGTGGGGAGGGTAGTGATAGTAAATGATAGTTATTACATTAGCCCTGATTAAGCAAATATGTTTGCTTTGGGCATTCTAGTATTCTCTAAAGTTCCTAGAATCCAAGGAAAAAGGAAGTCATTAAGGTCAAATTATTCTCATGATATTATTACATAGAAAATTAAAATATAATTCATTCTTAATAAACTTGTGTGGAAGGCAGGAATAACACTATCCCTTCCCTTGCCCCATCCTGCTTCTCTCACTTCCCTTCTCCTGAGAGAACCACCTTAATTAATTTCCTTCAGAAGCATCACCTCCTCAAGGGGGCTGCCCTGAGAAGCCTCCCTAACAAGGAGCCCGTGATTTGCTCTAGAGCATCCCAACAATGCCAGTTAAGCCTTATTCATTTTTGACCACAATTTCTTTGAGATCCCTCATAAATGAACATTAGATGAGTAAATGTAGAAATACTTGTTTATGATAGTGCAAACAAATAATAATTTGAGATCTAGATAATAGTTCAGAATTTTAAAATTTCGGAGTCCTTGTGAAGATGGCGGAGTAAAAGGACATGCTTTCACTCCCTCTTGTGAGAGCACTGGAATCACAAGTAACTGGTGAACAGTCATTGACAGGAAGACACTGGTACTCACCCAAAAAGATACCCCATATCCAAAGACAAAGGAGAAGCTGCAATGAGATGGTATGAGGGGCACAATCACAATAAAATCAAACCCCATAACTGCTGGGTGGGTGACTCACAAATTGGAGAAAAATTATGCCACAGAAGTCCACCCACTGGAGTGAAGATTCTGAGCCCCACATCAGGCTTCCCACCCTGGGGGTCCAGCCGGCAACATGGGGAGGAATTCCCAGAGAATAAGACTGTGAATGCTAGCGGGATTTGGTTGCAGGACTTCAACAGGACTGGGGGAAACTGAGAAGCCATTCTTGGAGGGCACACACAAAGTAGTATGTGCATCAGGACCCAGCGGGAAGGAGCAGTGTCCCCATAGGAGACTGAACCAGACCAACCTGCTAGTGTTGGAGGGTCTCCTGCAGAGGCGGGGGGTGGCTGTGGCTCACTGTGGGGACAAGGACACTGGCAGCAGAAGTTCTGTGAAATGCTCCTTGGCATGAGCCCTCCTGGAGTCTGCCATTAGCCCCACCAAAGAGCCTGCGGCCCCCAGTGCTGGGCTGCCTGAAGCCAAACAACCAACAGGAAGGGAACTCAGCCCCACCCATCAGCAGACAAGCAGATTAAAGTTTTATTGAGCTTGGCCCACCAGAGCAACACCCAGTTCTATCCACCACCAGTCCCTCTCATCAGGAAGCTCGCACAAGCCTCTTAGAGAGCTGCATCCACCAGAGGGCAGATGGTAGAAACAAGAACTACAATCCTGCAGCCTGTTGAATGAAAACCACATTCACAGAAAGATAAACAATATGAAAAGGCAGAGGGCTATGCACCAGATGAAAGAACAAGGTAAAACCCCAGGAAAACAACCAAATGAAGTGGAGATAAGCAACCTTCCAGAAAAAGAATTCAGAATAATGATAGTGAAGATGATCCAGTACCCCAGAAAAAGATGGAGGCAAAGACTGAGAAGATGCAAAAATGTTTAACAAAGACGTAGAAGAATTAAAGAACAAACAAACAGAGATGAACAATACGATAATTGAAATGAAAAATACCCTAGAAGGAATCAATAGCAGAATAACTGAGGCAGAAGAACAGATAAGTGACCTGGAAGACAGAATGGTGGAATTCACTGCTGTGGAACAGAATAAAGAAAAAAGAATGAAAAGAAATGAAGACAGCCTAAGAGACCTCCGGGATAACATTAAATGCACCAACATTCACATTATAGGGATCCCAGAAGGAGAAGAGTGAGAAAAAGGACCCAAGAAAATATTTGAAGTGATTATAGTTGAAAACTTCCCTAACATGGGAAAAGAAATAACCACTTAAGTCCAGGAAGTTCAGAGAATCCCAGGCAGGATAAACCCAAGGAGAAACACACTGAGACACATAGTAATCAAATTGACAAAAATTAAAAACAAAGAAAAGTTATTAAAAGCAACAAAGGAAAAGTGACAAATAACATACAAAGGAACTCCCATAAGGTTGACAGCTGATTTCTCAGCAGAAACTGTACAAGCCAGAAGGGAATGGCAAGTTATATTTAAAGTGATGAAAGGGAAGAACTTACAATCAAGATTACTCAAACTGGAAAGGATCTCAATCAGATGTGATGGAGAAAGTAAAAGCTTCACAGACAAGCAAAAGCTAAGAGAATTCAGCATCACCAAACCAGCTCTACAACAAATGCTAAAGGCACTTCTCTAAGTGGGAAACACAAGAGATAAAAAACAACCCAAAACAATTAAGCAAATGGTAATAGGAACATACATATCAATAATTACCTTAAAAGTGAGTGGATTAAATGCTCTAACCAAAAGACACAGGCTCACTGAATGGATACAAAAACAAGACCAATATATATGCTGTCTACAAGAAACCCACTTCAGACCTAGGGACATATACAGACTGAAAGTGAGGGGATGCAAAAAGATATTCCATGCAAATGGAAATCAAAAGAAAGCTAGAATAGCAATACTCGTATCAGATAAAATAGACTTTAAAATAAAGACTGGTACAAGAGATAAGGAAGGACACTGCATAATGATCAAACAATCAATCCAAGAAGAAGTTATAACAATTATAAATGTTTATGCACCCAACATAGGAGCACCTCAATACCTAAGGCAAATGTTAACAACCATGAAAGGAGAAATCGACAGTAGCACAATTATAGTAGGGGACTTTAACACCCCACTTACACCAATGGACAGATCATTCAAACAGAAAATAAATAAGGAAACACAAGCTTTAAAAGACACCATAGACGAGATAGATCTAACTGATATTTATAGAAGATTCCACCCAAAAGTGGCAAAGTACACTTTCTTCTCAAGTGCACATGGAACATTCTCCAGGATAGATCACATCTTGGGTCACAAATCAAGCCAGGTAAATTTAAGAAAATTGAAATCATATCAAGCATCTTTTCTGACCACAACACTATGAGATTAGAAATAAGTTACAGGGAAAAAAAGTAAAAAAACACAAACACAAGGAGGCTAAACAATACGTTACTAAAAAACCAAGAGATCACTGAAGAAATTAAAGAGGAAATCAAAAAATACCTAGAGACAAAGGACAATGAAAACACGACAATCCAAAACCTATGGGATGCAGCAAAAGCTAAGAGAGAAGTTTATAACAATACAATCCTACTTCAAGAAACAAGAAAAACCTCAAATAAACACTCTAACCTTACACCTAAAGGAACTAGAGAAAGAAGAAAAAAGAAAACCCAAAGTTAGTGGAAGGAAAGAAATCATAAAGATCAGAGCAGAAATAAATGAAATAGAGATGAAGAAAACAATACCAAAGATCAATAAAACTAAAGCTTGGTTCTTTAAGAAGATAAGCAAAATTGATAAACCTTTAGCCAGACTCATGAAGAAAAAGAGGGAGAGGACTCAAATCAATAAAAATAGAAATGAAAAAGAAGTTACAACAGGCACTGCAGAAATACAAAGCATCACAAGAGGCTACTACAAGCAACTCTATGCCAATAAAATGGACAACCTGGAAGAAATGGACAAATTCTTAGAAAAGTACAACCTTCCAAGACTGAACCAGGAAGAAATAGAAAATATGAACAGACCAATCACAAGTAATGAAATTGAAACTGTGATTAAAAATCTTCCAACAAACAAAAGTCTAGGACCAGATGGCTTCACAGACAAATTCTATCAAACATTTAGAGAAGAGCCAACACCCATCCTTCTCAAACTCTTCCAAAATATTGCAGAGGAGGGAACACTCTTAAACTCATTCTATGAGGCCACCATCACCCTAATGCCAAAACCAGACAAAGATACTACAAAAAAAGAAAATTACAGACCAATATCACTGATGAATATAGATGCAAAAATCCTCAACAAAATACTAGCAAACAGAATCCAACAACACATTAAAAGGATCATACACCATGATCAAGTGGGATTTATCCCAGGGATTCAAGGATTCTTCAATATACTCAAATCAATCAATGTGATACACCATATTAACAAACTGAAGAATAAAAACCATATGATCATCTCGATATATGCAGAAAAAGCCTTTGACAAAATTCAACACGCATTTATGATAAAAACTTTCCAGAAAATGGGCACAGAGGGAACCTACCTCAACAAAATAAAGGCCATATATGACAAATCCACAGCAAACATCATTCTCAATGGTGAAAAACTGAAAGCATTTCCTCTAAGAGCAGGAACAAGACAAGGATGTCCAGTCTCACCACTCTTATTCAACATAGTTTTGGAAGTCCTAGCCATGGAAATCAGAGAAGAAGAAGAAATAAAAGGAATACAAATTGGAAAAGAAGAAGTAAAACTGTCACTGTTTGCTGATGACATGATACTATACATAGATAATCCTAAAGATGCCACCAGAAAACTACTAGAGCTAATCAATGAATCTGGTAAAGTTGCAAGATACAAAATTAATGCACAGAAATCTCTTGCATTCCTATACACTAACAATGAAAGATCAGAAAGAGAAATTAAGGAAACAATCCCATTCACCATTGCAACAAAAGGAATAAAATACCTAGGAATAAACCTACCTAAGGAAGTAAAACACCTGTACTCAGGAAACTATAAGACACTGATGAAAGAAATCAAAGATGACACAAACAGATGGAGAGATATACCATGTTCTTAGATTGGAAGAATCAATATTGTGAAAATGTCTGTACTACCCAAAGCCATCTACAGATTCACTGCAATCCCTGTCAAATTACCATGGCATTTTTGACAGTACTAGAACAAAAAATCTTAAAATTTGTATGGAGACATGAAAGACCCCCAATAGCCAAAGCAATCTTGAGGGAAAAAAATGGAGCTGGAGGACTCAGACTCCTTGAATTCAGACTATAACACCAAACTACAGTAATCAAGACAATATGGTACTGGCACAAAAATATGTATCAGTGGAACAGGATAGAAAGTCCAGAGATAAACCCAAACACCTATGGTCACCTAATCTATGACAAAGGGAGCCAGAATATACAATGGAGAAAAGACAGTCTCTTCAATAAGTGGTGCTGGGAAAACTGGACAGCTACCTGTAAAAGAATGAAAGTAGAACAGTCCCTAACACCATACACAAAAATAAACTCAAAATGGATTAAAGACCTGAATGTAAGACTGGACATTATAAAACTCTTAGGGGAAAACATAGGAAGAACACTCTTTCACATATATATCACAGCAAGATCTTTTTTGATCCACCTCCTAGAATAATGGAAATAAAAACAAAAATAAACAAATGAACAAATGGACCTAATGAAACTTAAAAGCTTTTGTACAGCAAAGGAAACTATAAACAAGATGAAAAGACAACCCTCAGAATGGAAGAAAATATTTGCAAATGAATCAACAGACAAATTAATCTCCCAAATGTATAAACAGCTCATGCAGCTCAATATTAGAAGAACAAACAACCCAATCAAAAAATGGGCAGAAGACCTAAATAGACATTTCTCCAAAGAACACATACAGATGGCCAAGAAGCACATGAAAAGATGCTCAACATCACTAATTATTAGAGGAATGCAAATCGAAACTGCAATGAGGTATTACCTCACACTGGTTAGAATGGGCATCAGCAGAAAATCTACAAACAATAAATGCTGGAGAGGGTGTGGAGAAAAGGGAACCCTCTTGCACTGTTGGTGGGAATGTAAATTGATACAGCCACTATGAAGAACAGTATGGAGGTTCCTTAGAAAACTAAAAATAGAATTACCATATGACCCAGCAATCCCACTACTGGGCATATACCCTGAGAAAACCATACTTCAAAACGAAACATGCACCCCATTGTTCATTGCAGCACTATTTACAATAGCCAGGTTATGGAAGCAACCTAAATGCCCATCAACAGACGAATGCATAAAGAAGATGTGGTACATATATACAATGGAGTATTACTCAGCCATAAAAAGGAACGAAATTGGGTCATTTGTTGAGACGTAGATGGACCTAGAGACTGTCATACAGAGTGAAGTAAGTCAGAAAGAGAAAAACAAATATCATATATTAACACATATATGTGGAATCTAGAAAAATGGTGCAGATGAACCAGTTTGCAAGGCAGCAATAGAGACACAGATGTAGAGAACAAATGTATGGACACCAAGGGGGAAAAACAGGGGAGGGGTTGTGGTGGTGGGATGAATTGGGAGATTGGAACTGCATATATACACTAATATGTATAAAATAGATAACTAATAAGAGCCTGCTGCATAAAAAATAATTCAGAAAACAAAACAGAACAAAAAATAACAAACAAAAAAAAAAGAATTTCATTTTCACAGGGTATATTTTATTTGCTTCATGTGTACATTCAGTAAACTCCATGAGGGCAGAAGCAGATGCAAAACTTTTCTAGGGATGATTGTGGAAGGACATATTTCCAGATGCTTTCCTCTGCCTTTGATTTGGAATGACGACCATACCCAGTGTGAGTCAATGTCTTCACCCTGTAAGCCTCTTGTTTGGGGAATAACAAAGGTCTAACTAGCTGAAGTGAAAGATAAAACTGGGAGTCACTTTCAGGAGAAGATAATTGCATAACACTGCCAGAGATCCTGTCACTACACTGAGACTTAAGGAAGTTACTGGCCTTTTGAAGGAAATTGATCTTTTAGTATTTGAACAATTAATTAAATATTGGGGAGCTTTTGCCCACTATTTAGTCTATATGTCTATATGGCCCCAAATAGAAACTTTATGGTCACAAAATTAGTCTGTGACTCCATATTCACCACTCTTTATTCTTCAAGTCTTTTTGAAGGCTCTCATCCATTGCTAATAGGAATAAATATTTGCAGAATCTTATGGAGAATAATTTGGAAAATTCTATCAATATTACACAATTTGATATGCATATTGATACCAGAAATTCCAGTTCCAAGAATGTATCCTATAGGTTACTTACCATTGGCACACAGGTATTCTATGCAAACTGGTTATAATAGGAAAAGATAGGAAATGACCCAAATGTTCATCAGTGAGCAACTGGTTAAATATATCTATACAAAGAAATAATGCAGTTGTAAAGAAAAGGATGAAAAATCAGCTCTCAATGGCTGATCAGAAAGATTTTAAAGACAATGTTAGGTTTCAAAAAAGCAAAGTACAGAACAGTATGTAGAGCCAGCTACCATTATTTATATAGGGAAAAAATAAAGAATGTATATCTTATTTGCATATATATGCATCAAAAATCACTGGAAATAAGAAACAAATAATAGTCATTTCCTATTTCAGGGTAGGGAGGGAACTGGGCATCTGGGCGCAGCAGTGGAAGGGAGGATTTTCTCTGCAATACTTTTTATACGTTTGACTTTTGAACCATGCTTAATGTATTTGCATTAAATAAATAAATGTAATTTAAGATAATCTTTAAAGATGCTTATTATGCGTACAGGCTTTGGTCAACACACAGCTCTGCTTTCTAGAAGTTTCTAACCCCATCGATGAAATAAAAGGCAACCAGTAACCATAACATAGTGGTAAAAATGCCATCACACTGACATGCCACATTTCACCAAATCTAAAACACTATTAATTCTTTCACAGCATTATATGACATGCCACTAGGAAAAGGAAGAATGTGGCCTATTAAATTCGGGCACAATGCTTCCTTTTCATTTAGAATTTTCATTTTATGCTTAATGAGAAATCTGTTTTAGATACTCATTTGTACATAGATTTTTATCATATATCACTCTTGCATGATATATGACATTGTATTAGAAAAATTAAAGTGAAATAAATTAAAGAATTCTTAAAACTTTCTCTTATTGCATTCTGAATCTTTTTCACACAGTATTGTCCTCTGTGCTATCAAAAGCATTGGTGATCCTACATTTTTTGAAAGAGTGTTCCATTAATATTTCCAGAATTTTCTTCCAAACTGCTGAAACCTGATCTGCCAATTTTGATGCATAGACCCAGGCAAACACAACTGTATCATGACTGCTGTACAACCAATAGTGATTGTAACATGAATCCAAGTTCCAGAGGCACTGAAATGTAAAAAAAAAAAAAAAAAGTGCTTTTTTTCTTCTTTCAAAATTTATTTTATTGAAGTATAGTTAATTTACAATGTTGTGTTCATTTCTGCCATACAGGAAAGTGATTCAGTTATACATATATATACATTCTTTTTCATTTTCCATATGATTTATCACAGGATACTGAATATAGTTCCCTGTGCTATACAGTAGGACCTTGTTGTTTATCCATTATCTATATAATAGTTTGCTGCTGCTAATCCCCAACCTCCCACTCCATTCCTCCCCCAATGCCCCTCCTACTTGGCAACCACAAGTCTGTTCTCTATGTCTGTGAGTCTTTCTTTTTCATAGATAATTATTTGTGATGTATTTTAGATTACACATATCAGTGATATCATATGATATCTGTCTTTCTCTGTCTGACTTACTTCACTTAATATGATCACCTCCAGGTCCATCCATGTTGCTGTAAATGGCAGTATTTCATTCTCTTTATGGCTGAGTAGTATTCCATTATATATATGTACCACATCTTTATGCATTCCTCTGTCAATGGACAAAAATAGGCTTCTTATAATTGTTTAAATGTGATAGATGAGCAGTTTCAAGACAGAATAGGTCCCTGGGGCACTATAGAAGACTCCTTGAGGAGGCAGAATTGAGGCTGGACTTTTAAAAATGAGAGGGATTTTGGAGACAGGAATGAACGGGATGAATGAGTCATGAAAAACAAATAGCTTGAAATGGAAGTAGAAATTGCATTTGAGGGAGGGAAGGAAGGAAGACCATGTGACCTGGAGGGAAGGAAGGAAGACCATGTGACCTGGAGGGAAGGGCTTGTGAAAGGAAGTAAGTGTGGATGGGAGAGTTGTCAAAACTGGAGATTTGGAAGCACTCATTTGGAGAACATATTGGTCCAGAAACTTAACCACGCTGAAGAGTGGAGGGAACAAACAAACACAGCATCAAAAGAAAACAGAAAAAATGGAGAGAGAATCTTGAGCCATGGAATTTTCATGCCAGGAGGACTATTACAGATCATCTGGTTCATGTTTTCAGTTTTACAGGTAAAGAAAGGAAATTCAGAGAGGGTACGTGACAGATTGCCAGTGGCACAGCAAACACTGAACCCTGGGTGTTGATTTCCTGAGCAGGCTCTTCCTAATAGACCATCACAGCCAACAGAGAGGAAGTCGTTTCAAGGAGGCAGGTGGCAGTGAAGAAGAGGAAGCCTGAGGAGGCACTGAGGTGACCAGTACAGATTATTGATGACCTGCAAGTGTCTACTTTGCAGAGTGGTCTGGGTAGGAAAGATTGTGAAAAGTTAAAGAAAGCGGGGTGTTTCTCAGTTAGAGGCACCATCAGGAAAGATCTCATTAATTTTCAATATTTCCTTTCAAAGGGCTCAGTATTTGATGTTGTATTTTCAATAAAGCCTCCAAGACCCTGCTTTTACCAGTGGCAAAAAATTTAAAAAAGGCAAAAAATAAAAAAATCCTTCACAAAGGATTCAATAGTATCATTTCCTGGAAATCCTTCAAAATAATGGGACATAGTGCTTGCTTCGGCAGCGCATATACTAAAAATAATGGGACATATTGTCCCTTGGGCAAGACAGAAAATTATCAACAGGTGGCAGTCACACCGAGTTTCAAATGCAGCCTTTCACCGCTTTATAAAGAAACCATTGTTTTCTTACACATAGAAATTGACTAAAGGGGACAGTAACCAATAATGGTCTTGCTTATGGGTTTTCAGTTTGCATCTCTGTGGAACTTCATTCTTGGCATAGGAAATGATCAATACTGCTTTCCTGCACATCTCCTATACTAAACAGTGTGTTTAGGTGCCTGCAAGGGATTTCTCTTAGAAGAAAAAGAAATCACATCTACCGCAAAAAAGTTATCTTGCTGATATGGCTGCTACAGGTACCATGGTAAGTAAGCCACTTAGTATCTTAGGGACAACCTCACAATTGAGGACATAAAATTAAAGCAGTGAGATGGCATTTAATATTGAAAAATATGTATTTGATTGGCAAAAATGTAAAATATTCATAATATCCAGAGAATTGGGACTCTGGAAGTGTGAATTAGTATAGTTACTTTTTATGGCAGTTTACTAGTCTCTGTTAACACTGAAATGGAGCCTGCTCCCTAGGACTCAGCAGCTCTGCTTCCCAGTGTCCATCTGCAGAACAGTTCACACACACACACACACACACACACACACACACACACACACACACACACACACATACAGGAGGTCTGTTCAAGGGTATTGGCAATGGCTTTGTTTTTAATGGTAAAAAATATAAACTGGGGACAAGCCAGATGTACATGTAAAAATATCAATGGGGGGACTTCCCTGGTGGTCCAGTGGTAAAGAATCCACCTTTCAATGCAAGGGACGCGGGTTCGATCCCTGGTCTGGGAACTGAGATCCCACACGTCTTGGGGCAACTAAGCCCACACGCCACAACTACTGAGTCTGCGTGCCATAACTAGAGAGAGAAAAACCTGCATGCCAGAAGCCTGTGCGCCACGACAAAGATTCTGTGTGCCACAACTAAGACCCAACACAGCCAAAAAATCAATGGGCCTACAAGACATACTACTGAATTTTAAAAAGTTGTAGATAGATATGTTTAGTCTAATGTCATTTATGTGTGTGTGTGTGTGTGTGTGTGTGTGTGCGCACACACGTAAGCTCTAACAGACCTTACCAGGGAGAATGTGGGGTAAAGCACCAGAAATGGGACTTAGATGGGGGGAGGAAGGAAGAAAATTTTCTCTTTATTTATAATGGTTGATATTTTACAAGGAAAATGTATTTTTATATAGCTTATGAAATTTACATTTTTTTAAAGAAAAGGATAGCTTATTAGATGCTGTCAGAATCTCTGATTCATTTAGGAAGTTACAAATTTGGTGCCTTTATGTAGGTATGGCCTTAGATTAAAATGAGCATTAGTCCTTTTTTTCCTATATTTTTCTACAGTGGCATTATACCTATCACTAAAAAATGATAAAGACTTTGAAATAACTTTATATTTAAAATAAAGATTAAAAACAAAAAATAGAAATGAATGCAAAACAAGCATAAGTTTCCTTTCAACCCTGACATATCTTTGAGACTATAAGATGTATATTACTTTAAGATTTGAGTGTTAATATCTAGAGGACCAAATTGGCTTGTAGTTTAGAATAACAGACAAGTGCATTTGCCTAGTTTCCAAGACCCTAATGATACAGATGCTGAATGTAGCTTGAGGCATCTTTCATCAATGCCAAGCCTTCAGAATGAAAAAGAACATGGCTCATTGCCAGATATATCTGCCAAGTCCCAATTTGCAAGCACAATTCAGTTCATTTGCACTTCTCTCTTGATCCTGAGGGTTGCTCTATTAAGAAAGAATAAAACAATTATATTATTCCTTGGTTGGAGGGAGCTATGACTTTGGTCACTATCATCCTCAATAACAAAAATATCCAGAAATATATTTAAATTGGATTGAACACTCTTCTGGTGACCTCTTAGGAGGTTCATTCTGAAAGACAGGGTTTCCTCACTGGAATAAGCCATGAATGCCAAAGTGTTATTCTATCTCAATAATTTTGTCAAATAAGCATCAGTCCTGATTTCATGAATGAGGATTTTCTAGTGCTCATTTCCCTGAGGGCTTGAAGTAATCATCCAATGGATCTCCTATCAATAAAAAGTAGAATAGATACCTACTGTCTGAGATTTAAATATTGAGGATATGGTGTGTTCAGGAAGCTCTGATGTTCATACAAAGAAATGATAGAACTCAGTAAAAGAATTGACATGAATCATCGTCAACAGATTGCTGATGGATGGGATGCCTGGGACAGCTGTTGTTCTGCCTGCCCAGGCTCTGTTCCTTTCTCCTGGTCTAGGTTCCTGATTTGTAAAGCTGAATCTGGCCTCTGTACCCCGACACAGAATTAAATCTCGGAGACAGAGTTTTGGTGAAGTACAAAAGAATAGCTTTGGGCTTCCCTGGTGGCACAGTGGTTGAGAGTCTGCCTGCCGATGCAGGGGACACGGGTTCGTGCCCCGGTCCGGGAAGATCCCACGTGCCGCAGAGCAGCTGGGCCCGTGAGCCATGACCGCTGAGCCTGCGCGTCCGGAGCCTGTGCTCCACAATGGGAGAGGCCACAGCAGTGAGAGGCCCGTGTACCACAAAAAAAAAAAAAAAAAAAAAAAAAAGAATAGCTTTATTGCTTTGCCAGACAAAGGGGGCCACAGCAGGCTAATTCCCTCAAAACTGTGTGTCCTGATGTGGAGGGGGTAGTGAGGAGTTTTATAGTAATGGTTCAAAGAGGGTGTGATCAGCTCATGGACACTCTTCTGACTGGTGGGTGGTGAGGTAATCTGGAGTCAGCATCATCAACCTTCTGGTTCCAACTGGTCTGGGGTCTATGTGCTTGTGGGCAGCATACAGTTAATTTCTCCCACCTGGTGGGGGTTTCAGTATCTGCAAAACAGCTCAAAGATATTGTTATGTGTATCACTTGAGGGGGAACCAGGACCCTGCCCCAAGGCTGCACTATTGTTTCTTGACTTCTCCCCCCTTGTCTCCACATCCTCTCCCTTCCCTGATTAGCAATTGTTTGGACCTGCCCTTTGGAACTCAGGGAAGGTCATGGAGGTTGAATGAAGCCTATTTCCTGTAATCAAGAAATGGAGGACACAGGAAGGCTTTTGTGCCCAGGAGTCCCACAGGGTCCTGCTCAGTTTCATTTCCTTTGTGGAAACAGCCCTCTCCCACTCTCAGTTAGAGGTTCGGGTTGGATTCTGCCCACCACCTGGCTCTGGGAGTGAGCATGTGACTAGATCTGGCCATCACAGAATTGTATGCCACTGGTCCTGGGAATTGATTCAGAGATGGGCCTTTGACCCAAGCCAAACTAATGAGAAACCAGGATGCTTTGCTGGCACTGCTGGGGAAAAGGTACATGCATTGTGCTGGTGGAGTTATTTCCAGGGTTCTAGGTCACCTGTCTACAGAGGGTGCCTGCCTACAAATAAAGCCAGCACTGAGAGGCGCAGAGCCAAGACGTGGGGCAGTGTCCTGATGGCATCTTTGAGACCTGAAGTCAGAACTCTGCCTTGAACCTTTCAGTTATATGGGTCATTTTGGTTTTGTTTGTAATTTGAGTGATATTTTGGCCACTGGCAACCAAAAGAATTTTGACTGATAACACCAGGAATACAGTGTGTTGATGTATTGATGGGCAAGCCTGTCCAGAGGTTGCCCTTCTGCTCTGCTTACTTGAGCACTAATTCTTTGTTTCAAAGTTCAGTGAAAATATTATCTTATCCTTACAGTCTTCTAGACCTCACCAGACCGTGGTGAAACTTTCTCATTTGAATTCCTGAGCACTTTTTTTTAAATAAGTTTTTTTGTGTGTGTGTGGTATGCGGGCCTCTCACTGTTGTGGCCTCTCCCGTTGTGGAGCACAGGCTCCGGACATGCAGGCTCCGCGGCCATGGCTCACGGGCCTAGCCGCTCCACGGCATGGGGGATCTTCCCAGACCGGGGCATGAACCCGCGTCCTCTGCATTGGCAGGCGGACTCTCAACCACTTTGCCACCAGGGAAGCCCTAAATAAGTTCTTTTTTTTGTTTGGATTTTTTGTTTATTTAAGAGTAGGCAGAGATTGTAATGGTCAGTTACGATCCCCGTTTGTTTTTTCTAATACATTTACATATCCTCTCTCCATATTGACTATAATGGATCTCAAGCTTAGGAACCACATGTAATGTGCCTTTTTATCTCAGTGTTCTATGCAGATTAGGGTCTCAATAAATGTTTGTGGATGACACATATAAGGGCCACAGCATCTGTGATCCAGCTTTGTTATTCCATCTCAACGACCCTCAACACATGCCTAGCATATACACAGACCCCCAACCAAGCATGCATGTACCATGTACACATACCCCCAGCCAAACATGTATATACCATGTACACATACCCCAAACCAAACATGCATATACCATGTACACAGACCCCCAGCCAAGCATACATATACCATGTACACATACCCCTAGCCAAACATACATAACCATGTACACAGACCCGCAGCCCAACATGCATATACCGTGTACACAGACCCGCGGCACACGTACACGCATGTACATATACCCAAAACATACATGGACACACCATATACATGAACTTTCAACCAAACATATATACCATGTGCACAGATACCCACACATACATGTATACTCAGTTCACTGATGCAGGGTGAACTGCTTCTTGTGTGTTGCCTTGAAGACCCTATTTGGGAGAGGATGATTCTAGCCCCTGAGTTCCTTATAATTCAGTAATGGCTGGACTATAGTAACAGAACTGTCTGGTTCCTCCACCCGCATCCCAGATGAAATGAAAGGCAGGAGGAGGGAGAGAGCCCCCTTGAGGAGAAAGGAGAGTCTGAATGAGGAACAGCCCACCCACATGAGGGCCTGTTTTGCTCACCAGCTCCAGAGTGGAAAGGGTGAAATGAATTCTTGCTGCACTATAAATACTTGTTAGAGCAAACACACAGACTCACCCTGGCCCGGGCCCTGAACTAAATTCCACAGGAGTTGTAAGGAGCAGGATCTGGATCTGGGTGGGTGAGAATTTTAATAGCAATGCGAAGTGTGACTCAGGCTGTCTCCCTTCGGGCACTGAAACTCTCTTGACCTGGGTTTCATCATCCTGTGCGGAAAGGCTCCGAAGAGCCAGGATTAATTTCCTTCTCTTTCTTCTCTGGTTGAGTGACATGAAAAGTTATATAAGGCAATTTCTACCAAAGAAAAAGATGGGTTAGCACAAAGCTTTAAAGGAAACAGTCGACAAGTGGGAACAGCCAGGGCCTAGGGGGTCACTGAGAAGGCGGGGTTTCAGCAGCTCCTGCCCTGCAGACACCACCCGAGGGCCTCCTCCTGGTGGAAGTTCACAGACAAGGATGGAAAAGCCAACCTTTCCCGAGTGTGTGCACAGCGGCTCCACGTGACACACTTTGCACACGGCCCCCCACTCTACCTTGCCATGGGTTCAGCTAAAAGCCACTTAAAAAAGCCATGGGAGCCAGAAGCTTCAGGCTTCTAGCATGTTCAGCGTAGCCGGGTCATCTCTCCCTCTCTCCTCCCCCACCGCATCCAAGGAGCTGATGATGGGAATCGGGGCTGAGACGAACAGGAGGCCGGAAGGGGCGCTGCCTGCCCATAGCGCTGGTCAGGCACACGCGGGAGAGCTATCCCCGTGGGACGCGCCTGCCAGTAGGGATGTGGGCAGCGACACAGTGACAGTCTCGTTATCCTCAGCATCAAGCTTGAGAACTCCAGGCCACCTGAGCAGCGCATCCCATTCCCAGGCTTTTGTTACTGGCTCCTGACTCCCGTGTCTCCTGGTCTTTCACCTGCGTGGCTGGAGATCTCAGAAAGAGGAAAGGGAATAGAGGAACAGGTTTTCCTGAATCATCATTTCCTTCATTTTGTGCAGAAATGAGACAGTGATCATAGTGGATGAGGGTTTTTTCTGTCCTTCCGTCTAATCACTTGCCTACCAGGAATAAGACCGTCCACATTCTCTTTTTCAAGGAAGTGTTTGCCCCCAGCCTGTGGCTCTCCCTGACGGCTCAGGCATCCTCATTTTCTCTCTCAGAGAAGAAAGTGGTGACACAAATCTGCCCTCTACTGGCAATGAGAAGAATTTAAGGTGTGAAAAAAAGAACCGAACCCCCGAGAAAGGGGATGATGGAGACTTGACTGCTTTTCCCAAAGCTGAACAACAGATTTAGATTTTGCCAGTACTGCTCAGACTGAGTATGCAGAAGTGTCTACCAAATGTTGACGTGTTACTCAATAAATGTAATGGCTTGTGGGAGAGTAAAGAAGTAACATCCAGAAGTGGGAAATCACTGGGTTTGAAATCAGCTGTGCATGGCCCCGAAGTCATGTGACTTTCAGTTGCTCAATCCTCAGCTATATCAAATGGGGACAAAAGTACCTACAGCATGAGAATGTGATGAAAATTAAGGACATTTGGGGACACATTATTTGTCTTACAATTGCACTTCATGGACTCAGCATCAGGGCTCGGTGTTCAAACATCTCGATTCAGCAGCCCAACTGCCACCTCTGCCACTTACTAGATATATGACCTGGGGTGTGCATTCCAACTCTTTTCCTCAGTGTCCTCATCTGTTACCCAAGGATAATGTATCTGCCTCATAGGGTCATTTTGAAGTGAACCAATGTTTGCAAAGTGGTTGGAATCATATCTAACACAGTGAAAATATTTGTTAAAAAAATACATCATAGGGCTTCCCTGGTGGCTCAGTGGTTGACAGTCCACCTGCCGATGCAGGGGACATGGGTTCGTGCTCTGGTCCAGGAGGATCCCACATGCCATGGAGCAGCTGGGTCTGTGAGCCATGGCCGCTGGGCCTGTGCGTCCGGAGCCTGTGCTCCACAACAGGAGAGGCCACAACAGTGAGAGGCCCGCGTACAGCAGAAAACAAAAACAAACAAAAAAAATCATAGTCCACAGTCAAACTAAAAAGTGTGACTTGAGCAAGTGTTAGATGCACAGCACAGGGTTAGAAGCACAAAACTCTGTAACCTAGCCAGGGAATAATAGTAAAAATACCTAGGATTTTTTAAGCACTTGCAAACTGCCATGCTTAGAAGCATTTTCTATGTATTTCTCTGTTTACTATCAATACTAAACAGCAGCTAGATACTGAAGACACACACTGTATGACTCATTTACATGAAACCTGAAAAAGACAACTTAAAATGATAGAACACAAATCAGTGAATGCCTTAGGGCAGTGTGTGGGGACAGGGATTTGACTGGTAAAAGACACAAATAAGTCTCCTGAGGTCACAGAAATGTTCTCCATCTTGATCGTAAATGTGTATACATTTGTTAAGACTCATTGAACTGCATACTTAAAGTGTGTTCACTTTATTTATGTAAGTTTTACTTCAGTAAAGTTGATTTAAAAAAACTTGAGAAACATATCAATAAATTGAAATGTATGGAATTTAGTTGGGTCTAGATTAGAGAGCAAAGGTTAAAAAAATATTTAAGACAATCAGATACAACAAAATATGTAACCTTAAAAGATTTCACCAGTAAAATTAAAAAATGAAAGTAAATGAATTAAGTAGGTGTAAGAAACTATAAAAAGGGTAATATGAACTCCAGTTAGGAGAATTTAATAAAAATAAAATTAGAACTTAAACAAAGAAAAACTGAAACCTGATTAAAAAAAGAACAATAAGTATATAAAACTCTGAAAACCTTGGGAAAACAAAGAAAAATCTTAAATATACAACATTAGAAATTATTTTCTAAAAGCTACAAACACATGTATATCTGAATATAAAATGGTTATAAAAGAATACTGAAAGAAATGGATGATTTCTAGTAAAACATCACTAGAATTAACCCAAAGAGGGACTTTGCTGGCCGTCCAGTGGTTAAGACTTCACCTTCCAATGCAGGGGGTGTGGGTTCAATCCCTGGTTAGGGAGCTAAGATCCCACATGCCTCGTGGCCAAAAAAAAAACCCAAAACATAAAACAGAAGCAATATTGTAACACATTCAATAAAGACTTTAGAAATGGTCCACATCAAAAAAAAATTTTTTTAATGAAAAATAAAGAAAAGAACCCAAAGAGAGGTAGACATTTTGAAGCAATCGTTAAAAGAATAATATACTAACATGCTTGGTGATAAACAGCCAGTGCCTCCCAGGTGACCCCAGTTGTCACAGCCTCTCCACTAGGGACCCCTTGCAACCCTCCTCCCAACAACAGCCCATCAGACATAGGGTTAATGCCTAGCACAATGGCAGGCCACCAGCTCTAAAGCTAGAGTCTATTTGGTTGGTCAGAGCCTATCTTACCATATCACACCAGCCTTAGGAGATTGCCCTCTATATAACAATCTGAGCCTAGAACCTAATTTCATTTTAAATATAAACACAAAAGTAGCATGGTTTAAATAATAACTGATTTTTATAAATGCAACTACCATTTAAATAAATGGAAGATTATATTTTGTTTGGATCAAAATATTAGAGTTGTTTTGCATTTCAGCCTAGTGGTATTCGAATCACCAGCCCACATGTATCAGTTAGCATTTGTTACAGTCACATTCATGATATTTCTACCTACAGTCAAGTATTTGACTATTCATGTTTTCTAGTACAGTTGTGCTCAAGTACTTTCTTATCAAAATTCATAGCATTTTATTATGAATTACTTTTTCAAATGTCTCCTTTGTATTTCAGTTGATCATATTTACTTTATAGAATTGTGAATGTAGGCAGTTTTTTAATCTATGAATTTCATTTTAGAATAGTAAAAGGGGTGCTATGAACTGAATTGTGTTCCTCCCCAAATTCATATGTTGAAGACTTAACCTCCAGTGTGATGGTATTTGGAGACAGACTTTGGGAAGTGATTAGGATCAGACAAGGTCGTGAGGATGGGGCCCTCATGGAGGGATTAGTGCCCTTGGAAGAAGAAACCAAAGATATCAGCCTTCTCTCTCTCCCTGCTCACAGGCACGGAGGGAAGGCCATGTGAGTTCACAGTTCCCTACAAGCCAAGGGAAGAGGCCTCAGGGTGCAATCTACCCTGCCAGCCCCTTGGTCTTAGAAGTCCCAGCCTCCAGAGCTGTGAGAAAATAAATTTCTGCTGTATAAGCTAAAAGTCTGTAGTGTTTCATTATGGTAGCATGAACAGACTGAGAGGGCATTAGGATTAATAGGTTTAGGATGTTGATTTCACACCAAAACTCTCCCATTAAATGCCCATTCAAGGATAAATTTTTCACTATGAAACCTGGTGCACTCACCCTTTGTAACAGCATCCAGACTTTCCCAGGTGTATCATCTCTCCCCTATTGTATTGTACCTGGATTACTTGACCTCCCCATTGGGAAGTTGAAGTAGAGCTATAGCCTCTCATTGTCCTAACATTACCAAGTGTGGGTGAAAGACTGAAGTTCGGCAAGTTGGAACTGCCCTTCCACGACTTTGAATCTTGAAAAAACTGATGTATAAATGGAAGAAAATACCTAGTAGTGTCCTAGTGCCATGCCTGGTTCTTCAGCCTTTGTCAACACCCTTCCAAAAAATTCTCCCTGTGGTTTAAGGAGACATTGTTTTAGAGATCCTAACTGAAGAAGTAAGGAGAGGAAACAAAATAAATGTTACATATAGTAGAAATAAAGACACAAGATACACATTATTTGTTGATGGCGTGCATGATCGACTATCTAGAAACCCTAAGAAACTTTATTAAAATTTGAGTGCAAACTAGAGAATGTAGTAAGAGAGCTGTTTTTAAAATATCAGCAATAAATTATAAAATGAAAAATACAAAGTCTCCATACACATAATAAATCTATATAATACATAGAAATAAATTTAGCAACAATAGATTAAGATCTAAAAAAGAAAAACATAAAATGTTTTTAAAAGATACTATTATTAAAAGATATAGTACCTTTCCATCCTGGAAAGGGTTAATATCACAAAAAGATCAATTTAATCCAAATTAATAAAATTAAAAATCACAACCTGTTTTTTTGTGTTTTTTTTTCCTTCTGAGGTGGAGTAAGGAGAAAGGTGTAAAAGTATTTAAAGATCAACATCTTCCCCCAGATCTGGCAAAATATTGTTTGGGGGTAGAGTGGGGAAGGAAGATATTAAAATATCAGAAAGTTATAGAGATTAAAACATTTATTCCAGGTAAAGACTTACACACAAATGTGCAAACAATAAAAATGTTGGAAAAGAATTTAAGAGACCTTTGGAGTGATAACACCTTTTAAAACAATGCAGGAAACACAAAAGTCCAAAGAGAAAATGATGGACATCTTCTAGTAAATAAAAGTTAAGTATTTCTATACAGATATCCTAAAAATATATCATAAAATTAAAGTAATAGACTATTCCCATTCATGATAAAATTGGACTGAGTATTTAATTAATCTGAAAAAGAATATCTCCAAAAACTTACAGAAACATTGGGATACCACTACATGCCCACCAGAATGGCAGAAATTAAATATAATGTCAAGTGAAAGTGGATCAAGTACAACTTTCATGCACTGCTTGTGGGATTAAAAATTCCTTCAGCCAGACTGGAAAACTGCTTGGCAATATCTATTAAAGATAAATACCTGATGTAGGACTTCTACTCTGGTATATTCTCAGAAGAAATACATACACATGTTTATCAAAAGGCATGTACCAGATTGAACATAGCAGCTCTACTTGTAATAGCTCCAAACTGGAAGCTACCAATAAAGGTGGAAGCTATAAGATCCAGCAGTCCCACTTCTGGCTGCATATCCAAAGGGAATGAAAACAGGTTATTGAAGAGATATCTTCACTCCTATGTTTATGCACCATTCACAATAGCCAAGCTGTGGAAACAACCTAAATGCCCATCAATGGATGAATGTTTTATATGTATATAGAGAGAGACACACACACACAGACACACACAGACATACAGTGGAATACTCTTCAGCCATGAGAAAAAAGAAAATTCTGCCATTTGCAACCATATGGATGGAACTTGAAAATATTATGCTAAGTGTGATAAGTCAGACAGAGAAAGACAAATGTATGATTTCTTTTAAGTGGTAGCTAAAAAAAAACAAAACAAAACCCTGAACTCATAAAAGCAGAGAGTAAAATGGTGGTTAACAGGGTCTGGGAGTGGGGGAATGGGAAAGATGTTGTTTAAAGGTACACACTTGCAACTAGTAGACAAATAAGTCCTGGAGATCTAATACACAATACAGTGATTATAGACAACAAAAATATATAAACATTGCAATGGCTGAGACTAGGTCTTAACTGTTCCCAACACTAAAAGAAATGATTATGTGATGTGACACAGGTGTTAGCAAATACTATAATGGCAATCATATTGCAATATAAATGGTTCAAATCAATAAGGAATACATCTTAAGCTTACACAGTTTATATGTCAAATATAACTCAGTTTTAAAAACTTGGCCATACGACTGGGGGAAAATTACTTTATTTAACTTCAGCTTCCTCTTTTGTAAAATGGAGCGAATGGTGGTACTTACCTTGTAGGTTTGTGAAGGTTAACTGATAAAAGATAAAGTTTGAAGAATTTTTTCTGTTACATAGTAAGCACTCAGTAAAGAGCAGTAACATTAGTAGGAGGAGGAAGAGGAGTGGACATAGGAGCAATAGTAATACCACCAGTATTAAAGAGGAAAAAAGAAATCTACAAGTAGCACCAATTTTTATCTATTAGATTGATACAAATTTAAAAGACTGATGACATGCAGAGTGTGTGGAAATAGATGTTCACTTGTGTCTGGTAGAAGTGAGAACTGCTGCCTCACTTGAAAAATTAACTACATGTATTACAATTACAATTAAAAATATTCAAGCTTTTGACCTAACAATCCCATGTTAGAAACACATGTTATAAGAATAAATGAATGTTAATTATTTCGATAATTTGGGGAGGGAAATAAACATTAAAAGAAAAGATTAAAGCACACCAATGTTGAAATATTCATAAAAAGAAACTTAGAAAATGTGGTTAGGAATGTTAGGGGAAAGAAAGAAAAATCTGCTCATGCCTTCCCACTGCTTCTGGGTTCAGTCTAAACCCTAACAGCACAGAAGGCCTTGCTTTGTTCTCCAGCTAAACCTCTCATCCTCGATGACTGGTTGTATTGTGTTTCTTTCACTTCCTCTGCTGTGCCCTGTGATCTGACATCCCCAGGCTTTGGGAGCATGCTGTTTCTTTTCATGAAAAGATCAGTTACTAGCACACCTACTGCTTCTCACCTGATTTCTTTGTCTGGGGCTTAATTTAGATGTCTTTTCATCCAGAAAACCTTTTGTGATCCCTTCCTTAAATCACTCCTGCCCTATCCCACCTCTCACTCTTTCTGGTGCTCCCATAATGCCCTGACCTTCCCACATCATAGCACTTACCTTATTGCGTTGTAACTTTCTAAGTACTTGATTGATTACCATCAGCTCACTTTGTAATTCCTCCTGCTCACCTTTCCCTGTACTCTTTCCCAAACCCCAAGCAACCTGTGATCTGCTTTCTATCACCATAGATTGGTTTGTATCCTCTAGAATTTTATACAAATAGAATCATGTAGTACATACTCTTATTTGTCTGATTTCTCTCACTCAGCATGATTATTTTGAGATTCATTCATGTTGTGGTTTGTATCATAGTTCATTTTTATTACCAAGCAGTACTTCATCATATTGATATACCTATTTATCTATCCAATCACAGATTGATGGTCACTTGGGTTATTTTCAGTTTTGAATTATTACAAATAAAACTGCTATGAATATTTTATAAGTATTTTTATGGACATATATTTGCAATACCTAGGAGTTGAATGTCTGGGTCATACAGTAGGTATAATCTGTCACACTGTTTTCTAAAGTGGTTGCACCATTTCACATTCTCACCAGCCACGTAGAGAGTTCCAGTTCCTTCATGTCCTTGCCAACACTTGATATTGTCAGTCTGTTTAATTTCAGACATTCTAAAAGGTCTGTAGTAGTATCTCTTGTATCTCTCCGTGGCTTTAATTTGCATTTACTTAATAATTAATGATGCTGACTCTTTTCATGTGTTTATTCTCCATCCATATATCTTTTTTGGTGAAATATCTATTTAAATCTTTTGCCCATATTTTACTGAGTAATTTATTTTCTAAAGTTTTAAGTATTATTTATATATTCTGGTTTCAAGGTCTTTATCAAATACATGATTTGCAAATATTTTCTCCTAGTTTATGGCTTGTCTTTTCATTCTTTTAGCAATGGCTTTTAAAGAGCAGAAGTTCTTACTTTTGATAAAATCCAATTTGTCGACATTTTTTTTTATGAATAGTACATTTGGTGCCAGAACTTAGAATCCTTTGCTGGACCAAAACTCATAAAGCTTTTCTCCAATATTTTCTTCTATAAATGCCATAGTATTAGGTTTTACAGCTGATCCATTCTAAATTGATATTTGAATATCACGTAAATTATAGATTGCATATGATTGTTCAATTTCTCTAGTACCTTTTGTTAAGAAGACTACTCTTTCTCCACTGAATTGCTTTTGCAACTTTGTTGAAAACCAGTTGTGAGGGTCTACACCTATACACGCTATTCAGTTCCATCAGTCTATTTTGTGTATCTTTTTACCAATCTCATACTGTCTTGATTACTGCAACTTTATAATAAATCTTAAAGACAGACACTGTTCTTCTTTTTCAAAGTTTTTTGGCTGTTTGGAGTCTTTCCCATTTCCAAAGGAATTTTAGAATCAGCTTGTCAATGCCAACCAAAGAAAAGCCTGCTGAATTTATATATCAATTTGGGAAGAATTAACTTCTTAAAAATATTGAGTCTTTTGACCTACGAACACAACGTATCTCCCTAGTTATTTAGGTCTTTAATTTCTCTCAGTGATGTTTTATAGTTTTCAGCACATAGGTCTTGCGTTTCATATTTTTAATTTTTTTTTTTATTTTTGGGGGGTGGGGGCTGTGTCGGGTCTTAGTTGTAAAATGCGGGATCTTTCATTGCGGCATGCAGGCTTCTCTCTAGTTGTGGCATGTGGGCTTCTCTCTAGTTGTGACGTGTGGGTTTTCTCTCTCTGGTTGTGGCTCATGGGCTCCAGGGCACATGGGCTCTGTAGTTTGCGGCATGCGGGCTCTCTCGTTGAGGCGTCCGAGCTCAGTAGTTGCGGCCTGTGGACTTAGTTTCCCTGTGGCATGTGAGATCTTAGTTCCCTGACCAGGGATCGAACCCACATCCCCTGCATTGGAAGGTGGATTCCTTACCACTGGACCACCAGGGAAGACCCTTGCATGTCATATTTTTGAAGGTATCTTTAAATAATATTTTAAATAAAATTTCTTATTGTTGCTAGTATATAAAAATACAATTGACTTGTATATAGTAATCTTTTATCCTACAGTCCTACTAAAATAATTTATTAGTTCTAATGGCCTTCTTATGGACTTTTCTCTGTAGATGATCATGTTATTGGCAAATAAAGACAGTTTTACTTCAGCCTTCCTAATCTGGAAGACTTTGATGCTTTTTCTTGCCTGACTGCACTGGCTAGAACCTTCAGTATAATGTTGAGTAGCAACAGTGTCAGCAGACATCGTTGCTTTGTTCCTGGTCTGGAGGAGAAAGCATTCCACTTTTCACTATTAAGTATGATGTTGGTAAGAGTGTCCTTGAGGAAATTCCCTTCTATTTCAACATTGCTAAGAGATTTTGCCAAGAATAAATGTTGGATTTTGTCAAATGCTTTTTCTGCATCTATAGAGACAATCATAGTTTTTCACTTTTAGTCTATAAACATGGTGAATTACATTGATTTTTAACTTTACATGAACCTCAGATAACTCTTTGTTATTAGATACATAAACACTTAGGATTATTATGACCTATTCATAAATTTATTCCATTATCATTCTTAAATGATCTGTTTTCCTTGACTCTAAAATCTATTTTGATATTCGTATATCCACTCTAGCTTTCTTTTGATTAGTGTTAGCATGCTATATCTTTTTAATCTTTTAAATTTTAGCCTATGTAATGTCTTTATATTTAAAATTTGTTCTTATAGGCAGCATATAGAAAGGCCTCACTTTTTAATCCAGTTTGACAATCTCTGAAAATTTCAATTGGGGTGGTTAACCATTTAATGTTATTATTAATATTGTTGGGTTAAATCTACCAGATTGTTATTTGTTTTCTGTTTATTCCATCTGTTCTTTGTTTCCTTTTCCTTCTTTTTGTGCCTTCTTTGGGTTAATTGAATATTTTTTATTCCATTTATCTCCTTTGTTGGTTTATTAGTTGTAATTATTTTGTTTTTTTGATGACTGCTTTAGGATTTTTAGCAAATGTCTTTTACATACCACAGTTTATCTCAAGTGATACTATATCACTTGATGTATCATAATATATCTCCATTTCTCTACTTGCAGCCTTTGTGCATTGTCATATATTTTATTTCTATATGTATTATAAACACCATACATCTTGTTATTTTCACTTTAAACAGTTAATTTTCTTTTAAAGAGATTTTGAAAATAAGAAAACAAGTCTTTTATATTTACTCATGTAGTTACCATTTCCATAACTCTTCATTCCTATGTAGATCCCAAATTTCCATCTGGTATCATTTTCTTTATATCTGAAGCATTTCTTTTAACATTTCTTGTAGTGCAGTTCTGCTGGTTATAAATTCTCTCAGTTTTCATACATCTGAAAAAGTTTTTATGTCACCTTTGTTTTTGAAAGATATTTTCCTTGGGTATAGAAGTCTACGTTGATGGCTTTATTCTTTCAGTATTTTAAAGATGTTTCTTTGTCACCTAGCCTACTTATGTTCTGCTGTCTTTCTGATATTTGTTTCTTTGTACATAATGTGTCTTTTATTCCCCCGGCTGCTTTTTCATTTTGTTCTTTATCACTGGTTTTAAGTAATTTGATTAATATAAGCCTTGGTGTAGTTTTCTCCATGTTTCCTTTTTAAAAATTTTTATTTTATATTGGAGTACAGTTGATTAACAATGTTGTGTGAGTTTCAGGTGTACAGCAAAGTGAATCAGTTATACATATACATGTATCTTTTCTTTTTCAAATTCTTTTCCCATTTAGGTTATTATAGAGTAATAGAAATAGAAATGAAAAATAATGGAATTTTCATATAAGAATGCAGATTTCCAGCTATTCTTGAAACATCTTTCCTGGGGATATCTCAAAACAACAAAGAGGTATTTAGAAGGCTAACATTTAGTAATCAAGGCTTTGCATGGGGGGTGAGAGTGGGGCTGGGTATCTTCTTCATTGCCCCCAGTTCCACGCTCCATTCTTCTCCACCCTGCCCTGGTCCCATGATGCTGACTTCTATGACTGCATCCACAGACTTCCTGGCCCTCTAGCTTCCTGTTGAGCTCAGCCAATCAGAGGCACTGGAAGGGAAGTAGAAGGTGGAAGGAAAGTCTGGCTTCCTATTTTCTGGCTGACTACAGGTTGGCCAAATCCTTCTTCAAAAGGCTGTAGCTTTTGGCAAATGCTTATCCATACTTATCCATCCTTATCTATACTGTTCTCTCTCTGGGTTCCAGTGACTCTGCCTAAGTGCAAGGGGCTGGGAAACATAGAGAAACCAGTGGAATACTTGGTAGACATTATTGCCCCAACTACAGAGACTCCAGCAAGAACCTTAATTCCTTAGTACCAGGCTAATTCCTCACAAGCTGTTTCCTAAAACTCCAATGGGAAAGAGGGCATGATAGAATTCTGGAATACTTGCTTTCCCCTTTCCCAATGAGTTTTTGCTTGTTTTTGTTTTTCTGAAAGGGAAAGAGGGATGGGAGGGAATCATTTTTGAGGCACCACCCCCAGATTAAGGTGTAATTGTATTCTTAGAGATTCTCTTCTGTTTGCATCATTTCAGAAGAGTATTTCATTAGTATGCTTAGAAGCACCGCCCTCGGTCTGGTCTATTTACACAAACTGTTTTGACAGCTCTGAGCAGAAGGGTCCCTAAAAGAAATATTAGATACCACCATATCATTTTATTCTAATCGTATTTTTCACTCTCTCTGATCTCAGTTTAATAGTATTCAGCCCTGGAGCACAAATACACATTCCTGCATACATGCATGTATGTGCATTTTTGTACACTAACTCAACCTGTGTTTCTCTGTGCTTTTCTGCAACAGCTATGTGGTCTCTACCTGCAGGCTTCTAAATATTTAGTGATGAGCATAATCTACTTAGTTGGTTAATTAGATCAACAATCACTTTGTTGAAAATGTGGTGCACAGGAAAACAACTGGAATCCTGGAAGAAGTAAAATGTCAAAGAACATTCTTGGATTTTAGATTTATAATATAAAGATAAAACCCACCTACCAAGATTAAGAAAAAAAAACAGAGGGTTTCCCTGGTGGCGCAGTAGTTGAGAGTCTGCCTGCTGATGCAGGGGACGTGGGTTCGTGCCCTGGTCCGGGAAGATCCCACATGCCGCGGAGCGGCTAGGCCCGTGAGCCATGGCTGCTGAGCCTGCGCATCCGAAGCCTGTGCTCCGCAACGGGAGGGGCCACAACAGTGAGAGGCCTGCGTACCGCAAAAAAAAAAAAAAAGAAAAAGAAAAGCAACAGATATGTACAGTAAATTCACTACCCCAGAGTTGAGTATAGGTCAAAGTGCAAGAAGAAATAGACACAAGTCCATGACAGGCTTATATTTTAGAAAAAAATAAAGAAGAAAGATTAATCATTGATTCATTTAGATCTCAAATATTGTTCATTTCAAATATTGTTCTGAAAAACAACAGAAAAAATAATTTTAAACTATGCTCTAGAATTTAATGTTTTCATGACTAAATATTTCACATGGCTCTGAAACATTTTATGTTTAAAGTATAGGGTCTGCACTCTGGTTTCTCTTCAGATCATATAAATCTTCCACCTTTTAAAGTATAGGGTCCACCCCGTGGTATGCTGCAGAGCCAACAGACTCCTCCGGGGGCATGGCAGCCAACGAAGGCTCTGCCTCTGTGTTGTGGTGTGCACAGAGCTGCACCCCACTGTGGTATCTCCCAGATCTCCCATTCAGGGACTCAAAGGCTGAGGAGAAGGCCAGTTTCCCAGGACATTAAAATTGGGACATTCCATGAAGAAATGGTGACCACCAAAGACAAACTGTTTCAGCCAACATTCTGACTGCCTGGTGGCCTGTGGATGGGGAAAGGGACAGGAGCATAGTAATGCATCTACAGGTTAAATCTATCCTTGTTATTCATAGAATTACCTTGATATTCTCAGTCACCAATTCCATCTCAATTCCAGGAGTTCTGGGCTGTGAATTGTGGATAGTAACCCGCAGTTCCATGGACTCTCCCCCACCTATTCCCTTCCCCAGATCCCCTCCCCAGACGTTCCTTCCACTCCAAACTCCGTGATAAGAAACCAATTCTCCTTACTTATCATGGACGAAATCATCTCCTCCCATAGCAACCACCAAACCATTTGGTAGTCCTTTTCACCACTTATGATTTCCAAATGATGCTTATCAATCCTGGAAATATATTTTTAAGGAGATTAGGAGATTGATAATTTGCCCTGGAGTCAAAAAACAAATAGAAACACACTTTATCACTTTGTTATGCACTGGTTTAATGTGATTTCTTAGCAATCTGTGTGTAGCAAACTGTTTCAATAAACGTGGATCATCTGCTAAATCTTATCAATTAATGTACTTTGTCCATCTTCTTACTTGTTTTTCTATGACCCATGTTCCCCAGAGGGCTACAGCTACTTTCCTGTGGTAATATATAAAGAGAAGAGACCTCGGATTTTTGGTTCACTCTGTTTAATGTCACAATCAAAGTGTCATTGTGACTCACTAGCTTGAAGAGATATCTGCACCCCCACTTTCATTGCGGCATCATTCACACCAGCCAAAACATGCAAACAACCAGCCTAAGTGCCCATCCATGGGGGAATGGATACATGAAAATTGGCATATATACAATTTAGCCATAAAAAAGAAGGAAATCCTGCCTTTTGCAACAACATGAATGGACCTTGCGGGCATTATACATTTAAAAAAATTATTTTATATTGGAGTATAGTTGATTAACAATGTTGTGTTAGTTTCAGGTGTACAGCAAAGTGAATCAGTTATACATATACATGTATCTATTATTTTTCAAATTCTTTTCCCATTTAGGTTATTACAGATTATTGAGCAGAGTTCCCTGTGCATTACAGTAGGTCCTTGTTGGTTATCTATTATAAATATAGCAGTGTGTACATGTCAATCCCAAACTCCCAATCCATCCCTCCCGCTCTCCCCCCTGGTAACCAGAAGTTCATTCTCTAAGTCAGTGAGTCTGTTTCTGTTTTATAAATAAGTTCCTTTGTATCATTTTTTTTAGATTCCACATGTAAGTGATATCATATATTTGTCTTTCTCTATCTGACTTACTTCACTTAGTATGATCCTCTCCTGGTCCATCCATGTTGCTGCAAATGGCATTATTTCATTCTTTGTAACGGCTGAGTAATATTCCATTGTATATATGCACCACATCTTCTTTATCCATTCCTCTGTTGATGGACATTTAGATTGTTTCCACGTCTTGGCTTTTGTGAATAGTGCTGCTATGAACATTGGGATGCATTATCCTTTCAAACCATGTTTTTCTCCAGATATATGGCAGGCATATCTTAAGTCAGACAGAGAAGGACAAATACTGTATGATCTTACTTATATGTGGATCTAAAAAGCAAAACTCACAGAAATAAAGAAAAGAATGATGTTTGCCAAGGGCTGGGGGTGGTGAGGGAAATGGTCAAAGGGTATAAGATTATAAAGGGTTCAGTTCTAAGATGAATAAGCTCTGGGGATTCAATGTATGGCATAGTGACTATAGCTAACAATACTCTATTATATACTTGAAAGTTACTAAACAGTAGATCTTAAATGTTCTCACCACACACACAAAAGTAGTAATTATGTGATGTGATAGACATGCTAACTAACTTTATTGTGGTAATCATCTTTCAATATGTTCATGGAACAAATCATCAGGCTGTACAATTTAAACGTACCCAGTGTTATATGTCAATTATATCTCAGTAAAGCTAGGGGAAAAAACACATGTTAGAAAAAAACCGAAGTGCCATTGAGTAAAACTTTCTCCTGCATATGTAATAATAGCTGTACTGAAATTTACCTCCTTTGTCAAATCTTCAATGAAAAAATGGACCTGGTGAACATCATCAGTGGACAATAGCAGGCCCAAGGAGAAACAATCCAGATGTGAAGTGTCTCCTGGTAGAATAGACAACTGATGAGATATTGCTGCCAAAAAATAGAATTTTAATCAAATGAAGTTTTCATACCTAGTTACCATTTTGTTGGAAATACAAGGGTCAGGGGACCATGTTATCACCACAGGAATGCAATCAGAAAAATCCAGAACCTGGAAAACTAGACAGAATAAATGCTCAGACTTCTTCAATAAATGGCGAGGAAAAATAAAAGAGGGAAGACTTCTAAATTAAGAGAATTAAGATAATCAACTAGATGTGTGAGACTTTTTTGGACCCTGATTCAAACAAACCAACTGTAAAAAACAAACAAGAGGAACAACAAAAACTTATGAGCCAATCAGGGAAACAAGCCTGGATATTTCATATTATGAAGAGATTACTGTTGATTCTATAGGTGTGATATATATATATATATATATGTATATTCCTTATCTTTTAGGGCTATGTATGGAAATAATTGTGGATTAGATGACGGGATTTCTGGGATTTGTGGTAGAGAGGATGTGTAGGGATTTACAGGATGAAACAGGAGCAGCGTGAATTGATTTTTGGTGTAGCTGGAAGACAGATACATGGGGGTTCACTGCTCTCTACTTTCGTGTATGTTTGCAATTGTCCGTAATTATTTTTGAGTTAATTAAAAAAATCTTTCAAACAACAAGGTCCTGTATAGCACAGGGAACTACATCCAATCTCCTGGGACAAACCATAATGGAAAAAAATATTAAAAAAGAATGTATATATGTGTATAGCTGAGTCAATTTGCTGTACAGCAGAAATTAGCACAACACTGTAAATCAACTATAGTTCTATAAAAATTAAATAAAAATTTAAAAATCCTACAGAAAAAAACCCTTTCATTTGCAATGCACTTGTGTTTGTCACTACATATCATGTTATAAAATTAATTAATAATTAATTATGCTTACTAATTGCTAACTAATAATTAATTAATTTATAATTAATTATGCTTACTAATACTCGGAGCTACTCAACGGTTTGCAAAGCAGTTAAGTTCATTCTCTCCTCCCTCGCCCCGGATGATATTCAGCGAGGCAGGCGTCGTTCGAATCCTCACTTCACAGATGAGCCAAGGCAGCTAGTTAGCAGTGGCCCAGGCCTAGATTTTAAAGTCCTCCAACCCCAAATTCCGGGCTCCTCCCCCCAAACCAAGGGGAAGTGGGATGCGGGATGCAGAAGCGGCAGCGCCTGTAACGAGGCCCTGCTCGGCTGGGAGAGCTTTACTTGCCGCGGCCGCCAGATGGCGAAGGCTGCCCACCGCCCGGACCCCTCAGCTTCCTCGAAACCGCTGCAGGAGCCACCGCCAAGAGCGCGGCGCCAACAGTGCGAGGAAATCTGGTCCAGCCTGGGGTTACAGAAGTTCCTGTGCGCGCCCTGCTGCCTTCGCGAGAACTTTTAGAAGGACGCTAAGGACTTTTTAGGGAGACGGGAAAAATTTAAATGGCCGGGGGTGGGGTGGATGTTCACATTCTGCTGCCCCAAATAAAGCAGAGATCCGGCGCTTCGGGGTCGGCCAGAAGTCCATCAGAAGTCGCGCACTTTAGGGACCAGCTCCGAGGGCCTGCTCCGTGTCTGGCGCAGCAATATCCTTCCCTCGGTGACTCGATGCGTTCTCGGCAACACGCAAAGGACTCCTAGGGCCGAAGGAGAAAGGGGGAGAGGGGGGAGGGGTCTCCAGAAGTTTACTTCTTTTAAGCTGTAATAAGGAGAAATTCAGTGACCACCAAGATCAGAGTCCCCATCATGTTAAAAAAAAAAAAATGTCGTAGCTTCAGGCTGCCCACCAACCGCTCAGCTCAAGGGCGGGGAAGGAAATCCAGCTCCTGCGGGTTCGGGCTGGCGGAACTCATGAGAACGCCAAGTGCAGGCGCTGCGCCCAGGCGTCCGCGAAGCGCAGGAGGGACTCCGACCCCGACGAAGACCGGCGCAGGTGGACGGATTCCGCCGGTTCGAGTATCCCGGCGGCTAGACTGGCGGAATTCGTGCACTCGAAAGCTTAAATCCGAGGGATGGGGAGTTCACATAAGGGGACTTGATCAGGCCCACCAACAGAGTTTTGCAAATTGCCTTTTAAAAGTGCCTCCCGATGATGCCGAAATCTCCGCGCGGTGAAAAGCCAAACTCTAGGAGCCGGCTGGCAGCTGGGCGGGGGGACATCGTGGCGCGAGCGGGGAAGGGGAAGCGTCCAGGCCAGTGGAAAATGAGTGATTTTAATTTTTGTCCTCACTGGAGGCTCAATTTTGATTAGGGGCAGGAGGGAATTTTTTTTATTTCGGAGCGTTTGCATAATACCTGCAGAATTAAAAACAACAACAAGAACAAAAGAATAAACAACAACAAAAAGAAAACGGGCATCGTATCCACCACCCCCACCTTGTTTGGTTCAGAAAGAAGGAAGAGCCTGCAGAGGAAAGGGAGGACCGTGAGTCTGCCTTTACCCCCAGGTTGAAAGTTAATCAGAGGCGGCTGGAAAGGAAGGAGCCTGGACCAAAAGCTGATCTGGAGCCTTGAAACTCCCCTTTGAGGAGTGGGGATGTGCGTTGTCGCAAACTCCGAGCGGGCTCCAAGCCCCGGCCCTGGTTTACAGACTGAGAGTTTGGCTGCACCTTCCCCTCTTCCCCTCTTCCCCTATTTCTTTCCAGATTCTTCTTGCCTTTCCCAGTGGATGGCTCCCCACCCCACCCCCCAGGATAGCTACCCCGCACCCCAGCGCTTCTGGGCTTCAGCACCCTGGAGGAGGAATCCCGGGGCAGCGAGGAGCGAACTCGTGCCGAGGCCGAGTGGGGAGCGGGGAAGGTCCCGCTCCGAGTTCTCCCCAAAGCAGAAAAGACTTCCTGGGGCTACGAGTAGAAGGCTGTTTTGTTTGCCTTCCTTTTAAAAACTCGGACAACCAAAAAGTGTTTGGCGATGTAAAGGACACGCGTGGAAAATGACAATAGTATTTCCAAGTTAGAGTCGTGTCCTTCTTGCACTTCTTTTTCCTCTTTCGTTGCAATTTGTCTAATTGCATATTTCTGTTTGGGGCTAGAACGGAGGCGAACCAACGAGCCCCCCTAGCCGGTGCTCCCCCACCCAGACAGCCCCCGCCCTCGCGCCCCAGCGCAGGGAACGCCGCCTGCGAGGGCGCAAACGCTGGGACTCCGGCGGAGAATGTAAACAAACGGGGCGCCGAGTCCTTGATCTTTATTTAAATAGAGGCTTGTTTATCGGTGTCATCCTAGGAGGATTAATTAGATACATCTCTTCACAATTTGGTGTCTGACACTCCATCTTAGGAATGCCTTATCACAAGGTGTTAATTGGGGCCACTCAGCCACTTACGTTTCTATTAAACACTGTGAGGGACTTTTCACAAGTACCAAGTTCTTTTTACTGTACGGTGCAAAAATATACAGGACTGGAAATAGACTGGGGCCAGTGTCTGCTTTATCCCGGAGGTGATTAGCATTTGCAGTCTTTCTAGAGGGCAGAAAAGGAGAACACCTTTCGAAATTCCATCGCATCTCCCAATACGCTCGGGTTCCTTGGGGTTGGGGCGGGGGGCGCGCAGACCGGGTTAGGGGTGTCCTAGTCCTCCTCTCCCAGTCTGAGTCCGTCATCTACAATAAACACACATTAACCAAATTTCAAGGCTTTCGCTTCCAGCTCCAGTAAAATTCGGGGCGGTTTGGGCAAAGCGTTTTCAACAGGCATCGTCGGAGACGCGGGGCTAGAGTCCGAGACCCCAAGGTCACAGGCGGCGCGAGAAGGACTCGGAACCGGGAAGGGCGGTGGGAACTGGAAACCGCAGAGAAGCGAGGTGCGAGCTCTCGGCGGCCTTAATTGGGCGCAGAAGGGGAGGAGGGCCGGGCCGATCGCTCGCCTCCCAGAACTAATCCTCTTAGCAGCTGCATTTCCGCGCCACGCAGTTAGCAGAATGACACTCCTGGCCAGACCTTTACCCCGGGAGCGTCGGGAGGGGGCTGGAAAGGATTGCAAGCCGGGCCAGAAGCCGTCTGCAGATAAGCGCGGCGGGATGTCTGGCAGGGGGACAAAGGGCCCTTCGCCGCACTCCTTGGTTTAACTCTTCCGAGGGCCCAGGCCCCTCCCGCGGATTGAGAGCCGAAAAAGTGGAGCTAAAAGCTAGGCAACCGGTTCCCCGGCCGCTGCTCGCAGAGCTGCGTTGCGCTCCCGCCGCATCCCCAGCGGCCCGGACCGCAGCTGCCCCCGCGGCGGCGCCCGGGGCTCCAGGAAGAAGGAAGCCGCAGGTGGCAGCGGGGGTGGGGGCGGCCCGCTCCCGCTTGGCCTCAGGGATCCGGAACTCGTGGGCGCCCAGAGGGCCGCGAGGGTGCCCAGGGAGCCCATGTGGATCCGGGGATGGGAGACCCCAAGGAGGTCCAGGAGAGGCCCGGACGCCAAGGGCTGGGGGTGGAGGTTTCCTAGGCCCGTATCAAGCCTGCTGTGGGCAATCTTGCATCTCGGCAGCAACCCTCCTCCCCCCTCCCCAGCTCCAATCCCCATTGTCCAGACTTCCCAGTGCGGTGAGGAAATAACCCCATTCATCTACAAGGAAAAAAGATAAACAAGAGCATCCCCACCCCCTCAACGAAGACACTGTCCACTTAGAGATTCTAGTGGTGGGGGGGGGGAGTGGGTTGGTGGGACAGGGTTCCTGCTGGAGGAGGGTGGAGGAAGAAGCAAACTAAGATTTTTGAAACAAAGATGAAAACCCATAGTACAGAAGACAGGGCTATGCCTGTTCCCTTAATGAACCACATTTATTAAAAATGACTATGACTGTACATAAAAATCCAAGGTCTCTAGAAAGCCTATAGGAGCTGGGGCGTCAGGTTTCTGTTTCCTCACATTACCAAGTTGGGAAGTGGGGGTGGCGGAGGAAGAGGATGACATGGGGGTTTTCCTTAGCACGTTTCAAGTTAGTACAGTAGCTGAATACATTCTTAACTAAGAAGTAAACAGAATATTCCCATATGTTGTGGGGATGACGAAACTTCCCCTGCTCCTGCAGCTGTGGTCCGGTGAATTGCAAATTCTTTAAAAAGCCAAAGCACCAATTTTACATAATCTCGTATACCTACATAGACTATTTGTACAGTATTTTCCACATTATTCTACAGTGTATCTAAGCACACAACTGTACACTTTAAAACTCTCCGTTTTTGTTTGTTTGTTTTCTGGTGCCCCCCTCCCTTGCTGTCTCCTAAGTCCTACAAGCCACCCAGGCACACAGCAGAGGCCTAGTACATGAGGCGATCCTGGACTAGGGCAAACGGCTTGTTTCAAAAGCCTGGGAAGAATCAAAGTCAGGTCAAACCAGCACCTTCACAAAGTTCTTGCCTCCCAGGCCTAAGATCTTTTGTCCCTAGCAGAAAGTTAACAGCAAAAGTCCCTTGTTGAAGGTTAAGTCCCACCCTTCTAGTCCAGAAGCAAAACATCTTGCCACTCTGGGCTTCTATTTGCCTACAGATTTACAAATAAAAATGAGAACCAAAGCTTTCAACACCTTTGATGGCACTAGGCACTCAATCTTCACAGCCCAGTTCTTTGAATGTCTAGTGTCTCCAATAAATAAATCCATAACTTTGAATCACCTTCAAATTTAAAAACACTTGAAAGTCCTCCATTAATTTTATTAAAAAAGAAAAAAATGCTAGGCTTGTTTCAGTTACCTGAAGCAATCAAAAAGCTTTGGCACCTTCTTTTAGAGAATTGCACAAAACGGGATGCATCAGGGTGGAAGGCAAACGTCTTTTTGGCAACCTAGACAAAGAAGACAACAAAAAAACACCACCAAGTCCATCGGCAAAAAGTTAGCTCATTTTGACGAGGTTAAAATAACTCTTTAGGGAGTCGTGTAAAAAGCATAATACCCCCCCATGCCTTTTGAGGTGTCTTTACTGTACTCTTCAGCATTGATATCCTCGCACTTTATGGAGGGAGAATTTTCATTGCTAGAGGAGCTAGGAGACAGCCGCCTTCGCTTACAAGCACTGGTGTACACCCCTGAATCATTGGAGTCAAGAGACTTGATGGACGGGGGTGTCTCTATCCAAGAAGAGCTAATTTCTTCTTTGACTTTCTCCTTGGAGAGCTGATCTTCAGAGAACACAGGGGGGCTTGTTCTGGAGGTCCACGGGAGTCCAGCTGCCATCTTCCTTTGATAAGAACCTCTACCTCCCCACCCTGCCATTGCAGGGAAGGTGGGGTCGGGGTAATACCCCAGGGCATGGGATGTCTGGAGGGGCAAGGATTTAATACCATATGGGAGCAAGGTGCTGGAAGTATATTCAGACTCATAGGAACCGATGTCTAGTTTGTTGGTCCCAGGTTGCTGGACAGGTGTGACAAGCCATCGCTGGGGAGGGTTGGCCACCTCTTCGCTCTGTTGGGGTGAAAGGAGGCCGTTGGTCTGTGGCACGGTTCTCTCGCCATTATAATATCGGGCTTGAGGTAAAGTGTTGACAAAGGGCTCCGGGAAGAAGGACTGAATGCCGTACCGACCTCCAGGGACAATCTGATGGGATCTAGGAGAATCCGTGGGAGATGGAGTTAACCTGTCATTTTCGGAAGCGGTGTACATGCTACAATATAAAGAGAAACACTTAAAAAAAACCCCTAATGTTGTCCCCAAACAATCTACCTCCCAGAAATGAAGAAGGCTCTAGAGCAGGAGTGCTGGTCTGTTGAGTGGAGGGGTGGAGATAGTAGGGATGCACTTGCCCATTTTAGCTGGACTTCGCTCATTGCGGCCAAATTTCCCACCACGGAAGAAAAAGCTTCCTCCCAGGCATTAAGCATTTAAACTGTAGAAAATCCATCTTTGCAAGTCCTAGAACTTGGAATAACTTGGAGCAACTCTCCCTTCAGTGGTAGGGAAGGAATGCTGGCCATGGTGGGTAGAAATCCCAGATTTAAAAGGCATCTGTGGGGCCTTGCTGTTTGATGTTGTGAAAATGACATCCTCTTAGTGTCAGGTTTTTCTTATGTAAAAAAATGAGAGGGAATAATAATCCCTGCTCCTGAGAGAATAAAAAAACTGGGATCAAATGGAAAGGAAGGCATATAAATGCAGATTATGAAAATTTCAGATCTCCACTCAAATGTTAAAAAAAAACTCCTCATTTTTAATCCCTTAACATTTCTTTAGAAATGAACAAAACCCTTCTGTGAAAATTCTAAAGCAAGATTAGTCAAGGCCAAAAATATGCAAAAATAAAAATAGGCAAAAATCCCAACCGCGAAAGCTCTTCCTAGAATTTGGTCTCAAGAAAGTGTCTGATTCGATATGTCTTGTTCAAAGATGACCAGGCAAGGAAAAATAAAGGTGCACTTACGAGTCATAGTTGTCCCTGAAGCCTTTTGCAAAGGGGTTGTGATCAATCTTTAGTTGAGTTATCTAGACAAGGGAGAAAAAAACAGTCATTGAGTGTTTTCTGTCTCACGCTGGACTGAGCTTCAGGGATTCTTGGGGACCATGGGGCACTCACATCGGTGTTTTGGTAGGCAGTCACTGCAATGAACTGCGTTTCTGAGAAGATGAAGGTCTGAGTCTTGGAAGGCTCGTTCAAGTCCTCCACGCCATCTTCTGTGACTTCAACGATGTGCAGTCGTGGTTGGTACTTGTGTAAAGACTGTAAGACTATCATCTGCAAATGGTACAGAGAAAAGAGCTGCCAAATCGAAAAAGTAAAGTCGATTTTGACAAATTCTGTATTTTGGAATGCCACTCCTGCTTGCTCCCCAGCAACAGCTAACTTTCTATTGCCATTTTTGAAACTTAAAACATAGCTGGGTATGTGTGTTTAAATAAACACTCTTGCCTCTTGGTTTCCTAAGTCGCCAAAAGTTTTCAGTATTTCTGCTCCTAACAGTTAACTCACTGTTACTGAAATCCAGCAGGAAAAATAATAAATAAATAAAAATGAGAAAGGTCAAAAAAAAAAAGACCAGAAACAGGCAAGCAACAGGTACCTGCAAATATTACAAATACAATGAAGAGTATGGAAACTCATTAGAAAAGAGATCCACAGCCAGAAGACACCACCTCCTCTGTCACCCTACCTGGGTGTTGTTGTTATTTGCGCCTTTGTTATTGGTGAGTTTTAATTTCCCAAAGGAAATCTCCTGTCTCATCCAGTGGGAACCAGTATTAGGAGACTCTGGGTGAACATACATTTTGTTGCCTAAGAGAAAGTGAAACAAAACACAAAACCCAAGCATAAAGGGCTGTTTGCAAATGGAGGTAGGGGAGGGGTATTTACTACCTATGGGCAAGATTTAAGAGCTAGATTTAGAACATGTCTCCCATCATTAGCAGTTTAAGAAGGCCAGTGGAGACCAACTAGACTCTACTGATTCCCCTCCCAGGGCCCCCGTGCTTCCAGCCTTCCTTGGACAAGGTAAAAATGGAACCAGTAGGCGATGCCTCTTGAAGGTTAACTTGGGGGCTTCTGAAGTTAGACAGGCAAGATCTGATGGAACGTGGTTGGATTTTTATGGTGAACTCAACCTTGGGGAGGCCTCTTCTCAAGTGAAGATTAGAATGCCAGATGCCCTTGCCACCTGGAGAGTTTACAGCAATTCCTTTCTCAAAGGTAGGGATGTGGAGGGAAGGGCTAGAGTAGGGTCATGGTTAAAATTCTATATACTAGTAGGCAAGAAGTCTGACTTAGCAATTCTCTCCCTTAATCAAACAATCAACACAAAGAAACTCCTAACACTTCCAGGCCCCGGATGTGGAGGGAGGGATGTGAGATTTAAATGTGTGGTGTCTTGAGTCGGGGGCTCCCGCCGATCCACCCTGCCCAGGCCCTTTCTCTCCTCACCCTGCATGTTATTGTCGGCTTTTCCGCAGGTCACCCATTTGCCCCCCTGGAAGCGCCAGTGGTTGGGGTCCGCCAGCACCACTTCTACGAACACGTTGTAGTGGGCGGTGGGATTGAGTCCGTTTATGTTGAAACTCAAGAAAGGAAACATGCGTCTGTGCAAGGGAATAGAACCAGTAAATCGGAACGCCCGGGCACAGGCCCACGCTTAGACGACATTTAGAAGTCTACAGACGAACAGAATACCGGTAGAAAAGTGGCCCTCACTACGTAAAATATTCTTGAGTTGGCAACTCTCGGAACATCTCTTTTCTGAAATAATTTGCCCCAATCCCCGCCCTTCTGCACCACTCACTCAAGTTCTTGACCCTTTCAGATGCTCATTTATTTTCTTCCACGATGTTTAAAAATCATTGTTTTTTACATGTACAAGTGCCAGAGAACATTAAATTGTTCTCGTAAAAAAAAAATAGTTCTACTGGTAAGGCTAAAAGTCCCCTTGGGACGTCCCTCTCCCAGCACCCACCCCTCACTTTCCCCAAAAGTAACCACTGCCCGCAGTGGGATGTGTATCCGAACTTTCTCAGGCCTGGGACCCCAGCCCCGTCTGACTCCAGGGTCCGGCCTAACCTACTACCCGGACCAGCCCCCGTTGCCGGCGCTCTTGTCCTCGCGCTCGTCCCCCGGATGCGCCCCGCGGAGACCCTGGCGCCTAAAACTGCGGGAGCCCATGTCCTGTGCTCAGAGAGGGTAGCCACCCCTGGAGCCTTCCCGCATCCGCGGCTCCTCGCCCGCCTTCAGGGACCGGCGTACCGCCGGCCGGGCGTACCTAGGACATCCAGCTTTGTGGACAAGCCCCAGTTTCCATTTCTGTCTCCTCCTCGTCAGTCCAGGTGAGGGTGACGAGAAGGAAGGGGGGAAGCAGCCGTAGCCTTAGCGCCCTGCACAAACCGCCGGTGCGCGGACGGGAGGGACATCGGGCTGGAGATGCGGAGTCCCCACTGGCTGCGCACGGAAACTCACTCTCCCAGCCAAGAGCGGAGCGGGCGGGCGGCGGTCCCCCATTCCCGGCCACCCTCAGGACCACACAGGTCCTCTCTGCCCCCGCGCTTCGGGGCCCCTCCGCGCTGCGCTCACCTGCCCTGCTTCGTAATGATCATCTCGGTTTGGTGGCGGTGGAATTTGAGCCACAGAGGCCGGTTGCACAGGTAGACGTGGGCGCGGAAGCCGGAGCCGGGAACCCCCAGGCCCCCCAGTCCTCCGCAGGAACCCGCGGCTGCTGCCCCGGAGTACGGCCCGTAGAGCGGAGCCCCCTGGCCGTACTGATAGGCGCCCGGGCCGCCTCCCCCGCCGCTGCCTCCCGCGCAGCCGCTCGCGCCTGCTCCCGGGCCGAACTGCGCCCTGCCGGGTGGGCACACGGCCGCGGGGAAGCCGCCGGGGGGCAGCATGGAGCCGTAGGGGTAGCGCGCCCCGTTGGGAGCCGGGTACACAGATCCGTGGGGCGCCCCGGCAGCCGCCTGGTACGGGAACAGCGAGCAGGGCGCGGCCAGCTCGGAGCCCTGAGGCCCGGGGGACTGGAGGTAGTAGCGCTCCGAGCTCAGGCTGTCCATGGAGTAGCGCGCGCTGGCGGCGGCGGCCGCGGCTGCGGCAGCGGCGGCGGCGGCTGAGGGCAGCTCCTCCTCCCCGCAGGGGGAGCCCTTGCGGCCGTCCGGGGGCCCCGGCTTGGCCACGGCCGCGGTGCCGGCAAAGGCGTCCCCGGCGTCGGCGTCACTGAGCATGGCCGCGGGGGCCCCCGCACCGGCGGTTGCGGGCTCCCCGCTCCCTGCCTCACACGAGAGGCTGCCCGAGAACTTCTTGGGCGCTTTGTCTAAGTCCAGCCTCTGAGGCGAGGGGGCCGCTCCCGGGAGGTGGCCGGCGCTCCCGCCGCCACCGCCTCGCGCCCCCTCCAGCGGGTAGAAGTGCGCGCCAGGCAGGTTCACCGAGCTCACCAAGAGCTGCTCCCCTAACTGCATGCTTTGCAGAGCGCAGACGGCAGCTGGCTGCTTCCTCTCCGGCCGCGGCCTGATTATAAAGGCAGGATGAGGGAGCCAGCGCCCTCTTCCGAGGGGAAGGTAACTTCCCCTTCCTCCTGTGCCGGGTTACCCACCTGGCGACACGCGGACCGCTAAGGCGCGCACTCGCGCGTCCCGAACCCAGCGCCCTTTCCACAAGGAAAGGGCACTGGATTTGAAGGCAAGAGGCGAAAACTGACCGAGAAGCCCTCTCCTTTTCCTTCCGCGTCTCTTTTGCCTCTCTGCACCTCCACCCTCCTCCCCCGCACACACGGGAAGAAGAGGTCTTAGCTCTCTCTCCCCATCCACCCACCAGGGCTACTAGCCTTTCTGCCTTTCTCGACTGAAAAACTATCGGTCAAGTTGACCACTTGGAAAGTTGCAAGGCTGTCATTGGCTGCTTTATATATGTGAGGCCAGGGAGGGGCTTCGCGGCCCCACAGCCTCGGGACCCTCCTATTGGCTGGTGGAGGTGACAGTAATTCAATTAGGCATTTACTAATTGGATCGAGTAGCCTGCGACTTTCTTTTCCTTTAGCTTGATTTTATTTCTTTTTCTTTCTTTTTTTTTTTTTGAGACTCAGTCCTGCTGTGAGAATCAATCCTGGTGTCTGTATTTCGCTGGAATTTAGTGGAACAGGGTTTGAGGTCTCCGTAGCAGGGTCATCACAGCGCTCTGAGCCGGGGGATGCGAGGGCGGGAGCAGGTTCTAGAGGCCGGAGGCAGAAATGTTCTGCAAGCTGACAGCCTGCAGGGAGGCACCGGTCTCTGAGGGTGGGGATCTGGGACGACCTGGAGAGAGGCCCAAGGAAGTCTCTTCCCTCGTCGGGGGCTGTAACTTCAGGCACACTTTCTTCCCGATTGGAGAGGACTCTCTGGCCTTCGACAAGCAGGAACCACTTTTTGTTCGGCCCCACCCTTTTACTCAGTGGGAAGTGTTTGTGGAGAGGAACCCGGCGTTGGGCTTTTGGGATTCCAGGGGTGGCGAGAGCACACTGCAGTCCTTGAGGACAGAAGCCGTCAGCTTATGAATCAGAAGCCCCGGTGGGGTGGGATACTGGGAACACTCTCATCCCCATGCCATCACGCCTGCTTTCAGGAGGCAATCACTTTTACTCCCCACAATTTAAAATCCACGCTCAGTTTCCCTGAATCTCGGATCCCACACCCTCCCATCTTCAGTTGGGCCTGACACCGAGAAACAAAGCAGCCTCGCGGTTAAGATTCCCTGTGCCTCTCCTCTGCAGCGCAACACAGAAGGTGGAATAATTAGTGAAATAATCAGTTTGATATGGAATTAAGCCCTTTTGCCCCAGCTGCCTGTTTCTCCACTGCGTTTTTGCAGACAGCAGAGCAAGATGATGCCGTCCTATTTTATTGTTTATTAATACCCGCACGTTTCGTTGCGGGTAAGAAGCCTGAACATTTGCTGTTAATAAGCAATTACAGACGCGGCTTGTAATCGCTCCGGGAGCGCGTTTTCCGGCTGAGAGGTCGGGACCCTGCTTCCCCAAACCGAACGCGATCACACGGGAAACTCTTCACCTGCAACACGAGGCGGTCGCGGGATTCGCTGAGCGCGCACACGCCGGTGCAGAACGGCTCGAAGCTTTCCAACCTAGGTTCAAACCACAGCAGCATCGATACTGGCACGTCTGAGTTAGAGTGAAGCGGCTCTTAATGCACTCGGACGCGGTTACCAGGTCTTCGCGGTAGTGGAAACAGGGAGCGCGCGAAGGTTTTCAGGGTCAAGGCCCAGCCAGGCGGGGGAGAGAGCAAGTTAGGCGAGTGGCCCGGGTGGGGTCCTCGCAGGTCCAGGCACAGCAGCCCAGGAGCAGATTCCTGGAACGCTGGCACGGAGCGCGCTCAGCCTAGCACTTCTCCCGTGTCGTCCCACCAGTTTAGTTCGGGTTCGGCTTGGCTCTCTGCTCTGATCACCCCACCGTCCACTCCCACCTCGTCGGCTTTAGATTTCTTTTGACTCAGGGAAGTCTTGGAGAATTGCATTTCTCAAGTACTCTGTGCTTTTCAAGACTTCAAGATATTCAACGTGGAGGTTCTGTGAGCAGGATTCACAAGATCAAGAGCAAGGAAAGAAAGGGCAGCTTGGCGGGGGAGCCCGGGCTAGGGGATCTTGTTACCACTCAGGGCTCTTCCACATTAGCCTTGACCTGAGCTGCAGGATGTTTGAGGAAAAAGTAGGAAGGAGATCAGATCTCACGTTTTTGGAGACAGATTGGCTGGGGTTAGATCGCAGTTTTGCGCCTGACCTCAGCGAGACAGCGGGCCTCGGTGTCCCGAATTGCTTTCGAGGAGGCCAGGGAAGCTCTGCGCATGGCAAAGCGCCACTGCAGGCAACAGGCATCGCTCCGACCCACTCTGGCGCAAATAACGCGAGCCAGCTGTCCCCTGCGCCACATCAGAAAGGCTTGATTTTATTCCAGCCACAGAGCAAGCTCTTGAAAACGCGTGGGTTCATTTGAGTGCTACCTAATTATGAAATATATACAAGGTATGTGTAATTAGGATTAGTGTTGATTCTTGAGGCGGGAAATTGCAGTTTATATCTCCCCACCTCCCCAATATAGCTATCCTTTTGCCCAAAGTTGAACACATTTTACAGGTGGAGAAACAAAGAGAAGTTCAAAGAGAATACAAATTCGGGCTCTACAAAACCGCTCTGGGGCCCGGATATTTGGAACATGGAAAATATACCCATAATTTATATTACATTTATAGATATATATTACAAATTACTTTTGAACATAATGAAAAGCACTGTTTCAACTAAAGATGATTTTTTTCTGACTGCGTAAAGAAATCTCCTTTAATGGTTCTTCTGTATTAATTACATTATTATTACATATGGAATATATTAGTCTAAATGCCTGGAGAGTTATAGATGAACAAATCTGTGACTGATTTCCTACTTGAAATGGGCTTTCCTTTTGCTGGCTCAGTTTTACTGATAACCAGGGAAAGAGGCATAAAAATTATTTTTGCACGTCCTAGTCGCACTTTAAAATGTAATCACTCTTTTCCAGAAACAGGAACAGAAAAGAAAGCTAAAGCAGTGGCTTCAGTGAACAAGTCAGGCAGCACCCTCCTTAGACTGGGTGGGCAAATAGCACAGCCTTGCAGCCTGTTTCCTGTTTGATTTCAATTACACCCCAAGCTTCATGAAATCCAAATGAAACATTTATTGAAAGGTGCCTGGTTTTATGTGGCTCAACTGACAGTGTATGGGAATACATTGAACAAAAACATCAACACTAGGGAGGAAACGTGGAGAACGCTTGGAACCCCAGACCCAAGTGCTGGCTGGATTAACTCAAATCTTGCACCATTCAGCCTGAGACTGGAGGGAGCAGGACCCTTTGAAAGCTACAAGGAAGCCAAGGTTACGCCTGTGTGTGAGCCTTAAAGGTCTTATGCTGTATTGTCTTGAGCAATAATACCAGCTTCATTCTACTGTCTTAAACTGATAACACAAAGTTATTGCCAACCTGGCCAGAGCACCTCTTCACCCCTTTCTCCCCATTAAAGGTAACCAATATCAGTGCATTCAGCTTTTAAAGGCAAAACTGAGAAGCATTTGGCTGTAAGACGGTATTACATAACAGATACATACAAACGTATGAATAAATTACAGGGGTGAGTTATAAATGAGTGCAGTGAGAAATGGTTTACTTCCCCTCCCTGCCACAACCAAGGGGGCCCATATAAATGTCCCAATAAATTCTATTATTTTCACCCCCACTAAAAATGTGTTATCAAAACACTGTCCGTGTTATTCAAACACTTTGTAAATTCTGAGCAGATTTGCTGCCGGTTCTCCTTTTAACCCTAGGAAAACATTCCAACGTTAACCGCTCACCAGCGCTTCGCCTGGACTCTGGGCAAACGTCAATGGGATTTTTGTGGTGAGTTGGTCCTTTTACTATTTATCTATGGCCTTTTCTTTGTTGATGTTACATTTTATTTCGCCATCGCGGGTTCACTCTTTGGCCCTTTGTTCTCTGATGGCCAGATTCCCACCTCCACTAGGCTTTCTGAAGGGGGAGGGGGCTTCCATCACGGTAAGGTTGTTCATGTTCAGATTTTTTTTTTTAAGAAAATGTCCTGTGAGATAATATTTTTAAAGAAAGTGTCCATTGGCCAGGACAAGTAGTGTTGATTGTGCTGAGAACAGCAAGATAGTCCCACCAACAGTTTCACTTTTTATAAGAATTTGAAATCACCGTGACCCTGAAATAGACTGATCACTTGCTTTAAAAGAAATCCACACATGTGTCCACAAATGAGTGAGGCAAAGGGTTATATTAAACCCACTGTATTTTTCAAACAAAACGACCAATTTAAACTATTATCTTCAGCTATCAATCTATGTATTTTGATTGCTAAGTGCAGGTGTAGTTCACTGTTAAAATATGAGAAGGTGGGGGTTGGGGAATGAAAGTTAATTAAACATACCAAAAGTTGCTTATTACAAAAAATATGTTATCTTAAACATTGGATCAAGAATCTTCTTTGTGTAAGTATTTTTTAAACTGCAAATGAATTCCTGGATTTAACTGCTGTTCTATCATCATCATCATCATATTTATGGAAGTTACAGATCCACATAAATAACAAGAAAGGCTACATGAGGCAAAATAAAGTGAAATACTCTCAAAAATAAAGTAGGGGAATGTTTGGCTAATCATTGCTACACTAAAATATGAGTTATATAGGGCTTTCCCTGTCTTGCTTACTTTCGTACCTCGAAAGGCCTGACTCTTAGTAGGTGCTCATCTCTTAATTGAAAGAAAGGGGTTACTAAATCTTCAGACTAGAACAGACAAAATAGCCCAAGGACAGTGTCAGGGCTCAGGCTTTATAACCATGGAGATGAAAGTGAAAGGTTTTTTTTTTCTAAAAGAAAAAGAAAACACAGATCTTCCTAAACTAATGGACCCGGCATTTTCACCTTTTTTAGATTCTTAAAAGATCTTTTAAATCTTTTTCTTTAGACCTTTCTTAATCCAGAGCTCTTACATTATTACAAGGCTTTCTGTATGCATGTTAATGTGGACATTCTTCCACAGGAAAACAGAAAAGTGAATGCCAGAATTGCAGGACAGCTGTTGATGGGAACAACCACCATGTAGCCACTGAGAAATATTATCCTGAAATCACTTGCACATCACTAACAGGGTCAGCAGAATCAATGGAAATTAATGTTTCAACAGAAGGCACCTCTATGATGCAGGTGTGGCAGGATGTCTACACAATAGGTGGGCAGAATCAAATCCTGTTGACCAGAGCTTCAGGTGACATGGGCAGCTGGAATCTCCCATCCAGGCCCGAGGTGAGAAAGGGGGAGAGGGGAAGTCTGGGTTGGGGAGTTCTCAGAAGAACGTGTTAAGCCCTTAAGATAACCAAGGAAGGAGAGTGAGAGGGAAGGAGGAGGGAAGGAAGGTCGACAGGAAACAGAAACCAAAGAGATCATTCCTTAAACCTGTCTTTTCAGATCCCTAAGAGAAAAGCCGAAAGTTGTATGCAGAATCATCTTAGTTTGTGGCTGCACCTTTTTCACTAGCTTGATGGGTCTCAGCAAGTTCCTAAACGTGTCTGTCCCCAATTTCCACATGTCGTGACCACATACAGAATGGAAAGCAGTTAACACAGCACCCAGCACACAGGAAAGTCTGCAGTCTTTCCTATCACTCCAATCACAATTATGCTGAGCTCACTTTTTTGCCCTGGACACTGGACTAAATGAGGGCTCAGGAACCTTAGTCTTTCTCCTCCAGAAATTCCCAGTCTGATGGGGGAGTAGGCCAGGAGCAAACCGGTCAAGGGCAAAGTGAACAAGAGGTAGAAAGCGGGAGTGAATCAGAACCTGAGAGGAGAGTCCCCACTCGTTCTAGCAGCTCCTCTCAGTTTCCCCCAAAGCGGGGGAAGCCCAGCGAGGCCCGGGAGCGCTGCCGGGGAGGCGCACTTCAAAAGGAGGTGGCGGGCGCCCGACCCCGGTGCGTCTTCCGCCCGCCCCGGGCCCCCATTAGCATCTGTTTTTCCCAGGCTTCCCGCCCGCCCGACCCCCGCCGGGATTTTGCCGTTCCGGCTGATTACTAGCCAGAGAAAGAAAATAGGGTATTTAGCTCAGGTTTTGTTCTCCACCTACTTGGTTAAACGCCCGAGGAGGAAGGAGTTAAGTTAATAGTCGGAAGCTGCCCGCGGGGCACCCCGAACTGGGAGTCCCCGAAAAGGACGCCGTCTTCGACCTCAAGTTGAGAGGACAGGGCTGGGCAAGATCAACCGAGCGGGGCGGCATGGAGGAGGCTCCCAAGCCCAGGTCGACCTGGGAGACTTAACTGCTCGGCAGGTCCGGGGTGGGGTGGGGCCCTTGGAAGCGCAGATTCCGAGGATTCACAGGAAAGGAGTCTCTAGGGGGAGCAGAGAGCAGCTGGGATCATTTCTCCACCCAGTTGGGGCTGACTTTTCAAGCATAGAGTTGGTCCTCGAATCCACAGCCAAAGGAGGAAAACAATGAAAGAAGCAGTGGCTGACTGTAGGCCAGACTCTCTGCTTTACCCGTACGACCTTTTAAACTTAGCACCCTAGAATGTTATCATCCCATTTTACAGGAGAGTAAAGTGATGCTTGGAGAGGTGAAGGCCCTTGTCTAAAGGCACAGAGCTAAAAATGGTAGCCCGGGAATTTGAATCCAGGAGGTCTGAGCTGCAGGACTCCCAGTGGAGGGGTTAAGTACGTGTGAATGGGGCGGGGTGCGGGGTTTCTTTGAGGGGGAAGGCTCCGAGGTGGATGTTAGAATGCAAACCCCGCGTGACTTCGGAGGAAGCGAGTGGACGGCGTTCGGTGCCCATCTGGCCGCTGGACCTTAAGAATGAATCTCTTTGGAGGAAGCTGGGCCCCATAGCTCCAGCCTAAATCCCAATCCTGGGTTCGAGTCGGTCCTTCTTGCTTGGGGTAACCATAGCAGGGGTGCACCGCTCTCTGCAAGCTAGGGCTGGGTCAAGCCCTGGGCACACAATAATACCCCATGTAAACCCGCACTACCACCTCACAGACGTAGGTACTTTTATCATCCCCATTTTACAGATAAGAAAACCGAGGCTGGGAGAGGCAAATTAAACTTGCCTGAGGGTGTGCAACTTGTGAACAGCAGGTCCGGGCGTACCGGGAAGCTGGGGAGATCGCCTCTTTTCCCTGGAACTCTGAAACCTTGAATAGAAAACTGGGGTCTCCCGGCCTCGAGCTTTTATCGAGGGGCAATGGGCTTAAGGGGAGGCGCGGAAGCAACGGCCAGTTCTCGACCCCCTGCCCGCCCATTTCCTCTTCTCTTCGCATCCCCAGCTGCTCGGGCCGCTGGTCCCACCTGGGCCCGGGCTGGGATTTGGGGGACGTCGGGTCCCTTCTCGTCTCCCCGGCAGACGCTCGAAGCCTCTGAATCCCGCCCGGGTCGGGAAGAGAGACTGCCCGGTGGGTCAGGCCCTCCGCTGCGAGCGGGGCTTCTGCGGCCGCCCGAACCCCGCGACGCGCAGCTCGGGGACGCGCGGCGCCCGCGGAGCAGCCAACTCCGCCTCCAGGGAGTCTCCAAGGGCTCCGCGCTCCCGATGAACGCCAGCATCACCGTGCACGGTCGCCCCCACCCACGGCCCGGCAGGCGTCCTGAGCAAAAAATGTCGATTCCAGGCAGAGGTTGGAACCCAGACGTCTGCTCCTGGGACAGGAGGGGCCTCCCCGAGCGGGGGTTCCCGGTTTTTGCCCCGCGGCCGGCTTCGAACTCCAGAGGCACCCCGGGTTGCACTCGGGCGGTGGAGCGCCTCAGTTCCCCTTGGTCCCTTTGTTTGGAATAAAAAGATATTGGGGGTCGGTCCCATATAATTCCCCCGTCCTCCCTCTTTGCCTTTTCACGCCACGAACCTTTCTCCCTGTGTGTTAGGTCAGCCTCGAAGGCAGAGGCTAAGCTGGACTTCTTTGACTCCACCAATCCGAGATAAATGTGTATGTGTATCATATAATGTAGTGTGTTATATATAATAAAATATAATATCTTTGACAACAATAGAATGTTATGTACAACACCCTACAGTATATAATATATAAAATCAATGTATATTTTAAAACACATCTGCAGAAGGCTTAAAAAAAACTCAAAAAGCCGCTCGATTGCAACGTCTGGCGCCTCGGCCTTTTGGCAACCACGGTTAATTTCTTGTGTGTATTTCCGGGGCTTATTATGTGTTTGCACCAGCCAATAGATATGTACCTGAATTTCCCCTTGTCTGTCCCCACCCATCCGCACTCTTTTATATACACTATTCAACACTTTGCTTTTTTAACTTAAAATACATCTTTAACTTAGTTCCTGGAGAAGTCGGGGTTTTGCTAGCTCAGCACAACCCGGGGGCACAATTGGCGGGAAACGCGTAGCTAAATGCCGCGGGCGCTGGGTGGGCGTGGGGGCCTCTCCTGGCAGTCGCGGTCCCCTGGGAGGCCGCCCGCGGGTCTGCGCCCCCGGAAGCGCGCGGCAGGAGGGGAGGTTTGCGCCGCGGGAGGCGCAGCTCCCCCTCGCTCCACGTGCGCGGAACCCCGCCCCGGCCTCGCTGTGGGAGTTTTCCTTTCTTTGAGACACTCCCACTATTTGTCACCTGAGACCCCAGAAGCGGGTAAACAAGCTCCCGGACCCTGTACTCGGACCCGGTGCTCCGGGGGTTCCTGTGCGGGAGAGCGATCTGTTAGACGGCGCCGTTGCTGATCAAAGCGGAGGACCTGGAGGGGACAGTCAGCCCCAATAACATCCCGCTTGGCTTGGCTGCCAGGGGCGGATGAAGTTGCGCAGATGCGGGCCAGAAATGCGTGTTACCAAAGACCCAACGAGTGACGCGATCTGAATTACTTCCTAAATACCCTTTAAACTCAATGGCGACTGTTGAAGAGGCCGAAGCTCCCTGCGCTTCTCCTTCGAGGTCTCTTATGAGGCTCAGCTCAAAGCAGGGGCGGGACGCTGGGTGAGGGACTGGACGAGGTTGACAAGAAAAAGCTTCCATGTCCCAGGGAGCTGGTGGAAGATACAAACAGCACCAAGTCAATAGTTAAGAGATTATCAGAGAATATGGTCCCCAATCTTGGCAGAATCACCTGGGGAGTTCTTAAAAATCCCCGTGCCCAGGTGGCACCACGGAACAATTAAATCAATTTCTGAGTGAGACCCAGGTATCAGTATCAGTGAAAGATCTCCGGATGATTCCAATATGAGAAAAGTTAGAGAACTACTGGGCTTATGGGTTTGGGGGTTGGTGGCACTCTTTTTGGAAGAACTGGCGTTTGAGCCCAGAAATGAACGGGAGCACCCTGCGCCGGGTCCCGTGCTTGTTGGTGCTCTGGGTTTGGCAGTGGGGAAAGGAGAAACGGCGTTTTAAGAGCCGAGGAAGCAAGTGATGGCTGAGCATCTGGTCACAGTGCTCTGCCCACTCTCCCCCATCCCCGTCCCGCCCCGCCCCGCCCGGACGGTCTTTCAATTTCCCAACACCTAGGGAAGCTTTAAAGATTACTGCAAAATATCTAGTTTAAAATGATTGCGTTTTCAACAGAATTTAAAAGTCTAATAATGCATGGAAATTATTTGAAAATAGAATAATGCCGGAAAGCTTTGACAGCAACTTCTTAAAGTACCTCATGTGGACATGTCATCAAATCTAAGATGCTATCCATTAACACCCACCGTTATTTATTTGCTGATCCTCAAATTTTTATTTTGTGCTTATCGAAAGAATGGCTTATTTTGACAGTGTTATTTCCATATTTCACTCATACACACAATTAAAGTTGTAAGAACAGGCAGTAACAGCTATGCCACAACTGTCACCTGACAAGAGTGATTGTAAAGCCCCATTGATTGTTGCATCTGGATTTCCAGAAATTAAAGGGTGGAATTGATGCAAGCCTGGGCTATCCAACCAGCTTACCTTTTAGCTCACTTAACCCTCATAACAACCATATGAGGCAGGGACTATTATTTATTAGTAACATTTTACAGATGAGAAAACTGAGGCACCTTAATGTATGCTACTTTAAGTCAGACTATTACCAAGTTGCAGAGGTTGGATATAAACCCACTTTGTGCTCAGTCACCACATAAAGCTGAGAAAATGTCCAGTTGAGTCAACTCTCAGAAAGGTTAAAATGAAGGGCCTGAGGTGAGAGAGGAGAGGAAGGATTGGAGAGCTCAACTAGGTGGTAGGCTGAGATCTCCATTTCAGTTGGACCTCAGTTTTGTAACTGTTTGGGGGGGGGTAAAAAAAATAACGTGATAAAACAGTATTATATGGCTGAGAGCATTCATATCAACCATTAAAAAAACTATAAAAAAATGATATCTGTGTTTTTCAGGCTCAGTATGTTTTTCCAAAGTGAACATACTTGTATAACTAGCATCCATGCTAAGAAATCCAGTGTTGCTTGAACTCCAGAAGCCTCCCAAGTTCAAGAGTTGACCACCATTTTGACTTCTATCACCATCGATTAGCCTTCTTGAGTTTTGAGTTTTGTGTAAATGGAATCTTACAGTGTGGTCTTTGCGTCTGGTTTCTTTCATTCAACTTGCTCGGGATATTTGCTCATGTTGATACGTGTAATTGCATTTGTGCATTCTCCTAGCAGTGTAATATTCCAATGTGTGAATATATAATTTCTTCATTCTACTGCTGGAGACATTTGGGTTCTTTCCACTGTTTTGGGTTATTATGGATATTGCTGGTATGAACATTGTTGAACAATTCATAGAGATCAGACTATATATTTTTAAACAAAGCTAGTAACATTTTAAAATCTTGGGCTATTTAATCACGCAATTTATACTCTTAAGACTTACTTGTGTCAATGGTTAGGAGCATTAAGGGAAGGGATATCAGGTTAAAGAAGGGAGGAAAGATGAAAAGGAGACAAAGAGATGCTATGCCTTAGCATACATTGATTGTTCTGTAGTCTAGTATTTAAGCACTGAATGTTTATGAATGCTTATATTTCCTCTGCAAATTGTTAAACACCCATAGGTCAGAGGGTTGGCAAAGCACACAGGCATTGGGGTATACTCAGAAGGCCAGAAGGAACCCCTTGCTTACGTTTCACCTTATATATTTATGATTTTCTAGCAATTGCCTAGGTTGAAATTTTCTAGCTGATACCAGTAAATTCTCCACTGATAAAAACCAGTAAATACCAGTAGATTTTCCACTGATATATATACATATAAAATTTTTCTATATATATATGGAAAACCTTTTCCCCCTTGATATGGTTTTTTAAGTTGAAGTATATTTTCTTTACAATATTGTGTTAATTTCAGTTGCACGGCCTAGTGATTTAGTATTTTTGCAGATGATACTCCAGTATAGGTTATTGCAAGATACTGGGTATAATTCCCTGTGCTATGCAGTATATCCTTGTTGCTTATTTATTTTATATATGGTAGTTTGTATCCATTAATTTCATACCCCTAATTTGTCCCTTCCCCTTTCCCTCTCCCATTTGGTAACCACAAGTTTGTTTTCTATGTCTGTGAGTCTGTTTCTGTTTTGCATATACATTCATTTGTATTATCTTTTTAGATTCCACATATAAGTGATACCATACTGTATTTGTCTTTGTTTCATTTATTTCACTGAGCATATTTTCTAGGTCTGAGTATTTTCTAGGTCTATCCATGTTGCAGCAAATGGCAGTATTTCATTCTTTTTTATGGCTAAGTAATATTCCATTATATATAATGGAATATTATATAGAGATTATATTATATATATTATATATATAGACTATATATTAGAATATTATATATATATAGATTATATGTATCACATCTTCTTAGTCTATTTGTCTGTTGATGGGCACTTGGGTTGCTTTTGTATCTCAGCTATTGTAAATAACACTGCTATGAACATTGGGGTGCATGTATCTTTCAGAATTAGTTTTTTTTTTTTTTTTCTGGGTATATACCCAGGAGTGGAATTGCTGGATCATATGGTAGCTCTATTTATAGTTTTTTGAGGAACTTCCATACTGATTTCCACAGTGGCTGCTTCAATTTACATTCCCACAAACAGTGTACAAGGGCTCCCTTTTCTCCACATCCTCACCAACATTTGTTATTTGTAGACTTTTTCATGATAGGCATTCTGTCAGGTGTGAGGTGATATCTCATTTTGGTTTTTAGTTGCATTCTCTAATAATTAGCAATGTTGAGCATCTTTTCATGTGCCTGTTGACCATCTGTATGTCTTCCTTGGAGAAATATCTAGTCAAATCTTCTGTGCATTTTTAATCAGGTTGTTCGTTTTTTAGATACTGAGTTGTATGAGTTTTTTGTATATTTGGGGTATTATCCCCTTATTTGTTGCATTATTTGCAAATATTTTCTCCCATTTTGTAGGCTGTCTTTTCATTTTACTGATGGTTTCCTTTGCTGTGCAAAAGCTCTTAAGTTTAATTAGGTCCCATTTGTTTATTTTTGCTCTTTTTCTTTTGCCTTAGGAGACCAATCCAAGAAGATAGTGCTACAATTTCTGTCAAAGAATGTTTTGCCTATGTTCTCTTCTAGGATTTTTATGATTTCCACTTTTCTTTTAAAGCACTTTCTTGACTATTATCTTATTTTATTTTTCTAGATGAAATTGAGAATTTTGATCAGAATTGCACTGAATTTAGACTTTTAAGGAAAAAAGTGATATATTTACAACATAAACTTTCTTTCTAAAATTAATATATGGGTCTCTAACATTACTCAACACTTCTCTCAGTATAGCTGTATGTTTTGTAGGCCTATAACTTTCTTGATAAATTTATCATTATGTATTTATATTGTTATTCCTGTTGTAAAGGGAAACTTTTGTCACATTTTCTAACTGGATCTTATTTGTTATAGTAAAGCTATTGATTTTTTTAATAAATCATGTTATTAACTACTTTCTGAATTCCTTTGAGTAGCTTTGTATTTGATTATCTTTTGTTTTTCTGCATTGTTCCCTTGGACATGATTATTTTCCTCCTCTTTTCCAATAGTTTAACTTTTGGATATTGAGCTGTCACTCAGAGCAAATGTTAAATAATAGTTAAAATAACTAAAGCATAGTTTAATAATAAATAAATAGTTAAAAATAGTTGAATAATCGTGTGTTATACCTGACTTTAGCGGGAATGCTTCTTATGCTAAATCATCCAGCCTGATGCTAAATTTTGAATAGATATAACAAATATAGGAATTTAGGATACATTTGAATATGTTTTTATAAGTACATATTTGTGCATGTATTTTGTGGCTATATACAAATTAAGAAATTTGCCATTGATTCTTATTTTATCTGAGATAATGTCCCATTTTTTTTCAAATCTGAAATATCATGTTGATTCAAAAGAATTATTTTGAAAATCAAGCTTGTTAAGGTTTACTTTACATACAGTAAAAATTCACCCATTTTAGCAGTATGCAGCTGATAAGTTATAACAAATGTATGTGCTTGTGTAACTAATACCAGAATCAGATGTATTAGAACATTTTCACCACCCAAAGTTCCCAAGTGTTTCTCTGTAGTCAGTTCTCTTTCCCAGCCCTTGGTCCCTGGCAACCCTGGTTTCTATGGTGATTAGTATATTTTCCTCCATGTAATCCATCATTATGGTGAATTTTACTAACAGATTTTCCAATAGCCAACACACTTGCATTCTTGGAGTAAACTGACTGTGGTCATATTTTTATACCCACAGTGCATTGCTAGGCTCTTCATGCTAATCTGTTATCTGAAAGTTTTGCATTAGTACTTAAAAGGAAATTTGGTCTGTGTTGTCTGTGTTAGGTTTTGATTGCAATGGTATGCTAACTTTATAAAAATAATTTGGGGACTTGGTTTTATTCTCTATGAAACAACTTAACTACAAGTGTCAGTTTAATAAGAATTTATCCCTGAAATGAATAGGGCTTTGAAAATACTCTTTTCAAGATTTTTCATTTTTTTCTTCTATTTTTATAGACCTATTTAATTCTTAAAATTTCAAATGTTTTAGCAGAGAGTTACACCAAATAGTATAATTATATAATATAGCAATCTATTTTACATAGTAATATAGTCATGTTTTATGTTTGGCCTTGATTCTGCCATCTTAGGTTATGATTTTACTTCTTCCTTGATGCCCTTTTCATTTTCTTCTTTTGCTGTGTGTGATATATACTATATATATTTTTTGTCTTTCTTTCTCCTTCCCCATATTTTATTAGTAATTCAGAAAATGCTTGTCCTTAATGATTATTTTTATGGCTTTAAATAATATACCTAGGCTTTTCTTCCCCCAGCCTAAGAGATAAAACAACATCCATAAACTATTGTGAAACAGGAGAACTAGCTAAAATGGAAGTATCAGGATGTTTATTCACTGCTTATCCGCAGTTTCTAGCACGTGGTCTCTGACATAGCAGATGGGGGATACGTAGAGCATGACTGGGTGAATGAACAGGAGCAGTCATTGGCTCCCACCTTTGAATTTTTGACAGCAGGCTTTGAGGTTTAGGTACCACTCCATTATATCTATATTATACCTATTCTATATTTTTGTAAGTTTGACATTATGTTGTTTTCTCTTAAAAAATGAACATTTAAATTTGCTTTATAATTGCAATTGCTGTAATGATTTGCCATTATTTATAATTAAATGGATCTTGAGCTTCCTACTAGTCCTTTGTGCACCGTCCTCTACATATCTAATCTCTTTTGCATGACTGGATTCTGTTATTATACAGAATTTTTTTTTCAGGAAAACTTTGCAGGTGCTATTTTCCTATAACCTGATCTTCTTTCCTCTTTCCCTCTCCTTCCCTCTCTCCTTCCTTCCGTCCTTCTTTCCTCTTTCTTTTTTATTTTTCTAAGACACATTTATTTTTAGAATAAGTAATACCTTCATGTGGTTTAAAATTGAAGAATAAAAATCATCTGTCAATGGACACTTAGGTTGCTTTCATGTCCTGGCTATTGTAAATAGAGCTGCAATACGCTAACGCATATACATGGATTCTTAAAAAAAAAATGGTTCTGAAGAACCTAGGGGCAGGACAGGATTAAAGATGCAGACATAGAGAATGGACTTGAGGACAAGGGTAGGGAGAAGGGTAAGTTGGGACAAAGTGGTAAGCTGGGACAAAGAGTGGCATGGACATATATACACTCCCAAATGTAAAATAGATAGCTAGTGGGAAGCAGCCACATAGCACAGGGAGATCAGCTTGGTGCTTTGTGACCACCTAGAGGGGTGGGATAGGGAGGGTGGGAGGGAGACGCAAGAGGGAGGAGATATGGGGATGTATGTATATGTATAGCTGATTCACTTTGTTATACAGCAGAAACTAACACACCCTTGTAAAGCAATTATACTCCAATAAAGATGTTAAAAACAAAAACAATAACAAAAACAAAAAAAAGAGAAATCTTTCCTCTTTTTTTCCCAGCCATTCAGTCCCTCTTCCCAGATACAACCAATAATATCAGTTTCTATATGAATGCTTCTAGAGATATTTTATTCAAATTGAGGCATATTTATAATTTAATTTTTTCCAGTGGTAGCATATTACAGCACTCTTCTACATTATGTTTTTCTTCTCCTCTTAACAATATATGTTGGAAATTATTTCATAGCAGTACATAAAGAGTTCCTCATTTTTTTGGTCAGTTGCAAGAGTATTACACAAGTGCACCATGGTTATTTATCCATTTCCCCACTGATGATCATTTAGGCTGTTTCCAGACATTTGCTGTTATAGTTAGTGCTGTAATAGATAACGTTTGGCACTGCTGTGTCCTTTCCTACTCAGCACCGACTGAATCAGAATTTCTGGGGTTGTGCCTTTTTATGAAAGCCTCCTGGTTGAATGTGATGTACGTTGACCCATACCTCAGGCAGTTATTCCTTAGACCCTCTGAAGCCTTCATTTTATACACCTTAGCTCCCTGTTGCTTCCTAAGAGGGTGCCATCTGAGATGCTCTGGTCTTCCCCTGGGGCCAGCTGTGCTCTCGGGTCTGGAGAGAGTTTCCAGATGTGTAACCAACATCTTCAGTTGGACTTACTGCTCTTGTTTATAACAACCCAGTATTGATTCTCAGAGTCTTCTTTCAGCATGTTGCAGATTTTTCTGTCTCTGGATGGTTCTTACCATAGTTGATAGTAATGGGTTATTTTCCCTTTTGTTTTGGCATGGCTGGCTTATTCTTTGAGTTTATGTCTTTTGTTAATTTTGTTCCATTTTGAACAAGGGGGTGTTTGTTCTATAAGCCTAGGTCACCTTCTGCAGAAGTCTATCTTACATTTACTATATTATTAAATTGTTTAGAAATGTGATTACTCATTTCACAGTTTTTAAAATAATTTGCTACTATGATAATGTAAAAAGTTTTTATTTTCATTTTTTATTTTTACTTTTTAAATTTTTATTGGATTATAGTTGATTTACAATGTTGTGTTAGTTTTAGGTGTACAGCAAAGTAATTCAGTTATACACATACATATATTCATTCTTTTTCAGATTCTTTTCTCATATAGTTTATTACAGAATACTGAGTAGAGTTCCCTGTGCTATATGGTAGGTCCTTGTTGGTTATTACAATAACGTAAAAACTAAATAGGTCTATGCTTGAATTTTCTAATGTCTGGGGTTTTAAGTTCAGTTTGCCTCACAACTATCGTATTTTGGTGGGGGGATAGTTCTTAGACTTGTTTTGAAATTAAAGCCTAAATTCAGGGTGACCAAATTGAATATTTCTAAGGGCCAGGCAGATAAAGTAAATGAGGGAAGCAGGGTTAATGCCATTTTCTTTTCTTTTAATACATTACTGTGTTTTACATCAAGACATCAGGACATCAACATTGCTTAAATTAAAAGAAAAAAAACCTTTTGTAACCCCTAATCCTTTCTTTAGATAATCTTTTCCACCATTATCTTGAATTTCTGGTTGAAGCTCTTGCTATGAATAGTTTCATAGTGGCATCATCCTTTTCCCTGACACAGACATAGCCCACATGCAGAAAGAGTCTTTATTTTCCTAGTCCATTGTATATTTCCCACTTTTTTTTTTTTTTCCGGTACGCAGGCCTCTCACTGTTGTGGCCTCTCCCGTTGCGGAGCGCAGGCTCCGGACGCGCAGGCTCAGCGGCCATGGCTCACGGGCCCAGCCGCTCCGCGGCATGTGGGATCTTCCCAGACCGGGGCACGAACCTGTGTCCCCTGCATCGGCAGGCGGACTCTCAACCACTGCGCCACCAGGGAAGCCCTCTTATTTCTCACTATGCTCTTGAATAATATTAATAGTAATGACAACTAACATTTCTTGAAAATATACTATGTGCCAGACAGAAGGGTAGGTGCTATTTCACTGTTTTTTAAACCTCACCATAAGAAAACACAGCTCAGGCAAGGTGATGGTAACAATTGATGTTTACTGGCTACCTGTGATGTGTAAGGCATTACTCTGAGTTCTTTCATGTATAGAATTATTTAATCCTCATCATAAGGTTGGTATCAATTATTATCCCACTTTACACATCAGGAATTGAAGTACAGAACAATTAAGTAACTTCCCCAAGGTGAGCAGAGGTCATACATTATGGGATCTGGATTCAAACCCAGGTGGTTGGGTCCAGAGTCCATGCCCCCAGCCACCGCACTTGCTGCCTGTCTGCAATCCATCCATCACAAATGCCACTGACGTTGGAAACTGCTGACAGAATTGGAGGTGGAGTATCTAGTACAGAGGAAAACGTGCCCTCCTCTAAAGGGGAAATCCCTAGTCAGTCCCAGCCCACCATCACTGGTGAGTATCTGGACACTAACTTTGTTAATTCTGCTGATTTTTCAAGGAAGGAAGAATTTACATATTTATGCAAAATTTCTGGATTTAAAAATATTGGAAATGATCCAAATGTCTTTTTTTTTTTTAAGTATTTTTGATGTGGACCTTTTTTTTTTTTTTTTTGCGGTACACAGGTGTCTCACTGTCGTGGCCTTTCCCATTGCGGAGCACAGGCTCCGGACGCACAGGCTCTGGACGTGCAGGCTCAGCGGCCATGGCTCACGGGCCCAGCTGCTCCGCGGCATGTGGGATCTTCCCAGACTGGGGCACGAACCCGTGTCCCCTGCATCGGCAGGTGAACTCTCAACCACTGCGCCACCAGGGATGCCCACTTATTGGTTTTTGTGTGCCTAGTTCTTTAAAGATCTAGCATGACCAGTGCTGAATACTTCGATTCAACTTGTGATTCCCAAGAAGAGGAATGGGTGTCACTTTCATCTGTTTCACTGAACTTGTAAATACAGGAAGTGACACTGTTATCAGTACATTATCTTTGTCTAGGAGGACAACAGTATACTTTGAATTAACCTCCTGTGTTAGGAGCTCATAGTATATGCAGTAATACAAAATGAACTGCAGCAACTGCTTGTGGGGTAAAGGATTATAAGTGTCCCAGATTAATGAAAATGGTGCAATTCCCCTCAGATTTCCCCTTACTGAACATGAGGAGAGCAGCCAATTATTTTCCTGTTGAAAATTCTCAGATGTTGCATGACAGTGAGGGGAGGGAAGCTATTTCTTCATTAAGAATAGCTATTAAACTTCTATGTCTTTTCTCTCTAAAAAAGATCTGATTGGCACAGGTGTAGAGAGAGAACTACAGACTAAATAATTGGTTTTCATTTTTAGCCTTACAACAGACAATGGATCAAATATAACAATTAGATGGTAGAAACTTAATATTTACTTTCAAAGTTATGGAGCAGGACATTTCAAGAGTTTGAGGAAATTTTATAAAAATTGTTCATAAAGAAAACCTCAAATATCTGTTTAGCTTCCAAAATAGTTGAAATTGCAAGATCATGTTTTTTGACCATTGCAAAAAATTTTTTAATTCAGCAATACAATTTTGAATATTTAAAATCACTCTTTTATAACATTTACACTCCACCCAGTGCATCATTAATTCTCAGTGTTGCCTAAATCATCAATAAGCTACAAAGGTTTTCCCAAACTGGCAGCCTTAGACCAAATACCATCAGAAACACAGAGGCTTCGTGTGGACTTAAATGTAGTTCAAGGGTTATGAAGGAGAGGAAAATCTCAAAGGTAGCTTTTTTTTTTTATTTCTGCACCGCTCAGCTTCCTCGACAAGGGATCAAACCCGCAACCCCTGCAATGGAAGCCTGGCATCCTAACCACTGCACTGCCAGGGAATACCCTCAAAGGGAGCTTTTTTGAACTCAGAAGTTATATTGCAAACAAAGGTGATATTTAATGGAGTTTCAGCTCCAAGAAGAAACCCTTGAAAATACCCCCTTGTTCTGGTTACTGTCTTTGTCTCCTTTACCTTTTCCTCCCACATTTCCTTGGTAAGGAAACAGAGCAGGACCCTGTGGGGCTCCTGGGCATGGAAACCTTTCTGTGTCCCCCGTTCCTTGTTTGTAGGGAACAGACTCCAGCCTCCATGAACTTCCCTGAGTCCCAAAGGGCAGGTTCAAACAGCTGTTAATCAGGGAAGGGAGGGGATTCAGAGACAAGGGAGGAGCAGTCAAGAAACAATAGTGCAGCCTTGGGGCAGGGTTCTGGTTCCCCCTCAAGGGATACACATAATAATATCTTTGAGCTCTTTACAGAACTAAAACCCCCAACAAATGGAAGATGTTGGCATTCTTCATTCCAGAGAAGACCACCCAAGGCCAGATTAAAGGAACCCCAGAAGCTGATCAGTAGATCACCTGAGGCCAGGTTAAAGGAGTGCAGGCTGTGTACATACCCTAATCTTATCAGCAGCCCCACCCTTGAACCTTTGCTATAAAACTCCTCACCAAATCCTTCTGGGTGGACTTACTTACTGTTTTCAGGGCAGAAGCCCACTGTGTCCCTCTTTGCCTGGCAAAACAATAAAGCTATTTCCTTTTACTTCACCCAGAACTCTGAGATTCAATTTGTCACCGGTGCACAGAGGCTGAGTTTTCAGCATCAGTGGAACTTGAAGTTCTTGAGTTTTACTCATAACATTCCCTCAGGTATGGTTCACTATGCCTGTAAGTATCTCTGGAGAGTACTGATTATAATTAGAGCATTTCCTCAAAATTCATGGAGAAACTCCATAGGACCCTACAAGGTCATGGGGAACTCAAGTTAGAAGAACAATATGTAATGTCAAAACTTCAAGCAAAATCTCCCCAATTCTCATAACCTCCTCATGCTTTTAAAATGTCTCTTTCTACTTTCCGTTAAACAGCTTCTGAGAATAAAGCCCTTGGCTTATTGTCGTCATTTGGCCAAAGAATGAGAATTGACATTTCTGGCTCAGTTCCATTTTCCTTGACTTCTCTGATGATTTCTGGCAGGAATGGGGAAAGGGCTTCTTTGGGAGGAAGACACCAAAGTTGGTTGTAAGCCACTGGATCTAAGGAGTAAAAGGCACCGGTCCACAAAGGGCAGGAGCTATTTCCAGAATGTGAGGCAAGTCAGGGAGAGCGGGGATGGTGCTACAAGATCTCACTGCCTGCTTTGCTCCGATCAGTTAAGGAAATACTGGGCTGCTGAGGGTGAGACTCAGAGGAGGACTAATCCTGCCTAAGGCCCTGCTGTACCCCCTACCCCCAGCTCAGGAATTTATTTTTCATCTCAGGGCAACACAAACTCTGTCATATCTGAATGAACCAGAAGAAACTGGATTCCGAGGCCTTTCAAAAAGTCATGCTCAGGGACTTCCCTGGTGATGCAGTGATTAAGAATCTGCCTGCCAATGCTGGGGATGTGGGTTCGATCCCTGGTGTGGGAAGATCACACATACCACGGAGCAACTAAGCCCGTGCTCCACAGCTACTGAGCCTGCACTCTAAGGCCCGCAAACCGCAACTACTGAGCCCACGTGCCACAACTGCTGAATCCTGCATACCTACAGCCCAGGCTCTGCAACAAGAGAAGCCACCATAATGAGAAGCCTGCACACCGCAACAAAGAGTAGCCCCCACTTGCCACAAATAGAGAAACCCATGCACAGCAACAAAGACCCAATGCAGCCAAAAATAAATTAATTTAAAAAAGTAATAAAATAAATTTATTTAAAACAAAAGTATACTTAAAAAAAAATGTCACGTTAAAGATTAAAGTCAACCCCAAACACAGAGCCAGAGCAAGTTGGGCCTCAGTCCACCTTTGACCATAACCAGCCTGAACTCCAGCTCTCAACATTTAAATGAATGGGTGAACCAGTTTCACAAAGCTGTGGTCAGTGACAGGACATGACGCCAGCTTTCCTGACCTCTGGTCAGAGAGCTGTATGACTATTCGGTTTTCTTTACATGACATTCAGATTGGCATTAGTGAATAGTGTACCTCTGTCTGGTGATGCTGTTCTTGCCCTGAAATGCCCCCTGACTTTTCTCCGTCTAGCCAGTTACAGTGTTAAAGGTGGAGTCCAGGCATTTGACACCATGTAGATCTTCTCAAGTGGAGTCACAGAAATTCAAAGCAGTTTATAAAATAAAGAGGTTCAGAGTGCGTGCTACGATCGCCCTTCCATACCTGATCTCACCATTGTTAGGAGTTCTTAGTTCATCCCCTGGAAGGTGAAGAAAGTAATAACTTGTTTTGAAATGAGAAGTCAAAACAGAAGCTCAGTTTCTTTGTTTTATCTAAATTCTAGTTAACTTTTAAGACCCAACATCCTCCAGAAATCTTTCCTACAATTTTCACTGTTACCAACACTTACTGTTTTGGTATTTGACTTTTATTTTCTCCCTAATGTATTTTTTCTGTATTTGTTTAATTTAGGTAACAGTGTCTTCTCAACATGTTTATGTGCTTCATAATCTATACATAGGTATCTGTCACATATCCATGACATAAATATCTGCGTGTAAATTATGACCCGTAGCCTCATAACCTAGTACCACACCAGGCACACAGTCAGACCTTAACTTGATGATGAGAGTAAACCACTTTTTAGAGAATTAGTCTGATGAGGAAATATGTTATTAATTAAATAATTAAACTAATGAAATAGTTCATAAGATAGTCATGAGCTACCATTTTTTTCCCTTAAATTCTACTATGGGCTCCCAAGTCCTCTCTCTGCCTCTCCTCTGCCCCTTTCAATCCGTCTTCCATTCTAAAGCTGGAGAACTCTTTTTAAACAGAAAAACCTGATTATGTCCTCTGATTTGAATTCTCCTGGGCTTCCCATGATCTTTGGGATAAAAGGCCTCAGAGGTCTCTGTGATCTGACTGCCGGGTTCCCTCTCATTCTGCCCAGTGTGCACTTGAGCCCCACTTGGAGTCCTCCCTTGGTGACTGGTGACTGTACAGGCCCTGACTTGGCCTAGCTGGCCATTCCCCCCTTTACAGGTTACCCACTTCATATATTTAAGTCCTAACCCCCATACCTGCAGGAGTGGTCTTATTTGGAAATAGGTTAATTGCAGATGTAATTAGTTAAGATGTGATGACATGGAACATGGGCCCCTAATCCAACATGTCCTTCGTGTCCTTAGAGAAAGAGGAAATTTGAACACAGAGACGTGCACACAGGGAGAACATCACGTGAAGATTGGAGTGATGTTCCCACAAGCCAAGGAACTACCAGAAGCAAGGAGAGAGACTCGGAACAAATCCTCCCCTAGAGCCTTAGGAGGGAGCACAACGCTGCTGAAATCTTGGCTTTGGATGTCTGGTTTCAGAACTTGGAGACAATACATTTCCATTGTTCTAAGCCACCCAGTTTGTGGTTGCTTGTCACGGCAGCCCTAGGAGACTCGTGTGCCCTTTTGGCCCTTGGTGAGCTCTTACCCATTGTTCAATATTTCGCTCAAATGTCACCTCTTTTGGGACCTTTCTCTGACATCCCCCCCCCCGAAGCTGGATTAGTGGTCTCTTGTGTTTCTCTCATATATTTGCATTTTGACCATTGCTTCCTTGCCTGTATCTCACCATGATCTGTATCTTGCTTATCTCTTTATTAAGCTCCCTGCATAAATGTCTTGAAACGTGTTATTGAACAAGTGGATTTTTACCTTTTTGGTGACTTTAGCAGCATCTCTATGGAGAGATAGTTGTCTCATAGGAATGTGGTGACATTCATTTTATAGAGGGAAATCCAGAGGTATAAAACACCTGTAGTGAAAGTAAATTATCAAGGCCAACTAGCAGCCCTATAGCACAGCCAGGAGCAATCTTCCACATTTTGGGTTTAAAATCAAATCATTTTGGAGACTTCCTAAACCTCCCCTTGCAGAGGAAGAAGCTGAGATCTATTCTGTTAGAAGAATCCAGAAAAGAAAGACATTCACTCCTTTGGATGCTTATGAAACTATTAATAAAATTAGGAAATTCTTTCTGAGAAATTTAAATGAAGATCCAGAATTTAGACTTATCCTCTAAGAATTTAGATTTATCCTATAATTTAAACTCCTCTTAACTCTTTCCAAGAAACCCTAAGAATTGTGACTAAACTTCATTTAGGATGAATGTTGGTATGCTTTCCTCCAGCTTCCACTAGTCAGAATTTAGTCTACAAATTTTGTATACAACAGAAGAAAGCTCATTTAAAATAGTAGCTAGAATTTATGAACCTGATTGGTCCAGTTCAATACTCTATGGATAATAATACTGATAATAATCTGAGTCACAATTCTAGTGTTGTCTCTTAATACAAAATCGTAAAGATTCCATGACTACCACTGGGTACTGAAGACTATTCTGCATTGGTCTCTTGGCATCAGGAAATTCACTGTGGACCCAGTTGAAAAACAAAATGGAAAAGAGTGGAAGGATCACATTTGTGTCATAAGCAAATTCTTTATAAATCATCAAGAGACTGCATAGATGGCCACAAAGAGATTTTGTCAAGGGTTTTATACAACTAAAATCAATTCATCCACTTTATCTGTTTTGAATGCACTGGGCATGCAACTGGAGATGTCACTAAGAGTTAGAGCTGCTCAGAAACCTTTAAGGTGTCAATTGACCATATTTTTAGGTGCAGAAATGTTACATGGACACAGCACAGATTCACTAGTGATTTACTTTTTAAAATCTGCAACAAATGGACCCAGGAATCTACAAGGGAATAAAAATATCATGAGAGCAAAGCTGAGTTGAAGCAGGGTAACTCAAAATCAATATTTTGCTTTTAAACTCTTAAGGGGAGACCCAGGAGGGCTGCACTCATTTTGTCCCCCTTACTTACTATCCTCAGAGGATGGGAGTAAAAAGTGACAAGACTGCTCCTTACTTCAGCCAGGACATTCTTCACTAACAAGCCACTTGTTAGAATTCTTAGCTTCAATTTCCTGTCTAGTGACTTTTTAATAGCTATCCTATCAGATGCTGGTTAAAAAAAATCAAACTTACTTTTCATTTTACATAAGTGAGATTGCATTTGGGGAACCAGGCAAAGACCAGTCAATAGCAAACTTGATGGAGAAAAGGGGATGCTCTTTTAGCTCTGCCTGTGCAAAAAGGGGACTGAAGCACCACCAATGGCAGCTTAGCTGAGTTTTCTGCAATGGATTAGAATCCCTTGTTATTAAATCCAACTATTTTCTGACCTTGTACATTGACAAGCAAAACCTGCATATTCACGACTTTGCTGGTGCCTTCAGTAGGTGCAAACAGTGAATTAAAGAGTGAATAGGAATTTTCTTTAAGGAGCAGCCTAAGCATAGGTTGTATTCCAAGTGGATGATACCAGTTAAATGTTCTCCTTACCTCCTTCACTGTTAGTGGGAGTGTAAATTGGTACAACCACTATGGAGAACAGTATGGAGGTTCCTTAAAAAATGAAAAATAGAGCTACCATATGATCCAGTAATCCCACTCCTGGGCATGTATCTGGAAAAAACCATAATCAGAAAACATACATGCATTACAATATTCATTGCAGCACTATTCACAATAGCCAAGACGTGGAAACAACCTAAATGTCCATCGACAGATGAATGGATAAAGAAGATGTGGTACATATATATATAATGGAATACTACTCGGCCATAAAAAAGAATGAAATAATGCCATTAGCAGCAACATGGATGGACCTAGAGATTGTCATACTAAGTGAAGTAAGTCAGAGAAAGACAACTATCATAGGATATCACTCATATGTGGAATCTAATTTATTTATTTATTTAATAAATTTATTTATTTGGCTGCATTGGGTCTTTGTTGCTGCATGTGGGCCTTCTCTAGTTGTGGTAAGAGGGGGCCACTCTTCGTGCTCGGGCTTCTCATTTCAGTGGCCTCTCTTGCTGTGGAGCACAGGCTCTAGGGCACGCAGGCTTCAGTAGTTGTGGCACGTGGGCTCTAGAGCTCAGGCTTAGCAGTTGTCGTGCATGGGCTTAGTTGCTCCATGGCATGTGGGATCTTCCCAGACTAGCGCTTGAACCCATGTCCCCTGCATTGGCGGGTGGATTCTTAACCACTGTGCCACCAGGGAAACCCTGGAATCTAAGTTTTAAAAATGATACAAATGAACTTATTTACAAAACAGAAACAGACTTACAGACATCAAAAACAAAATTATGGTTACCAAAGGGGAAAGGTGGGGGGGAGGGATAAATTAGGAGGTTGGGATTAACAGATACACACTACTATGTATAAAATAGATAACCAACAAGGACCTACTGCATAGCACAGAGAACTCTGCTCAATATTCTGTGATAACCTATATGAGAAAAGAATCTGAAAAAGAATGGAAATATGTATAACTGAATCACTTTGCTGTACATCTGAAACGACTACAACGTAAATCAAATATACTCCAATAAAACTTTAAAAAATGTTCTCCTTAAAGAGTGCACTTTTAAACAAAACCAAAGCCCATGTTAGGCGATTTCTGGTGTTGGGACTATTTAGGAATCAACGACACCAGCCTTGGTTTAGTGCAGATTGCCCCCCCCACACACACACACATCACTCCTCACACTTGCTCAATGAACACTGCTGGCTGAGCAATTTTAGGAATAGATGACCTGGGAAGACAGGACAGCTATATCTAAAAGAATGAAATTTGAACATTTTCTCCCATCACATGCAAAAATAAATTCAAAATGGATTAAAGACCTAAATGTAAGACTGGAAACCATAAAACTCCTGGAAGAAAACATAGGCAGAACACTTGTTGAAATAAGTAGTAGCAATATTTTGTTTTGATCTGTCTCCTAAGGCAATGGAAACAAAAGAAAAATAAACAAATGGGACCAAGTTGGTGCAGCCACTATGGAAAACAGTGTGGAGGGTCTTCAAAAAACTAAAAGTAGAAATACCATATAAGATAGCAATTCCACTCCTGGGTATATATCCGAAAAAAATGAAGACGCTAATCCAAAAAGATACATGAACCCCAATGTTCATAGCAGCATTATTCACAACAGCCAAAATATGGAAGTAACCTAAGTGTCCACCAACAATGGAATGCTACTCAGCCATACAAAAGAATGAAATTTTGCCATTTGCAATAACATGGATGGACTTGGAGGGTATTATGCTTAGTGAAATAAGTCAGGTGGAGAAAGACAAACTGTATAATATCACTTATATGTGGAATCTAAAAAATATAACAAACTAATGAATATTAAAAAAAGAAACAAACTCATATATATAGAAAACAAACTAGTGATTACCAATGGGTAGAGGGAAGAGGAGAGGGACAAGATAGGGGCAGGGGATTAAGAGGTACAAACTACGATGTATAAAATAAATAAGCTACAAGGATATATTGTACAACACAGGGAATATAGCCAATATTTTGTAATAACTCTAAATGGCATATAACTTTTAAAAACTGTGAATCACTATGTTGTACACCTGAAACTTATATAATATTGTAAATCAACTATAATTCAATAAAAAATGAAAGGTTAAAAAAAAGTCTATAGCTTAATGAATTCTCACAAGCTAAACACACTTGTCCAGTCAGTGCCCAGATCAAGAAGCAGAAATTACCATCATCCTAAAAGCTACCCTCAGGCTCCCTCACAGACCTAACTTCTCCTAAGGGGTAAATACAATTCTGACTTCTATGAGCATAGCCAAGAATTGCCCGTTTTTGTCCTCAGATGAGTTAAATAATACAGTATGTACTCTTCTTTTTGCTTCATTCACTCAACAATATCTTTGTGAAATTCACACATATTGTTGCATGTAGTCAGTCCTCATTGCTGTATTATTTAATTATACCATTATTCAAATATACCACAATTTATTAACCTTTCTATTGTTGATGAGCTTTTGGGAGGGCTCCATTTTGGGCTATTGCTACTAGCTAGCACTGATGACTTTTTAAAAAGGCAGTGCCTTGTTATGAAGTCACTATACATTCACCAGTGATCTAGTCACCAGATTCTATTAACGTAGTTCTGTTATTGTAAGTCATTCCTTGTTTTAATGATTAGATTTATTTTCTATTAGTAAAATAAATGATGGGCAGAGTAGGGAGTTAAGAGAGGGAACCAAAGAAACTGTTATCTATTGCTATGCGGTAATGAATCCCCAAATTTAGTGGCTTACAAGTAACAATTTTATTATTTCTTATAATTTTATGTGTTGATTGTGATCACCTGAGCAGTTCTTCTGCTCCAAGTGGTTCACTGGAATCCTCCTGTGGTTGCAAATCAGCTTGGAAATATCCAAGGTAGTTTTACTCACATGTCTGGAAACTCATCTGGTTCTAGAATGACTGGGGGTCGCCTAACCTCTCTCTCTCCATGTGATGTCTCATCAGTTATGGATCTAGCTCAAGCTTTTTTACATGGTGGCCAGATCACAAGAGAAGAAAAATGGAAGCTACATGGCTTCTTGTGGATAAGACTCTAAAACTCCCAGAATATCACTTGTATTCTATTAGTGAAAGCAAATCACGGGGCCAAGTTGAGATTCAACAGGAGGGCAATTAGACTACCCGCCTTGATGGGACTATCAGTGTGCTTTCACAGGAATGAAAATCATTGGTCATCATCTTGGAGACAAGCCACCACAATAACCGATCTTGTTTCTGGCCAAACCTTGGGGGGAGGGAGAAAGACTGTGCAAAGTCTTTAGGGTTATGTGGAGAAATGACTAGATATTAGTCTAGAAAAGGGGGAAGCTGATGGCACAGAGGAGGAAGGGCTGCAGTGGAGAGCTGGAAGTAGTGACCAGGAGTCAGGATAAACATTGATCTCTGGCTTTTCATTGCTGTGGGTGTATTCATTCATCCAGCAAGTATTTAATGTAGGAGACACAAGGCAGGGTAATAGACGGATAGCCAGTTCCTGGAAGCAGCATCCTTTCAGGTTGCCTGTTCAGAGTGCGGGAAATATTTGGAAGTCAGATTGCTCAAAGGACAGTGGGAAGGACTGAGGTAGGGATTCAGGTAAACTTGGGACACATAAAAGTGTGGGGTCAGGGCTGTTACAGAAGCAAGGTGACCCTGGGCTTCTCTGGGCTGCATGGCTGGCAGGTACATGCAGGCTTTCACATGGGTCTAATTTAAGGTGCTAAGTTCCTTATTAGTTGTCTATTTTATATATAGTATTGTGTACATGTCAACCCTAACCTCCCAATTTATCCCCTCTCCCTTTCCCCCCTGGTAACCATAAGCACCTACTGTATAGCACAGGGAACCCTACTCAATACTCTGTAATGACCTATAATGGAAAATAATCTAAAAAAGAGTGGATATATGTATATGTATAACTGAATCACTTTGCTGTACAGCAGAAACTACATTGTAAAGCAACTACACTCCAATAAAACTTAAAAATAAATAGTTATTACAAAATAAAAACAAAACAAAAGTGGAGCTAATTTCCAGCAGGGTCTGAAGTTTCCATATTGTCGATAGAAAAAAGTAGTCAGTTCAGGAAGGAGTCAGTGTGCTGGTGGCAGATGATGTTTCCAGAGGATTGCGAGGGATTTGGCTGTGTTCCATTAGCCACTGGAGAAGCACTTGCCATTAGGAGAACCTGGTCACCATGGATTTTTGCAACTGGTTGAAGGTGACATATTTTGGAATTAACAGGCTCCAATGTTTCAGGCAACTTCCGGTGACATCCCTAGGGGATCTGTCAGGGGATAGTGTGGTCAGGGAGGTGCCCATTCACATTGCCTTGTCTGTGTCACCTCAGGGCTAGCCTCGCTTTCAGCTGCAGCTCCTGGTTTCTTGTCTGAAGGGCTCTCTCTTGTCTCTGGAGATGGCTTTGCCACCAAAAGAGACAGGATAGTAATGCCCGTCCCTCAGTATGCCTTCCCCACTGATGAACAGGATCTGGTGTATAAATAACCCAATTCCCTTGCCTCTCAAGGGGGTCATTTTGAGGTGTGTGTTTTGCCCTGGCCCCAAGTGGGATTAAGCTCCCATTGGCTTGATAACATATACTTTAGTGACCGCCTTCACTTTTGACTCTGTTTATAAGATAGTGTATTAAGAGAAGGCCAACATATCACCATCACAAAATTGCTTGTGACTCATGGTTCCCAAGAGGAGGTGACACACCGTGCCATCAAGGGGTGGGGCTGGGGAAAGTAACAGGGCAGGAGGCAGGAGGGGAGGGGATCTGTGGGGAAGAGCCCTCACTGTGGTTTCTTGAGAAGGAACAGATGAGGCAGGATAAGGAGGTTTAGGGTGGGCAAGTTTGAATCATTTCAGCAGGTGCTAAGGCATAGGGGTTGCCCCTTACTTGTCTGGTACCTGTTCCTGGGTGATTAGGGCAGGTGAATAATGGCCTGGTGTTTGAGAGCCCGATAAAGGAGGTGGTTCCTGTGTGGGCTCTGAGTTGGTTGGTTTGTATTTGAAAGGTGCTCAAGAGCAAGTTCTTAAAAATCTCTAGGAATTGACCAACCCTGGGAGGGCAGTCCCTCCAGAGTCACAAGAACCTAGACATTGAAGCACCAGATACAGATATAAAAGACACAGTCAATATAGAATCTTGCTTTCCTTCTCCCATATCTGTGTTCCTAGCTCCTCCCAGATAAACTACCTGAATTTGAATCCTTTTCTCAGGCTCTGCTTCTAGGGACTCCAAACTAATTCAGGCAGCTAGGGTGACTCCTGTAATAACCTGAATTTGGGGTAGCTAAACTAAGATGGTGGCAGTGAGAATAGAAAGAAAGGGGTTCTCTAGAATGTACACAATATATTTTCATCCTTGGAATCATGTTAGTTGAATCAGAAAGAATATATATATATATTTATATTTATATACATTAAATATATTAATATTATAGTAATATATTATTATATAATAATATATTAATTGTAAATATATATAATATATATATATATATTTTATTTTCCCAAAAGGAATTTAATCCCAAATGAAATTTAATCCTAGTCATTATTTATAGCTTCTTGATTGCTATGTTGGAGCCAGTTTGTACCATCCCATGCTAACTGAATCTTAAATATCCTGGAAATTTGAAAACTGGCTGCTAAAATGTTGATACCTTGATATTGGCTATGATGGGAGTATTTACTCCATAGAAATTAGCAAATGCTGTAAATCAGGGCTTCTCCCCCAAAAGAGCAGCTTTATCAGCAGCCCACTGGTACTATGGGAAGTTTATAAATAAAGTAATACAATGTTATTGAGTTTTAGTGTTGGGAGAGTAATCAGGATTCATCTAATCTAACCTCCTAAATTCAAATATAGGAAATGAACCACAGTGAGAGTGAGGGACCCAGTTTGCCCAGGATGAAACTTGGTGGCAAGACAAAGGCTAACACAAGTCTCTTGGTAGATAAGTTTCCACACAAATTTCATACCTGGGCTGGGATTTTAAGATCAATGTAAATATTACTAGTATTGGCTATTTTTTTTCATTTTCAGATTTTATTTACAAAGTAGTGTGTGTGTGTGCTGAGGAGAGGAGAAGGAAGGAGAGAGAGAGACAGGGGAAGAGCTATCCAGAGTATTCCCTACTGACAGTTTAATTTAATAAAACCATTTTGTTAAAGGCTAAAAAAAAAAAAAATTCCCCAAGCATTCGTTGACACTGTAAATATGGAAAGTCTGTTATTGAACAGCAGTTAAGTAGATGCCAAGGGAGAACATTGTGAGAAAATCTCAACCAAATATTGATATGAACATATTTCTGTTTGCGTGAAAATATGTTCACTCCGTATGGGAAAGGAAACTGTAAGGAGAGAAGTACAAACAACACATTGAAGCGATGTTGAGTGGAGAAGCTGTTAATCTGCCAGAGCAAACCGCTCCCGTTTACTCTGAATTTTCCTGGAGAGGTTGTCATGAAATTTACTTACACAAATGGGAAGCCAAAATTCTCCCATTCAGGAAAAATGACAGATTTTAAGGACTGCTCTTTGGTGAGGTTGAAAACACACACAATACAGTTATGCTCCAAGCAGGTATTTTGATTGAATCATCAGGGCTTTATAAACCCCAGAGAAAAGTGATTTCCCTTTTAGAAAATTATGTGTATTCATGTATTAGCCTATAGATATTTATATTTGATAACATTATACAAGAATCCAATGTGTTTTGAACTCTGGTTTCCAACATTTAGTCTACAGTTTTAGGTCTTCCAAGTCAGTTTCCAGATTAAGAAAAATCAGAACCTTATTCCCCTAACAGTCTTATTTTCTTTCCAAATATTATTGGGACTAATTAAAAGGAACAGATCAAGCCAGAAAGATGAAAAATAAAACAGTCCCAAATGACACTGTACTAGTCTAACCTTAAGAAATACATCAGGCAAATTCTAACTCAGGGACATTCTACAAATACCTGACCAGCACTCTGAAAAGGTCATCAAAAACAAGGAAATTCTGAGAAAGTGTCACAGTCAAGAGGACCTGAAAGAGACAAGAGAGCTAAAGGTACATGTGGTACATGTACATTGGCTCCTGGAAAGGAAAAAGGACATTAGGGAAAAGTTGAGGAAATTTCAGCTAAATATGGACTTTAGTTAATATTAATATATCAAGGTAGATTCATTAATTATAATAAATATACCCTACTAACATAGGATGTTAATAATAGTAAAAACTGAGTGTGTGTACATGGGAACTCTCTGAAATATCTTTGCAATAATTCTGTAAATCTAAAACTGTTCTGAAATTTTTTAATTTGTTAATAACATAAGTCAAAAACACATTTTTGGGAAAATAAAATATCTGTTAGTTTTAGCTTTTATCTTTTATTCACCGTTTGTGTAAAGTCTTACCACATTGCTGTCAGGAGAAGCAGTCATGAGCTCAATGGAGGACAAAAAAGATGTAAGAGGAGCAGGGATTCCAAAGCCAAATCATCAAGGACAGTTGAGGACTTTGCTGGTGACAGTATATAATGTCAATGAGCTCTGGTTCTAAGATTACCCAGTACCCCAACAAATGGTCCAGGAACTTTGCTTCTTATTCTTCAAGGGAATAATTATATCTGTGGGAGGGAACTGGGAAAGGAGAAACCAAGCTTGCAAAGTTCAAATTTCTTTTAATGGGGCCCTGGTGGGGGAAAAGAGACCAATTGGTAATTAAGATGCTTTTTGGCCTATGTTTATTTCCTGTGTATATCTCTTTTTGCGATAGTCTCCAAGGATGACCACCATTAATTTCTTCCTCCCCTTGAATCCTGGTTGGGCTTTAATGACCCACTTCACTAATAGGAGAAGGAACTGACTTTCTAGAACTTCTGAGACTGGGTCATAAGAAGCTATGGCTTCTTCCTGGGCCTCGGGTTGCTTGTTCATAATACTTCCTCTTGGGAATCTCCTTGGAAACTAGCCACCTCACTGTGAAGAGAGCAGCCAAATGGAGAGACCACATCCAGGTACCCTGGTTGGCAAGCCCAGCTGAGTTTTAGCTCCACCCAGCTAGCACTAACTGCCAGGTACATGAGCCAGCCATTTCTGATGTCCAGCCTAGTTAAACCATCATCTGATTCCAGTGCCACCCACCATCTGACTATAACCTTGTGAAGGACTCCAAGAAATAATAGCCCAGAATAAGTGCCATCAACCCACAGAATTGTGGGGGAAAATAATAAATTGTTGTTTTAAGCCACTAAGGTTTGGTGTGGCTTGTTAAACTGCAATAGATAACTGGAATTCTTCCTTAGAAAGCAACCTATTGGTATTTTTCCCTTCCTGGATTCCTTGTTGGACATGCTATTTCCTCTGGGACTAGGACATTTTGACTTCCCTCGTTCAGTTCCTCTGGAAGCTGAAGATGAGCAGATGGTGGTTTTGAGTATCATTGCTCTCCGTGTGAACAGCAGGAGCACAAAAAGGGACCAAAGTTTGAGGTAGTCCCATCTCTCACCCTGAGGGTTGAGCCGTGTGGCTGACAGGTTCTTGGTACTCCGGCCGGGTGTCAGGCCTGAGCCTCTGAGGTGGGAGAGCCGAATTCAGGATACTGGACCACCAGAGACCTTCCAGCCACATGTAATATCAGTTGGCAAGAGCTCTCCCAGAGATGTCCGTCTCAATGCTAAGACTCAGTTCCACAAAACGACCAGCAACTTCCACTGCTGGACACCCCATGACAAGCAACTACCAAAATAGGAACACAACCCCACCCATTAGCAGAGAGGCTGCCTAAAATCACAAAAAGTTCACCGACACCCCAAAACACATCACTGGACACAGTCCTGCCCACCAGAAAGACAAGATTCAGGCTGATCCACCAGAACACAGGCACCAGTCCCCTCCACCAGGAGGCCTACACAACCCACTGAACCAACCTTACCCACTGGGGGAAGACACCAAAAACATTGGGAACTACAAACCTGCAGCCTGCGAAAAGGAGACCCCAACCACAGTAAGTTAAGCAAAATGAGAAGACAGAAAAACACACAGCAGATGAAGGAGCAAGGCAAAAACCCACCAGGCCAAACAAATGAAGAGGAAATAGGCAGTCTATCTAAAAAAGAATTCAGAGTAATGATAGTAAAGATGATCCAAAATCTTGGAAAAAGAATGGAGAAAATAAAAGAAACATTTAACAAGGACCTAGAAGAACTAAAGAGTAACAAACAATGATAAACAATACAATAAATTAAATTAAAAATTCTCTAGAAGGAATCAATAGGAGAATAACTGAGGCAGAAGAATGGATAAGTGATCTGGAATATAAAATAGTGGAAATAACCACCACAGAGCAGAATAAAGAAAAAAGAATGAAAAGAATTGAGGACAGACACAGAGACCTCTGAGACAACATTAAATGCACCAACATTCAAATTACAGGGGTCCCAGAAGAAGAAGAGAAAAGGAAAGGGATTGAGAAAATATTTGAAGAGATTATAGTTGAAAATTTCCCTAATATGGGAAAGGCGATAGTCATTCAAGTCCAGGAAACACAGAGAGTCCCATACAGGATAAATCCAAGGAGAAACATGCCAAGACACATATTAATCAAACTATCAAAAATTAAATACAAAGAAAAAACATTAAAAGCAGCAAGGAAAAAGCAACAAATAACATACAAGTGAATCCCCATAAGGTTAACGGCTGATCTTTCAGCAGAAACTCTACAAGTCAAAAGGGAGTGGCAGGACATATTTAAAGTGATGAAAGGGAAAATCCTAGAACCAAGATTACTCTACCCAGCAAGGATCATATTCAGATTCAACGGAGAAACTAAAACCATTACAGATAAACAAAAGTTAAGAGAATTCAGCACCACCAAGCCAGCTTTACCAAATGCTAAAGGAAATTCTCTAGGCAGGAAAAACAAGAGAAGGAAAAGACCTACAGTAACAAACCCAAAATAATTAAGAAAATGGTAATAGAAACATACATATTGATTATTACCTTAAATATAAATGGATTAAATGCTCCAACCAAAAGTCATAGACTGGCTGAATGGATACAAAAACAAGACCCATATATATGCTGTCTACAAGAGACCCATTTCAGACCTAGGGACACATACAGACTGAAAGTGAGGAGATGGAAAAAGATATTCCATGCAAATGGAAATCAAAAGAAAGCTAGAGTAGCAAGTTTCATATCAGACAAAATAGGCTTTAAAATAAAGACTGTTACAAGAGACAAAGAAGGACACTACATAATGATCAAAGGATCAATCCAATAAGAAAATATAACCATTATAAATATTTATGCACCCAACATAGGGGCACCGCAATACATAAGGCAAATACTAACAGCCATAAAAGGGGAGATCGACAGTAACACAATCATAGTAGGGGACTTTAACATCCCACTTTCACCAATGGAGAGATCAGCCAAATGAAAATAAATAAGGAAACACAAGCTTTAAATGACACATTAGACCCGATGGACTTAATTGATATTTATAGGACATTCCATCCAAAAACAACAGAATACACTTTTTTCTCAAGTTTTCATGGAACATTCTCCAGGGTAGATCATATCTTGGGTCACAAATCAAGCCTTGGTAAATTTAAGAAAATTGAAATCGTATCACATATCTTTTCCGACCACAATGCCATGACACTAGATATCAACTACAGGAAAAAAACTGTAAAAAATACAAACAAATGGGGGCTAAACAATATACAACTAAATAACCAAGGGATCACTGAAGAAATCAAAGAGGAAATCAAAAAATATCTAGAAGCAAATGACAATGAACACACAATGACCCAAAACCTATGGGATGCAGCAAAAGTAGTTCTAAGATGGAAGTTTATAGCAATACAATCTTACCTCAAGAAACAAGAAACATCTCAAATAAACAACCTAATATTACACCTAAAGCAATTAGAGAAAGAAGATCAAAAAACCCACAAAGTTAGCAGAAGGAAAGAAATCATAAAGATCAGATCAGAAATAAATGAAAAAGAAATGAAGGAAACAGTAACAAAGATCAATAAAACTAAAAGCTAGTCCTTTTAGAAGATAAAAAATATTGATAAACCATTAGGCAGACTCATCAAGAACAAAAGGGAGAAAACTCAAATCAACAGAATTAGAAATGAAAAAGGAGAAGTAACAACAGACACTGCAGAAATACAAAGGATCATGAGAGATTAGTACAAGCAACCATATGCCAATAAAATGGACAGCCTGGAAGAAAAAATGGACAAATTCTTAGAAAAGTGTAACTTCCCAAGACTGAATCAAGAAGAAATAGAAAATACAAACAGACCAATCACAGCACTGAAATTGAAACTGTGATTAAAAATCTTCCAACAGACAAAAGCCCAGGACCAGATGGTTTCACAGGTGAATTCTATCAAACATTTAGAGAAGAGCTAACATCTACCCTTCTCAAACTTTTCCAAAATATAGCAGAGAGGAACACTCCCAAGCTCCTTCTCCAAGGCCACCATCACCCTGATACCAAATCCAGAAAAATATGTCACAAAGAAAGAGAACTACAGGCCAATATCACTGATGAACATAGATGTGAAAATCCTCAGCAAAATACTAGCAAAGAGAATCCAACAAGCACATTAAAAGGATTATACACCATGATAAAGTGGGGTTGATCTCAGGAATGCACGGATTCTTCAATTTACACAAATCAATCAGTGTGATACACCATATTAACAAATTGAAGAATAAACACCATATATAATCTCAATATACGCAGAAAAAGCTCTCAACAAAATTCAACACCCATTTATGATAAAAACCCTGAAGAAAGTAGGCATAGAGAGAACTTACCTCAACATAATAAAAGCCATATATGACAAACCCACAGCAAACATTATTCTCAACAGTGAAAAACTGAAAACATTTCCACTAAGATCAGGAACAAGACAAGGTTGCCCACTCTCACCACTATTATTCAACATAGTTTTGGAAGTTTTAGCCACAGCAATCAGAGAAGAAAAAGAAATAAAAGGAATCCAAATTGGAAAAGAAGAAGTAAAACTGTCACTGTTTGAAGATGACATGATATTATACATACAACATCCTAAAGATGCCACCAGAAAACTACTAGAGATAATCAATGAATTTGGTAAAGTAGCAGGATACAAAATTAACACACAGAAATCTCTTGCATTCCTATACACTAATGAAGAAATATCTGAAAGAAAAATTAAGGAAATACTCCCATTTACCATTGCAACAAGAATAAAATACCTAGGAATAAACCTACCTAAGGAGACCAAAGATCTGTATTCAGAAAACTATAAGACACTGGTGAAAGAAATTAAATATGGTACAAACAGATGGAGAGATATACTATGATCTTGGATTGGAAGAATCAACATTGTGGAAATGACTATACTACCCAAAGCAATCTACAAATTCAATGCAATCTCTATCAAACTACCACTGGCATTTTTCAAGGAATTAGAACCAAAAATTTCACAATTTGTATGGAAACACAAAAGACCCTGAATAGCCAAAGCAATCTTGAGAATGAAAAAGGGACCTGGAGGAATCAGGCTCCCTGACTTCAGACTATACTACAAAGCTACAGTAATCAAGACAGTATGGTGCTGGCACAAAAACAGAAAGATAGATCAATGAAACAGGATAGAAAGCCCAGAGATTAACCCATGCACATATGGTCACCTTATCCTTGATAAAGGAGGCAGGAATGTACAGTGGAGAAAGGACAGCCTCTTCAATAAGTGGTGCTGGGAAAACTGGACAGGTACATGTAAAAGTATGAGATTAGATCACTCCCTAACACCATACACAAAAATAAGCTCAAAATGGATTAAAGACCTAAATGTAAGGCCAGAAACTATCAAACTCTTAGAGGAAAAGATAGGCAGAACACTCTATGACATAAATCACAGCAAGATCCTTTTTGACCCACCTCCTAGAGAAATGGAAATAAAAACAAAAATAAACAAATGGGACCTAATGAAACTTCAAAGCTTTTGCACAGCAAAGGAAACCATAAACAAGACCAAAAGACAACCCTCAGAATGGGAGAAAATATTTGCAAATGAAGCAACTGACAAAGGATTAATCTCCAAAATTTACAAGCAGCTCATGCAGCTCAATAACAAAAAAACAAACAACCCAATCCAAAAATGGGCCAAAGACCTAAATAGACATTTCTCCAAAGAAGATATACAGACTGGCAACAAACACATGAAAGAATGCTCAACATCATCAATCATTAGAGAAATGCAAATCAAAACTGCAATGAGATATCATCTCTCACGAGTCAGAATGGCCATCATCAAAAAATCTAGAAACAATAAATGCTGCAGAGGGTGTGGAGATAAGGGAACCCTCTTCCACTGCTAGTGGGAATGTGAATTGGTACAGCCACTATGGAGAACAGTATGGAGGTTCCTTAAAAAACTACAAATAGAACTACCATATGACCCAGCAATCCCACTACTGGGCATATACCCTGAGGAAACCATAATGCAAAAAGAGTCATGTACCAAAATGTTCATTGCAGCTCTATTTACAATAGCCCGGAGACGGAAACAACCTACGTGCCCATCATTGGATGAATAGATAAAGAAGATGTGGCACATATACACAAGGGAATATTACTCAGCCATAAAAATAAACGAAATTGAGCTATTTGTAATGAGGTGGATAGACCTAGAGTCTGTCATACAGAGTGAAGTAAGTCAGAAAGAGAAAGACAAATACCGTATGCTAACATGTATATATGGAATTTAAGAAAAAGAAATGTCATGAACAACCTAGGGGTAAGACAGGAATAAAGACACAGACCTGCTAGAGAACGGACTTGAGGATATGGGGAGGGGGAAGGGTGAGCTGTGAGAAAACGAGAGAGAGGCATGGACATATATACACTACCAAACATAAGGTAGATAGCTAGTGGGAAGCAGCCGCATAGCACAGCGAGATCAGCTCGGTGCTTTGTGACCGCCTGGAGGGGTGGAATAGGGAGGGTGGGAGGGAGGGAGACGCAAGAGGGAAGAGATATGGAAACATATGTATATGTATAACTGATTCACTTTGTTATAAAGCAGAAACTAACACACTATTGTAAAGCAATTATACCCCAATAGAGATGTTAAAAAAAAGATGTGGCACATATATACAATGGAATATTACTCAGCCATAAAAAGAAACGAAATTGAGTTATTTGTAGTGAGGTGGACGGACCAGAGTCTGTCATACAGAGTGAAGTAAGTCAGAAAAAGAAAAACAAATACTGTATGCTAACAGATATATATGGAATCTAAAAAACAATGGTTCTGAAGAAACAGGGGCAGGACAGGAATAAAGACGCAGACATAGAGAATGGACTTGAGGACATGGGAGGGGGAAGGGTAAGCTGGGATGAAGTGAGAGAGTGGCATGGACATACATACACTACCAAATGTAAAATAGATAGCTAGTGGGAAGCAGCTGCATGGCACAGGGAGTTCAGCTCAGTGCTTTGTGACAACCTAGAGGGGTGGGATATGGAGGGTGGGAGGGAGATGTAAGAGGGAAAGGATATGGGGATATATGTATACATATAGCTGATTCACTTTGTTATATAGCAGAAACAGAACATTGTAAAGCAATTATACTCCAATAAAGATGTTAGAAAAAAAAGAAGCAACCCATCTCCTGGACTTCCCTGGTGGTGCAGTGGATAGGCATCCGCCTGCCAATGTAGGGGAAACGGGTTTGATCTCTGGTCTGGGAGCATCCCATATGCGGTTGAGCAACTAAGCCCATGCGCCACAACTACTGAGCTTGAGCTCTAGAGCCCACATGCCACAGCTACTGAGCCCACGTGCCACAACTACTGAAGCCTGCACACCTAGAGTTCGTCCTCTGCAACAAAACAAGACACTGCCAGGAGAAGCCCACGCACCGCAACGAAGAGTAGCCCCCATTTGCCAAAACTAGAGGAAGCCCGCACGCAGCATCGAAGACCCAACACAGCCAAAAATAAATAAAATTAAATCTTAAAAAAAAAGAAAGCCACCTATCTAGATATTTCCCAAGATTTGACCAATAGGTGACTGAGGTCTCTGAAAGCCAATCTGGATGGACCCTGTAATATCTGGCACAATTGGAAATCAATAACACTTTGATAAATATAGACTATATTGAGAGTATTTAGCTTTGAGCATTTAATGATAAGCAGGACAGGTGTGTAGGCTCGAAGAAAGATTTTATCTTAAAGAAATTTTATATTTTCCCCAGTTTTAATACTCCTTTCACCCCCTAGAATTATTGAACTATATGTAAGAGCCAGGGGATTTTTTTTTTTTTTAAGATTTAAGTTGTTGCTCTTTTTTGGGTCACTTTTAGGTTATAATGTTTTTGTGTGTGTGTGAAAAAGAAGGAAAGTAAGAGCAGAAAAGGAAAGAAGGAAGGAAAGGAGCAACATTTTGTTGTTGGAGTTGATCATCTTTTATACCTTATCCTTCTATAACTTTGCATTTTTACCCCCCCAAAAAAATAAAATAAAATAAAAAGTATCAATTCTTTATCATATATCCCATGCTCTGTTCTGAGTGTTGTACACATATTAACTAATATAAAACCAAAGACAACTCTGTGAGTTTGGTACTGTTATCATCTTTATTTTACAGTTGAAGAAACTGAGGCACAGAAAGTTTAAGAAATTTGTCCAGGTTTGGCTCCTAAGCCTTAAATGGCATTTCAAACCTGGGCCATCTGGTTCCAAAAGCCATGTTTTTAATTCACTCAACATCTTCAAATTTTAATAAAGTGAATTTATTGTTTATTTATTTAATTCAAATGCACTGGATTATCATTAACTGCTCAAAGTAGCTACATTTGCAAACTCTTTAATAACAAGACCTGCCTTCCTCGTGTGCATGAGTGTGAAAAATGATAGACACATATTTCCTTTGTAATTTTCACCTTTTATAGACAAAAGTGTTGGAAGGAATAAAAACAAGAATAAACAAGCAAACCACAAGAAAAGAAACAAGGAAAACATGTTATAGGGTCAGATAGACCTGAGTCTGAGTGCTCGCTCTGGCTTTTGGGTGAGTTATGACTCTGGTAGTTTCCTCGTGTGTGAGCAGGGCTCCCCTGCCCTTCCCCACGGGTTCTGGGAAGTCAGTGCATTTCTGAACTGTGAGGGCCTGTCTCAGAATAGGGGAAGCAGTGAAACTCTGGGGGGTTGGAATCAGACAGACTGGGGTTTGAAACCCTTGCCGGCAGACTCCTCAGTCTGTAACTTGGGGCCAATGGGTGTGAGAACTAGATGAGCTACGTTTGTCACGTCAGAGCTGTGGCCATGACGATGCTGGTGTGGGTCCTCCTCCACCTCCTCTACCTGCTCCGTTCACGCCCCACCCCCCTCAGGGAGAAGCTGGCATGCTTGTGTCCCCTCATTTTATTTTTATTATGGAATAATTCGAATAGAGTAAATTCACCATTTTTAGTGCACATTTCTGCAAGTTTTCATAGATGCACGCAGTTGCATGACCACAAGGACAAGACATAGAACATTTCTATCGCCCCCCCCCACCCCCACCCAAATTCTCACCTACTCCTTTAAGTCAGCTCCTATCCCAACCCCCAGGCCACCACTGGTTTGTTTTCTGTCTCCATCCTATTGTTTTTTCCAGGATGTTACATGAATGAAATTATATAGCAGGTAGTATTTTGAGTGTGGCTTCTTTCATGTAATAGAATGCATTTGAGATTCATCTTCAGTAGAATTTTATTTACTCTTAAAAGTATACTTTTTTCCCCCTCTGTTCCTTCATGTTGATGTTGATAGATAAATTAAGGGTGAGATCTCAAAAGTTCCTCTTACACTCAGAGATGATTCTATTCTTTGATTCATCGATATGTTAGCAAAAACCCCAAACCAAACTAAACCAAAACAAGACAACAAAACACTGGAGTATTTGTGTCAACATATTTAGCATAGTATCCCCTGACAAGAAAAATCTTAATATCCCCTTTGTAATTTTTGCACAATAAAAATAAAAGGGAAAAAAAGAAAAAATTTTTTTTTCTTTTTTCTTTTTCTACTATGACTTTTTTTTCAACTTACCCATTCATTTTACAGGAATGCTTTCTTTAGTGACTTGGTGACACAAATCTGCAGCATCTCATTTGGGCTTTGGAGACTATTTTCAGCTACTTATATCCTCTGCATCTAGCATAATGTGATTTATATGTGCATGCTGACTCCATACATACTAGCTGGCAATGGACTGAGATGAAGCCTGCTGAGGAGAATCCGATGACAGTGGGAACCCAGGAAGATCAACGAGTTTAGGGAAAATGGATTTTTTTTTCATGTTTTTTTCCACTTTAACTCTTAGACACGCCAAATCTTGGCTTCCTAGCACTTACTGCCAATTCTTAAACAAGGAGTTGGAGAAAAAGGGGATATAATGGAATTGTTTTCTTTCTTTGAAATTGGAGTGGGGAATAGGAAGGGAAGGTCAAAGATGATTGAAATGAAATGGATGTAGCAATTTGGGAGAATTGAAGCTATTAAGCTTTTTTTTTTTACTGATTTACTGCAATGATTCTTCCAAACTACAATTCCAGACTTCAAAGGCATTATTATTTCTAAATCTATGGTTGGCACTTTCACGCTCTGCTGCTCTGGAAATTGCTGCTTGTTTCCCAATCCATTTTGATGAAAATGCAGTAGCCCAGCCCACAAGCCATTGAGCTAGATGTAGAGAACTCAGTGGTAAGCAAAACAGCCTGCTCTTGCCCTCATGGAATTTACAAGCTAGTGGGATTTTGTGAATATCTTATAAACTCATGATAACTTCCCAAGACCCTATGGGTGCCATGATATCAATGTTCCACAAAAGCACCCTCCAAAATATGACACTCAATTTGACAGGAGGAGGAAAATATAGGAAGTGGTGTGTTTGGTTTCAAAAATGAAAGAAGAGGGACTCTAGAGATTTTGAAGCTTTAATATTGTTTCATTATTATTTTTGCAGTCTACATTTTCGTTTATTTTCAGCTTCACTGAGGTATAACTTATAAATAAAATTGTAAGATATTTGAAGTGTACAATGTGGTAATTTTTTGTTGTTTTTTTAAATTAATTTTTATTGGAGTATAGTTGCTTTACAATGTTGTGTTAGTTTCTACTGTACTGCAAAGTGAATCAGCTATACTTATACATATATCCCCTCTTTTTTGGATTTCCTTCTCATTTAGGTCACCACAGAGCACTGAGTAGATTTCCCTGAGCTATACTGTAGGTTTTCATTATCTATTTTATATATAGTATTAATAATGTATATATGTCAATCCCAATCTCCCAATTCATCCCAAACCACCCCCCCTTCCTCCCTTGGTGTCCACACATTTGTTTTCTATGTCTGTGTCTCTATTTCTGCTTTGCCAATAAGATGATCTATACCATTTTTCTAGATTCCACATATATGCATTAATTTATGATATTTGTTTTTCTCTTTCTGACTTCTTCACTCTGTATGACAGTCTCTAGGTCCACCAACATCTCTGCAAATGACCCAGTTTTGTTCCCTTTTATGGCTGAGTAATATTCCATTGTATATATGTACCACGTCTTCTTTATCCATTCCTCTGTTGATGGACATTTAGGTTGCTTCCATGTCCTGGCTATTGTAAATAGTGCTGCAGTGAACATTGGTATGCATGTCTTTTTGAATTATGGTTTTCTCTGGGTATATGCACAGGAGTGGGATTGCTGGGTCATATGGTAGTTCTATTTTTAGTTCTTTAAGGAACCCCCATACTGTTCTCCATAGCGGCTGTATCAATTTACATTTCCACCAATGGTGCAAGAGGATTCCCTTTTCTCCACACCCTCTTTAGCATTTGTTATTTATACATTTTTATACACTTTTTAATGATGGCCATTCTGACCCATGTGAGGTGATACCTCATTGTAGTTTTGATTTGCATTTCTCTGATAATTAGTGATGTTGAGCATCTTTCCATGTGTTTGATGGCCATCTGTATGTTTGGAGAAATGTCTGTTTAGATCTTCTGCCCAGTTTTTGATTGGGTTGTGTGTTTTTTTTCTGTCTTTTTTTTTTTTTTTTAACGTGCAGGCTCGGCGGCCATGGCTCACGGGCCCAGCTGCTCCGCGGCATGTGGGATCTTCCCAGACTGGGGCACGAACCCGTGTCCCCTGCATCGGCAGGCGGACTCTCAACCACTGCGCCACCAGGGAAGCCCGGGTTGTGTGTTTTTTTAATAAATTTGTTTATTTTATTTATTTATTTTTGACTGCTCTGGGTCTTCATTGCTGTGTGTGGGCTTTTAGTTGCGGTGAGTGGGGGTTACTCTTTGTTGTGGTGCGCAGGCTTCTCATTGCAGTGGCTTCTCTTGTTGTGGAGCACGGGCTCTAGGCACACAGGCTTCAGTAGTTGTGGTTCATGGGCTCAGTAGTTGTGGCTCGCGGGCTCTAGAGTGCAGACTCAGTAGTTGTGGTACATGGGCTTTGTTGCTCCATGGCATGTGGGATCTTCCCAGACCAGGGCTCAAACCCATGCCCCCTGCATTGACAGGTGGATTCTTAACCACTGTGCCACCGGGGAAGTCCAAGGTTGTGTGTTTTTTGATATTGAGCTTCATGAGCTGTTTGTATATTTTGGAGATTAATCCTTTGTCAGTTGCTTTGTTTGCAAATATTTTCTCCCATTCTGAGATTGTCTTTTCATCTTGTTTATGGTTTTGCTGTGCAAAAGCTTTTAAGTTTAATTAGGTCCCATTTGTTTATATTTGTTTTTATTTTCATTACTCTAGGAGGTGGGTCAAAAAGGATCTTGCTACAATTTATGTCAAAGAGTACTTTTCCTACATTTCCTCTAAGAGTTTTATAGTGTCTGGTCTTACATTCAGATATTAATCCATTTTGGGTTTATTTTTGTATATGGTGTTAGGGAGTGTTCTAATTTCATTCTTTTATATGTAGCTGTACAGTTTTCCCAGCACCACTTATTGAAGAGGCTGTCTTTTCTCCATTGTATATTCTTGCCTCCTTTGTCATAGATTAGGTGACCATAGGTGCATAAGTTTATATCTGGGCTTTCTATCCTGTTCCATTGGTCTATATTTCTGTTTTTGTGCTAGTATAATACTGTTTTGATGGCTGTAGCTTTGTAGGATAGTCTGAAGTCAGGGAGCCTGATTCCTCCAGCTCCTTTTTTCTTTCTCAAGATTGCTTTGGCTATTCGGAGTCTTTTGTGTTTCCATACAAACTGTAAAATTTTCTGTTCTAGTTCTGTGAAAAATTCCATTGAATTTGATAAGGATTGCATTGAGTCTGTTTACACATGACAACAACAACAACAACAACAAAGCAAAAGTGATTTACCAGTTGAATTTAGGGAAAATTAGAGTAGGTAAATTGAAATACTAGAGAAAAGTTAAAGTAAGATTTAAAAAGTTGGAATCTCAAATGCATTGTGTAAGAATTGTATTCTATACAGATGTATGGTCATAAATTTAGATCTACTCTGATTAGTAACAGAGAATAAGATTTGTCCCATGATTCACAGCACAAATACCATAAAAGCAAAAGAACTGCTTAGAAGAATCAAAACTTCTTGGTACTGAGATATAGGACACATTTCTTCACTGAGTCCCTTGAGGAAATAACAAAGTTGGTGTTAATATAAGTAAATGTTCATTTCTATTGTCAGAATTATCACCTGTAGTAACTTGAATACAGGAGGTTTATAAAGAGAACATTTATGAGTATCCTTGTTTTCTGTTGTTCTCTGATAATGCCATGTGTCCCCATATGGCAGACTTATCTAGATGCTTTACCAGTAAAGATGGGGAGTGTGGCTTCTTGAAAGCACCAGAAGACACGTAAGAGCTTCCCAACATCCAGCCTGGTCTCAGGAGGTCTGGTTGTAGGAGAGAGCTCTGACCAGTGCTCTTCTTGCCAGGCCCCAGGGATGGAGTCATTTGGTGGCAGTACTGAAGGTGACCCAACTTGTCCTGGCCAGTACACTGCAGACCTCTTACACTCAAGGAGCCACCTCTCCTACTGTCTGCTGTTCCTGACAATCTGCTTAGGCCTTGGTTTCCATGACATCATCCATTCTAATGGTCCTTAAAATTTCTTCTTTGTCCTCCACCTCGTTCATCCATTTTGACTGACAGTCATTGGCTTGTGGCCCATCAAAATCTCCCATGAGTCATGGGATGAAGGGTCTCCTCTCTTCCAGGCTAAGTTCTGAAATAAAGCCAGAAACAAATGGCTTGGTGCTTCCAGTTTCCTGAAGACCCACCAGTGCGCTTTTTCACCAGTGAGTTAGAAAGGCTGTGAAGTCCCTTTCTTCTTAGAAACCTGCCCCCAAATTCTCCCAAGACTCATCCAGAACCCAGTTTAGTTGAAGGGACTGTTCTGCATGTAAACTATTCCTTTCCCCAAAGCTCAGTCAAGACTATTATATTAAACTCAAGGACCCTGCCCCTCTCCTCCTGGGGCCAAGGGCTATAACCATGGCTTCCTCTCATCTGTTTGGGGGTCTTATCCCAATAGCTTTTACCATCACTCCTAACTAATTCAGTTATCTCATATCTAAGGAGATTTATCAAGCCCACATCTCAATAAAATCATAGCTAGCTCACCTCATCTGCCCACCAAAGTACAGCGGAACATGCTCAAATTCAACTAACTGGGCAGTCAGTAAATATTTTTAGTCTTCTACATGCCAGGCAAAACAGTGATGAAGTACCTTAGTCTCTTCCTTTAGAAGTTATATTTGAGTAACACTTCCAGTGGGTAAACAGGTTAGACTCTTTGAGACCACACTAGATGCAGAGTTTCAGGATGGAAAATTCTTCTACTGTTCCTGTAGTCTCTGAATTGGGCAAGTTCACCTGATTGATTGTAATTAGAGAGAAGTACTTAATATCTCTTTAAATATTGCAGCAAATATGTGATAGCTCCATTACAGTAGCATTTCTACTGCTTGTTAAGTCTTACTGATGGTGGGTTTTTCTATTCAACTTATATCCCTTCTCATTCCTGATGCTTTTTCCTTTCAGTCTGGCTGGGTAAATGAGGATGATAAGCCAGCATCCTTTACAGAGAGCAATGGTTAAGAACATGTGTGCATTGTAGCCAGAATTAGATTCCCAGCACTGGAAATATCCGCAGCAGTTTATTCATCCATACTACGACTTCGTTTCCTCATGTGTACGATGGGAGGAAGTAATTGCACCTCTCTCCCTTGTGAGACGAAAGCAGTCAATGAATGATTTCCATTATTATTACGTAATAACAATCACAGCATTCTAAAACTAAAATGGATCTTAGAAATCATCTATTTTAAACTAGTTGATAAGATTTTTTGACATAAAATTTCCTCCAGACTAAACAAAAGGTTTCCAACTGCACTTTGCATCTTGACCTGACTGTACAAATTGCCTTGAATATTTCAGGTTGAAGAATATTGAAGACCTAAACAGGTTAAAAATAAGCTTGGACTTAGTGCCTATTAAAATAATGTTTCCTGACAAGGCTCTAATAGAAGTAAAAATAACCACAGAAGAGTCCTTTATACCAAGCTGATTCATATCCTACTTAAAAAGTGATCACCATATTTATGCCAGTCATTTACCAGATTTCCATTTCAGACAGGAAATGGCTTGAGTAAGGAATATTCTTCTCACTTGGCACTGCATAGGGTATTACAAGGCTGGCTTGGGACTGTGCCGGGGGTCCTAGAGAAAAGATAGGTTGGCATCTAATTCAGACTGAGGAGTTTTTGGGGGGTGGTCAGTAGGAGTCCAAATGGAAGATACCAGAGACTAGGGGCTTGGTTATAGAATATAGATGAAGTTAGGGAGCCAAGTATCTTAGCCCATTCATACTGCTATAACGAAAATACCAGAGATTGGTTAGCTTAAACAACATTCATTTCTCACAGTTCTTAGGCAGGGAGTCTTAAGATCAAGGTGCTGGAAGATTCTGTGTGTGAGGAGGTCCTGTTTCCTGGTTTGTAGACAGCTGTCTTCTTGCTGTGTCCTTACGTAGAGAAGGAGTGTGGGAGCTCTCCAGGGTCTCTGTTATAAGGGCACTAACCCCGTTCACTGAGAGCTCCATCCTAGCCACCCAGTTCCCTCCCAATGACCCTGACTCCAAATACCATCACATTAGGGATTAGGTTTCAACATGGGAATTTTGGGGTAACAAACATTCAGTCTATAGCAGCAAGTCTCTAAGAAAACAAGCAGGCTAACAGGCATCCATGAAGTTGGTCTGTTTCCGTCAGAGTTTATTCTTAACAATGGCATATGTCATCTCAAGGCTATTTTTATTTGCTGGATCATGGCTGTAAATGATCTGAAAGGACCACCTAGCTTCCAGACCTTCCTATGGAAGGGGAAACACTTTCAAAAAGGCACTTTGAATAGTCCAGGGATAATCAATGTCCATATTCAGTTCAAGATTCAACTGTGAAGAAAAACCTACTAGAATTATAGATTCAAAAGGAAGTTCAGTTTTCCTATCTCTGAAGCATCCTTCAAAAAACACAAAAATCAAAACGGTCAGTGTCCAGAAGCCCATTTTGCTATTATTCAGTTCATGTAAAGATACTTTTGGGAATTCCCTGGTGGCGCAGTGGTTAAGAATCCTCCTGCCAATGAGGGGGACACGGGTTTGAGCCCTGGTCCAGGAAGATCCCCCATGCCACGGAACAACTAAGCCCATGCGCCATAACTAATGAGCCTGCGTGCTAGAGCCCACAAGCCACAACTACTGAGCTTGTGTGTTGCAACTACTGAAGCCCGCACGCCTAGAGCCCATGCTCCACAACAAGAGAAGCCACTACAATGAGAAGCCTGCACACCACAATGAAGAGTAGCCCCTGCTAACCACAATTAGAGAAAGCCCGTGTGCAGCCACAAAGACCCAATGCAGCCAAAAAAAAAAAAAAAAAAAGATACTTCCTTACACTGACTTGAAATCTGCTTCCTTGCGACTTCTGTATACCCAGTGATTCTGTTTTTTGTGGGTGGAGTGGGTAGGTAACTTCTCTGATGCTTAGCAAAGGAACATATCCTGCTTGGAAACATTCTGCTATTTATATTCTCCTTTCTCTCCAGAGCCTACCTGGCACCTCCTGAAAGAACTCTGAAGGTTGAGACAGGAGGAGATACCATATTTTATACAAAGTTTTGCACTGATGGCTGGTTTATTTCTGCCTTTTTTTTTATTCTAGTAAAATACACATAACATAAAATTTACCATCTTAACCATTTTAAAGTGTGCAGTTTAGTGGTATTCAGCACATTTAAATTGTTGTGCAGCCATCCATCTCCAGAACTCTTTTCGTCTTGCAAAACTGAAACTCTGTACCTGTTAAACAATAACTTCCCCTGTCCCTCCACCCCCTACCTTCCCCTGGTCCCTGACAGCCATCATTCTGTTCTTTGTCTCCATGACTTTGGCTACTTTAAGTACCTTATATAAGTGGAATAATACAGTATTTGTTTTTTTGTGACGGGCTTATTTCACTTAGCATAATGTCCTCAAATTTCATGCATGGTATAACAGGTCATAATTTCCTTCTTCTTAAGAGCTGAATACTATTCCATTGCATGTATATAACATATTTTGCTTTTGCATGTTTCTTAAAAATTCCATACCAGAAATGGAAGAATCAGAGAACTCAGAAGACTAGATGGAACTTCAAGGCATGATCTAAATGTGTAAAAAAAAAACAGAAGAAACTTCATGAAAATGGCATTCACAAAACCACAATGACATACAGATACACACTCACTAGATTTGCTAAAATTTAAAAAGGTTGACATCACCAAGTACTGGCAAAGATGTAGATCAATGGGAACTCTGATTTGTTGCTGTTGGTTGCTGTTGCTGTTGTAATTTGGTAAAATTGATTTGGAAAACAGTTTAACAGTAGGCAATATAGCTGAACATAAAACTTCTGACAACGATTTGTCTCCTAGGTATATATCTAAAAAAGTTGTACACGTGTGCACCAAAAACATTTATGAGAATATTCATAGACCTACTATTCATAATAGTCCCAAACTGGAAAGTAGCAAAATGCCCAACTGTGGAATAGATGAACAAATTACTGGTATGTTGATACAAAGGAATGACTTATGGGAGTGAAAATGAACAAACTACTGCCACATGCAGTAGCACAAATAAATCTCACAAACATAATGTTGAGTGAGAAGCCAGATAGAAAAGCATGCCTACTGCATGATTCCATCTACCTGGAGGCCAAACTTGATCCATGGTAAGAGGAGTCAGGATCCTAGCTAACTTTGGGGAATTGGGTAACTATTGAGAGAGGAAATGAGGAGGGCTTTTGGGTTTTGGTAATGTTTTGTTTGACCTGGATGATCATTACGTGGGTACGTTTACATCTTGAAAATTCATTGAGATACATACTTGTGTGCTGTATTCTGTATGTGTGTTCCTTAAAATAAAGATATATACTTCAAAGATGATGACCATTAATTTTAAACACCATGTATGTTATATATGAATATTTATAGAACATGTGTAATTATGTCTGTATTCTTTGAGCGATAGGATTTTTTACTGTTTTTCTATTTGTGACACTGTTTTCATAATATTATTTATGAAACAGGTAATTAAATTCAAGAAGAGACTAATTAATATACTCTTTGCTTCCCAATGGATCCAAATTTCCCAAAAGATACCTTAGATAGTAGAATAGAAAAGGAACAACCATTGACAGATGAATGGATAAAGAAGATGTGGTACATATATACAATGGAATATTACTCAGCCATAAAAAAGAATGAAATAATGCCATTTACAGCAACATGGACGGACCTAGAGATTATCATACTAAGTGAAGTAAGTCAGACAAAGAAAGACAAATATCATATGATATCACTTACGTGTGGAATCTTAAAAAAATGATACTAATGAACTTACTTACAAAACAGAAATAGACTCATAGACATAGAAAACAAACTTATGGTTACCAAAGGGGAAAGGTTGGGGGGAGGGATAAATTGGGAGTTTGGGATTGACATATACACACTACTATATTTAAAATAGATAACCTGTATAGCACAGGGAATTCTGCTCAATATTCTGTAATAACCTAGATGGGAAAAGAATTTGATAAAGAATAGATACATGTATATGTATAACTGATTCACTTTGCTGTACACCTGAAACTAACACAACATTGTAAATCAACTGTAGTCTAATATAAAATAAACTTTTTTAAAATAAATAAATTAAAATTGAAAAGCAAAATGAAAAAAAAAGAAAAGGAACAAGCTAGCTGTGGGTGATGACCAGAGCAGAAGATAATGGAAAACATAACAATATCCATTTTTTAATACAAAAACATATCTTATGTTTATTTGTTGAGCCACTGATGGGAATGCTGCTATTGGGGAATCGCAGGACATTTGTCACGGAAAGGGCCTTAGAGATGACTGAGGCCACCTCCTTCATCTTACAGAGAAGATGAGAGCAAAGTCTCAGGGTCTCACCATCTGATGATGGAAGTCAGGACAAGAATCCAGCCCTCCTGATTCTTAGGTCAGGGCTCTCCTTTCAAATCAGCCCCTTGTTTCCTCTGTGGGTCCCTGCAAAGCTGTGGCACAGACAAGGGTCAAGTGATGAAAAGTCTCACTGCGTAGACCGTTTGAAAGAGTTAACAGTTCTTGACACCTCTCTGAAGTCACACCACTTTGCAGTGTGACTTTGCAACATCTCCTTTCAAGAGGTGGCGTACCTTCCTGACTCCTTATAATGGCTTTAACATTGGGACCTGCTCTGACTAGTAGAATAAGACAGAGACCATGGAGTGTCAGCTGGGAGCTGGGCCTTCAGAAGCTCTGAGCAGTTCAGCTTTGTGTCTGGAATCCTGCCTGCCATCGGGTCAGCGACCTCTGGTCAGTGACCTTGGATAAGTGACCTCAGCCAGCATGTTGGAGGATGAGAGCCCTCGAGGAGCAGAGGTGAGCTGTTCCTTCCATAGTAGGTTCAGCAGCTGACCATGGACTTCACAGCCCAGCCTCCACCAGACCTTCGCAGCTGAGCCTGGCCAAAGTGCTGACCCACAAAATTGTGGGTTAAATTAGTGTGTCTTAAGCCACTAAGTTTTAGGGTGGTTTATCCCACATCAAAAGTGAATGGACACATCACATCAACCACCATGAAGCCATGTCTCATTCATCAGTGACATTGCAAACTGGTGTCCTTTTTCTCCCATTTTATTTTTTAATTTTTAAAATTTAAACGTTTTTACTTATTCATTTTCTTTTCCTCCCATTTGCAATGAGGAAACCTCTTAGAATGAAAGATACAAATTCTAAGGCGGCAAAGGAGAATTGGCATTTACGGCGTCTTGTCAAATAAGGCCTGGACACGGGCCCCTGCCCTGGAAGACCTCTGGAGAGTTGGCATCATGTGACACTCTGGTGCCCATTCATTCCTGCTTTCCTTCTCCCTCAAGATAAGCAGATCCAGATATTATACACAACCTACCACTTTCCCTTTCTCCTTTATCAGCCCTCAGAGATGAGATGGCCCTTTCCCCTTAAGACCCCCTTTTATTAGGGCTGTTAGTCATTATAAAGGAGGGTCACTTTTGACCGACTCTAGTCGTGGTTAGAAGTTCAACATCCCACGCTCAGGACCCTCAGGAGCACTTGCTGGTTTGACAAATCCCTTGCAGAGATGTCCTCTGTTATGTGGACAAGTAATTGAGCTAAGGTATAATTCTTTCAAGAGAAGTAAGTATTCATTCTGACCTTTTCTTGCTATTCTGCCTACTCCTAGTGCACAGTGTGTGCTCTGATGGCTGCTGTGGCCCCAAGCCAGAGGGAGGGAAGTCTCACCATATTGTTGTCAGAGCAGATAAGCAGTGGGGCACATGAAAGGGAAGCGCTCCAGGATCGCGGGCTGCCTAGGCTCAGACACTCTCCCGATGCAGCTAACGGGGCTCATGGAAGCAGTAAAAGCAACACTCATCAGGGAATCTCAGGCTCCAGCACCCTGGTGGGAGGGTGGCTGAGCAACCAGCCAGCTGCAGCGGCCTCTAGTTCCTTAGTTCCTTCTTGAAAATACACACACATACACACACACACAACATTGTCTCCTTCCAAGGTGAGACACCTTTCAGGAGTAGGGCTGCTGCTATATAAGATTAATGAAAAATGGTTACCAGTGGCTTTGGTCTCATAATTTTTTGTTAGTTTTTTCATCTTCATGGCTGCTTCTTGCCTTTATTTTCACTGCACAGGACATTGCAGAACACCTCACAGGTGCAAGGCAATGTGCTTAGCATTACCATGAGGGCACAAAGGGAACAATGAACAGCCTTCACAGTGGTGAGCATCCGTTAAACAGCAGAGCAATATGTCTGAGCAAAGAAATGAATTATAAAGGCTGCTATTCAAAGGGGAAATGTCAAGGTGGGGCCAGAGTGCTTCTTCTCATGGAAAATCCTTATTCTGGAGAACATTTGGAGTCTCCATTCTCTTCTTGATTATAAAGGTTTTTCTCCATACTTATAGCTTGGAAACATCATTCTCTGAGAATCAACTCTGACACCAATAGATGGGCCCAACAGGGCTGGACACTGCCAGAGGCAGGGCCCCACTGGACTAGGTGGTGCCAGGAGGAAAGAGGTGTGATGAGAACAAGAGGGTGAATGCAAGCACTGCCCGAGAGACAATGAAGGAAGGAAACCTGAGAGACAGAGTTGGTTGTCTGGCATATATTCTGCATGGACAGACTTGTCACCTAGCCTATACTCTGCACGGATGCACTTACAATTTGTCTTTGCTGCTTTCCCCTTCATACCTTTCGCTCTTCAGTTACTTTCTCTTCCTCATGCTGAAGGGGTGACAATCTGGCTCCTGTTCATGAGGTATAATGCTCTGGATGCTCCCTCCTCTTCTCATTTGCCAAGTTATCTTAGAAATCTCCTTGAAAAAACTCTGGGACTGGCTCAGCCCCAGGTAGGTCAGGATGAATTAGAAAACAGGACAAAAAAACAGACTTATTTTAACATCCCATTTTTCTACCCAACCCGCTCTCCCCTCCTCCCACCAAGGAAAGGCTAAATTCAGGTTTCTGGTGATCCGCTGAAGGTGATTAGAACACAGGGTGGGTAGGTGAGTTTTATGAGAGGAAAGGCAAGGAGCTATGAAGGAGAGGTCTTACAAGCTCTGCCGAGCTTCCCCCAAACTGGGAAGGAGATGATGTGGAGCCCAGTGCTCCAGGGAGAGGGAAGGATTTCAGAGGGAAATGGCCAGCTCGACCATGATCTCAGTAGCTTCCAAAATTGGCAGAAGTTCCCATGCCACAGCTTTGCCAAGCAGCACTGAGGTGCCATGTCTCTTCTGAACATTTCCAAGGGAGCTGTTTATATTCTGGTCCATGGTGAATGGCACCCTCTGGAGCTGTTACCATAGCAGCTCCATAGGGACTGCCCAGATGATGAGCATGTTGTAGAAACCAGTACAAGGGACATTAATGCTCCAGGATGCCTCCTCCACAGGTGGTGGTGGGGAGGGTGGGTGTGGGTGGGAGGGTGAACACTAGTAAACACTAAGAATCGATTTCTCTGCAACCCAAAAGGATGGGCATTCAAAGCCCATAAAATTTTTCCTTTTAAGTTTTTCAACTGAACAAAATTCACAACTACCCCACAGGTTTTCCTTGATGGGAATTCCAAATGATTCTTTTGTGTCCATTTTTGCTGCTGATTCAGAGCAGGTGCCCATTGGCTAATGACTATCCTTTCTCAGAGTCACAAAAAGAAACATGGACCATTTGGGGAAAATGAGGTCTCAAAAAAACAAAAACATGGCTTCTAGAACTGGATCCACATTTTTTTCCAGGATATAATATATTATCCATGTTATCACTGCTCCTAGTTTTCAGATATTCTTTTCTATAGTCAAAAATATATATTGAAAAACCTTACTGGAGCCAAGAGTATGAAGAATGTATTTGCCAAGGGTGCTGTAATTTAGGGTAGGTGTCAATTACAACAACAGCAGCAGAAGCAATGGCTACAACAAAGCAGTAGGTTAACCGTACAATTTAGTTTTAACTTCCTTTTGTAGTTAAGCCACCTGTTTAACAACTTTCTCCATTTATTTCTGATTATTTCACCTTCCTAAACACAGAGGGGCAGCATAGATGATATCTATTCATCTCTTTGATTTTGTTAAGCACTCAAGCTAGTTATTATAGAATTGGGTCTCAGCCACCCTCAAGCTAGTTATGCCATTTAATCCTTCAGGTCAGCATGAAATACACACTTATCCCAGCTACCCATGGCAGGGGTAGGGGGAGAAGAGATTTCTGCAAGCAGATATCCCTTGCCCTAGAGGCTGCCCAACAAGCCAACAATGAAAACCGATATAGGTGATCCCTGTGTCCTGATGGTATGCAAAAGAGGCCAGCTGCCATGCAGAGAAGGGCTGAAGGGTTTAGTGAGGTGGGCAGGAGCTGGACCCGGCAGATTCTTCTACAGCCAGGTTTCTCAAGCTCAGCACTATCACCATTTTGGGCAAGATAATTCTTTGACTGTGGCCCTGTCCTGTGTATTGTAAGATTTTTTTTATTTTTATAAGAGTAACCAGTTCTTTTTTTTTTTAATAAATTTATTTATTTTAGGCTGTGTTGGGTCTTTGTTGCTGCTCTTGGGCTTTCTCTAGTTGTGGTGAGCGGGGGCTACTCTTCGTTGCAGTGTCAGGGCTTCTCACTGAGGTGGCTTCTCTTGTTGCGGAGCACAGGCTCTAGGTGCACGGGCTTCAGTAGTTGTGGCACGCGGGCTCAGTAGTTGTGGCTCGCAGGCTGTAGAGCACAGGCTCAGTAGTTGTGGTGCACAGGCTTAGTTGCTCGGCGGCATGTGGGATCTTCCTGGACCAGGGATCGAACCTGTGTCCCCTGCACTGGCAGGTGGATTCTCAACCACTGTGCCACCAGGGAAGCCCAACTGTAAGATTTTTAACAGCACCCCTGGATTCTGCCCACTAGATGCCCATAAGCAGCATCCCCAGTTGTTTCAACAAAAATGTCTCCAGACATATTCTGGGGGTCAAAATCACCCCCAGTTAAGAAGCACTGTTTTACAGCAAGACTCTTAATCCCAAAATCAGTTGGGAGCTATGTTGTCAATGCTAATAAAGTGATAAAATTTGCAAATAATGCTGATTTTATAAACTACACCAAATTTATGTTTATCCCTCTAAAAATGTTACTGGTCATTATTGACCAAGATGTTTCTTAAATGGAGGAGACAGTGGTGATGTAACAGTTGTGAGGCATAAATGTGTGCTGAGATGCCTTTTCTCTGCTCCAGCCTGCAGTGTGCTACCAGAGAGGGACCGATCACTGTTGTGACATTTATGGGTAAATGCAGTAAATGCAAATTCTGAAGATTTGTCAAGATCTGGCCATACCAGTCAACCACATTGTTTTCCTGTGGATCCATTACCTGAGTAGCAGCAAAAATAAGAAAGGTTGAGTAAAGACCGTTTCACAGCCAAAACAGTTCTTAGTTTGGCACTGTCAACTACAATGGAGAACTTTTCTGCTTCTTCACCTACCTTTGTCCTAACTGGCAGAAGAAAGCCATTTCTCACGGGAGGAATATGTTTTGCTGATCATTTCAGCTGAAGGTATCACACAAAGAATATTTAGTAACTAGCCTTATAGAGTTAAGCAGATTGGGGATGTTAGTTAGAAAAGCTGAAATTGAGTGTCCTCCACCACACTCCAATAAAAAGAAAGTATTTAAAAATTTTTAATCTATATTTATGCTCGTGTCTCTGCTGTGACAATTGCTCAAAGAAACAGCAAATTCAATCTCTTTGGAATACACCGGTATGCTAGTGATGAGTGTCTGGCAAAAATAAATAAGATTAAAAAGAAAGCTGAGAGAAGAGCTTATCCCAACGGACAGTTCTGATGATGCCCTTTCCTGAGGACTAAATGGAGTGAGTTTCAAAGGAGCAGTTGGGTTCTTGTTCTGTCTTTGACCTTGAGTCCCCCTAGAGCCGTCACTAGCCCCACACCCAGTCTCTGAGGTTCTGTGGAGGCAGGTCTGGACCAATGGCTCCCAGGCCTGGCTGAGCATTTATTCACCTTGGGAACTTCAGAAGTTCTTAGAAATTCTAATGTGGTTTTGAGTGTGGGATCTGTGAATACGTAATTTTAAGAATTTCCTTGGGTTACTCTGACATGCAACCTACTTTGGGGTCATCTAGAATAGCCAGAGATGCTGCTGCTGACGGTGATAAAGATGATGATATCTACCCTGCATGGAGCACCTAGTGTGTACTAAATACTTTCACGCAGTGGCCCATTTTATCTTCGCAATAATCCCTGTGACTTACTATTATTGTTTCCATTTGAGGATGTGGGAACTGAGGCTCAAGGTGTTTAATTACTTGCCCAAGTTCATGCAAATGGTCCTGGAGTTTTTAACCATCATGTCATTTTTCCTCCCTACCATATATTGAACTGGAAGCAGGGAGTGGGTATGAAATTATCAAGAAACATACAGATGCATGGGGAGGAGGTTTCACCAAGAACATTTGGAATTTCTCTAGAACTCTGAGTCCAGGCCTGTTTCTCAGAGTTGAGGAATGGGCAGGCTGACAGGAGCATTTCGGTGTCAAGTGAGTCTTTGCCATGTCTCAGCCAAGGCGTCTTACAGCTCCATAAACATGGAATGGAAGCTACAGAACTGCCTGGGGGAGAATGTTCATAAAAATGATATTTTTACTGAGCACCAGAAAGAACATTTTTGCCTTTAAATATGCAGAAACACTACAGCAAGTATCACAAATTCATTCTGGTGATGCAACCAACAACACTTAATTATCAGCTCCACAAGCAAATTAGGTGAGAAAAGTACTTGTCTTCTTATATTTATTTTATTCCTAAAAGAATTCAAAGAAGATAATGATTTAACTACCGCAGCATATTACTTCTTTCCTCCATATGTTTTTTTTTTTTTCTCTCTCTCTCTCTCTCCCTTTTCTTTAGCCACAGGTACACCAGTTCTTTTACTTTGTTTTTGGCGTGGTCATCTGTAGAGGAGCTTGGATGCTGTGCCTTGAGGACTCCACTGGACCTCCTGGAAAACCAAGCAGAGCTAGTCCTTTAGAGAGGGTTAGGTGGCAGGACAGGGGGTGGGTTCCCAGGTGCCGCCTTGATGTGTCTATTCAGGATACAGGGGCTCCTTTCCTGAGACCTTGTGCAGGCTGCTCTCACTGTTCACAGAGGTGGCTTTGGGACACTGTGGCACTGAGGCCAATGTGTCATCTCCAAATCCTAGCTGCATACTCACCCTTTCTGGTGAGACCCTGTTTTGCGGTGAAGAGGCCTTAGAGAGCCTGCAGAATGAATCCCCTGGGTGACAGGCAGAACAGAGGGCCCACCATTGCCCCATTAAAGCCATGTTCCCCTTTACCTTCTCACTCATCACTTAGCTCTGTTCCAAAGGAATCAGTCGGAGATGCTTCTGGAAGGGAAGCTATGGCCTCCTCCTTAATATTTTCTGAAAGCAATGAAGTTTCAGCTATTTTACTGAATATGCGGGAAACAGTTCTTCTTTGTCTGTTTTCCCCATTTTACAAATCTCTGAGTTCAGTCTGTCACTGTGTGGCAGTGACAGATGGGAGGAGGCTGGCTTACGACTTTGGGGCCCTTCAAGGGACCCAGTGTATAAACCCAGTAAACCACTATAAACCACTGCTATAAACCTATAGCACTATAAACCACTGCTGGTTTATAGGTTTTCCTATAAACCACTGCCGGCCCTACCAGCAGTTATACCCTCCACAACTTTGGTTCTCCAGCTCCCAAAATTGGAACAACCAGCAATTCTACAGTTTGTCTAGTCTAGTGTTTCTAGAATCAAATGCCAGGAATGAGTGGGCAGCACACACAGGTGTGGTGAGCCAGGAGGTGACAGTGTGAGCTGGACAGCATGTGTCCCATCAACAAGGGAGCCAGCCTCAGCTCCATCACACTGCTGACATGTGGCAACAGGGACCCAGGTTGCCAGATCTTTCCATAAAATTTCAGCAATCTGGATTTTTTAGGAGAAATTTTATGAACAGTTAACGTTAGCAAATAAGTCAAGTTTCAGAAAAACATATTTTGTGGGCCAACAAAACATGTCTAGAGGCCAGATATAGTCCAAGGGCCACCAATATGCAACTTCTGCTCTAGTTCAACTTCACCTTTTTGAGGATGGATCACCCAGAGGGTACAAGCTGACTCAACCAGGTGCAGAGCCGAGGTCTGGTGTCTGAACCACGGGCAAGCTTCCTTTCCTTTATGTTTTACCCTTAATTCTCATAATTTTTATCAATTCAAAGATTTACTTCAATTAGTGGTAATTGGACACATTCCATGTGCAAAGAACTGTGCTAAATGTTTGAAATTACTGGAAAATTAAATAACTTCCCTTCCCTCAAAAGATTGATACTTCTCCCAAGAAAGGGCAGAAAAGTGGGTTTTATAATGTGTCTCCTCTGTGCCAGGCATTTCATACCCAACGTTTCAAGGAATCTTCAAAAATTCCTAAAAGGGGGCTTCCCTGGTGGCGCAGTGGTTGGGAGTCCGCCTGCCGATGCAGGGGACACGGGTTCGTGCCCCGGTCCGGGAGGATCCCACATGCCGCAGAGCGGCTGGGCCCGTGAGCCATGGCTGCTGGGCCTGCGCATCCGGAGCCTGTGCTCCGCAGCGGGAGAGGCCACAACGGTGAGAGGCCCACATACCGCAAAAAAAAAAAAAAAAAAAAAAAAAAAATTCTTAAAAGGTCAGCATTATTCACCATCTTCTTCCAACTGAGGTATTACAGGTCAGTGAGATTAAGTGACTCACCCAGGGTCACGCAGCTAGAACGATAAAAAGCTGAGATTCAAACTCACAGCCTCTGACGCCAGTGTCCATGCTTTTCTTTTCTTATTTTTTGCTTATCAAAATTGTAAGTATTCAATAATGAAATATTGGAACATACAGAAACAGTATTATTTAACACACGCTTTTTCTACTGGACCATACAATAATCCAGGCACCAAAACACAGCATTCACTGACGCCAGCGAGAAGAGGGTAAGAAATAAAATGTGAAGAGCATGCAAAGCTGCTGAAATGACACAGAGGCACCAGGGTGAGAGCTGGTTGGTTAAAGGCAGCTTCTTGGAGGAGGTGAGCTGTCGGCTGGAGCTGGGTGTGGACCCCTGAAAGGTCGGGCACTGAGCTTGGGTGTTCTCAGCCCCTGAACAGGTCCCGTAAAGGAAATCTGTTTTGCCTACTGTTTAAAACAGTTCGTGATGACTCAGAAACTAGGGGTGGTGGTGGCAGAAGCAGTTGAAGCCAGCTGGTCCCCTGGGAGAGGGTGCGAGAGCCTGCAGGGATTCGAGGACCCACTCAGGGTCATGTAGACCAGAGGCTCTGGCTCTGAGCTCCCCAACCCTCCTGCTCCTGGGCCCTGGCTGTCTCACACCCATCCAAGGCTCAGGCTCCACCTCAAATTACTTCGTTCCTCTATAAGCATCAAACATTTGACATTAATCATAAAAGGTCTGAACTATTCATCTGACAATTAAACATCCTCTGGGGGTATGCTGAAGGCTCGGTATTTATGTTTGTGCTTTTATTTTTTCTCTTTAGTAACCCTTTCTTTGTCTCAGTGTTTTAAAATACATCAGTAAAATGTCTGCTTTCCTACCTACTGGCTCAGGCCATGGGAAAGATTAGTTCACGGAAGAAGACCTATTTATTTTATTCTCATTAAAACTACCTATGCTACAGTATCGTTTCTTCACTTTTTCCAGAGTTACAACACTTGGGAGATAGCTGTTAGGATCATCTTTATTTTTTTTCTCTCTCCTACATTTATAATGTTTGTATATATATATTTTTTTCTAGGAAGCATAGTGTCTTTAGCTAATAGCCCTTGATTCCACAGCTTCTACTTATGGTGACTTGACAGATTGGTAGCATATCCAGGGTTAGGCACTGGGGAGCAATTCCCTGACAGCTGGTAAAGGGAATCAGGGCTCCCATCCGATGTGTTACGTAAGGCTTTTTAGATAAGGAATTCAAGGTGAATATATTTCTTTATGCCAGTTAGGCAGAAAACCAGGTTTACATTAAGAGGTGAATGACAATCATCGAAGATTTGTGAAAAAGCATGTGACGGTAGATAGGAATTTTCAGTTTGATTGAACTTGCTTTAAATTTTAAGTTAGAGATCAGCAGTTGGTTTAAGTGATGGTTTTATTAGGAAGTTATATTTTCAATAGAAAAAACATACAATCCATTTTTAATTCAGCTGCCTCGCCTAAGGGAAGGCCACATGTTTTAGGGAACAAGGATTGCCTTTGCTTTCCTGTGTCCTGGAGGCAGCTGCCTCCATAAAGTCTTGGTTCTAGGAAGAAATAAACAACCTCTAGAGGATCAGCCTTGAAAAAGGGCTTAAATGATCGCGGGTAGCAGATCCACCTTCCTTCATGGTGTCATTTTTTATTTATTTTTAAAAATAAAGTGATGATATCCCAACTTCAAAGGATATAAACTCCATGAAGGCTGAGCTCTTTCTCTGCTTTGTTCACTGCTGTATCTCAGGTGCCTGGACCATGCCTGGCACGCAGCGACTCTCACAGACAACCAGCAGCTGAGAGCAAGAAAATATTTGAAATTTTTTCTATTGAAAATCTCACTGTCAGATTTCTTTCTTCCTTCCTTCCTTCCTTCCTTCCTTCCTTCCTTCCTTCCTTCCTTCCTTTCCTTTCTTTCTTTCTTTCTTTCTTTCTTTCTTTCTTTCTTTCTTTCTTTCTTTCTTTCTTTCCTTCTTTCTTTCTTTCTTTCTTTCTTTCTTTCTTTCTTTCTCCTTCTTTCCTTTCTTTCCTTCTCCCTCCCTCCCTTCTTTCTTTTTCTTCTTTTTTGCTTTTGCTGAAAATTTTTCCCTTAGAGCTGCATAAATTACATATGTCCTGAATATTAATCTTGGTCTGTGCTGCCCATTTCATACTGTGGTTTCCTAAGGTGAAGTACATGATTTGCTCAGCTTACACTATAAAGTGCTTACCACAGGATAAAGGGATGTGGATGTATAATAAATTCCACTTCATAAAATAATAACATTAAAATGAAATCCTGAGTAAAATAATAAAATTAAGTCCTGATATAAAAAAAAATTAGAGAAACACAGCACTCTCTACAGGAACATATTAGGACTTCCTGGCTCATTATCATCAGTTGTGAGATATTTCCCAAGTAATTTATTGCCAACAATAAATATAGCAAACGTTTATTAATTTTTACTGCCACACATATAGCACTAAGAATCAGTGATATTTATTTATTTAGTGATTTTCTTGGTTGTATGGCTTTTTTTAAATTTCTTTTTTCTTTTTTTTAAATTGAAATATAGTTATTTACAATGTTGTGTTAATTTCTGGAACAGCAAAGTGATTCAGTTATACATATATATATATACATTTTTTTAATATTCTTTTCCATTATGGTTTATCACAGGATATTAAATATAGTTCTCTGTGCTATATAGTAGGACCTTGTTGTTTATCAAGGGGGAGGCGGTTGGAGGGAGGGGTGGAGTGGGAGACTGGGGTTAGCAGATAAAAGCTATTATATATGGAATGGATACACATAACTTTTAAAAACTGCACAGCAGCCCTGTTGGAGATGAGGAGATATAGACTTTAGAGGTTAGGTAACCACCCAATGTCACCTGACTAGGAAGGGCTGGAGTCAAGATTCAGGCTCAGTCAATCTGGCTCCAAAACCAATTCTAAACCAAGGTGCTACACAGCTTTACATGTTTCTCAATGTGGTTAAAATACTAAGCTCTGTAAATAAGACGCTATTATTATAAATGAGAGCAGAGTCAGGGATTTTCCTAGATTCCTGTCTCTCTCAGTCACGTACTCTTTGATTTGCCTTCTTGAGCAAGAGAAGAAGGTGGTGTGGGACCCCTGTCGTCCATCCACTGAGGGTCCTGAGTAGCTAGTGCTATCTGTACACTATCAAGGCTTTAATGATTCTAATTCTTTTTTTGGGGGGGGATCATCTAAGATGGCCTGAGACATTCTGGGTATCTCTTTCTCAGTGTTTTTTTTTTAGTTGAAGTATAGTTGATTTACAATGTTGTATTAATTACTGCTGTACAGCAACATGATTCAATTTATCATAGGATATTGAATATAATAGTTCTTTGTGTAGGACCTTGTTGTTTATCCATCCTATATATAAAAACTTACATCTACTAATCCCAACCTCTCACTCCATTCCTCCCCTAACCTCCTCCCCCTTGGCAACCATCAGTCTGTCCTCTATGTCCGTGATTCTGTGTCTGTTTCATAGATAGGTCCATTTGTGTCATATTTTAGATTCCACATATAAATGATATCATAAGGTATTTGTTAGTGATTCTCATTCTTGAAATATTGTACTTAAACCCTGGGGATGGGAGGTACATCCTGAATGACTCGAGGTCTTTTTTTCCCTCTCCAGTGTTGGTACTCATATTGGTACTCATGTTGGTACTCTGGGGATTGGTATTCTAACATGAGTACCAATCCCCAGAGTCTTAAATAAAACATGTTTCCTGAATTCTCTAGAAGAGGTAACAAAGTGAGAAATCTGCCTTCCAACTCTCACAGCAAAAATTGAAAAAGTTCTTTTGGGGTGTTTCTCTCCTTGAAGTTCCCCCAGCCTGAGTAGCCCCCATCTCTCTCTCTCCCTCCAAGTCCTGCCTGGCTTTCCCAGGCCACTCTCCTAGGAATGGTTCCATGGTCTTTTTTTTTTTAATAGAAATCAACCTTCCAGTTTTCCCAGCTTCTCAGTTCTGAGGCTCAGCCCCACTCTGTCCCTGATCCTCACACCAAGTCCTGTCCCTGGTGACCACTGGTGACCAGGCCCTGGACTGCCTGGAGGCCGTGCCAGAGGAGAGGTTATGAATAGTTAGATGCAAGAATGTTTGTTTGTGTAGTAAAGGTATTTTTTCCCTCCAAATGTGGATATCTCCAAAAGACTGTGATAATTGTGTCACATTTATCCTGGGTTAAAGGTTGAAAACCATGTATATATAAATTATTGAATTAAAATACATTATATTGAATTAAAAATACTAAAAAAACCCCCCCGAAAACCTGATATTTGGAGCCATCATGCCAAGATAATAGTCTATCTACCGCCTCACTTTTCAGTGCGTTTGGTGTTAAGCTGTAGACATACTTCTAAGTCTCAAAGAGTGGTTTCCTTATAGGACCCAGGCCCGGTTAACCTTTTCTGCATGTTTTCCCCACCCTTCCTCCACAAAGGCCACATTAAAAACCACAACTATAACTCATCCATATGTACCCATGAGCATAAAGTACATGAACAAGTTTACAAACTTTTGAACAATGTTCATATTTACTCCACTTTTGGGTCCCTGGAATCCAATTCCACAAATAATATCACCCTGGTTCCAGAGGGTACCGGTGTGGCTTAGCAGTCAGGGCTGTGGTAGTCTGTGACCCTCTACCGCCTGGAGGGCCGCGAGGCTGAGTCAAGCATGCTGCCTACACGCCACATGTCAAGGGTGATATGTCAACCCATTACCCATGAAAACATTCAGGGCTTGTGAGACAAATGGGTGCACAAGTGCTTTGCTGAGCTGGGCTGTTTTGTTTTTGTTGTTGTTGTTTTTGAGAGAAAAAAAGAAGTGTTTAATTTAAATTAAAATGGTTTTATTACTGATATGAAATTAGCAAAGCCCAAATCAAGTGATGGAAATATTGAATTCATTCCCTAAACAGAACCAAAATTTCTTAAACATTACCAAAATAGTTCCACTAAAGCAAAGTAGATTTACATTTCTTAATATGAGAAAACAACAAGGTAGGTTAGGTTCGTATAACAAACAATACATTCTCTATAAAGTCTCAGGAATACCCAAATGTGTTCTGGTTTGGATATGAAAGAGGGCACCACATCTAACTGGCAATGAGGTGTGTAGCAAACAAAAGCTGTTACTAAAAACAACTCAACAGCAGGCCATACGAGTATGAGGCCATCACTGTCAAAATCTTCAACTGTGACCGGCAGGACCATCATGGGGGTGGTGGTGGCGGGGGCGCGCAGATGTGGTCACGTCCAGCGATATAACGTGAGGGGGAACGCCAAAGGAAGTGAAAGCAACTAGCAGCAGGTGAAGGGTGTCCACTCTTCAGCTGTGCTGTATCAGACACAATCCTAAGAGCCAGACCCTTCTCTGCCTTTAAGATGACACTACAGTCATCCCTAAGCCAGGTTCTCTCTTGGCTCTTCTCTTCCCGTAATACATTGCCTCTCTGGTTTATGGGGGAGGCTCTCTAGGTAAACATTATACCAGATAGAAGATGAAAGAAAATCAGGACCAAGAAGACATGCTTTGGGTAACTCAGGAAAGCAGCAGTAGGAGTTGCCAGAGTGAAAAGTTAAAAGCACTGGAAACGAAAACGAAAACCAAACTCACTACTACTACCTAGCCTTCCTCTCAGGGCTGAGGTGTAGCAGGTGAGGCTTGATTACAGATCAACACAAGTCATAGGTTGAATAAATTAAGACAACTTTCAAATAAAAATCCCAAATTAATACTGAATGATATAGGCTTATGGGAATTCTTTTTTTAAGCCAATGAATATTGAGTTGGGCTGTTTTGAAGCTGCATTTGAGGAGGGCAGCTTAGAACAACCCAGCAATTAGCCACAAATCAAAAACATTCAATAGATTCACAACCAAAAAGAAGAGAACATAAGTATAATACAAAAGGAAGTCATCAAAACACAAAAGAAAAAATACAATGGAATATTACTCAGCCATAAAAAGAAATGAAATTGAGTTATTTGTAGTGAGGTGGATGGACCTAGAGTCTGTCATACAGAGTGAAGTAAGTCAGAAAGAGAAAAACAAAAACAAATACTGTATGCTAACACATATATATGGAATCTAAAGAAAAAAATAAAAGGTCATGAAGAACCTAGGGGTAAGACGGGAATAAAGACACAGACCTACTAGAGAATGGACTTGAGGATATGGGGAGGGGGAAGGGTAAGCTGGGACAAAGTGAGAGAGTGGCATGGACATATATACACTACCAAACGTAAAATAGATAGCTAGTGGGAAGCAGCCGCATAGCACAGGGAGATCAGCTCGGTGCTTGTGACCACCTAGAGGGGTGGGATAGGGAGGGTGGGAGGGAGGGAGATGCAAGAGGGAAGAGATATGGGGACATATGTATATGTATAAATGATTCATTTTTTTATAAAGCAGAAACTAACACACCATTGTAAAGCAATTATGCTCCAATAAAGATGTTTAAAAAAAGAAAAAGGGACAAAGAAGAAATATAAAATCAACAGGAAAACAAAGTTTAAAATGGCAATAAATACATATCTATCAATAATTACCTTAAATGTCAATGGACTAAATGCTCCAATCAAAAGACACAGAGTGGCAGATTGGATATAAAAAACAAGAGCCTATAATATGCTGCCTACAAGATACCCACTTTAGGGCAAAGGACACACATAGCTTGAAAGTGAGGGGATGGAAAAAGATATTTCATGCAAATGGAAATGAAAAGAAAGCAAGGGTCACAACACTCATATCAGACAAAATGGACTTTAAAATAAAGCCCATAAAGAAAGAACAACCCAGCATTAACTAAATTATGTCTTCACTTCTAAGTTAAAAGACAGAATTAAAGCAGATGTAGCTGAAGCTCTGGAATTGATTCTTCCTGTTAAATAAAATACATTGGTTTCTGACTTTCACAAATATTTATTCAAATATGAATGTTAAATATACTTTATTTTAGGGTGCTTCATGAGTGCATGTTTTAGTGAATAGAATTACACACACACACTCAGATAAGTCACCCAAAGTTTCAGAGAGCTTTTGCGTAGTATTTATTAGATTACAATATCTATTTAATTTATGATACTTGAATGAATATATATGAGTAAATGAATGAATGTAATTGTCTTTCCAACTCTTATTACACACTATTTGGTTGTTTTTTTAGGGGAAGAGATTGCATTGAGGTTCTCTTTACTGAATCATTTGAGCTACTTTGAAGAGTTTAAGACAGCAATATTTAATTCATGTCTTGCCTAAGAATTCTAACCACACCAATATCCAGCAGTGAACTCTCATCTCAATTTGGAGGTCTCAAAGCTACCTCAAACTAACTCGCCCAAATCAGATCTATGATCTTTCCCCAAATTTCATCAGTTTCCCACCCCAGGGAACACCAACACCATGCATCCAACTGCATAAGCAGAAAAGAGGGAGTCATTCTTAATACTCCACCTTCCCACACTCCCAAGTGTCAGTCGTTACCAAAGACTCAAGTTTACAACCTGAATAATTCTCCGGTCCAGCCCCTTCTCGTCATGACTACATACTGCCCAGCCCAACCCACCATCACCTCCTTAGCAGCTTCTTCTCTTGCTCAAGTGGCCCCTCACTGATCTTGGAAACCTTGCCTGTCACGGCTGCCCGTAAACATCCTTGCTCAGTACCGGGTCTTCCTTCCAGTCCCAACCATGCATCCCGTACATCACTTTGTGCTCCAGGTCTTTCCACAGACTGATCTTTCTTCTCTGCCCACCTCCAGTTCTGCCAGTCCCTCCCTTTAGCTTTCAGACAGTGTATCACTTCTTCTGAGAAGTCTTCCTTGACTATCCTAGATTTGGTCAGGTTTGTCAAATATATGTCCATGGTATCCTGTGTTTTTCCCTAATAGAATTTTAACCCATCCTTACTGATATATTCATTTGGGTGATTATCTGATGAATGTCTGTACCTCTCTCTGACTTGTTTATAATTTTCATGAGGCCCAGTCTTTTTTACTCACCATTCTATCCCCAGGGATAGCACAGAGCCTGGAGTGAAGTCCCTGTTCTATACATTTTGCTAGTTGTATGAACTGATGAAGATCTATGGAGCCCAGACATTCAACAAAACTCTGTTGAAGAGTTAGAAAGGACCACTGAACAGCTGTGCAGTTTTGCTGCCTTGGAGAAGGGCTCTTAGACCAGATAACTTCTTGAAAAAGCATCTCTAATTCTAGAATGTGACAAAGCTCTTGAATTCTTTGGATACAATTGCTACCTGTTGCAATACGAGGTCAGGCTGGGTCTTTCCAGAACCTGCCTTCACATCTACTTTCCTCCTGGTGGCCAGGGAGGGTCTTTGCCTCTTTGTTTCTCCACAAGGAGGAAGGAAGGTTTCAGCAGCCAAATTGCAAATCACTCTATGTATCCTAGGAAAAGGCATCAGAGTCAGGTTTGGGGTGTACTGCTCAATGGCACGAATGTGTGGTGTTTCCTTTTTCTCTCTGGTGGAGGATCAGCATCATGCATTATAATTATATCTCTGTAGATGTTCTGAACACTTCACCACAAAATGTATTGATAATATGGGCTCAGGGAACTATGCAAAGGCAGGGTCTCCTCCTCTAAACTACCTCTCAACTTGCGAATGCTTTCTGAAAGATCTCTAAGCAATGACCAATCTCCATGGTGGAGTGCTCAAAGATGAACTACAATTTCTTTCACTGGAATATTCCCCTTTTGGTTGGAAGTCTTATATCATAAATGTAAACCTTCTTTCAAATGACAGCCCTTCAAACACTTTGAGACTGTTATGAAAGTTGGCCCTTTGGAAGGACATTTTTTTCTTCTAGTCTTTTTCAGTCTCTTAGTAAATGCTGGATTGGGCTATTTATTAATACAAATGGAAACTTCAAGTTCTTGCAGCCCCAATTCCAAAGCCTAGTTTCGCAAAACCCTCCTATGTTCTAAAATCTACCTGGCAATCAGTGCTCAACCAGCCCTATAAACTCTGAGCGATATTCATTGGCGAATTCAGTATAATGTTGTTAGACCTCCCCAAACCTCGTTTGTGAAAGATATCAATTCTCCATCCTCTTAAGGCTATCATGATGGAATGATCTATGATGTCCGATGTAATGATGTTCTGAATTCCTTTTTAAAAAGATGTTAAGGGCTTCCTTGGTGGCGCAGTGGTTGAGAGTCCGCCTGCCGATGCAGGGGACACGGGTTCGTGCCCCAGTCTGGGAAGATCCCACATGCCGCGGAGCGGCTGGGCCCGTGAGCCATGGCCGCTGAGCCTGCGCGTCCGGAGCCTGTGCTCCGCAACGGGAGAGGCCACAACAGTGAGAGGCCCGCGTATCGCAAAAAAAAAAAAAAAAAAAAAAAAAAAAAAAAAAGATGTTAAGAGGTTAATTTTATTTTCTAATGTTCTCCCATTCCTGTAGGGCTGTGATCCCAGCTCACAACACTCTCCTTCTATTTGTCTCTCTGTGTCCCCTTATCAACACTGAGATGAGCCCTGCCACTTGGATGACTCATTGACATAGTTCTGGCGTCACCTGGGTTTGGTGAGGACCTGGCACACGTCTGCAAACTGTATCGTGGGGATTCGGGTGATGAATTCAGCCAGGTCCTGCGGTTTCTTTTCTCTTGAGGATTAGAGGCTAGGTCTGTCTATTTAGGTCAGAAAACCAATTAGGAAAGCTAAATGGGATGAATCCGTGATCTCAGGTGAGGCTCTGCGGTGAAGATTAGGAAGAAGGAAACTGGATTCAATCGTGGAGCTGAGCAATCTCCACTTTAGAAGGCAGACTGCCCAGGGGGCATTTAAATGCTGACAAAGGTCTATCAGGCTTCAGTCGGGCCAACTAACTTTTCCTTCTTTTACCTGTTGCTCTGACTGCATATCAAAGGGATTATTCTTCCCGGATTTTGAAAAACAAAATAAATGAATACCAATTGCTCTTAGAGACCAAAAGCTCTATCCACGTCTCAGAACGGTCAAACAGCTTTAGAAAACAGTTTTTGTTTTTGAAAGAAACCATCTCATTAGAAGTGTTTTGTAACTGGGAGGAAATACACCAAGGTGATAGCAGTGGTTGTTGGTTGGGACCTGGGCCTGTGGAAAGGCTTTTTTTTTCTTTCTGGTTTTCTGTATTTTTGGAATATTCTTCCATTATGATTATTATACAAGGTAAGAATAAAAGAAATTCACAGCCACTCCCCTGAATGAAAACAATAACATTTCTTTTCCGCTGAATATAGCAAACTCAATAGTTTTAATTGAATTGTTTCTTCTCCCTCATTTCCCTGTTCCCAACAAGTCTTTCCATTATCAACATGGGGTTTTCAGCTTAACTGGGTATGTAGGGTTCAGAAATTGCTCAAAGACTGCAAAGTGTAGAATTCCATTTTTTCCCTCCATTTTAATTTCCTTTAGCAATTTAGCACTTCTTTTCAAATCACACATACAGAAAAAACAGAGAAATTTCTTAACACCCCTTTGGCAAATCACATGGCAAGAACTGCCACTGTTTCTATTTACATGCTTTGGGCAAGTTATATTTCAAGTAAAGAGCTTCATCTCAGAGCCAAAGAATTTTTTTAAAAAGTTTTTTGTAAGCAACTAATTCTTTCAGACATGATGTACCATGAAAAGCGAAACACAACCTAGAATTTTATACAGTGATATAAGAAGAATGTACCTCTTAAGAATCTATACTGTTAAATATTATGCTTCTAACTTAGAGAAAATACCATGAAAATACAAAATATTTTTTTATTTTTCTTAGTAGTATGTTAATATTTACATGAGCCAGAATATCAATTTTTAGTAAAAATAAAATCATATTTTATTTTCATAAAAATAAAACTATATGATTCAGATGAAACCTCCAAATCTCAAAGTCTACACTTTGAATGAAATACTACTTTTAGCAGCTACCAATAAGTTAAAAGAAAGGGTGTGATCATAAATTGGGGAAATTCACTTAGTTTTAGATAAACGTATTTTCACAATACATACTTGCAGACTTTGCTCTTGTTTGGGAGGTAAGTTATAACTTATTCAAGGAGGGAAAATATGAGGTCAAGGAAAAACAATTATTGTAAAATAAAACTTTTCCTTGCTAAACTCTGAAGGTAACAGAAATGTGAGAAACAAAGGCAAGTAACTTGGATTATACGGTTTGGGATGTATTATGTAGTTATTTATCTATAATTTGGAAATTTAGGGAAAAGAGAATTTAAATTTACACTAATTTATACAAATGTGTTTTCTTTGCTCACTCCAGGAAATTTCTAACTTTTGCCTTTTTTAATGTCGCTACAGCCCCCAATAATAGTGTCTTCTGTGTACATAGTGATTTGCAGTTTTCAAGTAGCTTCCACTTTTTTTTTCTATTAACAAGAACATCTTCAATTGGCTAAATGCAAGATTTGATGGACAGTGAAAATTCTTTTCCATTCACTTTCATTTAACTTATTTATTTTTCTTTTTATTAATTTTTTGTTTTTTTGTTTTGTTTTGTTTTGAGATGGGTTTGGAAATCTCTTGAGGGTTTTTATTTTTTTTCCATTCTATTTTTTTTAATTGAAGTATAGTTGATTTACAATGTTGTGTTAGTTTCAGGGGTACAGCAAGGTGATTCAGTTATACATATTTATATACATTCTATTTTTTTGTTTGTTTTTTGTTTTTTTGCGGTACGCGGGCCTCTCACTGTTGTGGCCTCTCCCGTTGCGGAGCACAGGCTCCGGACGCGCAGGCTCAGCGGCCGTGGCTCACGGGCCCAGCCGCTCCGCGGCATGTGGGATCTTCCCAGACCGGGGCACGAACCCGTGTCCCCTGCATCGGCAGGAGGACTCTCAACCACTGCGCCACCAGGGAAGCCCCTATACACGTTCTATTTTTAATATTCTTGTCCATTATGGTTTATCATAGGATATTGAATATTGTTCTCTATGTTTATTAATTTTAAACTATGCAATTGTTTCTTTGTTAAAAGATGAGTTCAGCCTACAAGGATTTCTTCAGCACAACCTCCTTTGCTGCCAGTGAAATGATGTTCTTTTATTTCTGAATTCATGGATCACTGTTTAGAGCTTGTCTTCACATCCAAACTCAGTGGGAAGACCTCTGGCAAGGGTGAGAGATTCAGCTCTGCTGTGGCTTTGCTGGGGGACCTGGTGCATAGACGTTTACAATTCAAAGCAATCAGAGTTTAGCTTTAGAAGTAAGTGGAGAATGAGAAGAGTCCTACCACTTTAAGAAAGCAATACACGCACACACACACAGGTCAAATGGAGGTAGTATTTCTGGTTTTATTTGATTATTTGTATTAGACTATTTTTATTATTATTATTTATTTTTATTAGCTTATGTTGCATTGGGAAGATTTCTTTAAGTATGGCATTTTCCTGATGCATTTAGAATATGATTGACCTGGTCAATATTCTTAAAGAATAATTGTTGTAGAAATTAATGTGCTCTTTCATCAACCAGTTCTGGTTGTTTTAAACCAAATCCTCTATGTAGGAATTAAGTTGGAAATGAGATCAACACTTGCTTAGGGCACTGACACTTTCTTGGGCTCTATTTTCTCATTTGTATTATAACCCTGAGAACAAGGGGTAACCTTTGCAGTGCCCGCCTTACCTTCCTATCAGCCTTCTTGTATGTACATGGTTAGATAATATCATTTTTTTGCCAAGGTGGCTAATGGTGCACCCAATATGTGTATTGTCTCTTTCAAAGGCCCCAGCTAACCACTTACATTACCATCCACTTCCCATCATGAAGTGTGAACAGAAGGGATGGATGTCACTTTTGGGCCGAAGTTTTTAAGAAGTGGGTATACCTTCTTCTATTGGTCGGAAACAGAATCCCCAAAGCCCCAGAGGGTGATAGAACCCAAGATGGAAGGAACCTTGAGAGAATATAAAAAAGCAGGAACCCTGGCTCTTCCCCTCACTGGCTCTGATCTGAAGCATGTTTTTTGGCTTAATCTTCTAGTTGGAGTAGATTAGTGGTTCTCAAAGTGAGGGGCCATAGGATTCCCAAAGATCCTTTCATGGTGCCCATGAGGGTAAAACTGTTTTTATAATATTACCAGATATTATTACATGTTCATAATCATTCTCTTAAGAGCTTGTGGGGTGTTTTCTACACAACACAGGATGACATCGTGGCTCTGATGGCACATGTGCATTCTTATGTTTTAAAATTTTCTTCTGTTTAATTTCTAATAAATATTAAGATGTAATTCACATAAGCAAAAGCTCCACAGGGTCATTAGTGATTTTTAAGAGTGTAAGAGCTCTTGAGACCAGACATTTGAGAATTTTTGAGCTGGATACTTTCTAAGGTTTTGGATAAGTCTTTAAAAGTTTGTGAAGTAATTGTTGTATATACACAAACTAATGATAGCATTTTTAAGTTGCTATGCCTTTTTTTCCATACCAAGTTGTGGTGGAGATTAAAATACTCTGGAATCTAGTTTTAAAAGATCTCTTTCCAGAAAAGTGTAGATACTTCTTTCTTTATGTATCAGGAATTATATTAGCATAATTCCTCTTTATGACATGGTCAGTTGCCTTAAACAAATTATAAAATAGGAAGGGTAAAAGTATATTTTCCAGAGGAATGGAATGTAATGTGCCATTCCAAACAAGTAAATCTGATGATTACATTTCTAGCAAACTGTTTGTTTGTTTTTAAAATTTTATTGGAATATAGTTGATTTACAATGTTATGTTAGTTTCAGGTGTACAGAAAAGTGATTCAGTTATATGTATACATATATTCATTCTTTCTCAGATTCTTTTCTCATATAGGTTATCACAGAATATTGAGTAGAGTTCCTTAAGCTATGCAGTAGGTCCCTGTCAGTCATCTATCTTATATATATATATCTTATAGTAGTGTGTGTACATTAATCCCAAACTTCTGATTTATCCCTCCCCACTACGTTTCCCCTTTGGTAACCATAAGTTTTTTTTCGATATCTGTAAGTCTGTTTCTGTTTTATAAATAAACTCATTTGTATCATTTAAAAAAATTAAATTCCACATGTAAGTGATATCATATGATATTTGTCTTTCTCTGTTTGACTTACTTCACTGAGTATGATCATCTCCAGGTCCATCCATGTTGCTGCAAATGGCATTATTTCATTCTTTTTTATGGCTGAGTAGTATTCCTCTGTATGTACCACATATTTTTTATCCATTCCTCAGCTGATGGACATTTAGGTTGTTTCCATGTCTTGGCTATTGTAAGTAGTGCTGCAGTGAACACTGGGGTGCATGCATCCATTCAGATTATGGTTTTCTCCCACTCCCCCCAGGAGTGGGATTGCTAGATCTACATTTCTAACAATCTTAATAATATACCTGCTGTGCTCATCCAGGGGTCTGGATAAAGATGCTTATTACACTGTTGATGGAAACAAACCAATACAACTTTGATTGTGTCCCTTTCTTAGAGACTTTTCATAGTTTCTTGCAGGTCCTTAGGGTTAAGCCCCATCTTCCACAAAACCCTTCTGGATGTTCTCCCTCCACTCCACTGTCCTGGCCTCACCTCTGAGCCCTCTCCCTCCAGCTTTGACTCTATTCCAGGTCCAAATTTTAAACACATTTTTGTCCAAGAAGATGATTGATTCACAATCTCAATGCACCTATGCTTCTTTTCTTTTAATTGAAATATAGCTGATTTACAGTATTGTGTTAGTTTCAGGTGTACAGCATAGTGATTTGATTCTTTTGCAGATTATAGTCCATTATAGCTTATTACAAGATATTGGGTATAGTTTCCTGTGATATATAGTAAACCCTTGGTTCTTATGTATTTTATGTATAGTAGTTTATATCTGTTAATCCTATACCCCTAATTTGTCCGCCCCTTCTCCCTCTTCCCTTGGTAACCATAAATTTGTTTTCTATGTCTGTGAGTCTGTTTCTGTTTTGTATATAGACTGATTTGTATTATTATTGTGTGTGTGGATATATGGATATAGATATATAGATATGCCACAAGTTCTTAAGCCAATCATCTGTTTTTGGGCACTTGGATTGTTTCCATGTCTTGGCTATTGTAAATAGTGCTGCAATGAACATTTAGGTGCATGTATCTTTTTTTTTGTTTCAGTACGCGGGCCTCTCACTGTTGTGGCCTCTCCCGTTGTGGAGCACAGGCTCTGGACACGCAGGATCAGTGGCCATGGCTCACAGGCCCAGCTGCTCCGCAGCATGTGGAGTCTTCCTGGACCGGGGCACGAACCCGTGTCCCCTGCATTGGCAGGCAGACTCTCAACCACTGCGCCACCAGGGAAGCCCGGGTGCATGTATCTTTTTGAATTACAGTTTTCTTCAGATATCTGCTCAGGAGTGGGATTACTGGATCATATGGTAGCTCTATTTTTAGTTTTTTAAGGAATCTCCATACTGTTTTCCATAGTGGCTGCACCAGTTTACATTCCCACCAACAGTGTAAGAGGGTTCCCTCTCCAGTATTTGTTATTTGTAGACTTTTTCATGATGGCCATTCTAACGGGTGTGAGACGATACCTCACTGTGGTTTTGATTTACATTTCTCTAATAATTAGTGATGTTGAGTGTATTTTCAAGTAACTGTGCTATTTACCTCTCAGCCCTTGTGATTCCCTGTTCCAGGACACCCGTGGGATCCAAAGAGAGAAACCTACTACTTATCCTATAGGATCACGATCCAGTTGTGACTGTATTCTGGCAGCAAGCCTTGCCCAACAGCCGATTTGGATAAGACATGAGGCCTCCTTATGCCATAAGGGAGATCTGCCTGTGTATGGCAACATTGTTCAGTGTGTTAAAGAAATGACTCAGAAAAGGCCTTTCCAGATAGCCAAACACAAAACACTCATGAAATATACAAAAGTGAAATCCTCAATAACCTAAATAAATGGACACTGGTACATTTAGAGAAAGGCAGTATCTGACATTTATTGAACACACACAACACACACCTCAGAGACCAGTTCAAAGTCCAGATTGCCATTTGAGGACTATAGGTATGGTTGCTAATTTATTTTGACTAATTGGTGGAGTTGATTTAAATTATGCATGATAACGTTTTACAGTATATTTCACAAAAGTAACGAAGGTGGAGTTTAAAAAGTTCTGGGCTTTTAAGCTTTTCTTGGGAAAAGATGAAAGAATGCCATTGTTTCTTTCTTTAAAACAGTATTAAAACACTAGAACTCATGGAGTAAATATAAGAGAAGTTTGTTTGTGTTTTAGGAAATGCATAGACTTCTACAGTCTTATCTAGCAGAATATCTGAAACAAAAACTGTGCAGGTCTCGCGTAGCTCATCTTCCACATGAAAACAGTTGCTGGTGAATGGGGAGGGAATCCAGGTCTTTATGTGCATGGCTTTCTGGGTTAATAACAATGATAATGGTAACTAACATTTATTAGATGCTTACTACATTCTGAGCATTTTGTTTCCATTGTCTTTAAATGCTTATAACATCCTAGAAGTTGAATATTATTGTTTCCAATTTAATATCCTTACAGATAAGGAAACTGAGCAACAGAGAAGTTAAGTCCCTTACCTAAGGTCACACAGCAGTAAATACAGGATTTGAACCTATGTAGACTTGTTCCCTAGCCTAGCATCCTTAACCCCTAAATTATACTGTTCAGTAATCACTGAATGAACAAACTTCAAGGCCTTCCTTGAGGGGTCTTTCTTTCCATCTGTATAAAGGACTATAAACTGCAAGAACTTTCATAGAACATTTAATCAGCTCAGTACTTCAATTGAAAGAATTTCCTTTTAAACTAAGCTATTAATGTCTTTTAGGAAAACCAGAGCCAGATATAGGATACTCCTCTCTTTCATTCAATTCAACTCACCTCAGCTCAATGGGGAGAAAAGGGAACCCTACACTGTTGGTGGGAATGTAAATTGGTGTAGCCACTATGGAAAACAGTAGGGAGATTCCTCATAAAACTAAAAATAGAGCTACCCTATGACCCAGCAATCCCACTCCTGGGAATATATTGAAAAAAAACCCAAAACAGTAATTTGAAAAGGTACATGCACTCCAATACTCATAGCAACATCATGTACAACTGCCAAGATATGGAAGCAACCTAAGTGCCTATCAACAGAAGTATGGATAAGGAATATGTACTACATATATATACAATGGAATACTACTCAGCCATAAAAAGAATGAAATTTGCAACAACATTGTTGGACTTGGAGGGTTTTACGCTAAGTGAAACAAGTCAGAGAAAGACAAATACTGCATGATATTACTTATATGTGGAATCTAAAAAAGTACAACAAACTAGTGAATATAATAAAAAAAAAAGAAACAGACTCATAGATACAGAGGACAAACTAGTGGTTACCAGTGAGAAAGGGGAAGGGGGGAAGGGCAATATAATGATAGGGAATTAAGAGGTACAAATTATTATGTATAAAATAAGTTACAAGGATATATTGTATGACACAAGGAATATAGCCAATATTTTATCTTAACTGTAAATATGCTCAGGATAATCTTTAAAAATTGTGAATCATTAGGAGGATAATCTTTAAAAATTGTGAATCATTATATTGTACACTTGTAACATTTAAAATTGTATACCAATCGCACTTCAATAAAAAAAACTGAGCTCAATTAAATTCATATTATTGGATGTACATTGCATGCTGGGTTTGGGGAGGGAGATTGTAATTCAAATATCAGTAAGGCATTATCTCTGCTTTCTAGGAACACAGAATTTCTTGGGGACAGGAATAGAGGAGGCTATAACCCCAAACTATAATCGCAGGTTTGAGGTGGCATATGCTGGGTGCTGCAGTACTTCGGTCAGAGTAGGGTGGGAGTGGGCAGGTAAACTTGAAGATTTTTACCATTGTATTTCCAGCCCTAGGAGACCATAGGTTCAACAAATATTTGTCACATGAACCACTGACATCCCTTAAAGTAGTAAGTAGGATCTGAAAAGATTTCATGGAGAAGAAAGCATTTTGAAATGGATATTTTTTTAAGTTTTAGAGGAGGGGAGCATTTTATTCTGTGGCTGCAGAATATGCCAAGGACAGATACTTAATAAAAAATGTTTGAGAAGGGGATGTCTGGGACCTGCTGACTGTTGTTGAATTGAGATGAGTAGGTGATAATGATGAGGATTTAGCTGACATGTATGATACGTCTCTGGTGCGCCAGATGTTTTTAAGAACATGCTCTCATTTACTCTCCAGAAGTGCAGAGTTTGTGGTAGACACAAACGTGCTACCCAGCTCTCCCTGCAAAGAGCTGCTCCCAGCTGTGGAGAGTGCGGTCGGCTGACAGTTCCTGTTCTGCTGTCACCTCCTCCTGAGCTGGCCTCAGCTGCAGGGAGCCACCCACCAGCGTGCCCTTTCTGGGGACAGCCCAAGATAGTGACTGAATGATGCTGGAGCTACTCTGTGGGTTTTATTTGCTCCAGGGCTCCCTCCAGGGCTGGCCATGGTGGTGTTGGGCTTTCACACAACAGGAGTCACTTCACTGTCATCCCAGATAGATGTTTTCTATCAGGAAAGCTCTGGTCATCTGTGATCCCTAGAGGAAGCCAAAGCTCCGGCCAACTGTGCCGACTCTTGGCTTGGCTGCTTAAGTCAATCTTTTAAGTTTCAGCTGAACTGAAACTCTTTCCTTGTTCCAAGCTTTCATAATACCCTTTATAGAATTGGCAACAATTTGCAATCACCTATTTGCTTCCTCCTCTCTCTGCTCCACAAGGCTATGACTCCAGGGGGGCATGGGTCACCCCTAACTTCCCACCTCTGAGCACACTGCTTGATATACAGTAGGAGCTCAATTTACATTTGTTGAAGGTATGAGTCATTACCTATTAACAACAACTGTTGTTGTTATTGTTGTCGTTCTAGGCTCACAGTATGTCTTTGTTTATTTCCAAATGACCAAATAGGGTGGTCAGAGATCAATAGGCACTCAAAATTTCTCCTCATATTTACTGCTGAGGTCGTGTTTAATCTTCCTCAGGAGAGGTCCAGGTCCAAAGACAATTCTGACGTCTTCCAGGAATGAAGGCTCCATGGGCGTTCTCAGATGCCTGTCCCAGTGTCTGGAAACCTCTTAAGTTTGTAAGCTATTTGGTTTGTAAACTCCTTTAAAACCAAAGCCATAGGTGGCACCTTTTGACCTTGTTATATCTTCCTCTTGGGAATATTTTTCATCTTGAAATGTGGCAAGGTTATGAAATATTGAAGACATGTTCCCTTTAACATTTGCCCTACAATCTCACGCAGTAGAAAACCAGACTCAGGCGTTTCTGACATAGGTTGCTGCTCAGAGAGGCTGTTTCAACTTCATAGAGATGATGACTTTTAAAGATTTCAATTGTGCAGACTTTTTAGCTTTTACCTTTTCAGACTAGCCTGATCTTTTTTGTAATCATAAATATATTCTTCAATATAAAGTTAATATATTGACAACACAGAGAATTTTGAAAAAAGAGAAAACAGGAAAAAAATGTCACATTCCCAGTCATCTTATAATGCATATGGGATGAATTTTCTGTCTGCTAAAGGCTTATTCTTTCAGAGTTGCTCTGAAACCAAACTTATCCCGGTCCTGCACAGTTGTGGATTTGGAATTAGAAAACTCAGGCTTGAGGCTCTATTGCCTAATAGCTGTGTGTGCTTCCCCAACTTACACAACCTCTCTGTATCTGGTTTTCTCCTTAGTAAAATAGGGATGGTGATTCCTGTTAGTGAGGTAGTAGAATGCATTGGGGGATCAAGCAAGATAGGGCAACCCCCCTATTAAGCGCTCTTAATATAAACATAAGTTTCTATTATCACTCATCTTTCTCTGGATTTTTTTCTGACCCTTGTGTTTATAGTGGCTGCTGCTGGTCCATCTACATCCCCTGGAGCCTCACACTGTAGCTCCCACAGGCTCATCTTCACTGCAACATTTGCCTCTCTTTCACCCAAGGGCTTAATCTGGCAGCCAGTTCCTGGTAAATACACACAAGACAGGTTAATATCAGAGAATAAACACCTTCAGGTTGGGCTATAACCAATGACTGATGGAAACTGATCTGTATATACCCTGGTTTATCTGCTTTTTGTGGGGGAACACTTAGTCTCATAGACTACACTGGATCTCAGAGCTTCCCTGGTGTCATTAAGCTCTAGGTGCCCACAGCGATAACCAGCTCAACTATACACTATTTTTTTGGCTTCCTGAATCATTTATTGGCTCCCTTCCCTTTACTGACTCACTAGTCCACTCTCTAACTTGTATTTCCTTGGATTACCTCCCAAATAAACTACGTGTACTTGAATTCTTGTCTCAGGGCCTATTTCTGAGGGTACCCCAAACTCAGCCAGTATGAGTCACAATTGTTTCGGATAGAAATGGCAGGCATCCAATTTAACTCAGTCTAGCCCAGATTAAAATTAAGAAAGTCGGTTCACTGACTATATAATGCAATGTCAGAAGGTGACAAATCCTATTCAAGGATGGTTAGATCTGCTGAACTCATTGACTTGTTCTCTCTCTTTCTCAGCAGTGTTTTCCTTTATGTATGAGCTTATCTTCAGATAGAAAATATGGTGGCTGTGAGGCTCCTCCCAGCCCACACTGCCCCTATAGCATGCAGTGCCTGAGAACGTAGACCTTTTGTCCACACCAGTATCAATTCCAGAGAAGGTGTCCTATTAACAGTATTGGGACACATGCTAACCTCCAGAATGGTCACTATGTCCAGCAGTTGAAGTATGCTGGGTGGTCACCCCAGGAAAGGGACAGCTCCAGTGGGACCACCTGGGATGAGGTGAAGGGGGTTTGGCTTCAAAAGGATGTGGGCAGTGACAAGAATCCCACAAATGAGAAAATGCTTTCTGGGGTTGCAGTGTTCGTTCTTGACGGTACCGTACATTTTTGAACCTTTTTACCCCAACAGAAGTACTTGGAACTAACAATATGACAATAGAACCAGTGAATCCTTTTCCAAGTTCAGAACAGATGGCTTAGGCGTCACCTTCTGTAATGGAGGAAAAGGAAAATATATGCATTAAACAGTAAAAATAATAATTATTCGTCAAGCACATATAAGACATGTTCTGAATTCCATGCTAAGTATTTTACACACATGATTTTATGTAAATCCCAGAGATAAACCCTGTGACTAGTCATACAGATGACTAGGATTTTTATTTTATAAATGAGGAAACTGAATGAGTTTCTCAAAGTTTTTCAGCTCATAAGTGGCAGAGACATTTGCATCAAGGCTGGTGTGGTTTGAAGCCTGTGCTGCGGCCACCATGCGGCAGCGCCTGCCTGAAACTGATGCTTTGTGAACATCGCCTTGGTTGGATCTATGTATACTAATGCTCATCTGCTGTTACGTTCCTTTGCAGTGTTCAGACGCAATAGAACAAACAAACAAACGAAAAAATCAAAACACTGATTGAATTCAAGTGTGGATTAACTCCTTCTTTCTTTCAAATCTCACACTTGAGGTTGGAGACTCTTTGGTCCAACACCAAAGTTTCCTTCTGATCCAAGAACTTGCAGACCTTACACCTAGAACCACCTGGCCTAGACAAGCCTTTTAATTTAACAATAGTATAATTGGAGTTGCCCAGGTCACTACATCGATTGTCCTTTTGCAGTAAGCCTACAAAGTCTCTTGATTGAGTAGGCATTAGGTTGGATCAGATTTGATGAGGATTAATTTATGAAGTTTATTTTTTTAATTAAAAACATTTTTAAAATTTATTTTATTTTTTATTATTTTTATTTTTTTCTTTATTCTTTTTATTGTGGTAAAATATACATAACATAAAATTAACTCTCTTAATCACTTTAAATATACAGTTCAGTGGTATGAATACATTCATAACATTGTGCAACCATCACCACTATTCATATCCATAGTCCTTTTCATCTTGCAAAACTGAAACTCTATACCCATTAAATGATAACTCCCCATTTCTCTCTGCCCCCAGTCCCTGGCGACCACCATTCTACTTTTTATCTCCAATTTTGACTACTCTAAGTACCTCATATAAGTGGAATCATACCGTATTTGTCTTTTTATGACTGACTTATTTCACTTAGTGTAATATCCTCAAGGTTCATCTATGTTGTATGTAGCCTATGTCAGAATTTCCTTCCTTTTTAAGACTGAATAATATTCCCTTGTATGTATATATCACATTTTGCTTATCTATTCATTCATTGATAGACACTTGGGTTGCTTCCCATTTTAGCTATTGTGAATAATGCTGCTATAAACATGGGTATGCAAATATCTCTTTAAGATTCTGCTTTCAATTCTTTTGGGTACATACCCGGAATTGCTGGATCAAATGGTAATTCTATTTTGAATTTTTTGAAGAATCACCATACTGTTTTTCGTAGTAGCTGTACCATTTTACACTCCCACAATTTGCAGAGTTTCTTAATCAGCTCTCTAGGACCATCTCTCTTACTGGGACTGTAGGCTGCAGCTCTAAGTATTTTGTGCTTGATAAAAAACAGAACTGTATTTGTATTTCTTTTAGACATTTTGCAATTTTGTTGCTGTTTAAAGATGTAGGAGGTAACTGGGGTACAAGTCTAATTATCTCTGTGATCAGCTGATGAGTGAATTACCCATACATTTGAAAGTGCTAAATTCTCTCATTGGTTTGGCCAATATTTATTCATCTACTCTTGTATATCAGGGTCTGTGCTAGGTGCTGGGGACACAGCAGTGACCCAGACACAAACAAACTGCCCCACAAATAAATATATAACTACAAATTGTGATAAGGATTCTGAAAGAGTTCAAAAGGCAGATTACATCAGTCAGTTTCCAGTGTATGAACCAGAAAAAAAATCTAGGTATTTTAAACTGGATGTAAGTTAATACAAGGAACTGGGTGTTTGGAGAAATCAGTGGAGGGGATGAAGGAACAGCTTAATTTTGGGTTTCAGGAGTGTCTCCCAGAACACTGTAGAGCTGTCTCACCAGGGCTGCCACCACAGTGGAACTTAACCAGAGTCAAGAACTCACTGCCACCCACATAGGTGTCTTATCAAAGCTGCCCCTGAACACCTGGGGAGCTGCTGAGTGGATACCCAGGGCCATGATCCATAATTTAGGAAGCCAGATCAAGAGGCACCATGACCACTAATGTCACTATACCCTATCCCTCTTCACTGTCAGGAAGATGGCACCAGTAGCAATTGCTGGGTAGAACCAGGCCAGCATCCAGAACCTTAGCTGCAAGGGAGTCAGCAATGCAGTTAGCACATCCATCCTCTCCAAGCATGGACATGGAGTGGGTCCATCTAAAGGACCCAGTGCAGGATATGGATTTAGTTTGGGAAGTAGGGAAGGCTGCTTCAAGAAAGCAACATTTCAGCTGAAACATGAAAAATGAGCAGGATTTGGAACACAGTCAAGGAGTGAGAGGTAGTCCATGTAAAAGGAACAGTGAGAGAGAAGGTCTTGTGCTAAGAGGGTGCCTGGTGTGCCTGGGGAGCTGGACAGCAGCTGGTGGAGCAGGATGGGTTAGAGGGAGAACAACAGGCTGGAGGGCAGGGAAGGCCTGCTCGCCTAGGGCTTTCTGGATCGCTTCTAAGATTAATACGATGGAACTCTAACTGCAGTGGAAAGTCATTGAGCTATTTAAACAGGATAGAATTGATCTGCTTTATATTTATGAAGGTTATTCTTGCTGATGTGTAACAGTGGTTTAGAGGCAGCAGGAGGAGAAATGGGGCTAGTAAGCTTAGTGAGGAGTTGTCGTTCAGATGAGGGTGATGTCAGTGCAGGTGATACAGAGAATGGAGGAACAGGAACTGCACTTTGGAGGCAGAGGACTTGAGGCTGGGCTAGTGGAAGCAGAGGTAAGGGTGAGGGAGGAAAGAATCTAGGTGAGACTCCTAAGTGTCTCATCCGAACGGCTGGAGGGGATGCTCACACTACTTAGTGCAACGGGGAAGGCAGGTAGAGCAGGTTTGCCTCTACGACCTCAGCTCTGAGGTCACATAGTGTCACTGCTACCACAGTCACAGGTGCTCCCAGATTCCGGGTGAGGAAACAAAGGCCTCGCATCTCAATAGAAGGGGTTTTAAAGCATCGCTGCAAGAAGATGATGGGAGAAGAGAAATATTGTTATGGACATTTTAGAAAGTATAGTTTGCTACACTATCCAAAAATAGGGTGATCTTTCCATTTAGTCAAGTCTTCTGTTGTGTCTCTCTGTAGATTTTTAGATTTTTTTACTCCTAGAGATCGGGCACTTTTAGAGTAGATTACTCTGCTTTGTTGTCTTATTTGATGAGACTGTAATTGGAATAATTTCTTCAATTGTATTTCCTAACTAGTTATGGTTTACACAGAAAAGCTATGGTACTTGTGTGTTAATTTTGTAGCTGTTCACATTAGCGAATGTCTTGGTGAAGAATTAGTTTAAGACATTGCTCAATTACCGGGTCATTATTTATTTCTCACTTTTTTTTTTTTTTTTTTTTTTGCGGTGCGCGGGCCTCTCACTGTTGTGGCCTCTCCCGTTGCAGAGCACAGGCTCCGGACGCGCAGGCTCAGCGGCCATGGCTCACGGGCCCAGCAGCTCCGCGACATGTGGGATCTTCCCAGACTGGGGCATGAACCCGTGTCCCCTGCATTGGCAGGCGGACTCTCAACCACAGCGCCACCAGGGAAGCCCTGTTTCTCACTTTTGATTGTCATGTGACACGGTTTCCACAGTCTAGTCAAGCCCAAAAGAAGATAGAAATGGGTCATTCTTTCATTGTATCATTCACCAAAAGAATCTGTGATTCAAATTTGTAAATCCACCTTGTAGAGATATGTTCCTTGTCATGACAGAAGTAATTCTCCTTACAGATTTTCCTTTGTGCTTTTGGCCCTTGAGGTCTCCATTTTACAAAATGGAGGGGAGAGTTTGAAGCTGTCTGATTTATTTTAATACTGTCATAAGGAAGGCTGGACTGTAGAGCTGGGGGTGTTCCAGCATCAAAATATATTACCTTTTGTTACTAAAATAAAATATTGTTATTATATTATTACTAGTATTTATCTTTATTAGAGATGATTTTTATTTATTCTTCTTTATTTTTGCTTTTTATTTGCTTTTTTTGCTTTATTTGCTTCTTTATTTTTCAATTTCCCATATAATGCTTGCATAATAGAAAAGTGAAAAACTCATGCAAATTCCTTACAAAACATTTTGAAAACACAGGCAAGTAAAAGGAAAAAATATAAAGTGACTTGAAATCTTGCTACCTAGAGATAAGCACTCAATATTTTGGGATCCAAATTTATAGAATTTCTTAAGTAAAAACGGGATTGTACTCTACATATCTTATTTACCCTGTTCTTGTAAATAACGAATCCCACACGAATAAATGTTCTTCAGACATAACGTTTCAAAAACTGCATATTCCGAGGCTTTTCATGAATATTACTTAGAGAAGTTGACTGCATCCACACTTTGGCCAGAGGTGTAAACAGTCCCCTCCCTACTCCAGCATTGGTGACTTAGTCACCCAGCATTGGTGACTAAAAGAGTTGGAAAATCTTATTACTGTTTTAATTGGCAGCTCCCTAATTATTAAAAAGATTGATCATTTTCCCAAAAGATTCAATGGACAATTGCCTTTGCCAGGATTGCTTGAAAATTCTATCACAGTAAAACAATGGGAGAGACATCTGTATGGGTGAATTTGTAAATATTTAATATTCAAGTTGTCATATCTCTAGGTTCAGTCCCTTTAACATGCATACACTCACTAAATCCCTATTTTTAATCATTGACAAATATCTATTGATGGTCTACTATGTGACAAGCCCTGTTCTGGGTACTGGTGACAGAACAGTGAGTGGAAGTGGCAAAGTCCCTGGTGCAGACACTATGAAGAGAAACAAACAAGCAACAATGTGTGATAACACCAGGGCAGAACATGGGATATGGTTTGGGGGCTGCAGAGTGGAGGGGGGTGCTGGGTATTACAGGGGGCTCAAGGGAGACCTCTGGATGAGATGATATTTGGGTAGAGACTTAGATGAAGCAGTGAGTGAGTGAGCCATGCAGGCATCTGGGGAAGAGTGTTCCAGGCAGAGGGATCAGAAAGTGCAAAGTTCCTGGGCAGGCATGTCCTGTTTTGATGGAGGAGCGGTCGGGGCAGAATGAGGGGTGGGGGCAGTGGTCCAAAGTGAGATCAGAGAGTTGGAGGGGCGAGGTCATGTGAAGGTTTGTAGGTCCTGGCCAGGAAGGACTCAGATTTATTCAGAAGGAGCTCAGAAAGGAGGTGGAGAGATTAGTATGGCGCCACTGCCATGGTTTGGCTGAGTGGCCAGTGGTGCACAGGGATATCAGCCATCTCTCCCAGCAGGCCTGCCCTGCTCTGCCATCCTCAGGATGGCCCAATCTCTCTCCTCTAAGGCCAGACCAGGGACAGAGGGAGTGGGTGTCTTATGAGGTTTGCTGGGTGCTAAAGGGTCTGTGTGACAGGCAATCACAATACCTAAGAATGACAAGGCAGGATGGGTGGGTGTCACCTTCAGAAGCTGGTTTGACAAGCCTGGGTCTCACACTTTCGGGGTTGACAGGAACATGCTGGTGACTTAGAGAAAAAGCAGGTGGAGGCACCAGAGACTTCAACAAAATGCCCAAAAAAGAAGTGACAGACACGGATGCGTCGTGGGTACCAAATCACTCCATACTTAATCTCCGTATGAGGTACTGAGCATCTATAAATGACAGCAAGAGGCAGCCTGGCAGGCTGCTGTGGGTTTCACTTGCCAGTTAGGGACTAACTGGAGGTTTTTCTCATGTCCGAAATGCCACTTCTGAACACAAAAACTAAGCAAAGTGGGTTCAAAGTCCCAAGTCCAGCCCTCTACTCACAAACCAGGTCAATGAGCTGTCAAGCAGGAAAGCACTTGGAAGGACCAGGACCAAGGACCCTACGGGTAGCATTGATCATCTCCAGGGCCTGACCCAGAGACCTCATGTGGAGAGTATCACACAGAAACTTCACAGGGAGAACCAGGGCACACGAGGGGCTAGATTCCTTGTGGTGATGTGGTGGTCGTTGTCCTAAGCTCTAACTTAGGGGAACAATCAGTACCAGAGCTCCCTTCACTGTCCAGGCCTCTTCAAGGATGACAGAAAGCCCACCTTTTCCAGGAAGCCCTCCTGCCCATCTCAGCTCACATTCATCTCCCTTCTCTGGCTTTTGTGGACCTCTGGATGGCAACACTTGTTTAGCACTTAATTGTTCTAGAAGGTAAAATTCATGAGGCTGATGACTGTTCTGCTTATTTCTATACACCCAGTGTAGGAACCATGGTGGTATCTCAATGAACAGTTATTAAAAGGATACATTTTCTATTTTTATAATTAAAAAAAATTGAAATATAGTTGATTTACAATGTATTAATTTCTGCTATACTGCAAAGTTATTCAATTATACATATATATATTCATATATATGTATATATATATGCATTCTTTTTTACAATATTATTTTCCATTATGGTTTATCACAGGATATTGAATATAGTTCCCTGTGCTATGCAGTAAGAGCTTGTTGTTTATCCATTCTATATAAAAAACTAACATCTGCTAACTCCAACCTCCCACTCCATCCCTCCCCCAACCCCCTCCCACCAGTCTGTTCTCTATGTGAAATGTATGAATTTTAAATTCTTTTAAGGGTGTATAGATATTCTTATAAACTTAGGATGAGATCAGATCTTGTTTGTTGTCATCCCTGTCCTTTTTCTTCTTTCTCTGCCATATTATCAAGCAGACACCATCAGTGGCCCATCCATATGACCTCGGCCCACTCCAAAATCAGCTACAGAGGGTTCCCATGCCTCTTTTGGCTCTGCCATAGGTGAGGGCTTGGTCCTCGTGTCCTGGACATTCTCCAAAGAGTCAAATCTGCCAGGATGACCCTCCATCAATAAAAGATGGGAATTGGTAGATAGCTTCCAGATCCCTTGCTTCTTTGTGGAATAATTCTGTGTGCAGCCCATAGTCTCTCAGAAGCCCCCAGAGGACTGAGCCCAGCTGCTGGCAGTGGTTGCCCACATATAGTGCACCCTCACTGCTTTCTTACCTCCCCTTTCCCAGGTCATCACTGTCTTACTCTATTTCCTGGGACCACCTCCTAAATCCTAAATAAATTACTGATACCCAAATCCTCACATCAGGGGCTGCTTTGGGGGAACCCAAACTAAGACACTTACCTACGGTGCTTAGAAAAGCTGTGCATATGGGATTCCTGTGAAGATGGAGTGAAGTGATGCAAGTAAGGTGATCAGCAGGGCTTGGTCTATGGTAAATGTCTGGCCCCATCAGCCACTATCGCTGTTGTAGTCCATGTTGACGGTGCCCAAACAATATTTGTGCATTCTTCATCTTTGAGGTGGGATTTTGAGGAGGAATTGAGGCAAAGACCAAAGGGCACCCAGGACAACAATAATGGTGGAAATCAATGAGGAGGAACAGAGTCAAAGATCAAAGACAAAGCCATGAGAAGCAGTGCATACTAGGTGTTTGCCTGTGTGGTACCAATCGCAGAAGAAGTAATACATCACCCTGGGCCAGTGGGGAGAGTATTTTCAAAGCAGTGATGTAGTCCTTCAGCCAGCTGGAGTATAAGGATATTTACAAGCTGATGGCAAGGGTCTATTAAGACAAACCTGGCAGGAATGGTCAGAAATTTGGCTTCCTTTGAAGGGACAGGCAGATTCTGTATGTCTAGTTGCGGAGGAGCAGTTGGTCTAGTTTCTGAAGCCTGTGGACAGAGAAGTGGAAAGCAAAGGCATGGGCAGAGCTAGAATCCTGAGGATTCGAGAATCAGCAAAGGTTAAAGTCTGTACTTGGGCCAACAGATACATGCTACTATATATAAAATAGGTAGCCAACAAGGACCTACTGTATAGCACAGGGAACTCTACTCAGTAATCTGTAATAACCTATATGGGAAAAGAATCTGAAAAAGAATGGATATATGTGTATGTATAACTGAACCACTTTGCTGTACACCTGAAACTAACACAACATTGTAAATCAACTATACTACAATATAAAGTAAAAATTAATTTAAAAAATGTCTGTACCTGCAGAAGAAGTGTTTAAATCTTTGCACTTTGTTGACTGTCTCTGAAAGAGATCAGATCCCACACGGGACTTTGGCAGTGATTCTGAGCAGTGGCAGACCACTGGTATGCCACCATCATACCAACAAGTGTAATTGGTTCTATAGTGACTTTTCAGTACTAGGATTTGTGCCTGACAACGTTTGATTCTGTAGAATGGAGGTCCCTTTGGAGTCCCAGTGCCTCTGTGCACAGTCAATAAACATATGTAGCAGGTGGGGAAGCAAAACAAAGCCAGTGACATCAAGGTAGGAGGGGAGAGGGAAGAAGAAAGCAGTGAGTCCTCAGCAGATGCTCTACCCGGGTTGGCTGAGTGGGGTCGGGGCCCCGGGGTGGCTGCCTTCTCTCAGTCCTGCCGGCTGGGACCAAAACAGACAAGATGTTCTCACTGATGTGGTTTCTTGCCAAACCACCGCTGTAGTTTACAGCTTACCCCAACATGGGACAGGCTGTCTTCTCACCTGCTTTTTATGAACGGTGTGATTGCATCATTGTAGGGAAGACATAAAGTAGGCTGGGAAAGGCGAATGCGGATGTTCCACCAGTATGGACAAACTGGTCAGGTCATAAAGCACCCAGAGACCGGATACAGGTGCTTAGGAGAAGCTGGAAAACCAAGCCATCTGAGACTTTTGGAGTCGCTCTGAACCCTGGGAGATATCTTTTGTCATATTGTGATTTAGGATAAAAAATACATATATTTGGTTTTTGTCCCCTTTTCTGGCACAGAGCTACTAAAACCCTTGGAATTTCCTAAATAAGAGTGACAAAGGTGTCTTTTGTTATGTTAATGAAGTGACTTTTGGACCTTACCTGGGGATGGGGCTGGAACCAACCGTGTGATTGGAGAGTTCAGTTTCCCCCTCCTCCCACAAGCTGCTGTGGAGGGAAAAGGCTGGATTTTGAGTTCAATCACCAATGGCCAAAGATTTAATCAATCGCACCTCTGTGATGAGGCCTCCATAAAACCCCAGAGCTCTGGTTGGTGAACACGTGGAGGTTTGGGGGAGGGCGCAGGAGCTCCACGCCCTTTCCCTAAACGAGGCCCTTAGGCCCTTGGCCTCTCTTCCATCCAGCTGTTCCTAAGTTGTATCCTTCTCTAATAAACCAGTGATCTAGTAAGTATACAGTGTTTCTCTGAGTTCTGTGAGCTGCTCTAGCAAACTAATTGAATCCAAGGAGGCGGTTGTTGGAACCCCTGATCTATAGCCAGTGGGTCAGAAGAACAGGTGACAATCCCTTACCCTGTGGGATCTGATGCCACCTCTGAGTAGCCGTTGTGAAGACTGGGATGAAGTATAGGACATCCCACTGGGGCCAGAGAGAAACTGCGCCTGCAACACACACACTGGAAATTGACACCTACCTTCACCTTGGTCCCTGGGATTCCAAGTGTGCCTTAGGGGTGATTGGGGCTCATAAAGCTAGTCCCCTTTTATCTGTGAGATACTGTGGTGACCATGCAGATACCTAAGGTGTCAATAAAGTTACAGCGAGTTATTAGTTATACTTTGATCCTGGGCATGACTAATTTCCTTATGAAATTTAACCAAAAGCCTGAATCTCCTGATCGCTTTTCCGTGTGATCCAGTGGCAGAGGGAAAAAAATGGTTCTCAGGACTGTCTTGACTCCTATGAGAGCTCATGGGTAAAAACAGAAACTGAAAAGTGATGTCTGGCTTGTGTTTGACCAATAGCAGGTCACTCACCATCTCTGGGCTTCAGTACCTTCCTCTGTGGAAGAGATCCTTTGATTTCAGGATTTCCAGGTCTCCTCCCAGTCTGTTCCCTGGGGCTCCCATAGTGGGGATGGCGTGGGAGGCCCAGCTGCTGTCGCTGCTTCCACTACCTGCAGGAGGAAGTTTTGAACACTTTTGTCTTATCTCTTTCTCAGTGATTCCAATTTTAGTGCCTGTGGTAAGTGAGTAATTCAATTATTTGTCAAATATGTTTTTTATTAAATGATCCTTTTGCAGTGCAGTCATTTTAATTCCCTTTTAAAATTTTCATTCAACTCTATGACATAACTCACAGCAAGATCCTTTTTGCCCCACCTCCTAGAGAAATGGAAGTAAAAACAAAAATAAACAAATGGGACCTAATGAAATTTAACAGCTTTTACACAGCAAAGGAAACCATAAACAAGATGAGAAGACAACCCTCAGAATGGGAGAAAATATTTGCAAACGAAGCAAGTGACAAAGAATTAATCTCCAAAATATACAAGCAGCTCATGCAGCTCAAAGTCAAAAAATACAAACAATCTAATCAAAAAATGGGCAGAAGACCTAAATAGACATTTCTCCAAAAAAGATATACAGATTGCCAACAAACACATGAAAGGATGTTCAACATCACTAATCATCAGAGAAATGCAAACCAAAACCACAATGAGGTATCACCTTACTTGGGCAGAATGGCCATCACCAAAAAATCTACAAACAATAAATGCTGGAGAGGGTGTGGAGAAAAGGGAACTCTCTTGCACTGTTGGTGGGAATGTAAATTGATACAGCCACTGTGGAGAACAGTATGGAGGTTCCTTAAAAAACTTTAAATAGAACTACCATACAACACAGCAATCCCACTACTGGGCATATACCCTGAGAAAACCATAATTCAGAAAGAGTCATGTACCACAATATTCATTGCATCACTATTTACAATAGCCAGGAGATGGAAGCAACCTAAGTGTCTATCGACATGAATGGATAAAGAAGATGTGGCACATATATACAATGGAATATTACTCAGCCATAAAAAGAAATGAAATTGAGTTATTTGTAGTGAGGTGGATGGACATAGAGACTGTCATACAGAGTGAAGTAAGTGAGAAAGAGAAATACAAATACTGTATGCTAACACATATATATGGAATCTAAAAAAAAATGGTTCTGATGAACCTAGGGGCAGGACAGAAATAAAGACGCAGAAGTAGAGAATGGACTTGAGGACATGGGAGGGGAAAGGGTAAGCTGGGACGAAGTGAGAGAGTGGCATAGACATATATTCACTAACAAATGTAAAATAGATAGCTAGTGGGAAGCAGCTGCATAGCACAGGGAGATCAGCTCAGTGCTTTGTGACCACCTAGAGGGGTGGGATAGGGAGGATGGGAGGGAGACGCAAGAGGGAGGAGATATGAGGAGAGGGAGGAGATATGGGGATGTGTGTATACGTATAGCTGATTCACTTTGTTATAAAGCAGAAACTAACACACCATTGCAAAGCAATTATACTCCAATAAAGATGTTAAAAAAAAACCCTCCTGTGGAATTTTCTGTTAGTGTTCTGATGTTTCTTAAACATCAACATTTCTAACACATCTGAAATTTATTTTAGCAAATTATTGCAAAATTTATTTTTCTCATGGTATGTAACTATTTGCCCCCAGATTGACCCACTTATTTTTGGCTATTGGATTCCCTACTGATTTGAAACGCCATTTTTATTTTATCCTAAATTCTTAGTAAAAACGAGCTTCTGAATGGGTTTTCTCCTCTGTTCCGTTGACCGTCAGTGTGACATTATAAATTCTTATGCTGTTTAAGGTGAAGTTTGTAGCACATACATCTGTGCTCCCCCCAGATCACCCTGGTTCCCTTTTACTCTTTGCTTCAGTGCTTTGGAAACTGAGCTCCTGGTGGCAAACTCTGTCAATTCAATAAACAATGGCTTTAGTATTTTAAGTACAATTCCTAAAGAACATAAGGATTTTGATTTCTCAGAAACTATCCAGCAGAAATTAAACAAAAGAGTGTCTTTCTTAAAATTTTTAGACATATTTGAGATTTAATCATTTGTTAAATATTTATTATCTACTATATGTCAGACACTATATCCTTCTCTCTCTACCTCTACATATTAGTCGAACCATAAAATTATTTTCACATATCTTTCTTAACTAAATATATCATGCACACTTTTCCATTTCAGCTTATGAAAATTCTTCCTCATTTTGTTTGGTGGCTGCATATGGGTGTGCCATAGTTATGGTCATTCTGTTCTCTCTTATTCCCAAAATGAGGTTTATCGTTGCTTTATTAGGTTCAAAATTATGACAAATTCTTTAAAGCAAGGTTGTTCTTTCTAATTTTCTTAATTTGACTCAGCCCTTTTTTAGCTGAATTTTGCCATCAAATAGTTTTTGCACATTTGAGAGGTTTTGTTTCTTTAATTTTGAATGCCACCATTGTTCTGGAGGAGTCTGAAGGCAGTGGGTTTCCTCTCGTGTCCATCACATGTTCATGTGCACACACAGGAGCACTTTTCAATACGGTGACTTCAAGAGTCTGTCCTTCTCTCTCCCTCTCCCAGCTCCCCTCGTTTTTTGGTATTAAATTTCCTGAATTTTCTTGTTCCTTATTGATATATAGATTTAGGTCTCCCATTGTTTGGGGAATAGCTTCTTTTATAAATATTTTTTTCAATTCCATCAGTTTTATTTTTGTTTTCAAATAGCAAATTATATGTATATTTAATCATTGTGACCTATCTTCCATATCTATTATCTTTCATCTCCTTAATAGATTTTAACTTCTTTGTCATTTTTTTTCCTGCAATATCTTTGATCTTTTTTTTTTTTTTTTTTTTTTTGCAGTACGCGGGCCTCTCACTGTTGTGGCCTCTCCCGTTGCGGAGCACAGGCTCCGGACGCGCAGGCTCAGCGGCCATGGCTCACGGGTCCAGCCACTCCACAGCATGTGGGATCTTCCCGGGCCGGGACACGAACCCGTGTCCCCTGCGTTGGCAGGCAAACTCTCAACAACTGCGCCACCAGGGAAGTCCTGATCATTTGAAAACTTTCCTCTATGACTGGGACGTTGTCTTTGGCTAAGTCCATTTTCTTTCTTGATGTTTCAAATTATGTTGCTTTCATTCTTAGTGGGTTTTCTTAGATTTTGGAAGCCGTGTAAATCACTGGGAAGTATGGCTCTCTGTTTTGAAGCTTGATATGAAGTACTTTGTCTAAGTTTATATATATATATATATATAGAACCATGCGTACCATGGCACCTAGACAAGTTATATACATATACACCTTGTCTTTCCTTTTATTTTTTCAATTAATTAGATTTTTGGTGTATGATCTGGCTTTGCTCTGCCATTATATCTTGACTTTTGTTCTTTTTCTTTTCTTTTTTTGGCTGCGTTGGATCTTTGTTGCTGTGCATGGGCTTTCTCTAGTTCCAGCGAATGGGGGCTACTCTTCATTGTGGTGCGTGGGCTTCTCACTGCGGTGGCTTCTTTTGTTGCAGAGCATGGGCTCTAGGCACACGAGTTTCAGTAGTTGTGGTATATGGGCTCAGTCACTGTAGCTCGTGGGCTCTAGAGAGCAGGCTTAGTAGTTATGACGTGTGGGCTTAGTTGCTCTGTGGCATGTGGGATCTTCCCAGATGAGGGTGAGGGTTCGAATCCGTGTCCCCTGAATTGGCAGGCGGATTCTTAACCACTGCGCCACCAGAGAAACCCTAGGATGACTTGTTTTTGTCTAAAAAATGTCACCTTTAGCAGCATAGTACATGGCCCATCAGTCTCAATTATGCATCCATTTCAGAAAAACCAAAAAAGCAAAATGTACAGGAGTGGGTTGAAGAAATCCAGTGAGTTTTGTGCCCAATTCTGCATTGTGTGGGTTCCTTATTCCCTTTAGTGAATAAATGCACTCATTGATAAATCTGACAAAAATTGGAACAAATGAAAGCAATTAGAAATACCATTTAGGAATTTGTTCACCATGATAACTTTTTTAAATTTATTTTTTTATTGAAGGATAGTTGATTTACAATGTTGTGTTAATTTCTGCTGTACAGCAAAGTGACTCAGTTATACATATATATACATTCTTTTCTATATACTTTTCCATCATGGTTTATTCCAGGATATTGAATATAGTTCCCTGTGCTACACGGTAGGACCTTGCTGTTTTTCCATCCTATATCTAATAGTTTGCATCTACTAATTCCAAACTCCCAATCCATCCCTTCCCCACCCGCCTCCCCTTTGGCAATCACAAGTCTGTGCTCTATGTCTGTGAGCCTGTTTCTGCTTTGTAGATAAGTTCATTTGTGCCATATTTTAGATTCCATATATAAGTGATATCATATGGTATTTGTCTTTCTCTTTCTGACTTACTTCACTTACTATGATCATCTCTAGTTGCATCCCACCATGATAAACTAATTCTATTTCTATTTTGCAACATCAATCTTCAAAGATAATAATAAAATAGTATCTATAATAAAATAGTATCTATGATGACAATAAATTTCAGCATTTTGTACAGAAAGGATCTGTGAAGACTGCCACCAAGAAACGAGAATTTCAAAGCTTTGGTGATGTACTTCAAAGTTCCCACTACAGTTGTTATCATTGTTCTAGTGTTGAGAAATGAGATTCCAAGCAACATTTCTGCTTCTTCCTCCCAGCCACCAACCATCATGTTCACCCTTCTCTTGCTTGTCACCCTCTGGGCTGTAGGGGTCTGCCATCGCTTTTTTATGTGATTGATTTGCTCTTGCATATCATGTTTTCCAACCAGATTGAATTGGGGGTTATTTTGGAGGGGACTTTAAATATTTGCAAATGATATTTCCATAGATCAATAGCAATCTGACTTTTAAAAAGTTTTAAAGAAATCTTGACTAGATCTCCACACTTCACCTCCTCATAACATTTTCCCCTTTGCAAAAGCCTATGTAAAAAACTGAATAGTGAGAAACTCCCAGTAGCAGCCCACATATTTTCCCTCCAAATGGGCTTCTCATCTTTTAGGCAGTTTTTCACATGGTTTTGGCTTTCACGCTTTTGGTCATCTGTCATGCTTTGTTCATTAGAACAGGTGGAGATTTTGTTCTATCTTTCCAAAGCATGTAAAACAGAGAGTGTAAAATACAAGACTTTGCTTCAAAGAAATTAAGGGATGAAATGAAGTCTTAGACATATAAAGGAACTTGAAGTTTGAAGCTTTGCTCTTAGGCTCTCTTGACCTCTTTGATGAGTCAGGTTTTTTGGTTTAGGAGAGGGCTCTCTGAAGGAAGCAATGCTGTGTCCTCGAGAAGGATCCACCTTATCTTGATTTTCTGAGGGTAGAGCATCCAGAGTCTGGGGTGGTACTTTTTTTTTTTCTTAATTTTTATTTTATATTGGGCTATAGTTGATTAATAATGTTGTATAAGTTTCAGGTGTACAGCAAAGTTATTCTTTTTCAAATTCTTTCCCCATTTATGTTATTACAGAATACTGAGCAGATTTCCCTGTCCTTGTTGGTTATCTATTTTAAATATAGTAGTATGTATATGTCAATTCCAAACTCCCAATTTATCCCTTACCCCCCAACTCCCACCTTTCCCCTTTGGTAACCATAAGTTTGTTTTTGAAGTCTGTGAGTCTGTTTCTGTTTTGTAAATAAGTTCATTTGTATCATTTATTTTTTAGATTCCTCATATAAGCGATATCATATGATATTTGTCTTTCTCTGTCTGACTTCCTTCACTTAGTATGATAATCTCCAAGTCCATCCATGTTGCTGCAAATGGCAGTATTTCGTTACTTTTTATGGCTGAGTAATATTCCATTGTATGTATCACATCTTCTTTATCCATTCATCTCTTGATGGACATTTAGGCTGCTTCCATGTCCTGGCTATTGTAAACAGCACTGCAATGAACATTGGGGTGCATGTATCTTTTTGAATTATAGTTTCTACACATATATGCCTGGAAGTTGGATTGCTAGATCATATGGTAGCTCTATTTTTAGTTTTTTAAGGAACCTCCATACTGTTCTCCACAGTGGCTGCACCAATTTACATTCTGGGATGGTACCTTTAATTTAGCTGTGCCTTAATGCGAACCTACTAGGGATCCCCATCATTAAAACTCCCCAGGACTGAGCTTTCTGCAAGTTATAATCTTTGTTTATATATATATATATATATATATATATATATATATAAAATGTGGCAGACTGCATCTTGCCTCTTCTGTGCCCAGCTCACACAGAGATTTCTGCAACTTTGGGTGCTTGAGGACCAGCGCACAAACAGCAGCAGAGAACTAATAGTCAGCAGACAGGTGGTAGCCCAGGTGGGACAGTGCTGCCTGGAATCACGTCCAGTGGGGCTGCCCAACGGAAGAGGCACCTGAGGGCATGAGGGTGCTAAACAGAATGTTTGGGGAAAAGGCAGAGTGCAGATGTCATGTAGTAACTGGACCCATGTGGGAACCTCTTGGGTTGGGAGTAACTCAGGGAAGGGTTTATGGGGACCTGTGATATATGTTAGCAGGAGCTATTAGGGAGGCGGATGGGGAGAAACCAGCAAACATCTGTTGCTATATCTTCTGAGAATAACATCTTTGAGATAAGATATATTTAATATTTCCCTCTCTAACTTAGGTAGTGAAAATATAATGGTGTAAGGGGAAATTTCATGCAAGAGTGTACGCAGAGTTTAGTGCTTCTGGTTATCTTTTCAGTAAAAGTTTTGTCACCCAACTCACAGATAACTCATATTCTCAGTAAAATGATAAGTTCCACTTCTGTGGAACTCTATCCTTTCTCTATCCTTTCTATCCTTTTCAAAGGCTTCCCCATATACCCTAAAAATTGAAGGGAGTAATACCTAAACCAAGGTCTTCTAACGCCAAGTTCACTACTCTTTCTACCAAATCATGCTTATTGTAATAGTTTTTCATAATAAAACAGGTTGCATTAATTTTTATAAATTCAGATAAAATATTATTTTAAGGAATTTTAATTAAACTTAGATAAAATAGGCTAAGCCCACTTTGGTAATTTTTATAATATGAATAATGATACTCTGCACTACACAATTTTCAAAGCACTTTCAAATTTTAAATAACCTAAAGAAATGAACAGGGAAGTTATTACTGCCTGTACTTGAGACAGAAGGAAACTGAGGGGCAAGGAAATTAAATGACTTGCCTAAAATCACTCATCGCTAGAGGAGATTGTGTCTTGAAACTCTGTGCCATCACAGAAGTCATCCTTATAAATATAGTTTGGCCACACTTACACATTTACTGTCATTTTTAAAAATTTAACCCATCATTGTTCTTCCTTCCCATATTGTCCTGAGTTCTTTCTCTAAGTCATCTATGGTGAACCCTGAAACAAACTTGCTTCCATCTGTAATTGAATAGTTCATTGATTTCCATGAAACTAAAATGAGATCATCTCTACAAGCCACAGATGAATCTTCATCTTTGCCTCCCTCCCAATCCCAGCCTTCTTTTAAAAAGAGCAAGAAGGTTGTCAGAATTGGCACCTTTTAAATTGGCAGTGTATTAGAAAAAGAAAAACAAAAACTTGCTTAGGAAATAATTGAGGTGGGATGTCAGAGGTGTCACCTGCCATGCTACCTGGCAGGTGCTAACCTGCACGGCTGGCGTTGATACTGGCTTTGGTGTCTACTGGTCTCCTCAAGACAATGCTGGGCTTACCCCTTCATCACGGAAGACAGAATAAGAAGCTCACAGATTCTTAGCAAGTAAAAGAAAAATGGCATTCTTTTCTTCCTTCCTGTAGTAGTCAGGAAGATTTTTCATTTAAATCTTTTCAATGTAACCTATAGAAACCACTTCTAGCACTCTTTCTGAAACACACAATCCCAGGACCCTATGTTCCTTCTCCTTCAGTATCAAAATCCAGAATGCTCTCCTTGGATCTCAGTCACTGAAAGAGGCTTTTCTAAAAGGAAATAATTAAGTATCAAGCTACTGATTGAAGAGGATATTTAAAGAGACTCATTAAAGAGGATATTTTAAAATCTTTTTCCACTTTTCTGTTTAATGCTCCCCAAAGATAGCCAATATGATTCAAAGATTGGCTGAAAATTTGGGAAGAAATGGAGGAGTTGAAAGTATGTGGTGCTGATGACTTGGCCATAGACTCAGAGAACCTTTCAGTGTGGAGGCTTCATCCCCCACATTGCGAGGGGAGGAGAGCAGGAACCTGGGGACGAGTCAGATGTGAACTCTGCACGCTCGGTGAGCTGGCGTCCTCCCTCCAGTTTCAGGGGAAGTAGCATTTCCTAGTTACGGAATGGATGCTCAGTTCTGAGACTCAGGGGAAGCACATTTTAAAGTTAGGTGGTGTTTATTTCTACTGGCAGCGTCTTGTTTTTATTTGTCCCTGCAAAGTGGTTAGGCTACGGGGAGTGAGAAATAGGACTACAAAACCAGAAAGATCAAATAAAAGTCTGTTCCATAAAATAATTAGATGTAACTGATGTCAGTCATGACCACTCTGGATACCAGGACATCCATTATTCCTGCTGTCCCCATCACCTTACACCTTTTAACTCTAAAATCCAGGTATTTCAAAGAATTCCACTTGCCACTCAGACTATCTTACTGGTCACTGAGAAATAGTTTGGTGTGTAATTAAATATGATATAAAATATGAACATTTCAGCAATATGGCCGGGTAAGAAATGAGGAAATGAATGAGTGGTGACATAGGATAGATTCTGGAGGTGACCGCTGATCTCTCAATCCTGATCCCACCACTTTCTAGGTATGTAATCTCAGGCAGGTTACTTCAGTCACCTCATCCTAAAAATGGAGATAAAAACTGTACCTATCTCATTGGATTATTGTGAAGATTAAATAAAATAGTGTCAATAACATTTTTAGTACAGTGTCTGGTAAACAATACGTACTCAATAAAATGTATATGGTATTATTATGAGTAGCTTTACCATTCTCTTAGACTATAAGGTCCAAACCTCTGACTTCCAAATTTATCTCTGATGACTCCTTTTCATAGTCAAAGCAAAAGCCACTATCCCCACCTAATGGCCAATCAATAATGAAATCATTTACTCCTTCTCATCGCCCTTCATCTCCTTGTCCAGTGCCTCCTCTGAAACACACGGCACCCTTCCTCCTGGGCACAGAGTGTTCTCTAACTGCCTCTGGTATACGTTCTCCTTTCTCCGATCTATTCCACACATGTTGGCAGCCACAGCTCTGAACACTTCACTCCTTCCAAAGATTTCCTATTGTGACCAATCTTTATTTTAACAGCTCATTACTTCTACTTTTAAGATCTGCCCTCGTATGGTCTTATGATAGATTTGATTATAGGTCCCAATTCTCCACTCCACTGTAATAGGGTATAATACATTTGCCTTGTAACTTTGCTGTGCTCTCCCACTGCAGGCGGTATCTACTTCCCTAGCCCATGTAACTTGCTTTGGCAATGAAATATGAATGGACGTTGCAGGAGCAAAGATCTTAAGTGTATTTTTCATGGATTGGCTTGGTTCTTATGCTCTGGATCTGCCATGAGAAACACAATGCTACCCAGCCAAGCTCAACTGAGATCAGCCAAACCTCACTGACCTGCTGACCCATGAGCATGAGAACAAGTGCTTGGTGATGTGGGTCACTGAATGCCGGGGTGCTTTACTATACCCCATTATTGTGGAAATAGCTGACTAGTATAGACCAACTACTTTTCCAGCTTCACATCTGACTACAGTCTTGTGAAAATGCTGTAGTCTAGCTAATCGTGACAACTTGATCGTCCTGAATATGCCCTTGGCTTTTCTACCTTTAGTATCCTGGTCCTTCTTTTTGTTTTCTTGCCGACAAACATATACCCAGTATTTATTGACACTGGGCTAAATCATCATGGGTGATCTCTTTGTAATCCTCTTGAATCTCAAGGCAAGCTGTCATGTCATACATGGCTTAGAATTTTTTAGTTTTACTTTTTCAACGGGAAGACAGACTCCTTTTGATAAGGGGTTCATATGAAGGAAGGGCCTCTCTGTTCTAGAAATTGATTGGTATTTTGTGTGCAGAGTCCATCCATGAGATAGAGATTCTTTTCTCTATAGCATGGAAGGGGAAGGAAAGACTCAGAGTAGTTATGTAATTTGTTCAGAATGTAAGCAGGAGAGGCTGGGATGAGGTTTGTTCTGTTCTGTCTCTCAATACTGTGCTTTGGGCTACACCACCTTACCTTCTGCATCTCACAAAATTAGTAAGTAATCGCTCTACTCAACAGGCAAGTGACACAAACAATAGTGTGTTGTAAGTGTGAAGAATCTAGAACATGAAGTGCCACATCTTAGTGATTTCATCAGAGATATGATTTACAAATTTAGATTCCAAACCTTAAATAGCTCACGCCTCCTCCTATTGAGGCCTACTCTGAATATTGTCAATGTTTGTTTCTTTAAGTTCTACAGAAGTAAGAATAAAACCACAGAGCAACCACCCCAGGAGAGCAGAGAGAGTCTGACCTAAGCCCACAAAAGCCAAAAGCAGCAGGGTCGGAGTCAAAAGCTTGGCTTAACACTTTGTCTCCAACTCACACCCTGGCACCTACCTTCAGGCTTGGTCTATTTTAACAGCAGAGTGCTAGCCTTGAATTTTTAAAACTTAACTCTAAATCTCTTGACTCCATGTGTTTAAGATAGACTTTGCATGTTACTATTTTGAAGCAGCTATTTGTCAGAGCTGGAGAGGAGGGAGGGAATCAAAGAAGTTTAATGGGAGGGGTTTCTCTTAGAACTGAAGCTGCTGAACTGCCAAGCTCAAGGGCAGTTTCTCTTGCTGCTGAGAAGCTGACTGGCCCGATTCCAAACCAGTGTTTCTCAGCCTGGCGCTGCTGACATGTGGGGTTGGGTGACTGGGTCGCGGGGGCCATCCTGTGCATCGTAGGATATGTAGCAGCATCCTGGTCTCCACCTGTCAAATGCCAGTCATATTTTTCCCCAATGGTGACAATCAAAATGTCTACAGTTATCTCCAAATGTCCCCTGGGGGCAAAATCACCCACGTTGAGAACCACTACTCTAAATGAATAAATGAGACTACTATCATTACAGTCTTTTAAACTCAGACAGGAAGGAAAAATTAAGGGATGATGGATAAACTTATCTAGAAAAATCATCCTAATAGCAATTAGATAAAATAATGAGGGAATTATTTTTCTAAAGTCTTCCTTATCAGTATTATATACATGTTAGGATAGAAAAAGAAGGTGCCAACGAAAGTGCAGACTAGCAAAGCAAACTATGTGGAAATACCCAGTAAATTACAGTAAAGCCTAAACAAAAACTTGTCTCTCTCACAGAAGGTGGATATTAGGATAGTGTACTGTCATAGGGACATAGCAGACTGAGGGCAAAAGTCTCCTTCTTGATATTAGTGTTCCATGTCCTTAGAGCCAGAAAACTTGAGAACTCTAGCCTTTCTAAGCCTCCCCTCTTGCTCCAGGGACTCTGCTTTGTGCCTTAGTACATGAGGCAGGCATTATGGTTCTTATTATATGGACGATGAGCTTGAGGCATACAGAGGCGTCACTTGCTCAAGTTCACAAAGACAGAAGGAGGAACTAACCCCAGGTCTGCCTGGCTCCCAAGCCTGGGTTCGTCCGTCACTATGGCATCTGCATCCCAGAGCTAGGAGAAGACCATGGATTCCATTAAGCTTCATGAAGTAGTCTCACCTTCCATTAAATCCAGGGCTGGTTTGTCTTCTGATGCCTCTGATCACTCATGGAGTTCAAGGAGATTGTCTATTGCTCCATGGGATAGGTTGCAGAAGCCTCTGGCTCAAATATTGTGTGAGTCTGTGGTTCTAATGAAAACCACCTAGAGAAAGGAAGAAAGGCATACCGTTATTTGTATTGAGCTGGAAGGAACTATTGGGAAGGAAGCACTGAAGCTGTGAAGAAAGGTGGCTCCAGGGTTTCTGGAAGGAATTCTACATCAGTGAAGTAAGATAGGATGGGATGGGGAGAATAACATATGTAACCTTCTAATGATGAGTCCAGCAGATCAGAAGACCCTTTAATGTGGAAAATGTGAGGGCCCAAGGGACCAGGAAGAAACGGACGTCACAAAGAGAGGCTGGTCTTTGAACCTCTGAAATTCTGTTAACACAGTTATATTCCTTGGATTCAAGCTAAATCTAGGCATTATTCATTATTGAATAAAATGCCAGTAGATATATAACACCCCAGGCACTATTGATGGTGAGTTTCATTTTAATTTATTCTAGCTTTTCCCAAGAGCATGTTTTGTAAGGATAAGGAAAAAGTTGATTGAGGTAGGTGGACATTGACTTGGGTGGTGATATGGATCTGACCCAGAGTTCACAGAGCAGGAACGGGAGGTGAGATGCTTAGACACATCCCAATTACACTCCTTTGGTCATTTAAGAGGTGCATTTACTGCCCATCCATTGTGTGCTGGGCACTGTGCTATGTATTGGGGTGGTAGTGATGAGGAAAACAGTGGGGGGAAATAACACCTTTCAAATAAACATGTAATTAAATTTATAATTAATGACTGCAATAAGGACCCTGCAGGGAAGTAGAGGGATCAATTGACAGGGCTACCTGGCTTTTTTGAGAGGTTAGGAAAGAATTCTTTGAGGATTAAATGTTTAAGCCAAGATCTACTGGGCAAGGGCACTTGGAGAAAAGAGCTTGTGCAAAAGTCCTGGGGCAAGGAGAGTCTTCAGTCTTGGGAGGAACTGAAAGTTGGCAAGAGGAAGAGTGGTAGGAGATGAAACTGAAGAAATGGGAAAGGGTTAGATCAGATCGACAGTTTTGTTCTTTATCCTAAAAGAAATGGATTGATGTGTTCGGATTCACCTTCAGAAAGATCTCTGATTGCTGTGCAGAGGCGTTTGGATGAGGCCAGGGTTGACATTTGAGGAAGCTATTGCAATAGTCCTGACAATAGAGAGGGTCACAGTGGCAGCAGAGACAGAGAGAAGCAGACAGACTGAGGAGATGCTGAAGAGGATGAGCCAGTCTCCAGGCCTCACCCCATCTGGAATCACAAGTTCTGAGTGATCGCAAAACCAGACTTTGTGATATCTATTTCCTGTGACCAGTAAATGTGACACCTGGGCATCATGTTCTCTATGTCTTTCAATTTATAGGTAAAGAAACTGAGGTCTGAAAGGTGAAGTGACTTGCTCAAGATCACATGATAGAACTAGAGCCCAGGTAATGCAGACCAGCCGGTGGGGGCTGCTCAGTTTACCAAGGTCAATGAGCACATATTCCTTACAGTCATGGAAATGTAGGATGATATGCAAGGTGGAAAGAGATGTCAGACTGAACCTCATTTCTGGCACACAGCAGGCTTTGGATGAGTGCAAGCCTGACTTAAGTGTCTCTGCTTGCCCCTCACCCGTCCCTAGACATTAGGGAAAAGAGTCGGGTCATGAATACCATCCATTATCAACTAATGTAAGAGAACTTTGAAATCTACCTGGGATGGGAAGTGGTGGTTGGTGTGCAGGGGCAGACATTTTTTAGCCTAATAAGACTCGTGTGTTGATTCATAAAAAACAAAGAGCATAAAAAGAACGTGGGTTTCTCACGTACGTTAAAGGAAGAATTGATTAAGAGAGGTTTCTTTGCTTACAAATTGGAGAAGTATACTCTGGCTAATTTAGGCAAAAATAAAATAAAATAAAGCTAAAACACAACAACCAACAACAAACAAATGAAAAACAATCAAGCAATCCACAAACAAAACAAAGAACCACAAAGAAGGAAATTGCAAGGCTCTTGGTTGTTCAGAGAGGCAGCCGGGAGGCTGGGAGCCAGGAGCGGAGCCGCCCGAGCAGGACTCAGGCTGGGCTGACTGTGATGGGCGTGGTCAGTGTGCTCTCACCGTGTCTATTTCAGGTGGGAGCGTCTGATTGGCCTGGCTCAAGAGGGTGTGGTTCCCTGAACGCGCATCTCCAGGGAGTTTCAACTGAGATGAGGTATCACAGGTAACCAACCAGGTAGGGCTGCTGTCAGGAAGAGTACGTGGGTCCTAGGTAACCAAGAGCAAGAGGATACTTACAAGTGCCATCGGAAGGACAGTTCCCTTAGTGAGGTTTAGTTTCAGGGAAATCATTTCCTAGGCCACAAGGAGAGATCCTCCTTACCTCTTTCTCTTACCCTGTTTCCCCACCCCACCCTCTAGCACCTTCAGGCTCTAGGGTCAGACAGCACCCCTACCGACTGCAGACCAACAGGAAGTGATGGAGGAGAAAAGCCACAGGCTCCACTGGACCCCGTGGTTAGGACCTAACCACACGGCACAGAGATGGAAGGATGGGAGTGGCAGGGCTGGTGGGGCAGACACACGGAAGGGCTAAACGTTAAAGACAGCGACAAGTGAAGAGAGGAAGGTGAATGTTAGGGAACCTGGAAGGTCCCCAGGGCACCTCTGAAGGCTCAAGGACCTCCTTTAAAGTCTCCTACCCTGTCCTGACCACCAGGAAAGTGAGATGTCCCCATATGGGGTCTGCAGCCGCCCTGACCCTGTATGGTTTTGAAACCATAATTTAAAGAACTGTTTCAGTATTCCTTGGGGGCCAGTGTTTCTTGAAAAGACTGGGAAAGCAGCCTTCCTCCCAGACAGATTCCATCAGCAGCCAGCGGAGGTGCTCACCATCGATCAAACTAGTTGAGCGCTGTCTTCCCATTGCTTTGTTGCCAGTGGCTTTTCCACCCATGATGAGCGCTGGAATTACTTCAGGACCATTTCAGTATGCCTGGGCCCCATTTCAACAGATCAGAGTTTACTTGGTCTGGGTTAGGACCTGAGCATCAGTATTTTTGAAAGCTCTCAGGTGAATCCAACACACAGATTCCCCAGGGTTGAGAATTCTATGTTGATTTTTCCAAGGGGAGATTTGATTAGCCCTTTCTGGTCATATCGGTGTAAAATACGCTACTGGGCAAAGCTGTTTCTTCTGGGGCCCAGCAACCATTAGGTTGCCTCTGGCTGGTGTAGTAGCACCTGGGCTACCATGACAAAAAGGACACAGAGACAGATGTGCCACAGAAGTAGAAAATATTAATGGATATCTGTAAGGCTACTGCTGGGCTTCTCAGACTCCTTTGACCCTTATGGAAGGCCGGTCCTACCAGGGTGCTCCCAGTACTAAATTAATGCACAGTGCAGTGCCTAAAGGTGAGACAGGCCCTCTCATTGTCCTGCGCACTCAGGGTCATCGCCTCCCAGGGGCAAACTTTCTCCCCAAGTTATTACTAGCATCTTAAGGAAGCAATAGGTCAATGAGCATGAAGAGTGGGTACATCGAGCTTCCCTGGTGGCGCAGTGGTTGAGAGTCCGCCTGTTGATGCAGGGGACACGGGTTTGTGCCCCGGTGCAGGAAGATCCCACATGCCGCGGAGCAGCTAGGTCCGTGAGCCATGGCCGATGAGCCTGCATGTCCAGAGCCTGTGCTTCACAATGGGAGAGGCCACAACAGTGAGAGGCCTGCATACCGCAAAAAAAAAAAGAGTAGGTACCTCCATAAAACAGTACCTTTGTATTCTCCATCCCCTGAAACATTTTCTTTCCCTGGTGGGTCTGTCTCCTCCTGCTCCTGAATGAAATTTCCAACAGACTCCACTGTGACCTGCCTCTGTGTTAACAGGCTCTGGGTTCTCCTTTCCTCTTACAGAGGCCTTTCGAAAAGCCTGAGCTGGCTTCATGAAGCTTCTTTCCCTGGCTCCATAGAATCCCAGCCTCTGCTCCTGAGTGCTGCCAGCAAAGCATTTGGGCAGCCCTTCTCACTCTAGGTTTTTAAAATAGGAGTCAGACCCCAGTCTACAGGCTACTTTGATTTTTTCAGGGATGAGCCAAGCAGCAGTGCTCTCTATCTCCCAGCTTAAGGTTTTCCAAGGGGTCCTTCTGAAGACTCCATCAGGATCCTTTGTTTAGACAGGAGCAACCCTCCTCCAGCTCTCCCCCAGGGAGGGTGGTCCCCCTGATGACAACAGCTCTGTCCAAACAAATCTCATAGTCCTGTTCACAATGTTCCAGGGATGCTTCCTCACTGGACTTGGGGGGAAGAGGCAAGAACAGGTCTGCTCCCCTGACACAGGCCTCCGGTGGGGAGGGGCCCACAGGACTCACAGCAGAACTTTCTTCTGTTAGCCACCTACCCACATCCTCTCTCCTTCTGCCCTCTCATCCTCTTGTCACATCCTTGAATCACCTAAGGCATTCAAAGGTCTTAGGATGAGTTTTCAAATCCATTTCCTTTGTAAATCTGCATAATCTGAACTCTATCCCATGGGTGCTGAGAAATTCTAAAGTGAAAAATGGTGTGGATCTGCCCTTAGTGAGGCTGATGCGTATGGGAAAGGCAGGTAGGCATGAGCCAGAGACACCACAGCTAAACTCTCAAGGTTCTCTGGAGAGCCCATAAACAATTAAAATTGTTTCCTGTGATACCTTTACTGGGCTTATACTAGTACAAAATGTCCATCCTGACCTCTTAGCTCGCTGACAGCTCATCAGTTTATACAAACACGTGCAAACTCCCTGCTTGCTAAACTCAGCTGTCTCCTCCCCACTCTTATTTCTCTCCAAAATTCTGCTTTTGCCTGTTTCTAACTACTCCGTCTTCCTCACATGTGAAGGAAAAATTTGCATACAAAATAACAACATGGATGGATCTAGAGGTGATCATACTAAGTGAAGTAATCCAGGCAGAGAAAGACAAATATCATAGGATATTGCTTATATGCAGAATCTAAAAAAATGATACAAATGAACTTATTTACAAAACAGAAACAGACTCACAGACATAGAAAACAAACTTATGGTTACCAGGGGGTGAAGGGTGGGGAGATGGATAGATTGGGAGTTTGGGATTAACATATACAAACTACTATATATAAAATAGACAATCAACAAGGACCTACTGTATAGGACAGGGAACTCCGCTCAATATTCTGTAATAACCCAAATGGGAAAAGAATCTGAAAAAAATAGATACATGTATATGTATAACTGAATCACTTTGCTGTATACCTGAAACTAACAAAACATTGTTAATCAACAATATTCCAATATAAGACAAAAAAAAGAAAAATAGCAGCAACCACCATAGCTGGGAAGAGTCTGTGTCTTACCCCTTGACAGGGCCTCAATCAAACATGAGGCAGGGAAAGTTCCAATAAGGACATCCTGCTGCACTGTCTTCTTAGTAGGCAATGGTGGCAGAAGCAACTGGTTGCCCCCCAATATCCATCTTCTTTTTCTTATATATTTTAGCAGTTCTGATTTTTAGGTGGCACATGGCATTGTGAAGAAAGACCTTCTTTTCTCCATAAGACTGTTTAACATCACAGGGAAGGATTAGAATTTGCCTGGCTTTGGATCACATGTCCACCTCTGGCTCCATCAACATGCCTGGAGGGTAAGTTGTCTTGGACAAGTAGTTCCTGCAAGAGCCACACAGGTGGCCTGCTTCTCAGAAAGAAAAGGGTCTGTCCCCATGAGAGACTGGCACTGGGCAGATCAAAGATAGAAGTTGGAATCAGGGCTGTTAAGATTTCTGAGGCTGGGACAAAACTCTAATTCAAAAAGATACATGCACCTCTATGTTCATAGCAGCACCATTCATAATAGCCAGGACATGGAAACAACCTAAATGTCCATCAACGGAGGAATGGATGAAGAAGATGTAGTACAATATTCTGTATATACAATGGAATACTACTCAGCCATAAAAAAGAACGAAATAATGCCAATTGCAGCAACATGGACAGACCTAGAGATTATCATACTAAGTGAAGTAAGTCAGAAAGAGAAAGACAAATACCATATGATATCACTTATATGTGGAATCTAAAATGTGACACAAATGAACTTATCTACAAAACAGAAACAGGCTCACAGAACAGATTTGTGGTTGCCAAGGAGTAGGGGTGTGGGGGAAGGAAGGACTGGGAGTTTGGAGTGAGTTAGCAGTTGCAAGCTATTATATATAGAATGGATAAACAACAAGGTCCTACTGTATAGCACAGGGAACTATATTCAATATCCTGTGATAAACCGTAATGGAAAATAATATAAAAAACAATGTATATATAATGTATAACTGAATCACTTTGCTGTACAGCAGAAATTAACAGAACATTGTAAATCAACTATACTTCAATAAAAAAATAAATTAAAAAAATTTCTGAGGCTGATTCTCCCTCTTTGGATCCTATAGCCCTTCTTTGGTCACTGTGAAAGGTGATCTAGGCTAATTGCCAATTTGTATCTAAAGTAAGAAGGCTAAGTATTTTCTTTGATCTTGAACTTACTTTTATTTCTCACATGTGCTGCCTTGGTAAATCTACTTATTATCACTTTCTCTACTTTGCCCTATATCCTGCTTGGTCTCTGTTAGGTTTCTGTTAAAAATCTTATTCACACATTTATGTGCTTGTCTTGATTATAGAAAGTTTTATTTTTACTGCTCCCTTATCTTTCCTTTACTTCAAACCCATTGATTCAATCATCTCAAGAGAGGTCTTTCTCTCTCTCTCTCTCTCACACACACACACCACACAGAATACTATCCCAAGTGACAAAGCTGTGGAAATTAAGGCAAGAAACAACTTTCAGAGTAAGCAGACCCATCCAAAAAGTGGGGGACATGTGATTGTTGGGGGGGGTGAAAGGGGGATACAGCCTTAGCTTCCAGAGAAGAGAAAAAAATAGGAAATGACTAAAATGGAAAACTCATAGGACTATGAGTATGTTATTTAATGATTTGAAGGCAAATGCCAAAAATACAGCAAAAAAATGAGATGAAGGTGGTTGTTTCTGGGGAGTAGGAAGTAGTGAGAAAAAAAAGATGATTCAGGGAGCCCATAACTTTCATAATAAATCTTGTTGAATTGTTGTTAAGTCATATGCATGATCATTTGATAAAAGTGAAAATAAAATAAAAAGGACTCTAAATATGAGCTGGTGGTCGTGGATTCTGGCCTGGCTTAGCTGCATCGCTCAGGTTTTCTGTTTGTCTCTCTCAGAGTCAGGTCCCCACATCCATCTTTCTCTTGGCTTCATCCCTGGTTTTGATAGCTCCTCCTATAATTACTTCCTGAGAAGGAAGTATGTAGGAGATTTTAAAATTTTAAGAAATTGTACATCTAAAAATGTGTCTAACCTACACTGAAACTTAATTGTAATGGGCATAAAATTGTAAATTGTAAATCATTTTCCCTCAGAATTTCTCCATTGTCTTTTAGTTTCCACTGTTATTGAGAAATCTGAAACCATTCTGAATTTTGGTCCTTTGTAAGTAAACTTTCGCTTTCTTTTCTGGAAGCTTTTGGGATTTTCGCTTTGACTCCAGTATTCTATGATTCTATAGCCTTGATAAAGATCTATTTTAATTTATTGTGGTGAAACTTGATGAGACTTTTAATTCTGGAAGTTTTTCTTTAGCTATTTCACTGATTGTTTTCCCTGTTCTGTCTTTCTAGAATTCCTTTTATTTGGAGGTTTAGCTTTCTGGACACTCCCTAATTTCTAATTTGTGAATCTTTTCTCTCTTATATTCCATCTTTTAGTCTTTTCACTCTACTTTCTGAGAAATTTCCTCAAAATTATCTTCTAGCACTTCTTTGAGATGTTTATTTCTGCTTTCGGATTTTTATTTTCTAAAATCCACTCTTACCTGTGTGAGCATTTTTTAAAGAGTATAATCCTGTCTTACTTCATTTATGCAGTATCTTTTCTCTCAGAGAATATTAATAGTTTTGTTCACTGTTGCCGCCTTGCTTAGACTGACTCTCATGTTGTGGTGTTTGTTCCTCAGGTGTCTGGTGATCCTTGGCTCACTCAGTACAGTGCTTGTATTGAAGAACTTAGCTTTCTTGGGTGTATTGTCAGTCACTACATGTCCTCCTGCCTTCCAGTGTCCAAAATTTTACCACTATCAAAAGAGGAGGGATTCTTTTAAAATTTATTTTAATGTAACAGCTTTATAGAGGTATAATTCATATACAAGTCACCGATTTGAAGTATATAATTCAATGGTTTTTAGTATATTCTCAGAGTTGTGCAATCATCACCACAATAAATTTTAGAACATTTTCATCACCCCCAAAATAAACCCCATACCTATTAGCAGTCATTCTCCATTTTCCCCATGTCCTTCTAGCCCCTGGCAACTACTAATCTACTTTTCTCACTCTGGATATTCCATATAAATGGAATCATACAAGATGTGGTCTTTTGTGTCTTTCTTCTTTCACTTAGCATAATTTTCAAGGTTCATTCATGTTGTAGTATATATCAGTGCTTTATTCCTTTTTTTTCCTGAACACTATTCCATTTTATGGAGATACCACTTTTCATGTATGTATTCATCAGCTGATGGACTTTTAAAAAACTTTTTTTTGGAGTATAGCTGATTTACAATGTTGTGTTAGTCAAAGAAGAGATATTCTTCAAAGAAGAGAATTCTGTCAATGGGAAGGGAGATAATTTTCTTTCTTGCTCTCCTTATTGATAAAAGATGCTCTTTGGAGAAGAGGTCAAAGGGGAAGGGTGTTAGGAGGGCAGGACAGGACCCTTGCTCTGTGGTCCAGAGCAATTCTGTGCTGATCTGAAACTTACAAACCCCAGTCAGAAAGCCTTTCAAACCTTCCATCTCTCTTTAGCAGACAGCTTGAGCCCCACCTATTGCAAGCTCCTGGGTATCCCTCCTTACCCAACCCTTTTCTTCCTTAAGCAGCTTATTTTTTTTTTAATTTTAATTTTATTGAAGTATAGTTGATTTACAATGTTGTGTTTGTTTCAAGTGTACAGCTAAGTGATTCAGTTATACAAGTACATATATTCATTTTTTTTCAGATTCTTTTCTCATATAGGTTATTACAGAGTATTGAGTAGAGTTCCCTGTGCTATATAGTAGGTCTTTGTTGTTTATCTATTTTATATATAGTAGTGTATATATGTTCATCCCAAGGCCCTGATTTATTCCTTCCCCCATGTTTCCTCTTTGGTAACTATAAGTTTGTTTTGGATATCTGTAAGTCTGTTTTGTAAATATGTTCATTTGTATCATTTTTTTAAAAATTAGATTTCACTTATGAGTGATACCATATATTTGTCTTTGTCTGACTTACTTCACTTAGTATGATAATTTCTAGGTCCATCCAAGTTGCTGCAAATGGCATTATTTCATTCTTTTTATAGCTGAGTAATATTCCATTGTATATATGTACCACATCTTCTTTATCCATTCCTCTGTCAATGGGCTTTTAGGTTGTTTCCATGTCTTGGCTATTGCAAATAGTGCTGCAATGAATATTAGGGTGCATGTATCTTTCTGAATTATTGTTTTCTCCAGATATATGCCCAGGAGTGGGATTGCTGGGTCATATGGTAATTCTATTTTTAGTTTTTTAAGGAACCTCCATACTGTTTTCCATAGTGGCTGTACCAATTTACATTCCCACCAACAGTGCAAGAGGGTTCCATTTTCTCCACACCTTCTTTAGCATTTGTTATCTATACACGTTTTAATGATGGCCATTCTGACCAGTGTGAGGTGATACCTCATTGTGGTTTTGGTTTGCATTTCTCTGATAATTAGTGATGTTGAGTATCTTTTCATTGCTTGTTGGTCATCTGTATGTCTTTTTTGGGGAAATGCCTATTTAGATCTTCCACCCATTTTTTGATTGGGTTGTTTGTTTTTTTGACATAGAGCTGCATGACCTAAGCAGCTTATTAAAGCAACCTTCTCATCCCCCTGAATGGCTTTCTCTGAAGGAAATTTTGGAAAATACAGTTTTCTCTCTCTCATTACACTTGCAGAGATTTTAATATCTTTTAAGTGTAAATGGCCAGATGACCCATCTTTTTTTCCTGCCTCAGTCTACTCGTCTGTAAAATGGGGCTAACACTGCCTCCCCCACCGCATCACTGTGACAGGAAGTTAAAGGAGGCAAATGGTCAGAGCTGCCACTCAACCCTGAGCACAGTGGAGATGCCTTCTCCCAAGGCCTACTTCACCAGGAGGCCCAGGCTGACGGTTTGCAAAAGTGAAAGTAACTTTAAACCCTATGAGATCAAAACCTAATGTGAAAAAAACCCAGTAACTAAATTCTCACCTCGACAACCATTGTAAGTAAAACCAAAGAGGAACGAGAAGCTAGGTCACTCTCCAGGCAGCCCCACTGTCTGCACAGACCCAGGGAAGGTGTGAGACTCTCACAGACTTGTTCCTGCCTCCTTCAGACCAGCGGGTGCCTGCCCCACACCTCGCTCTCTGCCTCCCCACCCCCTTCCTTCTATTTTTATAACTTAGAGAAGAACAGGAAGGGGTATACATTTTTAAGTGTTTTTCAGCACTTGGGGTCTGTCTGTGTTCTAGAAACTGGTATGGTTGTGAGCTTGTCACAGAAAATGGTTCTGACCTAGGGCAAGGGCTTCTGTCTTACAAGTCATCCCCTAGCAGGTTGGGGGACATTTGCCATCTCCTCTCCAGTTGCACAGGGAAGCCCTAGCTCACACTGCATATGATAATCAAAGCCAAAGTTCCCAAAAGACCCCAAGACGCTTTTACTTATCGGGGAAGGGGAAGGTGGCAGCAGAGCTCAGGTTTGAGACGAGTCTGTGTTACCAGGGGGCTCCACAGGGACACGGTGATACCCCAGGCTGCTGGACCACAGTCATCACTCAGCCGTCCTGACATGTACATCATTTAGAATGAAACCCTCTGTGCAAATAGACAATAGAAAATGTTTGTGGTCTCCAAATTAAATATATGTCCTTCAGGGCAGCTCCTGGGTGTCTTGTTTTTTCCCTAGCAGCCACTTTCAACTAATTCTCTATTTTTTGTCCCCCGACTTAGCTTCCAGTTCTATTTTTCTTCTTTTCTTTAGGTCAGATTACTTCTCCTAATAGGTTTGCCATATTTAGAAAATAATACAGTTAAATTTGAATTTCAGATAAACAGTGATAGAATTTTAGTATGTTCAATGCAACATTTGCACATGTGTATAGCAAAAAGTGACATGTTACTTATCTGCAATTCAATGGAACAGACTCACACTAAAAATTATTCATTGTTTATGTGAAATTCAAATTTAACTGGATCTGTATTTCATCTGGCAATGCTAACTGTAGATCTTTTTTCCTCTCCTCTTCTGTATACTTTCCAGAGAAAGACTTTCTTGAAGCCACAGGGAGAAATAAAGGAGTACAGGCACGTTAGTTCCCATGCTGTGACCTACTACGATGAATTCATATTGAACCGAGGAGCTAGGATGGTTTCAGTTTGCTGGTTAAAGGTAGGGTGAATAGAGTTGTTTTCACTTTGTTTCTCCCAAGAAATAACCTTATGATGAACATTCATAGCTTTCTCAACTGATGAGATGACCTGTGAAGCAGGATACTCAATTCTGCAGCATCAAATTCCTAGCATATGGGTTATAGAACAGACAACAGATTTGTTTTCTGAGATTGTTCTTTTAAACTGGGAGAACGTCAATTCAGGGAACAAGGCTTTCTCGAGTCAATGTTAAGTACGTAAGTCATGAACCAGATGCTTCTCGAGTTACAAAGCTTCAAGGATCTCTCTCCCACCTTCACTGTATTCTAGTTCATTTGGGGAATATGTGTAAGAAGGCAGCTAAGCTTTAGAGCAGTATACTTGTTACATGAGCAGTATATATTTAAAATGCTATATATTTTGGAGGAATTCCATTCCCTATAATATTTAATGTGTTCTTTTTCCTTTGGAAAAGTTTTTAAAAGTTCACAGATTTACATAACCTATAACCATATACCCCAATGATTTCGTGAATTAGCAGACTTGAATCTTTTGCATTTTTGCCTTATATGTAATTTTACACACTCTTCCCCCATATCTTAGCATCTCTAAAATTGGGTGCACTTTAAAATTAATGGCATATTGTGGCAACTTCTTTTCCTGAGTGATTCAAAAAATAATAATGGGTTTTATAATTGATATCATCTTAGATTTTATATAACAGCATGCTTTTTTACTATTAAAATAATATGACATTACAGATACAATTGAAAGACTTTTTTTCTCCCCTGCCCCTCACCCTCACCCCTGCCAGTCTCATTTTCCTTCACTCTTCTGAGGCAAAGGCTATCATAAATTTAATGTGTGTTTCAGGCCATAATTATATATATTTTCTTAATATATAGTATTGTTCTCTGTGTTATTGCTCTACATGCATCTATCTTTTCTTTTTTTTTTACTTACAATTATATTTTAAAATCAATCCATGTTGATTTATAAAGAGATATTTTTTATCCCCTATATCATATTCTATTGCATGAATAAACTGCAATTAATTTATCCATTCTCTTACTGATAGACATTTAGCTTGTTCTCAATTCATTTTTTCAGTTTCATATTACTGTAAACAAGAATTTTTTAATATTTAGAATTTAATAATCTACATTTAGGAATGGAATTTCCAAGTTGTACGATGTGTACATTTTCAATTTTCAATGTATCTGTAATTTAATTCAGCCTGCACTTAGTGTGCTTTTAACCTTATGAGTGAAATCTGGATTTGTTATTGTGTGAGGTTTGGTTTTTTCTCCTCAAAGGAAAGCCCTTGCTGTTTTGCCTTTCACCCACTTCTTTACCAGAAATTGTAATAGTACAGTGATAAAGTCACTCTCCATAAATATCACCTTTGAAACTTCTTTTGTGATGGTTTGTGGGCCATTGGTCAACTGAGCCACACACACTTCCTAAATCATCACTGTATTTCCAAAGACCTCCTGTGTTTGAAAGGCCACACAGCCCTCTCAGGCACCTTTGTCAATCACCTGGAGCTGGAGAGATGCAATAACCATAGTGTGAATTTTAAAGACACAGCAGTGTGTGTTAAGGGCCTAAGGTGGGCATTTTCATTCCATCCAACAGTGCCAGGAATTTACTATAAGAAAGTAATTAAAGAAGTGCACAAAAAAAGAAATGACAAGGTTTGAACTACAGGTAATTTATTAACAGTAGAAAGTAAGAAGCATTGTTAGGATTCTACAGTAGAAGTAACCTGATTTATAAATAAATCAGGGTGGGTTTCTATGAACAAAAAATTGTCCCAGAAAGTGTACATAACATGTTAAATGAAGAAAATGGGGTAAAAGATATTTTGAAGAGTATGACTTCTTTTAAAGAATGTATTCACAGAAAAATATCTGGAAGGATATAACCGAGGCATAACAGTGGCTATCTCTGGGATATGGAATGATGGATGGGTCCTATTTTCTTCTTTTCATCATCTGTCTTTCTAATTTTTATGCAATGAACATACATTATTTTTGTAACCAAAACAATTTTAAAAATGAGCTAGGGGGCTTCCCTGGTGGCGCAGTGGTTGAGAGTCCGCCTGCTGATGCAGGGGACATGGGTTCGTGCCCCGGTCCAGGAAGATCCTACATGCCGCGGAGCGACTGGGCCCGTGAGCCATGGCCGCTGAGCCTGCGCGTCCGGAGCCTGTGCTCCGCAACGGGAGAGGCCACAACAGTGAGAGGCCCGCGTACCGCAAAAAAAAAAAAAGAAAGAAACAAGAAAAAATGAGCTAGGATTTCGTTTGCTTGGGTCATGGTTTTGTGTTGAGAATAGACATAGGAGATGTGTAAGTTGGTAAGAGAATTTAGGAGCAAGATGAGAAAGGGAAATAAGTTTAGTAAAACATTATCTGGGAAAAATTTTGAATTTTTCTTGTGCATTTTCTTTACCCTTGTTCTCCAAACTTTTTGAAGGAGTCTAAGCAGAGATGGCTGGTGTCTTGCAGTGAATAATTCGGTCCTTCTTCTGTTTTTAAAGACTTCTTCACTTACTCCTTCACTGTAGGTGGAGAATTTATGCTCCCAGTAAAGACCTGCAGAGTAGATTTGATAGCCATCCTTGATAATAAATTTAAGAAAGGTATCTAATACTTCCTTTAGTTTCTTTTTTTTTCTTAATTTAGTTTGGAGGAGACCAAATTCTCCTCTAGAATAACATTCTCTTTGTAGCTTCAATATCCCTTCTTTGAATCTTCACTGTGGGGAAAAAAATCAAGGCAAGAAGCTGTGAGCTCCTTATCAGCTTCAAAATGTTCAAGTGTCAGTGTCCATGAAGTGAATACAGGGGTCTGTAGACAGGCTCCTCAACAGCTGAAGATACTCAAATTTAAATATTCTAAAGTTACTCTTACCAAAACTATTAAAATGATAAAATCAAATGCTATTTGGTTTATAGGATATGGAAAAACTGGCTTATGTACCTACTGATGATGGACTTAAAGTGGGTTCCATTTTTATGGAAAGAATCCTAATGATATGTAAAAATGATCAAAAGAGTTTTCATTCTTTTGAGTGAAAACTCAAAAGAAAAGAAAAAATGATTTGCACAAAAATGGACAGAAGCGCATTTGTTTACTATCCTTTCATGACATAACTTCAGAGCCACTGCACTGGAGTTCCAGATCCCTTCCAATGATTCTAGGATCCATAATATCACAGCATTTTAGAGAAGGAAGGAAACTGAAAAGTCTAAGTAGATGGGCTTAAAGAGTTTAGAAGATTTTCTCATGGTCCCCCAGGTAATAACTGAAGAAGCCGTTTTACGGCCGATGGTTCTGTAATTATAAGTTAACATCTTTCACACAAAACCAGTGCACTCAGTAATGAGGTAGCTCCCCGTGAAAATGGGTTGTTTGGTCATGCTGAGGCAGGAGATCGATGGGTCCCTGGGGCAAACAGTTGGAGTTCGTTCCCTGTGGACCCATTCTCCAAGACAAGAATAACAGGATAATTGAGAGAGAAGGCTTGGCCCTGCCCAGATAGAAGATAAGAGACCACATATCCCTCATTCTTGAAGCCAGGAGACCTCCCCGACTACACATGCTCAGAAAGGCTCCTTGGAGGTCAAAGGGGAGTGATGCTAAGTGGCTAAGTCTACCCATAGGCCTCTTTGGTAGAATCCATCCTGGCTAAGAGATGCGCGCGCACACATGGGAAGATCCTGAAATATACCAAATACAGATTTTGAACCAGGTAAATCAAAATGATTGGCCAAAGAAAACACGGAAGAAATGCCCCCATATAAGTGATTTAAACTGCCACAAGGGTGTGACTTTCTCTCTGGGCCCGCCCGTGTGTCTATCCACATGTACTGTACTCTTTTTTCTCCTAATAAGTACTTCACTTGTGTCAGTACTTTCTGTCCTCGTGGGAATTATTTTTCTGCAAAGCCGTAGGGCCAGAGCCTTGTCACCGACCACTGGTCTAGTGGCTAGGATTCAGTGCTCTCACTGCCGTGACCTGACCTCAATCTCTGGCCAGGAACGGAAACCCTGCTTCAAGCTGCTGCAGGCTGAGGCCACCCGAGATCAATGCCAAGGACCTCAGGGAGCTTGTCCAACTTCTGCATTTAAGAGAAGAAGAAATGGAGGTGCAGAGAGATGAAGTGACCTGCTCAAGGTCAATGGACTTGCCTTAAGTGCTTTGTGGATGGGAGATGAGTGTGGGAAACCAGTGGCAGTATGAGTCATGCCTGCCTCTTTGGGTTGGGATATTTGGATGAGGCTGAGGAGATGCAGGAGCAAGCTGGTGAAGTGGACCACGTGCCAGAGCTGTGCCTGGCATTCCAGACAGACAATAGCTCTGAAAGGGGTGTGAATGGCATTCACTGCATCCCCACAGTTAACCTCAAAGAAGTGTTAATTTTACAGTCAAACTGAGGACCATTGAAATTCAGGCAGTGTCAGAAAACAAGCATTTATTTGGAACCAAAAGGACAATTTGTCTCTTTTCCTTTGCATTGTCTGGCCCGTTAATTTTCCCAGAATAAAACATCTTCAAGCAGACTTTCCCCGCTCCTAGAATTCCCCATCCCAGTCTAGGCAAACAGGACCTTTAAACAGAAGAAAAGCACATTCCCACACCTTTTTGGTGAGACCAGGATGAACTGATCATTGCCTCCAAGGAGGGCCATTTTGGGAAATAAAGGTAAAGCGGCACACACTTATTCTTCTGAGCATCCCCTTTTATTAGCAACATCATGATGTCCTTCAAGAGTCCATCACATTTATTAGAGTGTGGACACTTTTCCTCTCAAACCACCAACTTTGTTTATGACCACATTGCTGGGGTTTTGGATGATAATTTTACCTTTCTTTTCTTCATCTCATGGTTTCTCAGTCTTGGGGACTGTCTACATTTTGGACCAGCTAATTGTTTTGTGGGGGGGAGGGGAGGCTGTCCAGCATACTGCTGTACATTAGCAGCATCTCTGGCTTCTACCCACTAGAGGCAAGTAGCCTCCTCCTCCCCTATCTCCCTGTTCATGACAACTGAAACTGTCTCCAGACATTTCCAAATGTCCCTGGTTGAGATCTAGTCCTAGCAAACACATCACTGTGCTCTTCTAATCCCAAAAGGCATCAAGGCCTTTCCCAGAGCACAAGCCCCATGGTTTTGGCTTCCTGACCTTCTTGGTAATAGTCTACTGGATGATCTACCATCTTGAAATGAAAATCGAAAACCAAGAATGTTGGATTATTTGGGAAATTATAGGAATATGAACCAATTTAATTCTTTATCCCACTCCATTTTGCTTACTCCCCTCATCTGTATTTCACTAGCACAAACCTACATTTTCTATACCTAAGTGTGTTACTGTTTTGCTGAGCATCCTGTATAATAATAACACCTACCATGTACTGAGCCCTGTTGTGTGTCAGGTTCTGTGTTATGCACCTTATCTTGTCACAACCACCTGGAGAGTTGGGCACAAGTTATCCTCGTGTCACTAGAATGTGAGCTGCACAAGGGCTGGAACCATCTCTCTAGTTACCAGCACACCCCAAGGCTTTCCACAGGGGCCAGGATATGATGGCATGCATCACAGTGCCCAGGAAAGATTCCTTAAAATGCATCAATGAATACTTTTTATTTTTTAATTGACGTATAGTTGATTTACAATGTTGTGTTAATTTCTGCTGTACAGCAAAGTGATTCAGTTTTACATATATATTTATATATTCTTTTCCATATTCGTTTCCATTATGGTTTATCACAGGATATTGAATATAGTTCCCTGTGCTTATACAGTAGGACCTTGTTGTTTATCCATTCTATACATCATAGTTTGCATCTGCTCATCCAAAACTCTCAATCCATCCCTCCCCCACCCCTCCCTTGGCAACCACTGAATACATTTTTTTTAAAAAAAGATTTATTTATTATTTACTTATTTATTTAATTTATTTTTGGCTGCATCAGGTCTTAGTTGCAGCACACAGGATCTTCTTTGAGGCATGCAGGATCTTCTTTGTGGTGTGCAGGCTTCTCTCTAGTTGTGGCATGCAGGTTTTCTCTTCTCTAGTTGTGGCGTGCAGGCTCCAGAGCGCGTGGGCTCTGTAGTTTGTGGCACGTGGATTCTATTTGAGGTGAGCGAGCCCCATAGTTGTAGTGCAGGGGCTTACTTGCCCCGCAGCCTGTGGGATCTTAGTTCCCTGACCAGGGATCGAACCCACATCCCCTGCATTGTAAGGTGGATTCTTTACCACTGTGTATTTGTGTATTCACAAAGGAAGTCCCTGAATACACTTTATGGAAGATTTTTGACCTCTCTCTTTTATAACCCAAACCCGATCTTTCAGCAAATCCCGTTTTCTCTACATCCCACGTATATCCAGAATATGTTCATTTCTCACTACCTTAACTAACACCACCCTGACCCAGGCCAGCACGATCTCTCACCTGGATGATTGCAGTCATCTCCTGACTGGTGTCTGCACTTCTGCCCTCATCCTGCTGTGATATCTCTTATCAACCCAGCAGCCAAGGGAGCCTTTAGGGCAGTTCAGGTCACTCCATTCAAAGCCTTCCGAAGGCTTCCCATCTCACGCAGAGTAAAAGCTAGAGTCCTTTAGTGGCCTGCAGAGTTCTAGACGATGTGTCCTCTGTCACTTCCCTGACTTCATTTCTTTCTACCCCCCTCACTTACTCTGTTTCCTCTACCCTGGCCTTGCTCTTCTCAACCCACCAAGCACACTCCTGCTTCAGAGCCCTTGCGCTGGCTGTTCCCTCTGCCAGAAACACTGTGCCCACAGATCCCACACAACCCTCTCCCTCCTCAAATCTTTACTCATGAGTCATCTTCCCAAAGAGGCCTTTGCTGGCCATTCTATTTAAAGTCGTAGCCCTCCCGACCCACTTCACTGCTAAATTTTCCTTCTTTGCATTTATCTCCTTCTGATAAACCAGAGTGTAAGCTCCATGAAGGAAGGGATTTTTGCCTGTTTTGTTGGTTATTCAATTTCCAGCATCCAGTACTGGAATATTTTGTTCATTGTTAAGTGAATGAATGAGTGAGTGAGGACACAGAGATACTAAGTGGCAAAGCTAGGATACACATCCAGTCTACCTGCCTCAAAATCTTGTTCTCCTAACTGTTCTCAAACTTAGCTGAGCATCAGAATCACGTGGGGGGTGGAGTATGCTTGTGAAAATGCAGATTCCTGGGCCTTCAAGGAATCAAAGTATGGGGGAGGGGAATTTAGGAAACTCTACTCTAAATGGTCCCCGGAAAGTCCTACACAGCTCGCCCGATGGCTCAGCAACCTTGTAAATGGGAACTTAAGTTGTGACCTGGGAGCCATCTGTACCAGTACCAGCTGGATCCAGATGTGAAGCAGCCTTCTGAGCTGTGAACCTTGACTCCACTGCCCACTCTCAATGTGACTGCTTCCTTTTATTTTCTTTTTCTAATCAGGGACTCTTTGAGGAAAGGACCCCAATATCTAACTGTGTTGAATGTCCCATGCCTGCAATTTCTTAACTGTATGGCTTGGTCAATTATAGACTTTCTTTATCAGTTTTCTCATCTGTAAACTGGAGATAATAAATACTCATCCCTATCTCATAGGATCACTGTGAAGATTCGATGGACTTAGATTATGAACTTACCAGAACAGTACCTGGTATAAAGCAAATATTCAATAAATGTGAACTATTATTACTGTTAATACCACAACTTTCTAGGCTCCAACCAAGACCTGTGAAATCAGCCTCTGCAAGTCCGGCCCGAGAGCATTTAAAACAGCATGCCATGTGATTCTGATGCACACAGAGGTGCGAGCAGCCCTGTCTCAGTCTGCTCTGTGGGGAGCAGAAATCAGTCTTCTCCAGCCTGACAGCCATGTGCTCAAGAGACCGTGGGTGGAAGCAGAAGTCTTCTGGCCCCTTGAGTAACATAGGAGATGCCTGGCCTGGCTGGAAACAACACAGGTGAGTTTGGAAGGGCAAAGGCAGCTCAGAGCCGATCAAGCCCATGTGCTCATTTTCATAATGAATGAAGCAGGCTCCTCAAGTGATTGTATAGCCCACGTGTGAATATTTCTAAAACAGAGGAAAGGAATTTCTCTTCAGACTTTGTACGCAGTCAGTGTGGTCCAAGGACCAACAGAATTAGCATCCCTGGGAAGCAAGTTTGTTAGAAATGCAGAATCCCCAGTCCCCCTCTCAAACCTACTGCATCAGAAGCACGATTCTAGAGGACTGGTTCTTAGATTCGGCTGCACATAGGAATTACTCGGCAAACTTTAAAAAATACCGATAATTGAATTCCATCCCTGGAAATGCTGATTCATTTGGTCTGGTGTTAGAACTGGACACGGGGATTTTAAAATCTCTCTAGGTGATTTTATGTACAATGAACTATGATAACCCTATGTTGATGACTCAAGATACCCATCACTCTTTGGGTGATCTGAATTGGGAGAAACAGAGTCATCAATCTAGGCTTGGGGCTGGGATCCCTGCTTCTCTTCCATGGTGAATGTCCAAATCAAGGATGGTTTACAATTACCATTTAGAAAAAAACCATGGCATTTGACTTACAGAAAAATCATATATATTTATACGTACATATGCCATCTCCTCTCTGGCATTACAAGTTTTATCTAATAAGGAAAGGGATAAGACAAGAAGATTAAACTTAAAGAATAGAGAAAAGAAAAAGACCTGTCTCTCCCCATCCTGCCACCCAAGCACAGCAGCTCCCTTCACTTAACAATGCAAGTTTTATGCTAAATGCATATTTTCCTGTTGACTTTGCTCACCCTGGATCCATTCTCAGATCTACCAAAGCAGATGACTGCATTTAGCCCTGTGTTGTCGTTGGTGGTTTTTTTTTGGTTTCTTTTCCCCAATTAGATTGCTGCTTAGGCTTTTTCCCTTTATAAGCATGTTTTATGAAAAGAATGCATAATCGTCTCCTGAATTCATTCCATTAACTGTCTGGCACTTCAGCTTGCTCTTCTGTGACCCAGAGATAACTTCTAGCCTATCTCCCTTGTGGGGAAGATTACATGAGATAATGAAGGCAAAGATGCTTTGAAAAAGGATAAAGGAGCTTACGACCAGTGGGACAGAGGAAGCATCATCAATATAACTCCATTTGTTGACAGCCAGTGTGCCAGGCACTGGGTAGTTTACATATTTTGCCTCTGATGCTCACAGAAACCTTAAAAAGCATTACTACCCTTGTTTTACAGACAGGAAACTGAGGCTCAGAGAGATGCAGAAACAAGCTCTGGGGCTCTCTGCCAGTAACTGAGAAAGCCAGTTTTCAAACCTTGTTCTTCCTCGTCCTGAAGTCACTTCCTCAAGCAGTCGTTCAAAGGCTACCCCCAGAGATTCTAATGTAACTGGTCTTTAGGTAGGCTTGGCCTTGGGGATTTTTGAAAGATCCTGATGATGTTAATAGAATCAGTGTTAGAGCACCACTAGGCTAACTGCCCATAAAGAGACTAGTGACTAAATTACTAAAGAGAATGTATGTAATAGAATTATACATGATAAAAAGTGCATCACTCTAGTCAAACCAATGAAGAGAAATTTTCATCATCTTTGAGTATGACTTTAGGTAGCCCTGCGTATACACACAGTATGACCTATTTATTAAAGTGAGTAACTAATAATTGCTGAATATGTAAAGAGATTGAATGGTGGGTAAATCAATGAAGAAACAAAAGAATGACACAGCTGAGCATTGGGAAACGTGCATCCTTTTTGTTTTTATTTATTTTTAATTTTTTTGCATTGGGGCAAAATTAGAAGATCTATGGATTTGAAGTCAAGAGAGTTGTGTTTGAATATCCACTGTGGAAAAGTCAGATAAGCTCGTTGAAACTCAGTTTTATTATATATTAAAAGAGGAAAATGATCCTGTGGCTTTTGTGATAACAATTAAGATTACTGTTATAGAAAGGTAAGGGAATATTATTATTTTACTATACTAGCAAGAAAAACCCAGGAAGTGTAACTTTGACCAGCGGTTCTCAAACTTTAGCACATATAAGAATCCTCTGGAGAGCTGGTTAACATGATTCTGGGCCCCACTCAGATGCTGAGTCAGCACATCTGGAGACTATACGTTATGTAGCACTGACTTGGAAAAAATTACGACGTGATGCTTAACCAACAGCAACATATTTTGCTGCCCTTTTCCCTCTCCTAAGGCATCTCAGTTCCTCTTTTAATTCCCTTTACCGTCTCCAAGCTTCAGAACCAGCTTTCTAGAAAGAAAAAATTAGCATAATTCATTCATATTTGTGAATAAGTTGACACCTATGTCCTACTTCATCTTGCAATACCATAATTTTAAAACAAATTGTGGAACAGAAACTTGCTCATCTCCTTAAAGGGTTACCAAGTTTTAACCAGTAAATATTGTTCTGTCATGGAAGGTGGTGTGAAGGAATGTAAAATAACAGCTTAGTTTGGAAAATAAAAAAGAACAAAGGTGATGGATGCAACTAGTGATGATCTTACTAAGTGAATTAAGTCAGAAAGAGAAAGACAAATACCATATGATATCACTTATATGTGGAATCTAAAATATGGCACAAATGAACCTATCTACAAAACAGAAACAGAATCACGGGCATAGAGATCAGACTTGTGGGTGCCAAGGGGGTGGGGGGAGAGAGAAGGATGGACTGGGAGTTTGGGGTTAGTAGATGCAAACTATTACATTTAGAATGGATAAACAGCAAGGTCCTACTGTATAGCACAGGGAACTATATTTATCCTGTGATAAATCATAATGGAAAAGAATATTTAAATAAAGAATGTATATATATGTATAACTGAGTCACTTAGCTATACAGCAGAGATTGGCACAACACTGTAAATTAGCTATACTTCAATAAAGTTATTTAAAAAAGAATAAAGGTGAAGAAGGATGGGAGAGAGGGTGTCTACGGGAGGTGGACTCAGTACTTCAAAGTTTTGACCAGAGTTAATCCTTGACTAACAAACTAATCTGGGCTCTCACTTGAGTACTCTCCTTGTGTTTGTCTAAAATGAAAGAAAATGAGAAAGCCTAGTTGCAAAATGTATTAGGTGGGACCAAAGTTTAAGCCTGCTAACATATTAGATGTTAAGGCTCTAACTATAAAAATGTTCATTAAATTTTTTTAAAATAAATGACTCTTCTTTATAAGTAATACAATCATATGATTCAAAAGTCCATGGGAAATCAGTAAAAATTGTGGAGTAGGGAGCTCTTGGGATCTGTCCCTCACGAGAAACACAAAAATCTGGGGAAAAAATATCGGAATTAACCTTACTGAACTCTGGGAGTTAACCAGACGTTTATAGTAATCATTGAGTGCTTAACCAAAAAAAGGCCACTGAAACATGGTAGGAAATTTTGGTGGCATTTTCACTTACCTTAGCCCCACCATTGTCCCCAGTGTGGCAGTGCAGTGGTCTTAAAGATAGAAGCCCATAGTCCCAGTACAGGAGCCAGGTTTCAGAGGGAGCAGAGAACATCTTGTTCCTGAGGAATTGTGTTTGTCTGTTTTGACCTGGTTAGAGTTTCTCTGGAGAACTGGTGCAAGGGACTTCCCCCACCTTTTTTTTGCCTCACTTGGAACTCTACCAGGGCTGAGTGGCTACATGAAGGACATCCCCCAAAACACTGAAAGATAAAGAACAAGCCAATGCTGTCTGGGGCAAAAAGTAACAGTTTGGAAAACAATAGACACAGAAAAAATACAGGAGGAAAAGTTGAAGAGTGAGATTTTTGAGGGGAATACATTCTGAAAAGTTCCCATGTATACTAGGGAATCTAGAAAGACATGTGTATGCCCAGGGCAGGACACATGCTCAGAAAAAATAGAAAAAGTCAGAGGCTTTCATCTCTGGATGACCTTTAGGCTCAGTGCAAGTGAACAATGACCTAAGGAAGGAGTGACCCAACACAAAGCCAATCTGAAAAGACCTGGAGAATTTTTTCCTTGATTTTCCAGGTTTTCTTCTTTTTCTTGGCTTCAGATATTTAAGGATATGTCTGTCAAACAAACCACTAGCTGAGCAGTAAGCTAAAAGAATAGAGACTTCAGAGCTTCCCATGACAAGAAATACAGTCTTTACAAAAATAGTTTAGAAAAGCCACTGAGCAAACAACAACCTGCAACCCACAGTAAGCAATAACAAAATATCCTAGAAAGGGGAGAGAATTTGATTTCCAGAGTTAGCACATTGTAATACTCAGAATGGCCAGTTTTCAATTCAAACTTATGAGGCATGCACAGAAACAAGAAAGTATGGCCCATTCAAAAGAAAAAAATTAATTAACAGAAACTGCCCAAGAGGAAGCATAGACATTGGGCATACTAGACAAAGATTTTAGATCAACTACATTACATATGCTCAAAGGGAACCAAGGATAAAGAATACAAGGAAACCAGGACTATGAATTCTCACCAAACAAAGAATATCAAGAAAGAGATGGGAATTATAAAGAAAACCCAAATAGAAATTTTGGAATTGAAAAGTACAATAATTGAAATTTAAAATTCATTAGAGAGTTTTAACAACAGATTTTTGAGCAGACAGAAAGAATCAGTAAATTTGAAGATTGGTGAAATGAAATTATCAAGTCTGTGGAGCCGAAAGAAAAAAGGAGAAGAACAAGAACGAAATCAGACAGGGCCTAAGGTACCTGTGGGACCCCATCAATTGTAGCAACATATGAATAATGAGAGTCCCAGAGAGACAGTAGAGAAAGAGGCAGAAGGAATATTTGAAGAAATATGCTCGAAAACTCCCTAAATTTAGTAAAAAACACGAATCATTTAAGAAGCTCAACAAATCCCTAAATACGCAAGATGAACACAAAAAGATCCATACTGAGACACATAGTAATCAAACTGTTGAAAGAGAAGTATAAAGTGAGAGCTTTGAAAGCAGCAAGAGGAAAACAATGCACTACATACAAAGGATCCTCGGTAAGATTAACAGCAAATTTCTCAACAGAAACCATGGAGGCAGTGGAACAACATATTTTAAAGCTCTGAAAGGAAAAAACTGTTAACCAAGAATTTTATATCTGGCAAAACTATACTTAAAACGTGAAGGAGAAATTGAGACATTACCAGAAAAACAAAAGATGAGGAAGTTCATTGTTAGTAGACCTGCCCTGCAAGAAATGCTAAAGGGAGTCCTTCCAGTTGAAATGAAAGGTCATTAGACAGTACCTCAAAGCCATAGGAGAAATAAAGAACAGTGGAAAAGGTAGCTATATAGATAAATATAAAGGCCAGTATTATTGTGTTTTCACTTGTAACACCTCTTTTTAAATTATATGACTTAAAATTCAAAGGTATAACACAATAATTATAAATACATGTAACAGGTGCACATGTATTTTGTAAGATGTAATTTGCAACAATAACAACATAAAGATGAAGGATAGCGATGTGTAGGAGTAGAATTTTGTATACTATTGAAGCAAAGTTTGAAGTAACTCAAACTAGGTTATTATGTTAATTGTAATCCCCAAGATAACCACTAAGAACATAATTTAAAAATATATGGAAAAGGTAATAATAAAGGAATCAAAATGGTACACTACCAAAATATCAATTTAAAAAGACAGCAATGGAGGAATTGAGGAAGAAAAATGATATGACTTATTGAAGACAAATAGCAAAATGGCAGAAGCCCTTCCTTATCAGAAATTACTTTAAATGTAAACAGATTAAACTCTCCAGTTTAACAGCAGAGATTGTAGAACAGATTTTAAAAAGTAACAACAGGATGCAGCTATTTGCTGTCTAAAAGAGATCCAGTTTAGAGTCAAAGACACACAGTAGTTGAAAGTAAAAAGAAAAGATATCACATGCAAGTAGCAACCAACAGAGAGCTAGGTGGCTATACTACAGTATTACACTACAGTAATAAAATGAGGGATACACACAACACACACACACATACATACACATGACCATCTCAACTGAAGCACAAAAAGCCTTTGGGAAAACCAAAAACTCCTTCATGATAAAAACACTCAACAACTCAGAAATAGTAGAGAATTTCCTCAAAATGGCAAAAGTCATATATGGAAAACCCACAGCTAACATTATAATCAATGCTGAAAAATGTCCCTCCCCTTAGATCAGGAACAAGACAAGGATGCTCACTCTTACCACTTCTGTTAAACATAATAATGAAAGTTCTAGCCAGAACAATTAGACAAGAAAAAGATATAAAAGACATCTAAAGAAGAAAGGAAGAGGTATAACTATCCCTATTCACAGATGACATGATCTTATATATAGAAAATCTTAAAATTTTCATTTAAAAACTATTAAAGGTAATAAATGAATTCATCAGGAAACAAGATCAATATCAAAAAATCAGTTGTATTTCTATATGCTAGCAATGAACAATCCAAAAAATGAAACTAAAACAACTCTATTTACAAAGCATCAAAACTAATAAAATACTTCAGAATAAATGTAACAAGGAGACAAAATACTTGTACACTGAAAATTAAAACATTGCTGAAAGAAATTTAAGAGGATCTAATTAAACAGACTTTTGCTATTCATGGATTGGAAGACTTAATATTGTTAAGATGGCAGTACACTCACCAAAGTGAGGTACAGACTCAATGTGATCCTTATCAATATCCCAGTTTTTTTGAAGAAATAGAAATGCTGATCCTAAGATATATGGAATCGCAAGGGGCCCTAAATAGCTAAAACAAAATCTTGAAAAAGAGAACAAAGTTGGAGGACTAACATTGCCTGATCTCAAAACATACTTACTAGCATAAAAATAGACATAAGATATCAACGAAATAGTATTGAGAGTCCATAAGTAAACCCAAATATCTATGATCAGCTGATTTCCAACACGGGTGATAGAACCATTCAATGGGGAAAGAACAGTCTCTTTAACAAATGATGCTGAGAACTGGATATCCACATGCAAATGAATGAAATTGGATCCTTATGTAACCATAAAAAAAAAAATAAACTCAAAATCAAAGAACTAAGCATAAGAGCCCAACCTATAAAACTCTTAGTAGAAAACACAGGAATAATCTTCATTACCCTGGATTTGGCAATGCATTCTTAGAAGTGACATCAAAAGCACAAGTAACAAAAGAAAAAAATAGGTATATTGGACTTCATTAAGATTAAAAATTTTTGTGTGCCAAAGGATACTATCAAAAGAGTGAAAAGACAGAGCACAAAATGGGAGAAAATACTTGCAAACCACATATCTGATGAGTCTAGTATCTAGCATCTATAAACTTCTACAATTCATCAATAAAAGGACAACCAAATTAAAAGTGTGCAAAGAAACTGAATAGACATTTCTCCAAAGCAAGTATATAAATGGTCAACGAGCACATGAAAAGATACTCAACATAGTCATTAGGGAAATAGAAATCAAAATCATAGTGCTATACCACTTCAAACTCAATAGGATGGCCATAATTTAATTTAAAATAAGGAAATTAGCAAGGTTTGGCAAGGATGTGGAAGAACTGGAGCCCTCATACATTGCCATTGCCTGTGGGAATGAAAAATGGTGTAGCCTCTGTGGAAAGCAGTCTGTGGTTACGCAACAAGTTAAACACAGAATTTCTATATGACCCAGAAATTCTACTCCTAAGTATAAACCCCAAAGAACTGAAAATAAGTGTTCAAACAAAAACTTATACACAAATATTCATAGCAGCACTATTCACAATAGGCAAGAGATGGAAACAACACAAATGTCCATCAATGGATGAATGAATAAAGACAATGTGTTATATCCATACAATAGACTATTATTCAGCCATGAAAAGAAATGAAATACCAAAGCAATGTACAAGGTGGATAAACCTTGAAAACATTATGGAAGCCAGACTCAAAAGGTCACACAGTATAGGATTCTATTTATATGGAATGTCCAGAATAGGAAAATTCATAGAGACGGAAAAGAGATTTGTGGTTCCCAGGGAAGAGAGGTAGATATGGGGCTTCCTATTGTGGTGATACAAGTTCTGAAACTAGATAGATATGATGGTTTAAATATCATGAAGGTACTTAATGTCATTGAATTGTATACTTAAAAATGGTTAAAATGGTAGATTTTATGCTATGGGTATTTTACCACCAAAAAGTGTCAAATGTGAAAAGGCACACAGAGAAATGCCTTGATCCCATGTCTATACCCTCCACCTGATTCCACCCTGACTCTTAGGGGTAAACACTTAAGAAGTTTATTGTTTACTTTTTTCTTACATATTTACAAAATACAAGCAGATTCGCATATACATTCTTTTTTTTAAATTTTTTTTTAATTTTGTGTCTACGTTGGGTCTTCATTGATGCATGTGGGCTCTCTCTAGTTGCGGCTATCAGGGGCTACTTTTCATTGTGGTGCGCAGGCTTCTCATTGCGGTGGCTTCTCTTGTTGCGGAGCATGGGCTCCAGGCACGCGGGCTTCAGTAGTTGTGGCGCATGGGCTCAGTTGCTCCGCAGCATGTGGAATCTTACCGGACCAGGACTCGAACCCATGTCCCCTGCATTGGCAGGTGGACTCTTAACCACCGCGCCACCAGGGAAGCCCCGCATATACATTCTTATAGATATCTTTTCCCCCAATAAAATCAATCATGTTATATATACTAATCTTCACTTTGTTTTTTAAGTTAACAATATATATACCCTGGAGATCTCCCCAGATCAACACGTAGAGACAGTACTCCTCTTTTACAACTGCAGGTCCACTGCTATGAAAGCACTCATTCCTCTGGAGACCCACTTAATATCATTCAGCCTCTGAAAACAAGTTATTACCCTTTTGATGGAGTTGTTAGCTACCGCTATGGTGGTAATCATTTTGCAGTATGTGTGTATCAAATCAACACACTGTACACCTTAAACTTACACAAAGTTACATGTCAATTATATCTCAATAAAGCTGGGGGAAAAAAGAAAGCAAAAGTTCAGCACTTTCCTCACTTTATTTCCAACCTCAATAATCAGTCCTGCATTTCATTAAAAGCCTGAAAGATCCAAATGACCCCAAAGCAAAATCCCCTACCAGGATGCAAATGCAAGATGATGAATTTCCTTGTGCTTTTTCTCGTCTATGCACCTCCCATGGCCTGCTCCATACTACAGGAGCTATTTGGGATTGCTGATAGTGGCTGAGATTCTGCAGAATAGAAACCTTAACCCTTGACATTTCAGCATTATATCCATTTTGGAAAGTGAGTAGGAAGAGAGGGTAACAAATAGGACATCTGCTCCTACAGGCTTCAGAATTTGTCATAGGATCTTCCAAACCCAATCTTTGACTCATTCTTTTTTTTTTTTAACATCTTTATTGGAGTATAATTGCTGTACAATGGTGTGTTAGTTTCTGCTTTATAACAAAGTGAATCAGTTATACATATACATATATCCCCATATCTCCTCCCTCTTGCATCTCCCTCCTCCCACCCTCCCTATCCCACCCCTCTAGGTGGTCACAAATCATGGAGCTGATCTCCCTGTGCTATGTGGCTGCTTCCCACTAGCTATCTATTTTACATTTGGTATTTGACTCATTCTTGAATGCATCAGGAAGGTGGGTCAACCTTCCTGGGATCCAAACCATTTCAAATAGCTTCTCTCTTGCAAAGATCAAAGGAAACCAGTGATTCTCAGCTGCTTCAGTAATTCAAACCAGAAAAGAAAGCGGTTAGTAACTTGAAATAAACCCAATCGAACTCCAGATTTCAGCAACCATGAAAGAAATTTTCTTCACACGTATGTTTAATATAATGGGTGAACAAGTGAAAAGGAAATGAGTTTGCACAAGGTACTATGGTTAGTCTTGTGATTCAGCACATTCCTTGGTGTAGATTCGCTCCACCTACAAGTAAATTTTCTGAAAACTTGGCATAGCTGCCTTCTAGGCTGAAGCAAAAACGGGTCTGCCTCAGCTGCCTATCTCAATCTTGTTATTCCTTTCAGAGCAGGGACAGCTCCACCTCCTCGTGGTTCATAATCCATCTTATACTGCTTTCCTTCTCCGCAGCATCACTTACAAGGCGGCATCCAGTGTCCAGGCTCTCAATAAAGACGTGCTGACTTGAACGAAGACTATTCATGGGTACTACGTGGTTTCCTGTGGATATGTACCAGGGGCGGAAATGTACCAGACCGCGCTCCCTGAAGGCCAGCTTCTCTTCCTCTGACAGCTTCTGTTCTCCCGAGGCTGTTAGCTCAGAAGGCAGCTGCGCAGGAGCCCCTGATGAGCCTGCCGCACTCTCCTCCACGAGGCACAGGTCCCTCGCGGGCGGCAGTGCAGCGGAGTTGGACGCAACATTTCTCTCTGCTTCTTCTCCCACTCCAGGCCTTAGCCTCCGGGACGGACCTGAGTCTCTGCGCCTGCTTGACCTCCTCCGCCGTAAGGCTGAAGAAGTGTAGGGGAGGTTTAACTGGGAGGCGGGGAGAAGGCCGGGAGACCCTGCGCTGGGGGTCCAGCGTGGCCGGGCGCTCCACAGCAGCTACATGGGGGGGCTGCAGGCTCCGGGGCTGGGCTGGGGGGGGGCAGGCCCGCTCAGCAAGGAGAACTCTCTAGGGCCCTCCTGAAGGGAGAGGTAAAGATGTATCTCTAGGAGATTAGATAGATAGATAGATAGATAGATAGATGAGATAGATAGGTGACGATAGATATTTGGGATACACATATATGGTATCACCTGGACTTGTCTGCAGAATCAAATGAGAGGAACTATTTTCTCTGGTAGTGGTTGATTACTACATTATTTTCTTAAAATGCTAGTTTTGAGTTACTGTGTAAATGGAGTGGTTTTTTGTTTTTTTTCTGTTAATGATGCTACTGTATTGCTAACAAGATTCTAAATTAAAAAAAGAAAACAAACAAACCCAATCGAGAGAGAGAGAGAGAGAGAGAGAGAGAGAGAGAGAAGTTTTAAGGAACTGGCCCACCTGATTGCAATATCTGGCGAGTCTGAAATCTGTAGGGCAGGTTGGCAGGTTTGAAACTCTAAGCTGAAGCTCTAGTCTTAAGGCAGAATTTCTTCTTCTCCAGGAAACCTCAGTTTTTGCTCTGAAGGCCTTCAACTGATTAGATGAAGCCCACCTACATTATTGAGGGGTAACTTCTTCACTTAAAGTCAACTGATTATAAATGTTAACCACATCTACAAAAATACCTTCACAGCAACACCCAGGTTAGCATTTGATTAAGTAAGTGTGTATTGTAGCCTAACCAAGTTGACACGTAAAATTAAGCAGCACACCTTCTCCTCTGATTTATAAATACCCCAAAGGCTGGAGCAGCAGCTGTGTCGAGGACTTAGTGTGCACTCTGCTGCCATCCACCTACCTCAATTATTTCTGGCCCAGGTGCCTCTTTCTTCTGGAGATGTCTGTGTCCTTTTAAAGTTCCAGTCTGCTTTTAGTATTAGTTCAGGCTGGTCTTCTCTCCCTGGGCTGTCCAGGAATATGCCTCACCTGGTCCCCAGCTCTGTTGCTAGCTAAACTTGTGTCTGGTAACTTGAATGGTATAAGACTGTAGCAATTGTCTATGCCATGGCCACCATGCACTGTCATGCAGGTTGTATAGTGCACAGCTCTGGGAAGTGACATTTATATCCTAGACTATGTGAACAGTATACTCTAGAGGAGCACAGCGTATAGTTGTACAACCCTAAACAGAGACCCAACTCCCAGACATCCATCCATCCATTACCTCATCTACCTCATTACTGCCACCCTCAGCCATCTCTGGAGGGAATCCACATTCAAAACTTCATTCATTCAATGTTATGACATAGTATGAATGTGTTTCGTGTTTGGTAATTGCAATCATTGTTGCTTTTGTTGTGGTCATCCATTTACAATGCTTGGTGTCAGTTTATTTATCTCTTGTAAAAATAAAATACAGTGTGTGTGTGTGAAAAAAAAAGGATACTTGAATAACGAGTTTGTTTGCTATTAGTGTAAACATTACTCTCAATAACAGCCTTTTTTAGTTTCATCATTGTAGATCTGAGTTTATCTTAGAATGGTGAACTTTTTTCTTTTTTTTTGTGGTACGCGGGCCTCTCACTGTTGTGGCCTCTCCCGTTGTGGAGCACAGGCTCTGGATGTGCAGGCTCAGCGGCCATGGCTCACGGGCCCAGCCGCTCCGCGGCACGTGGGATCCTCCCGGACCGGGGCATGAACCCACGTCCCCTGCATCGGCAGGCGGACTCCCAACCATGGCGCCACCAGGGAAGCCCAGAATGGTGAACTTTTAAAAGACATATATTATTTGAAAATAGTTAATTTAATTTTATGAGATATCCTAACAGTGACGCTGTAGCATTTTAAAGAATAATCATATATTAAAAAGTTTTTAAAGACTTGATAGGAAATATGGATTCCGAATAAAATTACATTCCCTATGGAAAAAAACAAAAAAACTTCATTCATTAGGGAAGACCCAAAGTGTAGTGAGATCAAATACCTGAGGGCAAGTCTAAAACCACCCTCAGTCTTTAACCCCTTAGTGTGAATAAGTTTAGCAGATTTTTCCTGGAGGCAGATCTTGATACACCTATAAGACAGATAACAAGCCTGACAAAGGATTTGAGAACATTCATCAAAGGCAAAAATTCATGAAAACACACTTCATAAATTTCTCTACAGTTAACCTTGTCCTACACTGCTCTTAGATGGATTTTGACTATATTTTTGTGATAGGATACTGGAAACCCAAATCTCTCTTAAACCACTGCTCACAATCTTTTTCTCTTTCACCAGCTGTTCTTGGTCTCATTCATCATTCAACAAATACTGGCTGGGCATCTTTCATGGGTCAGGCAGTGGATGGGGCCCTAGTCCTTCTCTTGGAGAGAGTCTAGTCTCCCATCCAGGCCCTGTCCCCTAATTTCTAGTAAAGATCTTTATCCAAAATGCCCAAAGATGTTGATAATCTCTGGGCTGAGAAAAAGAAGTATCTCTGGTTCATTCAGTAAGGTGTAGGTCCTGGGATGATTGATAGAACATTTTTGAATGGGGCCATGGAAGCATTAGCTTAATACACAGACTGTATAGAGTGCAGGCAACAAGTGTGGTTGCCTGAAGGAGCAATTAAAGGTCAAGTAGTCTGACTGTGCTGATGACACATGTGAACTAAAGGAAAAAGAGATGGAGCTAAACAATCTCTGTAAGCTTTATCCTTCCTTTCAGCAACAAGTTTATTAGGTGGAAATTGATTTTGGCAATACATTTACATATGTTTTCTTTTGCCTGAGAATTTGGAAGACCACAAGTCATAGCCCATTTTCTGCTTAGGAAGCTGGTCTGATGGATTGCTATTGCAAGAGCAATAGAAACCTATTTTCTATCTTGTTCTAAGAGAGTTTTAAGGACTCTTACAAAAACACGTGGACCGCACTAAGATTAAAAAAGAAACGTTGGTGAAAAAAGCAAGAAATGGAAAAATAAAGAGCTTTGGGAGTCTACAGCTTGCAAATATCTTCCTATTTTCTTGAGCTTTTCTGCAAGAATGTTGTTTCTTGCAACTTACCACTTATATAATTTCATTTTATCTAATATGCATATTTTCTCCATGTTTTATGTCTTTGAAATTGAAGCTCTTTTCACAAAAAAATGGCATTTTAGGTAAATAAAATATACTAATTGAGCACCCTATAACTAAAGCCATACCCCATTTGCTGTTTTATTTGTGTTTCAACCAGATTTTCAGTTGCTTCTCATGTCCATATTTTGTTTTTCTAATAAGAATTGTAAATTCCTTAAGGATAAGAGAGTCCCTAGTGGTGCCAGACACTTTATATGCACTATTTTTTCTGAATTCTTTCAATAACTCTGTTTGATGAATTACTCCCGTTTTACAAACAAGGAAATTGAGGCTCAAGGAGGTAAGGTACTTGGTGAAGGTCCTATAGCCAACTGATTAGTAGAATCAGGACCTAAGCACAAATCTGTCTGACTCCAGTATCCTTTCCCTCCCAACTGTGCCAGCCAGCATCTTCTATCTCAAAGTCACAGATCACACCTGGTATCAATTTTGGGTTCCCCATAAATTTTCTTCTCATTCTATGGACATAGTAGGTGTTCAATAAATTCTTGTCAATTGAATGAATGATTTATATCTCATGTCATTTTTGGAGCAATTTGGTTGGCATGGGAACAACTGTGATTTCTACTTTCTTTTGTTCATTTTGGTTCAACCTCTTTGGGATGCCTTAAGTATGGTGGAGCTGCCAGGAACAGAAGAAAAAAAAAAGCAGAGAGCCTCTTGAAGGGCAAATCATGCCTTTTAACTCCCCCACTTTTTGCTGAAAGGATCTTTTTGTTAAGCCCAGTGTTGTAGGAGTAACTCTCTGTGGGGAGGTGAGGGTGGGGGGTCTATGTGGTTTTGACAAGGGTGGGCTAGAATTTACCCTGGAAATCTTGACTAAAATGTTTTTGTGGGTCTCGGGCACAGTTAGGTTCACACCTAGGAAACTCTCTGAGGGTAAAGCCACAGCTTGGTTCAATCGGGTGACTCACAAGTGTGAAGGTTCATATTTTAGCACCTGCCAATCAGAGGCAGAATTAAACCACTTAAAAATGAACACTGATGAAAACTCAGAAGCATTGCAGGGGCTCCAGGCCATGGCATATATTAGAATCTTAATTGCAACAAAGAACTGAATTTCCATCTAGTTCATCATTGATTCGTGTTAAAGGAATACGAAGGGACAATTCTGGGTGGGCGGGTGAGCCTTTGTGTCCTGTCCTCGGGTCACATTCTGTGCTTGAACAGATCTGATTTCAGGAGCACCTCCTTAAAAGCAGGTTCACTGTGGTATTTATCAGCTAGCCTTGGAACAGGGCAATTATGAGGTCCTGAAAGCTATTATATATATATATATATATATATATATATATATATATATATATATATATATATATATATGTACATTTAACAAATTCAAGCCTCAGAAACTTGCAGAGGTAAGAAAAGAACTATAGTTTTCCAAATATATCTAAAATTCAATACCTGGTTTGTTTAAAACTGCTCTTTGATTTCTTCAGAAAAAATTTGCAAATGTGTATGGGGGTATTGGGTGGGGAGGCCCTACTGTCTGCTGGTGTGAGATCCACGGCTGCCTCATGGAGCAGAGAAGACACGGGAGCTGGGGACTGCAACTCAACTCACTTCAGAATCTCTCTGCCTGGGCGAATTTACAGATTTCTTAGGACTTTTGTTCAGTTTTTAACATTTCTAGTATTCTTTTTGGGATTCCGCCAGGGCTAGCAATTTATAGACATGATGGAAATTATGGAAATGGGAGTATTTTGTTGCTGACTTGCAGAGAAAGTGCTCATGGGAGATGTATGCTTGTAGTTCATCCAGTTAGTCTGCCTCCTTAGCCAGCACTTTGGCCCTATGAGCCTATGCTTCATAGATTTTAAAAAAATAAGCTATTTAGATTTCCCACCTTCTACAGTTTTTCAGAATTTTGTCTTTCCCTGCAGTTTGAGACACTGACTTTTATAGTAAATACTGAAGCTTATGTGATAACTAAGGCTACGTATTAGTAACATAGATGCCAGGCGTCCACTGTATCAAGAGTCCCCCAGGCTCTTGGTGCCTGGAATCAGAAAAAACAGAAGTAAGAATTGGATCCACATTAAACGTGATCATTTCAACCTCTTTTTTCCCACTGGACTTCAAGCTCTGTGCAGAGGATCGTGTCTGGTTTTGTTCCTCTCACAGTGCCTAGGACAATGCAGGAATGATATGAATATCCAGTTAATTTTTTTTAATTTAATTTTTTTATTTATGGCTGCATTGGGTCTTTGTTGCTGTGCGTGGGCTTTCTCTAGTTGCGGCGGGCAGGAGCTACTCTTCGTTGAGGTGCACGGGCTTCTCATTGTGGTGCCTTCTCTTGTAGCAGAGCACGGGCTCTAAGCGCACAGACTTCAGTAGTTGTGGCATGTAGGCTCAAGAGTTGTGGCATGTGGGCTCTAGAGCACAGGCTCAGTAGTTGTGGTGCATAGGCTTAGTTGCCCCATGGCATGTGGGATCTTCCCGGACCAGAGATCGAAGCCATGTCCCCTGCATTGGCAGGCGGGTTCTTAACCACTGCACCACCAGGGAAGTCCCTGAATATCTGGTTAATAAATGAATGAATTAGTGCGTTAGGGGAAGAACTGTGCCCGCCCATAGTATCTGCATTCTCTAGCGTAGAACCTGGTACTAGTATAGCTTCAATAAGCAATGACAGATTTGCATATCTTCCTGGAGCTTAGAACATCAAGTTGTTAGGCTTCATGAAATTCAGCAATTACTTATTATATGATTATTGATTTTTAGAGATAGTATTTCAAGTTGGCGTTTCCCAGATAAACAAGGGCTAGGTCTTATCCTTGGAAGGGCCCACAACAAGGAGGTGCCTCTATAGGTTCTGCGACCTTGCCTCACTTTGGTGAGGCCAACTCCTGACTTGCTTACTTCAACTCTTATAACTCTTTACTGAGTGTATTCAAAAATCAAATCCAGCTGTGTTCAGTTATAGGAATGGGGTGAGGTGGGAAAATCCACATCACGGAGCCATGTTACAGAAACTAGAACCTCTGGTGGCACCTAGAATACAGCCCCCTGGATACAGTGTAATGGAGAGTGAGGAACAACAGATGGGAGTCTGAAGGCTCGAAAGGTGCCTGCACTGCCAAAAACCATAATGACTTGTTTAACTTCTTTGTCTTTTCCTCCTTGTCCGTATTGGGGACATCTTTTGAAGAAAAGCAGTATCAAAGAAATCATGTCCAGGGTAGAAAAGAAATCATAGCTAGATGATACATATATCTGTTTGCAAACATACAACCACATGGTGAATACCAATTTGCTCAGAAGTCAGTTCTTAAGGATGAATTTCTGATGCTTTGTTAGAGATCTTGGAAATTCAAATACAAGTATTTCCCATTCCACCTGTGTAAGGAACCTATAGATGCAAAGTTTAATAGCCTTATTTGATTCACTAAAAGTTTAAGTTCATGATTCATTCTAATTTTTTCCCTTTTTCTTCCTATTCCAGGCAAGATAACATTTGCCAACTCAACTTTAGAGTCATACAGGACTCCTTTGCCTCCCTATCCATCCAACGTGTGATACTTTGATCTAATTAAAATAATTTCTCAGTGTGTTATCAAAGAAATTCTAACCATTAGACATCAACAGCCTACAGGAAACCACCATCTTGATGTTAGAAAAGAAACAGGAAGTACTGCTTATCTCTGGGCCTCCAAGATTTCTGAAGCACTTACCTGCTCTGCTGGGCTCAGACTTTGACACCAAAGCTGTCACATCATTTGTGGCATTTCCCTAGTTCTTTACAATACCACTGCAAAAGTTCACATGCCAGGAAAAAGGGTAGATATTAAAATCATTCAATATCAAAGAATAATTTTGAGGTGTTTTCAAACACTCTTTAATATGAAGAGGAGGATCTAATACTCTATATACAGTAGGAACTAAATTTTGGAAAACACACATATAAACACACAAATACACACACACATTGGGAAAGAAGATGGAAAAAAATACACCACGTGACAGAGCTGCTCTCTTTTGGTGGTGGATGCAGGACAGAGTTTTATCTGCTTCTTTCTGCTTATCTGTGTTATCCAGATTATATCCAATAATCATATATTACTTTTATAATTGGAAAAGGTTATAAAAAGAAATGTTATTGAAAACATTTATCTTGATTGACTGGCATGGAGGTCCAAAGGCAGACCCTAAGGTAGGACTCACCATGTTCCAGAGCTTCTCGTGAGAGCTGGTTGCAACCTGTCTCCAACTGAGACCACACCCTTGCTCAGCTGCTCCCCTTGTCTCATTCTGCTTCCCTCATTCCCTTCTTCCTGAAAGCATCCATTCAATAAATCACATGAACAGGAATGAGGGTTGCCAGATTTAGGAAAAGCCAACACACAAGATGCTCAGTTATGTTTGAACTTCTGGTCAAGAAAGAGTGATATTTTAGTAAAAGTGTGTCCCATGTAATATTTGGAACATACTTTTACAGAAAAATGATTCATTGAAATTTAAATTTAACTGGGCATCTTGTATTTTTGCCGGCCATCCTAGTAAGAATTCATATTTTAGACTCTTCTTGTAGAGATCCTAGCCCACAACATCTCATCCACATCAAATATAGAAAAGTAACTGGCTGTGAAAATTAAAGGAATGTGTAGAAGGATTTCATTGGTAATTCCCTTCACCCCGCTCCCCCCCAGCCCCCCCCCCCCGCGTATATAAGGGTTCAGTGGCTACAACTGGGAAACAACTGCATTCCCCTCTGATGGCAATCACAGAGTGTGAATTTCAGGGCCCACATGGGGAACTCATGGAGGAATGCAGACCTCGGGTCACTTTTAAAAGAGATTATGCCGTAGAGGGTGACCCTAGGGAGGGAACCCCAGCAGGTTGTCAGGTGGGCTGAGGGGACTGCAGAAGCATCCAGCCAAAGGAAAAACAGAGCCTAGGACAGGGGTTGGAAATCTTTTCTCTAAAGGGCTTGATGGTAAATATTATCCTCTGAGTCATACAGTCCCTGCTGCAGTTACTGGCTCTGTGGCTGTTGCACAAAAGAGCAGCCAAAGGCATTATGTAAATGAGTGGGCATGGCTGTGTTCCAATAAAACTTTATTTACAAAAACAAGCAAGGGAGGAATTTGACCTCTCTATCATAGTTTTCCAACCCTTGGTTTAGGAAATAAAAAGAGAAATTAGAGGGAATGAGTAGGGGAACCTACCGAGAATCTATGAATTTGCCCATCAGAGAGTCCCTTCAAATGTCCAGTTGTTTCATGTCTACACCAGGCTGGTGGAATCAGGTCTGCTTTGCAAAGGTCAGAAATGGAAATGAATAAACTGAAGGAAAGTGAGAAGAGACCTAACTTTCAATCAAATTTGCAGTTCTGACAAAGGGACTGGTCATTTTTTTTTTTTTCTTTTTTTTTTGCGGTAAGCGGGCCTCTCACTGTTGTGGCCTCTCCCGTTGTGGAGCACAGGCTCTGGACGCGCAGGCTCAGAGGTCATGGCTCATGGGCCCAGCCGCTCCGAGGCATGTGGGATCTTCCCGGACCGGAGCACGAACCCATGTCCCCTGAATCGGCAGGCGGACTCTCAACTAGTAAAACATTCCTGTCCCCTTAATTCCCCGTCTTCCTCTCTGTTCAATCAGAAGAGTCGGGCAGGGAGAGGAGTCAGAACTACGGATGGACAACAAGGTCCTACCATGTAGCACAGGGAACTATATTCAATGTCCTGGGATAAACCAGAACGGAAAAGAATCTGGAAAAGAATATATGTATATATGTATAACTGAGTCACTTTGCTGTATAGCAGAGATTAACACAACACTGTAAATCAACTAGACTTCAATTAAATAAATAAATAAACAACTAAATAAAGAAATAAAAAATTTTAAAAAAGCTAATGAGGAGCAAGTGGGGAGCAAAGGAGGGGAGGAGGATAAGCACACCCTGCCCTGAAGGCACAGGGTGCCGGTGGGTGGCGTTACATTTGCTTTGTTCAGATTTGACTTGATGCTGTACAATTTAATCTCTGAATTAAAGCTGGTTGAGATTTAGAGTGACTGGAGGACTTTCTGGTGCCTAAGAATCAACAGATGAGTCACTACCTCACCGTTCCTGCAGAGGCCGGTAAGGGCTGTTCCCACTGAGCGAGACTGAGAGACACAAAGTTTCTATGGTTACAACCCAGGAGTCCTGCACATTCAACAGGCTGGAGAGACAGGAAAACTTGAAGCAGGGCAGCACACAGCAGCTTGTGTGCTGGCCTCCTGCCCCACCCTGACCCCACTGTGGTCCCTGGATCCCCAAGACCTGCCCAGGACACCAGGGTTTCAGGGTGCCCAGTTTGCCCACCATTGTGGCCCATCTGACCCTCCCTTAATTTGGAGGCCTGCAGAAAATGGCTTAAAACTGCCTAACAAGTGTGATGACACCAATTAACTACTTCTTGGCATTTTCCAACTGACATCAGAGCACATTCCAGAGCAATGCTGTATTTCAGGGTTCAGTTAACTTTTCCTCTAAGGGGCCAGATAGTAAACATTTTAGGTTTTGTGGGCCCTACAATATCTGTGGCTACTCCTCAACTCTGCTGTTCTAGCTTGAAAGCAGCATAGACAATACATAAACAAGTGGGTGTGCTGTGCTCCAATGAGATTTTATTTACAAAAACAGGCTGTTTACAAAAAGTTGGCCTGTTTGGACCAGAGCTTGCCAACCCCTGCTATACGGTACTGAAACATCCATTCTCTGTTTTGCCAAAAAGAGGTCCTATTTTTCCTCCAGAACCATCCTTCCCACCAACCCTACTCCCAGGCCATGTAGTTCAGGTGGTTCAGGCCCCACTCTTGACCCGGGGTGGGCATATGACCCAGGTCTGGCCAAACATCATGCAATCCTATATCCACTATGATTGACTAGGTGTGGGTACCTAAGCCAGAGTTAATTAAATTAAATTAAATTAAATTAAATTAAATTAAATTAAAGATATTCTTGCTTGGACAACTCTGGATTTCAGTCCAGAAAGATGTATGCCCGGAATGTCTGCCTGTCTTCAGTGGGATTCCCCTAATACAAGGATTTTGTTCCCAGGAAAACCTGAGGGGGTGTATGGAAGTCAAACTGGGGAGGGAGGGAGGCCAGTGCAGGTGCAGTATTAAGCAAAGTTCTGTGGCTCAGTTCTGTGGGAGGTGGGGCAGCTCTGGGGACAGCCCTCCCCTGCCTCTCCCCCACATGCTGCAAAGGTGCTTCCTTCAGGGGAGGGGGTTGGGGTGTTGACACCTGTGCACTGGGGACTTTTACATTCCTAGGCAGGTCTAACTCTCAGGAAAGCAGCAGGCAGTGCTGCCTTCAGAACCATAAGACAAGGAAGCGCGGGGCCCTTAGAGGTGAAAGGCGCCAGGTAAAAGGAAGGGCATATGCAGAAAATCAACAGTGTATCTACACTGTTAGAGAGAGAAGAAGACAGAGAAAGGGGTAAAGGACGAGATGGGAAGAACATGAGGTCTGAGGACAGTTTTTGAGCCCCTGTGTTTAGTATTCCTAAAACTTTAAGTTAGCCCTGGACTTTGCAGTTATATGGTGGAAGTGGGGGACACTTGAAGTTTTCTGTGACTCGCAAGCAAAAGTGTCCTAATTGGTAGAGACCCACGATTGATCAGCTCCTGCCATAACACAGAGTAGGAAGGAAACAAACCTTACGAGGCAATACATTGGTCTTTGGACCTCAAGTCCTGGAAATATTTTCTCTCAGCTGAGCTTTGATGTTTCCATTTCTGTTCTTAATAACAGCCCTGTTGTAGAATTGCAGGGGTATCTTTCACACTCTTATAAAAATCCAACTCCTGAGAATGAGGAGAGCCTGAGAAGTCTGACCCCAGCTGGTGGTGAACCCCAGGTGCACTCAAGACCTTAATAAATAATGGAACACAAGTAGAAGGAAAAGCAAGAAATGTGGGAAATGTGATATCTCAGTTTGGAGGCCCGGTGGACCGACTTGGCCGTCGTGGATAGAAACAGATTAAGTGTGAGAAATCACTCATCCCTGATATACAGGCGTTTCATAGGCTCTGCCATTGTGAGAAGCATTCAGCCTCAGTAAGTCACAGACAACAAAATGTGCATTTTTTCACTTCAGAGGATTTAGCCAGTTGATTAACTACAAAAAGTGAGAGGTTGGTGGGTAAAAGACAGCTTTCACTTCAGGGAATTCTGGTGGAGCCCTCCAAGAAACGGAGTTCACATCTCGGCTCTGGGACTCATGGATAATATCTCACATCAGAAAACCAACATAAATGATGTGGCAAGCGGGGCCTCAGGCAGGGGGCATGGTGGGCAGAGAACTCTTAGAAGTCTCTCCTCCCAACCTTGTGGTGGGGAAACCCTTAAAGACACGGTAGAATAAGTGGAGAATACTGGAATTCCTGCACTAGGTCTGATTAGAAATCATCTATTTTTGGAGAAATGTAGAATGAGGTGTCTACAAAGGTGATGGTCCTGGAAATATTCTTCCTCACTAATTGTATGTTTATTCTTCTTTTTCTTTCTTTTAAGGGAATCTGCTTGTCACTAGGATAGAAAATCAGGAAAACATTCAGAGATTCACAAATGTCAGTGTACTCAGGGCTGGATTTACCAATAGGCAGACAGGATTAGGTGTAACCTGGTTACGTTGCTACTATGAATCTCTGCAGGTTTGTTTTTTAAATGCTATTATTTCAATCATCTAACAAAGGAGCTTGACTCCACCACTCAGTAGCTGTGTGACCTTAGGTAATCTTGAGATCTTTAAGCCCCAATAATCCTCTGTTATAAAATAAGATAATAAAAGAAAATATTTTATAGGAGAATTTCTGAGAATTGTGACATAATTCATGTAAGGTGTCTTCACATACTAAGCACTAAACAAATATTAGCTAGGATAAATTATTATTATTATCATCAGTATAATTACGAGGGCAGGTCTGAACAAAAATAAAAAATGTGGAGCCCATTTTCCACGTTCAGCCTTCCAAGTTCACCTTTCTGAGAATCCATCTCCTGCACTGGCAACAAAGAAAGGACTTGAACTTGAACTTGGAGTTAAAGCCATGGATCTAGTCTCTGCATTGTCCCTTCCCAACTGTACAGCCCTAGAGGAGTTACAGACAGGTCTCCCAGCCTGGATTTCCTTATCTTCAGAGGTGAGGATACCCATCTGACGGGTTTGTGGTAGAGACTGAATATAAAATCTCTCCCACTGTGCCTGGGAGGCAGTCGGTGCATATTTACGTCCTACTTCTTTTCCTTCTACCGAGGTCTCCCATCTGGAATCCCGGCTGCAGCATCCTGGGTAACCTCAGTTCTCCAGATCCTGTTTTACTCTCTCTCAATTTGATAGAGTATCTGATTAAAGGAATTAACATCATTCATTTATTCAAGAAATGTTTTTGGTTACTTACTAGGTGCCAGGCACTGGGGTACAACAGTACAAAAATCCCTGCCCTCTGAGAACTTACTTCCACTTCCACAGGGTTTGAGTTGAGCTGTCTCTTACCAGCAGAAAAAAAGGAAATGGTGCAGACAGCATGTGAGATAGGAATCATTCTTTTTTCCCCCCAGCTTTATTGAGATATATATATATATATATATATAATTGACATACAGCACTGTATAAGTTTAAGGTGTACATACATCATGAAATGACCACAGTAAGTTTACTGAACATCCATCATGTATAGATACAATATAAAAGAAATAGAAAAAATATTTTTCCTTGTGATGAGAACTCTTAGGATTTACTCTCTTAACTTTCATATATAACGTACTGCAGTGTTAATCATATTCATCATGTGGTACATTACATTCCTAGGACTTATTTCTCTTATAGCTGGAAGTTTGTACCTTTTGACAGCCTTCATCCTGATCCCCCTCCCTCAGGCGACACCTATGGTAACAACAAGTCTGATCTCTTTTTCTATGAGTTTGTTTGTTTCTATTTGAAGTATAATTGACCTACAACACTATGTTAGCTCCTGTTATACAGCATAGTTATTCGATATTTCTACACATTTCGAAAAGATCACCACGATAATTCTAGTTAGCATGAAATAATTCTTAAGCGTAAAAAATAACATAGAGAAGAGAGAGAGGGATAGGAAGCCTTTATGTGTATGTGTGTATATGCATGTATGTATGTCTCTATGTGTGTGTATAAGTGTGTATGTGTGTAGTGTATGCATGTATAAGTGTATGTGTACATGTACGTGTGTGTATGTACATATGTGTATGTGTGGTTTTGTATGTCTGTACATGTATGTTGTGTACAGGTGTATGTGTGTAAGTGCATGTGTATGTGTGTATATGTACTGTGTGTGTGTATGTATGTGCATGTCTGTGTACCTGTGTGTATGTGTGTGCGTGTAAATTTTAAAGAGGTTGCCCAGGAAGCGCTGACAGAGAATTGGACTTTGAGTACAAACCTGAGAAAAGAAAGCAAGCTAAGTCTGTAGGACATGGGTGGAGAGAGGTACTACCTTCTACAATCTTATTATATAACACAGAATCCATGTGACAGAATTTTTATATCTAATTCAGAATTGTTAGCTTTCACTCCTAGATGAACCCCAAGGTTTAGTCACCATTGACCCTTCTTCTAATATTACAGATGGGATTAAAAACTGGTATTCGGGGAAACCAGGTTAACACTCACCTGGTTCTGATATGATGATGTTCTACTTAATGACAGCTGAAAGCATCCTGATTTTCAGTGCTTTCCCTGTCCCCTGGCCTTTGGTCAAGATTCTTTTCTGTCAAAAATGCCCTTAGCTGTATCATACCCAGTTTGCTGCTCTATAGGCCATGGTCCAGAGGCACAATCAGTAATCAGAACCCAGTACGGTAGCTGCCAGCACTAACACATCTGTAAAACATGCCAGACGTGGTTCTCAGTGCTTTATATCATTACCTCATCTTACCCTCTCAACAACTCGGTGAGGTAGGTTCCTGTCGTATCACCATTTTCCAGATAAGAAAACTGAGGAACAGAAAGATTAAGTAACTTGCCCAGAGCTGTGCAGCTTGCAAAGCAGTAGAGATGGGATTTTGAATCTGGTTGTACATTTGACACCGTATCAGTGGTTTTCAAACTTCAGTATGCAGTAGAGGCCCTTGAAAAAGTTGTTAAACCCAAATAGTGGGACCCAATCCAGAAATTCTGAATCAGTAGGCCTGGGTAGAACCTGGTAATTTGCATTTCTAACAAGTTCACAGGTGGACCACTGTGCTACATTATACTGCTTCAAGCTGGAGGGGACTTATTTCTTGGTGCTGTGACAAAAGAAAAAAGTGCTGTCCTTTAAAAACACTTTCAAAATAGAGCTACCATATGATCCAGCAATCCCACTCCTGGGCATATACCCAGAAAAAACCATAATTCGAAAAGATATATGCACCCCAATGTTCACTGCAGCACTATTTACAATAGCCAGAACATGGAAGCAACATAAACGTCCACCGGCGGAGGAATGGATAAAGAAGACGTGGTACATATATACAGTGGAATATTACTCAGCCATAAAAAAGAAGGAAATAATGCCATTTGCAGCAGCACGGATGGACCTAGAAATGATCATACTAAGTGAAGTAAGTCAGATACAGAAAGACAAATGTCATGTAATATCACTTATATGTGGTATCTAAAAAAAATGATACAAATGAATTTACTTACACAACAGAAACAGACTCACAGATGTAGAAAACAAACTGATGGCTACCAAAGGGGAGTGGAGGGAGGGATAAATTAGGAGGTTGAGATTAACATATACACACCACTATATATAAAATAGATAATCAACAAGGTCCTACTGTATAGCACAGGGAACTCTACTCAATATTCTGTGATAACCTATATGAGAAAAGAATCTGAAAAAGGAAGAATATATGTATAGGTATAGCTGAATCACTTAGCTGTACATCTGAAACTAACCCAACACAACATTATGTAAATCAACTATATGTCAATATAAAATAAAAATTAAATTAAAAAAAGAGCCTAACTACCAAAAAAACCCACTTTCACTCCGTTTATTGATAACAAACCGGCAAGTCCAAGTGCTTAGGTTAAATTCAATTAAATCAGCACAAAGCTCCTATAAGCAGCTCCCAACATAATTTACTGTATAAGACAACAGTACTAAGAATTTTAAAGAAGCCAGAGTGTGATTGGAGAAATATGAGCGCTTTGGAGGCCCACAGAGGTGGATACACAGAAGGTAGGTTGTTAAAACAATAGCCGCAATTAGTCTTTGTCATATGATGCTGCCTCTCCACCCATCAAGAACTGGGACCTATTTTCTGTCCCTGTTGAATTGAGCTGGCCTAGTGCTTTGACAAGTGGAATGTGGTAGATATTGTATCCTTCAAGTCCTGGGGCCTTGGTCTTAAGAGGCCTTTTTTCTTTTGCATTTGCCCTTGCCCTCTTGGAACCTTGAAATCATGGAGCTAGAAGAAGCTCAGTCTAGTTTACTGGAGACGGAGCCACAGGAGGAGCCACAGACAAGTGTGCAGTGGGGGCGATCACGAAAGCCCCAGGGCTTCCTGTCCACTCGGCAGGCTCTGCTGGTCCCAGCCCCACCACCAGCAGCTACTAAGGACCTCCAGGTAAACATTCCAAATGCAACTGCTGGCCTGGCATTGGAGAGGTCCATCTTTCCCTCCAGGGGCTGCTGGTACCAGGCTACCCACAAGCCTGGGAGTTCTGTCTCCCTGTGTGCACTTGAGGCCATGAATTCAGGGCCATGACACTGACTATCAGTATCACATAGACTTATTCCTTGGTCAGTTCTCTTGCCATCTTTCTGGTTAGACTTGCTAACTGAGCTTTAAATTAGCACAAATAAAACAGGCTTTAGGCAAAGAAATTTGGCAGCCAGTTGTTATCTATCTAGGATTTAACAACATTATTTTGTTTTCATTGAGTGTGTGTTTGTGTTATTTATTTATGTATAGTGATCCTGCTTTTTCATGAGTGTTTGTTACCTGAAATTTTATTTTGACTGAAATGGAATAATTTCACAACTAGATTCACTTATAGAAAAGAGTAATAATAAATGATAGCAAGGAAGTAAACATATGGTAAAATCCAGGAAAGTGGTAAGGAAGATGTGGCAAATGGGGGGGGCACTAAGATAAGTGCCTCTGTGTTCACATGACCTCACAGACCTCCCCCCCGCGCCCCCTGTCCCCCGCCCTCAGAGCACATGCCCCGAGGGTCACGGGACAACTGTCCTGGCTCCCAGGTTGCCTCTCCCTCCCTCTCTTCCACCTTCATCCCAAGCTCCTTGGAGATGGGTTCTTTAAGGCTAGAACATGTTGGAGGAAAGTGAAGAACTACCTCCTGTGAACGTGGCCCCTTTCTCCTGTCTCTTCCTTCCCCAGTTAGCATAAGGACCTGCCTGTAGACTGGTCCCCTTGTGCAAAGGCTCTCCTCAGCCCCCGAAGGCCCTTTCTTGTCCAGCTGGTTCTAGGCCTTAAGCTGTAAGCTTCACAGTTTAGGCAGGGACTTAGAGTTTCATCTGATCACAGCCTCAGAAGGCTGGAGGCACTTAAGGTGAAATCCCAGCTTAGGACTAGAGAAGGGGAAATGTGCAAGAATCTCTCATGATGTATTTTGGTGTCTGAAGAGGGCATAAATCCAGCAGAAAAGCAGAGAAGGCAGGATCTCTCAATATTTAAGCAGTTAGTATTTACTCTCATATGTGTTCCAGGCACTGTTTTGCATACCGGGGACACAGAAGTCAACAAAACAGACAGGGTCTGTTCAGTCAATAAATATTCTTTCTTTTTAAATTGAAAAGAAATTTTTAAATTTTTAAATTCTTTTTAATTTTGAAATTGAAGTATAGTTGATTTATAATGCTGTGTTAATTTCTGCTGTACAGCAAAATGATTCAATTATACATATATATACATTCTTTTTTATATTCTTTTCCATTATGGTTTATCCCAGGAGATTGGATATAGTTTCCTGTGCTATACAGTAGGACCTTTTTGTTTATCCATTCTAAATGTAATAGTTTGTCTACTAACCCCAAACTCTCAGTCCATCCCTCTCCTTCTCCACCTCTTCCTTGGCAACCACAATCTGTTCTCTATGTCTGTGAATCTGTTTCTGTTTCGTAGATAGGTTCATTTGTGCCACATTTTAGATTCCACATATAAGTGATATCATATTTTATTTCTCTTTACTTGACTTACTTCATTTAGTACTTCATTTAGTACAAAAATCTCTAGTTGCATCCATGTTGCTGCAAATGGCATTTCATTCTTTTTTATGGCTAATATTCCATTGTATATATGTACCACATCTTTATTCAACTGTTGATGGACTTTTAGGTTGTTTCCATGTCTTGGCTATTGTAAATAGTACTGTTATGAACATAGGGATGCATGTACCTTTTCGAATTATAGTTTTGTCTGGGTATATGCCCAGGAGCGGGATTGCTGGATCATATGGCAACTCTATTCCAGTCAATAAATTCTTGATACATAGGCCAGGGGCACTCAGACAAGAAAGAAACAGAACGAGGGAAGAAATGTCCCCTGACCTCAAGGGACTCACAGTCAAGTGGGGAAGACAGATATTTGAGGACAGAGTCCCAACGCTTTGACAGGGTGCTAAGGGAGCCCAGGGGGTGTGGTGGGGACGCCAGCCTCCTGGGGAGGTATTAGGGGACGCCTGCCCTAGATGACAAGAGGCCTGGGTTAAAAATGGAAAGAATTTCACTCTGCTGGGAAGTATTGTGGTTATGGGGGTAGGGAAGCATTCTAGAAGAAAAAAGCATGAATAGCCCATTCACGGGCGGAGACTGCAGGTGGCGGAGCGGAGAAGCTTTGGAGCTGCGGAGGACAGTGCAGCAACAGGGGTGTGGAGGGCAAAGCGGAGAGATGCCCGCACAGAGGATCTGTGCCGACCGGCACTCACCAGCCCGAGAGGCTTGTCTGCTCACCCGCCGGGGCGGGCGGGGCTGGGAGCTGAGGCTCGGGCTTCGGTTGGAGTGCAGGGAGAGGACTGGGGTTGGCAGCATGAACACAGCCTGAAGGGGGCTAGTGCGCCACGCCTAGCCGGGAGGGAGTCCGGGAAAAAGTCTGGACCTACCAAAGAGGCAAGAGACTTTTTCTTCTCTCTTTGTTTCCTGGTGCACGAGGAGAGGGGATTAAGAGCGCTGCTTAAAGGAGCTCCAGAGACTGGCGCGAGCCGCAGCTATCAGCGCAGACCCCGGAGACGGGCATGAGACGTTAAGGCTGCTGCTACCACCACCAAGAAGCCTGTGTGCGAGCACAGGTCACTATCCACACCTCCCCTCCCGGGAGGCTGTGTAGCCCGCCCCTGCAGGGTCCCGTGATCCAGGGACAACTTCCACGGGAGAACGCACAGCACACCTCAGGCTGGTGCAACGTCACGCCAGCCTCTGCCACCACAGGCTCGCCCCACACTCGGTATCCCTCCCTGCCCCCGGCCTGAGTGAGCCAGAGCTCCCAAATCAGCTGCTCCTTGAACCCCGTCCTGCCTGAGCGAAGAACACCCTCCGGTGACCTACACACAGAGGCGGGTCCAAATCCAAAGCTGAACCCCGGGAGTTGTGCGAACAAAGAAGAGAAAGGGAAATTTCTCCCAGCAGCCTCAGAAGAAGAGGATTAAATCTCCACAATCAACTTGATGTACGCTGCATCGGTGGAATACATGAATAGACAACAAATCATCCCAAATTGAGGAGGTGGACTTTGAGAGCAAGATTTATTATTTTTTCCCCTTTTCCTCTTTTTGTGAGTGTGTATGTGTATGCTTCTGTGTGAGATTTTGTCTGTATAGCTTTGCTTTCACCATTTCTCCTAGGGTTCTCTCCATCCGTTTTTTATTTGTTCTTAATAATTATTTTTTATTTTAATAACTTTATTTTACTTTACCTTACTTTATTTTATTTTACTTTATCCTCTTTCTTTCTTTCTTTCTTTTTACTTCTTCTCCCTTTTATTCTGAGCTGTGTGGATGAAAGGCTCTTGGTGCTCCAGCCAGGAGTCAGTGCCGTGCCTCTGAGGGGGTAGAGCCAAGTTCAGGACACTGGTCCACAAGAGACCTCCCAGCTCCACGTAATATCAAATGGTGAAAATCTCCCAGAGATCTCCATCTCAACACCAACACCCAGCATCACTCAACAACCGGCAAGCTATAGTGCTGGACACCCTATGCCAAACAACTAGCAAGACAGGAACACAACCCCACCAATTAGCAGAGAGGCTGCCTAAAATCATAATAAGGCCACAGACATGCCAAAACACACCACCAGACGTGGACCTGCCCACCAGAAAGACAAGATCCAGCCTCATCCAGCAGAACACAGGCACTAGTCCCCTCCACCAGGGAGCCTACACAATCCACTGAACCAACCTTACCCACTAGGGGCAGGCGCCAAAAACACGGGAACTATGAGCCTGCAGCCTGCAAAAAGGAGACCCCAAACACAGTAAGATAAGCAAAATGAGAAGACAGAAAAACACACAGCAGATGAAGGAGCAAGGTAAAAACCCACCAGACCTAACAAATGAAGAGAAAATAGGCAGTCTACCTGAAAAAGAATTCAGAATAATGATAGTAAAGATGATCCAAAATCTTGGAAATAGAATAGAATAGAAAACACGGGAACTATGAGCCTGCAGCCTGCAAAAAGGAGACCCCAAACACAGTAAGATAAGCAAAATGAGAAGACAGAAAAACACACAGCAGATGAAGGAGCAAGGTAAAAACCCACCAGACCTAACAAATGAAGAGAAAATAGGCAGTCTACCTGAAAAAGAATTCAGAATAATGATAGTAAAGATGATCCAAAATCTTGGAAATAGAATAATGATAGTAAAGATGATCCAAAATCTTGGAAATAGAATAGAAAAAAATGCAAGAAACATTTAGCAAGGACCTAGAAGAACTAAAGAGGAAACAAGTAATGATGAACAACACAATAAATGAAATTAAAAATACTCTAGAAGGGATCAATAGCAGAATAACTGAGGCAAAAGAACGGATAAGTGACCTGGAAGATAAAATAGTGGAAATAAATACAGCAGAGCCGAATAAAGAAAAAGAATGAAAAGAACTGAGGACAGTCTCAGAGACCTCTGGGACAACATTAAACACACCAACATTCGAATTATAGGGGTCCCAGAAGAAGAAGAGAAAAAGAAAGGGACTGAGAAAATATTTGAAGAGATTATAGTTGAAAACTTCCCTAATATGGGAAAGGAAATAGTCAATCAAGCCCAGGAAGTGCAGAGAGTCCCATATAGGATAAATCCAAGGAGAAACATGCCAAGACACATATTAATCAAACTACCAAAAATTAAATACAAAGAAAAAATATTAAAAGCAGCAAGGGAAAAACAACGAATAATATACAAGGGAATCCCCATAAGGTTAACAGCTGATCTTTCAGCAGAAACTCTGCAAGCCAGAAGGCAGTGGCATCTTTAAAGTGATGAAAGGGAAAAACCTACAACCAAGATTACTCTACCCAGCAAGGATCTCATTCAGATTCGCCAGAGAAATTAAAACCTTTACAGACAAGCAAAAGCTCAGAGAGTTCAGCACCACCAAACCAGCTTTACAACAAATGCTAAAGGAACTTCTTTAGGCAGGAAACACAACAGAGGGAAAACACCTACAGTAGTGAGCCCAAAACAATTAAGAAAATGGTAATAGGAATATACATATCAATAACTACCTTAAATGTAAAAGGATTAAATGCTCCCACCAAAAGACATAGCCTGGCTGAATGGACACAAACACAAGACCCATGTATATGCTGTCTACAAGAGACCCACTTCAGACCTAGAGACACATACAGACTGAAAGTGAGGGGATGGAAAAAGATATTCCCTGCAAATGGAAATCAAAAGAAAGCTGGAGTAGCAATTCTCATATCAGAGAAAATAGACTTTAAAATAAAGACTATTACAAGAGACAAAGAAGGACACTACATAATGATCAAGGGATCAATCCAAGAAGAAAATATAGCAATTGTAAATATTTATGCACCCAACATAGGAGCACCTCAATACATAAGGCAAATGCTAACAGCCTTAAAAGGGGAAAACGACAGTAACACAATCATAGTAGGGGACTTTAATACCCAACATTCACCAATGGACAGATCATCCAAGATGAAAATAAATAAGGAAACAAAAGCTTTAAATGATACATTAAAAAAAAAAGAAAGAAAAAAGCATGAATAGGGCTTGGAAGTGAAAAAGATCGGGGACTACCCCTTGTGACTGGAATTCCCCTCACTCCACCCTCACCCAGTTCCTACCCTCTGCCATGCCTTCACTCTCTGTAGTTTTGAAATTTCTTTTCTTACAATCTTGCCTTTATTGAAGCTAGGCCAAGAAGGCAGCTGCTTTGGAGAAACATTTGTTTCCCTTCCCTCTTTCTGGAGAGTTTAAGGGGGAGAAATAGGCTGGAGATATAGATTTGAGAACATTTAGTCCTATTTTTTTGACAATTATCTCCTGCATTTTTCTCTGCTATGTCTTTCTGAAATTATTATTAATAGATTTAAAACCTCTTAGATTGAGCTTCTTAATCTTTATCTTTGCCTTCAAATGTCCAGTTTCTTATATTTTGGGGGGCGGGGTTCAATTTTCTGAGGGATTTCCTTGACTTTCTTTTCTATTCATTATGTGTTAATTTATTTTTTGTTATCATAGTTGAATTTTTCAAGTTCTTTGTTTTTGATTGCTCCTCTTTTATAATAGCCAGCTCTGGTTTTCCTGATTCAAGATTTTCTCATATTTCTCTGAAGATATTAATTAGTATCCTTGAAGTTTTCCCCTGTTACCTGAATTATTTCTCTTTGAGTTTTCTTTGAGCAAGTGAGTGAGTGAGTGTGTTTAGAGAGCTTTCTTTATATTTCTAATGATTCTTGATTGCCATGATTATAAGTAAAACATTAACAATCTTTTAGAAGCTGTTGTGAACTTAATTGAGTGCCCATAAAACGTGTATGTTGGAGTCTTAACCCCCAGGACCTCAGAATGTGACAGCATTTGCAGATAGAGTCTTCAAAGAGGTAGTGAGGTAAAATGAGGTCATATGAGTGGGCCCCCATCGTATATGGCTGGGTGTCCTTAAGAGGAGATTGGGACACCCAGACTGAAGGAAGACCTTGTGAAGACAGAGGGAGAAGACAGAGAGATCTCAGAAGAAACCAACCTGCTGATGCCTTGATCTCAGCCATCTAGAACTGCAGGAAAATAAATTTCTGTTGTTTAAGCCACCCATTCTGTGGTATGTGGTTGTGGCAGCCCTAGAAAACTAATAGAGACATAAGGCTGTCTTCACTTTGGGGTGAGTTGCTAGAGAACTGGTTCTTTCATTAATGCAGACCCTTTCCCTCACGAAACACACACACAGTTTCAGTATGCAGTGGCCATTCAATGTCTCGAGAGATGAATCCTCCAACTTTCTCCTGGAGGCAAGCACCTAGCTATGTGAAGCCTTCATGGTCCCGCCCTTCAGAACACAGTTTTCAGTTGACTATTCCCCCATCCCCTTTGCAATCTTGTACCTCGCTGCCACCTTCTGCTGTGTTTGGTGCTTCTGACTTCAAGTCTTGTCCTTTCACGTTCACTGGAGACTAAAATTCTGGCTGTCAGTTGTAGGGAGTGGAGGCGTTGACTGCTGGCATGTCTGCCTAGGGCTCGGGTAATATGGTGCATGCATGCAGTCTACAATTTCCAGCCACTCATATGTGTTTTTGCTTTAAGCCTTGGCCTTTCCCATGTGTCCTCTGCTCTGAGTTCTCTAGGGCAGGGGTCCCCAGCTCCCAGGCCTCGGACTGTTACAGGTCCCCGGCTTGTTAGGAACTGGGCCGCACAGCAGGAGGTGAGTGGTGAGCGAGAGAAGCTTCATCTGCTGCTCCCCATTGATCTTATTACCGCCTGAACCATCCCCAACACCCCACTCCCACCCCCCACCCCGTCCGTGGAAAAATTGTCTTCTACAAATCTGGTATCTGGTGCCAAAAAGGTTGGGGACTGCTGCTCTAGGGCAAACGAGTCCCCTTCTGAATTTGTACCCCCTTGGGCATATATTTTAGGTTTACGCTCTTTCTTCTATATCAGATGGGTCACCACTCCCCATCTGCTTTACATTTTCCAAAACTGTGAACAAGCCTCTCCTTTCCTTGCTAGATTGTACCTTCTCTATTCCTTTACTGCTACTTTGTCGAAGGACATAAAAGAATATGTTTGATCTGTCATTTTAGCTATCTAGGCCACTTTTGGAAAAGAAGAAAGGTAGATTATTAAAATACATTTTTTTCTCATTAGAAATTGGAGTTGATTATGAAAACAAAATTCAAAAGATTGTTTTTTAAAGTTGGTTTTATACCCAGTAGAAAGTAAAGTGAGGTCTGTGAACTGCCTGAGCTGCCTGTCATCTGTTTGCGTTTCAGTTTCCTCCCCTGTCAAATAATGGGATAAGAGTGAATAACTGGTTCCTCAATTCAAGTGGTTATTAGAATTATCTTGGGTGCTTGTTTATAACCCAGATCCCTAGGGCCCAGGGTCAAAATTTGGATTCCCTAAGTCTGGAAAGTGGAAAGCATGAGGCTAAATAATCCCTTTGGGCCCCTGACACTTGGATATCTTAGTGATTCTGTGAATTTCATTTCTATTGCTTGATTTTCTTTTTAACTGGGAACTCTTTTATGAAGAACAAATAAGCTAAATATTTCGATAATTGTAGACCCATTTAGAGCCTTAAACTGAGCTTCAATATTGCATAAGAATATGCCAGGAGTTATCAAAAAGTGGAAGCATTTAGTTGATGTAGTAGCTGGGAGGAACAGGGTGGGGTGTTTGGAGAGGATGTTAAGTGATTTGAAAAAAAAATTTTAGTATTTTTATATTTGGAAAGTAAAATACCACTTTTCATACAACAACTTAAAAATTAAATGCCAGAATTTTTTCTTGTCTGACATGATATGCAAGAAATAGAATTTGTTTTCTGCACACACAAAGCTCAGGGTGGGAGGCGGAGGTTGGGGTATGGTGTCATGAGATTTTCAGGTTTATCTAAAGGGGTCATGTGTTTTAAAATGTTGCAAAGCACTGCAAGCAGTGAGATGGATTGGTTTCTGAAGAAAAGTGAGAAAAGAAAACCATTAAGTTCAACTGTCACTCTTCCAAATGAATATTGAAACCACCTGGGAAAAAGTTTTGAGTGAGGTTTACAGTCAGAAGCAACGTTGGTGTTTTTGAGGTTTGCTTGTGAATCGCCATTTAGCTGTACCACATGCTTCCTATAGATGTGATTAATTGCCATATTTTGAAGCTTTCGAAACTAAGGTGCCTGTTGCGTGGGGCTGACTCGTTAAAGGGTTCTGTTCATTTGGATGAGTGGATTTATGTGTTGTGTTATGGCTTACTGGACAGAGAATTTGGGAGACTGGTATTTCAGTTCTATTTTTGCAGTGACATGGTGTATGAACACTAAGTATCTAAGAACACTAGGGTCACTGAGTATTTTATCTTTAACTCTTTGTGTACTCTATATTGCACGTGAGGGTGATTTGGCTCAATATTGTCACCTGTAGACCACCAAGGTTCATTTGGTTGATTGACCAACTTGTCCAACAAGGTAAGTGTCTTCCTTCTCCTTCCTTCTTTAATTTGAAGATAAATAATAGCATGTAATCCAAGCAATAGTTACTTATTACAGTGGTAGAGTAACGGCAGTAATTGTGGTAGTAGTCTTACTATAAATCATTCCTTCACATAAGAGGGGGACTGATTATGGAGACCAGAGCTATAAGTCTAAGATTAAAAGCAGTGGATCTAGAGACAAGAAAACTGATTTGGGTCCTGGTTCTCCCAGCTCTGTGAACTTGGTCAGGATGGTTTCAGCTTTTCAAGCTTCGGTTTCCTTGTCTGTAAACTTGATATCATAATAACTACCTGATAGAATTGTTTTCAGAACTGAAGGAAACAATATTTTTAAGCACCAAAATCATGCCTGGCATTTTGTCCTGAAGATGATGGAACCCTCTGCAAATTTTTAAGTAAAAGAATGCTGTGATTAGATTTATGTTTTAGTAAATGTGAAGAATGAGAAAGAGGTGCATAAAACTAGAAAATAAGAGATATGAAGCAGGGAGACAGATGAAAAACTTATACAGCTAAAAAATTATATGATCTTAAACAAAGCAGAAGAAGAAATGAAGAGAATGAGACCTACTTAAGTGATAAGAGAGTAAGTCTTGTGAGTAAGGCCCAGGCCCTACTCATCTTGGAGCACTTAGCACTAGCACAATGCCTGGCTTGTATGGTAGGTGCTAAGAAAATATTTCTTACTTGGTCATAGAATTGACTCAGTTTGGTTGAATGGTATCACAAAAACATAATAAGGTGAGAAGTTTCCTAATTCTAACTAATGTGTTTTTCTCATGTTTCCTGTTACTTTTAACTCTCTCCCTCCTTTTGTCTACCTCCAATTTGGGGAGCTAGGCATTTGCCTTCTTTTCTTTGGGAAAGGGGTGCCATAGGAGAAAGTAGACTTTAAAAAATATGGTAGAGTTCATAAGTTTTGATTTTTCAAGAACCTCATCTCATTTGGAAGAATACATGATGAATCAGAGTCAGTATCTCCTGCACAGAGATGAACAAAGATTCCTTATCTTGAACGTTGGGGAGATTCAGAGGGGATGTGATAGACCAGGGGGTCTCCTGGGGCAGTGGGGTGGGCCGAGGGTAGAGGAAACTGGATAAGTTTGAGCTTCTGTCCCTTGGTGGTACCTGGGGGTGGGGGTGGGGAGAGGCAGCTCTAGTGCCCACCACCAGCTGATGAGGACGCCTCAGTGCTGTGCGGTGTGGCCTCAGGAGTTCCTTGTGTGAGCGCATGCCCTGCACAGCAGATGGGTCTAGGACCTGAAAACACAGCAGAGTTTCCCACAGATCAGAGCTGTGCCATACAGTAGAATTTTTCCCACACACAGGTGTGACTCAGAGGGAAATCGGGGTCTTAAAGAGGCCTTAATGATGGGAATGGCAGGGTAGGGAAGAAGGGTGCAGTGCTGACCTGCCAACGACCAATGACTGAAGGCTAGAAGGGAACCAGGACACCTGAGTGGACAATAGTGTAGATGTCCATTGAAAACCGGGTGCTCTCCCCCAGTCCACCCTGGTACCTTGACACTATGAGTTCTGTACGGCCCCCAGAATTCTGATGCAACCCTGGGGAAAGTGGAGGAAGCTGAATTTGAATTCAGTTCTACAGAAACAAAGAAAAGTTCTTGACCACCTCATTTTCTCTGAGATTCAAGCTCCCTATGCAAATAAGATTTTTGGACATATTACTAGAAGTAGAGTAGGCATGATTTTTAAGTTGCTGCATAAATACATTCTGTGTTGCACAGGTCCAAACACACCTGAGATATAGATTCAATCTAGGAACCCAATTTTCAAGAGTATTGCCAAATGGAGCCTCACAAGGATGGAAAGAGAATTAAAATCACGCAAAATGAGAAAGCAAACAAGGATCTGGGATCCTTAGCTGGAACTCTAGCAATTTTCTAGTATTCAAAGAGTAAAATGCAGACCAAGGGGGGAATTTCTGTGAACATTTATATGGCACTTCCTATCTTCCAGGAACGTCTCAAGCACTTTGTATAAGTTAACTCTTGATTCTTGCAACAAACAGAGCAATAGGTGCTATTATTAGCATCTACATTTACCAGGTAAAGAAATGGAGGTGTGGAGAGGTTACATCATTTGCCCAAGTTCACACAGCCGATGAGTGACAGAGCCAGGATTCAAATTCGGGTTTGCTCCAGGGTTCATGGTCTCACTTTGCTCCCCGTCATGTTCTGAATTTGTGTAGTAACGAAGACCTTCACAGTTAGAAAAGAGCACTGGTCTCAGAAGCAGTGATTTCACTGGGAGTAGGTTAGGCAGGTGTCATGGTTGTGTGGAGAGATCTGAGATTCTGGTGGAGGTGGGCATTGGACCGAATGACGCTGAGGTCTCTGATTCGCAGACTTTTAAAGTGAAAATATTTTATTTATGTAGCTAACAGACCTAATTGAGGATGATTGGTGAAATTATTTTCAGATCCTTCTATATTTAAAAAAATTTTGGGGCTTCCCTGGTGGCGCAGTGGTTGGGAGTCTGCCTGCCGATGCAGGGGACGCGGGTTCGTGCCCCAGTCTGGGAAGTTCCCACATGCCGGGGAGCGGCTGGGCCCGTGAGCCATGGCCGATGAGCCTGTGCGTCCAGAGCCTGTGCTCCGCAACGGGAGAGGCCACAACAGTGAGAGGCCCGCGTACCACAAAAAAACAAAAAAAAATTTAGGGGCGCTGACTCTACCTCCTGGTTATCAGTTCTGTTGGCTGAATTTCTTGGGATTTGTTTTCAGTACATTGTTTGGAATTTTGGTTTGAGAGCTTCTCTTGGGTGGTCCCCCACCCATCTCCCTTTTTTCTATCTGTGCTCATTCCTATCTAACATGTCTGAGATTATGATGGTGGATCCAGTCTTCCATCTCATTACAATATTGGGAATGTCCCGTTTGATGGTCCATGAAGGTCTACTCCTTAGGAATATCAAGGGTTTACAGTACTTCTGGAATGCATTCAGAGAGTGGATGTGTATAATGAATTGAGTCCAGACTCCAACTTGTTTTATGTATACACTGACTTCTTCAAGTATGCAGCCACATGCAAGTCAAGAGAAGATTGTATTTTGTTTTAGACTGAATTTTATCAAAAGAGGTTTACCATTTTGGAAAATCACATTACTGACAGTCCCTTGACTTAGGCTTTTGCGTTGCCAATGGCCTTGCACCCCATCAGTAGCTACCTTGCTCACAGTGATTGCTGCACAGAGTTGCAAGTATCTACAACTTCTTTATGCCTTGTAGTGTGACTGTGACCAAGTACTTACATATTGAAATAATAAATTTCTTTCCTTCTATTTATTCTTTATATTAAATATAGACATTAATTTTTAAAAAATCTATGTGTAGGTAGGTTAATTTTTTATAAATTTCATTACAAATTTCATTACAAACTACTATTATAAAATGGAGGCTTGAGGATTTATAGAGATTTCATTTTGCTTTGAGTTTCTATAACCCCCAAAACCTCAAAATGAAACCAAGCCAAAAACCTCTAAATTTTAAAACCAGGGCTTCCTTGAATCTTGACTCAGTTTTACTAGAAGAATATATGACACTTCACAAAAGTTAGTAGGAAGTAAGTTTTCTGTGGAGGGCAGTGTGAAACAGATAGCAGGTTTAGGAGAAACCATTATAAAAATAAAATTTTACTTTCTCAGAATATTTTCAGACACTTTCTGTTTATATGACATGTTGTAAAGAGCAAATTAAATAAGCAACAAGTGCTGTGGCACGGCTGCTGTATTCATTCTACTAGAATATTTGTGTATTTTTTTTCCTTCTCTAATTCTCTTACCTACACGATCTGATATCAGAGGACAAATTTAGCTTCAAGATAGCTGAGATGAGGAAAAAGATGACCTGCTTTTTTTAAACTCAACATTGCTCTGGGCGTAGTAGAAGTTCTTTTGCCTTTTCTCCATTTCCCTCTTTGAAATATCTTTTCTCTCTTTATCTCCTATCTTTCAAGTTCTATGTTATATATCTGAAAGAATAAATGGGAAAAATGTCTTATGAAAAAAGGGAACCAAAGCTTAATGAGTGAAGAGTCATCTTGCCAAAGAATAAAATGTATTATAAAGCTATACTGAGTAAAATGGGATGTTAATTGTACAAGAATAGGTACAAATAAAAGAGGTGTTACAGAAGCAGCAAACACTAGTTTGTGAAAAATTATTATGATAAAATATACCTCAGAAATGAATAGAGAAAGATTGTCAAAAAGAGGGTGAGTACACAGTAGATAAAACTGTGAGAGAAAATTAGAATCTCACTTTATAATATGCATTAAAATATATTTAACAGAATTGAAAAATATTTTAATATAAAAAAGAGCAGAAAATATAGATGATTAGTGCCATGATTTCAGAGAGGGAAATAACTCTAGAAGCAAAAATAGAAAGTAAAATCAATGGAGGAAATCACAGAGGAATAGACTGATCAAATTAACTACTTTTAAGTTTTGTGTTTAGTAACCGTACAAACAGTAAAAACTGCCTGCCTGTACCAGTGCTCACACCATGGTGATGAAGTCGTCTCTGGACCTTCCCAAGTGTGTGCTCCATGAAGGAGCACAGCTGCTGTTCACAGGTGTGCTGCTGTGACCTGTGCGACGGTAGGACAACTAAGATGGTGTCATCCACATTGTAGATGTTTACTATTTTGAAATATTTTTATATTTTTACTAAAATTTTTTAGGTTGCAAAAATGTTATTTGTATATTTACTATGTCAGTTCCCTGACCAATCAAGTGACGTATCTACTCACAACAGAGGTGACAGATACCATTTTGCTCTGAGCCATGAAGAAGGAAGGGGTTCCACAAACAAAAGACTTCTTTCAACGCTGGAAGGTCCTTTACACTTTCATGTGCATCAGAAATTATCTTCAAATGAAAAAGAAAAAATTGCTAGTGGTAAAATTTAGCTAAATTTTGTGTCTCGTTTTGTGGGGCAGAGTATTGTAATTTGTTTATTTTACCAAAATGATCCTGTAGTATTTTTTTTTTTTTGGGGTACGCAGGCCTCTCACTGTTGTGGCCTCTCCCGTTGTGGAGCACAGGCTCCGGACGCGCAGGCTCAGTGGTCATGGCTCACGGGCCCAGCCGCTCCGCGGCATGTGGGAACTTCCCAGACTGGGGCATGAACCCGTGTCCCCTGCATCAGCAGGCGGACTCTCAACCACTGTGCCACCAGGGAAGCCCGATACCGTAGTATTTTCAATTTAAGTCTAATAATACTTTTATCTGACATGAAGGACTATATAATAAGTACCTAATATTTATTTACCATGACCACATAATTATCAAATTATATCACAGCTATTATGTATTCATTGTTATGAAAATTTTATCATACAATTTGGATTGCTGTTAAAGTTTAATGGCTCATTAAATAAATATAATTTTAAAATAGCACACATTCTAAGGTAAATGTGTTAAATGATCACATTATTTCTGCCCAGTATTCGAAAGCTAAGAAAATAATATATCACAATCAGAAAAAACAGAAAATGAGAATCCACTAAATAATAAAATGAAAGAAAATTACTTGGATTGTTGAACGCCAGGGGGAAGGAAAGGAAACGGTCAGTCTCAGAAGAATCTAGTACAGACACTTCACAGTGGGGGCAATGGTGAATTAACACTCTATTTTCATGTCAATAAGAATGGATGAATTCCTTTTAAAGAAAAATGAGAGAAAAAAACCCTCATGGGGAATCCATTAAACGAAATACACTTTCTGTTGATTTAGTTACACCTCCATGTATTTGAATATTAAACAGCAGAACCCTCTTGCGGAGATTATCCATTTCAAATAAGACAAGTTTATCTTGTAGAAGACAGCACTGATAGGAAGTTTCTGGAAACTTCTTACACAAGGATTCTGACAAACAATGGAAAAAAAATTCTAACTACTGTTACTTTTTTTTTAAGCTTGAAAACATTTCTTTCTAAAAAATTTTTTATTTTGTAAACTCTTTAAGGATGGAGAAAAAACAACTGAGTGAGGGAAATGGGGGGAATTTTATCACTCAACTGTTGTAAAGCAGGAATAGAGTGAAATGTACAACAAACAGTTTATTAAATGTTTAAAATTTAAAACTCTTGAAAAATATAATTATTAATGTGACAGAAAATAAACTCTTTGAAGACAAGAAAATGTTAACATGCTACTAGTAAATGTATACTATAAATATCTATGTGGTTAGCAAAACGATTTAACATTCAGAGAAAAATCTGCAGAACAATGACATGGGAGTTTTCTTCATTTGGTGGAAATCATATCAGAATTTGACAACGTTATGATTGATCCTTATGCATAATACAAACTTCAATGATAAATAACAATATTGTACATAACTTAGGGGATGAAATATGAAACCAAAATTTAAGATTATAGGAGATGAGGGACTTCCTTAGTGGAGCAGTGGTTAAGAATCCACCTGCCAATGCAGGGGACACAGGTTTGATCCCTGGTCCGGGAAGATCGCACATGCCATGGAGCAGCTAAGCCTGTGTGCCAGAACCACTGAGCCCATGTTCCACAACTACTGAAGTCTGTGCGCCTAGAGCCCATGCTCCGCAACAAGAGAAGCCACCACAATAAGAAGCCTGCGCACCACAACTAAGAGTAGCTCCCGCTCGCTGCAACTAGAGAAGGCCCACGTGCAGCAACGAAGACCCAACGCAGCCATAAAAAAATAAATAACTTTTAAAAAGATTATATGAGATGAAATGAATAAAATTATTTAATTTCATTAAGGTGAGCAATGCTAATTATTATTCAGCCATTTTACATACAGCTAGTAGTATACTGATAAACTGACTTTCTTAAAAAAAGAAATTAAAAAAGCCCTGATTTGTGGCATTTGCTAACTTCAACGGTAACACTCAATGGTAAATTAAGCAGTCCTAATAAGGCTTATTTCAAGCTCCCAATGGTTTAATAAATAGCTCACAAAATTCCTTCACATTTAACAGTCAGCTTTCACCAATCCATGCAATCTGGCTCCTATGCACCATATACACGTATAATCTAAGTTACATAGAACAGATGACAATAGCTGCTAGATCTGTGAATTCTAAAATGCTAGTCTTATATTTCTAAATGTGACTATTTTGGACAATTTTGTCCTGTAGATAAAACCAACTCAAGAATGATTTTATATATGTTTCATGGACTACTTACAAAGATAAAATCTGGAAATCTAAGATTAGGCTGCAACAAGAGCATAGGTGTTCATGGAAAACATACCAAATTGCAACAGACAATATTTGAAAATGATAATATCCCGTATTCTGCTTTCTGTGCATTTTTAAACTGGGAGGAAATGAGACAGCAAACATCTCTCTAACAACACTGAACAGCTTTTATTTGCACAAACTGTACAACTGCTTTGTAGTCTCAGTAAAAGTTGAAGACTATTGAAAACACATTTGCCAAATATAAGTATTTGGCCACCATTGAATTTTTATAGGAAATGCAGTTGGTAACATCATGTTAATAAAAACACAAGCAGAGGCCAGTTAAAACTCTTTTAGAATATTTTGATGATATTAATTTAAAGAATTCTAGAATATAAACCAAAGTAGACTTGAAAAATATCAACATTTGTATGTATTTGTTTAGTACTAATTTATCATATTTTTTAAAAATGTGAATGTTATAAGCAAAATATTGCAGAAACTGAATTCAAAAGACATAATATTCTTGAAACATCAAAGGGATTAAGAAATTCCTTTAAAAAAGAAATTGTGATTTTCTGAAAAATATATTATTGTTGCTAAAGAAATTGCAATTTGTTGACAAAGATCTGAACCTCTCTGTTTTAGATAAAAACTAAAAGTGAGAAGACAAATTTTGACCGGGAAATCCCACAATCAACCCATCTCTGATCCAAAACCAAAATTTCCATGTTACAAATTTTGGGTTTTATATTAGATGCAATAATATCATCATTAAGGAACGTTTCATAGTGCTAAGAGAATACTCTGCCTGTTCTGATGTTCTAAATAACATGTCATTTGAAGAAATATGAGGAATGTAAAATACTACAACAGCATAAAAGTTACAATTGGCACCTACTGATGACTGTAATAGAGAATGTGATATTGATGGGTCATGAATATTTGAGAAACTAAAATCTTTAAGTCGTTTTCTAAAATCTAGATCAGTTTCCTCTGAAATATTTCAATTTCACTATTGGACTGTTTGCTGCAATAATTTATTGGACACGTTTCCAAATACAGGCACCTGGAAGACACTGCATGTTTGTTTCCAGGTCACACCACAAAGTTAATATCATAATAAAGCAAGTCACACACATTATTTTGGTTTCCCAGTGCATATAAAAGCTATGTTTACATGGTACAGTGGTCTACCGTGTGTAGTAACATTGTCTAAACAAATGTACGTACCTTAAATAATACTTTATTGTTTTAAAAAGAAAACCATCATCTGAGCCTTCAGTGAGTCACAATACTTTTGCTAGTAGAGAGTTTAAAATATTTCAGAATTACCAAAATGTGACACAGAGACACAAAGTGAGCAAATACTGTGGGAAAAATGATGCCGGCAGACTTGCCAGTGGAGAATACAGAGTTTCAAAATTTAAATGTACTTAACACTACTGAAGTTGGTCTGTAAGAAAACAAGTCTCAATCTCAAGAAAACCAGCAAGTCAATCTGAGGAGGTGATTTCTAGGGAAAATGAGATACTGGAACAAGTAAACACTGAAATCATCATAAAGATTTCATTCCTGTAAAACAACTGTGTAAAAATATATTGACTGCTATTTATAATTATGTTGGTTAAAATGTTCATTTTCTATTATTTTATGTTCAGTAATCTTATTTTTGTAATTTATACAGCATGCTTTTGTAATCTTGTAGAAATGAAGAATATACTAATAAAAAACTTTTGCTTAAAGAAAGAGCACTAGTTCTTTTTTCTTTGTTTTGAAAGTGTAAGGGAACTTTTTATTTCATTTTATTTTTTTATTGAAGTATAGTTAAAATACAGTATTATGTTCATTTCAGGCATACAACATAGTGTTTTGCAATTTAAATACTATACAAAATGATCACCATGATAACTCTCGTAACCATGTGTCATCATACAAAGTTATTACAGTATTATTGACTATAGTCCTTGTGCTATGTATTGTATCCCATGACATTTATTTTATAACTGGAAGTTTGAACCTCTTAATCCCTTTCACTTACTTTGGCCAATCCTCCACCTCTCTCCCATCTGGCAGCCACCAGTTTGTTCTCTGTATCTATGAGTCTATTTCTGACCTGTTTTGTATTTTAGATTCCACATAAAAGAAAAAACACACAGTATTTGTCTTTTTCTGTCTGACTTATTTCACTAAGCATACTCTCTAGATCCATCCAAGTTGTTACAAATGCAAGATTTCATTCTTTTTATGGCTGAGTAATATTCCACTGTGTATCAACAATCTTCTTTATCCATTCATCTATCAATGGACACTTAGGTTGCTTCCATATCATGACTATTGTAAATAACACTGCAATGAACATCGGTGTGTAAAAATCTTTTTGAAATAGTGTATTTATTTTCTTTGGGTAAATACCCAGAGGTGGAATTGCTGGATCACATGGTAGTTTTATTTTTAATTTTTTGAGGAGTCTCCATACTGTTTTCCCTAGTACTGCTCCAATTTACATTCCTGCCAACAGTGCACGAGGGTTCCTTTTTTTCCACATCCTCACCAACACTTGTTATTCCTTGCATTTTTGATGACAGTCATTCTGACAGGTGCGAGGTAATATCTCATTGTGGTTTAGTTTTGTATTTCCCTGATATTTAGTGATGCTAAGGTCTTCTCATGCATCTGTTGGCCATCTGTATGTTTCCTTTGGAAAAATGTATATTCAGGTCCACTTACCATCTTTTAATTGGGTTGTTTGTTTTTTTGATATAGAGTTGTATGTGCTCTTCATGCATTTTAGATTCTAACCCCTTGGAGGATGTATCATTTGCAGATATCCTCTCCCATTCAGTAGGTTGCCTTTTTCATTTTGTTGATGGTTTTGTTCACAGAGCAGAAGCTTTTGAGTTTAATGTGGTCCCATTTGTTTATTTTTGCTTTTGTTGCTCTTCCCTGAGAAGACAGATCAAAAAAATATTACTAAAACTGATGCCAAAGAGTTTACTGTCTACCTTTTCTTCTAGGAGTTCAATGATTTCAGGTCTTACATTTAAGTCTTTAATCCATTTTAACTTTATTTTTGTCTATGATGTAAGAAAGTGGTCCAGCTTCATTCTTTTGGATGTAGCTGTCCAATTTTCCCAACACCATTTATTGAAGAGGCTGTCTTTTCCCCATTGCATATTCTAAGACCATTATTTCTAATTTGCCCATTGTCTGGGCCAGCAGCATTCCTGATTATGCATATTTATTCTTTATATGTGGTTATGTATAACTATATACAAAAAGCATATAAAATATACATTTTAAATGATGTAATAAAGATGAAAATGGAAATTATTGTATGTTATTTGTTCTTTTGTATTTATTTTGTATTAGTAGTAGTAGTGGTAATGTATTTTACTTATACCCTAAAATGATTATAAATAATATTTTGTCAACAGCAGCAATGATTTAATATGCTTCACCAAAAGTCTTAGTTATTTTTGAGAGTGTGTTCAAAGGACTGTTTCTTAAGTTTATTTTAATACCAATTTTTTTTTCTTTTGCTGTACGTGGGCCTGTCACTGTTGTGGCCTCTCACGTTGCAGAGCACAGGCTCCGGACGCGCAGGCTCAGCGGCCATGGATCACGGGCCCAGCCGCTCCGTGGCATGTGGGATCTTCCTGGACCGGGGCATGAACCTGTGTCCCCTGCATCGGCAGGCGGACTCTCAACCACTGTGCCACCAGGGAAGCCCACCAATTTTTAATGCTGTCACAGTTGAAAATTTTTCCTCAGAAAGATTTTTCAGTAAAAACTTCAGTATAAGCATCTATCATTAAGCTTAGGGAAAAAAAGTTAAGTACTGTATGAGCATCATGTGAATTTTAATGTGTGAGAAAAATTATAGATGTTTGTTTTTACATTTATGTAGACCATCTTGCCAATTACTGTGACTTCCTGTTGCTATTAGCTATTGAAATGAAATGTGCACATGGGATGTAAGTCTATATCTATATGTCAGATAGTCTTCTCGTTCATTTTAATTGTGATGACCAATCTTTTGGCAAATCTGATGAGCTTTTAAGGTAGGTAACAAGAAGTAGATTCTGCTCTCTTCTTGTTATTCACTTATGTTTGCGTTGATAATAGTGTACTCAGTCCACATTATTTGCAGGAAACTTTCTAGACACTTGTCCGTATCTGAAGGATAGTTTAAGTAAAGCTGGGTACTATAATCTATAAATCCATTTTTTAGGCACATGTAAATGGTAGCACACTGAAATCCTCTGAAAAAGAAGAAAGATAGAAGAGCAGTGTTACGGATATGTGATCCAAGCAAAGGCCCCAGGGCTCATGTCTCTATTAAGTATTGGTAAAGTTTAATTTCTATATTTTTAAAAGAAAAAAATCAATGAAAAGAGATATTTCAATGTTTTTTTCTGCTCTCCTAGTGAACCATAGATATATACACACAGGTATGTACCTTGTCTCATTCCAAACCCAGACAACTGGAAATGCTATCAAATTAGGAAAGGCGTTAAGATGTTGAGCTGCCAAAGATGATGAATGGTCACTATGATTATGTATTTTGTGTATTATCACTGAATATGTTGCCAAAAAACACTCAACAGATTTTGCTACTTAAAAACTAAAAATTTTATAATGCTTTCTGCATAAAAAAATTTAATCATATAGGATAAATTGAGAAAGAGTTTTGCAATAAATATGATAGAAAATGAGTTAACATCCTATTTTCTTACAATCAACAAACCTCATATATATAAAGGCTTTTTAGAAATAAATTTAAAAAACTGCCAAAGACATTTTTAAAAGTCCCAAGGCATGAACAGGTGATTCACAGAACTCCAAATGACTGAGAAACATGAAAAAAACCTCACAAGTAATCAATGAAATGCAAAATAAAACATAAGTAAGATTATCACCATCTCTCCATCAAATTGTCTGTTGCAAATGATCTCTAAAGATAGCCATCCAGAATTCCTCCATCGCTGTACGTGCATGTCAACCTCTCATCAAGAGGTGGCATTTATTTCTTTTTCTTTAGAATCAGGGCTGGTCTTGTGACTTATTTTGAACAGTAGAATGGGGTAGACGTGATGCTGTAAGTCTGATGTATAAAGGTCCGCATTGTTGGCATGCATATAAATCGATAAAACTGGATCATATGGTAGTTCTATGTTTAATTTTTTGAGGTACCTCTATACTGTTTTTTATAATGGTTGCCCCCTTTACAATCCTACCAACAGTACCCAAGATTTCCAATTTCTCTACATCCTTCTTAACACTTTTTATTTTGTTTTATTTAATAGTAGTCACCTTAATGGGCTTGAGGTGGTATCTCACTGTAGTTATGATTTGCATTTCTCTTACGATTAGTGATGTTGAGCATTTTTTTCCCCTGTGCTTGTTAGCCATTTTTATATCATCCTCAGAGAAATGTCTATTGAAGTCCTTTATCCAAAATAATTGAAAACAAGGTCCCAAAGAGACATTTGAATGCCCATTATTCATAGCAGCATTATTTACAATAGCCAACAGGTGGAAGCAACCTAAATGTCAATTGATGGATGAATGGATAAAGTGTAGCATATACATAAAATGGGATATTATTCAGACTTAAAAAAGAAGGAAATCTTGTCACCTGCTACAACATGAATGAAGCTTGAGGACATGATGCTAAGTAAAATAAGCCAGTCATGAAAAGATAAATACTGTATGATTCCACTTATATGTGTTATCTAAAGTAGTCAACTTCATAGAAACAGTAGAATGGTGGTTACCAGGGGCTGGAAGAAGAAGGAAATGGAGAGTTGCCGTTTAATGGGTATAGTTTCAGTTTTGCAAGATGAAAAGTTCTGGAAATTGAGTATACTTAACGCCACTGACCTATACACTTAAAAATTGTTATGACGGTAAGTTTTAGGTTATGTCTTTTACAGAAATTTAAAAAAATGATAATGCTTTCTCAAAAGCAATTGGGCAAAAAATATCAATAGTACTAAACTAAAATTCATAATCTTAGTCCAGGAAATAATAAAGTAGGCAGAGATTCATAAGGATGTTCATTACAGTGCTATTTCCAGTAGTAAATTAGTAATTCATTATTGAAATTTCCAACAACAGAATTAGGGGTTTGTCACATGAATTTTTTTTTTTTTTTTTTTTTTTTTGCGGTACACGGGCCTCTCACTGTTGTGGCCTCTCCCGTTGCGGAACACAGGCTCCGGACACGCAGACTCAGCCGCCATGGCTCACGGGCCCAGCCACTCCACGGCATGTGGGATCTTCCCGGACCGGGGCACGAACCCGTGTCCCCTGCATTGGCAGGCGGACTCTCAACAACTGCGCCACCAGGGAAGCCCGGTCACGTGAATTTTTGATATACCTATATGACATATTATTTCAATGACTTGAAAAAAATTTATAGCAAAATGCTAAGCGAATAAATCATGATACAAACCTCTTTATATAGTGTGATCCAAATATATACACATATGTATGTATAGCTATTTTTTATATATGTGATATAACTGTGCACGAATATATTCTCTCTCTATATATATATATTCATACCATATCTATTATACACATGCATGCAATGAGTTTATTGCATAAACTGACTTGGTAGATTGCAAATATAAAGTAACTTTATTCTTTCACACAACTGCCATTTTTAAATAAACTCTAGAAACTCATTCTTCCTGTTGCCAAGAAGAGCTTGCGAACAGATCCTTTAGCTTTTCTAGCCATTTGAAGATATTAAAAAGTCTAGACTAACATCCAAACTTCCATCTCTTATTTAATGTAAGCTTCTCTCCTGGCCCAGCTTTGGAATCCTGAAAAAAAGGACCTAGCTGGTTTCTTTACAATTCTCCCACTTTGTTCTTTCATCTTTCTTTCCACTCACCTGGCTGCCCACTCACTGTCCTGCTGGGCTGGAGGCAAGTAGGGAGGAAAGGAGAGGTCAGAAAAGATCACTGCCATCATGTCTTTGGATGTGACAGATGGTATGCACAGATTCTCAGAGGCTGTGGGGGTGCCCTCCTCACCCCACATCATCTTCTGACCCTTCTCTCTTCACGGCTCCACATCCTACTTCCTTTACTCATGAAGACGCCTTCCTTGCCTTGCTTCTCAGTCCTGTCTACTCAGCCTTCACTCCTGGTTGTTCATCTCTATTTTCGATATCTTCTTGGAGGTAGTCCCTTTTGAAATGGTTATAGTCATGGTCCATGCGACCCAGAGAAACAGGGATCTTTTTTCCAGTGAACTCTTGAAATGCAGGTACTTCTTAACTCAAGCTTCTTTTTTATTGGCTGCCACCGATTGTTTCCCTCAGCCCCTCCTCCTTCGTTTTTCCAGGTGTGAATCAAATACTGTTACTGTGTCCACCAAACTCGAGAGGACCAAGCTATCCAAGTATTTTTCTTGAGTCTCCCTCCTTACTTGGATCAAGGTGAGAAGGAAGCACCCCTCACACAGGTGTGGGGTGGAACAGTGCACCTGCTCTAGGACAACACTCTCTCTAACTCAGCGTTTCTCAGTTTTAGCACTATTGACATTTGGGGCTGGATGAGTCTTTGGTGTGGGGCTGTCCCGTGTATTATGGGATGGTAAGCAGCATCTCCGGCTTCTACTCACTAGATGCTAGTAGTACCACCCCCCAGTTGTGACAAACAATGATGTCTCCAGCCATTGTCAAAGGTCCCTTGGGGGTAAACTTGCTTCCAACTTAGAGTCACTGTCCTAAAGGCATTCTTTCTACAAAACTGCCTACTTCCTAATGACTCCTTTGCCTTCTGTTTTTTAGGATGAAAATGGGTAGGGAGCTAATGCTGGCAAAAGAGCATCCCAAATGCAAATCCTGCACAGTTGCTCTAGTACCCTGCTTTAGAATGTGGGGACATTGGCCAACCCTGAAATAGAAAGAGTCATATTTAACACTTTGCTGTTTCACATAAAATAAGAAAAAAAACCCCATGTGGTAGATGAGATAAGAAAGCACACCAAAATATTAATAGGGACTATCTTTGAATGGTGGACTCATTAGTGATTTTTTTCTAATTAACTTTAATATTTTATACAATGGATTCATTCATTCATGTATAAAAATATTAAAAAAATAAGACCAAACATGGATAAACAACAAGGTCCTACTGTATAGCACAGAGAACTATATTCAATATCCTATGATAAAGCACAAAGGAAAAGAATATTAAAATGTATATATATAAGTGAATCACTTTGCTGTACAGCAGAAATTAACACAACACTGTAAATCAACTATACTTCAATTTAAAAAAATTGAAAAAAAAGACCAAACAAATCCTACCAGTTTTCAAGAACCAGCTCAAATGCCATCTCCTTCATGATGCCTTTTCAGATTACCAAGCTGAAAATACTTCTTTTTCTTCTGGAACAATCACAGGTGACACTTAATCTTCATAGTCACCCCATTAACTAGGGTTTTTTTTATTCCTGTTTTACAGGCAAGGAAACTAAGCTTGGACATTAACTAGGTTGCCTAACTGGCCTGATACTATACAAGCTGGTAAATGTCAGCGGTGTCACTCAAACCTGGGCCCATTTCTTCAGTCCATTTCCTACCTGCCATGGTACTGGTCACTGGGCACCCAGAACTTCATGGTGTTTTAGGTGAACTTAAACATTACTGAGCTGTATCTCCTTCATTTGCATAGTATTCCCCAACTAAATTATAAACAGCTTTTACAGAATAGACTGTTGAGCTTTCATTACATATGCTCACGGAGGGCCATAGGGTAGGTAGATTGCTGAAATAAGGCTCAGGTGAAACAAGATAGTGGACACATAAATCAAATATAAACATCAACTCAACCATAGTTTCTGTCATAACTATTCAACATCATTTCATAATGGCAATATCGGTAAGTCATGAAGATTATCTGACAGGTGAATACTGACATGAAGGCATGTATTTAAGCACATGATCTGCTGCCTAAACATTAGCATCGTTTGTATTCAAGCAAAAGGAGTGGCTTAATATATACTATGAAGAAAGACTGAATATATATTAGTATATACTTATGTTAGATAGACTGAACTGATTTTAAGACCAAATTATCATGTAAATTCAGCCAGTCCATTTGTACCAAACTGTCTTAAATGCCTACTCAAGATAATAATAATGGCAGAGCCCATGATGGTTTAAAGGAAGAGGTAACAGCTAAGGAGGCACAGGCCCAAGGGGGACACATGCCAGATCACTAGGCTTGGGGAAACAAGAGCAAGCTGGTCCCCATGTGGTGGAAGAGATGAGGCTCCCCAGGTATGACCAGGTTTGGGTCATAGTAGCTCAACAACCAGCAGAGTAGAGTCAACAGGCTGCAAGTTTTCAATCCTATAACTATGTGCTGCTGGCATAGGCAGGAACTGATATGTGTGTCATGGAAAAGGTCTTCATTTCTATTACTGTGACCAAAATAGGTATATGTAGTCTTTTGGAAAACTAATGAAAACAGCGAGGTCATGGTAAAACTCAAAGAGGGAGACTTTGCACCAATATACTAGAAAATGTGGTCCATGGACTAACATCAGCATCAATTGGGAGCTTATTGGAAATGCAAATTCTTGGTCCCTAACCTAGACCTAATGAGTCAGAATCTTTGGAGTTGGGACCCAGGAATTTGCATTTTAGCCTGCTCACCAAGTGATTCTTATGTTTGAGAGGCACTGGTTTACAGCATCCCCACCACATTCACTACCCTCACAACAGAAGAAAAATGTTCTACAATCCATTTAAAACCAGTTTCTAACTTTGTGTTGTCCAAGACAGCAGACACATGCCACATGTGGCTGCAAGCACTTGAAATGTGCTTCTTTATCCAAATAAAGATGTGTTGTAAGTGTAAGCACTGGATTTCAAAGACTATGAAAAAGGAATGAAAACTACCTCATTAATAATTTTTTATACTGACTACATATTGAAATGATAATATTTCAGATATATTGGATTAAATAAAATCTATTAGTAACTTCACCTGTACCTTTTTACTTTATTGGGGCTTCTAGGACATTTAAACTTACATGTGTGGCTTGTATTATATTTCTATTGGACAGCATTGTTCTAACTCATCTTCTTAAAGGAGGATTTCTTTCCTATTCTACATTTCCTAGTTATAAGCTAGCCAGGGCTTAGTTGAAATAATGACAAAAATAGCACTTATTTCATGTTTAATGTGTGCTAGACCTGTACTTAGCATCTTGCATGGATGATTTCATTTAATCCACACCATAATTTTATGAAGTTATTACCTCCAATTTAATGATAAGGAAAATGAAGCTCAGAAAGTTTAAAAAACTTGCTCAAGCTACCAGCTGATATGTGACTGAGAAAGATGTCAACTCAGGTCCTTCTGGCCCCAAATCATGTACTTTTATATATTTCCCTGTACTTCTTGTTATACAATGTACTGAAAAAATATATAATTTATTTTCAATGATATCTATGTAAGTTAAAATGATGAGTATATTATTCAAGTCTTTATCAAGTAGAAGCACATCATTAGAAAAAATAATGACAGAATCATCTCCATGTGTGAAATGTGAATCTACAGATGTTTAAGACTTAGGAAACTTGACACAATCTTCCTCAGCTTTGCATCTGATCGATGGGTGACCTTTTCAATAATTCGTCATAATAACTCTTTTTTAAAGTTTTATGTATTTTTTAAATTTTATTGAAGTATTGTTGATTTACAATGTTTTGTTAATTTCTTCTGTACAGCAAGGTGACTCAGTTTGATAGATAGATAGATATTCTTTTTCATATTCTTTTCCATTATGGTTTGTCACAGGGTATTGAATATAGTTCCCTGTACCACACAGTAGGACCTTGTTTTTTATCCATTCTATATATATTTGCTTCTGCATAATAACTCTTAAATCTGGTCACATGGCTAAAAAAACCTCTCCTAACTTAATTGACTATATCTAGATCAGAAACAAACTAAGAAAAAGCTACAACTTTGTGAAATCACTCCAGGTTTCAAGGCCCTGAGCCAGCATGGGTCACAGATACGCTCTTAAAAGTAGGGTGTAACTCCAGGAGGGCTCATGCCAAGGAGTACTTCCCAGAACTTCTGCTGTCAGTGTCCTTGTCCCTGTCGTGAGCCACAGCCACCCCCTGTCTCTGCAGGAGACCCTCCAACACTAGCAGGAGTATCTATTTTCCAGGAGGCTATGTGGATGACTGAATATCAGAACAGTCTATTCAACAGCTCCTGACTCCATTGGACAATGGTTTGCCCCACAAAGAGGTGACTTCTCTGCACTTCCGGGTGGTACCATCATAAATGGGCATGACACAGATCCTGAAATTTCCCATGCTGCAGGTCCAAAAGGGAAGCCCCAGGAAGGAGATAATCCTTTAAATCCAAATCACATGTTCATGGTAAGATACCCAAAAAGTTGAATTCAGTTTTTCCGTCTTGCAGCCTACAAAATTACTATTTGGTGTATTGCCACTTTAGACTGACAAACAGGCAGCCACTTTGCCAAGATTTCATTGCAGAGAGGGTTGTAGTGTTAATAATAGCATCAATAGTGAGTCATCCGGACAGAGAGGAGGAAGATGGCGGAAGAGTAAGACGCGGAGATCACCTTCCTCCACACAGATACATCAGAAATACATCTACACGTCGAACAACTCCTACAGAACACCTACTGAACGCTGGCAGAAGACCTCAGACCTCCCAAAAGGCAAGAAACTCCACGTACCTGGGTAGGGCAAAAGAAAAAAGAACAAACAGAGACAAAAGAATAGGGATGGGACCTGCACCAGCGGGAGGGAGCTGTGAAGAAGGAAAGGTTTTCACACACTAGAAGCCCCTTCGCAGGCAGAGACTGCGGGTGGCGGAGCTGGGGAGCTTCGGAGCCGCGGAGGAGAGCACAGCAACAGGGGTGCGGAAGGCAAAGCGAAGAGATTCCCGCACAGAGGATCGGTGCCGACAGGCACTCACCAGCCCGAGAGGTTTGTCTGCTCACCCGCCAGGGCGGGCGGGGCCGGGGGCTGAGGCTCGGACTTCGGTCGGAGAGCAGGGAGAGGACTGGAGGCGTGAACACAGCCTGAAGGGGTTAGTGCACCAGGGCTAGCCGGGAAGGAGTCAGGGAAAAAGTCTGGACCTGCCGAAGAGTCAGGGAAAAAGTCTGGACCTTCCCTCTTTGTTTCCTGGTGCGTGAGGAGAGGGGATTAAGAGCGCTGCTTAAAGGAGCTCCAGAGAGGGGCGCAAGCCGCGGCTAACAGAGCAGACCCCAGAGACGGGCATGAGACACTAAGGCTGTTGCTGCCACCACCGAGAAGCCTGTGTGCAAGCACAGGTCACTCTCCACACCTCCCTTACAGGGAGCCTGTGCAGCCCGCCACTGCCAGGGTCCCGGGATCCAGGGACAACTCCCCCGGCAGAACGCATGGCGTACGTCAGGCTGGTACAAAGTCACGCTGGCCTCTGCCTCCGCAGGCTCGCCCCGCACTCCGTACCCCTCCCTCCCCCCGGCCTGAGTGAGCCAGAGCCCCCGAATCAGCGGCTCCTTTAACCCCGTCCTGTCTGAGCGAAGAACAGACGCCCTCTGACGACCTATGCGCAGAGGCGGGGCCACATCCAAAGCTGAACCCCGGGAGCTGTGCGAACAAAGAGAAAGGGAAATTTCTCCTAGCAGCCTCAGGAGCAGCGGATTAAATCTCTACAATCAACTTGATATACCCTGCATCTCTGGAATACCTGAATAGACAACAAATCATCCCAAATTGAGGAGGTGGACTTTGAGAGCAAGATATATTATTTTTTCCCCTTTTCCTCTTTTTGTGAGTGTGTATGTGCATGCTTCTGTGTGAGATTTTGTCCATATAGCTTTGCTTTCACCATTTGTCCTAGGGTTCTATCTGTCTGGTTTTTTTTGTTTTACTTTCTTAAAAATTTTTTTTCTTAATAATTATTTTTTATTTTAATAACCTTATTTCATTTGACCTTACTTTATTTTATTTTATCTTCTTTCTTTCTTTCTTTCTTTCTTTCTTTCTTTCTTTCTTTCTTTCTTTCTTTCTTTCTTTCTTTCTTCTTTCTACTTTTTCTCCCTTTAATTCTGAGCCATGTGGATGAAAGGCTCTTGTTGCTGTAGCCAGGAGTCAGTGCTGTGCCTCTGAGGTGAGAGAGCCAACTTCAGGACACTGGTCCACAAGAGACCTCCCAGCTCCACATAATATCAAATGGCAAAAATCTCCCAGAGATCTCCATCTCAACACCAACACCCAGCTTCACTCAATGACCAGCAAGCTACAGTGCTGGACACCCTATGCCAAACAACAAGCCAGGAACACAACCCCACCCATTAGCAGAGAGGCTGCCTAAAATCATAATAAAATCATAATAAGTCCACAGACACCCCAAAACACACCACCAGACGTGGACCTGCCCACCAGAAACACAAGATCCAGCCTCATCCACCAGAACACAGGCACTAGTCCCCTACACCAGGAAACCTACACAACCCACTGAACCAACCTTAGCCACTGGGGACAGACACCAAAAACAACACGGACTATGAACCTGCAGCCTGCAAAAAGGAGACCCCAAACACAGTAAGATAAGCAAAATGAGAAGACAGAAAAACACACAGCAGATGAAGAAACAAGGTAAAAACCCACCAGACCTAACAAATGAAGAGGAAATAGGCACTCTACCTGAAAAAGAATTCAGAATAATGATAGTAAAGATGATCCAAAATCTTGGAAATAGAATAGAGAAAATGCAAGAAACATTTAACAAGGACCTAGAAGAACAAGATGAAACAAGCAACGATGAACAACACAATAAATGAAATTAAAAATACTCTAGAAGGGATCAATAGCAGAATATTTGAGGCAGAAGAATGGATAAGTGACCTAGAAGATAAAATAGTGGAAATAACTACTGCAGAGCAGAATAAAGAAAAAAGAATGAAAAGAACTGAGGACAGTCTCAGAAACCTCTGGGAGAACATTAAACACACCAATATTCGAATTATAGGGGTTCCAGAAGAAGAAGAGAAAAAGAAAGGGACTGAGAAAATATTTGAAGAGATTATAGTTGAAAACTTCCCTAATATGGGAAAGGAAATAGTTAATCAAGTCCTGGAAGCACAGAGAGTCCGATACAGGATAAATCCAAGGAGAAACATGCCAAGACACATATTAATCAAACTATCAAAAATTAAGTACAAAGAAAACATATTAAAAGCAGCAAGGGAAAAACAACAAATAACACACAAGGGAATCCTCATTATGTTAACAGCTGATCTTTCAGCAGAAACACTGCAAGCCAGAAGGGTGTGGCAGGACATATTTAAAGTGACGAAGGTGAAAAGCCTGCAACCAAGATTACTCTACACAGCAAGGATCTCATTCAGATTTGATGGAGAAATTAAAACCTTTACAGACAAGCAAAAGTTGAGAGAGTTCAGCACCACCAAACCAGCTTTACAACAAATGCTAACGGACCTTCTCTAGGCAAGAAACACAAGAGAAGGGAAAGACCTACAATAACAAACCCAAAACAATTAAGAAAATGGGAATAGGAACATAAATATCAATAATTACCTTAAATGTAAATGGATTAAATGCTCCCACCAAAAGACACAGACTGGCTGAATGGGTACAAAAACAAAACCCATATATTTGCTGTCTACAAGAGACCCACTTCAGACCTAGAGACACATACAGACTGAAAGTAAGGGGATGGAAAAAGATATTTCAAGCAAATGTAAACCAAAAGAAAGCTGGAGTAGCAATTCTCATATCAGACAAAATAGACTTAAAAATAAAGACTTTTAGAAGAGACAAAGAAGGACACTATATAATGATCAATGGATCGATCCAAGAAGAAGATATAACAATTGTCAATATTTATGCACCCAACATAGGAGCACCTCAATACATAAGGCAAATACTAACAGCCATAAAAGGGGAAATCGACAGTAACACAATCATAGTAGGGGGTTTTAACGCCCCACTTTCACCAATGGACAGATCATCCAAAATGAAAATAAATAAGGAAAAACAAGCTTTAAATGATACATTAAACAAGATGGACTTAATTGATATTTATAGGACATTCCATCCAAAAACAACAGAATACACATTTTTCTCAAGTGCTCATGGAACATTCTCCAGGATAGATCATATCTTGGGTCACAAATCAAGTCTTGGTAAATTTAAGAAAATTGAAAGTGTATCAAGTATCTTTTCCAACCACAACGCTATGAGACTAGATATCAATTCCAGGAAAAGATCTGTACAAAATGCAAACACATGGAGGCTAAACAATACACTACTTAATAACGAAGTGATCACTGAAGAAATCAAAAAGGAAATCAAAAAATACCTAGAAACAAATGACAATGGAGACACGATGACTCAAAACCTATGGGATGCAGCAAAAGCAGTTCTAAGAGGGAAGTTTATAGCAATACAATCCTACCTTAAGAAGCAGGAAACATCTCGAATAAACAACCTAACCTTGTACCTCAAGCAATTAGAGAAAGAAGAACAAAAAAACCCCAAAGCTAGCAGAAGGAAAGAAATCATAAAAATCAGATCAGAAATAAATGAAAAAGAAATGAAGGAAACAATAGCAAAGATCAATAAAACTAAAAGCTGGTTCTTTGAGAAGATAAACAAAATAGATAAACCACTAGCCAGACTCATCAAGAAAAAAAGGGAGAAGACTCAAATCAATAGAATTAGAAATGGAAAAGGAGAGGTAACAACTGACACTGCAGAGATAAAAGAGATCATAAGAGATTACTACAAGCAACTCTATGCCAATAAAATGGACAATCTGGAAGAAATGGACAAATTCTTAGAAAGGCACAACCTGCCAAGACTGAATCAGGAAGAAATAGAAAATATGAACAGACCAATCACAAGCACTGAAATTGAAACTGTGATTAAAAATCTTCCAACAAAGAAAAGCCCAGGACCAGATGGCTTCACAGGCGAATTCTATCAAACATTTAGAGAAGAGCTAACACCTATCCTTCTCAAACTCTTCCAAAATATAGCAGAGGGAGGAACATTCCCAAACTCCTTCTACGAGGCCACCATCACCTTGATACCAAAACCAGACAAGGATGTCACAAAGAAAGAAAACTACAGGCCAATATCACTGATGAACATAGATGCAAAAATCCTCAACAAAATACTAGCAAAAAGAATCCAACAGCACATTAAAAGGATCATACACCATGATCAAGTGGGGTTTATTCCAGGAATGCAAGGATTCTTCAATATACGCAAATCTATCAATGTGATAAACCATATTAACAAATTGAAGGAGAAAAACCATATGATCATCTCAATAGATGCAGAGAAAGCTTTTGACAAAATTCAACACCCATTTATGATAAAAACCCTGCAGAAAGTAGGCATAGAGGGAACTTTCCTCAATATAATAAAGGCCATATATGATAAGCCCACAGCAAACATCATCCTCAATGGTGAAAAACTGAAAGCATTTCCACTAAGATCAGGAACAAGACAAGGTTACCCACTCTCACCACTATTATTCAACATAGTTTTGGAAGTTTTAGCCACAGCAATCAGAGAAGAAAAGGAAATAAAAGGAATCCAAATCGGAAAAGAAGAAGTAAAGCTGTCACTGTTTGCAGATGACATGATACTATACATAGAGAATCCTAAAGATGCTACCAGAAAACTACTAGAGTTAATCAATGAATTTGGTAAAGTAGCAGGATACAAAATTAATGCACAGAAATCTCTGGCATTCCTGTGCACTAATGATGAAAAATCTGAAAGTGAAATCAAGAAAACACTCCCATTTACCATTGCAACAAAAAGAATAAAATATCTAGGAATAGACCTACCTAAGGAGACAAAAGACCTGTATGCAGAAAATTATAAGATACTGATGAAAGAAATTAAAGATGATACAAATAGAGGGAGAGATATACCATGTTCTTGGATTGGAAGATCAACTTTGTGAAAATGACTCTACTACCCAAAGCAATCAACAGATGCAATGCAATCCCTATCAAACTACCACTGGCATTTTTCACAAAACTAGAATAAAAAATTTCACAAGTTGTATGGAAACAGCAAAGACCCCGAATAGCCAAGGCAATCTTAAGAATGAAAAACAGAGCTGGAGGAATCAGGCTCCTGGACTTCAGACTATTGTACAAAGCTACAGTAATCAAGACAGTATGGTACTGGCCCTAAAACAGAAATATAGATCAATGGAACAGGATAGAAAGCCCAGAGATAAACCCCTGCACATATGTTCACCTATCTTTGATAAAGGAGGCAGGAATGTACAGTGGAGAAAGGACAGCCTCTTCAATGAGTGGTGCTGGGAAAACTGGACAGGTACATGTAAAAGTATGAGATTATATCACTCCCTAACACCATACACAAAAATAAGCTCAAAATGGATTAAAGACCTAAATGTAAGGCCAGAAACTATCAAACTCTTAGACGAAAAGATAGGCAGAACACTCTATGACATAAATCACAGCAAGATCCTTTGTGATCCACCTCCTAGAGAAATGGAAATAAAAACAAAAATAAACAAATGGGACCTAATGAAGCTTCAAAGCTTTTGCACAGCAAAGGAAACCATAAACAAGACCAAAAGACAACCCTCAGAATGGGAGAAAATATTGCAAATGAAGCAACTGACAAAGGATTAATCTCCAAAATTTACAAGCAGCTCATGCAGCTGAATAACAAGAAAACAAACAGCCCAATCCAAAAATGGGCAGAAGACCTAAATAGACATTTCTCCAAAGAAGATATACAGACTGCCAACAAACACATGAAAGAATGCTCAACATCATTAATCATTAGGGAAATGCAAATCAAAACTACAATGAGATATCATCTCACACCAGTCAGAATGGCCATCATCAAAAAAATCTAGAAACAATAAATGCTGGAGAGGGTGTGGAGAAAAGGGAACACTCTTGCACTGCTGTTGGGAATGTGAATTGGTACAGCCACTATGGAGAACAGTATGGAGGTTCCTTAAAAAACTACAAATAGAACTACCATATGACCCAGCAATCCCACTACTGGGCATATACCCTGAGAAAACCAAAATTCAAAAAGAGTCATGTACCAAAATGTTCATTGCAGCTCTATTTACAATAGCCCGGAGATGGAAACAACCTAAGTGTCCATCATCGGATGAATGGATAAAGAAGATGTGGCACATATATACAATGGAATATTACTCAGCCATAGAAAGAAAGGAAATTGAGCTATTTGTAATGAGGTGGATGGACCTAGAGTCTGTCATACAGAGTGAAGTAAGTCAGAAAGAGAAAGACAAATACCGTATGCTAACACATATGTATGGAATTTAAGAAAAAAAAATGTCATGAAGAACCTAGGTGTAAGACAGAAATAAAGACACAGACTTACTAGAGAATGGACTTGAGGATATGGGGAGGGGGAAGGGTAAGCTGTGACAAAGTGAGAGAATGGCATGGACATATATACACTACCAAACGTAAAATAGATAGCTAGTGGGAAGCAGCCGTATAGCACAGGGAGATCAGCTAGGTGCTTTGTGACCACCTAGAGGGGTGGGATAGCGAGGGTAGGAGGGAGGGAGACACAAGAGGGAAGAAATATGGGAACATATGTATATGTATTACTGATTCACTTTGTTATAAAGCAGAAACTAACACACCATTGTAAAGCAATTATACTCCGATAAAGATGTTAAAAAAAAAAGTAAGGGATATTCTTTTTGTTGTTGTTGTTTGTTTGCTTTAGTTCATTATATTTTATTTTTTAAAATTTTTATTGGAATATAGTTGATTTACAATGTTGCATTAGTTTCAAGTGTACAGCAAAGTGATTCAGTTATACATATACATATATTCATTCTTTTTAGATTCTTTCTCATATAGGTTATCACATAATGTTGAGTAGAGTTCCCTGTGCCATACAGTAGGTCCTTGTTGGTTATCTATCTTATATATAATAGTGTGTGTGTGTTCATCCCACGTTCCTGATTTATCCCTCCCCCCCCACCATGTTTCCCCTTGGTAACCCTAAGTTTGTTTTCAATATCTGTAAGTCTGTTTATGCTTTGTAAATAAGTTCATTTTTTTATTTTCTTTTTTTAAATTGGATTCCACATACGAGTGATATCATATGATATTTACCTTTCTCTGTCTGACTTACTTCACTTAGGATGATAATCTCTAGGTCCATCCATGTTGCTGCAAATGGCATTGTTTTATTCTTTTTTATGGCTAATATTCCATTGTATATATGTACCACATCTTCTTTAACCAATCTAAAGGTAGGGTGGATTCTTTTATAGACAACTCTACTCACCAGGAGATCTGTAAATCCATGATGAAAATGACATTTTAAAAAATGGAAGAAGACATAGCATCAGTCTTTGTTTCAATGCCTGGGAGAGGAGCCAGGAAGCTTGCCGCCAATACCTCACTCATGCTAACTGTTCTGTCAATATTTGTTATTGTTAGTAGAACAGATCACCAGTGTGAACCTCAAAGCCAAGGATATCTGTTTGGATAAGTCCTGTTTGAGTAAGTCCTCACAGGTGAGTAGAATATGCTTTCCATCATCCATGAAATGATCTAACAAAAAATCAGACTATAGAGCTAGGTACGGAGGGCAGAAAGGAGACTATCAGAAGGAGTGGCTGAGATCACAGTGGTATACCCCATGACACCTAAGTCTGTAAGCCTCTTCATCAACTGGGATAGTCTTGATGTCTTACGATCAGTATTAAGACATTATATTAAACATAACTGGTTATAATAATGTCAACAAAAATGGATGTTCTGAGAGTTTGTCACCAGTAACAAACTCCAGTTGATCACAGCCAATCAGTTACAAGTTATTTACAACCTTACTGGTGGTCTGCACAGACACTGGGGAATGTTCCCAGTGCCTTTTGGATCAAGTTTCCTGTGGGTTTTATAACCAAGTGGACCCTTTCTACCTATGGCATCATCAAGGAATCTGTACGTGGACCACAGAATTTCACCAACTGGAACTTCTAGGATAGTGTTTGTCTTCTTCACGTTTGTTTTTTCCAACAACATGACAACCCCAGACTTCTCAGGTTCTGAGTTCATAGAAAAAGATATCTTAAAAATTGCAATACTTTTCTTATGGATTCCTCAATCTATATACATTTGCAATATCATCACCATTCATAAGACAGGCCCAATCTCTCCAAAATCAACAGAGGTCACTCCAAGAATATGATCCTCAAAGTTAAGTCATTGATGCAGGAAAGGCTGACTGCCAAGTCATTGTTTGGAGATACACCAGCAGGGGTGGGGTTGTGGTGGTAAATGAAAAACCATATATAAGTGAACCCAGGTAGTTCAAACCTGTGTTGTTCAAGGGTCAGTGGTAGTTGTATGAACATAAAGCATTTTTGCAGCCTATACTCAGATGACTTCTTGGGAGCTGCTGCCTGTGGATTTGTATGAGCTCTTTTATTTTCATCAAGTCCTTAGGAAAGCCAAATTTCAATTGCTACTTAGAGTTCCCAGAGCCTGAATGTGCCAACGCCTATATTTTCATAACTCACTCAGAATCTCATCTAATATAAAATGCAAGGGACTAATGTCTAATGACAGTTTTTTCCACCTGGTAAATACTAGCTTTCACTTGCTTGAAAATTTCAAGATGAAGAGGGAACAAAGACTCCCTCTTGATAACAGAAACTCATGGAAATGTGACACCCCCCGCCCCCCAGGTCTAGCCAGTGGTAAAAATCATCAGCATAGCTCTAGCCTTAGACCCAAATTAAAACCATCAGCTCAGGCTGACTGTGATGTGGCCATAACATTTCACCACATTAAATGTGTGATAACTGTGCACGGGCAGGTAATGGGATCTGACAGTGCTTGTTGTCACCATGGAGCTGTCATGTCTGCATTGTGTTCTCAATCCCAGAGAATCCATGTCCATCACGAGTCTTTATTCTGGCCTAAATATACTATGACAGTAATAATATATGCAGGCCTGGAAGAGTCCAAATCAAGGGAAGCAAATTAATATTGACTGAGTACTCACCATGTGTCTGTGGCAGACAGATTTAAGGGGACCCCCCCCCAATGATTCCTCACTTCCTGAGTCCACTCCTTTGTGTAATCTCCTTTCCGTGAGTGTGTGCAGGACCTGGAACTTGCTCCCTCCCAACAGAGTATGTCCAAAGTGATGGATGTCACTTCCTGATTAGGTTACATTATATGGCAAAGGTGATAGACTGTCATCCCTGTGATGATATTATGTTATATAAAATTCCTTCCTAGCAGGGATTCTTCTTGCTGACTTGATGAAGTAAACTGCCATATTGAGGAAGCCCACATGGCAAAAAAATGTGTGTGGCCTCTAGGACCTGGGTATAGTCTCTAGCTGACAGCTGCAAAGAGCCAGGGCCCCCCTCCATCACATAGCCGCGAGGAAATGAATTCTGCCGAAAACCTGAATAAGCTTGGAAGCAGAATCTTTCCCCAGATAGAAATGCAGCCTGACTGATACCTTGATCACAGCCATATGCAATCCTGAGCTGAGGACCATTATAAGCTATCCCTGGACTTCTGACCCATGGGAACCGTGAGATAACAAATATGTGTGTTGTTTTGCTGCCATATTTGTGGTAATTCGTTATAGCAGCAGTGGAACACTAATACATTGCCATCAACCATGTTTCTATTCTGCATCCTCTATCTTGTTTCATCACCTCAACAAATTGGGAACTCTGATAATTAGGCAGGACATAAAGTTTAAAAGATTTTGCACTTGTCTTAAGAAAATAGTCATACAAGTTTTTAGGGTTCTGTCCAGGAATTAAGGAAACCCTGCCTTGATATCTTGTATCTAATACCTGAACAGTCATATGTAAATTATGAGCCAACCATCTTTAGTTTTAAAAAAAATTTTATTGGAGTATAGTTGCTTTACAATGTTGTGTTAGTTTTTGCTGTACAGCAAAGTGAATCTGTTATACATATACATATATCTCTTCTTTTTTGGATTTCCTTCCAATTTAGTTCACCACACAGCATTGAGTAGAGTTCCCTGTGCTATACAGTAGGTTCTCATTAGTTATCTATTTTATACATAGTAGTGCATATATGTCAATCCCAATCTCCCAATTCATCCCACCTCCCCTCCCCACTTTGGTATCCATAAGTTTGTTCTCTACATCTGTGTCTGTATTTCTGCTTTGCAAATAAATTAATCTGTACCATTTTTCTAGATTCCACATATAAGCAATATTATATGATACTTGTTTTTCTCTTTCTGACTTACTTCACTCTGTATGACAGTCTCTAGGTCTATCCACATCTCTGCAAATGGCACTATTTCGTTACTTTTTATGGCTGAGTAATATTCCATTGTATATATGTACCACATCTTCTACATCCATTCCTCTGTTGATGGACATTTAGGTTGCTTCCATGTCCTGGCTATTGTAAATAGTGCTTCAATGAACACTGGGTTGCATGTATCTTTTTAAATTATGGTTTTATCCGGGAAGCCAACCATCTCTAAAATGACTTGATACAAATCATGCCCAGTGGGATGTTAGCAGATGGTGCAATGCTTTGCATGTGTCCTGACCACTCACCACACCTATTCACCTGCTGCGAGCACCTGTGACTCTATACTAGTGAATGCTCTATGGTATGCTCAGCTCATGGTGGGGAAGGCCAAAAGTTCTGGGGAAAAGATGCCTTGGGGAGCATCCCTCAGCAAATGGTGGATGGAGTTGGAAGAGAAACTCCCAGCTTCCTCGGTCCTCAAGAGCAGATATTCTCAGGAGTGTTCTACATCATTCCCCACAAGTTCCCAGTGGGATTGAGACCCAGGTGCTCACAGTGATAACCTACCCCTTAACACACCCTGCAATGGTTTCTTTCCCTTCCTTGTCTTACTTCCTAACTCTTACTAGTGTTTCCTGCAATCTCCTCTCCAAATAAATGATTTGAACTGATTCCTTCTTGCAGGGTCTGCTTCTGTGTGAAGTCAACCAAAGAGGTAAGGGCATTTCAAATTGGATGGAAATGTGGTAGAAATCCAATTAAGAAGGACAAAAACAAGTGTGTAGATTGTCTTGAAGAGTGCCCTTAAGAATGTTCTAGGAATAGTGCATGAAAAGGAGAAATAAATTGACCAGAAATGACTGATTCTATTCGTCAAACTCAGTAATTACCAGCCAAGTGGCCTCTCACTGTTGTGGCCTCTCCCGCTGTGGAGCACAGGCTCTGGATGCGCAGGCTCAGCGGCCAAGGCTCACGGGCCCAGCCGCTCCGCGGCATGTGGGATCTTCCCGGACCAGGGCACAAACCCGTGTCCCCTGCATTGGCAGGCGGACTCTCAACCACTGCGCCACCAGGGAGGCCCACCAGCTAAGTTTTGATGAGTAATTTGACCCCCAAATACTTTAACACTGGGAAGGCAGTGTGCTGGATGATGGACACTGATATTCTTCACTGGATGGATGCCTCCCCTACTGTGAAATCACATGCAGCATTCTGATTATACATCAGTCTCTTGAGTTTGGTTAGTGTGAGTCCATTTCAAAAATCCTGTCAGCTCTGACAGCAATCACTGATTACTAGACTTATTGTGGTGATCATTTCACAATATACACAAATATCAAATCATTGTGTTATACACCTGAAACTAATATAATATGGTATGTCATTTACACCTCAATTAAAAAAAAAGAATCAGACACTGACCTGCCACTCCAGAAGTCTCTGTCTGGGTAGGCAGGCAGAATCCTTTTATTCATTTATCACTTGCCTCAACAATTCTCATTATGCAGTCAAAACCATACACTAATGCCAGACAGTTATTTCTTGAGAAACAGAGCAATTTTATTTGTGCTTTAGCACGAAGGAATACCAGAAAGAGTATCACGACGTGAATAAAGGGAATGTCCAACACGGACAAATAGGAAGGAGAAAATGCCAGTTTTCATGTTCCCTTTCTGCATGTGCAACTCAGTGTAGGAGACCCTGATTCACTGCAGCTTTGGGTGCTCATTAACTTCAACAACCTTTCTTTTTCTCTTTCTTCCTTCCTTCCTCCCTCCCTCCCTCCCTCCCTCCCTCCCTCCCTCCCTCCCTCCCTTCCTTCCTTCCTTCCTTCCTTCATTCCTTCCTTCCTTCCTTCCTTCCTTCCTTCCTTCCTTCCTTCCTTTCTTTCTTTCTTTCTTTTCTCTTTATTTACCAGATTTTAAAATAATAAATTGATTCCCCAGCATCCTCCAAAGATGTCAAGGAATCAGTTCAAACTCATGGACTTATACATATCTAATATATTTCAATTCATTCTGATTATTGACCAGTGGAATCTTTTGCAAATTGTCTCTTGACTCGTTTTAAGAGCCCTCAGGGGTCTTTAAAGGCCTTCTAACCTTTTAAATTTAATTTTATATTGGAGTATAGTTGGTTTACAATGTTGTGTTAGTTTCAGGAGTACCAGTCCTATTTCTTTTAACTTTCAAAATAATGTCCCTAACCACACTGACACAACAACCAGAACAACACTGACAAAAACAAAAACAATATACTAGTTCTTCAGGAAATATAAGCATTTCCTGGCATTAAATTCTGAAAGAAATTCATTGTCTGCTTATAAGTGGTACTAGATAACATAACAGTCAATCTTCACACTTCCATAAAATCTGAGGGTAACACATTCAACTACAGCAGAGTCAAACACTCCTGTTGGAGCAAAGCTAAGGAGGTCACGGACCTGACATTCTTAAACTAGGAGCAGTGATCCTCAACCAGGGTCTAAAACCCCCATGGAGACCTCAGTACCTTTCCTCAGAGTTTCTTCAGCACATATTGCCTGCAGACCAAATAAATAGATCTCACACAAATATGTATGGCTGTTTTTACAGGTATAGATATATTTTTGATGATACTATTTTTGAATTCATGGTAGTGGTTAGTATTTTTGATTATCACTCTATATTTTCTTAATCAATGGTCACTAAATAAAACTACTGTTCTAGCAACAGTTTGGGGTTAATAAAGAATACTCACATATGGAAAGATTAAGAGCCATGATTTAGACAGCCAAATGGGTAGCATGGTCCTTTGAATATCTTTCCTATGAATCCATTTTCTTCACTGGTTTTTGAAAGTTGAGACAGAGAGAATAGTTCAGTGTTACCTTCTCAGGTGGCCTTTGAACTTAGATGTTCTGAACTTCTTCCTAAAGCAGGTCCCTGTGTGTGGGGCAAGGATGACAATTATGTGATGGAAATTCATCAACCTAGCTGGTGCTCTTTGGGTGGGACTTATTCCATGACCTTGTGGGTTGTGTCAGGGCACAGGGTGTGGGGCCACTGGCTCCACCTGAAGCTCAGCCCAGGGTACGAGCCGAGACACAGCAACCTCCCTGTAAAATATGGAGGGAGACAGGTGGAGTCCAGGAGGCAGTTTTGGTTCCAAGTTGGTGTCTCCAGGAGATCTCTCTGGGGCTCTAGAGTATGTGTATTCAACAAACACCTAGTTCCTTAAGCCCACGCGTGTAAACACATGTCAAGAGTTCACTGGACTCTCCAGGATCTTTCTCATGCTTACAGTGCTTCACACTTTCATATACATATTTTTTAACATCTTTATTGGAGTATAATTGCTTTACAATGGTGTGTTAGTTTCTGCTTTATAACAAAGTGAATCAGTTATACATATACATATATCCCCATATCTCCTCCCTCTTGCATCTCCGTCCCTCCCACCCTCCCTATCCCACCCCTCTAGGTGGTCACAAAGCACCGAGCTGCTCTCCCTTTGCTATGCAGCTGCTTCCCACTAGCTATCTATTTTACGTTTGGTAGTGTACATATGTCCATGGCACTCTCTCACTTTGTCCCAGCTTACCCTTCCCCCTCCCCGTGTCCTCAAGTCCATTCTCTTCTCTTAGTCCTGCAGGCAACTCTGTGGGGCCGCGGGGGCGGGGGCGGGGAGGTCAGAGTACTGAAATTACAGATGAGATGAGCACTCCATCACACATAGGTTGTTTCCCTCAGGGCCACTTAGCTCACTTGTGGCAGAAGCATGAGGAAGATCTGAGCCCTCTGAAACCAACCTGGAAGACAACTTCAAATCAAACATAATATGGGAAAAGAATCTGAAAAAGAGTGGATATATGTATATGCATAACTGATTCACTTTGCTGTACACCTGAAACTAGCACAACATTCTAAATCAACCATACTCCAATAAAAATTTTTAAAAATGTATGCACATACACACATGAATATTTATCCCAAGAAAATAAAATTAAAATTAATTAAAATAAAATCCACTAGGAATTTTTAAAAAGTATAATAATGTCATTGCCTTTTGAGAATCACAGAACATTTCTCTAAATCAGAATTTCTACTCACATTATGTTCTTTAAAACAACACACATGGGGACTTCCCTGGCAGTCCAGTGGCTAAGACTCCACGGTCCCAATGCAGGGGGCACGGGTTCGGTCCTGGTCGGGGAACTAAGATCCTGCATGCCATGTGGTGTGGCTTTAAGAAAAAAAACCAAAAAACAAAAAATATGCCACATAAAATATGATATTCAACAAAACATGTTTGGAAGTCAGGAGTTCAAATGGAAAAATAATTTTTAACATAAATAAAATAATGATTTAATATTTAAATCTCACTATTGAGTATCACTCTGATAATGTTTTTATGCACAAGACACTTTATGTGAATTATTCCATTTCATCATCACCATGGTCCTTGGAGGCATTTTATCTCATTTTTAAGATAGGAAAAGAGGCTCGGAGAGTTTAAGTAACTTGTCCAGGATCACACAGCCAGAACACTGACAAGGGGGGCAATTTGAAATTTGCCTGGCAGCCATTTTCTCTTATTCTGCACTTCCCCCCATGCTTAAAAATTTCCCTCAAGAGAATCTATGTTTTCCTTGGGTCATTTTTATCTTTTGCCCTCTATCACCTAGGCCATAAATTATTAGGATCTTAGACTCTCAGTTCATGTTACCAAGCACCTCTTGAAATGTTACGTGAATTGTCCCAACAGATCGCAGACAAAGGGGAGTTGAGGCTGGACTTACTTGTCCAGCTTTCTCTCTAACCCACTAAATATCTCATGACCATTGACCATCCGGATGTCACTATGTCACACATTATTCTGAGAGCAGAGCAAGAGCCCCTCAGGTCGGTAGATAATCAAGAAACTGTGTTATGAGAGTTGACATCTTATGAATAATTATTTAAAAAATCTGTTTCTTTCTGTTCCTTCAACCCCAGACAGGCAAGTTGATTCTACCAAGTTGCTCAAACTGTGATGAGAACATCACTTAAACAAGGTGCTAGTTGCCCTTATTTATTTATTTTTGAAAGTAAGTTTTTAAAAAGTAAGTTTATTTGAAGATTCTATTGTGAGAGTGTGTGGTCAAAAGGCAAATAACTTTGGATGTAAGACAGGCAGTACTTGGACTCCTCGGGGACACCTCAGAGAGCTGTGGGCCCCTTTTCTCTTCCTGAGTCACAGAAGTGTCTGTTGGTCCCAAGTTTCTGTTGCTGGGATGGCCGATGATAGGAAGCTACTATAAATGTGAACAGAACATGGTTTTAAGGTCACTGTAATTTTGCGGGACATGTAGCTTAATTTTGAGATGGAAGAGTTTGAGAGTGGGGCTGGATAATAACTTCCAAAAATAGCGTCTGAGCTGCAGACCTGGGTCCATGTAGGACAAGTGGTCCCAGGGGAGGAGGGGCGTGGGCACGTTCTACTGCCCTGGAGGGCCGCCGGGGTTCCTGCCCTGGAGGTGACTCTTGGCGGCATCAGGCCAAGATCCATCTTTTAAAAGCTACTTACTGCACAAGGCTGCTGCTGGGATTAAAAGGAATATTTTGATTTGCTGGATACTAATGCTCCTTTCAGGTTATGAAATGCCATTAATTTAGGGGCAGTTTGGGGATAAAATGAAAACAGCATGACATAAAACATATTCATCTTTATTTCAGAAACATAAAACATGAAAAAAAATCAGCTACAAAGCTCTCCTACAGCATTTCTCAAAGAGAGGCCATGTGTATTCTTGGGCCACGTCACAGGACTGGGGTAAATGGGAGGACCTGGAACCTTCCGTTCAAGAGCCCCTCAGGCACAATCTAACTCCCCCCACCCCCCACGCCCAGGACCTAGAACTTGGGACAAATGGAGCTGTCTCCTCCGAACACAGTGTAAAGATGGCCTTAGTTCCAGATGAACAACAAAGAAAATTATCCATTAAATGTCTACACTGAAGGAGTGTGTGGAAGGAGGGAGGCTCCCTGCTTTGCTCTCAGCCCGGGGTGGGGGTCCGTGAGCCCTGGTGTTGGAGGTTCCTCGCGTCCCGCCAGCAGCCACAGCAGAAGGCGGCCAGGACTGAGAGTCAGGGCACAGCTCTTACCAAATCAGTGACCCAGCGGCCTCCTCCAGCTCAGTTTCCCCTTCTGTTCTGCGCACGGTCATTTGATCCCCATGACATGGAAGTGAGGGAGCAGAAGATGGAGGAAACCCTCTCCCTCAAGAGCTGAGTGACCCCTGGGCCACAGCTGGTGCAGGAGGGGGTGGGCATCAGAAGAGCTGCAACCTGGACTTCGGGCCTGTAAACCAGTGTGGGTCTCCTGCATCATTACAGAACCTGTGCATTTATGTGACTCAGGCTTTCTTGGGAGAAATCTGAGGAGAGATTTCTAGGCCTAGGGTGACTAACTGTATTGGTTTACTTGTGACTGAAGGGTTCCTGGGCCGTGAGACAGTATAAAAACAAGAAACCAGACAAATCTCAGGCAAATGAGAACAAAGTAGTCACTGAAGCTAGGCAATATTTTTTTTTTTTTTTGCAAAGGTTCTCAACCCTGGCTGAAGAATAGAATTACTGGGAGAACTTAAAAAGCCTGATGCCTGGGTATCATCCCAGACCATTGAATCTGAATCTCTGGGTGTATCTATATTATTATTTTTTGAACTCTGAAGGTTATTTTAATGTTTAGTAAAGATTGGGAAATTCTGCTTTGGATACAGCCTCTATGACTTTCTTTCCCCTGCAGACCACACAAAAGGGCTAAGCTTACATAATTGTCCACAACAAAGACGGGTGAAAGTTGCTCAACAGAATCTTACTGAAAGGCACAGCAGAGAAGGTTGATTTCCTCAAGGATGCAACAGCTGGGGCGGGCCCTCATTTGACTAAACCAACCAACTATAGTGCTGAGGGGAATCCAAGGACCACAGGGCCAGTTGCAGCCCCAGGACTTGTGGGGAGACAGATACTGCTTGGAAAACATTTCCTTACATTGGCATCCAGCCCCCCAGCCGTTGCAAGGAGAAGGCAGAGCATGGCCTGTGTGTTGTGATGAAAACAAATCTCTGTGTGGTGGGGTGGGGGGGGATTTCTTCTAACTACTGAACAAAAGAAGTGCCTTCTGAGAGTTTAGGGGAGTCTGACTTCTTTTTTAAAGAATTAATGATTTTGGAAAGCCTCAAGTTAAAATCTTACAAGAAAAGAAGAATCTTTTTATTTAATTTTTAATTTAATTTTTATTTTATATTGGAGTATAGTTGATTTACAATGTTGTGTTAGTTTCAGGTGCACAGCAAAGTGATTCAGCTATACATAAATATATCCATTCTTTTTCAAATTCGTTTCCATACAGGTTATTACAGAATATTGAGTAGAGGTCCCTGTGCTATACAGTAGGTCTTTGTTGAAGGACTCATTTCTGAATTAAGCTTCACATGAGATAGAGAATATCACTTAATGATTATGAGTTCTGACTTGCCTTGTTTTTCCTGATCCTCTGGGCTTCTGCCCCACCAGCTGTCCTTTGAGAACAAACAAAGTTGTACTTTTGTGAGAGCACAAAGTTGAGGATAACTTCTCACCTCTGTATTAAACACTGCATATCAGAGTTAACTGGTACCTATCCTAGGACATGATTTGCCCACAGCAAATCATGTGCAGTAACCAGAAATCCAAAGTAGATTTGAATTAGTCTGTATATTGTTACTTTTTTATCATCTTCTTTTTAGTCGTAAAAACAGTAGTGTTGAATACAATTTTCAGCAACAACAAAAAATCTACGATTCCCCAACAAATATTTTCACTTTTGTGTTTCCACATCCATCTTCATTTCAAATGACAGTATCAATAAGAAGATAATAAGAAACCAGAATGTAGTACTATTAAACCTCTCTGGAGTGCGATGACTTTGTAAGCTTTGAAACAATAGAAAAAATTACAAAGAGGAAGACTGACCAATTTGATTATGTAACATTTAAATCTGAACATACTCTGCGTGTGTGTGTTAGACGTGGTCGAGGGACACTTAGAATCTCTCCCCACCTCCTGATCACGGGCCTTCCTCTACTTCAGAGGTCAAAAGGTAAACAAAAACATTTCCCAGGCCCCTTTGCAGCCAGGGTGGTAGATTCAAATTAGATTCACTCATTAATGCATTCCTGTGAGGATGTGCAGGTGGAAGTTTATTTGACTACTTGTTTTGTTATGTTTTTAGCTGTGGGTCTTCTGGAACAGCATTCACGTCTAACCCCCACCTTCGTGGTTGTCAGGAGACACTTGTGTTGTGATGGTGGTGGCTTCCTGATTCTTGGGTCACAGCTGCAGTGGACTGTTCTTCCTGATGGTGGCAGATGTCGTAGAAACTTTTAAGGATCAGATCTGTGATATTGCAGGAGTCATTCACCGAGGCCCAGCCTAGAGGGTGTCTGTACAGAACTTCCAGGGATTTTACAAGCACCTAATTCTCTGTGTTAAATCCCTTTCTGTTTAAAATATCTAGAATGATTGCTATTTTCTGCACTGACTTGTGGCTGATACAACTGGAAAAATGTTTCAAAAAACAAAATAGAAGGATTAACATGTTTAGTATATGAAGTATTGGTAGGAGAAAGAAAAGACCCAAGAATAGAAAAAATGGGAAAAAATAACAAAATGAACAAATTGATCACACAAAAGAATAAGCAGAAAGCACCTGAAGCAGATCTCTTTTTAGGAATTGCCCTGCAGCAGATGCACACAGACGACCGTGGAGAAAGCAGCCAGACACAATGTGCTCCCACTCACTCAGCCAGGGGGGGATCAGTCCTTCCTTCAGAAATTTGACATTGGAAATGAAATCTCTTTGATTTTTCCCACGTAGCTGGAATGAAGACATGTGAACTTGCAGATTGAGACAGAGAAAGCTTGTTCGTGGTGGGAAAGAAAAGTGAGCAAAGGAACGGACAGGAACTGAAAGAAGAGGAGGTAAGAAAGAGGTGGAGAGAGAGAGACCCTCTGGCTTTAGTTTGCTCCTGGGAATAAACTTTCTGTCTTGCTTCAGCTTCATATGTTTTGGTTACTTGAAAATAACATTAACAATAATTCTAACCAATATTTTTACAATAACAGAAAATAGACTCAAAGATCATTCATTTAACTAATTTTTATTGGGTGTCTTGTGCACAGGAGTTGAGGACTAGTGCTCTGAATAAGACCAAACCTTAATCTTCACAGAGTTTACAGGGAAGAGCTGCTGGGAAAGCAATTATAAGGAAGCACAGGAATCCTTAAGCACATACATCAGGATGATATAGCCTTGCTATGTTATTTAGGATAGAGGACTCGCCAAAATAATAATTTATTCCTTTATGCAGTGGGGAAATCTCTCTCACGTGTTTGTGATGTTTTTGTCCTCTCTTCGGGGAGGGCATACTTTTACCACTATGATGAAATACCTAAAGCCAAACACTTCCATGATGGAAAGATGGAGAACCTGACAGCAGAATCTGAGACTTAAAGTGTGACTTTGGGCATCATAGAAGGTTTCCTACTTACTCCACCAAAAATAGCTTTTTGTCTCTGGTCCTAGAGGAACATCTTTCCTCCCAGTGACAAATATTAAGTGAATCAAAAGGCTGACACCAGAAGGATGTGGACACTGAAAAACTGTTATAGTTCTTATATAAGCACCCATGATTTCTCTGGCATGGCCTTGCTTTGATTCCAAAATCCACATGTGGAGATATTTGTTAGCACTTTCTTCCATGAGACCTCACACAAAGGAATTTTGGAAAGGGATAAAAGGATGGTTGCACGGTTACATCTTTTTGGATTGTTTTTTTAAATCCATGGTTTTAAAAAAGATGCTAGAGGATGTCAAATAATGCTGCAATAACAGCACTTATTGAAGAGACTGTCTTTTCCCCATTGTATATTCTTGCCTCCTTTGTCATAGATTAATTGACCATAAGTGTGGGTTTATTTCTGGGCTCTCTATTCTGTTCTATTGATCTATGTGGCTGTTTTGTGCCAGTACCATACTATTTTGATGACTATAGCTTTGTAGTATAGTCTGAATTCAGGGAGCCTGATACCTCCAGCTTTGTTCTTTCTCAAGATTGTTTTCTCTTTTAGGGGTCTTTGTCTTTCCACACAAATTTTAGGATTATTTGTTCTAGTTCTGTGAAAAAGAATTGTATTTTGATAGGGATTGCATTGAATCTGTAGATTGTCTTGGGGGTATGGTCATTTTAACAAGATATGGAAGCAACCTAATTGCCTGTTGATAGAGGAATGGATAAAGAAGATGTGGTATATATACACAATGGAATAGTACTTAGCCATTAAAAAGAATGAAATTTTGCTATTCGTGACAACATGCATGTACCTAGAGGATATTATACTAAGTGAAATAAGTCAGACAGCGAAAGACAAATACTGTATTTCACTTATATGTGGAATCTAAAAAACAAAACAAATAAACAAACATAACAAAACAGAAACAGAGTCATAAATAGAGAACAAACAGGTGGTTGCCAAACAGGGAAGAGCTGTGGGGAGAGAGAAATAGGTAAGGGAGATTAAGAGGTACCACACTTGCAGTTACAAAATAAGTGAGTCACAGGTATGAAATGTACAGTGTGGAGAATATAGTCAATAACTATGTAATGTCTTTGTATGGTGACAGATGGTAACTGGACTTAGCAGGTTAAACATTTTGAAATACATAGAAATATTGAATCACTATGTTGTGCATCAGAAACTAACAGTTGTAGGTCAATTATTCTTCAAAAACAAACAAACTCATAGAAAAAGTGATCAGACTTGTGGTTACTTGAGGTGGGGGTGGGGGAGGGGGAATTGGATGAAGGTGGTCAAAAGGTATAAACTTCCAGTTCTAAGATAAATAAGTCCTAGGGATGTAATGTACAACATGGTAAATGGAATGAACACTGCTGTACGTTATATGTGAAAGTTGTTAAGAGAGCAAATCCTAAGTGTTCTTATCACAAGGAAAAATACTTTTTTCTATTTCTTTAATATTGTATCTATCCAAGATGATGGATGCTCACTAAACTTATTGTGATAATCATTTCATGATGTATATAAGTCAAATCATTATTTATTTATTTTTGGCTGCACACCTTAAACTTATACAGTGCTCTATGTCCTTTATCTCTTAAAACTGGAAGAAAAAAAGATGCAGGAGGATTTCCTGTGACTTGGGAGACTTGCTGCCAGACTTTGACCTGTTATGAGCTGAAGACTCTAATCCTTGGACAATGTTTGTACAGGACAAAGCCATCTGGAATCAGAAAGACTGAGTTCAGAAGGCAACCTGACTCAAATATTTCCAAGTTGCATGATCTTCTAGGTCTTATTTTAGTGATCTGTAAAATGACATGTTCCATGCAGAGTCATGTCCTGTGATACTCTGTTGACAAAAAGCCACTCAAAAGGAGCATAAAAATTCAAAGCACAAACAGAAGATAGAAGGAGAACATTTTGAACTGTAGCTCCATTGCCCTCAGACTACAAGTTGGTGTGAAACCCTGGACTAAGGGGAGCATAAGATGAGCCCAGCGCAGCTCACACCAACAAACATGCTATAGCCAGAGGCCGCTTCACCCTGGTGAAATACCAGAGAAATTAAAAGGCTGTGGCCAGAAGCTGTGAAGAATGTCACTGGGATGGCATCTGATTGCCCAGTGAACACTATGAGTGAAGGGTGTCATCTCCTACGGGAAGGTCAGTGAATTTCCAACGGTTCAACTGCGGGGTTTGGCTGGAGGAGGCCACAGACACACAGGTGCTGGGAAATGTCTGTTCCTTGCACTGTGCACTAGGACAGGCGGCTCCACGCTGTCAGGTGAAGTGCAGCATGGACCATGGGTCACTGTGGGGAAGGACAGTCTGGTTGAGGCAGTGGGCTTCGGGGAGCAGAGGAGGTAGTCTATTTTAGGACTTCTTTTCCTTCTTTCTTCTTCTTCTTTTACTTTCCCAAGAGAGAGCTGATTGTCCTGTTACTCTGCCTACTAATATTATTATAAACTTTACTTAAAAGAGAGAGAGAGAGCTGGCCCACTGGTATTGTATTCCTGGGGGAGGGGGTCTGTGAGTTGCCTACGGTGAGGGCAGGCAGGTGGGCTCAGGGCTCCCTGGCTCTCTTCAACCAGAGATGCTCTTTTCACTGTTTTTTAGATCAAGCTTCAGTGTGAGATGTTGATTAATAAATTATTCCATTGTTCAAAATAAACCGGTAAGTAAAACTAAGACCACCAAATCAGAAGAACTTCTCACTTTAATGGTTATACGAATCCCTTGAAGATTTTGTTAAAATGCAGATTCTGAGTCAGCAGGTCTTGGGTGGGGCCTGAGATTCTACTTTTCTAACAAGCTCCTCGGTGATGCCCAGGATGCTGGTCTATGGACCACACTTTGAGAAATAAGGTACTGGATGGAATTTCTGGATGAACATCTCATGGCACCCACATCGCTGTTAGGATCCTGCCCACTCTTGTATTTGCTTTTGTTTTTGAGTTTTTTAGTCTGTATTGCCTTTGTTTATTTTTAAACAGCTTTATTGAGATTTAATTTACATATCACTTGATTCATCCTTCTAAAGTGTACAATTCAGTGGTTTTAGTATATTCACAGAGTTGTGGACTACCACCGCTATCTAATTTTAGAACATTTTCATTATCCCAAAAAGAAACCCGTAATGGTTAATTTTATGTGCCAACTTGCCTGGGCCATAGAGTGACCAGATAATTGGTCAAACTTTTTTTGGAGTGTTTCTGTGAGGGTGTTTTTTTTTTTTTTTTTTTTTGCGGTATGCGGGCCTCTCTCTGTTGTGGCCTCTCCCGTTGCGGAGCACAGGCTCCAGAAGCGCAGGCTCAGCGGCCATGGCTCACGGGCCTAGCCGCTCTGCGGCATGTGGGATCTTCCCGGACCGGGGCACGAACTCGTGTCCCCTGCATCAGCAGGCGGACTCTCAACCACTGCGCCACCAGGGAAGCCCTGTTTTTTTTTTTTTTTAATAAATTTATTTATTTTTGGCTGCATTGGATCTTTGTTGCTGTGCACAGGCTTTCTCTAGTTGTGGCAAGCAGGGGCTACTCTTTGTTGCGGTGCACGGGCTTTTCATTGCAGTGGTTTCTCTTGTTGTGGAGCATGGGCTCTAGGTGCACAGGCATCAGTAGTTGTGGTTTGTGGGCTCTAGAGTGTAGGCTCAGTAGTTGTGGTGCACGGGCTTTGTTGCTCCACGGCATGTGGATCTTCCCAGACCAGGGCTCGAACCTGTTTCCCCTGCCTTGGCAGGCAGATTCTTAATCACTGTGCCACCAGGCAAGTCCCATGTGAGGGTGTTTTTGGATGAGATAAATATTCACAGAGTAAAGCAGATTGCTCTCCCTAATGTGAGTGGGTCTCATCCAATCAGTTGAAGGACTCAAACTAAAACACCAGCTCTTCCTGCATCTTGAGCCTGCATCCTTCAGACTGCAACTAAACAACCGGATCCCCTGGGACCCCAGCTGCCAGCTCAACCGGAAGATCTTGGGACTTCTCAGTCTCTGTAATCATATGAACCAATATATAAATATAATAATCTAATCTAATCTAATCTATATCTATCCTACTTGGTTCTGTTTCTTTGGAGAACAGTGACTAATACAAAACCCCATAACCATTAACAGTCACCCCTGATTACCTGCTCCCCCCAGCTCCTGGTAACCACTAATCTACTTTCTGCCTCTATGGATTTGACTATTCTGGACATTTCATATAAGTGGAATCATAAAATGTATGGCCTTTTGTGAATGCCTTCTTTCACTCATGATGTCTTACAGCTTCATTGTTGTAGAGTAATCATTTTCAAACTCCTACTAACACATCAGACAAAAAAAAAGTATAATTTTAGGGACAAATTAATAAAACCACAAGCATAATAGGGGCAAATTAGTTACTGCTCTCAAAATTTGAGAGTTGAAGATGAGATGTAAGTACATGATGAGTAAGAATAGCATAATTAACATAATAACACAAACCACTTTAGATATAATATGTATATACATCCAACAAAAGTAAATTCACATCATTTTCAAATATCCATGGAATAATGGAAAACTTGGCAACACATAAACAACAAAGAAAAATCACAATAATCCCCAAAGCAGAAATCATACAGACCATATTCTCTGACTGCATTTTAATAAAACTAGAAATTAATAAGAAAATGAAAGACAAAAAAAAAACATTTTAAAATTGAAAATAACCACACAGAACAGTCTAGTAACTCTTCAGATAAAAGAGATGGCAAAATTGAAATGACAAAGATTTTAGAAATAATGAGAAAACCTCACACAAAAATGTGTTTTGTGCCCTATGTTACTCATAGTACAATCCAGTCTTCAACTGCATTTATTAGAAAACAAGGAAAAGTGACTACTTGGCATTTGACCACAGGTATTTATACTTTCTATCTCCCCAAACTATTAGAATGCAAGTAAATGTATTAATATGCTATTGATTGACAAGGAGGGAGAGCAAACTTTAGCTGAGGAGTTTCAATTATTTTGTAAAGTTGAAAAGCACTTGATTTAGCTGAAGAGTTTAAATTATTATCCAAGTACCTATAGGCAATAATACCAACAAATAGTGTGCAATTCACCCAGAACCTCTGTCAAGCTTGGCTCCAAATGACAGAGGGAGGGTGAAGGGTTTGACTGAGCCTTGGGGCTGACATCAGGAGATGGCTTGAAAGTCCCTTCAGAGAGTAGCTGGACACTTGGGTCCTTCTCCACTATGCAGCCAAGCTACTGGGTCACGACAACTGCCCCCATGACACTGAAGGTGCATATTCCAGAGGACTTGATACATTGAGGTCTAGACCTTGAAGATATCAAGAATAGTACAGCACAAGAGAGCAGGGGAGAGGAGAGGGACTGAGAACAGAAAGATGATGTTGATACTGCTCATCCAAATGCCAGCAGTAAGAAAAGGGGTTCTCCAGTCTGGTGTGAATTTGGGATGCTAACATCTGAGGGTCCTTCAACAAAAATGGCATTTTATCATCCCTCCACCATTCAACTAACTTGCCTATGTACAAAAAGCTTCCAATCAGCATCATAGTGCCTAAATCTTAAATATGATGAGACAGCCAATGACCTTTAAACATTTTGGGAAATCCAACTAAATGAAGAGGAAATCCACCAAAAACCAAGGAAGAAGGATCCCAAAATAATTTGTGGGTAGCAGAAGAAAGTTTCAAAATAACCATTATTACCAAAGAGATAAATGAAAGCAATATGTTGATAAATAGTGAAAAAGCATAATTAGCAGATAAAAAGACCTCTTGGAAATTGAAATTATGCTATTAAAAATTATGAATTCAGTAGAAGAATTAGAAGTTAAAGTTAAGGAAATCTCACAGAAACTAAAATAAATCAAAGAATGAATAAACAAACAAATATAAGGATGATGGGAAAGAAAATAGAACATTGGAGGGTCAATCCAACAATGTGGATCACACTATTAAGAGCTCTAGAGAAAAAACTGGAGAAATAGAGGGGAGGAAATTATCAAGAAAAACTACAAGAAAAACTTGCAAAAGCAAAGGACAATTGCAGAAAACAATCTACAGATTGAAAGAGCCCATGACAAGGAATGAAAAAGACTCATAGCAACACCCATCATTATAAAATCCAAAAATGCTATTGGTGGAAAGAAGATGCAAAAAGAGCTTAAAAATAAGGAAATGGGAATGAGAACCATTGGGCTTCTTAACCTCAATACTAAATGCTAGCAGAGAGTGGAAAAATGCCTTCAGAATTAAAGGAAAATGATTTTTAAACTCGAGTTCCATACCTTGTCAAATGATCAATTAAACATGAGCCTAATACTGAGGTATTTCAGACCTATAAGGATCTCTCATTCATCCTTTTCAGGGAAAATTTTAGAGAATATGCTTCAGTAAAATGAGAATAAAACAAAATGTGAAAACATGAGATCCAGGAAATATGGGATTTTATGGAAGAAAAGAATGAAAGGAAACCCTTGGCAACAGCTCTACAATTGGCCTGGAGAGCCTGGGGAGTTGGGGTAAGGAAGTCACCAGGACAGAAATGGAATGAAAAGATTATTTGTTGTGATTTAGAGTTTGGAAAAAAATTGATAGGTTTTTCTTGGAGCATTTGGAAAATCATAGCCTTACATACATAGACAACTAAACAAAAGAAAAAGTGAGACAAATATCAACCCCAGAAAAAACAAAAACTGCCCAAGAAAGAAAATACCAATGACTCAATAGCAGACTATATTTACATCATGAAAATATTGAAATACTGACTATAATTTAAGCCAAATTATAGTATAAGAGGATGTTGAGTTGTATGGAGTTTCTGTAACAGAGCAAAGTATAATAGAAGTTAATAGATAATATCTATAACTCATAGATCAATAAATAACAAGAGAAGTATTCTTTAGTGATTAGAATAGTAAGGATCAAATACTGTATTAAAAGGTTTGACAGTGGTTTCCTCTAAGAAATAGAACTGGAATGTGGGAAGGAGTGGGGCAGGTAAATGTTCCTTTTTTTTTTTTTTGGTTATCAACTTTTTAGTAATAATTGATTTTATAATCTTTGTGCTTATATTATTCTGTTAACATTTTGTATTAATTTTAAAAAGGAAAATATATGTATAAGCAATAAACTTTAAAAGTTAAGGAGAAGACCAAGAAAACTAAAGAAAGTAGAAGGGATATATTAATAAAGACAGAATTGAAATAAAGTAAAAGAAAAGAAAACAAAATAATAAAAGCAGACTGAATCAATAAAACTGAAAGCTTGTTCTTATGAAAGCCAATGCAATAGTAAAACTTTGGGCAAGTTTGATCAAGAAAATGAGAGGGGCTTCCCTGGTGGTGCAGTGGTTGGGAGTCTGCCTGCCGATGCAGGGGACACGGGTTTGTGCCCCAGTCCAGGAAGATCCCACATGCCGCGGAGCTGCTGGGCCCGTGAGCCATGGCCGCTGAGCCTGCGCGTCCGGAGCCTGTGCTCCGCAATGGGAGAGGCTGCAACAGTGAGAGGCCCGCGTACCGCAAAATAAAAAAAAAAAAAGAAAAGAAAATGAAAGAATAAATAAACAAGCAATATTAGAGATAAGAAAGAGGTCGTACCCACTAAAACAGGCAATGAAAACAGGAAAGAAATTGGAAGAGGATAACTTATATATCTTGATACCAAAATATGTAAAAATCTAGATAAAATAAGATGATGATCTTTTAGCAAAATCAAGGGTTAGACACATGACTATATCTGTAACCACTGAAGAAACTGAACAGGTAACAAGAAAATCTGTACAATGTCCAGACAATTTTCAGGGCCAGTACATTTAAGGTCCGAGAGAGATAATTTGTATTATTACTCAAAAAAGAAAATTATAGACCAATCTCACTAAGAAATATAATGTAAACATGCAGATAAAACATTAACCAATCAAATTTAGCATTACATTGAAAATAAGTGTCCTCATGATAAGTAAAAACATTTTTTTAACCCAGAATCTAATAACGGTTCAAAAATTTTAAATTCATTCATAAAATTCATTATATTACATTTAAAGTTGCAAAATAACATAATATTGCAATAGATGACTTTTTAAAGCTCATCATTTTAACCTCTGGTTCTGATTCTTAAATTTCATTAAACTGATAAAAAGTGAGCCACTGGAAACCTTGAACTAATATAGTACTTAATGGTGAAATAGTTTGAAATATCCCCATTTATATCAGGAACAAGGCACTGGTAATTAACAAGATGCCTATTACTACATGTAGTATCATTGTTAGTTTTAAAGTTCTAGTCAATACTTGAGATAGGTAAATAAAATGAAAGGGACAGATGCAAGAAAACAATACAACTATTTTTATTTTTCAGTTAATATGGTTGTGTACATGCAACCACACAATTTGTTTACAAATTGAAAAATTATACTTTGTTAATGAATTGAAAAACTACAACTAATAAGAGTTGAATCAGATATAAGATGTATAAGAATATAAGATGTATAAGAATTTAAGATGTATCAGGATATAAGGATATAAGATGTATAAGAAAAATCAATACTTTTTCTATAGACCAGAAATAAAGCTATAAAAGATAATAGACAGTTCTCTTTTCAGAAATAGCAAAAGTAAAAAATCATAAATTACCTAGGAATATACTTAGCTGAAACTGGGAAGATCTATAAATATCCAAGATCCGTAAAGATATAAAGATTTTCTGAAGGGCTTAGAGGAAGACCTATACAAATGGAAAGACATACTTGATTCCTGGATAGGAAGAATCAATAATCTATCAACTCTCCCAAAATGATTTAATAAATTAACCACCAGTCCAAAGAGATAATTCTCTTTATCCACATGGCTAAATCCTCTACCTTCAAGTTTTGTTCAACCGTCCCTTTCTTAGTGAGGCTTTTTCTGATCACACAATTCAAAACTTCAACCTGTCGCTGCACTCCAGAGCTCTGACTCTCATATCGAACTCCCTTTCTTTTCATCTTTTTTCCATAGCATACCTGCTCCCTAATGACCACATAATTACCTATTATGCTTATTGTTTATTGTTGGCCATACCCTGATGCATGTAAATGCCTCTAGGGCAGGAAATGTCTCCTGTGTTATTCAATGAGGTATGCCCAGTGCCTTAAGCCTGACATAGGAAGTTGCTCAATAAATATTACAAATACTTTCTGGACACTGTCAACTGTATTTTAACTCTGTTTGTGATGAATTTGCCATATGGAAATTAGTTTTTTGTGTGTTTTTGGTAGGAAAATCTACTCTGTCAATCCAGAATAATATAGTAACATATATATATAATATAGTTTATCTTTTGGTCTAGTGGTTTAATGGTTTTTAAAATAAAACTGAACTGAATTAAAATAAAACCCAATGGTATTTTTAAAACTGGAAGAGTAAATGTGCTAGAAGTTTCAAGATAATTTAAGACACAGAATTTTCCCAATCAAAACATGATTAGAAATGTGCAGAAATTAAATAGTATAATAATGGTATAAAAATAGAGAACAGAATTAATAAGGAAGAGTATAGAACATGACTCATGTACAATGGGAATTAAATATCTGGCTAAAGTGCAGAAAAGATGAATAATTTAATAAAAATTTTAGCTGAGATAACTGATTCTACCGTCAGAGAGTCCTGTCTTTCATCACAAACACAAAAAATTCCAGGTGAGTTTGAAAAAGATATGTATTTTTAAAAACTATAAAAATACTAGGCCAAAATGTAAATAATTATTATATAATCTTGGCAAGAAAGTCATGGAATTCATAAACAATAAAGGTAAAATTTGACAGATTTTACTATGAGAAAGAAAACAAAACTTATTTTCATATGGTAAATATGCCATAAAAAATATTTACAATCCATATAAGGGGTAAATACCAGTACTGCATAATGAGCTTGGGAAAATTAATAAGTGAAAGTCTAACAACCCAGTAGAAATGAAATTGCCAAAGGATATTACAAGATAATAGACGTGTGAGCATGGTCTTTGGACCAAATTCAACATTGAAACCAGCCCAGGAAAAAGCCATAATGATAATCAGCTCATGATTATCAGCTGAGGAAACATATCTAAACCACAGGACATGACTCATTTGTGGGAGGGAGTCATCACTGGTTTATAAACACAGTGCCTGGGAAGGTACTAAAGATACATAACTCTGACGATGCCAAAATTTCTACTCTCACTGAAGCCATGCTACGATGCTCTACTCTAGTTAACCCTATGGCAATGGGAGGCTGCTCTAGAGAAAAGTGCTAAGATTCTTAATGCTTCTAGTTGTTTAGTCTCAGAATAGTGTCCTCTTACCATTCTATTTCACATCAAAAACTGCTGATCAAAATTGTAATATATTAAGGGTCTAGTTGAAATGCCACTAGAGAATGGACCAGAAAAAATTGATTCCTTTTAAAAACATTTTTATTGAAATTTACAATGTTGTTTTAGTTTCAAGTGTACAGCAAAGTGATTCAGATATATATATATATATATATATATTCTTTTTTCAGATTCTTTTCCATTATACGTTATTACAAGAGACTGAGTACAGTTCCCTGTGTTATACAGTAGATCCTGTTGTTTACCTATTTTATACATAGTAGTGTGTATCTGTTAATCTCAAAGTCCTAATTTATCACCCCTCCACCACTTTCTCTTTCTCCTTTGGTAACCATATGTTTGTTTTCTAAGTCTGTGAGTCTGTTTCTGTTTTGTAAATACAGTAAGTTCATTTGTATCATATTTTTAGATTCCATATATAAGTGATATCATATGATATTTGTCTTTTTCTGTCTGACTTACTTTGCTTAATATGATAGTCTCTAGGTCCATCCATGCTGCTGCAAATGGCATTATTTTATTCTTTTTTATGGCCGAGTAATATTCCATTGTATATATACACCACATCTTCTTTACCCATTTATCTGTTGACAGACAATTAGGTTGCTTCCATGTCTTGGCTATTGCAAACAGTGCTGCTATGAACATTGGGGTGCATGTATTTTTTCAAATTAGAGTTTTCTTCAGATATATGCCCAGGTGTGGGATTGCTTGATCATATGGTAGCTCTATTTTTAGTTTTTTAAGGAAACTCCATACTGTTCTCCATAGTGGCTGCACCAGTTTACATTCCCACCAACAGTGTAGAAGGGTTGCTTTTTCTACACACCCTCTCCAGCATTTACTGTTTGTAGACTTTTTGATGATGGCCATTATGGCTACTGTAAATAGTGCTGCAATGAACATTGTGGTACATGACTCTTTTTGAATTATGGTTTTCTCTGGGTATATGCCCAGTAGTGGGATTGCTGGGTCATATGGTAACTCTATTTTTAGTTTTTTAAGGAACCTCCATACTGTTCTCCATAGTGGCTGTATCAATTTACATTCCCACCAACAGTGCAAGAGGGTTCCCTTTTCTCCACACCCTCTCCAGCATTTATTGTTTGTAGACTTTTTGATGATGGCCATTCTGACCGGTGTGAGGTGACACCTCATTGTAGTTTTGATTTGCATTTCTCTAATAATTAGTGATATTGAGCATCTTTTTATGCATTTGTTGGTAATCTGTATATCTTCTTTGGAGAAATGTCTATTTAGGTCTTCTGCCCATTTTTTGATTGGATTATTTGTTTTTCTGTTATTAAGCTGTATGAACCATTTGTATATTTTGGAGATTAAGCCCTGTCAGTAGCATCATTTATAAATATTTTCTCCTAGTCCGTAGGCTGTCTTTTTGTTTTGTTTATGGTTTCCCTTGCTGTACAAAAGCTTTTAAGTTTAATTAGGTCCCATTTGTTTAGTTTTGCTTTTATTTTCATTACTCTAGGAGATGGATCCAAAAAAGTATTACTGCAATTTATGTCAAAGAGTGTTCTGCCTATGTTTTCCTCTAGTAGTTTTATAGTGTCCCTGAAGTCAGGGAGTGTGATTCCTCCAACTCTGTTCTTTCTCAAGATTGGTTTGGCTCTTCAGGGTCTTTTATGTTACCATACAAATTTTACAATTTTTTGTTCTAGTTCTGTGAAAAATGCCATTGGTAATTTGCTAGGGATTGCATTGAATCTGTAGATTGCCTTGGGTAGTATAATCATTTTAACAGTATTGATTCTCCCAATCCAAGAATATGGTATATCTTTCCATCTGTTTGTGTTGTCTTCAATTCCTTTCATCAGCACATTATAGTTTTCAGAGTACAGGTCTTTTCCCAGGTATTTTATTCTTTTTGATGTGATAGTAAAATTGATTCTATTTTTAAAGCCACAATTTATTACCTGTAACTTTGGAAATGTTATAAACTTCCTTAACCTCCTTGTAAACTGACTGCCTCAGCAGCAAAGTGGCAATGATAGAAGCTTCCTGAACCTCCTTGTGTACTGACTGCCTCAGCAGCAAAGTGGAGACAGATACTGCTTTGCCCTCCACACCCTGGGGCCGCTGTGAGCATTTAATCATTAGACAGCAATTTGGAACTGGCTGCGCTGCGATGAAGACCACAAGGAAGAGAATAAACACAAGCTTTTGAAGACAGGAAAAGTCATTTTTAAAGACTGAAATTTTGTGGTCTCTTGGAAAAGTTTGGAGAGAATAGGGAATACATTTGTTTCCTGGTTTATACACAGAAAAGAATGGAACATGGGGAATTGAGGTAACTTACCTAAATTCATACAATGTGCTGCTTTCCACTGTATATTTTCTCTAAAATACTTTAATAGTATTTATATTCACTAAAACCACAAAAGCCAGTCATCACATCCTTAGTCTTGAAATCAAGACATTTTATTTGGAAGGTGTTATGGGTTGAGTTGTGTCCTATCCTCCCAATACCTCATAATGTGACTGTTTTGGAGACAGGGTCTTTAAAGAGGTAATTACGCTAAAATGAAGTTATTACAATGGGTCCTAATCTAATATGACTAGTGTTCTTATAAGAAGAGGATATTGGAGACAGATTGGTTCAGTGGGAAGACTCATGTGAAAACACAGGGAGAAGATGACCATCTAATCCTCATGCAAAATAATGAAATTGGACCCTCATCTTATATCATACACAAAAATCAACTCTTTAATTAAAGGCCTAGACATAAGACCTGAAACTATAAAATTCCTAGAAGAAAAAACAGGGGAAAAGCTTCATGACATTAATGTTAGAGACAATTTCTTGGATATGACCCCCAAAACATCAACAACAAAGGCAAAAATACACAAGTTGAACTATATCAAATTAAAAAACTTTTACACAGCAAAGGAAACAATCAACAGAGTGAAAAGGCGACTTACAGAATGGGAGAAAATAAATGAAAACAATCCATCTGATAAAGGGTTAATATCCAAACGATATAAGAAATTCTTATAACTCAATAGCAAAAAAAGCAAAGAAACATTAAAAATGGGCAAAAACACTTGAATAGACATTTTCCAAAGAAGATAGCCAACAAACATGAAGAATAGTATTAAGCATTAAACATAGTATAAAGTACAATATATAAAAAGATGGTCAACATCACTAGTCATTAGGGGAATACAAATCAAAACCACAATGTGATGTCACCTCATACCTGTTAGGACGACTATTACCAAAAATCAAAAGAAAGCAAGTGTGAGTGAGGATGTGGAGAAATTGAAGCTCTTGAACACTGTTGGTGGGAATGTAAAATGGTGCAGCTGCTACAGAAAACAGTACAGATGTTCCTCAAAAAATTTCAAAATAAAATTACCAAATGATCCAGCAATTCCACTTCTGGGTATGTATCCAAAAGAATTGAAATCAGTTTCTGGAAGAGATATTTTCACTCCCATGATCATTGTAACATTATTCACAATAGTCAAGATATGGAAACAACTTAAATGTCCACCCAAGGATGAATGAACAAAGAAACTGTGATATATACATGCAGTGGAATATTATGCAGCCTTTAAAAAGGAAATCCTGCTAAATACAAAAACACAGATGAATCTGGAGGACATTAAACTAGTGAAATAAGTCAATCACAGAGGTTAAATACTGTTATCATTTCACTTGGATGAGGTATCTAAAATAGTCAAACTCAGAAGCCAAGTAGGATAGTGATTGCCAAGGGCAATGGGGAAAAGGAATTGAGGAATTGCTATTCAGTGAATATATATAATAGTTTCAGTTTTGGAAGGTGAACAAGTTCTAGAGGTCTGTACACAACTTGTACCTGTCATTAATAATACTGTATTGTGTACTTAGAAATTCATCAAGAGGGTAGATTGCATGTGAAATGTCTTATCACAATTAGAAAAGTGTTTTAAATATAAAAGAAAAAACAAAAAAAGATGGCCATCTATATGCCAAGAAGAGAAGCCTCAGAAGAAATCAATTCTACTGACACCTTGAACTTGTACTCCTTGGCTCCAGAGCTATGAGAAAATATATGTGTACTGTTTCAGCTCCCCAGTCTATGGTCCTTTGTTACAGTAGCCCTGGCAAACTAATGCAGAAGGGTCCTTCTTACTGTAGTTAGTCTGTTTTGTAAGGCGATACTTTACCAAAAAGCAGGGGATACTTTACTTGCATGAACAGGGGCAATGATATCTGTTTTACAGAATTAGGAAAATTGTTCTTTCTTTCTTTTTTTTTTTAATTGTTCTTTCTTATTGAGCACTATATTCACATCTAGAAATGGACTTTTCTGAGCCCAGGATGTTTAAATTCTGATTAACTGGAGGTGATGAATAGAGAGTGCATTAACCAGTTGATGGTAACATTTTGATGCACACTTTTCTTAAATCATCAGCTGCATATACCCCATTAATAAAGAAGTGACATGTAGAGAGGTGACAGTGGTACAAGTTATAAATAGGCTGTCTAGACCTGGGGGAGGGGGAGGGTTGGGGGGAACTGCACAAGGTTCTGATAGTCAAACCGTGGTGGTGACAGTAACCACTTCATAGCCAAGCACAACAGAATCGTTTTACACAAAACAAGTTGAACCCCTTGAAAGTTTTTAAACTTGGAAATAGTTCTAGATCACGGCCAGGGGAGAATATCTGTAATGGTGCTCCTCAAATGTAATGTACTTAGGAATTACCTGGGATCTTATATAATGCAGCCTCTGGTTCAGGAAGGTCTGGGGTAGGGCATGAGATTCTGCACTTCTAACAAGCTCCCAGGTAATGCCAACGCTGCTGGTCTGGGGTCAACACTTTGAGTAAAATTTGCACTACTCAAAAAACAAAAGGGGAAAGAAAGTAGACCATAGAGGCATTAAAAGGAAATTTAGAACCTAAAGCAACTAGAGAAAGAAGAAGAAACAAAACCCAAAGTTAGTAGAAGAAAAGAAATCATGGAGATCAGAGCAGAAATAAATGAAATAGAGATGAAGAAAACAATAGAATAGATCAATGAAACTCAAAGCTGGTTCTTTGAAAATGTAAACAAAATTGATAAACCATTAGCCAGACTCATCAAGAAAAAAAGGGAAATTTAGAGCCTCATTTTGAAATGAAAGACATACAAATTGAAACGAACAGATATGTTTTTCCCATGCATTTGGCAAAGCTCTGAAGATTCTGTGACACACGGTAGGAGATGGTACAAGCTTCTCCCATGGGCCGATGGTTGGAATGCTAATAAACACAACTTTGAAGGTGAGAATTTGATCCTATTAAAACTGAAAAGGCACATAATTTAGAGCCCAGTATTTCACTTCTGCAAATGTACCTTACAGATTTACTCACATTTGTGCAAAAACATAGTCTACATTTTTTTGTAAAAAAGATGTACGTGTGAGTATACTTATTTTTTTTTAATTTTTGGGCTTCCCTGGTGGCGCAGTGGTTGAGAATCTGCCTGCTAATGCAGGGGACACGGATTCGAGCCCTGGTCTGGGAGGATCCCACATGCCGCGGAGCAACTAGGCCCGTGAGCCACAACTACTGAGCCTGTGCGTCTGGAGCCTGTGCTCCGCAACAAGAGAGGCCGCGATAGTGAGAGGCCCGCACACCGCAATGAAGAGTGGCCCCCGCTTGCCACAACTAGAGAAAGCCCTCGCACAGAAACGAAGACCCAACACAGAAAAAAATAAATCAATTAATTAATAAACTCCTACCCCCAACATCTTCTTTAAAAAAAAATTATTTTATATTGGACTATAGTTGATTTACAATGTTCTGTTAGTTTCAGGTGTATGGCAAAGTGATTGTTATACATATACATGTATCTATTCTTTTTCAAATTCTTTTCCCATTTAGATTATTACAGAATATTGAGCAGAGTTCCCTGTGCTATACAGTACATCCTTGTTGGTTATCTATTTTAAATATAGCAATGTGTACATGTCAATCCCAAATTCTCAATATATCCCCCCTGCCATGTTTCTCCTTTGGTAACCATAAATTTGTTTTCTATGTCTATGAGTCTGTTTCTACTTTTTAAATAAGTTCATTTGTATCATTTTATTAGATTCCACATATAAGTGATATCATATGATATTTGTGTTTCTCTGTCTGACAGAAAGCCTGGTCATCACGGTTTATTCAAGAATGGTGAGATCTGGGAACTATATTTAATATCCTGGATAAACCATAATGGAAAAGAATATGAAAGAAAATATATATACATATAATTCCTGTGAATTCCTGAGAGAAAGACAAATTGTTTGTTTGTTTGTTTTTTCCATCTGTTGTTCTTTATAACTCACTGGCTTAGCAAAGTACAGAAACTAAGGAAATAGAGTTTTACAGCTAGATGTCTTTCAATACTGCATTTGAGCAAAACAATGTTTGGGGTTCTTACCCCACCTCCCACTCTGACACTTTTTTAGCAAAAATACTCCTCGGTGCAAAGTGACTGTACACTTGGCACAGCTCTTTCAGGTTTTCAAACTCCCAGTTCTCTGCAGGGAAATAGCAGGGGGCCCAGAATGTGCAGAGTCCAGTGTCAAGGGCAGCAACTCCAGCTTTCCCTTTATTTGCAAAAAAGAAAAATCTTGGAGAAAAGGGATGCCTGGTCTCTCTATATTCGTGCTGTTGGCATCTCTGCTATCACGCCCCACAGCACCTGTTCAATGTTCTCAAAAAATTAGGGATTCTCAGGGGATGGAGATGTTGGCTACTTCCATGACTACCTGCCAAGAGCCGTCTGTGTTCCTGTTAATCACATTTCTTCTGGCTCCGATGCCACCACCTCTTCAATTGCAACCCTTCTCTCCTTCCTTGGTGGTTTTAAAAATTATTTTTTAAGAGACGCAACATAGGATCCAATCAGCTTTTAACCAAAGCTGGGAGAGGGTTCAACTGAGCTTTGAAATATCAGAAATATCAGTTCTCGCCCTGTCCCTCCAGGCAGGAAAAAGGGGATTTCAGCCCGGGCTGCTAATAGAGAGCTGGTCTAAATGGTAGAAAACCAAAAAGCAGAGGAGATGGGCAGCCCGCAATGGGGAAACCAGTGCTGTTCCCAAGGAAAATGACCAAGCTGCCAGTCTTTTTTCTAACTTGCATATCTCCGAGGACATGTTACTTAGCCAGGCCTGCTAGCTGAAAAAGGAAATCCTATGACTAGAGTATAATCGCCTCTCTTTCTGCCCAACGTGCTAAACCTGGATGTTCGTTCCTGTCAACACAAGGAAATCATCCTGTCAGATCCCACTGTCCAAAATAAAGCTCAGCGGTTGTAGAGGTAACACAAGTCATCTAATGACTAAAGATTCAATGGGGCCTGAGCGAGATTCAGCTTAGTCTATGTCCCTGTGAATTGGTGTGTTGGTAGCTTTTTTCCAAACTCTGAAGAAAGAGCTAGATTTTTAAAATAATCATTGTAACATTAAAAAATCACCAGCCCTTGCCCTTTCTCCCTCGCCAGTCGGCAATCTTTATCTTTCCTCAGCATTGTTGCTATCATTCTTGTTTATAACTTTTCCTTATGTTGGTGATTTTTTTTTCCTCTCTAAATTTTCCTAAAAGCGATAGATCAATAGAAAGACACAAAGACATCGAAACAAGAGCCAGAAAATCATCTTGGACTTGGAAGGAGAGTATTGACTAGAACCAAGGAGGGGGCTGGAACACGGTGGGCCTTCAGAGAGGAGAATCAATAAAGATTGCCTCGTCTGACCTGGCCAGGCTTTTGTTGATGAATCCTCTCCTCCCTGGAGCCACAGGAAGGAGACGAATTGGGGGTGCTAGCTCATCGCAGGCTGTTCTGTCCTGTTTTTCTCCTCCTTCAAGCTTTGAAAGGAAAGGATGCCCATTGACTTGGATGGGACCCTTCTGGGGCCCTGTACCTTGGAGACTCAGGGCTTTGACCTACTCAGCTTTCCAAGGTCCAAGTGTCACTGAATTTGCCTAAATAACATTTGTCTGAGAATCTCATTTGCGTCTAAGTTTCAGATTCAGGGGCCCATGGAGAAAGAGTTCCAAGCTGGGTGAGATGAGTATGTTTCATGTTAGTGAGATCATTAATTTAATTTCCATGGGTGGGCGGTGGTGGTAGAGAAATAAGCATTAGTGGTTGGGGAGACGGGATGAATAAAAGGCCCCATCCTTGGTGTCAGGAGGACTGGGGTTTAGAACTGTCTTCTTGTTGCCTAAGGGCTTTCATGGGACATAAAATCATTTAACAAGTGGAATATACCCTAAAATATCTTTGAATTCATTTCTAGCTTTTTAATTCTATGTCGTACCAATCCATAAGGCAGGGACACTCAAAGAATGAAAGTCCAGTGCTATTTTTTGAGAAAAAAAATGGCTGGAAATGGTTACTTATCTCCATGTCACAACTCTGCATCCGGCAGACGGCCTCGAGCATTTGGCACTAGAGTCCGTGGTGACAGTGACAGTCTTTCTTCCACGTATTTTAGTCTATTTGCTAGTTTGGAGATACCTTTTAAAACTCTCTCTTCTCTTCCTTTTTCCATCTCCTAACACGGCTACCACCTCAATTGTTTTTTCTCACCTAATATGCCCTCGTGTGATCCCCACACAAAAGTGTGAAAATGACTTGGTCTGAACAGCCACTTACACAGCAGGTAAATTCCATCATGGTTGGATGGGAGATTTTTGTACTTGGTTTCTTCTCGAATGTTCTATTAATAATGTCACAAACAAATGTCCTTTCAGTACATTCTCTTCCTTCAGCTTCCAGAGGTATTGTCACTGACAAGAAGCAACAGGAAAACACAGTCTTGGTGTATGCTATTAGAATCTGGGTTTTTCCCTAAATTTATTTCATCATTAATGGTGGGTGTCTTGTGGACGGAGAAAAATTCTGAAAGTAGCCCTCTAAAAAGGTTAAAATATGTTCATTTGGCAAACATTTATTAAACATTTACTGTGTGCCTAGCACTGTAAAAGGCACTGTTGAGGCATATGAAAAATTATATACATGGCAGTGGCAGAGCCTTCTCGATTTCTATTCCAATATCCCTTTAATCATTTTTGTCACACCCAACTATCAACACAACCATTAGCAAATTATGTCAGCCTGTCTTCTTCAAAACAGATACAGAATCTGATTCCTGAGCCACCATCATCTTTTTCCTGGGTCATTGTGACAGCTTCCTAATAGGCTTCAGCACCTCCTGGGTCTTTCTATAGTCTAGGCTCTAAGTGATTTTTTAAATCAAGCTGGCTCATGACACTATTCTTAAATCTCACCAGTGATGTCCCATCTGACTCAGTGGAAAAGTCATGTCCTGGGGTCCCCACTATCTGGCTTCTCACTGCTATGCTGGCTCCACGTCCTAATGCCCCTCTGGAGCTTCTCCGCTACAGCCACATGGGTCCTCTGAGCATGTCAAACATCCCCCTGCGCCAGGGCCTTTGCACTGCCTGTTCTCTTTGCCTAGAGTGCTCCTCCCTCAGATACCTCAACAACAGCTGGCCCTGACGCTTCCTTCGGATCTCCACTGAAATCCTACCTTACAACTGGAGACTTTCTCGACTACCAGTTTCCTGGTTTATTTGCCTATTTACTCTCTCCATACATTATTTTTTTTTTCTTCTGCAGTACGCGGGCCTCTCACTGTTGTGGCCTCTCCTGTTGCAGAGCAACAGGCTCCGGACGTGCAGGCTCAGCGGCCATGGCTCACGGGCCCAGCCACTCCGCGGCATGTGGGATCCTCCGACACCGGGGCATGAACCCGTGTCCCCTGCATCGGCAGGCGGACTCTCAACCACTGTGCCACCAGGGAAGCCCCTCCATACATTATTAATGTGAGGTCCACAAGGATAGGATCCATGTCTATTTTGTTCATTGTTCTATTCCTAGTGCCTAGAACACTGCTCAGTAAATATTGGTGGAACTAGTTTTCTTATTTCTCACAAACAGAACACAAAGTTCATTCAAAATGATAATGTACTTACCTAAGAGATCACATTTTCACAGGCTGTCTTGTGTTTAGGAGTGGTTGATTAGATTTAAACATAAGTCTTTGGGTGGGCAGGGGGCTTTGGGGAGAGCCCAATGAAAGAGAATGACTCATCTGGGAAACGTGTATTTTGTTCTTTCCTATTTTCCCTCTGTTCCTTCCTGGAATGTGGACTTGATGGCTGAAACTCCAGCAGCCATATTGTGTCAGTGAAGACACTGTAATGATTATAGCCATAGGCTAAAGACAGAGAAGCAAAATGATAGAAAGAGTCTGGATCCTTCTTATGGATACTAGTCCTGGACTGTTTATCAAGTTATTTCTTTAAGTCACTGTTATTTCAGCGCTCTGTTACTGGTGAACAAACAGAATTCTTCACTGGTGCAATGGCCATTTTCCTTCAGAAGGTTATATCCATTTAAGAAGAGAGGGTATAAATACAAGAAAATGTAAGTAGACAAGATAATATTATAAGAAGTGGACACAGTAAACTGCCACAAGAAGGGCATGCAATGTTATAAATTTATAAAAGAGCAATATTGAGAAGCTTAGAGGAAGTAGTAAGAGGTTGGTTGGGGAGGAAAGGGGACAACCAAGGGTTTGGCTATAGAAGATACTTGATATATTGCAGGAGTAGCTTGTTGACTGAACAGAACACTTTTATATAGGAAATTATTAGAAGTTTATGATTTAAAAAGAATATTGGAGTTGAGATAGAGGTAGACTTTTGACAGTGAAAAAAGAAAGTGAACAATGGAAATGAAAAAACTAAAGAGAATTTGGTCATGGGAAACAAAGGAGTGAGGGCGGTCAGACAAGCGGAGACTGTTGAAAGATGCTGAAGGCAATCACGAAAATAGGGAGTACAGGACGAGTTTCTAAGGGAAGATGAAGGGCCTGACTTCAGACATGTTTAATTCAACATAAATGGAGCTAAATGATAAATAATTAGAGATGCAGAGGTGGGACTTGGAAAGGAAATCAGGATTGTAGAGTTAGATGGAGGAGCCATTCCCATAGAGATTCAGGAAGCTACATGAATAATGGGCTAGGCAGCTGTAGACAGCTACAATTAGAGTTGGAAGAAGAGGATTTAGTACAAGTCATAGACAGGGACTGATGAGTGAGCTGATAAGGAACCAAAAAGTGAAGAGGCCCGACAGAGAGTGGTTCATGAATTAGGGGGTAGACAATTATGTTCAGAACAGAACAAAATAACATTATATATATATAAAAAACACACCAAAAGCCAAAGCAAATGAAACTTAGAAAAGAGGACAGGATTTGGCAATTAGTTCACTAGGAGCTTTGTGAGTGCAGCTTCAGCAGGGAGAAGAGACCACAGCAGGTAAAGAAGCCACTGGCAGGAGGAAGGCAGCCTGGGGCTGAACCATAAATGTACAAGTTTGGAAAAAAGGGAGACTGGAGCTCAATGAGCAACAGGGTCAGGCAAAGTTTTGTTTTATTTTGTGTCTTTAAGAGAGAAGAACTTGTTTCTGTTTGAAGGCAAAGGCGAAGAAATCAGTATAGAAGAGATTGATGTTGTGGGAAAGAGATTAATGCAAAACGAACGTACAAAGATCTTTTTCTTTGAGACTAGGGAGAATGCTAAGGGGTCAGAAGTATTTTCAAGGTAAAAGATAAGCAATCTCCTTTAGAAGGAGACTGATTTATCCATTCAATAAGAGATGGACATCTGCTGAGAACTGAAGTGAAGAAAAATGGAATTACACACACACGTGCGCACACACAATTTTGTATATTTTATATTTTTTAAAAGTACCCAGGTGTTCCCTTCTTGAAGTGAGTATCCTAGGTGCTTCTTGCTGGTTCTAAGTGGTTCCAGGTGGGGGTGGATTATGTGGCTCCCGAATTTCAGCTTTTCTCAGGAGCACAAGAGCTTAACGATTTGGAGAAGAAGCTGTAGAGTGGAGGAAAAGCTTAAGAAGCAGCTCAAGACCAAAATGAAGACTTAAAGATAACAAAATGAGCATAAAGATCACCTACAACTCCATCCATTGTAACTTTTATGCAACAAAGGACTCATACTGTTACCGACCAGCGTTCTTGGCCTACCCCAATCAGTAGAAATTGATAAGAGGCCAGACAGGAAATGCAGGCAAGGCTTTATTGGGGCCCCTGCTGCAGCATGGGGAAGTGAGAACAAACAACAGGTTCCCTTGCTCGCTCACTCCTCCGTGGCAGGGTTGGGGCGGGGGGGGGGGGCGAGCTTGTTCCTTATATGGGGTGAGGGTAGGGGTTGGGCCAGAGGGGTGACTTAGGTGGTTTGCCCACCCCTTTGGTGGTGTTGAGTGCAGGGGGCATGCACGGTACCCTGCTGTTGCTCCCGACACCCTGCTTTTGCTCCCAGCTCTTCAGAAGTGGCAGTTGGAGGGGGTTTTTTTTGGTCTTTTTGTCCATAATTTGCCCCAATTGTGCATGCACACAGTTATTTTTAATCCCTTATAGTTTCTTTGTGTTTTGTTGCTCGAAGAGACGTTTGTCCAGGTGCAGGCACTGCAGCAAAGTGTCACAGGTCCCAGGACCCAGCCTGTCTCCATACCAGACATACTGTCCTGCAACATTTTTTGTTTATCACATCCTGGTCATGTTTCCAGGTCTGCAAATGTGGATCTACATCATTCTTTTGTATGGGTGTTTTTCCATCATATTAGTGTACCATGATTTATTTAGACATTCTGTAATTGATGACATTTTAACAGTTTCCACTATAACCGCTGCTGCAGTGAGCGTGTTTGTACATATATCTTTATGCACTTGTGACACTATTACTTTAGGAGAAATTCCTAAAGTTAGATTTGTTGCTGCCAACATTGTTTTCAAAATATTACACTTATTAAGTCTTTTAATAACCGGAAATGCTTCCTTTCCATAACTTTTGCCAATATTGTCTCTTAATCTTTTAAATTTTTGCCACTGAGAAGCAAAATACCTTCTTACTGTTTTCAAATTTGCATTTCCTTAGTTACTGTCAAGGTTTATGATATTTTTCTATGTCTACTGGCCCTTTGTATTTATTTTTCTGGGAATTGCCTATTGCATCATACAATTTTCTGTTAGACTGACTTTTTCATATTCATTTATATAAACTCATTTTGTATTTTGATTATTAACCCTTTATTTCTAATATATTGCAAATGTTTTATCCTAGTCTGCCACTTTGATTTTTGTTTATGTATTCTTTGCTTTAATAAAGTTTTTAATACTTACACAGTTATATTTATTAAGTTTTTGCTTTGGTATTTTGAATTTTAAAGCTTTCCCAACCCCAAGCTTAGAAAAGTATTGCCCATACATTTTCTCCTAATACATTTTTAATTTTGATCTTACATCTCTAACCCAGATGAAACTAATTTTTGTATTTAATATAAGCTAGCACCTATTTCCTTATATATGAATACCTGATCGCTTTAACACAATTTACTTCAATCCATTTTTTCCCTGGGATTTAAAATACTACCTTTAGTATATATTAACATTCTTTTTTTAATATATATATAAATTTATTTATTTATTTATTTTTGGCTGTGTTGGGTCTTCCTTGCTGCGTGCAGGCTTTCTCTAGTTGCAGCAAGCAGGGGTTACTCTTCGTTGCCATGCACAGGCTTCTCATTTTGGTGGCCTCTCTTGTTGCGGAGCACGGGCTCTGGGTGTGCTGGCTTCAGTAGTTGTGGCACACAGACTCAGTAGTTGTGGCTCGTGGGCTCAGTAGTTGTGGCTCGCAGGCTCTAGACTGTGGGCTCAGTAGCTGTGTCGCACGGGCTTAGCTACTCTGTGACATGTGGGATCTTTCCAGAGCAGGGCTCGAACCCGTGCCCCCTGCATTGGCAGGTGGATTCTTAACCACTGCACCACCAGGGGAGTCCCAGTGTATACTAACTTTCTACTCATTCTTGAGTTTCTCTAGATTCTCCTCCTGTAATTGGTTCATCTGATAGTGCTAATCTTATCATTATAACTCATTTTCCAAACTTTCTTGGCTACTTTCACTCATTTATTCTCCCAGAGGGACTCTAGAATCAATCTGTCCAGTTAAAAATCAAACACACGTAAGAAATGACTGGGATTTGTATTGAATCATCTATATATTTAGTGTTTCCATCTGGCAATATGGCTTATCTCTCATTATTTGACATTATTTCCTGTCTTTCAATACAATTTTAGAATTCCTTAGGGAGTCTAACATTTTTGTTGTCCTTTTGGGTATCACTTTATACAATAACATTTTTCATTTAATACGTTAAGAAACTAAACATATGTAACAGATTTTTTTTTTTTTTTTCCGGTACGCGGGCGTCTCACTGCCGTGGCCTCTCCCGTTGCGGAGCACAGGCTCTGGACGCGCAGGCTCAGCGGCCATGGCTCACGGGCCCAGCTGCTCCGCGGCATGTGGGATCCTCCCAGACCGGGGCACTGTAACAGATTTTTAAAATGTTGATTCATTCTTTAAAATGGTGGGTTAATCTTTTAATTTTTTTCTGCATTTGATTTAATGATGTTTTGCTTAGAAATTTTTGTATCTGTATGAGTAAGCAATAACTCACTAGCATTTTTCTTTTAGTGCTATCATTTTTAGTTTTTTTTTTAATTAATTAACTTATTTTTGGCTGCGTTGGGTCTTCGTTGCTGTGTGCGGGTTTTCTCTAGTTGCAGCGAGCAGGGGCTACTCTTCGTGTGGTGCACGGGCTTCTCATTGCGGTAGCTTCTCTTGTTGCAGAGCATGGGCTCTAGGTGCACTGGCTTCAGTAGTTGTGGCTCGCGGGCTCTAGAGCATGGGCTCAGTAGTTGTGGTGCACGGGCTTAGTTGCTCCACGGCATGTGGGATCTTCCCGGGCCAGGGCTCAAACCCATGTCCCCCGCATTGGCAGGCGGATTCTTAACCACTGTGCCACCAAGGAAGTCCCTCATTTTTAGTTTTGATGTAAGAAATTTGTTTGCCTTATGGTCTCAATAACATGGAAATTGCCTGTTAGGTATACTCTGAACCTGGCACCCTTTCAAATGGTAGATTTTTGACAAACTTTTCCATTTCTTCTTTGGATTTCAGTCTACTTGGCTTTTCTATCTTTTCTTGAGCATTTTTCCCCACTTGATTTTGACTATATAGTCACTCATTCAATCTTGCCTTTCAAATTTTTGACAAAAGGGACACAAAATATTACATTAAATTATTGGAACCTATTTTATACCTGTTATAATTCTTTCCTATTTCATTATTAATGTGGTACTTTTTGTTTGTTTTCCTCATTTATGATCTTACTTAGTATATCAGGTATTTATCCATTATATTCAGGTACTTGAAGAAGCTTATTTTAATTTCATTTATCAATTTTACTTAACTTTTGTTTTCTTTATTAATTTTAGCTTTTAAGTTAACTATTTCCTTCTATTTGCTTTTGGTTTATTTTGTATCCTCTTCCTTCTATTCTTAGTTTGCTGAGAGTTTTTACTATGAATGTATGTTTGATTTTATCAAAACATTTTTCTGCACCTGTTGAGATAATCATTTTTTTTTATCTGTTAATATGGTGTCACTGATTTTTAGATTTTAAAGCAACATGACCAAGGAACAACCATGTTGGATTACCCTTTTTATATAATGTTGAATTTAATTTGCTAACATTTTTTAGAGGCAATTCCCTTCTATTTTCATGTGGGTTATTGGTCTGTAATTTTCTTTTCTCCCTTCCAAGTACTACTAACCAGGTCCAACCCTGCTTAGCTTCTGAGATCAGGTGCATTCAGGATGGTATGGTTATAGACTGCAATTTTCTTATAACATCTTTGATTTGGAGTCAGAGTAATGGAAGTGTTTTCTCCTCTTGTAATTTCTGGAAGAATTTGTGTAGAAATGATGTTATTTCATCTCTAAATGTTAGAATTCACTAATGAAGTCATTTGGCCTGAGTTTTCTCTGTGGGAAGTTTGTTAACTACTTCAATTCTTTCTATAGATAATGGTGATGATGATAATAGCTAATCTATGTTATGGCTTATTATGTGCTAGGCATTATAAATTTTATATGAATATGTAAGTCACTCCTTACCACAGCATTATGAAATTTGTGCTCTTACTCTTCTCATTTTTAGATACAGTAACGAAGTCTCAGAGAAGTTAAGTAACTTGCAGAAAATACACACCTAGTAAATAATAAAGCAAGGCTTCAGATTTACGTCTTTCCTATTCTAGAATAAGAATCCTTCCATCACATATTGACTATAAATTTTTCATCCTAGTTGTAGGCCTGGGAGTAGGAAACAGTCTCTCATTCATTCATTTATTCATTTATCCACTCACTTCTTGCCGTCATGCGACAAGCATGTTAAGTGCTCACCATGAGGCCATACCACGTGACAAGCTCTGCGTACAAGGCATGCTAATCAGGGACCCAAGAAATGAGGTGGGTGCACAGGGTCTGTTATTGAGGATGAGTGCAAATATCTCCTGTTTGTCTTCAGAGAGAGATTTTCTTCATAGGTCCTCAGGAATGCTTACCTATGACAGTGTTATAATATTGTTTGCAACTTCTCTCCCATCTAACTCTCCCCAGAACTATCTTCTCACCCCAAATCACATTCAGTACTCCCCCACTGCTTAAGAAAATTTTTACCTGGATGCTAGTTCCGATTAGCACCACCAATAAAATGCCGTTCCTTGACAGTAAACACAGAAACTATACAATCTCAGACCCCATATGCCATCTGCCATGCTAGGAAAACCCAGGTCTCTGATGTGGAATTTCAAGAAGCAATTGAAACTAATCTACATAATTTCCTTAGCAATCAAAAAAATAAAAACTTTCCTCCAACCACCCCCCCGCCAATGTTTTTTGATTTCTCACAACAGTCCTGAAGTGTTAAAGCTTTGCAGATATCCCAGCATTTATTTCCTTGCTGTGTAGGGTGGAGACAGAATGAAATCACCGATGAGTCTACAAGGAGGTTCTCAATCACATTTTTTCTTTTACTTGAAACCACATGTTCCTTTCTTTGAATTTTTTTCGGTTGGGTTAAAGGAGGCTAGAGTTGAAAATATTCTGACGCTTAAAAAATAGTTGTTGCCGGGAGGGTTTTTCCCAGTTTGAAAAATAATACAGCATGCTGCCAAAGAAACAAATGAGTCACAGGAACTGGAAGCCAAGAGGCTAAAAACAAACAAAAATCAGCAACAAAAAACTCAGCACTAACATCTGCTTAGGTGTATGTCAATGCTTGGCAGGAAAAATGAGCCTACATCTGTCTGGCTGTCTAGAACCATACCTGATACATGCTGTGATTGGTCCAACTGGCAAGAGGACCCAGGAAGAGACAGCAGTCAGCTTGTACCCAATGATTCTTTGGATTGTCAGAAATTTGGTTCTAGGTTTCAAAATCTGCTGTCAAGTCTCCTGATTAAATTACTGCTATCAGATGGTGATGGTGTAATGACTTTAGAATATAAAGTCCTTACAACAGTCTTTAATCCATGACATCATGTTACAGATGAGGAAACTGAAGGACAAAAAGGCTAATTAATTTGGCTAATAGCCAACTTCTAGGTAGTGGATACTTCCTACCAGGATACTGACACAGATACAGTGCAGGCACAGAACAGCCCCTGTACTGCAGGGATGCCTCATGGTACGCTTCTACCATCACACTCCTTTCCCTCCTGCCTGCATTCATTCCCTCCTTAACCCCTGGCAACAGATCAATAAGCTGTTCTCCATTTCTGTAATTTGGTTACTTCAAAATGTTATCAAATGGAAACATGAAATATGTAACCTCTTGGGATTGGCTTTTCAGCACAATTCTCTGCATTTCATCCAGACCATTGGGTGAACTGATAGTTCACCCCTATTTACCGCTGAGTACTATTCCATGTATGACATATTCCATATGTATGATGGTTTGTTTAGCCATTCACCAACTGATGGACATCTGAGTTATTTCCAATTGGAGCTACTGTGAATAAAGCTGCTATAAATACTCTAGTACAGATTTGTATGTGAACACAAGTCTTCATTTCTCTGGATAAATGCCTGGGTGTGCAATTGCTGGGTTGTATGGTAGTTACTATTTTTTTTAAAGAAACCACTAAACTGTTTTCCAGAGCGGCCGAACAATTTTACATCCCCATCAGCAATGTATGAATCATCTAGTTTCTTCACGTCCTGCCAGCATTTGGCATTGTCACTATGTTTTATTTTAATCATTCTAGTAGGTGTGTAGTGATACCTCATTGTGGTCTTAATTTGCATTCCCCTAATGGCTAATAATGTTGAACATCTTTTCATGTGCTTATTTGCCATCTGTATATCTTTGGTGAAATGTCCCTTCATGTCTTTTCCCCAGGTTCTAATTGAATTGTTTGCTTTTTTACTGTTGAATTTTGAGAGTAATTTATACATTCAAGATTTTAGCCTTTGTCAGAGATGTGGTTTGCAAATATATTCTCCCAAACTGTAGCTTGTATTTTCATTCTCTTAACAGGGTTTATTTTTAATTTTGATGAGGTCAAACTTATAAATTTTTCTCTTTTGGGGTTATGATTTTGCCTGGTCTTAGCTCCTAAAGATTTTCTCCTGTTTATACCTAAAAGGTTTACCGTTTCATTTTTAAGGCCATTATGAATTTTGAGATAATTTTTTTATAAGATGTAAGGTTTAGGTGAAATTTGTTCTTTTCTTTGTTTGTTTGCACCACTTGTTGAAAAGGCTAAACTTCCTCCATTAAAATGCTCTTGCACCTTTGAAAAAGCTCAGTTTGGCATATTTGCATAAGTTCTAGTCTATTCCTGGGTTTTTTACTCTGTTCCATTGATCTGTCTGTCTAACCCTCTGCCAATATTATAGATTCTAGATTACTATAGCTATACAATAAGTCTTAACATTGGATATAGATCAATTCCTCCCACTTTATTTTTCTATATCAAGATTTTTTAGCTAATATATAGCTAAACTGTGTGTGCTTTTCCATGTAAATTTTAGGATAACCTTGTCTATATCTACAAAAAATTCTTGTTGGGATTTGCACAGGAATTATGTTAAATCTATATATCAGTTTGGGGAACTGATATCTTTACTATGTTGGGTCTTTCAATCCATGAACAGTGTATGTTCTCCAGCTATTTTTTTTAAAATTTATTTCATCAGAATTTTGTAATTTTCATAATACAGATTCTAAACATGTTTTGTCAAATTTATATCTAAGTGTTTAATTTCCTTTGAAGTGGTTATAAATTATACTGTGTTTTTAATTTTGCCTTCTACATGTTTGTGGTTAGTATATAGAAATGCAATTGATTTTTGTGTGTTGATCTTACAAATCAATATTTTAAGAAGCAATTTTATTTAGCAAATATTTATTAGTATTCTACTCTATGTAAATCACATCAAATCATGGGGAATATTAAAGGTAGTTAATTACTGCCTATATTTTGATTGTGTACAAACCACTCAATTTATCTGTAGCAGAGGTTCAAGAAGTGAAAAATATGAGAAGATATAACTTGAGTCCACTAGTTACACAGCATACTTGAAGAACAGATGAGAAGTTGTACAAAGGGACAGGAAGAAACTTTTGGGTAAAATAAGAGTATATCAGGGTAGAAATTTCAGGATATCTGGGTTCTAATTGCCCTCCAGATATTTTCTGTGGCTCAGGCAACCCTCCCAATGACAAATGGTTCATAACACATAAGTCCTTTTCCCCCCAACAACATATTTTAGAATCCAATGAAATTATATTCATGGACGTTTTTGAAACATAGAAATACTACAACCACATTGGGTTAGAAAATGTTCTCTCCTCTATTGATTTAAATAACTAAGATCCATTTTTCACTTGGAAAATGCTTTTAAGTTGTAACACAAAGGTAAGATGTGTCTGATCAAGGTAGTCTGTCTACAAAGAGCCCTGCTTCTGGGGAACAGGAGTTAATTACATCTCACCGCATAGGAGTGAGTGCCCCTTCCATCCAGGCCAACTGGGCATCATTACAAGTGAGTAATTGCACCGCTTTTCATCGGTTGCCTAAATCATTAGAACACAAGATTATTAAACCAAGACCCTACCAATTTAGCTGCTCAAGGATGGAGTCTATTAGACCATCTGCTACCTTATCAACACCAGACACAGCAAGTCCAGGCAACTTTATATCCAACACGTAGCACCTACTGCTTCCAACTGATCCATATACTCTTTTTAAAGTGATGGTTATTTAATTGCTGGAGCTAACAAGCAATCCAACAACGCTTCTAGGCTATTAGTACAATTTGCCAAAAGTGGACTGTTGGGTTCAGAAAGAGCCAACACACAAAGTAATATTATTTCCAATCATGTTGTTCAGGCTGGAGTCTAGAAAGACTATTTCAGGAAGGCATGAGTGTTAAAGAGAACAGAATGGTGACCTCATCCTTTTCTCTGCTAAAGTTCTCTCACTATGTGGAGGCTCAGGTGTTTTTAAAAGGTGAAAAACAAAAGAGAAATATGGAAACTAGAAAATATATGCATTTATTTTTACCTTTTCTCTCTGAGTACTTTCCCTCTACTTGACATCTTTTCTGTCTGTGAAGGCAGAAGTATTTTCTCTATTGTTTACTATCATACCAGTACCTGGTAGGTGCTTAAAAATATATTTCATAAAGAAAGACATGGAAGCAATCTAAATGTCCATTGACAGAGGAATGGTTAAAGAAGATGTGGTACATATATACAACAGAATACTAGTCAGCCATAAAAAAGAATGATATAATGCCATTTGCAGCAACATGGATGGACCTAGAGATTGTCGTACTAAGTGAAGTAAGTCAGACACAGAAAGACAAATATCATACGATAACACTCATATGTAGAATCTAATTTTTAAAAAAAAATTCTACAAATGAACTTATTTACAAAACAGAAAGAGACTTACAGATATGGAAACAAACTGATGGTTACCAAAGGGGAAATGTGGTGGGGGGGGAGGGATAAATCAGGAGCTTGGGATGAACACACACACACACACTACTATATATAAGATAGAACAGACCTACTGTATAGCACGGGGAACTCAATATTCTATGATAACCTATATGAGAAAGAATCTGAAAAAGAATGAATATATGTATATGTATAACTGAATCACTTTGCTGTACACCTGAAACTAACACAACATTGTAAATCAACTCTACTCCAATAAAATTTTTAAAAAAGAAATGAATGTTGCCTAAATGAATATAAAGGTAAACACACATATGTGGGGAAAGAGGGAGGGAGGATGTCCACACGGAATTTGATGGGAAGAGAAGGAAAGGGTCAAACAAACCAGTCAGCAAACCAGTCAGCATGGTCACTTCCATCTGCTCTGGGAACTTCTAGAACAAGAAAGTTTGGAAGAAAGAATTTGGACTTGCTGGAGAACTGAGCCACTGGCCAAGCATTTAAAAGAAAATGATGCTTTGGGTGAAGGTGAAGCGAGGGCTTTGCCATCCTCTCTCCAATAAATCATACTTCACCTTTCCTCGAAGATGCGGCTCCTCCATGAACCCCAACCTCTGAAGTAATGAGACCAACCAACTTACCTTCACTCAACCACTCATTGCTTGAGAGTGGATTCCACATCTCACCTAAGTGTGTGACAACCTTGTAAGTTCTTCAGAAAGCAAGGCCATGGTTTTGTTTGGCTTTTTTTAAATTTAATTTTTACTTTATATTGGAGTAGAGTTGATTTACAATGTTGTGTTAGTTTCAGATGTACAGCAAAGCGATTCAGTTACACATATACATATATCTATTCTGCTTTAGATTCTTTTCCCATATAGGTTATTACAGAATACTGAGTAGAATTCCCTGTGCTATACAGTAGGACCTTGTTGATTATCTGTTTTATGTATAGTAGTGTGTATATGTTAATTGTCATGGTTGTGTTTGAACTTCTCAAGTGCACCTGGCTAAGTACACAGCCTGTACTGGCCACTGCAGCCTGACTGAGGGGAAGGAACCTGTGTCTCTACATCACTTTCTTCTGGGTTCTTCCAACTTCAAAGAGGTAAATCACTCAAATTTTGAAGACTCCCTTCTGATCCCCTTCAAAAAACTAGTGGATAACAGGTTCCGCTCTTGAAAAAGATTACCCCCCAATATTACTTTAGTTGGATTATATTAAAAATGTGTTTGAAACATTTGAAAAGAGTGATGCTATAACAGAGAGTGGGGTCCTTTGGAGTCAGGCAAACTGGGTTCAAATCCAGGCTCACTCCTTATAACCCTGTGACCTTGACAATTCTTTGAGATGGTGGTGATAAGGTGGCTGTGAGAATTAGTTGTGCATGAAACTATTTAAGACAATGCCTGGTATTTTGGTGAGTACTCAGAAGTGGAAGTAATTATCAGCTTTGATTAGCCACTCTGGCCCTTGTTTCCCCTCCCTGCCCACAGGGAGATGGTGGGGTGAAAGCAGATGTGCACCCAGCGAGGAGAGCAGAGCAGGTGAGGGTGTGCAGACATTATTGTCTTGAGGGTACATTTTACTCCATGATAATGAATTTAGAGCATTATTTTCCACATTAAAACAAACCCAGAGCCATATATGAATCAAAATATGCATAAGTTTTTATCAAAAATTAGGAGACCTCCTAATCTCGGGTTTGCTTCAGGATACTTGGTGCTACTCCTGAGGGCCTGGGGGACTGTGTTCACTCCATTCTGCTGTTGGGGGTAGTTTGGAGGAGGAGTTTGAGAAGCACTGTGAGAAAGTGACTGGTAAACCACAAAACACCAAAAACTACTAGTTGAAATGATGCATCTGGTATCTGCTAAGCTTCCTCGGTAGGACCAAGAGCCAGACATCAGGTGCACATAGACTGAACAGGAGTAAATGTGGTCCAGTACATGCCAGCGTTAGCCTGTCTCCAGCATCACGCCTCTCCCTCCTCCCAACCTCTCTTCCCTTGGGGGACTGAGAATTCTTTGAGGACTTGTTGACATACTGAATTTAATTCCCCCAAAGGGACATGAAGGAGAATTTCAGCAAGTCCCTGGAGGTTTTCAAGTGAACCCCAGTCACTGTATCCTCCTTCCAGAGATGGTGCCAACTCTCAGCCCAAACACTTAGCTACCATGTTCTTAAAACTCACACGGGTATCAGGCTTTATATTGCCTATAAGTTTTCCTAACAGTTAACCTAGTGCTTAAGTTTCTTAATAACTCTTCCTAGGTGTATCTAAAAGTTGCACATCACTGAAATATTTTTGTGTTAGGAAAGCTATTTGTAATAAAATTATACTCACACCTCCCCTGTCACCAAGATAACAACCAATACAAACTCCTCTTGAAAACCAATGAGTGAAACATGGTCCATCTTACGGAAAAACCCGAAGGAACTGTTTGGCCAACCCAATAGAAAGCCAATGGCTACAAAGAGTCTCCAGGTATAATTAGCTACTGGGTCTCTAGATTATAAATAGCATTTAGTAGACAATCAAGGTTTAGTAGATTTATTTATTCATTCAACAAATATTCGCTGAGAGTCTGTGGCAGGCCAGGTACTGGGTAAGCCACTGGATGGATAGATGGATGGATGGGTGGAAGATGGATGGATTTATGATGGTCATATCAGTGAATGGATGGCTCTCCAAAATGTAAGGCAATTAACACCTGATTTAAACCAATCACAATATTACCTTAGAAAAGATCAAGGGTAGAGAGCATATTCTTTTTTAAAGAAGAAGTTCAGATCTATAACCATTTGGACACACACTATTTCAGATGTAACTTGGGCTCTGAGTGAAGTTTCTTGGGTATTTGTGAGAGTTAATCATAGTAAGAGTTATGAGTAATTTCAAATGTGTTAGATAAAAGCTTTTATTTGATTTTTACCCCCAATGGACAAATACCTTTAGTACTCCTGTGGTGTAAATGATTTCATCTTCCCCTGTTAGAGACCCTCCGAGGTCTAATATGTTGAAGCAGAACCAGCTTTCAAAGCCTTCAAAGAAGAAACTGAAAATTTCTGTTATGTTTTAATTTATATTTTGAGTTTTTATAAGGTGTACCCAAACTTTGCTTGTGGAAAATCATCATTTATCTTAGTGATTTGTCTGTGCATGTTATTCAGAGTAGTAGATCCATTAAGAATGTCAGCTTCCTGAAGACAAGGACTTCCTGACTGTTCATAGAAACACCTTCACAGTACCCGAAACTTTGTTAACTGAATGGATCAATTAATAAATGCAAGGCCCAGGTTAAGTTTTATTACTGCTATTGTAACATTTCACCTTGTTACACGTTGGACCATACCTCTCCAATGCACTGTAACCCTTTTCATCTTTACAGCTCTACTGTAGTCTTGAATAGCAATGCATATTCAAAGAAAAATGTAAAAGCAATAGGAACAGAGAAAATAGATTAAAGTCAGCTGTATTTAAACAAAATCAGAAACACTGTCTGTATCACATCAGTCATTTCTTTCTCCTGATCACAATAACAATGGCTCTAATATGTTTTAAAATCATGTTATTCCTTACCACTTTCTCAGATTAAATTAGATTATTTATCTTCAAGAGGTGTGGGTTTTCTTTCTCTTTTTCTAATCTAGAAAGTTCTAGGCAGAAATATCTTTTAGTACAAGTCAAATGCTAGTTGATATTCTCTCCTTATAATATCCCAGCATAGAAATGGACCAAATTCTCCATTTTCCCAGCTATAAGCAGAGAATTCTACAATCATAAAGAGTGGGATTTCTCCACATACACACTCTCCCCCTGCCCTGCCCAGGTCTTATTAGTTTCTGGCCTTGGGATTGTATAACCTTCATCCATCAGGACAATGGCTACAATAATGTGCCTGGATCCATTTATAAAGACAGTGTCAACTAAATCCTATCCTCCTAGAATTCTTGACCAACTTGCTAGATGTTTACCACACTTGACTCATTTGCTTCATTAAGAGAACTTAGACATTATTTTCAAATAATACAAATCATAGTCTTAATAACACCTCCCCATCCTCTCCCCAGCATATGAGCCTTCCCCAAACTTTGATTCTTTAATTTAGTCATGTATCTTCCAAAGCCCTGAATTGGAGGACTCACACTCGAGTGCCAGATGCTGAGGAAACACCCATCTCCACAACCTACAGCTAACTTACTAGGACATATGTGGGTCTAGCCTGTCTTGAGGTCATATTTTATTTTGACACAGAACATTTTCCAAGGCAAGGGAAAAGATGGCTAATCCATCATTTAGGACCAGAAATGTCATTCTCAGGTTCAAGTAGCACTTGGAAGATCCTGTGTGTTATGCCCCCACCACAACTGTGTCCCTCCTGAAATTTATATGTTGAAGTCTTAACCTCCAGGACTTCAGAAGGGGACTGTATTTGGAGATGGGGTCTTAGAGAGGTAATTAAAGCCAAATGAAGTCATATGGGTGGGCCCTAATCCAATATGACTGGTATCTTTGTAAGAAGAGGTTAGGATGCAGACACACACAGAAGACCACATGAAGACAAAGAAGATGGACATCTACGAGCCAAGGAGAGAGGCCCTCAGAAGAAACCAACCCTACTGACACCTTGATCTTGGACTCTTGGCCTCCAGAATTGTGCTAAAAATAAATTTCTGTTATTTAAGCCACATGGCCTGTGGTATTTTGTTATAGCAGCCCTAGCAAACTAATACACTGTTTTAGAAAACCTGGAGAAGAGATGCCTGATTAAGGCAGAAGGAAAGATAAAGAAAAGCTAAGGTTCTTTCAGTATCTGAGGTGGAAGAAGTCTGTGAAATGGGACTAGAGATAGTTTCCTGCATTTAAAAAAAAAAAATGAGTAAACCTTAATGAGGATGAGGGACCTTTCCTTTTGGCCCTACTTCCATTCAGGTGGAAGCTAAATTGATTTCTGCTTTGTTCCCCCAACAGCTTGCATTAGCAACTGGCCACTGCCAAGCTTGGGCCAGGAGGGAAGAAGCCTTTATCCGTATGCAGATGAGGGCTTGGGGTAGGCTTCTAAACCAAATACCCTTGGGCCTTTAACCTGATGTAGGAATTCAGCCTCATTTCTGGCCCACAAATCAATTCATCCCAGAGAGAAACCTTGGGGATAAACATTCACACACCATCAGGAATTCAAAACCTTACCTCCTGCAAGACTGGCTTCCAACAATTTGGATTAATAATACACCCCAACACAAAGACCCAAAGCAACAAAGCCCATCTCAGACTACTTAAGCACACTTAAAAAGCCCAAAGCAGATGGTCAGCCCCTTCCCAAACTGAACAAGCTGCCCTGGACCTAGTGAACTGCCATGTTGGCGCCATGCTTTCATCTGGCTTCCAAAATCTAACGTTCACTAAGCACTCCCAGTTTTAGGCAAGTCCCATTTTCACTTTCATTTAGAGAAAGATACGAACCAGTCCTTCCCAAAATTTAGGGAAATAACTCTCTTTTAAAATTCACTAGCAATAGCACCTTGAATGGCTGAAATACCGCGCACTTTTTTTCTCTCAATGGTAACCCTTGTTTATCTGATGCCCTGAGTGGACCATTTTTAACACATCCTCTTCTATATAACAAAATTATTTTTGGCAATAATCATGAAATTAAATGGATCATGGCCAGAAAATAAATGCAAACAATGAAAACTTTCCTTTTATTGAATTTTGTATATAAAATCATGTTAGTAAAAAAAAAAATGTAAAATATCAATGTTTGAAAAAGGGGGAAAGGAATGAATCAAGACTTTCCAATTAAATGCAAAAGGTCCAATTTAGGTAACCATGAAATTGTATCACTAAGTGAACATTGTAATTTCTGGATCAATCACTTCTTAGTTAATTAAGAAACACAAAAGAAGAAATAACAATTTTAAAGATAATTAAATTATGTAAAATATTTCACATATGAACTAAAATTTGCACTTACCAAACAAGAGATAGCAGCTCGAGGCCCACGCCCTGGTTCACTGTTTTAAATTTTAAACACTCAGAAAAATTCCAAGTGATCACAAAGAAAGACAGAATGAAGTAACTCAAGTTCTGTTTCTTCATCTCGATTGTTGTTTACCTCGGATCCACCATAGGGGGTGAAGACTAAACTGTGCCCCATGTGAACTTGAATGACTCAGGACCCTTGGGAACTCGCTCTTGAAACAAACACGTGTAGCTGAGTCCACAGGGAAACTGGGCATTTTCTACGTTAACTCCCATGTAGACTACCTATTTAGTAGTATGACCTGTTTACTAATAAAAATGTGCTAATCTGAAGATTTCACATACAGTAATCATCTAGAACCTAGAGCCACAAAAATTTTTTGAGAGGGGAGATATTATGACAGATAATGATTATAGAATTGTTGGCACATGGTGATAATAAAAAGCATTTTCATTTATGATTTATGATTTTTAAATTCTCTATAGACAAAGCACTCCTCTCCTGCCTGAATCTGGGGAGAAGCCCTGCCACTGCCCCACCCTTGGGTGCCCCATTGACTTTTCCTTCTACAAAATGTGGCCCAGGAGCTCGGTTCTGTTCCCACACACTCCACACTTTACTCCATCCTTTGTCTCTGCTGAGCCACAGAGCACTTTAACCTTCACTAGAGATGTGATGATTTTAAGGGCAGGGATCTATCTCTCCCTTCTTTATATCCCTCATGGTATAGATACCAACTGAATAAATGAATGACACAATTTATAAAAGATTTACTAATTTTTCTTACATATATATATACATACCCTGGGTATTTGTTTAGTAAGTTATATAAAATTTTTAATATTGTAAGTAAGTCTTAGAAAAAGAAGTCAGACACTAAATCATAATCAGTCATACATACTGTATGACTTTGTTTAAATAAAGTACAAAGACAGGGAATCTATTCTAAACTTCTAGATGTCAGGACACTTCCTGTTACCCCAGTCAAGGCAGGGAGGTTGTGCTAATAACCATGTGGGAGCACAAGGGGGCCTTGGGGGTGTCTAGTGATGTTCCATCTGTTGATCTGAATGCTGGTGCGCGGCTGGGTTTTCTTTGTGAAGTTCCCCAAGCTGAACATTTATGATATATGCACTTTTCAATAGGTATATTACACTTCAAGAAAAAGATTTTTCTTACAAAAAGAATCACAGAAAAATGTATTATATATTCAAGAGTAAAGATATATAATATTTGACCACATATAGGAAACAGATGATCAAAACCTTCCATCAAGTTGGGTAATAGCTTTCATCTCTCTAACTTTCCACAATCCTTAAAGGTACAGGATTTCTCAGCTTACTGAGACTAGTTATTCACATCTTAAGAACTAAAACCAGCTTTAAGAATGCTGCCCAATGATAGGCTTGGTTCCAAACTCATCTTTTACACCTCCAAGCCAGGCTGACTCTGGAATGATCTCTGGTTGTCAAAGTTTTCATCCTTCTTTTCTCTTGGTCCTTCATTCTCCTCCTCTCATGACCTTTCTCACCTCTTTCCTTATACTAGGCTTTCTGCTTCCAGAATATTGTCAGTACCTTCTCTTTATTTATTTATTTATTTATTTAAATTTTATTGAAGTATAGTTGGGATTTACAATGTTGTTAATTGCTTCTGTACTGCAAAGTGACTCAGTTATACATACACACACACACACACACACACACATATATACACTTTTTCACATTCTTTTCCATTACGGTTTGTCACAGGATATTGGATATAGTTCCCTGTGGTATTCCTTGCTATTTATCCATCCTACATATTAATAGTTTGCCTCTGCTAATTCCAAATTCCCATTCCTTCCTTCTCCCACCCCTTCCCCCTTGGCAACCACAAGTCTGTTCTCTATATCTGTTATTCTGATTTTGTTTCATAGATATGTTGATTTGTATCATATTTTAGATTCCACATATAAGTGTTATCATATGGTATTTGTCTTTCTCTGTCTGACTTACTTCATTTAGTATGATCATCTCTAGGTCCATCCATGTTGCTGCAAATGGCATTATTTCATCCTTTTTATGGCTGAGTAATATTCCATTGTATATATGTACCACATCTTCTTTATCCATTCATCTGTCGATGGACACTTAGGTTCCTTCCATGTCTTAGCTATTGTGAGTAGTGCTGCTATGAACATTGGGGTACATGTATCTTTTAGAATTATAGTTTTGTTTGGATATACACCCAGTAGTGGCATTGCTGGGTCATATAGTAGTTCTATTTTTAGTTTTTTGAGGAACCCCCATACTGTTTTCCAGAGTGGCTGCACCAATTTACATTCCCACCAGTAGTGTAGGAGGGTTCCCTTTTCTCCACACCTTCTCCAGCATTTGTTGTTTGTAGACTTTTAAATAATGGCCATTCTGACTGGTGTGAGGTAAATACCTTCTTTTAAGCATCTTGATAAGCACAGAAAATTTTCTCACCTCACCCTCCAAACAACTCAGTTGATTGCCCATTCATCTCTAGACATCCTTAAAGTTCACCCGTGATGTCCTAGAGTATCGGAATCAACCGAAAGCCCTCAACTACTTCATCTCATCTCTTTTTCCCTGGAGACTCTCAAACCCCTTGGCTTTCCATAAATCCCACTCTTTTTCCAGAAAGGAGGGTGATTTGTGAAGAAAGACAGTCTGTGAGGGGAAATGCCCATAAGCCTGGGAGCAGTGAAGAGCGAAGGGGGTGGGAGTGTGGGGGAGGGGGATGACAAGAGAAGAGGAAGAGAGGAATTGACAAAAGTAGGAGAACCACAGTGAGTCACATGTTTGCCACAATCTCACACAACCGTAAGGGAAGAATATTTCCTGGAGTTTTCAGAATCTAGTGACAACAACAGCAGCATCAACCATAGCTATTGTTTATTAAGAGCTCATGATATGCCGGGCATGGGGAGAAGCACTCTATTTTAGTGTGTAGTGTTTAGTGTTTGATCCTCACAATAAGCCAGTGAGGTAGGTATTTACATCTCCACCTCACAGATGAGATAACTGAGACTCCACTAAGCTAACAGGGAATCAAACCATAATTCGAATCTAGTTTTCATCAAGTGAATAAATTTACATAATAAATGGCTTACTAGTATCACATTACAATAAATTACATAATCAATAGCATTACATGACATCTTCAATATGTGGTCCATTTTTAGCAATCCATAGCTCAACACTTGGTGCAAAATTTCAGTGAACATGGTGCACGAATGCAGCATTTCTAGCAATCCTTACATGTGAATCTGCGATGCAATGCCTCAGAAAGTGTGTCTCTAATTCCCCCTGATTAAACCTGTGTTTTTATCAGACCCTGGAACAATAAAAGTGTTCAGATCTAGTGAGCATTCAGTCAAATTTCTCACTGGCCCAGTTTTGGAAATCACATTCCACCAGCCCCCCACCCCTCTGAATAAAGGGAAAGTACCCCATCCAACCACTCTGGTGACTCGGCCTAGCCTATCAATCTAAAATGTAAAGATTTTTCTTTATTTTTTGAGAAGGGCAGTGACTATTTTCTTATACAGGAATCTCATCTAATGAGCCAGCTGCTTATGGTTCCATAAGGAGAATATAACTCATGTTTCTTCTTTAGATTCATTCATTGCACAGATATTTATTGAACTCCTACTAGACGTTCAATAAATGTATCTAGACATCATTCTAGATACCTGAGCTACATCTGTAAGCAAAACAAAATCCTGGCCTCTGTTAAGTTTACTTTCTAGCAATGAGATAAAGACAATAAACAATGAAAGTGATTAATAAGTATATGATCTAGTATGTTAGAAGGTGACAAGCAATGAAGGGTGAGTAAAACAGGATAGGGGGTTAATTAATATTTAGATAGGCACACACTTCACACTTTTATCCTCAGGAATACAATGGAAAAAAATCAAAACATATAGACAAAGTTACACGGTCAACACATGCCAATATTTGTGTATGTAAGGTTGAGTTTCAAGAGAAAATGTAGTTTGAAAAATAAACTGCCATTGGAAAAATTGGCAAGAAAACATCAATCAATCATTTTTCTTTTTTTTTCAAATAATTCTTTGACTTTATCACATGGAGAATTCACATGCGGAAAATTAAAGGAGATTTTGGTTTGTCACCGCAGTTGGATTCAAGTCATCCTGAAAAAAATAACATTCTACTTAATTAGTCAACTTTTTTTTTTTTTTTTTTTTTGCGGCACATGGGCCTCTCACTGTTGTGGCCTCTCCCATTGTGAAGCACAGGTTCCGGACGCACAGGCTTAGCGGCCATGGCTCACGGGCCCAGCCGCTCCGCGGCATGTGGGATCCTCCTGGACTGGGGCACGAACCCGTGTCCCCTGCATCGGCAGGCAGACTCTCAACCACTGCGCCATCAGGGAAGCCCCAACTTTCATTTTTGACTCGAATGTTGGAATAGTCAAGACACCTTGAAATCCTGATGGAGAGTTGACTCTACAAGCCCCATAAGCCAATAATTCTAACAATATTAGAGTGAGGGTTTCTAAGAATCCACCTCAGCGATTTGCCATTACTTGTACCTTGGTTCCCAGAAGGAAATGGCTGGCTGTTCGGTGAAACACGTTTCTGAGATGAGGACCCAATCCTAGCTTCTAATTATGTGAGGAGATGCTGCTTGAACACACACATTCGCTGGGCATCTCTGTGGACACCAACCTCCCTCCTCCCCAACCACAAACTCTCACACCCTGACAACCTCCACCCTCACGTCCTTAACCCACTACTCCTACCAACCCAGGAACAATGTGGTGCTCCCTTGGAAGAAGGCATGGGGGGAGTGGCCGAGTACCTTCTGGTTTTTTAAAAAGCTGTCATATGGTGAGATAGTAGTAGGTTTCAATGCTGTCACCTATTCAGTCGGTCCAGATGAACTAGAATCACCATTTCAGTGATGTCATAGCTCAAGGCAAGAACATGTCACCCTCTTTATTTTCAGCTTCCAACAAGCTGCTCAGGCAGATGCTAAATGTGGTCCTCCCTGCCACATTCAGGAGAGTGGCCTTTGTGTGGGTTAATTGAGACCCCACTCCATTTAATAGGCTGTTGAAGTCTTATTGAAACAGAACTAGTGCCGCAGGTTAAATACAGTGCAGTGCTCTTGCTAATCCTCTCATTAACAGGGCTGGGGAGCTTGTTGGGAACTGAGAGTTTGCATGTATTTACGGGGAGCTCTTCACTCAAGCACTACCCATAAAATGACAAAGCCAGTTTGCAAATAGTGACATCAACAGTGACACAAAGCTAGATGCCTTTAAAAAAATAAACAGCATAATAACTGAGAAATCTTATATTCACACTTGAGAGAAGAAAAAGAGAAGCTGGGAAGAGATGTCTTACTGGCTTAGATTTAAAACTGAAAGGAGGCTGATGTCAAAACACGGCAGAGACTAGTGGATGAAGCTGAACTGAGAAATTATGTTAATGAGCCCTAGAGCTGATGCCCATCTTTAGAAGGATCTGAGATGGCATATTATGTTGTTTTTATTAGGGGATAAAAAACAAAGTAAATTCCTGGCAATGGCTGAAATAGGTAGGAGGAAAGAATGTCGAATTGCCAGCTCTCCTAGGAAAAGAGTGCCAGCAGAACCACTGGCTTAAGAAAGCGTGTGGCATCAGAAGCAGACTCCTGAAGCTGAGACAGTTCTGTGCCAGCAGGGAAAGTGGGGTCAAAGGTAACTGTGAAAAGGGGGGTCGGGTACAAGTATATTCAGCTGAAGACTGTCCATCACTGACTTGTATGTCATACAAGAAAATGGAAAGAGGATTTGGATAGGAGGGTATTGATAGAAGGGACAAAACACTCACTAAAAAGAATGAAATAATGCCATTTGCAGCAACATGGAGAGACCTGGAGATGATCACATTAAGTGAAGTAAGTCAGACAGAGAAAGACAAATATCATATGATATCGCTTATATGGGAAATCTAAGAAAAAAATGATACAAGTGAACTTACTTACAAAACAGAAACAGGCTCACAGACTTAAGAGAACGAATTTATGGTTACCCAGAGGAAAGGGGAGGGGGGAGGGATAGACTGGGAATTTGGGATTGACATATACACACTAATATACTTAAAATAGGTAACCAACAAGGACCTACTGTATAGCACATGGAACTCTGCTCAATACTCCGTAATAACCTAAATGGGAAAAGAATTTGAAAAAGGATAGACAAATGTATATGTATAACTGAATCACTCTGCTGTACATCTGAAACTAACACAACATTGTTAATAAACTATACTCCAATATAAAATAAAATTTTTTTTAAAAGTGTGGCACAAAGACATGCATCCTTTTCAAATGATCTGATCCATTAGCCACCCATGATGCTTCGTGGAAAGATAAAGCCATGCTCCATGGTGGCAAATAGCACACTGGGGCTCTTGTGGCTGAATGGATTCTGAATACATTGGGTAAAATGATATCTACATTTCAGGCAAGACTTTACAACCTCTAGTAAAATAAAAGTAAACAAATAAAAGCAGATGAGGGATAGTGATTTGCGACACTTTTCCTAGGACTGCGGAACCATGGTACAGGGCTGTTTTGTTGCCTGCCCACCTGCTCTGTTTGTGTGGAAAGGAGAAACAGCCAGATTTCAAAGGAAATCCAGTGTCACTGACCTGAGGGTCCTTCATATTGAGGAAGTGTGCGACTTCAGAGTTATTTTGTCTTAAGAAATGTGCTTTGGCCCAACTATCCAAAATTCTGCTAATAACAAGCCATGTTTAAAGTGCTATGTTGCAAAACAGAAATAGAGTTACAGATGTAGAAAACAAACTTATGGTTACCGGGGGGGAAGGGGGGGAAGGATAAATTAGGAGACTGGGATTGACGTATACCCACTACTATATATAAAATAGATAACTAATAAGGACCTACTGTATAGCACAGGGAACTCTACTCAATAATCTGTAACGGCATATAAGGAAAAAGAATCTAAAAAAGAGTGGATATATGTATATGTATAACTGAATCACTTTGCTGTATCCCTGAAACTAACACAACATTGTAAATCAACTACACTCCAATAAAAAATTTTTAAAAATAGATAAAGTGCTATGTTGGATAATTTTCTCTCAGTTAAACCAGCAATCATTCTACCCCTAACTAGCCATATGGCCATAGGCAAATTATTACTCTGTCAGGACCTAAATGTCCTGTGTAATATGCATGAGTCACCCTGGAGGAAGTCTAAGATCCTTCCAAGTTCCCAAATTCCATGACTGAAATATTAAAACAGAAGGGCAACCAAAAAGAAAGTAATTGGTAAATATTTTTTCTAAAAAAAACCATGATCAACATAACTGGCCTATGTTAATGGAGAGAAAGGAAACAGTCTTTGGTAATTGATGTATATTTGATGTAATCAATGATCAATTCCTAGGGGAATGGGCTTAGCCTTATATGTATCCAATAATCCTTAAAGGGCCTCAGAAAAATTGGGCTTTAAATGTTTATTTCTTATTATTTCAGAGACTATTTCTGATGACCTTCCATCAACAGATGTACCAATGCTGAACATGCAAGTTTCTATCCTCTCCAACTCCAGAGTATCAGCTGAACTGTGATTGTCTCATTGCTCTCTTTTGGAAGCAGTTGCGACGTCTCTTCAGTCTATTTACATCTAGAAGGGATCTCAAATCACCCCCTCGCTTTCTTTCCCTATTGCCACTGTCCTCCTCACTGTTCTCCCCACTGGCCTCCTTTCCAGTACTTCTTCTACACAGCAGTCAGGTTAATTTTCCTAATGCCCTCATTCAAATTTACCTGCTTACAACCTTTAACGAATCACCAGCACGTAGCAGGTTAATTACTGACCCTTCATTGGCCATTCAGAGCTTTTCACAGTCTGGTTCTTGCTGACGCTATAGCCTTATTCTCTTACTAAACTCTAAAATGCAAGCCTTCTACTGGCCAGACTAGGGAAGTTGCTGAACTTGCTCTCGCTTTCCCGTTGCCGGGCTCTCACCCCCAGCCCCAGCCCCACCCATCCCAAATGCCTCTTTTGCCTTGTGCTCCTGTTGAAATCTTTCTTCTTTTGGATCCATTTCAAACACGGCCTTCTCCACGGAGTCTTAGATGGTTTCAGGCCAAAATTTACTCTCTGACTCCATTGATCACTACAAAAATCTTTCTTTTGTGACGTTATCTCTCCCTACCTTATTTATCAGGTCAAATTTGTTGGCCTTCCAGCAATAAGTAGCAGAAGTGTAGTCACGGCCCTCACCTCTCAGACCCTGCCGAGGCAGAACGCAAGGCAGGACCCCTAGGGTGTAGCTGGTAGTTAGCTCCTAGAGCTCTCACATGACGCTAGCTTTTCTGTCTGTAATTGTGGACCCGAGAGGACAGCCTGTAATGAAAAACTCGCAAGCGTTCCTCGGGTGAGCCCCAAAGTTTCCAGCACAGCTCACACAGCCTGTGCCCTAAACTTCTCTTTAGTCCATGGACTGGCAAACCAAATAAGAAGCTCCTAAGGCTTGTCATAGATATCCCACTAGACTGCCACCCGTTATCATCCTTTGACATCCTTCCTGAGATATTAGATAATAAATTTTACTCAGTGCTCCTAATAACCTCCCAGTTTACAAATTGCACTAGGGCAGGAACAGGGTCATCATTTGTTTTGTTTTGCCTGAAGATATCTAGCAAAAAGCCTTTCCCTAAAAGGCGATAAATAAATATTTGTTGAATTAAATGAAATTATTTGCCAAAATGTAATATATAATATATAATAAATATAATATATATAAGTAAATAATAACAATATTATAATAATAAATGTTCCCTTGTGAGTTCTAAGCTGCTGTTTAAAGAAATTTTTTTAAAATGAGGATAACGACCTGCAATTCATCCTTTGATACCTTGGAATTCCCATGTTAGAGTTTTTTAAGAAGGTGCCTACATGTGGGTCGGCAAAAGATCTTACATTGAAAAAAAGGAAATTCAGGTTCTCAAGATAGTTGGTAAGATACCCAAGATTACACACGACTCCTTATGGACAGACCCAGGATGAGATGGGCTGGATTATACTGATCTAGTGAAAGTGTAGTTCGGGGACCACACAATACAGACCTTCAGGCCCCATCTCAGACCTATAGAGTCAGAATCTGCATTTTAAGATCTCCAGGCGAACTGGGTCCACATTAATGTTTGAGAAAATCTGCTCACAGATCATACTGCTAGAAAAGAGGTAATGCCTTCGATGCTTTCATGTTTGTTTTAATAAAATGTTTGTTTTAATAAAATCTTACAGATAAATACATTTTCATCAACCTATGGCAGGTATAGAGGTAATGCAGGACATAAAACAAACAAACAAAAAGAACAACATTGTAGGCATCCATTCTATTAGCTCAGGGCCAGTAATTACTATTTGGGGTCAAAACAAAATCTCCTTCTACAAGCTAACATGAGAAGTCATTGGTAACAGGCTAGTTCTGTTAAGTCCAAGGAATGAATGCAATTACCTTTCCTCCCTCCTCTGTCTAAACAGTTATTATTCTAGTTTAGCCCAGCAACCTTCAAGTCTGTACTAAAAACTTTTGGGCCACTCTAAAACTTCAAGTATTGTAATCAAGTACCCTACATTTCAAATCCAGTTCTTTATTAGGTATAAAGAATATGAATTGTCTGTAGGAAAATCATGGTTTATTTTGGTCTACAATCATATTGCCAGATTTATAAGGCAATGTTTATACTAGTTGTTGGTTGTTGTAAAAAACAAAATACATGGGGACTCTTAGAGCTGAACCATGAGTGTGACCAAGTGAATGGAAGTAGAAACTATAGATTTAAATGTGTTCTCCCCTCAACTCCCTTCTTGTCAAGTCTCTTCTACTTTTCTTTAGAAAACAAGATTTATCAGGGGTTTCCTTGGAGAAGCACCCTGTCATTTCACCACTCTTTAAGGCAACTGTGGAATCCAAGAGGGAAATTCTGCCTTAAGAATTCCCCAGTATCATGTTGCCCCTGGTTGAAACTGATCACATTTATCAAACACTATAGAAGTGCTAATGTTATGCATTGTTACCCACAGTTAATGCAATCAAGGGAACACCTTCAGTACTCTGGGGGGTGTGTGTGTGTTTGTGGGTGTATGTGCAAGAGCTATTCTTTGAGTGAAGAAAGCAGGAGAGATTACAGCTCAGGCTAGTATGAGCTCTTCTCCTTTGAAAGAAAGACATTAAGATTTCGGTGTCAATTTGGCGGGATGTTAGCAGTTCCTGATAAATCCTCTCTCAATGTTCATTGAAAATGTACATAAAAATTCAAGAAGAGAGAGAAAGAGACTAAAACTGTTCTTAAAGTGGAAAAAGACAAGGCTACATGTTACAGTGAAGGGAGAATTTCAGTTAACTATGGTTTTGATGGCGATGATCAGAGAAACATAATCCTGAGATATCCATATTTTACCTTCTGAAGCAAAAGAAAAGCAACATGTGGGGGCTGGAGCAGTAAAAACAGAAGGAGTGGGGCAGTTAAGTAAGTCTGCCTGCCTTTATTTAGCTCAAGGGTGTAAATGCAGCACTGAATTGAACCTTAGGCAATAACATGGCAATTATTTTATTCCTTTATCAAAAAACAGTCCTTAAGAAAGATTCTGGGTCCAGTTAGTTTTACATGAAAATTCTGTCCCTAAAGTTTAAAATCAGAAATATTCTATTTATAGTAAAAGAAAATCTCATTCCATTTTTTCTCATAAAAACACCGACACTGGTACAAAACTGGATATGAACCACACCAACTCCCACTCTTGCCAAGAATACTGTAGATAAATCTCATGTATAAATAAGTAGAAAAAAACCCCTAAATATAATAGTATCAAATGAAATTGAAATGATTAGAGTGGTTTTAGTTTTCAGTCTCCCTAGCAAACTATTTCACCCTAAGTATCTGAGGCTGTGTTCCCTATGAAGCAGACTGAAATTCTGTGTTCAGCAGGCAGGATGTTTACTAAGGAGTGTCCTAGGGATCTGTGGAAGAAAGAGAAAAGGAACAGGAATGAGCAGAGGGAGAAGTTGACTTGTGACACATCTCCAGCAGAGCCCACAGGGAGGTCTGAAGCTATGAGAGCCCTAAGTTTGCATGAAATGGTCCAGCTTTTTTAACTCCCACTCAATCTGATTTGAACATGGGCCACCCAAAGAAGGGACATGTCTTGGATGAGGCATCTCTCGCAACCATTGCTGGAAAAGAAGAGCTCCTTCTTGACTCTGGATTTGCTGGGCTTGGTCTGCTTGTAGCCACATTTCCTGGCACATGGAGAGGGCCTGACTATCCTAACGTAAAATGCAAGTGACACTCAGAGAGAAAGCTCTGCAGTCAACAGGTTACTACTTGCAATCCCTGAGGCTTGATTCCTTCAGTTTTTCCTTCAATTCTTTGAGATAGTCCAGTATCTTTTTCAGATATACAAGTGAAGAAAACCCCCCTTCCACTGAAGCTAGTATAAGTTGAGTTTTTATTACCTGACTCATACACTATGTCAGGTTAAGTCAGTTACCAAACCTAAGCAAATAAAACACACACACACACACACACACACACAACTGTAGGCCAGTAGTAAGTATGACTATTGAATCAATCATACTAAGAAATATCATGAAAAAAGCATTAAAACTGTATATGAAAAGACTAACCTACTATAACCAAATAGGGTCCACCCCAGGAATGTAAAGATGGTTTAATATTAGAAAAAAATGTGTCAACATAACCTACAGGATGACTTTAATATTCAAATAAGAAAGTATATATGGTCATCTTAATAGAAGGGTATAGTAGGCTGAATAATGATCCCCCCAAAAATGTCTGTGTCCTAATCTCTGGAAACTATGAGCATATACTTTATATGGTAAAAGGGACTTTGCAGGTGTGATTAAGTTCAGAATCTTGAGATGAGGAGATTACCCTAAATGATTCAGGTGGGCTCAATGTAAACACAAAGTCCTTATAAGAGGGACGTGGTGGAGTTAGACTTAGGCCATGTGACAATGGAAGCAGATACTGGAGTGATGTCCTTTGAAGAGGAAGAAGGGGCCACAAACTGAGGAATGAAAGTGGCCTCCAGAAGTTGGAAAAGACTAGGAGATGTATACTCCACTGGAGCCTCCAGAAGAAGCAGGCCCTGATAACCCCTTGACTCTAGCACAGTGAGGCTGATTTGAGACTCTGACCTCTAGATAGTTAGAAAATAAATTGTCTTAAGCCGCCAAATTTGTGGTAATTTATCACAGCAGCAACAAGAAACTAATATAAAGTGGAAAAGACAATAAAGTTTCATATTCAATGTTGATTTTTAAAAAAAACTTAGAAAGGACACTGTTTTAGCATGACAAAAGTCAACAATCTACTTCAAGTTGTAACGTATAACAGTGTCACCATTATTTTTTAAACATTGTTTTGGGGATTTTATGAAATACAGTAAGAAATGAAAGAATTTCAATATATCAATTGAAAAGGAGAAATGTGACTCTTCCTAGATAATATAAGAGAGTGAACTGTGAAAACATTAGAACTACTGGTCACTAACTCTCATCTATATTTCAGAAATCTAAACAGCTCTGAAGTCAAACTTCTTTGCATAAGTTTGATGCCCACACTCATTTTTCGGTAAAATCGGAGTTCAGTGAACATCAGGCTCTTTATAGTCTTTATTTATCTTTTTTAAGTAAGAATATCAGTTTATCAGCACATTGATTATGGGATGCTGCCTTAAACCTTGCTGTGGATATTAGACAACATGTGCTATAGGTGCAATATTACCTTTCCAAAAATCTAAAGTTTGGAATTTCAAAATACATCTGTCTCCCAGGTTTTGTTATGGATTGAGGGCCTACAATAAGCAGTTTGGTACCATGACAAGGAATAGGTAAATAAATATATGAAATCATTAACATTAAAAGATTCAGATAGACATGATACTAAAAATATTCCACTTACATAAATTATAAAATACCTAAATTACATATAAGCTCTCAGCAAGAAATGTGTGGGGCTCCACTGAAATACACTACAAAATGAGAGAAATAAAAGAAAATGTATAAGTAGAAAGACATACTGTGTTTCTATGTAAGTAGGCTGGACATTTTAAAAATCCACATTTTCTCTCAAAATAATGGGTAGATATAATGCCATTTTAAACAAAATTGCAGTAGAATTTAATTTAGAACTTGATTAAAAAAAAAAATCTCTGCAACCTCTCTTTCTTGCCTGCATACTACTCACAGAAATTTACAGAAACCCCACAGAAATGTTTTTTCTTTCATAGGGCAATTCCCAACTGGGCACATTTTAATCTCTGCAAGGGGAAATGGGTATAGTTCGAGTTTGATATGCCCTATTTAAGGGATTTAAGACCCTGGGATTGGGAATCACTATTCTCAAATTCAGTTGATGTAATAAACATGTGTAAATTCACTTTTCAAAAAATTTTGCAGTAGTAAAGTTGGCCACATTGTTTAAAAAAACTATAAAATTACAATTTTATAGTGATATTAGAGTGATATAGTGATTATAGTGATATTAATTTTAAAATACCTTGATCAATAAAATAGAACAAATTATCCAGAACTAAATCAGAGAATAAATGAAAATATAATGTATAATAAAGTAGGCATTGCAAAACAATAGGCAATGAAAATATTCAACAATTCTAGGTTATTAGGGAAAAAAATACCTGGTAAGACTTTTTGCTCACACCATACACATGAATTAAAATATAAAAAGAAACAAATGAATACGTTGAAAATTATTGGGTGGGGTAAAGAAAATATTTTTTAAATCTGGTTGAGGAAAAGTTTTCCAAGTGAAAAATAACAAAGGATTAAACTTTTTTGGGTCAAATGAATTGAAAGGTAAAAGCAAGATTCAAACAAACAAAGAACCTCAAAATATACATGACAAATATTTCAGAAAAAAAGCCAATCCCTTCAAGGTGTGCAATTTATACAAATCATTAAAATTCACTAAGATCCCAAGAGAAAAATAATTAGAAAAGACCTCACAATTCACACAAGAGAGAATTCAAACTATTTTTTTAAATGCTACACTAGAATGATTGGGATAAAATTCACTTATTCCTTTCTTCCCTACAAAACCTTCAATTTTTCAATTAATAAATATTTAAGAAGGCAACAGGAAGAAAGTAATTAACTAAAACAAGAGCTTAAATAATATGTGTACAACATGTGTTGGGAATTCTGAAGAATGCAAAAGTTACATAAAATAAGAAATTAAATTAAATCGAACAATGAACACGAAGTAAACAAATGGCATTCTTATTTCATAAATATGAGGTCACTTGGGCTGGGAGTATTACAATAGAAAGAGCTAGATGGTAGGATGCCAATGAGACTAAGAGGTAACCATTTTTTTTGCCACAAAATCTTCAGCATCTTTCAATTAATGCCAAGAAAGAACTTTACAAACTCTTAAAAAGAGTTTGGAGGCAGTCTTATGTAGTCTTTACTTTGGAGGCAGTCTTATGTAGTAGAAAGCCTAGAGGTCAGAGAACTGGGATTTAGTTATTGTTTTTTAATTTATTTATTTTAATTTATTTATTTTTGGCTGCGCTGGGTCTTCATAGCTGCACAGTCTTTCTCCAGCTGCAGCAAAGGGGGGCTACTCTTCATTGCGGTGCACAGTCTTCTCATTGCGGTGGCTTCTCTTGTTGCAGAGCATGTGCTCTAGGCATGCAGGCTTCAGTAGTTGTGGCACACAGGCTCAGGAGATGTGGCTCACAGGCTCTAGAGCGCAGGCTCAGTAGTTGTGGCGCACAGACTTAGTTGCTCCGCGGCATGTGGGATCTTCCCGGACCAGGGCTCAAACCCGTGTCCCCTGCATTGGCAGGCAGATTCTTAACCACTGCGCCACCAGGGAAGCCCAGGATTTAGTTATATTTTTAAGACTAACCAGCAGGGTGACAGTGGACAAGTCACTTAAAAGCTCTAGATAACAGTTGGCCTTATCTGCTATTTGGTAACAATAATCCTTTGTAGGCCTGCAGCTCCTGGAGGCTTGGTGTTAATGTCCTCTTGTGATCCCTCCACTTCTAAAATCTACAACATGATCTTAAAGACCATCTTATCCAGAGACAAAGGAGGTAAGGAGGTTATAAAGAAGATCATTCAACACAGTTCCCCAGAACTGTACTTCCCAAGAAGAAAGGAAGAACTCCTAGGAAGAAAGTCAGACAGAAATAAATGAGTTTCTAGATTGAAGAGTTCATTAAGTTAAAAAAAAAAAAAAGAGCTCATTAAATGCCCAGCAGGAAGAAGGAAGATAGACCCACACTTAGGCATATCATCACAACGTTTCACAATATGAGGCAGAAGACCTCACAGGAGACCCTACAGGCTTCCAGAATGAAAAAAGTTAAAAAGTTAGTATATACAAAAATTAGAAGCCAGAGTAGGTTTGGGATATTTAAGAGCAACACTAGAAGCTAGAAGATGTTGGAGCAATGCCTTCAAAACTCTTAAGGAAAATTATTTCCAACCCAGAACGCAATATTTAGCCAAACCATTAATCAAATATGAAGTAAAATTAGACATTTTCAGATGTTAAGTTCTCAAAAATTTTACCTCTTATTTCTCTTTTCTTATGAAGCAACTGGAAAATATGCTCCACCAAAATAAGAGAGTAAACCAAGAAAGAGAAAGGCATGGGACACAGGAAATTGAGGGTTCAGCTCAGAAGAGAAGTGAGACACGTTTTTAGCCAGACTGGAGTTGAGAACAGCAAGTCCACACTGAAGCACATCAGAAGGTTCTTCTATTTCCACATTTCTACAGGAATGAGAATGTGATAAGTACCTAATATCTTAAGAGGAGATTTAGACAATTAATAAAGTAGAATGGAATTTGATTGGTGTTTTTTATTTTTAATCAAACAACAAAAATTAAAATTAACACTATTACTAAAAGTAGGAAAAAATTAAAAGTTGTACAGGGAAATAAAAGTATAGTATACCCCATTCTCAGCTGTGAAGAGAATTGACAGTCATGTCAACAGTGACTATGATGTAACCAACAGTATAAGGAGATAAGAAGTGTTCATGAACGGGTAGAAATGGAAGGGGTGAAAGAGAACTCAATCTTTTTCTTCCATAGAAAAAGTCAGTAGAGAATGCTTACAGCTAAAACATCAGGATGCACAGATATAAGTGTGTTACTTAGAGATATGGAGTTTAAATGTCAAATACAAACAAACTCAGCTCCGTCTGACTTCAAAGTCTGTTCTTTCTACCACCACACACATGAAGTCCCAATCACAGAGTGTGAGGGCCACTGTGCCCCTCTGGGTGATGGCAATAAGTAACACAACATTCAAATAGTCAAAGATGAACAACTGGGTGCAATCAATGGTACAATGGGTGCACTGACATAAGGAAGAAGGGGGAAATATTTATTGAGAGCTCCTGACAGATTTGGTTTTCTCACTTAATCCTGTTTGTCTGGAAAAACAGATACTTGTCTCTCAGAACATCTTAGCCTGAAGAATAAAGTAGAAGGATATTAACCAATTCCTGGTTTATTTATTTCAAAGTGACATTTGTTCAAGATGCCCACCACTAAAGCTAATACATAAATGTTATCATAAACATCTATAGGGAATGTACAGTTTTATTGGGTCTCTGTAGATTTCAGAAGTGTTAGAGGTCGTGTTCATGTCAATTCTTTCTAAATACTACTTTATTTATAAATTAAAATTTTGATTTGTACACTCTCATTTTCAGTTTATTCGACTGGCTAAATTATAGGAGGAGGGTTGGTTAATTTGAAACATAGTATAAGAAAAAATATGTAAATTCAATAGTGTACAAGGCATAAAAGAAAGGGAACATTTGGTTAGCTCAAAATGTTCCAGCTTTTGGATCCAACTTAGGGATATAATACATAGAGTTATAAGCTTAACAGAAAATAGAATCCTTAATTATATTTTATCTAACCATCAAATATTAGCATGTTTTTTGATCACTGGGTTTTAATGCTAATCTAGTTTTCATATTCTTTAAAGCAACACCTCTAAGCTGAGCTAATCATAAGAAACAAAGTACCAGTCAAACTGAAAATCATAAAACACTTAAAGCGTGTAGATTTTCCCAACAACTTTAATGGGGGCTGTTTAAAAATCTAGTTTCAATCTTTTCACTGCATTTCAATCTTGCTTTGAAGCCCACATTACTCCAACTCGTTCCTGTCACTACATGAGTATCATAAAACATAAAATATAAGTGGCAAAAATTACAAAATTGGGCTTCCATCCTCTTGATATCCAGTGGCAGAAAATGAAATATACTTCAACAATACAAAGACATGGACGAATGGATATATACACATGTCAACTGTTTCAAGACAAATTTCAAAGTGAAAACAGAAAATTTGGTCAAGAGGTCCACATGAACCAGGACCTTAAAAAGTACTGTTAATTGATGCTAGACACACACGAACCTAAAAAACTAAGTTGCATTATTTTTGAAAATTAATGTGTTTGTGACTAGAAAGACTTTAAAAATCTTCATCAAACTCCTCAGTCTTGAGATGAGGAAACTGTGGCACCTAGAGGTTCCCAAGGTCGCCTACTAAAGACATTGACTTTCAAGTCAACACATACATAGTCTAGTGTTCTGTTGGTTTGATTGTTTGTTCTTTCATTCAAAAATATTTTTTGAACACCTACCACAGGTCTGACCCTGGAATATAGCAGTGAAAATAAAAATCTCTGCATCAAGAAGCTAATAGTCTGGTGGGGAAGATAGAAAACCAACCGAGGACCATAATATTTAGCCAGAGGAAAAAAAATGAAGGAGGGTAAGAAGTAGAAAGTGAAGGGGAATCATGGTGAGAAATGAACCTGGAGATGCAGCTAGGGGCTGGGTCATGTAGAACCAGGGACCAGGTCATGTAAGACTTGGTGGGACTTTATATACTGAGTATAATGGGGAGCTTGGAGAGAATTTTGATCATGCACATGACATGACCAGTTCCATTACACTGTGTTGCCTCTGTTGTGTATTTATTTATAGCACTGAATGTTTGGTGTACTTAATGCTATGGCTACATTGTCCTTTATTTTATTTCAAAAACTTATGTCTACCTTTTATTTTTAAAGACATGGCAAGCCGCATAGAGAGATCCCTGGCTTCTATGATGCTGAGGCTTTGCAAGCAGATCAGGCAAATTTGCTGGGGTTGAGGGTCAGATGTTCTATTTCTCTGTCTGCAGATCTAGGTTTCTTCCTCATGATTTCTCTGCCCCACTGATCTAAGTCCTGTCTCCTTTCATCCATCATTTCTAGTGATATTTAGTCATTTTGACTTTTCCCAGAACGGTTCAAAATCCACTGCACTTTAAAGATGCGATGACAGTGATGTTGTAAAAACAAGACTTAAAGACAACAATAAAACTATAGCTTATCTCTGTATGGAGCACACTTCTAGGACTTTGTGGAATGGTCTTGATTTTGCCTTTAGGTCCCTAAAAGATACTTATAACTCACTGGATTACTTCTATTTCTGAATAGATGAGAACAGTACTTATTTCACATTGTGTGACCAAATCACCTGAAATTTTCTCCAAAGAGTCTTCAGTTGATCTCATATAACTACATAGTCACCTTGGAAATCTGTATCAATCTGTTTCCACCTTTTCGTATCTTGAAGAAAGAGGATATGTCATGAAAAGTGCAATTGTCAGGCTATGGGTCAGGATATTTGCTTCCTTAACTTTAAGTCTGTAAATTTTTATCAACCTTGGAAATAGATACTCATCTTCAGTCTTTGGGCACTTAACAAGTTATATTACCTGAAGAGCATTTCTCATGAATATTACTCTAATAGAAATTTTCAAAGAGACGAATGACTGATAAGGCGGGGAGGGGAAGTGAGAGGGGGAGGGAGAGAGAGAGAGAGAGGGAGGGAAAGTGGGAAGGGGGAGAGAGAAAAAAGGAAAAGAAGAAAACACTATTCTTCCCAAATTTCCTAAAAAATCTTTAGATTTACTTAGAGGCTCAATACATCATAATTAGCTTATTTTTATTCAATAAGCACTCCAAAACTGCAACTTTGTTGTGCTTTTCATTTCAATCCAGTACCTGTCTTGCACTCTGTCTCTAAGCATATTTTGTATCTTGGGATTTGCTCATCTTTTTATGGTTCCAATCTGTACCAATAAAGTCCATGTGTTATGTTACAAAGATATTTGCTCAGCAGCATATGAAACAATTTAGCCAAGACTTTAAAAATCCAGAACAAAAAAAAATTTATTCAGAATAATCTTGACAGAGTTCAGAGATGCCTCTCTAATTTAAATCCAGCTATAGATTTAGAGTCAACCTTAATGACAAAGATGCTTGTCAAATATTCTTTCACGTAAGATAGACTCTTATTCATATATAAATGTGTCTAGTGAACAGCAGAATCACAAAGGGACGAAGGAAAGGGTCACTAGCATTAGCCTTTACTTGACCTGTGAGCTTGAGTAAATTAACTCTTTAAGCCTCTGTTTTTCCACCTGTAAGTGGAAAGGAAATATCACACATAAAGCATTTAGCACCGTATCTGACACATAGTAATCTCTCCTCAATGTGAGCTATTTGTTGTCATTAAGGTGGCCCACGAGTCCTCCCCCCCACCCTCCCATCGAGAGGCAGCTGTCCTGATGCACAAGGAGGTCATCACCTGTCAGGAGACCACAGCAACTGAGGCGGAAAGTACCTCTGAGGTCCTTGAGTTCAACCGCCCACACCTCATAGGTCTGGAGACTGAGACCCAAGTCTGAGGCTAGGGCTTGGAGCACATAGTCAATTGTGGATAGAGATTAGAGCATAGGTGTCCAGGCTGCCACATCCATTACTATTTCCTGTAATTCAAGCTGAATCAAATCCCCTCTTATAAGGTGTTATATGCACCCGAGTGATGCTTTACACGAACACATGGAGGATAAGCAATATGCTACTAAACAATCCATGAGTCACTGAAGAAATCAAAGGTAAATATAAAGATACTGGAAACAAAAGAAAATGGAAACATGATCTAAAATCTATGGGACTCCAGTCCCTTGGTGTGGGAGCTCGTCTTGCCATGCCCTGGACTGTACCCTTGGAGCATCCAGGTCGTCCCTCAGGTGCCTGAGGCTAAGCAGTGGCATCGTATCCTGTTCCCAGTGAGCTCCTCAGTTCCCCACTGAGGTGGTGCATCCAGTGAGCAGCTTTCTCAGGGGTCAAGATGTCGTGTGGCTGACAGGGTCTTGCTGCTCTGACTGGGTGCCAGGCCTGAGCCTGTGAGGTGGGAGAGCCGAGTTCAGGACACTGAATGACCAGAGACATCCTGGCCCCATATAATATCAATCAGCAAAAGCTCTCCCAAAGATCTTCATCTCAATGTTAAGATCTAGCTCCACTCAACGAACAGCAACCTCCAGTGCTGGACACCCCATGCCAAACAACTAGAAAGACTGGAACACAGCTCCACTCATTAGTAGAGAGGCGGCCTAAAATCATACTAGGTTCATACACCCCAAAACATCACCAGATTTGGTCCTGCCCACCAGAAAGACAATATCCAGCCTCATCCCCAGAACAAAGGCACCAGTCCCCTCAACCAGGAAGCCTACACAACCCATAGAATCAATCTTACCCACTGGGGGCAGACCCCAAAAACAATGGGAACTATGAACCTGCAGCCTGGAAAAAGGAGACCCCAAACACAATTAGTTAAGGAAAATGAGAAGACATTGAAATATGCAGCATATGAAGAACAAGGTAAAAACCGAACAGACCAAACAAATGAAGAGGAAATAGGCAGTCTACCTGAAAAAGAATTCAGAGAAATGAGAGTAGTGATGATCCAAAATCTTGGAAATAGAAGAGAGAAAATACAAGAAACATTTAACGAGGACTTAGAAGAACTAAAGAGCAAACAAACAAAAATGAACAATACAATAAATGAAATAAAAAAATTCCTAGAAGTAATCAATAGCAGAATAACTGAGGGAGAAGAATGGATAAGTGACCTGGAAGATAAAAGAGTTGAAATAACTACTGCAGAGCAGAATAAAGAACAAAGAATGAAAACAGTTGAGGACACTTTCAGAGATTTCTGGGACAACATCAAATGCACAAACATTCGAATTATACGGGTCCCAGAAGAAGAAGAGAAAAAGAAAGGGACTGAGAAAATATTTGAAGAGATTATAGTTGAAAACTTCCCTAATATGGGAAAGGAAATAGTTAAGTCCAGGAGGTGCATATAGTCCCATACAGGATAAATCCAAGGAGAAACATGCCAAGACACATATTAATCAAACTATCAAAAATTAAATACAAAGAAAACATATTAAAAGCAACAAGGGAAAAACAACATATAACATACAAGGGAATGCCCATAAGGTTAACAGCTGATCTTTCAGCAGAAACTCTGCAAGCCAGAAGGGAGTGGCAGGACATACTTAAAGTGATGAAAGGGGAAAACCTATAACCAAGATTACTCTACCCAGCAAGGATCTCATTCAGATTTGACAGAGAAATTAAAACCTTTACAGACAAGCAAAAGTTAAGAGAATTCAGCACCACCAAACCAGCTTTACAACAAATGTTAAAGGAACTTCTCTAGGCAGGAAACACAAGAGAAGGAAAAGACCTACAATGACAAACACAAAACAATTAAGAAAATGGTAATAGGAGCATACATACCAATAATTACCTTAAATGTAAATGGATTAAATGTTCCAACCAAAAGATATAGACTGGCTGAATGGATACAAAAACAAGACCCATATATATGCTGTCTACAAGAGACACACTTCAGACCTAGGGACACATACAAACTGAAAGTGAGGGGATAGAATAAGATACTCCATGCAAATGGAAATCAAAAGAAAGCTGGAGTAGCAATTCTCATATCATACGAAATAGACTTTAAAATAAAGACTATGATAAGAGACAAAGAAGGACACTACCTAATGATCAAAAGATCAATCCAAGAAGAGGATATAACAACTGGAAATATTTATGCACCCAACAGAGGAGCACCTCAATACAGAAGGCAAATGCTAACGGCCATGAAAAGGGAAATCGACAGTGACACAATCATAGTAGGGGACTTTTAACACCCCACTTTCACCCATGGACAGATCATCCAAAATGAAAATAAATAAGGAAATACAAGCTTTAAATGACACATTAAACAAGATAGACTTAATTGATATTTATAGGACATTCCATCCAAAAACAAAAGAATACACTTTCTTCTCAAGAGCTCACGGAACATTCTCCAGGATAGATCATATCTTGGGTCACAAATCAAGCCTTGGTAAATTTAAGAACACTGATATCATATCAAGTACCTTTTCTGACCACAACGCTATGAGACTAGGTGTCAATTACAGGAGAAAATCTGTAAACAGTACAAATACGTGGAGGCTAAACAATACACTATTTAATAACCAAGATATCACTGAAGATATCAGAAAGGAAATCAAAAATACCTACAAACAAATGACAATGAAAACACAATGGCCCAAAACCTATGGGATACAGAAAAAGCAGTTCTCAAAGGGAAGTTTATAGCAATACAATCCTACCTCAAGAAACAAGAAACATCTCGAATAAACAACCTAACCTTACACCTAAAGCAATTAGAGAAAGAAGAACAAAAAAACCCCCAAAGTTAGCAGATAGAAAAATATCTTAAAGATCAGATCAGAAATAAATGAAAAAGAAATGAAGGAAACAATAGCAAAGATTAATAAAACTAAAAGTTGGTTCCTTGAGAAAATAAACAAAATTGATAAACCATTAGCCAGACTCATCAAGAAAAAAAGGGAGAAGACTTAAATCAACAGAATTAGAAATGAAAAAGGAGAAGTAACAACAGACACTGCCGAAATACAAACGATCATGAGAGATTACTACAAGCAACTATATGCCAATAAAATGGACAACCTGGAAGAAATGGACAAATTCTGAGAAAAGCACAACCTTCTGTGACTGATCCAGGAAAAAAAAGAAAAATATAAACAGACCAATCACAAGCACTGAAATTGAAACTGGGATTAAAAATCTTCCAACAAACAAAAGCTCAGGATCAGATGGCTTCACAGGCGAATTCTACCAAACATTTAGAGAAGAGCTAACACCGATTCTTCTCAAACTCTTCCAATATATAGCAGAGGGAGGAGCACTCCCAAACTCATTCTACGAGGCCACCATCACCCTGATACCAAAACCAGACAAAGATGTCATTAAAAAAAAGATTACAGACCAATGTCACTGATGTATACAAATGCAAAAATCCTCAACAAAATACTAGCAAACAGAATCCACAGCATATTAAACAGATCATACACAATGATCAAGTAGGGTTTCTCCCAGGAATACAAGGATTCTTCATATACGCAAATCAATCAATGTGATACACCATATTAACAAACTGCAGGATAAAAACCATATGATCATCTCAATAGATGCAGAAAAAGCTTTCAACAAAATTCAACACACATTTATGATAAAAACTCTCCAGTAAGTAGGCATAGAGGGAACTTACCTCAACATAATAAAGGCCATATATAACAAACCCACAGCCAACTTCGTTCTCAATGGTGAAAAACTGAAAGCATTTCCACTAAGATCAGGAACAAGACAAGGTTGCCCACTCTCACTACTATTATTCAACATACTTTTGGAAGTTTTAGTCACGTCAATCAGAGATGAAAAAGAAATAAAAGGAATCCAAATTGGAAAAGAGGAAAAACTGTCACTGCTTGAAGATGACAGGGTACTATACATAGAGAAACCTAAAGATGCCACCAAAAAACTACAAGAGCTAATCAGTGAATTTGGTAAAGTAGCAGGATACAAAATTAATGCACAGAAATCTCTTGCATTCCTATACACTAATGATGAAAAATATGAAAGAGAAATTAAGGACACAGTCCCATTTACCACTGCAATGAAAAGAATAAAATACCAGGAATAAACCTATCTAAGTAGACAAAAGACCTGTATACAGAAAGCTATAAGACACTGATGAAAGAAATTAAAGATGATACAAACAGATGGAGAGATATACCATGTTCACGGATTGGAAAAATCAACATTGTGCAAATGACAATACTACCCAAAGAAATCTACAGATCCAATGCAATCCCTATCAAATGACCAATGGCATTTTTCACAGAACTAAGATAAAAAATTCCACAATTTGTATGGAAACACAAAAGACACCAAATAGCCAAACCAATCTTGAGAAAGAAAAACGGAGCTGGAGGAATCAGGCTCCCTGACTTCAGGCTATACTACAAAGCTACAGTAATCAAGACAGTATAGTACTGGCACAAAAACAGAAAGATAGATCAATGGAACAGGAGAGAAAGCCCAGAGATAAACCCATACACATATGGTCAATTTATCTTTGATAAAGGAGGCAAGAATATACAATGGAGAAAAGACAGCCTCTTCGATAAGTGGTGCTGGGAAAACTGGACAGCTACATGTAAAAGAATGAAATTAAAACTCCCTAACAGCATGTACGAAAATAAACTCAAAATGGATTAAAGACCTAAATGTAAAGCCAGACACTATGAGACTCTTAGAGGAAAACATAGGCAGAACACTCTATGATAAATCACAGCAAGATCCTTTTTGACCTCGCTCCTACAGAAATGGAAATAAAAACAAAAATAAACAAATGGGACCCAATGAAACTTCAAAGCTTTTGCACAGCAAAGGAAACCATAAATAAGACAAAAAGACAACCCTCAGAAAGGGAGAAAATATTTGCAAATGAAGCAACTGACAAAGGATTAATCTCCAAAATATACAAGCAGCTCATGCAGCTCAATATTAAAAAAATAAACAACCCAATCCAAAAATGGGAAGAAGACCTAAATAGACATTTCTCCAAAGAAGATAAACAGATTGCTAACAAACACATGAAAGGATGCTCAACATAACTAATCATTAAAGAAATGCAAATCAAAACTACAATGAGGTATCACTGCACACCGGTCAGAATGGCCATCATCAAAAAATCTGCAAACAATAAAACCTGGAGAGGGTGTGTAGAAAAGGAAACCCTCTTGCACTGTTGGTGAGAATGTAAATTGATGCAGCCACTATGGAGAACAGTATGGATGTTCCCTGAAAAACTAAAAATAGAACTACTATATGACCCAGTAATCCCACTACTGTGCATATACCCTGAGAAAACCATAATTCAATGAGTCATGTACCATAATGTTCATTGCAGCACTGTTTACAATATCCAGGACATGGAGGCAACCTAAGTGTCCATCGACAGATAAATGGATAAAGAAGATGTGGCACATATATACAATGGAATATTACTCAGCAATAAAAAGAAATAAAATTGAGTTATTTGTAGTGAGGTGGATGGACCTAGAGTCTGTCTTACAGAGTGAATTAAGTCAGAAAGAGAAAAACTAATACTGTATGCTAATACATATATATGGAATCTTAAAAAAAAAAGACTTGTTCTGAAGAACCTAGGGGCAGGCAGGACAGGAATAAAGATGCAGACGTAGAGAATGGATTTGAGGACATGAGGAGTGGGAAGGGTAAGCTTGGACGGAGTGAGAGAGTGGCATGGACATATATACACTACCAAATGTAAAATAGATAGCTAGTGGGAAGCAGCCACACAGCACAGGGAGATCTGCTCAGTGCTTTGTGACCACCTAGAGGGTTCGGATAGGGAGGATGGGAGGGAGATGCAAGAGGGAGGGGATATGGGGATATATGTATATGTATAGCTGATTCACTTTGTTATACAGCAGAAACTAACACAATAATGTAAAGCAATTATACTCCAATAAAGATGTTTAAATAAATGTGGAAAAAAGAAAAAGAATTAACACCAATTCCATACAATCTTTTCCAGAAAGTTGAAAAGATGGGAACATTTCCCAGTTTACTGTATGAAGCTAATTCTACCCATATACTAAAACCAGAAAAAGACAGAAAAAGGAAAAGATGGTCTTAATTATTAGCAAATAAAATTCAACAGTATATAAAAGGAATTATACACCATTAACAAGGGTAATTTATTCCAGGGATCAAAAGCTGTTTGAATATTTGAAAATCAATCAATGTAATCCACTATATTAATAGGCTAATCCAGTATATTAACAGGCTAATTTCTGCATTGATTGATAAGTGTATCAATACATATTCGTGATTTTTTTAGAAAAACTTAAAAAAATAAAAAAACAATAGAGAGGAACTTTCTCAATAAAGAGCATCTAAAAAACTCTACAGCTAACATTAAACTTAGTGAAGAAATGTTTTTCGCCTAACATCAGGAACAAGGCTAGAATGCCTGGTCTCACCACATATTCAGCAAAGTGCTAGAAGTTCTAACTGGTACAATATGACAATAAATAGGCATTAACTTACATAGAAAAAAAAAAGATAGAGATCTGAAAGGAAGAAATATAACCACCCCTATTTGTGGATGACATGCTTGCCTATATAGGAAGTTCCAAAGACTCTATCAAAAAATCCTAGAACTATTAAGTGAGTTTATCAAGGTCATAGGATATAAGATAAACATACAAAAATCAACTGTATTTCTAAATACTAGCGATAAACACATGGACATTGAAATTAAAACTACTACTTAAAATTGCTCAAAAAATGAAATACTTAGGTGTAGGTCTAACAAAACATGTACAGAACTTGTATGTTGTAAACTGTACAACACTAGTGAAAGAAATTTTAAAAGATTTGAATGAATAGAAAGATATACTGTGTTCATGACTGGAAAAGTCAACATGCCAAAGATAGCAATTCTCCTCAAACTAAAACTCCTATCAATATCTTTGAAAGATTTTTTTGTAGATATATACAAGTTTACTCTAAAATTTATATGAAAAAGGAAGCAAACTAGAATAGCTAAATACAATTTTGAAAATGAAGAATAAAGTGGGAGGAAGGAATTTCAAGACTTATTCTATTCAAGTCTATAGTAATCAAGACTGTGTGGTTCTGGTGGAGGAATAGACACATAGATCAGGAAACAGAGTAAGGAAACCAGAAATAAACTCACACAAACATGCCCAAATGATTTTCGATCAAGATGCAAACACAACTAATTGGAGGAAGGATGGTCTTTCCAGCAAATGTTGTCAGAGAAATTGGACATTCTCAGCCATAGATAGATAGATAGATTGATTGATTGATTGATTGATAGAAAATAAATAAGCAAATTCATTAAAAAAAATTAAAAAATAAAAAGAACTTCATCCTACCAGAGGGCAGACAGCAGAAGCAAGAAGAACTACAGTTCCACAGCCTGCAGAACAAAAACCACATCACAGAAAGTTAGAGAAAATGAAAAGACAGGGGATTATATGACTGATAAAGGAAGAGGATAAAACCCCAGCAAAGCAACTAAATGAAGTGGAGATAGTCAAAACCTTCCAGAAAAAGAATTCAGAATAATGATAGTGAAGATGATCCAGGATCTCAGAAAACGAATGGAGGCAAAGATTCAAAAGGTGCAAGAAATGTTTATCAAAGGTCTAGAAGAACTAAAGAACAAACCAACAGAGATGAACAATACAATAACTGAAATGAAAAACACCCTAGAAAGAATGAATAGCAGAATAACTGAGGCAGAAGAACAGATAAGTGACCTGGAAGACAGAATGATGGAATTCACTGCTGTGGAACAGAATAAAGAAAAAAGAATGAAAAGAAATGAAGACAATCTAAGATACTTCTGGGACAACATTAAATGTACCAACATTTGCATTATGGGGGGTCCCAGAAGGAGAAGAGAGAAAGAAATTACCCAGGAAAATAATTGAAGAGATTATAGTTGAAAACTTCCTTAACATGGGAAAGGAAACAGTCAACCAAGTCCAGAAAGCACGGAGAGTCCCAGGCAGGATAAACCCAAGGAGGTACACAGTGAGACACATAGTAATCAAATTGACAAAAATTAATGACAAAGAAAAAATATTAAAAGCAACAAGGGAAAATGACAAATAACATACAAGGAACTCCCATAAGGTTATCAGTTGATTTCTCAGCAGAAATTCTGTAAGCCAGAAGGGAGTGGCATGATATATTTAAAGTGATGAATGGGAAGAACCTACAACCAAGAATACTCTACCCAGCAAGGCTCTCATTCCGATTTGGCAGAGAAATCAAAAGATTTACAGACAAGCAGAAGCTAAGAGAATTCAGCACCACCAGACCAGCTTTACAACAAATGCTAAAGGAACTCCTCTAGGGGGGAAAGAGACTAGCAACTTAAAAAAAAAAAAGTGTACATATATAGACTGTTATGTTAAAAACCTCAAGGGAACAGCAAACCCCAAAACTACAATAGGTACACGCACACAAAAACAAAAGCAACACAAATACAACACTAAAGATGGTCATCAAACCACAAGAGAACAGAACAAAAGAGGAAGGGAAGGAAAAAACCTACAAAAACAAACTCAAAACAATAAAGAAAATGACAATAGGAATACACACATTGATAATTACCTTAAATGTAAATGGATTAAATGTGTCAACCAAAAGACATAGACTAGCTGAGTGTATACAAAAACAAGACCTGTATACATGCTGTCTGCAAGAGACCCACCTCAGACCTAGGGACACATACAGACTGAAAGTGAGAGGACGGAAGAAGGTATTCCATGGAAATGGAAATCAAAAGAAAGCTGGAGTAGCAATACTCATATGAGACAAAATAGACTTTAAAATAAAGACTATGATAAGAGACAAAGAAGGACACTACATAATGATCAAGGGATCAATCCAAGAAGAAGATATAACAATTGTAAATATATATGTACCCAACATAGGAGCACCTCAATACATAAGGCAAATTCTAACAGGCTTAAAAAAGGAAATCAACAATAACGCAATAATAGTGGGGGACTTTAACACCTCACTCTCATCAATGGACAGATCATCCAGACAGAAAATCAATAAGGAAACACAGGCTATAAATGGCACATTAGAGCACATGAATCTAATTGATATTTATAGAGCATTCCATCCAAAAGCAGCAGAATACACATTCTTCTCAAGCGCACACAAAACATTCTCCAGGATTGACCACATGCTGAGCCACAGGGTGAGCCTCAGGAAATTTAAGAAAATTGAACTCATATCAACATCTTTGCTGATCACAGTGCTATGTGATTAGAAATAAATTACAAGGAAAACTATAAAAAACACAACACGTGGAGGCTAAACAATATGCTACTAAACAACCAATGGATCACTGAAAATATCAAAGAGGAAATCAAAAAAATACCTAGATACAAATGAAAATGAAAGCCCAACAATCCAAAACCTATGGGATGCAGCAAAAGCAGTTCTAGGAGGGAAGGTTATAGCAATACAATCTTACCTCAAGAAACATGAAAAAAATCTCAAATAAACAACCTAAACTTACACCTAAAACAACTAGAGAAAGAAGAACAAACAAAACCTAAAGTGAGTAGAAGAAATCATAAAGATCAGAGCAAAAATAGTGAAATAGAGACAAAGAGAACAATAGCAAAGATCAATGAAACTAAAAGCTGGTTTTTTGAAAAGATAAACAAAATTGATAAACCTTTAACCAGACTCATCAAGAAAAAAAGGAGAGGACTCAAATCAATAAAATTAGAAAACAGAAAGGAGAAGTTACAACTAACACCACAGAAATACAAAAGATCATAAGAGACTACTACAAGAAACTAAATGGACAACCTAGAAGAAATGGACAAATTCTTAGAAAAGTGCAACCTTCCAAAACTGAACCAGGAAGAAATAGAAAATATTAACAGACCAATCACAAGCACTGAAATTGAAACTGTGATTTAAAAACTCCAAACAAGCAGAAGTCTAGGACCTGATGGCTTCACACGTGAATTCTATCAAACATTTAGAGATGAGCTAACACTTATCCTTCTCAAACTCTTTCAAAATTGCAGAGGAAGGAAAACTCCCAAACTCATTCTATGAGGCCACCATCACCCTGATACCAAAACCAGATAAAGGTACCACAAGAAAAGAAAGTTATAGGCCAATATTACTTAGGAACATAGACGTAAAGATCCTCAAAAAAATACTTGCACACAGAATCCAAGAGTACATTAAAAGGATCATACACCACAATCAAGTGGGATTTTTCAAGCAAGGATTTTTCAATATCTGCATATCAACCAGCATGATACACCACATCAATAAATTGAAGAATAAAACTATATGATCATCTCGATAGATGAAGAAAAAGCTTTTGACAAAATTCAGCACCCATTTATGATAAAAAAAAATTCTCCAGAAAGTGGGTATAGAGGAAACCTATCTCAACATAATAAAGGCCATATATGACAAACCTAGAGCTAACATCATATTCAATGGTGAAAAGCTGAAACATTTCCTTGAAGATCAAGAACAAGACTAGGATGTCCACTCTTACCACTTTCAACATAGTTTTGGAAGTCCTAGCTATGGCAATCAGAGAAGAAAAAAAATAAAAGGAATCCAAATTGGAAAAGAAGAAGTATAAAACTGTCACTGTTTGCAGATGACATGATACTATACATAGAAGATCCTAAAGATGCTACCAGAAAACTACTAGAGCTAATCAATGAATTTGGTAAATTTGCAGGTTACAAAATTATTACACAGAAATCTGTTGCATTTCTATACATTAACAATGAAATATCAGAAAGAGAAATTCAAGAAACATTCCATTTACCATCGTATCAAAAAGAATAAACCTACCTAAGGAGACAAAAGACCTGTACTCCAAAAACTGTAGGATGCTGATGAAAGAAATCAAAGAAGACACAAACAGATGGGAAGATATACCATGTTCATGGATAGGAAGAATTAATATTGTAAAAATGACTATACTACCAAAGGCAATCTACAGATTCAATGCAATCTCTATCAAGTTACCAATGGCATTTTTCATAGAACTAGAACAAAAAATCTTAAAATTTGTATGGAGACACAAAAGATCCCATATAGCAAAAGGAATCTTGAGAAAGAAAAACAGAGCTGGAGGAATCAGGCTCCCTGACTTCAGACTATACTACAAAGCTATAGTCATCAAAATAGTATGGAACTGGCACAAAAATAGAAATATAGATCAATGGAACAGGATAGAAAGCCCAGAAATAAGCCCATGCACCCTATGGTCAATTTATCTATGACAAAGGAGGCAAGACTACACAATGGTGGAAAGACAGTCTCTTCAACAAATGGTGCTGGGAAAACTGGACAACAACATGTAAAAAAATGAAATTAGATCATTCTTTAACACCAATCACAAAAATAAGCACAAAATGGATTAACGACATAAATGTGAGACCAGACACTATAAAACTCCTAGAGGACAACATAGGCAGAACACTCTCTGACATAAATCACAGCAATATCTTTTTTTTTTTTTTTTTGCAGTATGCAGGCCTCTCACTGTTGTGGCCTCTTCCGTTGTGGAGCACAGGCTCTGGACACGCAGGCTCAGTGGCCATGGCTCGTGGGCCCAGCCGCTCCACAGCATGTGGGAGCTTCCCAACCGGGGCACGAACCCGTGTCCCCTGCATCGGCAGGTGGACTCTCAACCACTGCACCACCAGGGAAGCCCCACAATATCTTTTTTGATCTGTCTCCCAGAATAATGGGAATAAAAACAAAAATAAACAATGGGACCTAATTAAACTCAAAAGCTTTTGCACAGCAAAGGAAACCATAAACAAAATGAAAAGACAACCCACAGATTGGGAGAAAATATTTGCAAATGATGTGACCAACAAGGGATTAGTCTCCAAACTTTACAAACAGCACATGAGGCTTAATATCATCAAAACAAACAACCCAATCAAAAATTGGGCAGAAGACCTAAATAGACATTTCTCCAAAGAAGACATACAGATGGCCAAGAGGCACATGAAAACCTGTTCAACGTCTCTAATTATTAGAGAAATGCAAATCAAAACTACAGTGATATATCACCTCACACCAGTCAAATGGCTATCATCAAAAAATCCACAAATAATTAATGATGGAGAGGGTGTGGAGAGAAGGGACCCCTGCTACACCATTGGTGGGAATGTAAATTGGTACAGTCACTATGGAGAACAATATGGAGGTTCCTTAAGAAAACTAAAATTAGAGATACCATATGATGCTGCAATCCCACTCCTGGGTATATATCTGAAGAGAAACATGGTCTGAAAGGATACATGCATCCCAATGTTCATTGCAACACTGTTTACAATAGCCAAGACATGGAAGCAACCTAAATATCTATCGACAGAGGAATGGATAAAGATGATATGGTACATATATACAATGGAATATTAGCCATTAAGAATAATGAAATAATGCCATTTGCGACAACATGGGTGGACCTAGAGATTGTCATACTGAGTGAAGTGAGTCAGACAGAGAAAGAGAAATATCATATGATATCCCTTATATGCGGAATCTAAAAAGAAATGATACAAATGAATTTATTTACAAAATGGAAACAAACTCACAGACTTAGAGAAGGAACTTATGGTTACCAGTGGGAACGCATGGGGGGAACGGATAATTAGGGAGTTTGGGATCTACATGTACACACTGCTATATTTAGAATGGATAACAAACAAGGACCTACCGTATGTAGCACAGGGAACTCTGCTCAATGTTATGTGGCAGCCTGGATGGGAGGGGAGTTTGGGGAAGAGTGGCTACATGTATATGTATATGTATGGCTGAGTCCCTTTGCTGTGCACCTGAATCTATCACAACATTGTTAATCGGCTATACTCCAATATAAAATAAAAAGTTAAAAAAGATGAATAAATAGATATATTATTGGGGAAAAAAAAGAACTTCATCCTAAACCTCACACCTTATACAAAAATTAATTCAAAGTGGGTAATTGATGCAAATATAAAACTATAAAAAAGAAATAGGAGAAAATCTTCAAGATTTAGGGCTAAGAGTATCTAGATGACACCAAAAAAGCGTGAGTCATAAATTAAAAAATACATTGTACTTCATCAAAATTTAAAACATACATTTGGGGAAAATCTACACTTTAGAGATCAAATCTAATCATTTAATCCTGTAATCCCAACAGTTAACTAAATAGTTCTATGCAAATAAGTAAATGCCAAATAAGTATTTGTTGAAAGACTATACGAATATGGGCAAAGTACTTTTTTTTTTTCTTCCAGTATGCAGGCCTCTCACTGTTGTGGCCTCTCCCGTTGCAGAGCACAGGCTCTGGACGCGCAGGCTCAGCGGCCATGGCTCACAGGCCCAGCTGCTCCGCGGCATGTGGGATCTTCCCGGACTGGGGCACAAACCCGTGTCCCCTGCATCGGCAGGCGGACTCTCAACCACTGTACCACCAGGGAAGCCCGCAAAGTACTTTTTTAAACTTAATCTGCTGTATGTGATCTGATTCAATTCAGTGTTCATTGAACATCTACTGCTGGGAAGCCCTGTGTTAGGTCCTGAAGCACTGGATCTCAGATAAGGAAATGAGGGAGAGAGCAGAGTACAGGGTGGGGAAAACCAACACAAATCTTGCCTTTTAAATAATAAAGATAGCCCTCTGGGGCTTCCCTGGTGGCGCAGCGGTTGAGAGTCCATCTGCCGATGCAGGGGACACAGGTTCGTGCCCTGGTCCAGGAAGATCCCACATGCTGCGGAGCGGCTGGGCCCGTGAGCCATGGCTGCTGAGCCTGCGTGTCCAGAGCCTGTGCTCCACAATGGGAGAGGCCACAAGAGTGAGAGGCCCGCGTACCGGGAAAAAAAAAAAAAAAAAAAGCCCTCTGGAAATAAACCAGAGCAACTTCTCTAGAGCCAAGCATTCTAAAACTTCAGCGTTTTGGGGTGGGTAAGCTTATCTCAGTCATCTCCACTAGGCTTTGGTTCTATAAACCAAGTATAAACCTTTAAATCAGGATTGACAGGTGTTTAGCATGCGTATGACTTCTTCCCCTACCATGTTGGAGACAGACATCACTAATCAATCTCAGAGCCATACAGCTCTGTGCCTAGATGTGGCCTTGGAATCCATCTCAACGCAGTGCTCTAGGCAGTGCTCACCAGTCCATCAGAGTCAATCTTAGAAAAAATAAAATCACGATCTCAGTCTGAGGGTTACCCTGTATAAGCCACTCCTCTGCCAAATGTGTGGGTGAATGGCTCGGTACTGTGCTTCTGAGAGCTCCAGGGTTTAGTAGGAAGAGGAGGCTGCAGGTAGAAGGCTTCAACTGGGTCATTGTCCTTCAGAGAACTGGCTCTCACACGGTATTTTTCCTAGTCCTCAATAGACACGTCAGCATATCCCTACCTGCTGGCTCTGGCAGAGAGAAAGGGAGAGACAGGGACGAAGGGCTGCCACGGAGTCCAGGTGCCCTTAATGCTGTCCAGCGTGGCCCCCGCAGGGCCGCTCTGCTTGCCGGCAGATATCCTTTTGAGCGTTCAATTAAAAGGGACATTTGCTGACGTCCGTAGGTGGTGCGCGTGGTCCTGGCTGCTTCAACATGCTGGCTTCCAGCATCGATGTTTATAAGATTTGGGAGATATTTTGTGTTTGTTTAAATGCAAACATGAATGTTTACAGGACCTGGGCGATTCTGTGTTTATTTAAAGCCTCAGAAATAACAGGACCACTTTGTCTTACAACCTAGATAATATTTTGCAGAAGTTTTGCTGCAATGGTCACAGGTGTTTTAGCATTAAAACTGGAGGTTCAGAACCAAGAACAAAGAATAACCTTCACAAATCTCCCAGCAAAAAGGATGCAAAGTGATACTGAGAAGAGGAATTCATTTTTTTACTCCTTGAATAGTGTTCTGAGAAAGCTTAGTGCTAAGGGAGATCCAGCTGGATTTCAGTGTCCTCATCCATAAAATAAGGCTAATGATACGGACTCAGAGGAGTGTTGAAACAGTGAACGTAATGAGTAAATTCTTTCATGACCTTGGAGTGGAGGAAGGCCTTCTGTAAGTACTTAAAATCCAGAGGCCATTAAAAATTAATACACTCAAACGTGTTTAAAAAATAAGCAAATCAAATCCTAAGAAAAACTGGAAACAGTATCTGTGTCTGATATCACAAGAACTCATCTCTGTAACATATAAAGAGCTCCTAGAAAGTGAGAAGAAAATGGCCAAGAGGTTTATGAATAGACTGCTTATAGAAAAAAAAGAGAAATACAAACAGTTCTCATATATATATATATATATATATATATATATAGGCATATATATATAGACATATATATGAAAAAAAGAGGCTCAATTTTACTGATATAAGTGACAAAGTGAAAAGACAGTAAAATAACATTTCTCACCTATCAGATTGGCAAAAATCCAAAAGTCTAACAACACTCTGCTGGCAAGGTGGTTGGGGAAACAGGTACTCTCATACATTGCTGGTGGGGGCGCAAAATGGTACGACCCCTGCAGAGGACAATTTGGCAACTGTCATCAAAATTACAAATGCATTTAACCTTTGACCCAGAAATCCCACTTCTGGGAATTTATCCTACAGATATACTTCAAATATATGAAGCAATGAATATACATTATATGCAGTATTAATTATTAGCCAAAGATTAGAAACAATCCAACAGTCCATCCACAGGGAACTGATGATATTACACCAGGGGGTATGTGTACCACGGAATATTATGCAGTTGTAAAACGAAGAATGAGGCTGCTCTCTATGTAGTGACGTGGAAAGGTCTCAATGAAAAAAGTCAGGAGCAGATACTGCACATAAGTGGGTAAGAAAGGTGAAGAGTTGGGGAGAAAATATATTTACACTTGCTTTTCTTTTCAAAATTTCTATGTCTGTTTTAACATCATCTGCATTATTTTTTTCTTTTTACCTTTTGACAACCTTCCTTCATTTGAACCAATATTTCTATTTCCTTTAATTTTCAAAAATAAATATTTGTAGCACCCAGAAGAAACTAATAGAAACAGGAGTCCTAACGGGTAACAAAGCTGGAAATATAATGGGTGGGAACAATGGCAGAAGCAATACTTTTTGACATTTCCCTTTTTATATTGTTTTGACCTTTCACCATGTGAACTTGTTAACTTTTTAAACATAAAAATTTAGAAAAAAAAAGAGAAGGAATTGAGTTAATGAGCATAAAACACTTAGCTAGTGTTCCAGATCCATTTAGGTATAAATGTTAGTGGTTTATATAATTTAAAAGGTCCTCTTGTGGTTTTTGAATTTGGCCCTACAGAGTTCTAAGGCTGTTTTCTCATCATGTGGCCTTCACACCACTGGCATCAGAATGATCTGGGACATATATTAAAAATGAATTTTCCTGGGCCCAACCCAATGCTTGCCTGCATGATCGGAACATCTAGGGATGACGTCTAGGAATAGGGAGTTTTTAAATTTTCCAGGTGATTCTTATGAACCTTGAAAGTTGAGCATGATTATTATCTACCCCAGGAGGGGACGGTGTGAAGCTAGCAAGCGTGTAGGGACCCACTGAGACTGTGATTTTCAATGGCAAAGATAGGCTGCCAAGTTCAAATCATATCTCTTGAGCTCCTAGCATGCACATACCACTGACTATGGTATCATCCCTTAACTGCGTGGTCGGGACCCCCAGTGTAACATATCCAACCTTCAGCTTGGGTGGACTGCACTGTGAATGGTCTCCTGCACACCCTGTTCTCTTACACCCTCCCCATCTCAGTAAAGGATGCCATAACCCACTCTGCTGTTCAAGCTAAACATTTGGGCATCATCTCTGATTCTTACCTTGGTCCTCTTCCCATACCTAGTCCGTCAGCAAGTCCCAGCCTCAGCAAGGGTTGGACCAGTTTGCACTCCCACCAGCAATGTATTGCCTGTTTCTCTACTGCTTTGCCAACAGAAATTGAAATTGGGTGTCTTTTCAAATGCATAAGAGCTGTTTGTATTTCTTTTCCTTTCTTTCTCTTTCTTTCTTTTTCTTTCTTTCTTTCTCTCTCTCTCTCCCTCCCTCCCTCCCTCCCTCTCTCTCTCTCTCTCTTTCTTTTCCATAAGCAATCTACTCATAAAGTTTCCATTGCTGGTTTTTTTCCCTCTCACTTTGTAAGGGCTTTTTATATGTTTTCAGTGTCTTCCCGTTGCACTCAGGATAAACACTGTTTTCGTGGTGGCCTGCCAAGGGCTGGGTGGCCTGCCCCTTCCTCCCTGTCCTATTCATCCCCTGCTGCTCTTTCTTGCCCTCCGTGTCCACCCACACAGCCCTCCTTTCTTCCTTTGAATAGGCTTCCCTCACCCTGCCTCAGGGCCTTTGCTTGTCAGGTCTCTGCCTGGAATGTTCTTTCTCCAGAATCTCCCAGGCTTATCCCTTTGTGTAGCTGAGGACTCAGCTCAAATCCCACCTCCTGGGAGAGACCCTCCCTGACCACAACAACCCAAAGTAGCCCCCAGCCCACCCCATCCCCCAGTGGTCCCTCTGCCACCTTTGTTTACATCTAGAAAAGCATGAGAATATTGAGGGAGGAGAGGGCTTCACCAAGATAGAAAAGGGACAGAAAAGGGAACTTGGGGACAAGCTTTGCCTATTCCACAGCCTTCATTTGGAGCCTTGTCTCCACTCCTGGGGCCTGGGCCCTTTGCTAGAAAAGCAAGTCAGGTATTCATAGGACAGGGAGGTAGTGGAATTCACATCTTTTCTGGGCATGAACACAGACTCGAGTGGGCCAGACCTAGCACAGAGGGGCTCATCTGTGTGTGATCTGTTGCTCTGTGATCTCCACAACATCTCTTCACTGTAATTAGCCAAGGAATCTGTAGATGAACAGAAGAAGCAATTCCTGCTTTAGTCAGTCATGGAAACAATTTAAACTTTACCCTGGCCACTTAGATTTTCAAGCAGAGGGCACATGGCAGTCCATTTGAAATGAGACCAGCATCTTCTTTTCCCTTTGTAAGTTCCTATAAAATAAAACCACCAGATTCCCAGAAGATAAAACATCCATTCTCTCCCTCCTGTTCACATAAGTGCATCCTCACGCCATCACAGGCTTCTGCAGATTTTAATAAGGTCCCCTGTGTGGGTCTCTTCAAATATGGGCAAAAGACTCAGAGTGAAAAAATGTCACATCGAATCAAGGGTGCTATAAATGCAGCCCTTGTGGCGGGCAGACGGCTCACAAGCAGCTTGAACCAAATCACAATCTTTGCCTGTTGGTAACCAAAATGGAAGAATCTCCTTTGGGGCCTTCAGTTTGGCAATTTCAATTAAATACTTAGAATTTTTTTGTAAAGGAAAACTGTGTTTGAATTGGACAAACATCATAGCTTGCTAATGGTGAGAGATCCTCAGAACTTTTATTTCCTGAGGGGAAAAGTGCTTTAGAGACCAGTTCCAGTTAAACATAAACAGCTAGACACACAGACACAACCACCTCTAACTCCAAAACCTTTTCTGAATCTACATTTCTGCTTATGATACTGTAACCTAGATCTCCAGCCTGGACTTCTCTAGTCCTGTGGCGTAAATCAACACCCCATGCTTTTGTGGTGTCTGAGCACCTCCTGGACCCTCTGGAGGGTTTGTTGTAGGGTAGCAGTTCTTAACCAGGAAGATTTTGCCCGTAGAGGATATTTGGAAATGTCTAGACACATTTTTGGTGTCACAGCTGGGGAGAGAAGTGTGCTACTGGCGTTTAGTGAGTAGACGCCAGAGATGCTGCTAAACATCCCACAAAGCGCAGGACAGCCCCCCAACCAAGGTGATCAAGGCCCAGATTCCCACAGAACAAGGCTGAGAAGCCCTGTGGTAGAGACACGTTTTTGCTGAGTCACTCACACTGCAGGCGGCCCGTCAACACAGGGTCCAGTCTGCGGTCCTGGGGGCGCCTGGGCTTCTGCTGGTTTCACTGTCTGCAGCTCTGGGGTTGTGGCCTTTCTCTGTGGGACACTGCTGCCACCAGGCCGGCATTAGCAGAGTATGGAGAGGAAACCATTACACTGTCTTCACTGGACTGCCCGTCCCTCCCCTCCCAAACAAAGCCCTCTCCAGCCTCTGACTGGAAGTTTGGGAGTTAAGGAGGCAGAGGAAACCAGAGTTCAGTAGAGGGAACAATATACTGGCATCCCAATGTCCTTCAATCATTCTTCGAAGACATTTACCTGCAAGGACCTGCCCATGGTTCGTCTTTCCTCCTAAGGTCCTGACACCTGCTGTGTTCCTTCCCCGCACACTGTCCTCAACCTGCAGCTGCCAGTCCTCCCCGCCCCCGAATATTCTTCTTCTATTACGCTTTGCTCTCTATCTCTCTGATCCCCACCCAAACTAAGGTTTTGGTCTATTTCTGCATTTCAGAAACATGAGAAAGGCCTGTGCTAAACTAAAGAGTCTCCAACCTCAGCATGACAAAAAAATCTCACAGAAACTTGTAAACGGTAGTAATTTCTCTAAGGTATTCCAAATCAAAATTTTGGGCAGGGGTCCCTCTTAAACAAGTCTTTGGAGTCAGAAAGGGGGACAAAAGAAAATGCATTTTTTTCCCTGATTGCTTAGAGAGTGGGCATGTCAGTTTCTTTTGTTTTCTATTTTCAGATCTGTTAGAAGGAAGGGATGTATAAAATAACAATTGGGAGTATCAGAAAGTTCTAGATTTGAACTGTAACTCCAGCCTGGAAGCCATGTGATCTTGGGCAAGTTGTTTACCTTCCTGGAGGTTTGGATTCCAACATGGAAATAACAACACTCTCTATCCTACATGGAGGCTGTAGGATTTAAATAAAGGGATTCGTGTAAACACAGTGCATGGCACATAGCAAATCTTCAATGAATATTAACTATTGTTACTACAGACCTCAAATTTCTGACATCCTTAACAGTAACATGAGAAATTCTGGATGAAATCCTTTGAGAAATGTGACTAACCAACTATTAAAAAGCAAAGAGAAGATAGACTCAGCCTGCCCATGGCTCTGAGGATAAAACCAATTTCCTAAGTATACAATTTTTACTGTAAGTGTGACCCTCAGAACGAGGCATCAGCCTCCCCTGGGAGTTCGTTAGAAATACTGTAATTCAGGATGCACCATAGACTTACTGAATCAGGGTCTGCTCTTTATCAAGACCCCCAGGAGATGCACGTGTGTATTAAGGTGTGAGAAACACTAGGAAACTTGGTCCAAAAGATGATGCGCACGTGGCTGAAGGAGAATTAGCTTCAGCTGGTTCTGTTTCCATGGTCTGTGGGTGACCTGATGACTTATTAATACCTGGGCATTATCAATATTCTATCACTGTGTAATGAATTACCATAACCTGAGCAGCTTAAAATAACCCCCACTTATTATCTCACAGTTCTGTGGGTCGAAAGTCTCTTCTCAGAGCAAGACAGAGCTGAAATCAGGGTGCTGCCTAGACCGGGCTGTCTTCTGGAGGCTCTGGGGAGGAGTTCGCTTTCAAGACACTTGTGTGTTGGGAGAGTTCATTCCTGGTAGCTTTGGACTGAGGTCCCTGTTGTTTCCCAGCCTTTGGGTGGGAGCTGCTCTCGGCTCCTCAGGCCACTTTTGAGCCTCCGCCTTGTGACTCCCACAGCTCGGCAAGAGAGCACTTCCCTTGCATCAGATCTCTTTCAAATACAAGCCCCTTTTCCGCTCTGCTGCTAGCCAGAAAAAAAAAACACTCAGCTTTTAAAGGGCTTGCGTGATTAAGTTAGGATAATCTCACTATCTGCAGGTCAGATCTGCTATATAACATAACCTAGTCCCAGGAGTAAAACCCTTCATCTTCATACCAGGGGGAGGGGAATCCAGGGGACGTCTTAGAACACAGTTACCACCCAAGGTGTTACAGACAGTGTCCCCCCACTATTCCTATGCTGAAGCCCCAATGTGAGTGTATTCAGAGATGGGCCCTTTAAGGAGGTGATCAAAGTTGAATGAGGACTGGAGTTCTCATGAGAAGAGGAAGTGACACCAGGAGTTCATGTTCCCAGAGGAAAAGCTGTGTGAGGACACGTCTGCAAGCCAGAGAAAGTGGCCTCAAGAGAAACCAACCCTGCCAGCACCTTGATCCCGGACATCCAGCCTCCAGAAAGAAATCTCTGTTGTTGAAGCCACCCAGTCTTTGGAATTTTGTTATGGCTGCCCTAGCCAAATAATACACTGGATAATAATAGCAATGAAAATCTAGTTTTTAAAAATGTGAAATTGGGATGGCAAGATCCTTTGATGAAGTTTGAAATACACTCATATACAAACCAATTGAAGCACTTGTGTGCCAGCCAGGGGAACCAAGATGCGAGGAAAGATGATGTAAAAACTTATGGATGGGGCTTCCCTGGTGGCGCAGTGGTTGAGAGTCCGCCTGCCGATGCAGGGGACACGGGTTCGTGCCCCGGTCCGGGAAGATCCCACATGCCGTGGAGCGGCTGGGCCCCTGCGTGTCCGGAGCCTGTGCTCCACAACGGGAGAGGCCACAACAGTGAGAGGCCTGCGTACCGCAAAAAAAAAACAAAAAACAAAACAAAAAAAACTTATGGATGATGGCATATGCACTAGAAAATCACATATGAGCAACGTTTAGTATAAATCAGTGCCCTGAGACTTGCACCAAGTGCTGTGGAAACACAGAGAAGTTAGATCACTTGCAATGGTACTTAGATAGGTTCATTGCATCTGCTGAGCTAGGAAGATGGAACAGGGTTTAGAAGGATGAACTATACTTTGTTTAGGTTTGGTTCCTGTTGAATATTTGTGATTGCTTGATTATTGACCGAGTGAGAAAAACACCACTCCATAAGGAATCTTCTGTGAAAAAAGAGAGAAAGTATCTGAAGGGAAACTGCTAAGAGGCGAAGCAAGAGAAAACAGCATTTTCTTCATTTTACATGTCTGACCAATCTGAATTTTACAATGATTATAAGTTTAATAGTATCATTTCACAAAAATAGTGAATGTGTTTTTTAAAAGACATGCATTGATGGGTTAGTTCTAATTTATTCCTGCTCCTCTCACATTGAACTGGTGATATCTGATGTCCCACGGAGGTAGCTAAAAGCTGTCAGTGCAAACTATCACATTTAGAATGGATAAACAGCAAAGTCTTACTGTATAGCACAGGGAACTATATTCAGTATCCTGTGATAAACCATAATGGAAAAGAATATTTAAAAAAGAATGTATATATGTGTGTAACCGAGTCATTTTTCTGTACAGCAGAAATTAGCACAACATTGCAAATCAACTAGACTTCAATTTAAAAAAAAAAAAGGCTGTCAGGCAGCCTTCATGTGGGTCCAGTTGGACCTATAGTCCAAGAGATAGACTGGTTTTCAGATCTGTTGGTTTTTTTGTCCATTTGGCCTCCATGGAATTTGCTCACACATTTTAGACATAAGATTGTGTTTTTAGGTTTATTATTTTTCCAGTTCAAATATTAACACCTTTATATTTGATAAGTGAAATGGTCGTGGAGATATGCAAATCCACGATCATTTCATTTTTGGGAAGCTAAAATATAATCAGTTAAAAATGGAAGGTCCCCAGTTTTCTTCCATGTATTTAGAGATGTCAACTGAAGTAAGCAGGGATCCCAAAGGAGACTGCATAAGACAAATTTCCAGCTTGGAGCCTGAGACACATTGAAGAACTCTTGCGAAGGCTGATATAATCATATATGTAAATAGGTCAGAGTTGCTTTTTTTTTTCAAAATGTCTTGAAAAAGAAAGGGATTTATTTTGAAATTACCTGTAAGAAAGGTAGGCAAGGAACGGCAAAGGTTACTCTGCATGAGATGCATGAGGTGTGACTAATCTCCAAGCTAACTTCTCTCACAAAGCAGTGGCCTTCCTCTGGCCGTTGGGGGTTGCCACTTGTTTGATGTGTCTTTGACTCACATGTTGTGGGTGAACCCACACTTCAAAGGCAAGGATCAGCAGGAATGTGCTTCTGGGTGCAAGATTTCCTGCCAGTGCAGGGCCTGTGGGGAGGAAGTCGGCCTGCCCTCCCTGGGGAGGTCCTGGAATGGCTCGCTTGAAAGGGACACTTGCCTTTTCCAGGGGATTTAAGACAGAAGCAGCTGATTTCCCGTGTGGCTCTCAGAGTCTCCTTGCCTCTCCCCTCTCTCAGCAGCAGCCAGAGTCCTGATCACCACCATGGCTCACAGGAATTTTTAAGTCTCATAAGCAAAGCCTCATATTGCATAGCTTTTGAGAGCACAGCTTTCCCCTAATTTTAATTTTCATCAAAGGACAGCATTTAGAGATCTCCGGGTCTCTAGATCTGTGACCTCCTTCTCCCCGAGGAAGTCACCTCGGCTGTCTTAGCCGTTATCACAGCCCCCTTTTTTCTAGCTGACAGCCACGGCTGTAACTTTTAGCTGATACTATTAGCCAGAATTATGGATGAATGAGTGAGTGAGTGAATGAATGAATGCATGTGCACACAAGTGCTGGCTGGCAGAAGCCCAGGATACAGGCGCAGAGCACCGTCCTCCTACCTCTATTCAACAGCTTTACCGGACACTATCTTGGTAAGTTCCCTGCCACCATCTTTGTCTCCTTTTAGCCATCAGGCCTCACAAAAATGAAAGAGAGCTTCTATTCCTCAAAGGTTAGGGACCCCCCCCCACACACACACACAAAGCTTGGTGTCCTATGTGTGATGGAGAGTTTTTCCTATTTTCTGTTATTTTGATTTCTTTTAAAATCTGTCTATTTTAGGGACCTGTGTGTTTATGCCACAGGAAGTCTGTGTGGTAAGTTCTATGCATGTTAGCTAGAACCCTCTATTCCATTAATGGAAAGGGTGGGAAGATGTTTTTGTTTCTGCTTTTCCTTAAACTGTACAAGACACATGCATTTTCAACTAACACGAGTATTTCTCTCCTTTCTCAGCAGCCTGGAAAAATCTGTGACCCACCTCCCATAAAAGCAAGATGTATGGCAGCTAAGAATCTCTCATTTGCCATCCTTGCAGGCAATTTTTGTACCGGAAGGGGAGGTTTAAAAGGACTAGGTTCTAGTTTCACCTGATGGGAGCCAAGTTTGGGAACTGGAGAGTAGGTCCTTCCCAAGGAGGCGTCCCTGCAGCCCTGTGCACGTAACCACAGGTCTTGTACAAAGCAATCATACTGACCTTGCCACCAGAGTTTACTTAAGGTTGAAAGTCAAAACTAAACTTAAAGGAAACCAGAGCTCATTACAACTGAGAAAAAAAGAAAACAGAAAACAGATGGAGCTCGTGTGGACAGAAACTGTCAAGTTTCCCATTGCTTGTATTTGTCAGAGTCACATCAGAAGTCCCCACCCACCTACCCTCCCTCCCTCCTTCCCGAAGTGATGCTGAAGTGACACTTGCAGAAGTGGTGGGGACACACAGACACAGGACAGAGAGCACTCAGGGACTTTGCCAGGATGGGTTGACCACATTTCCCAGCTCTGCTTCATACAACTGGTTCTCTTAACCTACTCTTCTTAGAAATAAGTTTCAGCACCGGGCAGGTGATATTTAACTTTGCCTCCTTTGAAAGGGCACTTAGAGGCCATTACCACCCAGTCCCTAAGCTGCTTTCAGGACTTGAACTCATGTGAGAACAAAGGGCAAGGACACACAGCACTTTACCTCCCCGACGCCCACACGTGAAAACCCAGCTCAATCTGGGCTGGTCTTTTGAGAGTGCTTTACTTGAAATCTCACTGCCAGAGGTATCCACTCCCCAGAACTCCAAAGAATGAAAGCACAGTGAAAGTCTATCACAGGCAGAGGACCTAACGTTTATAGAGCGCTGGCAATGTGCCAAGCCCTGTGCTAAGTACTGAGCATGGACGAGACCATTTCACCCTTATCACAACCCTACAATGTACAGGAAACTGAGGCACAAAAAGGTGAAGTGACCAAGATTACACAGCTGCTAAACGGAGAAACCAGGCAGTCTGACTCCTGAGCTTTTGTTCTTATATACGTTCCACAGGCTCCTTATAGTTACTTGTATAAGTGTGTGTGTGTCCAGCATGTAGATAAGTGGGTTTGGCCAGGAGGTGCTGGAGGTGACACCAGGGCAAGAAGAAGAAGAAGGGGAGGAAAGGCATCTTTAGAGCCTTGGAACAATCTTGATGGACCCACCTTCCATGCAAAGTCTAAGGGGGCCTTTAAGCCGGAGTCTGCACAGCAGGCTGCTGGCAGGATGTGTAACAGTTTCTCACGCTTTCCCAGTGACAATTTGAGGAGACCAATTCAATAAACATCATTCATCAATTACTGGGGTTTCTAAGGAATCTCCTTGGGAAAGGTGTGAATTGCAGTAAAAAGTAAGTCCTAACCTTTTCAGCTCCCAAAGCTTGCTTTCTCCAGCTCTCCTTTGAGAGGGGGTGGGAGAGGAAGGTGAGGGTGATGAGAAAGAGGGGAGGACAGAAGGGTGAAAAAAATCCGAAACCCAGAAAGAATCTCTCCGTCTCATAACGTCTTATAAAAAGGAACCATTCTGCCTTGATTTTTCTCCCAACAGGGATCTCTCCCATCACCAGGGCTTCACAGACAACAAAGAAAGGCATCTGTCTGGTCATTCAAACCTGAGCCCTGCTTCAGAAAGCGGCTCATTCTGACACCTTATTAGGGAATTTGAGGTGTGCCACCCGACAGCAGCGTGAGGCTTTGTGAGACCATCACTTTGTAGGCCCAGTGGCCACCTCTCTTCTTTGTTCCTCCTGCACAGAATGCCCACTAACCCCAAGGAAAGTCTTCTGTGGGTGGAAATAAAAAGAGGAAAACAGAGTTTGTCATATTTTATTTTTATTAACATTAGCCCCAGTAAACGTTCTTGCTAGATGACCTCAGACATTATCAAATGCCATTCTCCCTTTTTGGACAAGGACAGTGAAACCCAGGTAAGAACCCTGAACATGCCCAAAGCCACATGTTACCTTGAGGTTTGAGTCCAGTCTGAATCTGACTTCATTTCTCACCTTGGCTGCATAGTTTACAGACCCCCATTGATGAAGATGGCAATATGCCATCCAACACGGTAAAGGTGGTTCGGAAAGACAAATATCATATGATATCACTTATATGAAGAAGCTTAAAAAAAAACTGATGCAAATGAACTTATTTACACAACAGAAGCAGACTCACAGACATAGAAACAAACTTATGGTTACCAAAGGGGAAAGGTTGGGGGGAGGGATAAATTGAGAGTTTGGGGTTGATATATACACACTACTATATATAAAATAGATATCCAACAAGGACCTACTGTATAGCACAGGGAACTCTGCTCAATATTCTGTAACAACCTAAATGGGAAAAGAATGTGAAAAAGAATAGATACATGTATATGTATAACTGAATTACTTTGCTGTACACTTGAAACTAACACAACATTGTAAAACAACCATACTCCAGTATAAAATAAAAATTAAAAAAAAAAGGAAGCCTTCCCCGAATGAATGTGCTAACTTTGGATAAGCATTCTTCACTGCAATGTCTTTCTAAAGAGACCTAAAACAAAAGTCATTTAAAAAATGTGTGACTCTCTTGATCAAAATTCAACGTTGGTAAAATCCTGTTTTATTTTCATAGTACAATACTAGAGATAGTTTCAAAGTTCTGTGAAAGCAGTTGCTTAACTGCATTGACTAGTAGGGTCTCTTACTGAGGACAGTTGAAATAAAAGAAGCAAAAGTATAAGCCAAGTGCTGATATGACCACAGTGGTGACCACAGGTTCCACAAGGGCAGAAAGCTTACTTATTTTATTTACCACAGCAAACCCAGTATTAACAGAATATATGATCATGGGTAGGCACTCAACACATTTTGGTTAAATAAATTAACAAAAGGATGATGGAAGAGGGGTTCCTCATCCATTTCTGTCTGCTCCAGCTGCCGTGCTTCCCCAGTCTCCCAAGGGCAACGTGCTCTTGACGGCTCATGGCATCTCACACACCTGAATCAGACCATAAATAACATCTTCTTAAAGAATGGGACCATTCTTTAATAGAATACCCTTTTTTAAGAGAGTAGCATTTAAAACAGTACCATTTAAGAGAGAGTACCATTCTTTAAGAGAGTACCATTGGTGCTTAAAAAGTGTGAAGGAACTCAATGCCCACTGACGGGAGAAGCAGAGCCAGCTCCCAGAACGGCCTTCCCCTACCCCATCTTGTCAATGTGGGAGCCTCACGGTACCCCTGGATGATACCTCCTACTTCTCAAGGTTGTCGTCTCAAAGCCTCAGGTTCCTGGTCTCTGAAATGTCAGTAATCCTGGTTAAATGTGTTAAATGAGGAAAGGTGTCACTTCTGGATCAGAAATTTGGTATTTGGAAGACAGAAACAGAAATGATTTATGGATAGAAAAATCAAGGCATGAACTGGCAATCCCAGGTCATGCCATGAGTGAGGGGGGCTGTCTAGTGCAGTCCAAGCCTTCTCAGTGGAAATTCAGCAAAGGCTGAGTCAGTGATGCTCTCTGAGATAATTAACCAGAGGACAGCTGATAGTTATGCCAGTTGATCTTTCCCCCCATCCATCTTCCTATATTCAGCACTTGGCCATGGTTTTGGGCTCAGGTTAAAACTACAAAAATGGTCTCTAAATAAATCAGGGGCCTGTTTTGAGAATGAAAAGTGAGCATTGGGACAGGTGAGAAAAGTGGACTGCAATTCTGAATTTGGATATAAAATAGAAAGGCATCTCCTCCAGGTGAAGTGCAAGTATTAAAGCACATTGCCTCCTAAATCTGAGGTACCACACTCTCTGCCCACATCCCAAGAGAAGCCTTTATCCTGTCATTCTCTGTCCAATGAAGAAACTCTTCCCAGTGAAAGCAGAGCCCCACTGCAGACCTAAAACCTCATATGTGTTATGAAAAGCCCGTATTAGCTGCTTATACTACTGACTCCAGCCTTCAACTTATCAAATTAAATGGACAAGCAAGAATCACTAAACTTTTGAGAGAAAGAAATCATAAATAAAAATTTAAAAATCTTTAACTGAAATAATTCTAGAGAGAAAAGAAGAAATGAAAATATGTCAAACACCTGTTTTAAGGATATGGGTTATAAACATTGATTTATTCTGAACAATAGAAAAGTATGTGTCAATACATTAAAAATATATGGCTACACATGAGATAACCAGAAATAAGATGTACAGCTTTCAAAATACTAGAAGCAAAGTACAACACAAAATCAGAAAAGGAACAAAGAAAATCCAGCCGATCCAGTGCCAGGAGTGAGAGGGTCGCAGCAAACAGAGACGAAAATCAGATCAAACACCCATGTCATCACAAGAAAAGCAAAGGATTTTAACTTCCCCATCGAAAGAGAAAAACTTTCAGATTAGGTTTTAAAAGAAAACAGCTGCATGTATGTTTATAAGAGAAATACTTTAAAATTGATTCGAAGATTGAAAATATGGAGATTTATAAACATATATCAAGCAGAGGATGGAGAGGCAATTCATAAGGAAGAACTACAAACAGCCTATATGAGAAGATACTCAAACTCTAATAAGAATAAGATGAATTGAAATGCCCATGCAATACCATTTTCCACTGTTAATAAGATGGGCAAAATTGTTAGCAACTGATAATAGCTGGGCCTGGTGAGGATGTGGGCAAACAGGCACTGCAGACAGAACTGTAAGTTGGTCCGAATTTTCCAAGTAATGAGGGGCTACAGGGGGAGGGAACAAGAATAGTGTGGCCCCACTGACTCATCTCCAGGACAGAGACTGGACCATAGGTACCCAGGTGACAAGTTTAGTCAACAAGTCCTGTCATCACAAAGGGTGCTGATCCAGACCCATCATTTGTCCTTCCTCATTTTACTCTCATGTGCATGTTTCTTTGCTAGAGTGTGCCTCAGTTTCTCCATCTACCTTACTGCTCTCATAAGACGAAATGAAATGAAATAGTATATGTAAAATGTTTTGCAGACTATAGAAAGCTACACAATGTGTGACATTATCATTTTTTTCTTTTATAAAATTTTTATTGGGGTATAGTTGATTTACAATGTTGTGTTAGTTTCAGGTGTACAGCAAAGTGGATCAGTTATACATATACATGTACCTACTCTTTTTTAGATTCTTTTGCCATATAGGCTATTACCGAGTATTGAGTAGAGTTCCCTGTGCTATACGGTAGCTTCTTATTAGTTATCTATTTTATACATAATAGTGTGTATATGTCAATCCCAATCTCTCAATTTATCCCTCCCTGTCCCCATCCCCTGGTAACCTATGTTTGTTTTCTACATCTACGACTCTACTTCTTTTTTTTTCTGTTTGTTTATTTTGTTTTGTTTAGCATTCGTTTCCCATGTAGGCCATTACAGAGTATTGAGTAGAGTTCCCTGTGCTATACATCAGGTTACTGTTAGTTATCTATTTTATATAAAGTAGTGTGCATATGTCAATCCCAATCTCACAATTTATCCCTCCTCTGCCATCCCCTGGTAACCATGTTTGTTTTCTTTATCTGTGACTGTATCATTTTTATAATAAGAATAAAATAGAAGAAGCACAGAAAAAAATGGGTATAAGATTAGACAAAATCTGGCTTCCTCCACCTGAATGTGTTTACTCTGCCTCAAAACTTACAAGAGGGGCTTTGCTGGTGGCGCAGTGGTTGAGAGTCCGCCTGCCGATGCAGGGGACACGGGTTCGTGCCCCGGTCCGGGAAGATCCCACATGCCGCGGTGCGGCTAGGCCCGTGAGCCATGGCTGCTGAGCCTGCGCGTCTGGAGCCTGTGCTCCGCAACGGGAGAGGCCACAACAGTGAGAGGCCCGTGTACTGCAAAAAAAAAAAAAAAAAAAAAAACTTACAAGAAACTTTAGAAGAAGCACATTCCTCATCCTTGGGTAGATCCAGATATGTGGTCAGCTGCTCTTCTTTATAGAAATGTAACAAGACGGTCCCCAGCTCTCCCACAGCTGTGCCTGTCCAAAGCTTTCATAGTCACTGGAGCTCACTGAGAAGAAACCAAGGAAAGGCTTTTAGCAGCTGGGTCTCAAACCCTGGCCACGGGTCTCAGGGTAGATTTTCAAGCCCGAGGTGGGAAGCAGGGACTCGGGATTTTTGTTATACCCTCCATTGTCTGCCTTTTACTGTCACAGCTACTGTTTTTGTTTAGGGTGACATCTGAGCAGGCTTCTGACACTGGGAAGAGAGGGAAGACTTCCACCATCTAGGAGTGACAGGGTTTCTCTGAGGCAATGACATTTCCTCTTTCTGTAAGACCCTTGGCATCATCTCCAAAAGTCAGCGCTTTCATAGAAAATTTCCATTAACCCAAGACATTCTAGATGGGAGTAATCACTCCAGAAATCAAACAGTTTTGTTTTGTTTTTTAAATGCTGTTATTGGACAGATGTCAATATACCTCAGGAGTAGTTAAGATATTAGGTTGGATCTGGGTCTATGTCTTACTAGGTCTGCAAACTTGTATAAGTTACTTCAATTCTTTGTGTCTCAGGCTCTTTTTTTTTTCTTAGCAACTTTCAAATACAAAATACAGTATTATTAATTATAATCCCCATGCTGTGTATTACATCCCCAGGGCTTATTTATTTTATAACTGAAAGTTTGTATTTTTGACCCCCTTGACCCATTTCACCCACCCCTTGCCTCTGGCAAACACCAGTCTGTTCTCTGTGTCTATGCACTTATTTGGTTTTTTGTTTGTTTTGTTTCTTATATTCCACACATAAGTGAGATCATACGCTATTTGTCTTTCTCTGACTTATTTCACTAAGCATAATGCCCTCAAGGTCCATCTATGTTGTTGCAAATGGTAGGATCTCATTCTTTTTTATGACTGAGTGTATATATATATATATATAAATATATATATATGTATGTATATATGTATATATACACACACACATATACTTATGATTATATATATGTTATATATATATATGTATATATATCACAACTTCTTTATGAATTCATCCTTCAATGGACACTTAGGTTATTTCCATAACTAGGCTATTGTGAATAATACTGCGATGAACATGGGGGTACATATATATTTTTGAATTAGTATTTTCATTTTCTTTGAATAAATACACAGAAGTGGAATTGCTACATCATATGGTAGTTCTATTTTAAAATTTTTAAGGAACTTCCATACTGTTTTCTAGTGACTGCTTTGAATTCCCACCAACAGTGCACAAGAGTGTCAATTTCTCCACATCCTAGACAACATTTGTTATTTCCTGTCTTTTTGATATTAGCCATTCTAACAGGGGTGAGGTGATATCTCATTGTGGTTTTGATTTGCATTTTCCTGATGATTACCAATGTTGAGCATCTTTCCATGTACCTGTTTGCCATCTTTGTTTTTTTAACATCTTTATTGGAGTATAATTGCTTTACAATGGTGTGGTAGCTTCAGCTTTATAACAAAGTGAATCAGTTATACATATACATATGTCCCCATATCTCTTCCCTCTTACATCTCCCTCCCTCCCACCTTCCTTATCGCACCCCTCTAGGTGGTCACAAACCACCGAGCTGATCTCCCTGTGCTATGCGACTGCTTCCCACTAGCTATTTTATATTTGGTAGTGTATATATGTCCATGTCACTCTCTCACTTTGTCACAGCTTACACTTCCCCCTCTCCATATCCTCAATTCCATTCTCTAGTTGGTCTGTGTCTTTATTACCATCTTACCCTTAGGTTCTTCATGACATTTTTTTTTCCTAGATTCCATATATATATGTTAGCATACGGTATTTGTTTTTCTCTTTCTGACTTACTTCACTCTGTATGACAGACTCTAGGTCCATCCACCTCACTACAAATAACTCAATTTCATTTCTTTAAATGGCTGAGTAATATTCCATTGTATATATGTGTCACATCTTCTTTATCCATTCATCTGTTGATGGACACTTAGGTTGCTTCCATGTCCTGGCTATTGTAAATAGAGCTGCAATAAACATATTGGTACATGATTCTTTTTGAATTATGGTTTGCTCAGGGTATATGCTCAGTAGTGGGATTGCTGGGTCGTATGGCAGTTCTATTTGTAGTTTTTTAAGGAACCTGCATACTGTTCTCCATAGTGGCTTTATCAATTTACATTCCCACCAACAGTGCAAGAGTGTTGCCTTTTCTCCACACCCTCTCCAGCATTTACTGTTTCTAGATTTTTTAATGATCGCCATTCTGACTGGTGTGAGATGACATCTCATTGTAGTTTTGATTTGCATTTCTCTAATGATTAATGATGTTGAGCATTCTTTCATGTGTTTGTTGGCAATCTGTATATCTTCTTTGGAGAAATGTCTGTTTAGGTCGTCTGCCCATTCTTGGATTGGGTTTTTTGTTTTTTTGTTATTGAGCTGCATGAGCTGCTTTTAAATTTTGGAGATTACTCCTTTGTCAGTTGCTTCATTTGCAAATATTTTCTCCCATTCTGAGGGTTGTCTTCTGGTCTTGTTTATAGTTTCCTTTGCTGTGCAAAAGCTGTTAAGTTTCATTAGGTCCCATTTGTTTATTTTTGTTTTTATTTCCATTTCTGTAGGAGGGACGTCAAAAAGGATCTTGCTGTGATTTACATCATAGAGTGTTCTGCCTATGTTTTCCTCTAAGAGTTTGATAGTGTCTGGCCTTACATTTAGGTTTTTAATCCATTTTGAGCTTATTTTTGTGTATGATGTTAGGGAGGGTTCTAATCTCATACTTTTACATGTACCTGTCCAGTTTCCCAGCACCACTTATTGAAGATGTTGTCTTTTCTCCACTGTATATTCTTGCCTCCTTAATCAAAGAGAAGGTGACCACATGTGTGTGGGTTTACCTCTTGGCTTTCTATCCTGTTCCATTGATCTATATTTCTGGTTTGAGGCCAGTACCATACTGTCTTAATTACTGTAGATTTGTAGTATAGTCTGAAGTCAGGGAGCCTGATTCCTCCAGCTCCATTTTTTGTTCTCAAGATTGCTTTGGCTATTCGGGGTCTTTTGTGTTTCCAAACAAATTGTGAAATTTTTTGTTGTAGTTCTGTGAAAAATGCCAGTGGTAGTTTGATAGGGATTGCATTGAATCTGTAGATTGCTTTGGGTAGTAGAGTCATTTTCACAATGTTGATTCTTCCAATCCAAGAATATGGTATATCTCTCCATCTATTTATATCATCTTTAATTTCTTTCATCAGTGTCTTATAATTTTCTGCATACAGGTCTTTAGTCTCCTTAGGTAGGTTTATTCCTAGATATTTTATTCTTTTTGTTGCATTGGTAAATGGGAGTGTTTTCTTAATTTCACTTTCAGATTTTTCATCATTAGTGTATAAGAATGCCAGATATTTCTGGGCATTAATTTTGTATCCTGCTACTTTACCAAATTCATTGATTAGCGCTGGTAGTTTTCTGGTAGCATCTTTAGGTTTCTCTATGTATAGGATCATGTCATCTGCAAACAGGGACAGCTTTACTTCTTCTTTTCCGATTTGGATTCCTTTTATTTCTTTTTCTTCTCTGATTGCTGTGGCTAAAACTTCCAAAACTATGTTGAATAAGAGTGGTGAGAGTGGGCAACCTTGTCTTGTTCCCGATCTTAGTGGAAATGGTTTCAGTTTTTCACCATTGAGGACGATGTTGGCTGTGGATTTCTCATATATGGCCTTTATTATGTTGAGGAAAGTTACCTCTATGCCTACTTTCTGCAGGGTTTTTTATCATAAATGGTGTTGAGTTTTGTCGAAAGCTTTCTCTGCCTCTATTGAGATGATCATATGGTTCTTCTCCTCAATTTGTTAATATGGTGTATCAAGTTGAATGATATGCATATATTGAAGAATTCTTGCATTCCTGGAATAAACCCCACTTGATCATGGTGTATGATCCTTTTAATGTGCTGTTGGATTCTGTTTGCTAGGATTTTGTTGAGGATGTTTGCATCTATGTTCATCAGTGATATTGACCTGTAGTTTTCTTTCTTTGTGACATCTCTGTCTGGTTTTGGTTTCAGGGTGATGGTGGCCTCATAGAATGAGTTTGGGAGTCTTCCTCCCTCTGCTATATTTTGGAAGAGTTTGAGAAGGATAAGTGTTAGCTCTTCTCTAAATGTTTGATAGAATTCGCCTGTGAAGCCATCTGGTCCTGGGCTTTTGTTTCTTGGAAGATTTTAAATCACAGTTTCAATTTCTGTGCTTGTGATTGGTCTGTTCATATTCTCTATTTCTTCCTGGTTCAGTCTGGGCAGGTTGTGCATTTCTAAGAAATTGTCCATTTCTTCCAGGCTGTCCATTTTATTGGCATAGAGTTGCTTGTAGTAATCTCTCATGATCCTTTGTATTTGTGCAGTGTCAGTTGTTACTTCTCCTTTTTCATTTCTAATTATATTGATTTGTGTCTTCTCCCTTTTTTTCTTGATGAGTCTGGCTAATGGTTTACCAATTTTATTTATGTTCTCAAAGATCCAGCTTTTAGTTTTATTGATCTTTGCTATTGTTTCCTTCATTTCTTTTTCATTTATTTCTGATCTGATCTTTATGATTTCTTTCCTTTTTCTAACTTTCGGGGTTTTTTGTTCTTCTTTCTCTAATTGCTTTAGGTGCAAGGTTAGGTTGTTTATTTGAGGTGTTTCCTGTTTCTTAAGTTAGGATTGTATTGCTATGAACTTCCCTCTTAGATCTGCTTTTGCTGCATCCCATAGGTTTGGGGTCATTATGTCTCCATTGCCATTTGTTTCTAGGTATTTTTTGATTTCCTCTTTGATTTCTTCAGTGATCACTTCATTATTAAGTAGTGTATTGTTTAGCCTCCATGTGTTTGTATTTTGTACAGATCTTTTCCTGTAATTGATATCTAGCCTCATAGCGTTGTGGTCAGAAAAGATACTTGATACAATTTCAATTTTCTTAAATTTACCAAAGCTTGATTTGTGACCCAAGATATGACCTATCCTGGAGAATGTTCCATGAGCACTTGAGAAAAATGTGTATTCTGTTGTTTTTGGACGGAATGTCCTATAAATATCAATTAGGTCCATCTTGTTTAATGTATCATTTAAAGCTTGTGTTTCCTTATTTATTTTCATTTTGGATGATCTGTCCATTGGTGAAAGTGGGGTGTTAAAGTCACCTACTATCATTGTGTTACTGTCGATTTCCCCTTTAATGGCTGTTAGCATTTGCCTTATGTATTGAGGTGCTCCTATGTTGGGTGCATAAATATTTACAATTGTTATATCTTCTTCTTGGATAGATCCCTTGATCATTATGTAGTGTCCTTCTTTGTCTCTTGTAATAGTCTTTATTTTAAAGTCTATTTTCTCTGATATGAGAATTGCTACTCCAGCTTTCTTTTGGTTTCCATTTGCATGGAATATCTTTTTCCATCCGCTCACTTTCAGTCTGTATGTATCCCCAGGTCTGCAGTGGGTCTCTTGTAGACAGGATATATATGGGTCTTCTTTTTGTATCCATTCAGCCAGTCTGTGTCTTTTGGTGGGAGAATTTAATTCATTTACATTTCAGGTAATTATCGATATGTATCTTCCTATTCCCATTTACTTAATTGTTTTGGGTTTGTTATTGTAGGTCTTTTCCTTCTCTTGTGTTTCTTGCCTAGAGAAGTTCCAAGCATTTTTGTAAAGCTGGTTTGGTGGTGCTGAACTCTCTCAGCTTTTGCTTGTCTGTTAAGGTTTTAATTTCTCCATCAAATCTGAGTGACATCCTTGCTGGGTAGAGTAATCTTGGTTGTAGGTTTTTCTCCTTCATCACTTTAAATATGTCCTGCCACTCCCTTCTGACTTGCAGAGTTTCTGGTGAAATATCAGATGTTAACCTTATGGGGATTCCCTTTTGTGTTATTTGTTGTTTTTCCCTTGCTGCTTTTAATATGTTTTCTTTGTATTTAATTTTTGATAGTTTGATTAATATGTGTCTTGGCGTGTTTCTCCTTGGACTTATCCTGTATGGGACTCTCTGTGCTTCCAGGACTTGATTAATTATTTCCTTTCCCATATTAGGGAAGTTTTCAACTATAATCTCTTCAAATATTTTCTCAGTCCCTTTCTTTCTCTCTTCTTCTTCTGGGACCCCTATAATTTGAATGTTGGTGCATTTAATGTTTTCCCAGAGGTCTCTGAGACTGTCCTCAATTCTTTTCATTCTTTTTTTTTTATTCTGCTCTGCAGTAGTTATTTCCATTATTTTATCTTCCAGGTCACTTATCCATTTCTCTGCCTCAGTTATTCTGCTATTGATCCCTTCTAGAGAACTTTTAGTTTCATTTATCGTGTTGTTCATCACTGTTTGTTTGCTCTTTAGTTCTTCTAGGTCCTTGTTAAACTTTTCTTGTATTTTCTCCATTGTATTTCCAGGATTTTGGATCATCTTTACTATCATTATTCTGAATTCTTTTTCAGGTAGACTGCCTATTTCCTCTTCATTTGTTAGGTCTGGTGGATTTTTCCTTATTCCTTCATCTGCTGTGTGTTTTCCTGTCTTCTCAATTTGCTTATCTTACTGTGTTTGGGGTCTCCTTTTTGCAGGCTGCAGGTTCACAGTTCCCATTGTTTCTGGTGTCTTTCCCCAGTGGCTAAGGTTGGTACAGTGGGTTGTGTAGGTTTCCTGGTGTAGGGGACTAGTGCCTGTGTTCTGGTGGATGAAGCTGGATCTTGTGTTTCTGGTGGGCAGGTCCACATCTGTTGGTGTGTTTTGGGGTGTCTGTGGCCTTATTATGATTTTAGGCAGCCTCTCTGCTAATGGGTGGGGTTTTGTTCCTGTCTTGCTAGTTGTTTGGCATAGGGTGTCCCGCAGTGTAGCTTGCTGGTCGTTGAGTGAAGCTGGGTCTTGGTGTTGAGATGGAGATCTCTGGGAGATTTCGCCATTTGATATAACGTGTAGCTGGGAGGTCTCTTGCAGACCAGTGTCCTGAATTTGGCTCTCCCACCTCATAGGTACAGCACTGACTCCTGGCTGGAGCACCAAGAGCCTTTCATCCACACAGCTCCTCAATTTGGGATGATTCATTGTCTATTCATGTATTCCACAGTTGCAAGGTACATCAAGTTGATTGTACAGATTTAATCTGCTGTTCCTGAGGCTGCTGGGAGAGATTTCCCTTTCTCTTCTTTGTTCGCACCGCTCCTGGGATTCAGCTTTGGATTTGGCCCCGCCTCTGTGTATAGGTCACCTGAGGGCCTCTGTTCTTCGCTCAGACAGGCCGGGGTTAAAGGAGCAGCTGATTCGGGGACTCTGCTTCACTCAGGCCGTGGGGAGGGAGGGCTACGGGGCGAGCCTGCGGCAGCAGAGGCAGGCATGACATTGCACCAGCCTGAGGCATGCCATGCATTCTCCCAGGGAAGTTGTCCCTAGATCTCAGGACCCTGGCAGTGGCGCGCTGCACAGGCTCCCGGGAGGGGAGGTGTGGATAGTGACCTGTGCTCGCACACAGGCTTCTTGGTGGCGGCAGCAATGGCCTTAGTGTCTCATGCCCGTCTCTGGGGTCCGCGTTGATAGCCACAGCTCGCGCCCGTCTCTGGAGCTCCTTTAAGCAGCGCTCTTAATCCCCTCTCCTCACGCATCAGGAAACAAAAGGGGAAGAAAAAGTGTCTTGCCTCTTCGATGGGTCCAGACTTTTTCCCGGACTCCCTCCCGGCTAGCCGTGGTGCACTAACCCTCTGCAGGCTGTGTTCATGCCGCCAGCCCCAGCCCTCTCCCTGCGCTCCGACCGAAGCCCGAGCCTCAGCTCCCAGCCCCGCCCACCCCGGCGGGTGAGCAGACAAGCCTCTCAGGCTGGTGAGTGCCGGTCAGCACCGATCCTCTGTGCGGCAATCTCTTCACTTAGCCGTCCGCACCCCTGTTGCTGCGCTCTCCTTCGCGGCTCCAACGCTTCCCCGCTCCGCCACCCGCAGTCTCCCCCCATGAAGGGGATTTCTAGTGTGTGGAAACCTTTCCTCCTTCACAACTCCCTCCCACTGGTGCAGGTAGCGTCCCTATTCTTTTGTCTCTGTTTATTCATTTTTCTTTTGCCCTACCCAGGTACGTGGGGAGTTTCTTGCCTTTTGGGAGGTCTGAGGTCTTCTGCCAGCATTCAGTAGGTGTTCTGTAGGAGTTGTTCCACGTGTAGATGTATTTCTGATGTATCTGTGGGGAGGAAGGTGATCTCCGCGTCTTACTCTTCCGCCATCTTCCTCAACCCCGCCATCTTTGGAATGTTTGTTTTCTTTGGAAATTGTCTATTCAGGTCCTCTGCTCATTTTTCCATTGGATTGTTTGTTTTTTGATATTGAGTTGTATGAATTCTTTACGTATTTTGAGTGTTAACCCCTGATCAGGTATAACATTTGCAAATATATTCTCCCACTCAGTAGGCTGCCTTTTCATTTTTTTGATGATTTCCTTTGCTATGCAGAAGCTTTTTACTTTCATGTAGTCTGACTTATTTTTGCTTTTGTTGCCTTTGCTTTTGGAGTCAGATCCAAAAGTCATCACCGAGACCAATGTCAAGGAACTTATTGCCTATGTTTTTTTGTTTTATGGTTCCAGGTCTTACATTCAGGTCTTTAACCCATTTGGAGTTAATTTTTGTGTACGGTGTAAGATAGTAGTCTAGTTTCATTCTTTGGCATGTCACTATCAGTCTTTTCCAAAACCACTTATTAAATTCATTTACTGGTTCTTTATAGTTACAGTGAGATAAAAATAGTACCTACCCTTAGGCTTGTTATGAGAATCAAATGAGACAATGCAGGGAAGCATTTCACGCAGTCCTAGTATATGGCAAGTACTTGATAAACAGGAGCAATGGTTTTCCTTATTGTCTCATTCATACTCTATTATCCTTTCCCTTCCACTCAGACAGAGTCACCATTTCCTGAGTATACATGTTAGCAAATGAAAGCAGTCGGCAGGATAACATTTGGCCACCCAGGAGGGAGAAACCAGATGGCCTAGGTTACATTTACAGACCCACATCAGGAAAAGCTGGGCTACTGTGGGTGAAATAGTTTGAAAAGGCACTAAATCAGGAACCAGAGAACAGGCTTACTACCTACTGCCAGTTGTTGGGTTAACTGAGGGGGCATAGTTGGAAATCAGATCCAAACTGGACTCAATCTTGATTCCTAAGGCTTCTTAAAACTAATCTAGAAATAAGAGAACAACCCCTTCCTTTCTGGCAGGCCAATTCAAGTTCAGATCCACGACCCCAAAGTGCATCATCTGTAAATTCTCCTGGAAACATGTCTTTGAATAGAGCCTTCCCATCCTCTCCTGACCCATCCCCTACTTCTTTTTTTCATGGTTCAGAGTTCCACTGTGACCTGGGATGTAGAAACTAGAGACAATATCCCTGCTAACAACAACAAAAGCTGAATAAATTACAAAATCATAACTTTCCTTGTACTCTTCAGATTACTGAGGTTATAGGGCAAAAAAATAGCATGAAATCCAAGGAAAGAGAGGCTTCTCCAAGGAAATGTTGGAGAAGAGCTTTGGCTCACTTACAGCAGAAGATGAAATGAAGAACCTTGGTATCACCCATGCAGGTATAAAGAATTCAGCTAAAATTCTAAACAAATTGCTAAAGACTGAGTAAGGGCAATCATGACAGCATAGGACCTATGGATACTGAGACATTTGAGGAATTTCCCCTTGCTCACAAGGTTTTCTCCATGGCTACTCCACCAAGTGCTCATGAGAAAGCCTAGAGAAGGTGAACAGCTGCTGCTGGAGAAAAGAAAAGAACCCCGTCTGTATCCTTCTACCCTACAAAATGTAATCCTTAAGATGTTAGAGGAGAGGCAACAAACCCTGTCAGCTCAATGGCACAGGTGAAAATTCATTGCATCTAGGGAAGAAAGAAAATAAGAAGAAAACCCTTCATCCCTGGGGAAGAGCCGGAAATCATTTGGGGTCCAAGATCCTACACAAATAATATTAAAGGTCTTCTATAGTTGAGAGGGGGGCACAAGATTGGCAAAGATACCAGCCAGTGTGACTGGCATGGGCAGGAGATGCAGGATCTCTGACGATGCCCCCCATACAAGGCTCAGATACCCAGGATCACTGGGGCCGAGGCTAGAGCAGAAGAGTAGGGGCCACTCCTGCCCCCACCCAGAGCCAGCAGGCACTGAGGGACTGTCTCAGAGAGAGACCTCGCTATGGAGCAGGATGCCAGGGAAGGCTGAAAGCTGGGAGGGTGGGCAGGCACAAGGCATTAAGAAAAACCTTCCAATCTCTTCACCACCACCCCAAACATAAGACAATGCTAGAGCAATTTGAAGCCAGTGGTGTACAGAAGGTGACCATAGCAATGAAAAAACCCAGACTCAGCTCAAGTCTGATAGATTCAACTCCCACATTAATGGCCAAGCACCCAAAAATGGCCTATTTGCAGGAATAAATAACATTACTTCAGTCCCTTTTGTCCTACTCACAATGTCTGTAATTCAATAAAAAGTGATGAGATATACAAAAAATTAAGAAAAACCAAGAAACAAAGCAATTAGCAGAAACAAACCTAGACATGACCCAGTTGTTGGAACTATCAGGCTGGGAATTTAAAATAACTATCATATATATGTTAAAATTTCCAGTGAGAAAGAGGGACAGCATTCATAAATAGACAGGGAATTTCAGTAGAGGAATAGAAACTGTAAAGAAGAGTCAAAGGGAAATGCTAGAAATAAAATCCTGAAAAGAGAGATGAAGAATGCCTTTGATAGGCTCAGTAGCAGATATGATAGAGCCAAGAAAATAAACAGTGAACAAGAAAAGAGAGCAACAGAAATTACCAAAACTGAAACACAAAAGAGGAAAAAGAGTGAGGAAAAAAGAACAGTACATTTGAGAACTGTGAGACAAGGTCAAACATTCTAACATACAAGTAATTAGTATGAAGAAGAAGAGAGCTCAAGACAAAAAAAAAAAAGTTGAAAAGATAGTAGACACATTTTTTTTTTAATAATGAAAGTTATAAACCACAGATCCAAGGATATCAAAGAACCGCAAGCTGGATCACCACCCCCCACTCATACACACAGACTATAGTCTATATGATTCCATTTATACAACATTGAAAGAGCAAAGACATTGAGATAGAAAATAAATCAGTGATTTCTTGAGGGCTGGGAATGTGGAGAGTGTTATTTGACTTAGTTACAGTTTGGAAGAACAATGAAAATATCCCTTATAAACATACGTGTACATTTTTTTTCTGTTTATGGGGGCTACTGAGTTATAAGCCAAGAGTGCATTTTGCTTTATAAGAAAGTGCCTACATGTGGCATGAGGGAATTTTGGGGGTGATGGACATATGCTGTACATTGACAGTGATTGCAGTTACATGACTGTGTTTGTCAAAACTTCTAGGACTTCCCTGGTGGCGAAGTGGTTAAGAATCCACCTGCAAATGCAGGGGACACGGGTTCGAGCTCTGGTTGGGGAAGATCCCACATGCTGCAGAGCAACTAAGCCCATGCGCCACAACTACTGAGCCTGCACTCTAGAGCCTGCGAGCCACAACCGCTAAGCCCACACACCACAACTGCTGAAGCCCATGCGCCTAGAGCCTGTGCTCTGCAATAAGAGAAGCCACCACAATGAGAAGCCCACGCACCGCAGCAAAGAGAAAGCCCGCACACAGCAATGAAGAGAAAGCCTGCGCACAGCAACACAGCCAAACATAAATAAATAAAATAAATAAATAAATAACTTCTAGAAATATACATTTAAAAGGATGAATTTTACTTTATATAAATAATACCTGACTTTAAAAGAAACTTAAACTTAGATGACCATGCTAGGTCAGCCCACCATCTCCAAAAAATTAATCTTCAGTTTGAACTCCATACTCCTATGTTACTCAGTGGGTTAGATATAAAAATTGGCCCAAGACAACACCAGATTTAATGATCTCACTTCCTTATGATGGAGATGGAGACAGACCACTCTTCATGATGGAATAACAATATAGTATCAACAAGCTCTGAATAGTGGGGATCGAATGAGATGTTGGGTCTTAAAATCTGGTCTTAGATGATGAGCCCCCACGAGACAAAAGTTGGACAAAACCAACTGCATCAAAATTTTGCCTGTGTTGGCCCTTTTGAGCACACTTTATAAAATCATAAAATGGGGCTTCCCTGGTGGCGCAGTGGTTGAGAGTCCGCCTGCTGGTGAAGGGGACACAGGTTTGTGCCCCAGTCCGGGAAGATCCCACATGCCACGGTGCGGCTAGGCCCGTGAGCCATGGCTGCTGAGCCTGCACATCCGTAGCCTGTGTTCCGCAATGGGAGAGGCCACAACATTGAGAGGCCTGCGAATCTCCAAAAAAAAAAAAAAAAAAAAACCATAAAATGCATTAATGGAAATGGCTGGTTTCATAGGGTATCCCCCAGCAATAAAACTTCAATTTATGTTATTGGAACATTTTTCTCATAGTTGGTTTCTTCACACCAGTCTAGGCAGGAAATCCCTTGCGGTAAGAGTTCTAAATTTACATTAGGTCAGAAAGTTTGGTGATTTATTCTCTGGAGAATTTCTGAACTGAGGATTCCTTATTATGCAATAATATTTTATTTTGTCTCATTTCTATAAGTAAGCTTCTTTCAAAGTTCTATGTATCTTATATTTATTTTTCTTATTAGTCTTCAAAATGCCTGCTTCAAATTAGGGGGGGAAATGGATACATCACCATTTACCACATGTAAAATTTAAACCAGTAAGAAGTGTTGGTTCTCAATTGTTTCTCAAACCCAATTAAAGAAAATGACTCCATTTAGAAGAAAAGATGATGGAGGCTTGAATTTTGTTGAAAACCCTCTAGTAAAGGTCAGCATCCAGATAGGAGTCAACAGAGCACAACCTTTTCTCACCAGAAGCCATTTGTCTGTGAACAGCTTCATTATTTTTATCTTCTGAAAAGAACTTGGCCATCACATTTATATCAAATACCAGGAGGCTGTCCTTTGGTTTTGAAAGGTGTCTGAGTCACTTAAGAATCACAGAATTTTGTGCTTGAGGAAGACTCTCTTTGGTGTTGAAAGATGTCTGAGTCACTTAGGATATGTAGAAGGATGGCTCCCTCCCAGCTCGTGGGTTATCTAACATCTGAGCAGCCCAAAGTTCATGTTGGCTGTTTGCATTAATCACCGTAATTTGACTAACAAGTTTGAAGTGACAGCTCAACCTCAGGATGGCATTAAGGCCACAAACTGAACAAAGACAAGAAGAAAAAGGGAGAGTGGTAAGGCAGAAATCCCCTGTTGCCTTCCATGGTAGCTGTGAATTTCCAAAGTGTCAGTAAAGACATCAACAATTCAAGCCAAAGGGGATCATGAAGGGATGCCCAGATGGGAGGCCGGCCAGACCAGCTTCCTGATCTCCTAGGCATGTTTTCTTCTTTCTACAGATCTTAGCCAGCTTCCCTCTGACTTTGGCTGTGGCTCTGTGTGTGGTACCACCATGCCTGGACTTCAGAGTATCTTGGCCTCCTTTGCTGTGTTGATCAAAAATTCAACCTGGGCACTTTTGACTTCAAATAGTCAGATTTTGTCATTTTCTGTTCAAAAAATGTAATCCTTCTACTTCCGAAGACTAGGTAAGGATAGACTTTTTTAGGATTTTGGCAAAATAAGAATGAACAATTACTTTACAAGGAAACTGAAGTAGAGCTGCCCCCTCACCACCAGCACCTCCTGTGCACATTCATCCAAAGGCATAAAAGACATGACCTCCCTGAGCACAGATGACTGATTTCTTAAGGACCTAAAGTCAAGCAATTGATGACCCTGCTTCCTAGGCAGAACTCTTAACTCGCCCATCGTTTTCAACTCAATCTTGTCTCTTGCATTCTGCTTGAAGTACACTATCTGGCCAAGTATTACAGCTATACTTTTAATAAAGCTTCTCTACTTCTTTATAGTAAGCAACTCAACCTACTGGTTAAGTCACCACACACCTCTCTGCAATTAAGTACTTTTCCAAAACTTCTCTTCCATTTCCTGAACTGAGTTCTACATAATACTACTTTCTGAGAATCCTTTTTCAGTGAACTTAAACAAGAAGCAGGTCTCCTCCGAACCTCTAGTATGTTTGTGCATCTTGGGAATCTCCACAAGCAAATGTGCATGGTTTCCCAAACTTATTTGACAAAAGAGCCCTTTTAATGCTCTCACTCACAACACCTGTTGTTCCATATAACACAGTGTGGGAATTTCTGTCAACCTCATAAATTAATTTCCCTTCCCGGTAACAGTAGATGCTACTTCTTGTTTGAAAAACCTAACACCATATTTCACATTCTCTGGTCAGAATCTGACCTCCAGCTCTGAGATTATTTGCTGAAAAGGCAGCACTGACACAGCCTGAGTCCAATTCCTCTTGCCTAAGTTTGCCATCACCTGAATTTCCCCAGGTGCTAAAAAAGATTCCTCTCTTTACAGAACAGTGGACTTTCAGAATTGGATTCATTACAGTTATACTTTATGATTACTTCACACATATAACACCAAGAAGAGGGCCCTCTCACATTCCTCCACATTCATTCATAGTCCAGGACGTACTGTTATTTCCCCCACCCCGGCCCCCACCCAGAGTCAGCTTGCTTCCTTCCGCTTCACCTTAATCCACTGTAATTTTTAAATCTGTGCCTTAGAGAGTAGCCATAACACACACTTCATGAATGATTCTGGACGTTTAATAAGAGAGAAACAGATATGACCATGTGTTTCTTTCAAGCCATGGTAGGTCTTCTTGTTCACAAATCAAAGCCTGATGCAAAAGAAAAACAGGTTCTCTTCACAATTATAAATCTGCCTGATTATATCCTAACATTTGATTTCTGAAAATAAGGAAATACAGTGACTATACTCCTCTTTCAATTGTTAATTGAACTTTATTTCAGGTTTTTTAAAGCACAAATGAAGCAGATTTGGAGAAATATTTGTTTTGATTAAGTCAGAAGATTTTATACATAGTTTGCCCCCCCTTTTTTTCTTAAAGTGTGGGTTCTTAGCATTTGGAAGAAAACAAAGATCGCTGAGGGTGGGAAGAGATGTCTCATGTTTTCATAGAGATTTCAAAGCTTGAGTCATCCTTGTCATTTTCAGACCCAACTGCCCAAAGCTGACTCAAAAGGGTGGGGTAAAGTGGGGGTTAAGCTGAGTTTTGAAATCAATCCAACAACCTGTGACATCACCATGGAGGCCACTTCATTCATTGCTACCTCATACATCTGGTGCCTTCCCATGGCTCCCCAGATAAAAATAAGTTAGACTCTGTTCATTTCCCAAGAATGTCCTCGCCTCTTAGAGATAATGTGGTGACTAGCAGAACAACTCCAAATATTTTAGACTTGTATAGGTTAAGCCTCAAATATTCTGAAGTTCCCAGCACAAACAATCCCTGACTTATGATGGCTTGACTTATGATTTTTCAACTTTACAAAGATGTGAGAGTGACACTCATTCAGTAGAAACTGTAGTTTGAATTTGAATTGTGATCTTTTCCCAAGCTAGAGATATGAGATAGGACACTCCTGTGATGCAGGGCAGCCACAGCCCCCAGGCAGCTATGTGATAATGGGGGCAAACAATCAACACACTTACAACCGTTTTGTACCCAGACAACCATTCTGTTTTTCACTTTCAGTATAGTAATCAATAAATTGCATGAGATATTCAATACTTTATTATAAAATGGGCTTTGTGATAGATGACTTTGCCCAACTGTAGGCTTATGCAAGTGTTCTGAGCACATTTAAAGTGGGCAAGGCTAAGCTACGATGGTTGGGTGTATTAAATGCATTTTTGACTCAGAATATTTTCAGCTTATAATGGGTTTAACAGGACATAACCCCATCATAAGTCAAGAAAGTTCTGTATAGAACAGTAGTCACCTTATTAAAAGATTGACCATTCTCTATTCTTAGACCTCTTAGAGTCATTGTGAGGAATAACTGAGCTAGTATACTTACTAAGCACAGAGGAAGTGCTCCTACGCACCGAATGTAAGTAATAAATGTCAGCTGTCACTACTATTTTTTTCCATGATTGTTCATAGCAGCTTTATTTGTAACATTCAAAAACTAGAAGAAATCCAAATATCCATCAATGGGAGAATGGACAAATTGTGGCATATCCATACAATGGAACACCAGTCAGCAACAGAAAGGAATGAAGTACTGACACACCCAACACATGGATGAATCGCAATATAATGATGTTGAATGAAAGAAGCCAGACAAAATAAAGAGGGCACACAGCATGATTCCATGTACATAAAATTCTAGAAAATGCAAACTAACCTATAGTGACAGGAGGCAGTTTGGTGGCCTGCAGTGGGGGAGGGAGTAGAGGGAGGGATGACAAGCGGGCAGGAGGGAACATTTTGTCGTGATGAGTGTACTCACTCCTGATTGTGCTGATGGCTTCATGTGTGTGTACAGATGTCAAAACCTTAATTTTGTGCTCACTACTACTACTATTACTACTTCTAGTACCTCTTCTACTACTGCTGCTATCAGTGTTTCATTCAGTCTCAGAGTATTTCCTTGAAAATTACACTTCAGGATAAGCAAAGTGTTTTAGATCCTAGTTTCTCAAAGTGTGGTCCATGTGGTCTGCAGACCAGCAGCAACAGCAGCAGGGAGCCTGTTAGAAATGCAGATTCTCAGGCCCCTCCCAGACCTACACAATTTCAGCAAGACTGACAGTTGATTCTGATGCACATTGATGTTTGAGAAGCACTCAACAAACAGAATATTTTGGTCCATGGGATTTGTCACATACGCCACATCTTTTCAAAGATTTCAACCTAGAATCTAACAAGAAAAACTTGCTCTTTTAAATTGTTAGGGACAAACCAGAGACAACAAAGTTCTGCTTCATGTTCTGTATTCTCAGGACACTAAGAAAGGAGAACTCAGAGAAGGAAGGCACAAGTGCCACCAGTGCCTTCTACCTATTGGACATTTCATCTTGTGTATTTCTTCTGCACCTCATATGTCATGTTCAAAGCCAAACTTAAGGGCTCTGTCTTAAATTGGATTCCCCAGACGCAGACACTGAGATAAGGATTCCTGTTGGAGTTATTTATTGAGAAGGGTTCTCAGAAAAGTCTAGTGGGGGAGAGGAGAATCTGGACCAGGAAGAGAGGGAAGCTAAGCAAGGAAGCAATGTCAAGAAAGAGAATGGGTAAATTTGTTTCAATCCCTCAGGGGACTCTGAAGACAGTGGTAACTCCTTGCAACGCAAGGTGTGGTCCACGGACCAGCAGAATCAGTCACTAGTACCGTGTTAGAAATGCAGAATCTCAGCCCCCACACCAGCCCTACTGAATCAGAATCTGCATTTCACAAGGTCTCTCAAGTGATTCATAAGCAAACTAAAATTTAAGAAACACGGATGTAGGTCATACATCAAAGTTCTCCCAATTAGATACAAGGATGGAGAAATACCTGTTTCCCTGCTATAACAGCCTTTGGGTAAGGGCTGGTCTTGGGCTCCTTAATCCTCTTAGTAATTTCCCAGCTGTTTCCTCTTTCTGTAAATGCAGATGAAGGCGTTTCAGCAGGCTGAGGTTGGCTGCTGGCAAAGAGATACAGGTTCGGGCTGCTCCCAAGTGTTGGCTGAGAGTGAAAATCCACCAGGAGCTGGTAAAGAAGTCCCGGGGGTTGTGGGCAGAGAAGTAGCCACGCCACCTCAGCCTTCATTTACCTGCTCCCTCTGTCTGCCCTTTCTCTTGTCTTCTTAGTGCATTAATGGAGAACCATACGCAGAACTCTGAGGTCAATTTCCCTCACTTGTCAAGACTAAGTAGGTATCCCATGCTCTCAGGTCCACCTCTGCAAAGGTTCTCAGATCTGTTCTTCATTCTCCATCGCCTTGCCATAGTCCAAGTTCAGAGTCATACCATTCCTTACTCCTGGCTCCCCACTCTCAGCTCACAATCCAAGCCCTGTCTGCACCTGTATGCATCATTCCAGGTACTACAGGAAAATCTCTGCTCCTCCACACCTCTTCTAATCCTTCCAGGCAGAAATGGCCATCTGCCTTCTGTTCCCACAGCAGCAGTTCTATTCAGTTTTTGAGGGAGACATTTGTCTGTTTATGGTAGCGTTAGTCATTTATGGACCCATCTATACAGATAGACTCTGAGCCACTTGAAGATAAAGATTCTTTGCACCTCCTGTGCTTAGCACATATTAGATACTCGACAAATATTTATTAAATAAGGAAATCATCGACTCTAAGGTACTTTTCAAGTACTTTAGCATATGCAGAGGTGTAATAAATTTACACGCAAGGATGAAAACACTAGACTAAATGAAAAAAGAGAAGGGTAAGAGAAATTATACACGAACCTTCCATGCTTTCCAATGATGAAAACTCATTCATTCACTACTTGGCAGATTCTCTTAGCTGCTTTGGAAGAATTTATTTGGAATCTTGAGCGCAAATAATCCCCTCAAGAATTAGTCACACACATTTGATAAAACACAAAACAGCTAAGGCCAATCACTATTTCTTATTTCAGCTATTAATCACCAATGTTCATATTCACTATAGACTTGAAACTGTATTTCTCAAATACAAGCATTGAGAAGAGATGCTATTTGCTTTTACTAGTATTGCAGAACAAGTGCAACATTTGTAACTTAAGTAATTAGCATCTGGTCTGTTCTTTCTAAAATGTATCTCCCTCTCTACAGCTAGTTCTCTCTGTCTCTCTCTGTTTCTCTCTCTGTCTTTCTCTCTCTTTCTCTGGTTTAATTAATGCTAATTCATACTGCCCTACAAGAATTTGCAAGCTGTACTGAGAAATAATGCAGTGTTAGTTTTGTAATTTAGTGCACAGAGCACATTTGTGCAAAAGCTCTGTAAACTGGGCCCATGGTCAAAGGAGCAATTAGCACTTTGTTAGTATGCAATGATGTACTAATCTGTGCAGTCCCCAAAAGCAGTTGTCTGTTCCATTTTGCCCTCATGTGCAAATTCTTTCCAGTGTATATAGCACTGCTCCAAAAATAATACACTGCATGCCTACTGCTATAAATTGGGTTCACGATGATGAAGAAATATCAATTGCAAAATATTTGTTGGGGAGAAATACACATGAGTACAATTTCCAGCAACACAGGGAAGAGGGTCCAACAGACTTTAAGGGGAGCTCGTGTTCTTATTCTTCCCTCAGATTTCCTAGCAGAGTTGTCTTCATCTTTGGAGAAAGACTAGGGGAAGGACACTTGATGGAAAAATAAAACCTCACACCAGAATAGTTAACCCAAAATCACACTGATATCAATTTCACCAACACTGTAGACTGATTTGCATTTAAACAGACACCATCCGTTCCTTTATTTAAATAGCACATAGGAACCATGTAACAATTTGTGCGTTCTTTGGACTTCTCAAATTCTTAGTGAAGAACATGACCGGGTCAGGTTCATGATAAAAGTAAAATTTTGTCTCACATTTTTAAAGTGATTTGCAGATACATGGGCTCATTGAGTCTCACCACACATCTGTGTGTCGGTAGACACACAATTACCACTTTGCTGATGTGCAAATGTGTGTTCAGAGATGTTGGGTGATTTGTCTGAAGTCACACAGAAGGCACTACTTTGTAGTGATTCAAAACATGGGCTCTGAGGCCACATTGCCTGCAGGCAAATTTTCACTCTGCTTCTGTATGCCCATGTGGTCTTGGCTTTACCTTTCTGTGTTCCATTTTTCCCATTTATAAAAGGGGAATGATAATTATGGTACCTGTCACAGGGGGTTATCTTGAGGATTATATGTAAAGCACTTAGAACCGTGCCTGATTACAAATAGTGCTATATAAGTGTTAGCTGCTGCTGCTGTTATTATTGTTTAGCATATGTGAGTGCCCAAGATAGGGTTTATTCTCAGATGTGGTGAACCTTCAAGGGATTCAAAGGTACCTAGTTAATCTCTCCTTCTCAAGGATCAATTTCTCAGGTTATATTTTGTACAATGTATCAAACATTTTTGAAGATAAAAGAGAACTGAAGGGAAAATTAATGCTATTAACTTGAGGAAAAGCTATTGTATGGAGGATAGTGACTATTGCCATCAAAGAAGAATATAGCAAACTGGTAATGAGCTGAAGCATGATTTTGATTTGATATGGAGAACTAGTCTTGATAGAAGAGAGAAGGGGTTCTTAAGGTAGATCACAGAAATAACCACAATCCAGCACCTTTCCTGGTATCAGTGTCCCTTGTGAGGTAACTTTGCAACTCCTGTTATCAAGAGGTGGAGACTATTTCCCTTCTAGTGACTCTAGGGTGGCCTTGTGACTTTCTGTGGCAAATAAAAAGTACAGTCACACACACCCCCGCCCCCTTTATTTGCTGGGAATATGCTCCAAGACCCAAGTGGAAGCCTGAAACCACAGATAGTACTGAGCCCTACATACACTATGTTTTTTTCCCATACATACACACCTATGGCAAAGTTTAACTTACAAATTAGGCACAGTAAGAGACTAACAACAATAACTAGTAATAAAATAGAACAATTACAACAACATACTGTAAAAAGTCATGTGAATGTGGTCTCTCTCTTTCTCTCTCAAAATATCTTATTGTACCATACTCACCCTTCTTGTGATGATGTGAGATGATAAAATGCCCACATGATGAGATGGAGAAGGTAGATGACATAGGTGTTGTGATGTAGCTATAGGCTACTATTGACCTTCTGATGATACATCAGAAGGAGGACCATCTGCTTCCTGGATCATGGAGGCATGACCATGTTGATGGTTGGGGATCCCTGGAAGGATGGAGTGGGACGGTGTGAGCTTTCATCATTGCTACTCAAAATGGTGTGTGATTTAAACTTATGAATTGTTTATTTCTGGAATTTTCCAGTAAATATTTTTGGACCACAGTGGGTAAATGAAAGTGAAACCATGGATAAGGGGGTCTACTGTGATGGCAGTGACGATGTGCCAGTTCTGAGACCAGGCCACGAGACACTTTACAACTTCTGCCCTTGCTCTTGGAAACCTGCCCAGTTGGGCTAAGCTAGCCCATTGGAGGGTGGGAGAGGCCATCTCCCTTACCCAGGGGCATCCAGCACACTCAGGAGGCAGCCATCTCACTCACTGGCACCTGAGTCCAGAAGAATTACCCAGCTGAGCCCAGGCCAAACTGCTAACCCATAGAAATATTAACTAAATCAATATTATTATTTCAAGCTGCCAGGCTTGGGGTGGTCTGTTGCGCATGAAGCTGATTGACCCTGGGAGACCATGGCACCTCTGCCCTTAAAAATCCTGGAAGACAGTATAGGTACCTCCCATTGGGAACTATTTAGAAAAAAACTATATGGGATAAAAGGATGAAATAGGAGACTTTAGAGATTTTGTTCCAACACATGTCTTTCTGAGTTTGTTAAATGGGATTTAAGCTCCAACTAAAGGATTATTTTCTGCTCATAAGCAAACAGCATAATCTTTTAATCATTCAAGAAACCTTACTGAGCCCCTACTATGTGCTCAATGCTAAGAGAATGAAGTGATTTCTTCCCCAGCAAAAATAAAAAATTGTGACAAGTGTAATTTTGACTACATTTGGTTCATTAGATGATATTCAAAATCATGTTTTTAAAAATTAATAGATTACATTTCCATAGTAGTCAGGGCAGCTTAATGACAACATTACATCAAAAAACAAATGAGTTAAAAACATGTTTTAAGAGCACATACAAGTCATTTATGTATCGTAAGTGTAATAATACCTACTTGCAAACAGTTGAAAATCTAGAATCAGGCATTTAAGCAGAGGTCAGGCCATCATTTGATCTTCCCCAATACAATTTGGTAGAGCAGGTCTGTGCCCTCACACTCAACTTTTGCCAAAAAATGTATGTACCAATCAACATATTCTGTCACACGAATCTGACACATGAAGTCTGGGCAACCTCATTCTCTTTCTTCTCTATGACATTTCGTAACATATTGGTAATTTTACTACAATCCTCATTCTCAAGAAGTTCTTCCTCCTTTACACTTGTCCTCCCTGTACCTGTCAGCTGTGGTGGGGCTACTGCCTTCTTGCCTCTGCTCTCGAAAATGATACCCTTTCCAGCATGACCCCGCACTGGTTCAGGGACCAAGCTTCTCGCATTGGAGCAGAGGACAGCGTGAAGCCCTCGGGTTTCTCCCCATTGGTTCCCCGTGGGCAGCGTGGGGTCTTTCATGGTTGCAGGACACTTTCTGAGACTTTCTAATTGCCTGGAGCAGACCACATAATTTATCCTTCTCTTATTCATTCATTCATTCATTCCTTTGTTCATTCACTCAACAAATGACTTATCCAGGCAATACGCTAGGCATAGAAAATACAAATGTGAGCCAAATATTAACTTGACCCCTGTCCTCATGGAGCTCAGAGTCCAAGTGAGAGAGACAGGTCTTTGTCAGATAATCACAAAAACAAATGTAAGATTTCCCCCATGATTAGTGCCACCTGGTATATGAATACTTTATAAAGCTGACGTCAGAAAGAGCTTTCGTGAGTAAAGTTCACTTGAGTGAAATGTGAAGCCTGTGTAGACATCAACCGGGAGGAATAAGAGGTAAAGTGGAACAGGCAGTGGAACCTGCAAGTGCAAAGGCCCCGTGGCAGGCAGAGGCACAGAGAGGACGTGGGAGGAAGGGAAATCAACATGAGGTCAGGTTGAAAATCTGGATGGGATGAAGGACCACACTGGGCAGGCCTTGGTGAGTTTACCTTGATCCCAAATGCAGAGGAAATCAACAAAGGACTTAGCAAGGTATTGACATGGGCAGTGTGGCATTTTTTTAAAATTTTGTTTTGTTTTTCTTTTTAATTTTATTGAAGTATAGTTGATTTGCAATATTGTGTTAATTTCTTCTGTACAGCAAAGTGACTCAGTTATACATATATTTTTTTCATATTTCTGCCATTATGATTTATCACAGGATATTGAATAGTTCTCTGTGCTATACAGTAGGACCTTGTTGTTTATCCATTCTGTATATAATAGTTTGCATGTGCTAACCCCAAACTCCCTATCCATACCTCCCCCATCCCTCCCCCTTGGCAACCACAGTCTGTTCTCTATGTCTGTGACTCTGTTTTTGTTTCATAGATATGTTGATTTGCATAGTATTTTAGATTCCAGTGTGGCATATTGTAAAGATCACTTTAGCTGCAGTGGAGGTAAGACTGCACTGACCTTCTGTTCCATAAGCTATATCCCAAAAAAGACAACTCCAGGCCACAGCTGAGTCTTTAGACCAAGGAATGAGAAGGAGGGGCAGATGGAAGACGGGCTAAGGAGACAAAAGCCAGGGTTGGACTAGAAAAGAGAGTACTCAGTACTCTGCCTGCCAGAACCCCCATCAGTACATTCTGGCTGGTTTGTTGAAATGTAGATTTCAAGGCTCTCTTCCACAACTTCTGAGTTGGCATCTCATGAATCTGCCTCGTTCTTCTGAGCCATCCAAGACTAAAAATTATACTGTGTAAGGCAGAAAAGTAAGTTGGAAAATGAGGCTGAAACTAGTCAGAATCCCATCAACTCCTCAGCATGAGCCCTGAGCAAATAGAAAGAGGAGGAAAGAACGCATCTAGTGAAAGAGCACAGACGCGATTTCTCCTGCAGGCTGAGCCAGGGCGTGTCCCTGTGCCCGGAGCTCATCTGGACCAGGCAGCCAGAGACCTTCCAGCAATGAATATTTAATTCCAAGCTGCACTTCTGTGTTGCTGTCTAGTCTCCAGACTCGTTTTGATAGCAGGCATTTTACCTTCATTTCTCTCTGATCGCTCATAATACTTTAAATCAAGTGTTGGTAAACCCTTGTGCCAAATCCAGCCATCCCTTGATTTCATATGGCCCAGAAGCTAAAAAATCATAAGATTATTGTGTAACATAATAATATCATATGGAATTCAAATTTAGTGTCCACAGATGAAGTGTTATTGGAACACAGAACCACGAGTATTCATTTATTTATAATCCATGGCTGATTTTGCTCCACGTACACTCCAACCAAGGCAATGCTGAATAGCTGTGATAGAGACCATATGGCCCACAAAACCCTAAAATACTTACTTTTTTTTTTTAAAGAAAACGTTTCTGACTCATGCCTTCAGTTAACCTCTTAGCCTATTTTGTCAAATTACTAATAAATTACCAAGCTCTTGTAGGCAAATAATTAACCTGTAATACAAATAATTTCCCCATAATTTAAATCCATCATAAGCTTGACTTTTATATTGAATTTTCTTAAAGCTAGACATACCCTTACCCTATGTACCATGACTAATTTACTGCTATTCAGTTGATTCAGAAAATGTATGATTTCACAAAGGATCTAACAGTGTTATCTGTTCATTGTATTGCACGTGCTTCTCTAGAAGTAATTACACAAAACCAGCATACAGTCTCTACTCCAATTCTAACTGATTTATCCAAAACAGAATTAATTACTTTTGGCTTAAAATGCACTCTGGGTTAATATGGTACATTTGAATAATAACATTTTATGAATATGCAAAATGCCTTTGAAAACAGTAAAAATCAGATAATTCACACCAATGACAAGGAGGCCCAGTACAGACAGATTAGCACATTTCTTGGGAGGGAGGATTAATTGAAAAAAAAATGATGTAAGCTTACTGAATCACCCTGTAAACTGTGCCCAGAGAGACACACACTGTTGACAAGACTCTTTCAGTAAAGATACCATAACATGTTCGGTAAACATGATGGGAGTTACACTTGTAGGAGACCTCATTACAGCTCTTGGCTATGAAATCTTGGTGGAAAATTGGGGTGAGACTGCTGGGTTTTCTGTGAGAAGTATTGAGTTTGCAGATTATTAAGGAGGTGAGAATCAGTAAACAAGTGGGGTTAGCCTGCACAGCACTTTTCAAATTTCATTCTGTCTTTGACACTTATACTGCTGGAGACATTCATTCCCAGATTAAAATAAGGCCAAGAAATGATCGTTTAAAATACAGTTATTATCTTGTTTGGTTTGGTTTGGTTTTGATTTTTCTGTACCAGGTGCCACTCCTACAGCAGTAAAATATTTTAAAAGAGAAGAATTAGACTTAGTAGAGAAAACACTGGCTGCTAGTAAACAGTCTTGGATGTCACCTTCCCAAGCTTTCCCAACACTTAATAGGCCCATGAGATAACAGAAAAATTTAAAACCCAGTGAGTAAGGAAATTAAAATTACTTCCTCTACCATGGGCCAGACCTGAACAACCTAATAAAGAAAGCAAAATGTTTTTTCCTACCTCCACTCCTCAACCTATACCTTCTTTTTCTAATCAATTATTGGTTTGCTCCTTGATCATTAATTCAACAAGTATTTACTGAACACCTGAGAGGCACCCATTTAAATTTCTGGAAGTTCTACACAAAGCTGTAAGTAGTGCCTACTGTATTACTCAGGGTGGGAGAGATGCTGTAACAAAGAATGCCAGTATCTCACTGAATTAACATAATAAAGATCAGCCCAGTTACTCACCTGGTGACAGGTAACTAATAAGAAATGGGAGGAGAAGGCGGAAGATGGCGGAAGAGTAAGACGCGGAGATCACCTTCCTCCCCACAGATACACCAGAAATACATCTACACGTGGAACAACTCCTACAGAACACCTACTGAAGGCTGGCAGAAGACCTCAGACCTCCCAAAAGGCAAGAAACTCCCCACGTACCTGGGTAGGGCAAAAGAAAAAACAGAGACAAAAGAATAGGGACGGCACCTGCACCAGTGGGAGGGAGCTGTGAAGGAGGAAAAGTTTCCACACACTAGGAAGCCCCTTCGCGGGCGGAGACTGTGGGAGGCAGAGGGGGTAGCTTCGAAGCCGCGGAGGAGTGCACAGGAACGGGTGCGGAGGGCAAAGCGGGGAGATTCCCGCACAGAGGATCGGTGCTGACCGGCACTCACCAGCCTGAGAGGCTTGTCTGCTCACCCGCCGGGGCGGGTGGGGCTGCGAGCTGAGGCTCTGAGGCTCGGGTTTCGGTTTCGGACGGAGCGCAGGGAGAGGACTGGGGTTGGCGGCTTGAACATAGCCTGAAGGGGTTGGTGCACCACAGCTAGCCGGGAAGGAGTCCGGGGAAAAGTCTGCACCTGCCGAAGAGGCAGGAGACTTTTCCTTCCCTCTTTGTTTCCTGGGGCGTGAGGAGAGGGGTTTAAGAACGCTGCTTAAAGGAACTCCAGAGACGGGCGCGAGCCGCGGCTAAAAGCGCGAACCCCAGAGACGGGCGCGAGCCGCGGCTGAAAGCGCGGAATCCAGAGGCGGGAGGGAGACATTAAGGCTGCTGCTGCCGCCACCAAGGGGCCTGTGTGCGAGCACAGGTCACTCTCCACACCCCTCTTCCGCGGAGCCTGTGCAGCCCGCCACTGCCAGGTTCCCGGGAGAACGCACAGCGCGCCTCAGGCTGGTGCAAAGTCACGCCGGCCTTTGCCACCGCAGGCCCGCCCCGCACTCCGTGCCCCTCCCTCCCCGCCGGCCTGAGTGCGCCAAAGCCCCCGAATCAGCGGCTCTTTTAACCCCATCCTGTCTGAGCAAAAAACAGACGCCCTCCAGCGACCTACACGCAGTGGCAGGGCCAAATCCAAAGCTGAGCCCTGGGAGCTGTGAGAACAAAGAAGAGAAAGGGAAATCTCTCCCAGCAGCCTCAGAAGCAGCGGATTAAAGCTCCACAATCAACTTGATATACCCTGCATCTGTGGAATACCTGAATAGACAACCAATCATCCCAAATTAAGGAAGTGGACTTTAGGAGCAAGATCTATGATTTTTTTCCCTTTTCCTCTTTTTGTGAATGTGTATGTGTATGCTTCTGTGTGAGATCTTGTCTGTATAGTCTTGCTTCCACCATTTGTCCTAGGGTTCTATCCGTCCATGTTTTCTTTTTTTTAATTTTTTTTCTTAATAATTAATTTAATAACGTTATTATACTTTACCTTCGTTCTTTCTTTCTTTCTTTTCTTTCTTTCTTTCTTTCTTTCTTTCCTTCCTTCCTTCCCTCCTTTAGACAACGAATCATCCCAAATTGAGGAGGTGGTCTCTGACAGCAAGATTTATGATTTTTCCCCATTTACCTCTTTTAGTGAGGGTGTATGTGTATGCTTCTGTGTAAGATTTTGTCTGTATAGCTTTGCTTCCAACATTTGTCCTAAGGTTCTATCCGTCCCTTTTTTTTTTCCTAAATAAGAATTTTTTAATTCAATAACTTTATTATACTTTATTTTATTTTTACTGTATCTTCTTTCTTTCTGTCTTTTTTCCTTCTTTCCCTCCTTCCTTCCTCCCTCCCTCCCTCCCTCCTTTCTTTCCTTCTTGCCTTCTTTCCTTCTTTGCTTCTTTCTTTCTTCCTTCCTTCCTTCCTACCCTCCTTTCCTTCTTTCTTTCCTCATACTTCTACTAATTCCCTCTACTTTTTCTCCCTTTTATCCTGAGCCGTGTGGATGAAAAGCTCTTGGTGCTCCAGCCAAGAGGCAGGGCTCTGCCTCTGAGGTAGGAGAGCCAACTTCAGGACACTGGTCAACAAGAGACCTCCCAGCTCCACATAATATCAAATGGCGAAAATCTCCCAGAGACCTCCATCTTAACAGCAGCACCCAGCTTCACTCAACGACCAGCAAGCCACAGTGCTGGAAAACCTATGCCAAACAACTAGCAAAACAGGAACATAACCCCACCCATTAGCAGAGAGGCTGCCTAAAATCATAATAAGGCCACAGACACCCCAAAACACACCAACAGATGTGGACCTGCCCACTAGAGAGACAAGATCCAGCCTCATCCACCACAACACAGGCACTAGTCCCCTCCACCAGGAAGCCTACACAACCCACTGAACCAACCTTAGCCACTGGAGACAGACATCAAAAACAGGAGGAACTACGAACCTGCAGCCTGCAAAAAGGAGACCCCAAACACAGTGAGATAAGCAAAATGAGAAGACAGAAAAACACACAGCAGATGAAGGAACAAGATAAAAATGCGCCAGACCTAACAAATGAAGAGGAAATAGGCAGTCTACCTGAAAAAGAATTCAGAATAATGATAGTAAGGTTGATCCGAAATCTTGGAGATAGAATGGACAATAGAATGGACAAAATGCAAGAATCAGTTAACAAGGACCTAGAAGAACTAAAGATAAAACAAGCAACGATGAACAACACAATAAATGAAATTAAAAGTACTCTAGATGGGATCAATAGCAGAATAACTGAGGCAGAAGAACAGATAAGTGACCTGGAAGATAAAATAGTGGAAATAACTACTGCAGAGCAGAATAAAGAAAAAAGAATGAAAAGAACTGAGGACAGTCTCAGAGACCTCTGGGACAACATTAAACGCACCAACATTCGAATTATAGGGGTTCCAGAAGAAGAAGAGAAAAAGAAAGGGACTGAGAAAATATTTGAAGAGATTATAGTTGAAAACTTCCCTAATATGGGAAAGGAAATAGTTAATCAAGTCCAGGAAGCACAGAGAGTCCCATACAGGATAAATACAAGGAGAAATACGCCAAGACACATATTAATCAAACTGTCAAAAATTAAATACAAAGAAAGCATATTAAAAGCAGCAAGGGAAAAACAACAAATAATACATAAGGGAATCCCCATAAGGTTAACAGCTGATCTCTCAGCAGAAACCCTACAAGCCAGAAGGGAGTGGCAGGACATACTGAAAGTGATGAAGGAGAAAAACCTGCAGCCAAGACTACTCTACCCAGCAAGGATCTCATTCAGATTTGATGGAGAAATTAAAACCTTTACAGACAAGCAAAAGCTGAGAGAGTTCAGCACCACCAAACCAGCTTTACAAAAATGCTTGGAACTTCTCTAGGCAAGAAACACAAGAGAAGGAAAAGACCTACAATAACAAACCCAAAACAATTTAGAAAATGGGAATAGGAACATACATATCGATAATTACCTTAAATGTAAATGGACTACATGATCCCACCAAAAGACACAGATTGGCTGAATGGATACAAAAACAAGACCCTTATATATGCTGTCTACAAGAGACCCACTTCAGACCTAGAGACACATACAGACTGAAAGTAAGGGGATGGAAAAAGATATTCCATGCAAATGGAAACCAAAAGAAAGCTGGAGTAGCAATTCTCATATCAGACAAAATAGACTTTAAAATAAGGACTATTAAAAGAGACAAAGAAGGACACTACATAATGATCAAGGGATCGATCCAAGAAGAAGATATAACAATTGTCAATATTTATGCACCCAACATAGGAGCACCTCAATACATAAGGCAAATACTAACAGCCATAAAAGGGGAAATCGACAGTAACACATTCATAGTAGGGGACTTAAACACCCCACTTTCACCCATGGACAGATCATCCAAAATGAAAATAAATAAGGAAACACAAGCTTTAAATGATACATTAAACAAGATGGACTTAATTGATATTTATAGGACATTCCATCCAAAAACAACAGAATACACATTTTTCACAAGTGCTCACGGAACATTCTCCAGGATAGATCATATCTTAGGTCACAAATCAAGCCTTGGTAAATTTAAGAAAATTGAAATTGTATCAAGTATCTTTTCTGACCACAACGCCATGAGACTAGATATCAATTACAGGAAAAGATCTGTAAAAAATACAAACACATGGAGGCTAAACAATACACTACTTAATAATGAAGTGATCACTGAAGAAATCAAAGAGGAAATCAAAAAATACCTAGAAACAAATGACAATGGAGACACAACGACCCAAAACCTGTGGGATGCAGCAAAAGCAGTTCTAAGGGGGAAGTTTATAGCAATACAAGCCCACCTTAAGAAGCAGGAAACATCTCGAATAAACAACCTAACCTTGCACCTCAAGCAATTAGAGAAAGAAGAACAAAAAAACCCCAAAGCTAGCAGAAGGAAAGAAATCATAAAAATCAGATCAGAAATAAATGAAAAAGAAATGAAGGAAACAATAGCAAAGATCAATAAAACTAAAAGCTGGTTCTTTGAGAAGATAAACAAAATAGATAAACCACTAGCCAGACTCATCAAGAAAAAAAGGGAGAAGACTCAAATCAATAGAATTAGAAATGAAAAAGGAGAGGTAACAACTGACACTGCAGAAATAAAAGAGATCATGAGAGATTACTACAAGCAACTCTATCCCAATAAAATGGACAACCTGGAAGAAATGGACAAATTCTTAGAAATGCATAACCTGCCAAGACTGAATCAGGAAGAAATAGAAAATATGAACAGACCAATCACAAGCACTGAAATTGAAACTGTGATTAAAAATCTTCCAACAAAGAAAAGCCCAGGACCAGATGGCTTCACAGGCGAATTCTATAAAACATTTAGAGAAGAGCTAACACCTATCCTTCTCAAACTCTTCCAAAATATAGCAGAGGGAGGAACACTCCCAAACTCCTTCTACGAGGCCACCACCACCTTGATACCAAAACCAGACAAGGATGTCACAAAGAAAGAAAACTACAGGCCAATATCACTGATGAACATAGATGTAAAAATGCTCAACAAAATACTAGCAAACAGAATCCAACAGCACATTAAAAGGATCATACATCATGATCAAGTGGGGTTTATTCCAGGAATGCAAGGATTCTTCAATATACGCAAATCTATCAATGTGATAAACCATATTAACAAATTGAGGAGAAAAACCATATGATCATCTCAATAGATGCAGAGAAAGCTTTTGACAAAATTCAACACCCATTTATGATAAAAACCCTGCAGAAAGTAGGCATAGAGGTAACTTTCCTCAACATAATAAAGGCCATATATGATAAGCCCACAGCAAACATCATCCTCAATGGTGAAAAACTGAAACCATTTCCACTAAGATCAGGAACAAGACAAGGTTGCCCACTCTCACCACTCTTATTCAACATAGTTTTGGAAGTTTTAGCCACAGCAATCAGAGAAGAAAAGGAAATAAAAGGAATCCAAATTGGAAAAGAAGAAGTAAAGCTGTCACTGTTTGCAGATGACATGATCCTATACATAGAGAAACCTAAAGATGCTACCAGAAAACTACTAGAGCTAATCAATGAATTTGGTAAAGTGGCAGGATACAAAATTAATGCACAGAAATCTCTGGCATTCCTATATACTAATGATGAAAAATCTGAAAGTGAAATCAAGAAAACACTCCCATTTACCATTGCAACAAAAAGAATAAAATATCTAGGAATAAACCTACCTAAGGAGACAAAAGACCTGTATGCAGAAAATTATAAGACACTGATGAAAGAAATGAAAGATGATACAAATAGATGGAGAGATATACCATGTTCTTGGATTGGAAGAATCAACATTGTGAAAATGATTCTACTACCCAAAGCAATCTATAGATTCAATGCAATCCCTATCAAACTACCACTGGCATTTTTCACAGAACTACAACAAAAAATTTCACAATTTGTATGGAAACACAAAAGACCCCGAATAGCCAAAGCAATCTTGAGAACGAAAGAAGGAACTGGAGGAATCAGGCTCCCTGACTTCAGACTATACTACAAAGCTACAGTAATCAAGACGGTATGGTACTGGCACAAAAACAGAAAGATAGATCAATGGAACAGGATAGAAAGCCCAGAGATAAACCCATGCACATATGGACACCTTATCTTTGATAAAGGTGGCAGTAATGTACAATGGAGAAAGGACAGCCTCTTCAATAAGTGGTGCTGGGAAAACTGGACAGGTACATGTAAAAGTATGAGATTAGATCACTCCCTAACACCATACACAAAAATAAGCTCAAAATGGATTAAAGACCTAAATGTAAGGCCAGAAACTATCAAACTCTTAGAGGAAAACATAGGCAGAACACTCTATGACATAAATCAAAGCAAGATCCTTTCTGACCCACCTCCTAGAATAATGGAAATAAAAACAAAAATAAACAAATGGGACCTAATGAAACTTCAAAGCTTTTGCACAGCAAAGGAAACCATAAACAAGACCAAAAGACAACCCTCAGAATGGGAGAAAATATTTGCAAATGAAGCAACCGACAAAGGATTAATCTCCAAAATTTACAAGCAGCTCATGCAGCTCAATAACAAGAAAACAAACAGCCCAATCCAAAAATGGGCAGAAGACCTAAATAGACATTTCTCCAAAGAAGATATACAGACTGCCAACAAACACATGAAAGAATGCTCAACATCATTAATCATTAGAGAAATGCAAATCAAAACTACAATGAGATATCATCTCACACCAGTCAGAATGGCCATCATCAAAAAATCGACAAACAATAAATGCTGGAGAGGGTGTGGAGAAAAGGGAACACTCTTGCACTGCTTGTGGGAATGTGAATTGGTTCAGCCACTATGGAGAACAGTATGGAGGTTCCTTAAAAAACTACAAATAGAACTACCATATGACCCAGCAATCCCACTACTGGGCATATACCCTGAGAAAACCAAAATTCAAACAGAGTCATGTACCAAAATGTTCATTGCAGCCCTATTTACAATAGCCCGGAGATGGAAACAACCTAAGTCCCCATCATCGGATGAATGGATAAAGAAGATGTGGCACATATATACAATGGAATATTACTCAGCCATAAAAAGAAACGAAATTGAGCTATTTGTAATGAGGTGGATAGACCTAGAGTCTGTCATACAGAGTGAAGTAAGTCAGAAAGAGAAAGACAAATACCGTATGCTAACACATATATATGGAATTTAAGAAAAAAAATGTCATGAAGAACTTAGGTGTAAAGCAGGAATAAAGACGCAGACCTCCTAGAGAACGGACTTGAGGTTATGGGGAGGGGGAAGGGTGAGCTGTGACAGGGCGAGAGAGAGTCATGGGCATATACACATTAACAAACGTAGTAAGGTAGATAGCTAGTGGGAAGCAGCCGCATGGCACAGGGATATTGGCTCGGTGCTTTGTGACAGCCTGGAGGGGTGGGATAGGGAGGGTGGGAGGGAGGGAGACGCAAGAGGGAAAACATATGGGAACATATGTTTATGTATGACTGATTCACTTTGTTATAAAGCAGAAACTAACACACCATTGTAAAGCAATTGTACCCCAATAAAGGTGTTAAAAAAAAAAGAAATGGGAGAAGTGTGGTCTAACTCTCTTCCCAGGGGATGAATGAAGTGGGTTTGGGAAAGAGATAGCCAGGCTTGGCCACTTCTGCCTTCAGAAAGCTTATTTTCTCCCACATGTCAGCCCAAAGCGTTCGGTGCCATCGTGGACTGACACCCCAGGGCCTGAAATCTTTCAACCTCTGGGCCACTGGAGGCAGGGATAGGAAATGTTAACTTGATTGAGATATAAGATTAATTGTGAAACCGCTCTCTGCTATCATTTTAATCCTATTAAAATAAGTTAGTAAAGTATTTAAATCTTGTTCAGTCTTCTCAACCACTTTGAAATGAGGTCTTATCATCAACACTTTTATAATGACAAACTGAGATTCATGGAGGTTAAAATCCTTCTAGAGTGACTGGGATTCAATCTCAGGGTCCCTGGACCCCCAGTCCAGTGCCCTTTTGCTGCACCGCTGGTCCCCAAACTTGAGCCTTTGGGGCCCCACCCTCACGCTTCTTACTGTACTAACATACTTACATTACTGTTTAAAAGATCCACTCATTAAAACTTAGTCTCCAATATCCTATGATAAACCATAATGGAAAAGAATATTAAAAAAAAAGAATATATATATATATGTTGTAAATCATTGTAAATCAACTATACTTCAATTAAAGAAAAATAGTCTCAGCCAAAGCAATGCTCTCTGTGAGATGAGATGCGGGTACCATATTTTCTAGTACATATTTCATCAGTAGTCAACACCGCACACCTTGGCAATCACTTTATTTCCTTTATCCTCATTATTTGTCATTTAAGACAATAACCTGATAAATAATCCTGAGCAAAGACAAAAAAAAGGGTTGGTGTTTCTATGAATCTTTCTCTCTGGTCTTTGCCTTTTTAAAAAGATATGCTGGGTTCAACCCAGAGGAAAGTGTCTCTAAAATGACATCCTTCAAATTATAACCACCATGATTTATCATTTTAGAGCCACTGGAATGACTGAAATTAAAAAGACAAATTTAAAATGCAACCATGGATTGAACCAATCATGGATCAAAAATATTTGAAAAAAAATTCCAGAAAGTTCCAAAAAGCAAAACTAGAATTAGCCACAGGCCAGCAACTATTTCAATAGCATTTACATTGTATTTACAACTATTTACATGGCATTTACTCTGTATTATGCATTATAAGTAATCTAGAGATGATTTAAAGTATACAAGAGGATATGCGTAGGTTATATGCAAATACTATGCATTTTCTATAAGGGACTTGAGCATCCATGGATTTTGGTGTCCATGGGGGTCTTGAATCCAACTGCCCTGGATGCTGAGGAATGACTATGTACCTCTGGTTTCACCCTGACTCAATCACTTAGAGACTTGCCTTCCACATCCCCCATAATTTGAAAAGCTACATTCACCCCAATGTTCATTGCAGCACTATTTACAATAGCCAAGACATGGAAGCAACCTAAGTGTCCATCAGCTGAGGAATGGATAAAAAATATGTGGTACATATATACAGAGGAATACTACTCAGCCAAAAAAAGAATGAAATAATGCCATTTGCAGCAACATGGATGGACCTAATGATTATCATACTAAGTGAAGTCAGACAGCCAAAGACAAATATTATGATATCACTTATATGTGGAATCTAAAAACATGATACAAATGAACTTATTTACAAAACAGAAACAGATTCACAGACTTCAAAAATAAATTTATGGTTACCAAAGGGGAAAGGTGTGGAGAGGGATAAATTAGGAGTTCGGGATTAACATACACACACTACTTTACATAAAATAGATAACCAACAAGGATCTACTGTATAGCACAGAAAACTCTACTCAACCCTCTGTAATAACCAATATGAGAAAAGAATCTGAAAAAGAATGGATATATGTATGTGCATAATTGAATCACTTTGCTGTATACCTGAAACTAACACAACATTATAAATCAGCTATACTGTAATATAAAATAAAAAGTAAATTAAAGTAAATAAATAAATAATGTGTGCAGGAAGGTATATCCTGCAGCACAGTTGATGTCACTAGATTACAGTTGGAGGCTGAAGACCAAAGTACAGAACACACTTGATCTGGTGTCCAAAAATGGTTCCCAGGGACCCCCACTTTCTAGCCTTCCTGCCCGTGTGTAGTCTACTTGGAGGCTGGACCTGGCCTGGGCCTGTGACTCCCTTCAACTGCTAGGACAGGGAAGGTGACACGGGACAGTTTCAAGGCCTGGCAGCTTGAGCCACAATGTAAGAGGTCCAGCTACTTTTCTGGAGAGACCAGGTGAAGACACCCCATGTAAAGGCCAATGTAAGGAGAGAAAGAGAAGGATCAACCTTCCACTCGGCCCCCAACAGCCGAGCCCAGGCTTGGGCATCCTTGCCGAGGTGCCCGTCAGACTTGTGAGTGAAGGATTCTGGATGCCCCAGCGCCATCCTAACCTGAGCGCAGCTGCCGGGAGATCCCAGTGAGGCCCGCAGAAGAGCATCTAACGAGGCCTGTTTAACAGGAGAAACAGCATCAAGTGTCAGGTCAGTGCTGGGGAGGCTGAATCTGGCTCCAGTCATTTAAATGTCCACTCTTCAGAGTGCCAGCCCGCAGAATGCAAAAAATAAGGAGACGCCTGTCAGTTTAAGCCACTAAACACTGGAGTGGTTTCTATGTAACCAGAACACAGTGTAAGGCAGAAATTTGGGGGGAAGTTGAGGACTCTCACACCCACACAGTGACTTCTTTCCAGGGCTGGGTTTTCTGTTTTGTTCAATGGAGCAGAGCCTCTGCCGCTTCGTTACACTAAGATACTTAAATGATTTCATGGGAAGGATTTTAGGGCCCTCCTGACTCCCAGGGATTTAAGAGTGTTTGTTTTTGTTGTTGTTGTTGTTTTTCATTTAAACAGGAGCTTCCTTGAGGCCCACTAGAGCCTATAGCAAAGAATGCAGATAAAAGCAGTCTTCTGAGCTGAACTCCCCACACATCTGCCTCTGCCCCCAAAAGCATGGAAACTTGTGCATTTCTCAAAAACACGAGGCTCCCTGAATTAGGCCTTTAGTCCAGTGAAGTGTCTGGAAGAGGAAAATAACGTGGGCTCACACAGGCTCATGAAATCCTAATCATGATATCCCTAACCCTAACCCTGGACTCCTTTTCCTTCTCTTTTTTTTTCAGCTGTGAAGCAGCACCTGCCATGAGCTGTGGTGGTGCCTATTTTCATATTGTCTGACAGTAGCAGTTGGATCAGGCTTGAGCCAGTGTGACTGAGAGGCAGGCTCCCTGCTTCCACAAAGCTGAATTTAATAAGATGAGAACAGCATGCCAAGATGGGGACCTCCCTCCCAATCACTTATCCTGACACCAGCCCCTCAGCGGGGCCGTATTGCCGAGGTAATCTGGGTGAGGCCGACAGAGCATCCTGCTTACAAGTTCAATATAATGGAACAGCAGGGGCCGAAGGGCTGGCAGAAAAGCTTAGCAAACTTAAAGCCTATTACTCTATGCTTGAGGAAAAATGAGTCACAAAATATTACACCCAGAGCAAGACTTGAACCTGCCAAAGGCAGCAGCAACACACGCTTGGCCTGGTCCATAATGGTGCATTCAGGATTCTGTGGTCCAGGGTGATGTGGATTTCAATGTCCTGAACCCTAATGGAAATGTATATGCAAATTTCCCCTGAAGCCCATCCCTCCCTACCAAATCTAACAGGCAAGGTGACTGCACACTGCATATGTCAAAGAACATGATGCCTTTTTAATCTGCCTTTTGTGGCAAGAAGAAGGCAAGAAACTGGACAGAAATCTTTCAGCTGCCTATGTGGCCTTTGTTGTTTTTTTGTGCCTCTTGTGATGTTGAATTTAAAACTAATGGGTGAAATAACAAGCAAATGGTCTCTGAGTTAATTTGAATATCAACTCTTCAATATAAGTGAGTTCTGACACAAACTCTTCAACATTAGTGAATCAAATCAAACTCTTTGACTTGGAATGGACTTGCCTCATGCCTTCGGTCAATCACTGCTCTAGACCCAACCTAGTCTCCATCTAACTAAAAGACTAAGGTTTTTTGAAAGAATGACAATAGAACTAAGACTTGTGATGTTTTTCTGCTCCCCTTAGGCCACCTACTACAGGTTCTTATAACAGTGGCCAGTCCGATCAAGTGAGGTGTATGCATGTCATTCTATAATGTATAATGTCAAATCTCATAGAACGGCAATGCCAAGAGCAAACCCTCAGGTAAATTATGAACTTTGAATGATAATGATGTGTCAATATATGTTCATCAGTAATAGCGGAGGTACACTGTGGGGGGTGTTAATAGCAGAGGAGGCTGTGCTTGAGTGGGGACAGGGGATATAGGGGAAACCTCTGTATTTTCCCTTTAATTTTCCTATGAACCTAAAACTGTTCTAAAAAAATAAAATCTATTAAAAATTTTTCATAGAACCATACACACACAAAAAAGTCAAATTTACTATATGTAAGTTTTAAACATAAACAGGAAAGAAGGAAAGAAGGAAGGAAGGAAGGAAGGAAGGAAGGAAGGGAGGAAGGGAGGGAGGAAGGAAGGAGGAAGTTAGCTTTGAGATTAAAAGATGAACAATAAGTTGTTTGATCCAGGCAGTACTTGCCCTCTTCTCTGACGGAATCAGCCTCCCAACAGAACCATGAAAATCAAAGATTACAAAACAGCATACGATTTAAAGGGGAGACAATCATTCTTTGATTTAATTGTTTTAAATCATTATCTCTGCAACATTTACAAGTCCTTCCAGGTAGACACTTATTGCCCTCATTGTATAGACAAAGAGCCCATGGAACAAAGGTTGCATGACTAAACTCTGTTGGTACGTGATGAATCTGTGAATTGACTCCCGGTCTATGTGGTCCCAAAGTTTAGGTTCTGATCACAAAACACTAACACAAATGTTCAAGGCCAGCTATTGATAACTCAAGAAACTGAGCAATACTGTATCTGGAAAGAATCCTCCAAGGTGGAAAGTGGAGGAGGGGAAATGAAGGAGGAAAGGAGAAGGAGGTAGGAATCAAGGACAGCAATCAAATTACCAGCTTCACTGAATGAGTTGGGAGGTTTGTTTGCTATGTTTTTCTTTAACTTCTAGTAAAGGAGTGGTTAAGTTTATTCCAAAGACTGATGAGAGCACAGATATTAAATTTCTACTTCCACTGGTCCTGCCAAAATGCTGAATAATTAGGACATTTGTTCTGCATTCATTCCAAAGAAAAGCATTTGTTTTCCCAACCAAAGTATGATGGAACACCACTTATTTGCTGTTGCTTCAAGCAAAGCTTCTGGATCCTGGCTATGGACTATTTAATTCCAAATGACATTAATATTAAATGTCAGGTTAAATCCTGACATTTTGGAGACTTGTAATTTTCCTAAAAATTATTTTGTGGACTTTGTGAGCTTTCATCTTTTACCCCTTGATCTGAAAAACAAACAAACATACAAAAAAAAAAAAAAGTTACAGTACTCTTTCTCGTTCAGTGAAAGCCATGCCTACAAATGGAGAATCATCTGGTTGGGTGTTAATATCACAGGAAATTCATTATTTTGGAAGAACAGGAATAGCTTTTAAACAAAAATTTAATTAATATGCTTGATCAAACTGAAGCAGTTGCAAGAGGAATTTAAAAGTGATTGGGGGACTTCCCTGGTGGCGCAGTGGTTAAGAATCTGCCTGCCAGTGCAGGGGACACAGGTTCGAGCCCTGGTTCTGGAAGATCCCACATGCCACGGAGCAACTAAGCCTGTGTGCCACAACTACTGAGCCCATGCACCTAGAGCCCGTGCTCTGCAACAAGAGAAGCCACCACAATGAGAAGCCCACGCACCTCAGTGAAGAGTAGCCCCCGCTCGCTGCAACTAGAGAAAGCCCGCGCACAGCAAAGACCCAACACAGCCAATAATAAATAAATAAATAAATAAATAAAAGTGATTGGATTTGTTATAAATCAAAGTAATATTCCAGCCACCTCAGGGGAACACTTTCTTTATCTCTGGGCTTTTGAATACACAGGCCTCTGTCTCTCTCTGGAACATTCTGCCAGCTCACCTCCCAGCATCCTATTCTTCAGAGTCATCCTTCAGGTATCACTTTACGTGTAACTTCTTCCAGGGATCTTTCTCCCATTCTGCTATCCCACCTTCCAATTCCCAAGAAGGTACTTTTGCTCACAGCACAAAGGACTTTACCTCCATAGAATGCAGCCATCTATGCAATAGAGGCCAGCTTCTTTTCTGAAGCCCACTCACTCATAAGCTCATGAAGACAAGGACCACTTCTGGACAGATGTAGCTGGACACCTAGCCTATATTACATGCTCACAATGGTTGCAGAATGAGTGAATGACACATCTGTTTATTCCCTGTGAAGCCTAGCCTAGATTAGGAGACAGCACATGGATCAGAAAGGCTGTAATGGAATCCTGATTTACCAGCTCTGTGACAGCTGGCAAATTGCCTAACCACCATAATCTGTTTCCTCATTTGTGTTATGGGAACATTAATATTTACTTGTCAAGGATGTTATGCCAACAAGTGAGATTGTGTGAGTCGATTGCTTGGCATTTCACCTAGGAAAGAGTAAGCACTCAATAGCTGGTAAGTGGGTTCTGCTACTACTTCTAAACAGAGGCTGCTGGGAGCCATGTTAATATCCATCGTGTATTTACCCAGACCATCACGCCACTCTGAGATGCTGAATATATAAAGCAGTGGCTCTCACGTCTTAGTGTGCAAGCTCAGGTGGACAGCTCACCAGGGCACGGATTGCCGGGCCAGCTCTAATTTCTGATTCAGCCAGTCTAGGGCAGGGTCCAAAAACACATTTCTAACAATTTCCTGGGTGAGCTGATGCTTCTGGCCCTGGGACCACACTTTGAGAACTGACTCTCACGTTCCTCTCCTGCCTTCTCAGCCCAGGCAGCTGCACAATGGAATCACACAAGAAGCTTTCAAAACTCCTGATTCCTGGCTCCTCTACCATGGACTTCTGATTTACAAATAGGTTTAGGGTAAGATCTGACTATTGGGATTTTTTTTAAGCTTTCCAGATGATTCTGAGGAGAAAAGGCTGAAGACCAGGGACCCCAAGCCTTTGCCTCTGGAAGTGTGGTCCTGAGTGTCAGCATCCGCTGCTTGTTAGAAACGCACAGACTTAGGCCCCGCCCTGACCTAACAAAGAAGCATCTACGTTTTTTTTTGTTTTTTTTTTGCGGTACGCGGGCCTCTCACCGCTGCGGCCTCTCCCGCTGCGGAGCACAGGCTCCGGACGCGCAGGCTCAGCGGCCATGGCTCACGGGCCCAGCCGCTCCGCGGCATGTGGGATCCTCCCGGACCGGGGCACGAACCCGTGTCCCCTGCATCGGCAGGCGGACTCTCAACCACTGCGCCACCAGGGAAGCCCAGCATCTATGTTTGTAATGAAGTCCTCAGAGGATTCCTGTGCATATTAAAGTGTGAGAAGCCCTAAAACGCGATGTCTCCTGCCCAATTCACATCAGAGGAAGCACTTCCAGGTCTTACCTTGGCCCCACTTGAGCGAGGAATGTACCAACTCTGCCCTTTCCCCAAAGAGAGGGGTCCTTACCTCCTACTCTGCAGGCACGACCCCGAGGAGTCTGCTCTCTCTGGCCCATCCCTCTCCCCTCTCTGTCTCCACAGATTCAGTCTCATCTGCAGACACAGCCTTCGCTGCACCTACGATCAAGGCCAAGTCTTCCTACTAGGCTTTCAATGAAGACAGGAAGCAGGATTGATGTCTCAGAGGGATTCAGAAAAATAAAACTTTTCTTTAAAAAAAATAAGTTAACACCTGTCTTCTCCCCAAATTATCCTAACACACAAATGTGTTGAGATGGTATTAAAATAGAATCTTTATCCACTACAGGCTGGAAAGTGAAAAGTAACATGGAAGAGATGTCTAATGATTTAGAAAAAGAAAAAGATCCAACTGCATTAGTGAAGAAATTATGAGGCGTCTACATCCAGAGAGACCTGGAAGTGCTAATTGAATGCCCTCATGCCATTATCAGCAAAGCCCCTCCAGAGCGAGCAGCATAAGCACATCTGAGCAGAAACCTGAGCTAGCAGCAAAAAGAACCGTCCTGATGGGCTAAGGAGGGTTCTGTGTGCATGAGTCAGCCATCCAGGGTCCTTGCATAGGTGGGTTCATCAGGAATCCTCCATAGACAAGAGGAAGATCTCCTCTGGTTGAGTGTGCCATGCCAGGTTGAAACCCAGAGAGAAGACAAGTTTGGCTTTTAGACCTAATATAGCTGTTTTTACATAACAGCTATATTAAGAATATGCACATACACACATGCACTCAGATACGCGTACACACACACTCCAAACCACAACTCTTGCTACTGGAAATGTGTTCCATGGACCGGCAGCATCAGCATCGTCTGGCCCCAGCCCCACACCTACTATTTAAAAGTCTGCATTCCTTTTTATTATTTTTTAAATTGAAGTACAGTCGATTTACAATGTTGTGTTAATTTCTGCTGTACAGCAAAATGACCCAGTTGTACATGTATATACATTCTTTTTTATATTCTTTTCCATCATGGTTTATCATAGGATATTGAATATAGTTCCCTGTGGTATATTTTAACAAGAACTCCAGGTCATCTGTATGCACATTACAGTTTGAGAAGAATTGCTCTAAACCAGTGGCTCACAATTTTGGCTGCAAACTGGAGTCACTTGAAGATTTCAATGTGCAGGCAATTTTAGGAACCAGGGATCTAAAATAAAACATAAAAATATGCCCCTTCTTTGCCCCTCAGATTGAGCCCTTTGACTAGTTTAAAAACAGGACATTGACGTGTAAGACAAACACTTTAAGACAGCTATCGGAAGACCTGGCTTATAACTCTTTTAAAGACTAATCTTATTCTGTTCTGGTAATGAATTATCTCTCTAGCTATATGCTCCCTGAGGCCAGGGGCCAAACTTATTCTGTATTACATTAGACTTCAGGCCAACCAACCAAAGGGCTTGGGCTGGGGTAAGTGGTGAACTAATGTGTGTAAATTAATGATAAATCAATGATAATAAATGAAAGATCAAATTCTGGCTTCTCTGTGGTATTCATTCTTTTCTTTGTACATTTCAATTGTTGAAAGCATTATTAGGATTATATCTCCCCATCAAGACTACAAGAAGGAACATGTTTAAAGTTTTCTACTCCTCTTTCCATCCAAGTATGTAACATATTAATGAACACAGAGGATATATTCAGTACTGGTAAATTTCATTGAATAACCTCAAGTTTTTATGTAACTTAGAGATATAACTTTTCATGAGGAACAGTTGAATCTGTGTCATCATGAACTATGCTTTACTGGGAATTTACTGTATTTTACATGAGAAATCTAGATTAATGGGCCAAAATAATCTTCAGAAAAAAAGAACAAAGCTGGGGTTGTCAAGTTCTCTGACTTCAGACTATACTACAAAGCTATGGTAGTCAAAACAGTATGGTTCTGGCACAAAAACAGACACATAGATCAATGGAACAAGATAGAGAGTCCAGAAATAAACCCACCCACTCACATGTGGTCAATTAATCTTCAACAAAGGAGGCAAGAATACATGTGGAGAAAAGACAGTCTCTTCAATAAGTGGTGCTGGGAAACCTGGACAGCTACATGTAAAACAATGAGATTAGAACATTCTCTAATACCATATACAAAAATAAACTCAAAATGGATTAAAGACCTAAATGTAAGAACTGAAACCATAAAACTCATAGAAGAGAACATACACAGAAGACTCTTTGACATAAATCATAGCAATATATATATTGTTTGGATCTATCTCCTAAGGCAAAGAAAACAAGAGCAAAAATAAACAAATGGGACCTAACTAGACTTAAAAGCTTTTGCACAGGGCTTCCCTGGTGGTGCAGTGGTTGAGAGTCCACCTGCCAATGCAAGGGACACGGGTTCGTGCCCCGGTCCAGGAAGATCCCACATGCCACGGAGCGGCTGGGCCCGTGAGCCATGGCTGCTGGGCCTGCACATCCGGAGCCTGTACTCCGCAGTGGGAGAGGCCACAATAGTGAGAGGCCCACGTTCTGCAAAAAAAAAAAAAAAAAAAAAAAAAGCTTTTGCACAGCAAAGGAAACCATCAACAAGATGAGAAGACAAGCTACTGAATGGGAGAAAATATTTGCAAATGATATGACTATAAGGGGTTAATATCTAAGATATATAAACAGCTCATACAACTCAATATCAACAACAGAAAAAAAATTTTTTTAATGGGCAGAAGACCTGAATAGACTTTTTTCCAAAGAAGACATAAAGATGGCCAACAGGCACATGAAAAGATGCTCAACATTGCTAATAATCAGGGAAATGCATATCAAAACCACAATGAGATATTGCCTCACACCTATCAGAATGGCTATCATAAAAATGTCTACAAATAACAAATGTTGGAGAGGATATGGAGAAAGGGGAACAACTCTACACTGTTGGTGGGAAAGTAAATTGTTGCAGTCACTATGGAAAACAGTATGGAGGTTCTTCAAAAAACTAAAAATAGAACTACCACATGATCCAGCAACTCCACACCTGGGTATATATTCAAAGAAAACAAAAACACTAATTTGAAAAAATACATGCATCCTAATGTCCATAGCAGCACTATTTACAATAGCCAAGATATGGAAGCAACATAAGTGTCCATCTATAGATGAATGGAGAAAGAAGATGATATATATATATATATATACACACATAATGGAATATTACTCAGCCATAAAAAGGATGAAATTCTGCCATTTGCAACAACGTAGATGGACCTAGAGGTTATTATGCTCAGTGAAATGTCAGACAAAGACAAATATTCTATGTTATATGTGGAATCTAAAAAACAAAACAAACAAATGTATATAACAAAACAGAAACAGACTCACAGATAGAACAACCTAGTGGTTACCAGTTGGGAGAGGAAAGAGGGGAAAGGCAAGGTAAGAATAGGCAATTAAGAAGTACAAACTACTGTGTATAAAATAAATAAGCAACAAGGATATATTGTACAGCACAGGGAAATATAGCCATTATTTTGTAATAACTTTAAATGGAGTATAATCTATAAAAATATTGAATCACTGTGTTGTACACCTAAAAATAACATTGTAAATCAACTATACATCAATGAAAGAAAGAAAGAAAGAAAGAAAGAAAGAAAGAAAGAAAGAAAGAAAGAAAGAGAGAGAGAGAAAGAAAGAAAGAAAGAAATCTTGATTACTGTGAATTCAGCAAGCAAGGAAAAATAAAAGCTAATGTCAGGAATAAATTTCCTTAAACCTAAGTATCTCTAAGTTATGGTCTAGGTTTAGAATATATTCAACAGAATATGCCACACTTTACTTTCTATAAATCTGTCCAATGACTATCAGTGTTTAGAATGATTATACTAGACAAGGGGTCAGCAGATTTTTTCTGTAAAGGACCAGAGGATAAATATTTTTGGCTTTACATGCCATGAAGTCTCTGTAGGAACCACTTAACTCTTAAGTTGTAGTGCAAGAAACAGTCACAGACCGTGAGTAAGCAAATGGTTGTACTTGTGATCTAATAAAACTCTATTTATAAAAATAGGTGAATTTGGCTCTGGGGCTGTAGTTTTCCACTCCTACAATACAAGACTGTAAGAAATTTACTATTTAAAAGTAAAATGGGATAAACTGTACTTACAAAGGCAAAATAAGTTCATTTTGGAAAAAATAGGATACAAATAACTGCACAAAAATGCATATGCACATACTTAGATAATATTTTCACATAGAAAGGTGACTGCTTGACCAAAATTTTTATAGGCAGTGTTGGTGAGGGGAGGCAGCAGGAAGATGCTCTGTTAACTTGTAAGTTAATAGAATATGTAATTAACCAGGGTGTGATATTCCTCAAATAGTCAAGTTATTCACAATTATCTTTTAAAGCTTGTAGCATCCAGGATAATTTTTTTTTCATGGGAAGAACTATGTGAAGTCTTGAGCAGGTGAACCAGGACCAGAACCCACTTTAGTTTTCCAGAGGAATTAGGAAAATGGGAAAGCCAGCCAGGGGACGATGGAAACATAGACAATCAAAATAATATCTATTCTACAATAAGGGCTCTTTTCCTTTTGATGTATGAAGTGGTGTAAGATCACTTCAAGGTTGAGTTGGTGTCCTAAGTGGACAGGCAAAGAGCATCACCTTCCTGGTCCTTTCAGGATTCTTTCCCTCAGATGAACGGAAGCCATAACAACTAGCTCAGGAGGAAACTCAGCCGAGCCTAGGATCCCTTGGCAAGTTCTAACTCACTGGTCTTCACCACCCATGCCCAAATAAGAATGTGCCCACATATGAATATGTTTCTCTAGCAAATCAAATACATTTAAATATTGGCTTTGTCTAAGGCAGATGGTCCTCTAAGTTTGATCTGGTTTGATAATTTTAGAAGATACAGATTTAAGCTTGGTGAGAATTGATAATTAGAGTGAACTCTGGGGTAAATATTCTGGATTTGAAAAAGAAATTTAGTTTTGCTCTGCATTCAGCAACCTAGTGTGATGTTTTGTTGTGGTGGTGGTGGTGGTGGTGGCGGCAGTGGCTTTCTTTGGGGTTTGGCTTAAGACTCGGTTATTAAGTTCTTTGCCAGCTCCTACCTTCTCCCCCATCCTAGAAGTATCCCTCCTCCAACGCAGTAGGTGTTTAATTGATGCTTGCTAATTAACTAGAAAGGAGCATCTCCCAATTCAATGTTGGGAAAACAGGATTGGCACATTTCAGCCTGAGAGTTGTACTTTGTTTTAGAAGAGATGAAATATCTCTAAGTCTCTTAGGTTTAAGCCTCTCTTAGGACCCTGGGCTTGTGTACAGTATGCTAAAGCTCCCCTTCCGTGGCACTGTATGGAAATTGGTCATCAGGGTACTTCTGTAGAGGGTCATTTACAAAACAGGGTGGTGTGAACACATGTTCTGATTTAACTGAGATAACTTCACTAAGTTTGTGCTGCCAGGGTAAGCCTGCTATCCCAACAAAATTATTATGTCCAGTGCCAGACTGCACAACCAATTATATGAATTATATAGTCACTCTAATGAGAGCTGACCCTAATTGACCACTGACGTCAGCTAGGCACTCTAAGAACTTCAATGCAAATTATTTCAGTAAATCCTCACAACATCCCTCAGAGATTCTACCATTATTATTTTCACTTTACAGATGAGAAAACTTGAGGATAAGAGAGCTGAAGTTACATAGATAGTACAGAGCAAAACCTAGATGTTCACCCATGAGAATGATTCTAAAAGTCAGAATGCTTGACCACAAACATCACAGTAGAGCAAGGTGCCAGGGAACTGTCCTTTTCTGGATGGGAAAAACTGTATTTGGAAAAAGATAAGAGACAAAGATAAAAAGAAAGGTGGAAGCTGCATGAAGATAATTTTAAAAGCAACATTAAAGTTTCTACATCTTTTTCTTCCTTAGCTGGCTTAGTCTACACTATGACATGAGGTTAAAATGTACATTTCTACAGGAGGTTGTGCGTGTGTGTGTGTGTGTGTGTGTGTGTGTGTGTGTGTGTGTGTATGTATATATATATATATATATATATATACATACACACATCCAGAACTGTGGTTGGAGAAAAAGTTACAAAAAACTCTAACAAGAGACGAGGTGGCATTTGCCACAACGTCTATAATGAGGGTTAGCGTATGTTCCAATCTTCACCTGTTGTCGATTAAATACTGTCCTTTAACTATTTTAGTGCCTCTTTCCCCTTTCAATCTCAAAGATTCCCCAGCTTGGACAACAAATTGTATGGCAGTCTTATCTATAATAAAATATTCATATAAATTCATTTCTGTTTACGGACTTTCAATGTTTAACTGATCTCGTAATGTATATCTTTTCATATCTCTTGGGATATTTCATTTAGAGGGTGACAAATTTGGTGTTTTATTTAAACATTTACTGAAAGCACTAAACCAAGCCCTGGAAGGTGGGAGTGAATCCACGGAAGAAAACGGCAGCCTGTAAACTAGAGAAAATTATGAGACTGTTGTAATAAAGTCTTATAACGGGGGTAGGTAAAGCTATTTCTGGAAAGGAGGCTTTTTCAATAAGGGAGATTTATTCTGGATATGAAATAAATACACAAATTTGGTGGTCTGTGTAGCAAAGGAATATTCCAGAAGTGTATAAGCCGTCTGCAAATTAAAGGCTAATGGAGGAAGAGTAAAGGGCCAGCTCCTTCTGCCTCCAAGCTCAGGTAACGAGGACAGAGAGGGAGAAACATGGGAATTCTTATCTCACCTTATCTGGTGAGATAAGTTCTCTTCTTTGGAATTTTGGGTACCTTACTAACCACCACTGCCATTGCCACCACCACCAGGACTCCCTGGAAGCTGGGGCCAAATGGATGTAAAGAAAGAATAAAAACAGGGATTTTCCTCCCTCTCAGACCCCAAGGGCTCTGTTTCTCCTTCTTCAGACCAAAATTCAAGGACTTTTCCTGGAGCTCTGACTGTAACACCTGATGCATGGTTCCAGGTTTCCTGCTACCTTTGGGTCTAGAGCAGGAGATGACCGGTGGGAAAAACGGTACATTCAGCACGGGTTCAGTGGTACTTAGAGTTCTGGTTTCCTCCCCCATCTGCCTGCCACCATTTACTGTTCAGGCTCCTCAGAGAGTTTAAGATCCAGGATGTTTCTCTGCATTCACTGAAAGAGACAGGATGGAGTATACTTAGTCTCTCCGGAGTAGACCTGGGCCCAGAAAGAACATCTTAATCTCTGTAAAGAGACCAGCTTAACGACTAAAAGTGCGCAGAAAACTTCTTACCTTAAGTCTGAAAAAGTCATGAGACCTGTTAGATTTCACCCAAGGACTGAGGAAGAGAAGAATAAAGCTGTTTTATGAATGGTCTTTCAACCTTCTGGTTACATAGGGTTAAATCTTCATGAAGAATATTTACAGGTATTTCACCTTCAGTAATCCATTCTACAGAGCTGGCAGGAAGAAAAGGACAATCTGAAAGCACTTGAAATGCTTCATTATTTTTCAGAGTAGAGTACGAAAGAAAAACCTCCAGCTTCTAACACTGGCTGTCCGCTTCACTGAATCACCAAACTACAGGGAAGTCTTGAATCACGGCTTCAGATTGAGACAAGGTGGGAACTTCATCATGCCTATGTTATTGTGGGGGATGGATTCAAAAATAAAAGACCTAAGTTTCAGCTGGTCCCAAACTATGGAGAATTTTACTCACACAAAGCCCCCATTTGCCAATGCAACTCTGGTAATTGGACACTTAATTACCCTATTTGCACACATATATAAGGGGTGTGCCTGCAAGAAATCAGAGCCCACTCTTAACACTTTGCCCCCAAGCAATGAAACCACATGCTTTTGTCAACAACTAAATTGATTAGAATCGTGTTTATTTCTGCTCGTGTTAGTCCACACGTATTTTCACTGGAGCCTGATGTCTATTGAGTTAAAAGCTTAGTGAAAAAACCTATGTTATGCAGAAAACCTAGAGAGTAATTGCCAACTATGTGCCAAGAATCTTTTCATTTTATAGAGAATGCAAGGTCTGAATCAAAAGAAATACTCTTTGCAACCTCATATGCTCAGGCAGACTCAGCAGCCTTACAGTCATAATAAAGACAGAAGGGCCTTTTAAAAGAATATTTTAAGCAAAATTTCCAGCGTGGATTATTCTCTAGGGTAAATGGCTCGGGCATTGAATTTTCCCATTTCCCTGGGGCAGGTAAAGGAGTGAATTTTCTCTAAATATCTTCTAGCTGGACAGTGTCCTAACAATGTCCTTGGGGAAATGTTCTCTGATTTAGAAGCATGTATTGTGTGTTGGGCCATCTGGGCTGCCTCCCCATGAATAAAATCACCAAGATGTGGCTGTTTCTTGATCTCTGATTACATATAGACCTGGGTTCCAGCTGTGGCTCTAACTTACACTAGTCATATACTACTGGGGACAGATTCAGTTCCTTATAATTTTTGAATAATGGTGAAGAGAAATGAGAAAGCTTGCCATGGGAGTCCGTTTAAGGTGTCAAAAGTGAGGGGGCAATGAATGTTCACAGCAGCCTTACTTACAATAGCCAAGACATGGAAGCAACTCAAGTGCCCATCAACAGAAGAATGCATAAAAAAGGTGTGATGTATATATACAATGGAATATTACTCAGCCATAAAAAATGAAATACTGCCATTTGCAGCATTTGGGCCTAGAGAATATTATGCTTAGTGAGATAAGTCAGACAGAGAAAGACGAGTACTGTATGATATCACTTATATGGAGAATCTAAAAATAATACAAATGAATGTATATGCAAAACAGAAACAGACTCACATAGAGAAAACTAACTTGTGGTTACCAAAGGGAAAGGGAGGGGGAGGCGCAAATTAGGGATAGGAATTAACAGATACAAACCATTATACATAAAATAGGCAACAAGGATTTACTGTATAGCACAGGGAATTATAGCCATTATCTTATAATAACTCATGGTAAAATATAACTGGAAAAAATACTGAATTACTATGCTATACACCTGAAACTAATATAACATTGTAAATCCACTATACTTCAATTAAATAAAAGGCAAGGAGGGACAAGCAGGAAGGAATGATCAGTAGATTTGGTAGTTTGAACGTCGAGAGTATGCTATCTTTGTTTTGGTCACCAGACATTCAGTAAATACTTGTTAAGTGACTTAATTGTCAGCACCATTTATTGAGCCTACTTTGTACAGAGAGCACTACATGAGGAGTCAGAAGTAACCAGAAAAAGAAAACGGAAGCCTGCCTACAAGACTATTGATGAGTACTCCTTGAAGAGTAAAAACTCACCAAGGTGAAACAATATTGAACCAGACCAAGTTGAAAGACTCAAGGTGAGGATGAGGGGTCAAGATGACCTTTGAATTCTTATATAGCAATATGATGCCTACTGGTATTCCATAGAGGGATTCCCCTCCTGGCCTGGGCCCCGAAGGCACAAGCTGTGGAATGGCTGGAGCTGGCTGGCCACCACCACTGCTGTGATGTCCTTAGGTTCAGCAGATTCCAACCAATGCAGAGGAGCTTGTACCAGGGTCTGTCCCATCTTAGCGCAGTGAGAACAGAGGACCTGGAGTCAGGCCAGGTGGGATGTTTAACTTCATCACTTCTTTGGTCTCTGGATTGTGGGACATCTGGTCACTCTTGCTTGGGCTTGGATTTCTTCTGTTATCACTCATATAGAGTGATATATGAGTGATATATCACTCATATAGAGTGATATAGCTATCATCTCTCTATATATATATTATTTATATATCATATATAGCTACATCATATCTCTCTCCATCTCTATCATCTCTCTATATATCATATATATCTATATTTATATATATCATATCTCTAGCTATCTATCATCTGTCACCTATCTATCTTTCATCTATCTGTATCTCAGATATGAGAGGAAATATTTATATTCTCCTTTCATATCTAAAACAATACAAATACATCACTACTCAGAAAACTATGCTTCTTTTATCCAAGTCTAATTTTTTTAAAAAAACTGTTCTTCTAATAGGAAGAGTTATGCATGACAATCGGTAGATTGAGAGCAGAAGCAGAAGGACAGGCTCTGTCAGTCATGTTCACCACCCCTTGCTCAAGTGCCATAGACTCTTGCTTTCCTTTCTTAGTTGTAGTAGATTGTCTTGAGTAAATGTTTCCTCATTTGCTGAATGACCTAAGTACAATTTCCACAGTAAATTGTTGCTTCCTTTTTAAATATGTTTGTTATGTTTATTTCTCTGAGGAATGAGCCCACAGAGGTCCTCACACTGCAATTCCAGAAGTGGAATCCACAATGGGGATTTTAACCTATAGTTTGGTGGAAAGAAAGAGGACGGAGCTATATCTCACATAACACAACAAATTTTTCTTAAAAACCTCTTGAAGATCTTTCTTGTTCTCAACAGTTTTCCATTCCTAGTGTTGTCTGCCAGGGTCCCCTTTCTTCTTCTTTCTCTGTGTCTTGTCTCACTGCAGCCTCCTTTGCCACCTCCCCTCATCTCTGTGGCCTCTCCCACTGCGTCCCCCACCCCCAGTCTGATCAGCATCTTTGTCTTATGTTAAGTGGATGCAGCCTTCTCTATGCTTTCCCTTTCTTGACACATCCAACATCCCAGGCAGTAAAACAAAGACTCTGTTTGGTACATAACCTCCTTCATAGCCTTAAGAATGGGAAGAGGGGAAAGGCAATGTAACATTTTTTCCAATCATGCTACTTTATATTTAACTTGAGGTCTTTCAATTTCATAAATGCCATTTTCACTAGTTATGGTTGATAGGATATCATAACCAAGGAGACTGTTAATACCTGGAAGGAACTGGTAAATGAGGCTTACGTTTTCCCAGTCAGCATCCATTTAAACAAATAAACATTTATTGAGGGCTTTAAACCCAAGTGTCATCCTAGACGAGCAGCAGAAACAGTACCTGGAAACTTGTTAGAAATTCAAAATTGTGGGCCTCATCCCAGACTGAAGGAAGCCGAAAACTTCACTATTAAAATCTGAATTTTAACATGCCCTTCCAGTGATTCTAATGCTTGCTAAAGTTTGAGAGTCACTGCTTTACTCCATGAAGAGGGATCATGATAAAAGCTTAGGAATGCAGCCTTGAGCACGACTCAGCTCCTTTAGAAATACTCATGGTCTGTCAGGCAAGATAAGCATGTACACAGACAATTAAAATATGGTGTAATATATGCCATGTTAGAATTACATACAAGGCACAGAATTGCAGAGAGAAAAGAACATTAACTTTGTCAGTGAGGGAATTGCTGAGAAGATTTTACCACTGACTAGGTTATACTTAGGACTTAGTTAGTCAGTTACCTCTCTCAGCCTTAATTTCCCCGTCTGTAGGTTGGAAATAATAACACCTATTCTGATGAGTTATACCGATTAAATAAAATCATGGAAAGTGAAAGTGTCCAGCATAGACTCCTTGCTCAATTAGTGGTAGTTTACCCTTAGCCCTTCTTATCCAAACTTCCTCAGTACATAGAAGATTAAATGAATATGTAATAATATTTCAGAATGTGGAATCTCAAGCTTTACAGAAATAACCATTTTCTCCCCAAATCTATCTTACTGGCTGATAACGAATACCAATTATAATTTAACTCCTCATTTCTGCCTTCCAGATTCATTGGCTATCAGGAAAGTTCCAGGATAGATTTTGTTCAACATTTGCCCATATCAGATTGACAGTCAAATATTCCTGGGAAAACAAAGCTTTACCATTAGCAGTCACTGCCGTGTTCCACCTCCAGCACTTATCAAAATTGTATCTGCCCACAAAATGAAAAAATACAATGCTAATCATTTACTGAACAATTACTGAGTACCTACTATGTTCCAGGGAAAGAAAGATGCTGGACATAAGGGAATAGAAAAGACAAACCTCGCTCTATCCTCATGAAGCTTATATTGCAACAGAGACTGGGGGTCAGGCTATTTTGGAATTACAAAACTGAACTGCTTACAAAACTGAAATTTTTCTCTAGAGATCAAACTTGTGTTTGTGTGGTGGTATCCTCCCAGTCCTAAACAACGCTTGTAAGATATATGGGGACTGGCCCACAGCATTTGAAAAGTAAAGTACTTTTACTTCAATTGAGGTCTCAAATTTTCTTAAGATTCACAGATGAGTAACACGTACTCTGTCTCTCCAGGAGATTTGTAGTCAGTGGGTAGACAGGCAAATAACACACAAAACATGCCTAGCAGCGCCTGGCACAAAGTAAAATGTTCAATAATGGAGACAAATGTTAGTATTACTGCTTACTTAGTACAGAAAGGTGCTTGAGGAATCCATTGTCAGGCCTGCTGGGTGCTCAGGCCACGTGGGATACCACCAAACATTGTCCCGGGCCCAAAGGAAACAAGATTCCTCTAGATATGGGTTCGGTGGGACCTTGGGGCAAAGATAAAACTACCTGCCTTCAAGGTGGTTGTGCTGATGGAAAGTAGTCAGGATAGAGGACTCAGACACAGACCAATTGGATTTTAGTTCCACTCTAGTCAGCAGTGAGTCTACTAGTTCTACCACCATTAAGACTTTAACTGCTCTGAGCCTCTGTATCCTTTTATCTGTAAAATTAGAGTAAAAATTCCTTCCACCCAGAGCTGTTGTGAGCATTAAGTGCAAAAATGGATTTTAAAGTAGTGAAAAAATATGGTATGCAAATGTGAGGGTTACTGTTGTCATCCTGCAGGAGAAATGCTGAGATCCTTTTATAGCCATTGGGCCATCTCCCAAGACCTGGACTCCGCCTGCTCACGGGATGGACAGGAGTTTCCTCATTGAATGTGCCTTCCCTTCTTCCTCAGTCCCCAACTGAAACAGGCTGGGACCTGGGACCCTCTGCTGCAGTGCTGCAATGTTTGCACCTGGACACACCTGTCCTCCAGCAACAAAATACAAAGAAACTATAAAGGACTAAAAATAATTGCGTGCATGCACAGTTGGGGCAAATTATGGACAAAAGATACAAAAAGACCAAAAAAAAACCCTCCAGCTGCCACTCCTGAAGAGCCAGGAGCAAAAGCAGGGTACTGCGCATGCCCCCCTGCACACACCACCACCAAGGGGGTGGGCAGACCACCTAAGCCACACCTCGGCCCAACCCCTGGACACACCCCTACCCTCACCCCATGTAAGGAACCTGCTCGCCACCCCCTCTCTCAGGGAGCGAGCAAGGGAACTTGTTGTTTGTTCTCACTCCCCTGTCCTGCAGCAGGGACCCCAATAAAGCCTTGCCTGAATTTCTTGTCTGGCCTCTGATCAATTTCTATTGCTTAAGGAGGCCAAGAGCCCTGGTAGGTATCACAACCAAGGTAATGACAACATTGATTATGTGGCTGAATGGAGTCTAAATGCAGTGCATTTTCCCCATTTGGAAACTTGAGCCTGAGCGTGGCTAGCTCTGTACTCACCCCACACTCCCCAGTTCCCAGCCCCTCCACCCCCTCACCCATTTGGTTTATCCTTCATGTGTTAAAGTCACACCCCACCAAATTATCTGCTCCCTAAAGAGTCCCTTTCTGTTACTTTTACCTATTTATCTCCCAGGGTGCATAGCAGACTGACTGACATTGAATTCGTGCTCAATATTACTTTTAACAAAGAAAAAGAAAATTTTGTTTTAGCTGTTGATGTAAGGTTATTTCCAACATTCTTTGGTGCAAGTTTCCCATGCTTTCTGGGCTTTCCCAACTAGTATCCAACATTATCCAGAGAGATAATTCATTGGTTCTAATAATATTTGTTGAGTCCAGACTGCATAAATGTTGGAAACACAGGTTAAGCAAAGAGTTGTTTCTGTTGTCATAGAGCTTAAGGGCTGTTTGCTATTAATTGTAAATGAGGACACTGTAAATTACAAATGAAGACCAAAAAACGCTGAAGTTTTGGCATTCCATGGGCACACACAAGTACAGCTCTGCATATGGTCAGGATCCATTCCGGTCAGTGTTTAGGCCGTAATTTTTAGAAATGAATTTTTAATATCACTTCTGACCAAATATAGACTCTTTAATTCAAAATATCTACTGCAAAATAGATAAAAACAACACCACTCCTGAAGTCACCTGCAAAGAGAGTGTTTTTAGTATTTTGATTTCTATTATTAGATATAAGCTGAATGGGCCGTGTCAGCCATTTCTGACCACAAGCCGCAGTGCAGATGCAGACCCATGTCCACCGTAAATGCACCCACACAGAAAACATCCTTGGCAGGGACAAAGCCCCAGGCTCTGCTGCCTGGTCTAAGAGTCTCACTCTGTTTCCTGAGGTATGTACTTCGCAAACTAGCCTCAAGAAATACGTTTCAAAGAGAGCTCCCAGACCAAAACTGAAGAAAAGCTTCATACGTCAGAGAGCACAAAAAGTCCTGAGAAGTCCTGCAATTAAAAAAAAAAAAAAAAAAAAAATCGATTCGGTGTGTAACCCAGGCCTCCCCACATTCATTTCACTATAGGGCCATTTTCCCAAAAGACATGTATAAGTATCCTGAAAAAATAATATTCCAGGGAAGATATTTTTGGAATGCTCTAGTTTAACTTATTCAGATCCTACTCTGATAGGTGGTTTTTTTGCTTTGCTTTTTTGATTGTCATCATAAGAACTTTTTAAATGTATAGAGTTGTCCTAAGTCCATTCTGAACAATTACATCATCTGCTGAGTGGACAACCAAAATTCTATTTTGTCATTTAATAGAGAAAGCAATGCAGATGAGAGGTAACAGTGGCTCTTTACCATCTGAAGAGCCACAGAATGACTACCTGGGCGTGTATGAGGCCTGCAAAGGACTCAGCCCGCAAGCTGACACACAATTCATTGTTCTACCTTCATTTCATATTTATTTTCCTGGTGTTTGTCTTTGCTTTGGCAACCTTAGTTAAATTTCTAATTTTCCAAGATTGCCTGCAGTGAAGTTCTATCCCCGGAGATTGGTTTTTATTAGTCTCTTAAGCAAGTTATACAATTCAAATCACCTCTCTTAGTCCACCCATCTGCTTGTTTTTGCTTTTCTTCCTCTCTGCTGGATTCGGTGTAGAAATCCTCCAGGCCTCCTCTCGCCCCTCCCTGTCCACTACCCTAAACTCTCCCCCACCGTTCTGTCTATCCTCTCTGTCAGGGACCAGGGGCCCCTTCTGTTCAGATGGCTCCGGGCCCACCTGTACCGGCCCCATCTGTCAGCAACGCAGCCCCAGCATCCCGCAAACCTGGTGGAGGAAATTCTCCTCCGAAGAATTGACGTCACTAGGTGTTCTCCTGAGAGTTGTGCCCTGAAAATTTAGCTACATTGAGGAAGAATAAAGGGCATTTCAGTGTGGAGTAGAGGCGTTCACCACGTTGGCATTGATAAAATGCTTCTCCCACACAGCATGCATTTCATCGTTAGCAACATCACCCAGAAAAAATAAAGGAAAGGAGGAATTGAAAAAGGTAAGATCTTCAGGCTAACTAGGAATGGTAAAATGTTTATATCTTAATGCATAAGAAGATCCAGTGGATAAAATCTATATTCTAAACCTAGCCTGAGCAAACATATTAGCAAGGTTATCCCCTCTTGTCTTCCAATTCAAGCAGTGCAGCAATCTTTTTTGGAAGACATCATTTCATTTTAGTTCCTTGGCCCTATTTGTAAAGATGTCAAGGACTCATAACCCAGAGGAAGCATTTCCTTGAAAGGAAAGTCTATTTCTAATATTTAAAATCTCCAGTCTCCTATAAAATATATATAGTGGGAAAAAAAAAAAAGGTCTACAATTGAAGACTACAGTGAGGCTTGGCTACTTTTTCTTGCCTGAAATTTGATTCACATTCAACTCAGATATATGTGTTGATTTAGAGCCTGAAGTGCCAAGAGGAGAACAGAATGGGCGCAGCCAGCCACTGTGGAGTGCATTTTGTGCCAGGACTGAACAAGCTCTAAAATATGTTGATGGCCCCTGAAATTCATACGTTAGAGCTCCTGATGTCCACGCGGCCTCTAGTTCTGATGTTGCCTTGCCTGCTGCCTGAGCGCAAAGCACTGCAGCGACCCTGTTTATCTGGCCCCCGCACAACGTTGTCAAGACACATTTCCATTTTCCAAGTGACTGCTGCCACTGGGCCACAGTCTGTGCTCATTTCTCGAGTAGCTAAACCCTTTGACACTGTGGTTTTTAATTAAAATTACATTAAAGTTAATCAACCAGAAAGAGGCCGCTGTAGAAGGCAGGTTTGATTGCAACCTGCGAAGGGCACAGAGGCTGCCAACTTGCTAAAGATGTGCCTGCAGATGCCAATCTGCCGGCGTGAGCCCCACAGTTACAGAGCCGCTGCCGAAGGGTCAGGTCTGCTGGCGTTTTCCCTGGGACTGTCAAACAGCCCTGCGACAGCAGCAGCTCGGCAAAGAGTGAAAAAGCAGACAAGCCTCTGCAAAGTGCACCATCCCCACACCTCTGCTGCTGCCCCGACCACTGATGTGAAACTCACATCCCAATTGTTTCATCTCCAGACATAGCTGGGCTCCACAAGGAGCCATAGGTTTGTTGTCTGGGGAGGCTCCTCAACATTCCGTCTTCTACAGGCTGGGTTTCTGGCATATGGGGCTGTGTTTGGTTTGCTCTGTTTTGAAAGGGACAGAGGAGATACTTGAATGCTCCAGGATGCCTTGTTTCTCTCCAGGCTCTTTGCAAAAGGGCTTCATTGGAAAATGACAACCCAGCATTACCTTAATAAGCTGAACCAAGAGACTACGAAATAAAACTTCACATCTAGGATTTGTTATTTCACACCTACTGAATGTGGCAGTGGTGCTGAGCTGCAAATTTAAATTTTATTTTTGTTCCATTCTTCTAGGATTAATTTACATCATATACCCAGGCCTTACCAAAGTACCTGACACTTGGTAAGAGTTTGGTTAGTTTTCAATAAATGAATGAATGAGTGAAGAAAAGAGTGCATTGTTTATCACAATTACCTACGCTTTTTTCTAAAGCTATAAAACCGACATTAGTACAAAAAGCCAGGTATCATTTTATCTTGAGTGCCCACTCTGATCTCTTGGAAATTGCTGCCTAAGTCACTGTGTTGAGAAAGATTCTGAGGCAGTATCCTGGTAATCGAGTGGAGAGTGAGCTCAGTCAAAGCTCTGAACAAGATATCCTTGTTCTAAGGCATGGGGAGCAATATCAAGATTATGTCAGAATTCTGTGGTTGCTTCGAAGTAAACTGACAAAGCCTCTTGGGATGATTTACAAGGAAAGAATGAACTTCAAAGAGGAAAAGTAACTAACTTTACTGAGCCTCAAGCTCTCATCAAAAGCTGGCAAAAAAATTTATCTTATAGATCCCTGAGTGGACTCCTGAGTCCAGGAGCTGGTTCTGACCCAGACCTTGGTCCTGTAATCACCACCCATGTCCTGCGCAGGGTCTGCCCGAGTGCTTTGCTCAGCAGCAAGTGTCTTGAGGCAGCTGAGCTCCAGGTGCCATATACATCCTAACTGTGAACATTAATGACTGACAAAGTTTCTCCCTATAAAAAGCTATTTATAAAAATAGCTGTTTTCTCTTCTCTAACAGAAGGAGAAATAATCCTGCAATGAACTCTTTTTCTGCTTCTCTGACCAGCTTACTTAAGATTTCCTTTCTTTGTTTTGTTATTTTTTAACATCTTTATTGGAGTATAATTGCTTTACAATCTTGTGTTAATTTCTGCTCTATAACAAAGTGAATCAGCTATATGTATACATATATCCCCATATCCCCTCCCTCTTGTGTCTCCCTCCCTGCCTCCCTATCCCACCCCTCTAGGTGGTCACAAAGCACCAAGCTGATCTCCCGGCGCTATGCAGCTGCTTCCCACTAGCTATCTATTTTACATTTGGTAGTGTATATATATCAGTGCTACTCTTTCACTTTGTTCCAGCTTACCCTTCCCCCTCCCCGTGTCCTCAAGTCCATTTGCTACCTCTGCATCTTTATTCCTGTCCAGCCCCTAGGTTCATCAGAACCATTTTTTTTTTTAGATTCCATATATATGTGTTAGAATACAGTGTTAGAATACAGTATTTGTTTTTCTCTTCCTGACTTATTTCACTCTCTATGACAGACTAAGTCCATCCACCTCACTACAAATAGTTCAATTTCATTTTTTTTTAATATCTTTATTGGAGTATAATTGCTTTACAATGGTGTGTTAGTTTCTGCTTTATAACAAAGTGAATCAGTTATACATATACATATGTTCCCATATCTCTTGCCTCTTGCGTCTCGCTCCCTCCCACCCTCCCTATCCCACCCCTCTAGGTGGTCACAAACCACCTCGCTGATCTCCCTGTGCTATGCGGCTACTTCCCACTAGCTATCTATTTTATGTTTGGTAGTGTATATATGTCCATGCCACTCTCTCACTTTGTCACAGCTTACCCTTCCCCCTCCCCATATCCTCAAGTCCATGCTCTAGTAGGTCTGTATCTTTATTCCCGTCTTACCCCTAGGTTCTTCATGACATTTTTTTTTTCTTAGATTCCATATATATGTGTTAGCATATGGTATTTGTCTTTCTCTTTCTGACTTACTTCACTCTGTATGACAGACTCTGGGTCCATCCACCTCACTACAAATAACTCAATTTCGTTTCTTTTTATGGCTGAGTAATATTCTATTGTATGTATGTGCCACATCTTCTTTATCCATTCATCTGTTGATGGACACTTAGGTTGTTACCACCTCCTGGCTATTGTAAATAGAGCTGCAATGAACGTTTTTGTACATGACTCTTTTTGAATTATGGTTTTCTCAGGGTATATGCCCAGTAGTGAGATTGCTGGGTCGTATGGTAGTTCTATTTTTGGTTTTTTAAGGAACATCCATACTTCTCCATAGTGGCTGTATCAATTTACATTCCCACCAACAGTGCAAGAGAGTTCCCTTTTCTCCACACCCTCTCCAGCATTTATTGTTTGTAGACTTTTTTTTTTTGTGGTACATGGGCCTGTCACTGCTGTGGCCTCTCCCACTGCGGAACACAGGCTCTGGACGTGCAGGCCCAGCGGCCCTGGCCCACGGGCCCAGCCACTCCGCGTCATGTGGGATCCTCCCAGACCGGGGCACGAACCCGTGTCCCCTGCATTGGCAGGCGGACTCTCAACCACTGTACCACCAGGGAAGCCCTATTGTTTGTAGACTTTTTGATGATGGCTATTCTGACTTGCGTGAGGTGATACCACATTGTAGTGTTAATTTGCATTTCTCTAATAATTAGTGATGTTGAGCATCCTTTCATGTGTTTGATGGCAATCTGTATATCTTCGTTGGAGAAATGTCTATTTAGACCTTCTGCCCGTTTTTGGATTGGAATGTTTGTTTTTTTTGATATTGAGCTGCTTGTATATTTTGGCGATTAATCTTTTGTCAGTTACATCGTTTGCAAATATTTTCTCCCATTCTGGGGGTTGTCTTTTTTGTCTTGTTTATGGTTTCCTTTGCTGTGCAAAAGCATTTAAGTTTCATTATGTCCCATTTGTTTATTTTTGTTTTTATTTCCATTTCTCTAGGAGGTAGGTCAAAAAAGATCTTGCTGTGATTATGTCATAGAGTGTTCCACCTATGTTTTCCTCTAAGAGTTTTATAGTGTCTGGCCTTACATTTAGGTCTTTAATTCATTTTGAGTTTATTTTTGTGTATGGTGTTAGGAAGTGTTCTAATTTCATTTTTACATGTAGCTATCCAGTTTTCCTAGCACCACTTATTGAAGAGGCTGTCTTTTCTCCACTGTATACTCTTGCTTCCTTTATCAAAGATAAGGTGACCATATGTGCATGGGTTTATCTCTGGGCTTTCTATCCTGTTCCATTGAACTATATTTCTGCTTTTAGGCCAGTACCATACTGCCTTGATTACTGTAGCTTTGTAGTATAGTCTGAAGTCCAGAAGCCTGATCCCTCCAGCTCCGTTTTTCCTTCTCAAGATTGCTTTAGGCTCCAGGAGAAGATGGCAGAAGACTAAGACGTGGAGATCACATTCCTCCCCACAGATACATCAGTAATACATCTACACGTGGAACTGCTCCTATAGAACAGCCACTGATCTCTGGCAGAAGACCTCAGACCTCTCAAAAGGCAAGAAACTCCCCACGTACCTGGGAAGGGCAAAAGAAAAAACAGAAACGAAAGAATAGGGACGGGACCTGCACCAGTGGGAGGGAGCTGTGAAGGAGGAAAGGTTTCCACACACTAGAAGCCCCTTCACAGTCAGAGACTGTGGGTGGCAGAGGGGGAAGTTTCAGAGCCACGGAGGACAGTGCAGCAACAGGGGTGCAGAGGGCAAACTTGAGAGATTCCCGAACAGAGGATCGGTGCCGACCAGCACTCACCAGCCCGAGAGGCTTGTCTGCTCACCTGCCGGTATGGGCAGGGGCCGCGAGCTGAGTCTCGGACATCGGTCAGATGCCGGGAGAGGACGGGGGTTGGCGGCGTGAACACAGCCTGAAGGGGTTAGTGCACCACAGCTAGACGGGAGGGAGTCTGGGAGAAGTCTGGAGCTGCCGAAGAGACAAGAGACTTTTTCTTGCCTCTTTGTTTACAGGTGCGAGAGGTGAGGGGATTAAGAGCGCTGCTTAAAGGAGCTCCAGTGACGGGCGTGAGCCACGGCTATCAATGCGGACCCCAGAGACGGGCATGAGACGCTAAGGCTGCTGCTGCAGCCACCAAGAAGCCCGTGTGCAAGCACAGGTCACTCTCCACGCCACCCCACCCGGGAGCCTGTGCAGCCCACCACTGCCAGGGTCCTGTAACCTAGGGACAACTTCCCCGGAAGAACACTCGGTGTGCCTCAGTTGGTGCAACATCAGGTTGGCCTCTGCTGCCACAGGCTCTCCCAACATCCGCACCCTTCCCTCCCCACAGCCTGAGTGGCCCAGAGCCCCCAAATCAGCGGCTCCTTTAGGCCGTCCTGTCTGAGCAAAGAACAGACGTCCTCAGGTGACCTACAAGCAGAGGCGGGTCCAAATCCAAAGTTGAACCCCAGGAGCTGTGCAAAAAAAGAAGAGAAAGGGAAATCTCTCCCAGCAGCCTCAGGAGAAGAGGATTAACCTCCACAATCAACTTGATGTACCCTGCAACTGTGGAATATATGAATAGACAACGAATCATCCCAAATTGAGGAGGTGGACTTTGGGAGAAAGACAGATTACTTTTCCCCTTTTCCAATTTTTGTGAATGTGTATGTGTATGCTTCTGTGTGAGATTTTGTCTGTATCACTTTGCTTTCACTATTTGTCCTAGGGTTCTGACCGTCCAGTTTCTTTTTCTTTTTTTTTTTTTTGTGGTACGTGGGCCTCTCACTGTTGTGGCCTCTCCCGTTGCGGAGCACTGGCTCCGGACGCACAGGCTCAGCAGCCATGGCTCACGGGCCCAGCCGTTCTGTGGCATGTGGGATCTTCCCTGATCAGGGCACAAACCCGTGTCCCCAGCACCGACAGGCAGACTCTCAACCACTGCGCCACCAGGGAAGCCCTTATTTTTTAATTCTTAAAATTTTTTTCTTAATAATTATTCTTTATTTTAATTATTTTATTTTATCTTATTTTATTTTATCCTCTTTCTTTCTTTCTATTTTTTCTCCCTTTTATTCTGAGCCATGTGGAAGACAGGCTGTTGGGCTCCAGCCAGGCTTCAGGGCTGTGCCACTGAGGTGGGAGACCCAAATTCAGGACACTGGTCCACAAGAGACCTCCCAGCTCCACATAATATCAAATGGCAAAAAGCTCTCAGAGATCTCCATCTCAACACCAAGACCCAGCTTCACTCACTGACCAGCAAGCTACAGTGCTGGACACCCTATGCCAAACAACTAGCAAAACAGGAACACAGCCCCATCAATTAGCAGAGAGGCTGCCTAAAATCATAATAAGGCCACAGACACCCCAAAACACACCACCAGATGTGGACCTGCCCACCAGAAACACAAGATCCAGCCTCATCCACCAGAACACAGGCACGAGTCCCCTACACCAGGAAACCTACACAACCCACTGAACCAACTTTAGCCACTGGAGACAGACACCAAAAACAACAGGAACTATGAACCTGCAGCCTGCGAAAAGGAGACCCAAAACACAGTAAGATAAGCAAAATGAGAAGACAGAAAAACACACAGTAGATGAGGAGCAAGTTAAAAACCCACCAGACCTAACAAATGAAGAGGAAATAGGCAGTCTACCTGAAAAAAAATTCAGAATAATGGTAGTAAACATGATCCAAAATCTTCGAAATAGAATGGAGAAAATCCAAGAAACGTTTAACAAGGACCTAGAAGAACTAAAGAGCAAACAAACAGTGATGAACAACACAATAAATGAAATTGAAAATTCTCTAGAAGGGATCAATAGCAGAATAACTGAGGCAGAAGAACGGATAAGTGACCTGGAAGATAAAATAGTGGAAATAACTACTGCAGAGCAGAATAAAGAAAAAAGAATGAAAAGAACTGAGGACAGTCTCAGAGACCTCTGGGACAACATTAAACGCACCAACATTCGAATTATAAGGGTTCCAGAAGAAGAAGAGAAACAGAAAGGGACTGAGAAAATATTTGAAGAGATTATAGTTGAAAACTTCCCTAATATGGGAAAGGAAATAGTTAATCAAGTCCTGGAAGCACAGAGAGTCCCATACGGGATAAATCCAAGGAGAAACACGCCAAGACACATATTAATCAAACTATCAAAAATTAAATACAAAGAAAACATATTAAAAGCAGCAAGGGAAAAACAACAAATAACACACAAAGGAATCCCCATTATGTTAACAGCTTATCTTTCAGTAGAAACTCTGCAAGCCAGAAGGGACTGGCAGGACATATTTAAAGTGATGAAGGAGAAAAACCTACAACCAAGACTACTCTACTCAGCAAGAATCTCATTCAGATTTGAAGGAGAAATTAAAACCTTTACAGACAAGCAAAAGCTGAGAGAGTTCAGCACCACCAAACCAGCTTTACAACAAATGCCAAAGTAACTTCTCTAGGCAAGAAACAAAAGAGAAAGAAAAGACTTACAATAACAAACCCAAAACAATAAAGTAAATGGGAATGGGAACATATTATCAATAATTCCCTTAAATGTAAATGGATTAAATTCTCTCACCAAAAGACACAGACTAGCTGAATGGATACAAAAACAAGACCCGTATATATCTGTCTACAAGAGACCCACTTCAGACCTAGGGACACACACAGACTGAAAGTGAGGGGATGGGAAAAGATATTCCATGCAAATGGAAATCAAAGGAAAGCTGGAGTAGCAATTCTCATATCAGAAAAGATAGACTTTAAAATAAAGACTATTACAAGAGACAAAGAACAATACTACATAATGATCAATCCAAGAAGATATAACAATTGTAAATATTTATGCACCCAACATAGGAGCACCTCAATACATAAGGCAAATACTAACAGCCATAAAAGGGGAAATGGACAGTAACACAATCATAGTAGGTGATTTTAACACTCGATTTTCACCAATGGACAGATCATCCACAATGAAAATAAATAAGGAAACACAAGCTTTAAATAATACATTAAACAAGATGGACTTAATTGATATTTATAGGACATTCCATCCAAAAAACACAATACATATTTCTCAAAGATGCTCATGGAACATTTTCCAGGAGAGATCATATATTGGGTCACAAATTTAGCCTTGGTAAATTTAAGAAAACTGAAATTGTATCAAATATCTTTTCTGACTACAATGCTATGAGACTAAATATCAATTACAGGAAAAGATCTGTAAAGACTACAAACACATGGAGGTTAAACAATACACTACTTAATAACGAAGTGATCACTGAACAAATCAAAGAGGAAATCAAAAAATACTTAGAAACAAATGACAATGGAGACACGACGACCCAAAACCCATGGGATGCAGAAAAATCAGTTCTAAGAGGGAAGTTTATAGCAATACAATCCTAACTTAAGAAACACAAAACATCTCAAATAGACAACTTAACCTTGCAACTACAGCAATTAGAGAAAAAAGAACAAAAAACCCCCCAACGTTACCAGAAGGAAAGAACTCATAAAGATCAGATCAGAAATAAATGGAAAAGAAATGAAGGAAACGATCGCAGAGATCAATAAAACGAAAAGCTGGTTCTTTGAGAAGGTAAACACAATTGATAAACCATTAGCCAGACTCATCAAGAAAAAAAGGGAGAAGACTCAGTTCAATAGAATTAGAAATGAAAAAGGAGCAGTAACAACTGACACTGCAGAAATACAAAAGATCATGAGAGATACTACAAGCAACTCTATGTCAATAAAATGGAGAACCTGGAAGAAATATGACAAATTCTTAGAAATGTACAACCTGCCGATACAGAACCAGGAAGAAATAGAAAATATGAACAGACCAATCACAAGCACTGAAATGGAAACTGTGATTAAAAATCTTCCAACAAACAAAAGCCCAGGACCAGATGGCTTCACAGGCAAATTCTATCAAACATTTAGAGAAGAGCTAACACCTATCCTTCTCAAACTCTTCCAAAATATAGCAGAGGGAGGAACACTCCCAAACTCTTTCTATGAGGCCACCATCACCCTGATACCAAAACCAGACAAGGATGTCACAAAGAAAGAAAACTACAGGCCAATATCACTGATGAATACAGATGCAAAAATCCTCAACAAAATACTAGCAAACAGAATCCAACAGCACATTAAAAGGATCATACACCATGATCAAGTGGGGTTTATTCCAGGAATGCAAGGATTCTTTAATATATGCAAATCTATGAACGTGATACACCATATTAACAAATTGAAGGAGAAAAACCATATGATCATCTCAATAGATGCAGAGAAAGCTTTTGACAAAATTCAACACCCATTTATGAAAACAACCCTGCAGAAAGTAGGCATAGAGGGAACTTTCCTCAACATAATAATGGCCATATATGACAAACCTACAGCCAACATCGTCCTCAATGGTGAAAAACTGAAACCATTTCCACTAAGATCAGGAAAAGACAGGTTGCCCACTCTCACCACTCTTATTCAACATAGTTTTGGAAGTTTTAGCCACAGCAATCAGAGAAGAAAAGGAAATAAAAGGAATCCAAATTGGAAAAGAAGAAGTAAAGCTGTCACTCTTTGCAGATGACATGATACTATACATAGAGAATCCTAAAGATGGTACCAGAAAACTGCTAGAGCTAATCAATGAATTTGGTAAAGTAGCAGGATACAAAATTAATGCACAGAAATCTATGGAATTCTTATATACTAATGATGAAAAATCTGAACGTGAAACTAAAAAAACACTCCCATTTACCATTGCAACAAAAAGAATAAAATACCTAGGAACAAACCTACCAAAGGAAATTAAAAACCTGTATGCAGAAAATTATAAGACACTGATGAAAGTAGTTAAAGATGATACAAAAGATGGAGATATACACCAAGTTCTTGGATTGGAAGAATCAATATTGTGAAAATGACTCTACTACCCAAATCAATCTACAGATTCAATGCAATGCCTAAGAAATTAACACTGGCATTTTTCACTGAACTAGCACAAAAAATTTCACAATTTGTATGGAAACATAAAAGACCCCAAATAGCCAAAACAATCTTGAGAACAAAAAATGGAGCTGGAGGAATCAGGCTCCCTGACTTCAGACTATACTACAAAGCTACAGTAATCAAGACAGTATGGTACTGCCCTAAAAACAGAAATATAGATCAATGGAACAGGATAGAAAGCCCAGAGGTAAACCCATGCACATATGGTCACCTTATCTTTGATAAAGGAGACAAGAATATACAGTGGAGAAAAGACAGCCTCTTCAATAAGTGTTGCTGGGAAAACTGGACAGGTACATATAAAAGTAGGAAATTAGAACACTCCCTAACAAAATACAAAAAAATAAACTCAAAATGGAGTAAAGACCTAAATGTAAGGCCAGACACTATAAAACTCTTAGAGGAAAACATAGGCAGAACACTCTATGACATAAATCACAGCAATATCCTTTTTGACCTACCTCCTAGAGAAATGGAAATAAAAATAAACAAATAGGACCTAATGAAACTTAAAAGCTTTTGCACAGCAAAGAAAACTATAAACAACACCAAAAGACAACCCTCAGAATGGGAGAAAATATTTGCAAATGAAGCAAGTGACAAAGGATTAATCTCCAATATTTACAAGCAGCTCATGCAGCTCAATAACAAAAAATCAAATACCCAATCCAAAAATGGGCAGAAGACTTAAATAGACAACTCTGCAAAGAAGATATACAGATTGCCAACAAACACATGAAAGAATGCTCAACATCATTAATCATTAGAGAAATGTAAATCAAAACTACAATGAGATATCATCTCACACTGGTCAGAATGGCCATCATCTAAAAATCTAGAAACAATAAATGCTGGAGAGGGTGTGGAGAAAAGGGAACCATCTTGCACTGTTGGTGGGAATGTAAATTGATAAAGCCACTATAGAGAACAGTATGGAGGTTCCTTAAAAAACTCAAAATAGAACTACCATATGACCCAGCAATCTCACTACAGGGCATATACCCTAGAAAACCATAATTCAAAAAGAGTCATGTACCACAATCTTCATTGCAGCTCTATTTACAATAGCCAGGACATGGAAGCAACCTAAATATCCATCAACAGATGAATGGATAAAGAAGATTTGGCACATATATACAATGGAATATTACTCAGCCATAAAAAGAAACGAAATTGAATTATTTACAGTGAGGTGGATAGACCTAGAGTCTGTCATACAGAGTGAAGTAAGTCAGAAGGAGAAAAACTAATACCGTATGCTAACACATATATATGGATTCTAAGAGAAAAAAAATGTCATGAAGAACGTGGGGTAAGACGGGGATAAAGGCACAGACCTACTAGAGCATGAACTTGAGGATATGGGGAGGGGGAAGGGTAAGCTGTGACAAAGTGAGAAAGTGCCACGGACATATATACACTACCAAATGTAAAACAGATAGCTAGTGGGAAGCAGCCGCATAGCACAGGGAGATCAGCTAGGTGGTTTGTGACCACCTAGAGGGATAGGATAGGGAGGGTGGCAGGGAGGGAGATGCAAGAGGGAAGAGATATGGGAACATAAGTATATGTATAACTGATTCTCTTTGTTATAAAGCAGAAACTAACACACCGTTGTAAAGCAATTATACTCCAATAAAGATGTTTAACAAAAAAAAAGATTGCTTTGGCTATTCAGGGTTTATTGTGTTCCATACAAATTGTGAAATTTTTTGTTCTAGTTCTGCGAAAAATGCCATTGGTAGTTTGATAGGGATTGCATTGAATCTGTAGATTGCTTTGGATAGTACAGTCATTTTCACAATGTTGATTCTTTCAATCCAAAAACATGGTATCTGTTTGTATCATCTTTAATTTCTTTCATCAGCATCTTATAATTTTCTGCATACAGGTCTTTTACCTCTTAGGTAGGTTTATTCCTAGGTATTTTATTCATTTTGTTGCAGTGGTAAATGGGAGTGTTTCCTTAATTTCTCTTTCAGATTTTTCATTGTTAGTGTATAGGAATGCAAGAGACTTCTGTGCATTAATTTTGTATCCTGCTACTTTACCAAATTCATTGATTAGCTCTAGTAGTTTTCTAGTAGCATCTTTAGGGTTTTCTATGTATAGTATCATGTCATCTGCAAAGAGTGACAGCTTTACTTCTTCTTTTCCAATTTGGATTCCTTTTATTTCTTTTTCTTCTCTGATTGCTGTGGCTAAAACTTCCAAAACTATGTTGAATAATAGTGGTGAGAGTGGGCAATCTTGTCTTACTCCTCATCTGAGAGGAAATGCTTTCAGTTTTTCACCATTGGGAACGTTGTTGGCTGTGGGTTTGTCATATATGGCCTTTATTATGTTAAGATAGGTTCCCTCTATGGCTACTTTCTGGAGAGTTTTTATCATAAATGGGTGTTGAATTTTGTCAAAAACCTTTTCTGCATCTATTGAGATTATCATATAGTTTTATCATTTAGTTTGTTAATATGGTGTATCGTATTGACTGACCTGCATATATTGAAGAATCCTTGCATTCTTGGGATAAAACCCACTTGATCACGGTGTATGATCCATTTAATATGCTGCTGGATTCTGTTTACTAGTATTTTGTTGAGGATTTTTGCATCTATGTTCATCAGTGACATTGGCCTGTAATTTTCTTTTTTTGTGACATCTTTGTCTAGTTTTGGTATCAGGGTGATGGTGGCCTCATAGAATGAGTTTGGGAGTGCTCCTCCCTCTGCTGTACTTTGGAAGAGTGTGAGAAGGATAGGTGTTAGCTCTTCTCTAAATGTTTGATAGAATTCGCCTGTGAAGCCATCTGGTCCTGGGCTTTTGTTTGTTGGAAGATTTTTAATCACACTTTCAGTGCTTGTGATTGGTCTGTTTATATTTTCTATTTCTTCCCGGTTCAGTCTTGGAAGGTTGTGCTTTCCTAAGAATTTGTCCGTTTCTTTCAGGTTGTCTATCTTATTGACATATAGTTGCTTGTAGTAATATTTTATTGGCATTTTATTGGCATATAGTTGCTTGTAGTAATCTCTCATGATCCTTTGTATTTCTGCAGTATCAGTTGTAAATTCTCCTTTTTCATTTCTAATTCTATTGATTTGAGTCTTCTCCCTTTTTTTCTTGATGAGTCTGGCTAATGGTTTATCAATTTTGTTTATTCTCTCAAAGAACCAGCTTTTTGTTTTATTCATCTTTGCTACTGTTTCCTTCATTTCTTTTTCATTTATTTCTGATCTGATCTTTATGACTTCTTTCATTCTGCTAACTTTGGGGGGGTTTTGTTCTTCTTTCTCTAACTGCTTTAGGTTAGGTTGTTTATTTGAGATTTTCCTTGTTTCTTGATATAGGATTGTATTGCTATAAACTTCGCTCTTAGAACTACTTTTGCTGCATCCCACAGGTTTTGGGTCATTGTGTTTTCATTGTCATTTGTTTCTAGGTATTTTTTGATTTCCTCTTTGAGTTCTTCAGTTATCTCTTGATTATTTAGTAGCATATTGTTTAGCTTCCATGTGTTTGTATTTTTTACATTTTTTTCCTGTAATTGATATCTAGTCTCATAGAGTTGTAGTCAGAACAGATACTTGATGAGATTTCAATTTTCTTAAATTTATCAAGGCTTGATTTGTGATCCAAGATATGATCTGTCCTGGAAAATGTTCCCTGAGCACTTGAGAATAAAGTGTATTCTGTTTTTTTGGATGGAATGTCCTGTAAATATCAATTAAGTCCATCTTGTTTAATGTATCATTTAAATTTTAAATTTATTTATTTATTTTATTTTTGGCTGCACTGGGTCTTTGTTGCTGCATGTGGGCTTTTCTCTAGTTGAGGTGAGCAGGGGCTACTCTTCGTTGCAGTGCACGGGCTTCTCATTTTGGTGGCTTCCTTTGTTGCAGATCATGGGCTCTATGCATGTGGGCTCAGTAGTTGTGGCTCGTGGCCTCCAGAGCGCAGGCTTGGTAGTTGAGTGCACGGGCTTAGTCGCTCTGTGGCATGTGCGATCTTCCCAGACTAGAGCTTGAACCCTGCATTGGCAGGCAGACTCTTAACCACTGCACCACCAGGGATGCCCTAATGTATCATTTAAAGCTTGTGTTTCCTTATTTATTTTCATTTGGATGATCTGCCCATTGGTGAAAGTGGGGTGTTAAAGTCCCCTACTATGGTTGTGTTATTGTCAATTTCCCTTTTTATGGCTGTTAGCATTTGCCTTATGTATTGAGGTGCTCCTATGTTGGGTGCATAAATATTTACAATTGTTATATCTTCTTGGATTGATCATTATGTAGTGTCCTTCTTTGTCTGTTGTAATAGTCTTTATTTTAAAGTCTATCTTTTCTGATATGAGAATTGCTACTCCAGCTTTCTTTTGATTTCCATTTGCATGGAATATCTTTTTCCATCCCCTCACTTTCAGTTTGTATGTGTCCCTAGGTCTGAAGTGGGTCTCTTGTAGACAGCATATATATGGGTCTTATTTTTGTATCGATTCAGCCAGTCTATGTCTTTTGGTTGGACCATTTAATCCATTTACATTTAAGGTAATTTTCAATATGTATGTTCCTATTACCATTTTCTTAATTGTCTTGGTTTTGTTATTGTAGGTCTTTTCCTTCTCTTGTGTTTCCTGCCTAGAGAAGTTCCTTTAGCATTTGTTGTAAAGCTGGTTTGGTGGTGCTGAATTCTCTTAACTTTTGCTTGTCTGTAAAGGTTTTAATTTCTCTGTCAAATCTGAATGAGATCCTTGCTGGGTAGAGTAATATTGGTTGTAGGTGTTTCCCTTCCATCACTTTAAATATGTCCTGCCACTCCCTTTTGGCTTGCAGAGTTTCTGCTGAAAGATCAGCTGTTAACCTTATGGGGATTCCCTTGTATGTTGTTTTTTGCTTTTCCCTTGCTGCTTTTAATATTTTTTCTTTGTATTTAATTTTTGATAGTTTGATTAATATGTGTCTTGGCATGTTTCTCCTTGGATTTATCCTGTATGGGACTCTTTGTGCTTCCTGGACTTGATTGACTATTTCCCTTCCCCTGTTAGGGAAGTTTTCAATTATAATCTCTTCAAATATTTTTTCATATCCTTTCTTTTTCTCTTCTTCTTCTGGCCCTATAATTCGAATGTTGGTACATTTAATGTTGTCCTTGAGGTCTATGAGACTGTCCTCAATTCTTTGCTTTTTTTTTTTTCTTTATTCTGCCCTGCAGTAGCTATTTCCACTATTTTATCTTCCAGGTCACCTATCCATTCTTCTGCCTCAGTTATTCTGCTATTGATTTCCTCTAGAGTATTTTTAATTTCATTTATTGTGTTTTTCATCATTGTTTGTTTGCTCTTTATTTCTTCTAGGTCCTTGTTAAATGTTTCTTGTATTTTCTCCATTCTATTTCTAAGATGTTGGATCATCTTTACTATCATTACTCTGAATTCTTTTTCAGGTAGACTGTCTATTTCCTCTTCATTTGTTTGGTCTGGTAGGTTTTTACCTTGCTTCCTCATGTGCTGTGTATTTCTCTGTCTTCTCATGTTGTTTAACTTACTTTGTTTGGGGTCTCCTTTTCACATGCTGCAGGTTTGTAGTTCCCATTGTTTTTGGTGTCTGCCCCCAGTGATTGAGGTTGGTTCAGTGGGTTGTGTAGGCTTCCTGGTGGTGGGGACTCATGTCTATGTTCTGGTGGATGAGGCTGGATCTTGTCTTTCTGGTGGGCAAGGCCACATCCAGCAGTGTGCTTTCGTGTGTCTGTGAACTTATTGTGATTTGAGGCAGCCTCTCACCTGATGAGTGGGGTTGTGTTCCTGTCTTGCTAGTTGTTTGGTATGGCGCATCCAGCACTGGAGCTTGATGGCCATTGGGTGGAGCGGGGTCTTAGCATTGAGACAGAGATCTATGGGAGATCTCTCGCCAATTGATATTACGTGGGACCAGGAGGTCTCTGGTGGTCCAGTGTCCTGATCTCAGCTCTTCCACCTCAGAGGCTCAGGCCTGACACCAGGCCAGAGCACCAAGACCCTGTCAGCCACATGGCCAGGTACATGGGGATTTTCTTGTCTTTTGGGAAGTCTGTGGTCTTCTGCCAGCGTTCAGTATGTGTTCTGTAGGAGTTGTTCCACACGTATATGTATTTTTGATGTATTTGTGGGGTGGAAGGTGATCTCTACGTCTTACTCCTCTGCCATCTTGAAGGTCCCCCTGCAGCAGGAGACTCCACTGAGGATGCCAAGCTCCACAAGAGCTAGAGGTGCAGAGGCATATTTTTCAGAGTGTTTGCGGCTTGCTTTTTTTATCCTTTGCCTTTGTGCTTTGTCTAGTTTTACTTGTTCACAGGGTGCTTCATGCAGTGGCATCGCACCCGGCACTTCAGATCAGAGTGCCTAGTGAGAAATTATGAGGTGAGAGCTTGAGATTCAGTGTAGAACCAGACAGATCTGTCCCTCATTTCATGGAGCACACTTTGTCTAAATCAGTCTGCTGGAATTTTCCTCAAACTTCATTTCCTTTGGAGGAAAATGTCCAGGTAATTCATGCAAAAAGTAGCTCTTCTTTTGTGCTTGGTTTGGTTTCACTTGCCTTTAGGGAGCCTGTGCAGAGGCCTTGCACCTTACACGTTGGATTAGGGTTCCCAGCACAGAGCCACTGCGCCTGATGCCTCAGCTTGGTGGGTCTGCATGGATACTGCAATTCAAGATGGCAGCCATGGGTTGTGTGCCTATTTCCTTTCTTTGAATGTAACCATGATGACTGGAGCTACAGTAGCTATCTTGTGACCATGAGGCACAAGCACGAAGACCAAACTAAAAAGAAATTCTGAGACTGAGATGCAGAAGGATGGAAAAGACTTTGGAGCTTTAAAGACATTTTTTAAACTGTTGCCCTAAAACTGGAATCTCTAGATTCCTTGCTATGTGAAATAACTAAATGTCATAGTGCTTAAGCCACTGTTAGTTGAGGAATCTTTTACTTGCAGCTAAAAGCTTTCTAATTGATATAGAGGTCTTGTATTCCACCACAGAGAATAAAACCTCCCAATTTCATTCCTTCCACTTTAACATTTTAATCATGTGACATCTTTGTGTTTGCAGTATATCAAAAATGTGTCTGTTCCTTGTAGAAGTCCTTAATAGGGAAACATATCAAAGGTTAGCTTTTCTTGCCTGGTCAGATTTTTGGAGTAATATCTCTCCTTTGGCCTCTGTGAGACCTCTACAAAAGTTTCCCCAGTCAATATTTCGGTGTTTTCTCCTCTAGCTTTAAATCAAGCAGGAGTTCTCTTGTCCACTAGAATGCAGTTTTCCCATGAGAAAGTGAACACTTGTTTGGTGTTTGTCCATGGATGAACCAATCAGATCATTCCCTGATGTTTGGGAAAAGACAATAAAGAGGCTGAGGACATAGGCTGATTAGGTGGACAGGCTGAGGTCCATGATGAAAAAAGAAAGATGAGGCTGAGGCTGCCACCAGCAACCTCTGCCAGCCCCATTAGTGCTCCTGGAAAGATCTTGAGTCCCTACTACTCACATATGCCAGCCATAGAATTGTCTGCAAAGGTGGCCAATTCTGCCACTTACACTGACAGACTGCATATAAAAATACCCACCTACATGCTTTTCACAAGCGATATTTCTAGGGAATAAAGACACAGAAAAATTGAAAACGAAAGAGTGTAAAGAGATAGACCACACAAATACTAAGCATAAGAAAGTGGAAGTCACTGTAGGAGACAGGATGTTAAATTATAAATTCAGCTGGGGTGCTCAGATATGGTAAGTCTGAGCACTCCAGCTGAATACTCTGTAAGTGTCCAGGAGGTGCCTGCACTTGCTCCAACGACTGGAGCAAAGGGCAGTGTGTGCTCTGGGACAACCCTTCCCCGGCCTTGGCCCTGGAGGAGGTTGACGCTCCATCAGCCAGTTGAGAAGAAAGCAGAGAAGCAGCCATTCTTTCCTCCCTAAAGATAGCTGGCCTGTCTGCTACTGTCCTAGCTGTCAGTTGAGAGGGTGAGGGAACAAGGAAAACTCTTGTTTTTGATGAAAATTGAGAGGAAGTTTAAAGTATTGATTAATACTATAAAATAAAATACAACACAATAACACAAAAATCCACCAGGTCACTATAAATAGACCCCCAAACATTCAATGGTGTCAAATATAAAGTTGCATCACCGGAATGTTAATAATATGGTGAGAGTGAGTCTGCACAGCTAAACTGTTGACAGTTCCGTGGGCTTGTGTCACGCCTGAATTTGTGCTACTGCGTGGTATTCGTTGGGTGTCACGGTTGGGATTCTTTAGAACAGCAGATGCTAAGGTGGAATATGGGGTACAAGGTATTTATTAGAATCATGATAAATACATACCAAAAGGAGGGGGAGGAAACAGGATTGGGCAGAGAGAGAGATGGCAAACTGGGAAGCAGGCCTGACGGAGCCTCACCAACCTCCTGGGTCTCTGGCTGTCAGCACTGTCCAGTGTTGGGCTGGGATGCTGAGGCCTGCACAGCCTTGCCTGGAGCAGTCCCTGGGTGCGGTTGGCCCCAGAGGGTGTGACCTCAGTCAGGGCAGCTCTCTGCAGCTGAAGCCTGCCCTAGGCAAATCTGTCAGTGTAAACTCTTCTTGACTGTGTTGTCTGGCCACACTTCTAGCACACTGAAAGCTATATGATAAACAAATGTTGAAGATTCCATCAACAATATATCCAAGAACCAGAATTCTAGAGAATCAATCTGTACATTTAAAACAGCAAATTTTAATTAATTAATTAGTTCATTCAAAGTTTCTGATAAGGAAAACTTCTGTTTAGAGGAGCAAACTAAAACATCTTTATTTTTACAGCAATAAAACAACATCATGAAATTTTGTTTGGATTCTTGCACTTTTGTTGCAACTTTACCCCACTCCACATCTATATGAAATAAAAGTTACCAAATAAGAGTTATAAAAAGAGAAATGCTTATCTGACTCTTTTCTTGTTTCTGAAACAGTATTATTGACAGAATCAGCAACTTAATTAAAAAGTCTGTCAATGCTGGTGTTAATAAACCTGGCATATTTTCAGTTTAGATTGACACTATTCAAACCAATTCTTCTGGGTAATAAGATATGTCACAGAATCTGGGAACATTGGCTATCTAAATTAAGCATGTATTACTTGAAAATATTGGAAGCTATTACAGATGTTCTGTAATCAAATTATATTTTTTCATAAAAAATATCCTCCTTAGGAAGCCAAGATGAATCATGGGTTGTGTGCTATTTACCCTCTGGCTACAGAAAAATACATAATTATCCATGATATTAAAGTTTCAAATAAATAAACAAATTTCCTTTTTTAAGGATGGGTATGTGTACTGTTTGGATTTCAAATTTGAATGATTTGTTACTTTCACTCCATTAGCAAGTACTTATTGATTTCCTGTTATGTGCCAGGCACTTCCCTAGGAGCTGAGAAGTATGGAACAAGACAAAGATGCTCTTTTGTTTAGTTTACATCCTAGTGATTTTATTACCAGAATTTAATGTCTTATTAAACAGTAGTGACACAATGGCTTCTTGAAAACTATGATGACCTAAAATTAAAATTTTGATAAAGGTTCAAGTATTTCTAAAGTGCTACATCAGAGGAAACCATAGTGTCTCCTTGTCCCTCCAAAATGAAACCATAATGTCTTCAGCCCTCACCAGTCCCTTTTTTTCAGAAGTCCAAATTAGCATCTAAGTTTTCTAGCGTGGTGTAAGCAGATGATGGCTTATACTCTCAAAACCGGCACAACTTTCAGGCCCCTGGGTTCTGGAAGTTTCTTCTGTTCCACTCATTTCACTACACAGAACTTAGTCCTTTCTTATCTTCCATAACAATCATGCACATCATTTCCTAAAACTCTCCTTGTTTCTCACAGGTCTCAAAGCACACGAGGCTATTTTATATTAAACATGACGAGCTGACTTCTTCCTCAAAGACATTTACACCTGCTGTTCCCTCTGCCTGGAACACTGTCCTTCCAGACTTCATCCTCACTTCATTCAGGAATGAATGTCACCTCCTCCATGCCCCACCTAAAATAACACACTACCTCAATACCCCTGCTTTAATGTTTTTCATAATATTTGAGAGTTTGAGAGTTTGTTGACATGTTGTGCATTTATTAATCTGTTTATTGTCTGTCTACCCAAGTAGAATGTAAGCTCCAAGAGATCATGGACTCAGACATGTTCACTACTGTAACTTCAAAGCCCGGAATATACTGAGAACATAAAAGTTTCTCAATTAAAATTTGTTGAATGAATGGATGAATACATGAACACGTGAAAAACATGAATGAACATGAGTTTAACAGACTTCACTGAAGAGTTTTGGGTGAAGATAAAAGAGGGGCTCAAACTATAGCAATATAAATAATCTTAAGAGGAATCATAAGCATTCACCTCCTCAAGAATGTCCTGTAGCCACTCACATCCCTTTCCCTCTGAGATGAAAACAACGAACTCCTGCTCTTATTTCAGGTAGAGGAACGCCCTTCTTCAGGCATTCTGTATCAACTCACACTCACTCTTGGAGGACTCACATTCTGACCCAGTACTTCCCAATGTATTTTTCCAAAAGCAGTTCTTTCCTTTAGAGAAAATTACTTAGTATATACTTTTCAAAGGTAAAAATTTCTCCACTTCATTAGATCATTAATTAAAAGTGGTATAAAATCAAAATCTTGAATTAGAAAACTTAATTCTTAATTCTTCTATCCCGGATAGATAGAAGCTATTTATTTAGTAACAGATATAAGTCAAAGACTACCCTAACCTCAACAAGTAGGAGCTTCCTTTATTTTTACTGAAGTATAGTTAACTTACAATATTAGTTCCAGGTATACAATATTCGGTATTTTTAGGGATTACACTCCATACAAAGTTATTATAAAATATTGGCTACATTCCCTGTACTGTATTTTATACTTACTAGTTTGTATCTCTTAATTCCCTTCACTTACTTTTCCCCTCCCCTGACCTCTCTCCTTACTGGTAACCACTAGTTTTTTCTCTGTATCTGTGAGTCTGTTTCTGTTTTATTATATTTGTTTGTTTTATTTTTAGATTTCACATATAAGTGAAAACATATAGTATTTGTCTTTCTCTTTCTGACTTATTTCTTTAAGCCTAATACCCTCCAGCTCCATCCATGTTGTCACAAATGGCAGAATTTCACTCTTTTTTATGGCTGAGTAATATTCCATTGTATATATATGTACTACATCTTCTTTATCCATTCATCTGTTGATGGACACTTAGGTTGTTTCCTTATCTTGGCTATTGTGAATAGTGCTGCTATGAACATTGGGGTGCAATGTTCACCCCAGGGCTGGGGTGCCCAATGTGGGGCTTGAATACCTCACTCCACAGGGAAGATTCCTGAGCTCATGATATCCCCCTTCCTCTTCTGGGTCACTTGTCAGGAGTGTGGGTCCCAACTAGATGGCTTCTCCCCCACTCCTACCAGACTCCATGTGGTTCTTTCTTAGTAAGAAGAAGAGCCATTGGAAGAGCCATTCTGCTAGTCTTCAGGTCTTTCTCAGAAAGAAAAAGACCAATGTTTTACAGAGAGGTCTCAGCCCACCTTTCTGGGAGTATGATGACTATGACAACGTGGGCTCACAAACATCTTGTGATACTGTGCAATGAAATGGGATGCTTCATTTTTGTTAATTCTAAGTTAGGAAATTGTCACCTGTAAACTAGAAATGCATCAGGAATAAGAGAAAGAAAGAGATTGTGGTAGAAAAGAATTGAAAGAAAGGAGGAAAAAAATCAACCAGTGAATTCAAGTAAGTTCTATAGTTGAGTTCATAGTTGGTACCAATGTCAATTTCCTGGTTTAGACAAATACAGTGTTGATAAGATATTATCTTTGGGTGAAGCAGGGTGAAGGATACATGGGAACTAATTGTACAAATTCTTGTGAGTCTTAAACAATTTCAAAAATATTTAAATATTCTTTTTAAAAAGGCATCAGAAAGCAGAAGAACCGAAAATACAGGGCAGATCCTCACACATACAGATTAATATGATGAAAAAAGCTTTATACACTGCCCTTAGCTGCACATAGGCAGTAGCTTTAAAGCAGATTTTATAGTAATAATAACAACTATTGTCATTTACTGAACTCCTATTATGTGCCAAACACTATGCTAAATGCTTTGTACATATCATCTTGTTTAATCTCCTCCAAGGGGCTGTTATTGTCATCTTTGTTTGACCAGTGAGGAATCCAAGAGTCAGACAAGTTAATTTTCCAAAACCATGAAGCCAATAAGTGATGGGGGTAGGAATTGGAGTCAGTCTCTTTGATTTCAAACTCAATGAGTTTCATGGCACAAATGACCATGCTTTCTTATACCTGTGCTGTAGCACAGATAAAGTACATTTGGTTTCCATGGGGGGTAGGTAGATTTACTCAGATAGGCACTAGCCAATCTTCATTTCCCCTGACAGGTCTGAGTGAGGGGGAAAGGAATGTCCCCTTTGAAGAAAGTGACACGAGTTGTTCTACTCTCATAGGTTTCTTTTTCTGGGTTCTATGATCCACTGGCCATAACCTGAATTCATGCTATAACATGGAATACCATCTCTGCTATGAATTTATAGTTGGGTTGATTCTGATATACATCAAACTGGAATCCTAAGCTTGACATGGGGAGTCCAGCTGCCTTTGAGATGCACTGGACTCCACCCAATGGCATTGCTCAATATTAGATGCTGACTAAGTAACCCAACCAAACCTTCCTCTGAAAAATTTTGAAGACAAGATACACAAGGAGAAACAGATATAGTAGAGGAAATCAGCAGTAGAAAAAAGCTAAGTCCTGAGAATAGCAATAGCATAATCTTTAGGCAAGAGACTAGTGGTCACCAGCTGCTAAGGGGAAGTAAAGAGAGCTGGATTTCCAGAGATGCTTTTTTTTTTTTTGAATCATTAATTGCAATGATTGATATTCCAGGCTCCCAAAGGCTTGATTGTGTCAGTATTTCTAGTGTCCTTTGCTTACTATACAGTCTCATCTATCTTGTTTTTGTAATTAGGGGTTTCTCTACAATTGGAGAATACATATACAGATAAGTTTCTTGCAGGTAAGAAGTATAAACCAAAAGGAGAACAGACTTCTAAGATAGTATTTTAAAAAGATTTTTCATATTCAAAAACAACAATAAATGTCCAAGATCATAGACTCATATTTTTTTATGCAGAGCAAGAGTTGAATTTTTTAAAATAATTTCAAACTTAAAAGAAAAATTGCAAGAGTCGTACAACGAGTTCTCATGAACCCTTTATCTAGATTCACCCACTGTTAACACTTTGCCACACTACTCTTATCATTCTTGCTGTAATTGAATATATATGTGTACTATTTTTTCTGAACCATGAGAGTAAGTTACCTACATCATCCCCTATTACTCCTTAGCACCAATTATATATTTATTAAACAATGATATTCTCCTCACATAACCACAGTGCATTACCATATTTGTGAAATTTAACACTGATACAATATGATTGTCTAATCCACAGTCAACACCCCAGTTTCAACAGTTGTCCCAATAATGCCCTTACGGTGAATTGTTCTGGTTCAGTACCCAATCCATTTAAATACCACATAGCATTTAAATGTTATGTCTCTTAGGGCTCCTTTGATCTGTAATAGTTCCTCGGCCTTTCTTTTTCCTCCATGACATGGACATTTTTAAGATTACATGCCATTTCTTTTGTAGAATATACTCAATTTTTGGCTTGTCTTATTTTTTTCATGATCAGATTCAAGTTATACATTTTGGGTAGGAACACCACATATGTGATGTTTTGTCATTCCTAATGCATTACATAAAGGACACATGATGTGAGTTTGAAAATCATCACTTTTGGAGCTCATCGTAGTAATAACTGACCCAGGCAACAATTATCAACAGAGACTAAGTTAGTGAATAAAAGCTTGATGAGGAACAAAATATTTACATCGTCTTGAAGCATCTCCATATAAATACTGATTAATTTAAAAAGGATAAATAGCAGCTTTACAGTGGAGAAAGCTGGTGAATACCACCTTAATAAAGTGATCAGAATCATGTATTCTTAAAGATAATTGAGTACACAGGGGATTCCTTGAATGTGTTTCTTGTTTTACTTTCTAGAATCTACATAGAAAACTACATACAAAAATGAAAACTAACAAGAAGGGGTAGTGAGACAAAATACAGCAGCAAAGAAATAACACCTTCCTTTCACTTAAATTCTAAGTAAATGGATCTTATAAGGTGAGATATTTCTACACTGAGTTTCTGGACTAACTAAAAAATCAGTACCCAGAAGCCTGCCTAATAGATTTATCAACAAGAAATAGTATGAATATGACTCCTGAATTATTCACATATAATAATTCTAGCCACAGTGGGGGTGTGGGGGAGAGGGGAAGATAAGACGTGACAGTAAGAAACTATTAGGTTTCTGAGCAAAGGACTTAAGGAGAAAACGAAAAATTGAATTATTATCTGATCCAGCAATTCCACTCCTAGGCATATATCCAGACAAAACCATAAAAAGATGCATACACCCCTATGTTCATAGCAGCACTATCACAATAGCCAAGACATGGAAACAAACTAAATGTCCATCAACAGATGAGGAAGATGTGGGGCATCTATCTATAGAGTGGAATACCACTCAGCCATAAAAAGGAAGGAAATAATGCCATTTGCAGCAACATGGATGCAACTAGAGATTTTCATACAAATTTTTCAGACAAAGATTTCATACAAAGATTTTCAGACAAATACCATATAATATCACTTATATGTGGAATCTAAAATATGACATGAATGAACATATCTATGAAACAGAAACTGAATCACAGACATAGAGAACAGACTGGTGGTTTCCAAGGGGGAGGGGGTTGGCAGAGGGATGGAGTGAGATGTTGGGGTTAGCAGATGTAAGCTTTTATATATCAGATGGATAAACAGCAAGGTCCTACTGTATAGCACAGGGAGCTATATTCAATATCCTATGATAAGCCATAACGGAAAAGAATTTTTTTTTTTTTTTTTTTTTTGCGCTACGTGGGCCTCTCACTAGTGTGGCCTCTCCCATTGTGGAGCACAGGCTCCAGACACGCAGGTTCAGCGGCCATGGCTCACGGGCCCAGGCGCTCCGCGGCATGTGAGATCTTCCCGGACCGGGGCACGAACCCGTATCCCCTGCATTGGCAGGCGGAGTCTCAACCACTGCGCCACCAGGGAAGCCCGGAAAAGAATATTTTTTCAAAGAATGTATATATATATATATATATATATATATATATATATATATATATGCATATATATAACTGAATCACTTTGCTGTACAGCAGACATTAACACATTGTAAATCAACTATACTTCAATAAAAAAGTATTAAAACTGAAAACAAGTAGAACAAAAACCTCCAGAAGACCTGTAAGTAAAGGCTACAGCTACAAAACCTAATGACTTGAAAGGAACAGGAGGGCTTCCCTGGTGGCGCAGTGGTTGAGAGGCCGCCTGCCGATGCAGGGGACACGGGTTCGTGCCCCAGTCCGGGAAGATCCCACATGCCGCGGAGCGGCTGGGCCCGTGAGCCATGGCCGCTGAGCCTGCGCGTCCGGAGCCTGTGCTCCGCAACGGGAGAGGCCACAACAGTGAGAGGCCTGCGTACCGCAAAAAAAGAAAAGAACATGGAAAGATCTGCTGGTAGTATTCCATTTGTATCCATAAATGCAGAAACAGCATACCACTGTTCATCAAATATTTATTAAGTGCTTTTTATGTGACAGACAATGGGATGGCCTTAGGAATCCAAATATGGGTAAAACATAAACCTGCCTTTTGGATTTTACTCTGCAGTGAGGAGAGTGGACTGTAAGCACTTTTTTTTAAGATAATATTTTATTATAGGCTCTGTAATGAGAAAAAGTAGTGCCCAAGATAACAGAGTATCCAAGAAGTCCTCAGGGAGTTGATTATGGCTCATCTAGCCTATTGGATAAATTGATAGTTTGATGTGGCTAGTGAATTACTCTTCTCATGACTCCCCTTGAGCGACTATTTTGAGCCATTGTCTTGATCAATTAACATGTATTAACACCTATAATTCTCATAGCAACCTAGGTGGCAGATACTATTATTACCACTATTTTGCCAGTGAAAGTGCTAGAGGCAGAAGACAGGATAAAATGAGTATTGTGCATAAAGTTTTTATCAGAAGCCAAATTACAGGAAGATCCATGTTCCATGCTAAGAAGCTGACATTTATCCTGCAGTCTGTGAGGTACTGTAGATTTTTCAGAAGTGTCATGTTGAGAGTTGCATTTTAGAAGTTTATTCTGGCAGCTATGTGAGTGGCAGAGTGGAGTTGGATAAGACTGGGGAGAGAGGAGGCAATCGGGAGGGAAAGGAGCCAGTGAGGAGACAATACAGCAGGTCTAGCAGGGCAGGGAGAGGACATGGACCATGCAGGAGAGCGCTAGAGAGGGCAGTCTGGTCCAAGTGTGTCAACGGGATTGGTGATTGACTGGGTATGGGTTAGGGTTAGGGTTAGGTGGCAGGCACGATTGCTCCCAGTGTCTGGCTGAATCTAATAGATGGTTTCTAGCTCAGCTGATTGCAGTAGTTGGTTCAGTGCCCACATGTGGCCATTAGCTTGGATTCCTCTCTGACCACCAACCACATCACTAAACCAGACTTCAATTTCAAGGGGCAATAGGTGAGAATCTAAACCCTTCTAGACAAATCACTGTCTCTGATAGGAAGGAACACTCAAAACACATATTAAAAGAGGGTGTGCACCTAAAACTAACACAACACTGTAAGTCAACTATACTCCAATATAAAATTTCAAAATAAAATAAAAATAAATTAAAGAGTGGTGTGGATTTGTCAGATCAGTCAGATTATCTTATTATAGGGAGTACAGCATATATCAGAAACTTCAAGGAAAGATGAGGAGATGGTTCTCCTTGGGTCACATGTTTCTGCATGCCTTATAAGATTTTCTCCCAGAATATTCTTTCGAAGATGTTTCTATAGTGAAAATCCTTGAAAGATAGAGATAATGCCTCCCTCCAGAGCAAGAGTAGATGTGCTTACAGCCTTGAGGCTAATTTTCCTCAGAGGAAAGGCCTGATCTGTTTATCGGCCACTGTAAAAGATGTGAGTTTCCTAAGCTGAATTAAGTCTGATCTCCTGCAACGCAGTCTCCTGCACCACCCAGGTCCTCCTGTGTTGCCCTGTGGAACTTAGGGACAAGGATAACTGACACACATACATGTGCTCACTCCCTGCTGCTCACTGTGTCGTGTAACAAAGCCTCCATCTCTGACCCAGGAGTCTTCAGCTTTCCACCAGCACCCATGAAATCGTGACAGACTTCTTAGCATATAAGTGGGATAAAATCCCAGACGGTTCTTCACAGTTCTTGACAGAAAGTTATAGAGATTCCTAATTGTGGTGTGCTCAATACAAAAGAATAACCAAATTGAGCAGTTTTGCGTTAATTGTAATTTTTTGACCTCCTCTAAGAGTCTCAGCCCAGAATCTTGCCTAAGATTTTTTTAAAATTTTATTTATTTAATTAATTTATTTTTGGCTCTGTTAGGTCTTCGTTGCTGTGCGTGGGCCCTCCCCAGTTGCGGCAAGTGGGGGCCACTCTCTGCCGAGGTGCGCAGGCCTCCCGCTGCGGAGCACGGGCTCCAGGAACACAGGCTTCAGTAGTTGTGGTGCGCAGGCTTCAGTAGTTGTGGCGCGCAGGCTCAGTAGTTGTGGCACAAGGGCTCTAGAGTGCAGGCTCAGTAGATTCAGAGCACGGGCTTAGTTGCTCCACGGCACATGGGATCTTACCAGACCAGGGATCGAACCCGTGTCCCCCGCATTGGCAGGCAGATTCCCAACCACTGCACCATCAGGGAAACCCTTGCCTAAGATTTAAATAAACTCACTCTCTTAGTGATTGACTTGCATTTTCATAATTTTTGAAGAGAACTGTTAATGATGAGTGAGTTGGACTTGCTAGAAATCCTCACAGAAGAGAGGAAATGGTGGCAGCACTCAGATGTCTATTTCAGTACTCACTGGGGGAGACTTTTTCCTTTTCTAAAGGAGTAAACCCCGGGAGGTCTGAGGATGACTTGAAAAGTGCAAAAATAGCTTACTTTGAGATTAAATGTACAGTGGCTGCCATCTGAGATGAAATTCCTCTGAATTTCAGCTAATATAAATAGCTACTGAGCTTAGAGACCCATTCTTGGATTTCTTAACTGTGTTACAGGTGCAACAAGGTGATGGTGACTGAGATGGGCCTTATGAATGTCTGAAACTTTAGTGAGCTGATTCTGTAAAAACTGTTGTTTAGAAGTTTTGTCTTTTATCAGCTAAGGGCTACAATTTATTTTTAAATCCAACTGACCTTTTGTTTGGGGTAAACCACACTGATAGGCTTTTAATTGTACACATGAGAGAAAGATTTCTGAAATCCAGACATTTGAGAAGGGTAGATCTAAGGACCTACACTTTTCTGAGAAATAATGTGAAACCTTACTTTTATAGTGGTCAGAGTATATCTCTGTAGTTTGAATTTTTAAGTAATTAATACAATTTATTTTTTAGAGCAGTTTTACGTTCATATAAAAATTGAGGGGCTTCCCTGGTGGCGCAGTGGTTGAGAGTCCGCCTGCCGATGCAGGGGACACGGGTTCGTGCCCCGGTCCGGGAGGATCCCACGTGCCGCGGGGCGGCTGAGCCCGTGGGCCATGGTCGCTGGGCCTGCGCGTCCGGAGCCTGCGTGTCCGGAGCCTGTGCTCTGCAATGAGAGAGGCCGCAGCGGTGAGAGGCCCGCGTACCACAAAAAAAAAAAAAAAAAAAAAAAAAATTGAGAAGAAAGTACAGAGTTCTCATATAACCCCTCAACCCTCCACACACAGTTTCCCCTATTATTAATATCTCACATTAGTGTGGCACATGTGTTACAATTGATGAGCAAACATTGGTACATTATTAACTAAAGTCCACAGTTTACATTAGGTTCACTCTTCCTGTTGTACATTCTAGGGGTTTTGACAAATATGTAAACATGTTTCTACCATCACAGTGTCATAGAGAGTAGTTTAACTACCCTCAATATCCCCTGTGCCCTATTTGTCCCTCAGTCTTTTCCTTCAAACTCTTGGGAGTTTGATCTGATCTTTTTACCATCTCCATATTTTTGCCTTTTCCAGAATGTCATATAGTTGGTATCATACACTAAGTAGCTTTTTCAGATTAGCTTTTTTCACTCATCAATATGCATTTAAATTTCCTCTGTATCTTTAATTTTTTTCTTAATAACACTTTTTTTATCACTGAATACTACTCCATCGTCTGCATGTTCCATAGTTTGTTTACTCATGCACCTACTGAAGGATGTCTCAGTTACTTCCAAGTTTTGGCAGTTCTGAATAAGGTTACAAGTTTGTGTGTGGTCATAAGTTTTCAACTCATTTGGGTAAATATCAAGGAGCATGATTACTGAAGAATATGGTAAAAGTATGCTTAGTTTTGAAAGAAATTGCTACATTATCTTCCAAGGTGGCTGAACATTTTGCATTCCCACCATATAGATTTTTTTTTCAGGTATTGTCTTGAGTCTGTAGTTTATTGCTTTTCCTTAGTGTGTGTGTGTATGTGTATTCAAACAGTTGTTTCAGAGGATTAGGAGCAGAGACTCTAAGCCAGTTAAAGAGGTACTGTGGTAGGCAGAATAATGCCCCCCCAAAGTGTCGGTGCCAGAATCTGGGAATGGTAAGGAGGAACTAAGGTTGCTAATCAGCTGACTTTAAAATAAGAAGATTATCCTAAATTATCCAGGTGGGCCCAGCATAACCACAGGAGACCTCTAAATGAGGAAGGAGGCAGAAGAGACAGAGTCACCGTGACGTAGTGTGAGAAAGACTGCTGGCTTTGCAAACAGAAGAGGACCAAGAGCAAGGACTGCAGGCAGCTTGTAGAAGCCAGAAAAGGAAACTGCCAACACCTAGAGTTCAGCCCAAGGATCCAATTAGACGTCTGACCTGAGAACTTTAAGATGATAAATTTGTGTTGTTTTAAGCCCAAAGTCTGGTCATTTGCTACAGCAGTTACAGGAAACTACTACAGATGTGTAACTTCACCATCTCAGAGCAGAAGAAAGATTCTGAAAAAGGACAAGGCTGTCTGTGGTCCACATGTAATTCCAAGATTGAATGACCCAGAATTGAAAACATATGTCTATACAAAAACTTGTACATAGACATTCACAGCAGCATCATTCTTGATAGCTGAAGAGTAGAAACAACCTAAATGTCCATTATCTGTTTTGCTTAATGAATAAATAAACAAAATATGGTACATCTATACAATAGAATATTATTCATCCACAAAAAGGAAGTACTGATACCTGGTACAACATGGATGAACCCAAAGACATTATGTTAAAGAGGCCAGCTACAAAAGACCACATAGTGTGGAATCTCATTCATATGAAATGTCCAGAATAGGCAAGTCCGTAGAGACAACTAGAAAGTAGATTAGTTGTTACCAGATGCTGAGGGAAGAGGACAGAAATGGGGAATAACTGCTAATGGGAACAGGATTTCTTTGGAGGAGAGTAAAAATGTTCTAAAATTAGTGACAATAGTTGCACAACTCTGTGAATATACTAAAACCCACTAAATTATATATGTTAAAAGAGTGAATGTTATGGTATGTGAATTACATCCAATTCTATCTCAATAAAGCTGTCATTAATAAAAATATGGAATGACCCATATTTTGGGAAATGTACTGATAATCAGTTATTGAGTTTTGATGTGCGTTTTGTAGATATAGTTTTCCCTGGGAGAAATGAACAATGGAATTCCCTTCTTTCAATCATTTGGGAGGCAAGATTTAGACTTTTCCTGGTGAAAGGAAAACTGTCTTTTTTCACTGGCCTTGAGGTTGGTGGGAACTTAGATTCTGGGTGTATCAGTCAAGATTGGTAAAGTTATGATGCTAGGTAAATTTAGGTTTAAAGACCCAAATATAAGACGTGATACTATAAAACCCCTAGAAGAGAACATAGAGCAAAATATTTTCTGCTATTTTATTTTCTACAATAAATTGTAGCAATATTTTCTTAGGTCAGTCTCCCAAGGCAAAAGAAAAAAAGCAAAATTAAACAAATGCGACCTAATCAAACTTAAAAGCTTTTGCACAGCAAAGGAAACCATCAACGAAATGAAAAGACAACTTACAGAATGGGAGAAAATATTTGCAAATGCTGAAACCAACAAGGGGTTAATATCCAAAATACACAAACAGTTCATACAACTCAATATTAAAAAAACAAACAACTCAATCAAAACAATGGGCAGAAGACCTAAATAGACAATTCTCTAAAGAAGACATACAAATGGCCAACAGGTACATGAAAAGATACTTAACATTGTTAATTATTAGAGAAATGAAAATCAAAACCAAAATGAGGTATCACCTCACACAGGTCAGATGGCCATCATCAAAAAGTCTACAAAGAATAAATATTGGAGAGAGTGTGGAGAAAAGAGAACACTCCTACATTTACATTCCATGGTGGGAATGTAAATTGGTGCGGCCACTATGGAAAACAGTATGTAGGTTCCTCAAAAAAACTAAAAATAGAGTTACCATATGATCCTGTAATCCTGTTACCAAAAGTTGGGTCTGGCTGCTCACTGCTCAAGAGCCAACAAAAAGGCAAGGTTTGTGGAAAGGAAAGTTTCCTTTATTATGGAGGCCGGCAACCCAGGTTGAGGGGTGTTGAGGGAGTAGGGCAGACTCCTGTCCAAAGGCCTACTCCCCCGCACTTACAATCAGTGGGAAAGAGCTTTTATAGACGGAGGGAGTGGGCTACATGCAGAAACAGCACACTCAGCTCTGACAGTCATCTTGAAACTGGTCATGCGAGGTCTGATCAGCATCATCTTGATGGTTTTAAGTACAGTTAGTGTTTAGTTCCTGGGTCAGTTTGTTCCCATTTCTTTGAGACCAATTCTCAGAATTGTGGTACCTTATGTCATGGCTACAGTCTGGTCATCATGTAGTTAACTTCTTCCACCTGGTGAGGGTTTCAGTATCTATAAGACAGCTCACAGGATATGGCTCAGAATATTATCTACAGCCCTTGAGGAGGAACTAAAGTTCCTTGACTATGCATAGTGACTAAACTATTATTATTTAGTCTTGTTGGATTGTTTTTCTTTGCTTCTGCATTTTCTCACTTCTTGATTAAAGTTATTCTTTGGACAAAGTTTTTCCACAGACAAAAAGGCAGGGTGAGAACGTGGAGTGGGCGTGGGGGGGGACCATAGGGTCCTGCTCCATTTCAATCTCCCCTTTTCTTTGATACTCTTCAATCTTGAGGAGGGACAGTTACAGAACAAAATAGGGAATAAAGTTTGGGATAGAGAGGTTAATCATAGACTTGGCAGAGGAATTTTTTTTTAGTTTACATTTCTGTTCCAATTTTCCCCAACTCTTTGAGGGATTGGGGCGACAACTGCTCTTGGCTACTTCCTGCTAAAGTGGGGTGTAGTCCTGCCTAGTTTGGGGAATGGACAGAGAATTGGAAGTAATCTCAAGTTCCAAGCTTAGCATCAATATTTTGTATTATGAAAACATTATCTCTCTTTTTGATTACTTTGTCATAGTACCTGGACAAACATTTGAAAATTAGTAGATGTATTACAATGAGGATAATAATCAAAATGCAACTTTGTATTATTCTCTAAATGTGTTCTTTTTTTCCTTAATGGCTAAAGTGGATGTACAGTGTATGCTTAATAGGCCACAAACAGGCTGTTTTGGTTAGCTTAAAGATTAAATCATGTATAAGCCAGAATGACTTCCCCATACCTCAATATGTGAAAATTTCTTCCATCATTTTTCAGTTTTAATTGTAAATCTTTCCATAGAAAGCACTTAAAAATCAATATATTTTTCCAACATTGCCAGAGTGGCTCAGTTACCTGCTCTGGGTGCATTCATGTCCCTCAGTGCTAGGCCAACTTTTTGTTTATATATTTGTCTAGTCATCCACATTGGGGGACAACTAATTACACATAACAAACAACTACAGAAAGGTATGTTGATGGGGAAATATTTTATAGGCTATACATCACTTATACCCAATTGTCACACAAGCATTGTACATGTACTTTTAGTGTTAAACTTAAAGCCAGCAATGATACACATAATAAGTAGTTATACTCTGTGTTAACTTCACTAGACAATTTTTTCCATCCTGAACACTGGGGTCAAAAATATGGTTTGACGCAAAACAATAGCTTTCCATTAGAATTCTTTAAATTTCTTACCCAGTTCAGCAGTATGATCTGAAAGTTATCAAATGTTTTCAATATAATTTAACATACCAAATAACCCTAGTTACTTTAATATTTCTTCTGAGATGCCTAGAGGCCCCTTTGGAATACTCAAAGTTAGCTAGAGAAAGAAACTTACCATCTGTTATCAAAAGCAGCTCAATATTCCATGAAAATTTTGTTCTCTTAACAGGGAGAAAGAAAACCAGATTCCAGCCTTGTACCAGCTTACTATTAATAACAAAATTCATTTATCTAATTAAATTCAATCTAATCTTAATCAATCCTGACAACATACAAAATTGTTTTCTCCAAGTTCCTTTTTCATAAACCTTTTATCACTTTCTGGATCCATATTGTGTCCCTATTTTCTCCATACATAAATAACCAGCTCTAGGACAAAATTATTTTCCTTTTATTCCTCAAGAAAAATATCTCCACTCTTTGTACCTTCTCTCACCGACAACGCATATCTTACTTGGCTTTACATACTGAAATGCTTCCCTTATCATTTTTACATATTAAAATTTTTAACCCTTAAAATTCTTAACAAAACCAAGAAACAAGTAATTGAACAGTTATACCAGCATTTACAGATTGACAAACTTAAGAACATATTCCATAACTTCTAAAAACTTACATTTTTCTCATAGTATAATTTCTCTTTAATGTAGTATAAGATGTGTGTTTAGTAAACCTATCTTTTGAAGTTCTACTAATTAACACAAGGCTGAAGTCTCAGGCAAAGTGGGCTGTTTTTGTATTTCAAGGACATGATAAAAGTTAATTTCAAGCTTTCTCCTAGGCGTATTTTTGTTCTCTCAGGGTCGGAATTCTGAAAACAGTATTTTATCAAGCTTTCTCTAACCGCATATGCAAAAAGAACCAGTTTGTGAGTTTCAAAAGAGTTTTATCTTAACCAGGTTTCTCTGGAGTCTGAAGAATGCTGTTGCCATACATTGTTAAAAAAAATTATCTTTCTTTCTCTTTAGTCATAATCTCATAGCTAAAATTTTTCTAATGAATTGAACCTGAATTTCCCATTTTACAAAAGACAACAAAGATACCAATCGCACAAGTGGAATGTACTTTCACACACAAGAAGACAGAACTGTCACAAATCCTCCAAGAAGGACGACCCATATGGAGTGCCAAACAAACACTCCCCAACACAAACAGTCCTCAATGTCAGACACACATCAGAACCAATTGGCAAAATGCCCAAATAGCATTTTGTACTCAAAAGAGAAGTTTGCTGGGTGCACACCGGTGGACTTACTTGGTCTTGGAGCTCATCAGCTCATCCAGAGGTATCTTTCTCTTCTACCAAGGAAAAGCATAATTTGGCAGCCAGTGAAGAGCAGAGGAGAAACAGGGAGGAACCCTGAAACAACTGGTTTTGGCAGCTGCTAGGAATGTCCTCCCAAATCCCCTCTCGGTGGCCAGCAAGCCACAAGCAGTGGACTCCTTGCAGCCAACCCGGCGTGGTGTCATGGAGGCTGCTCTGCTTGGGAAAATCCCGGGAGCCAGATATCGCGAGAGGGCAGCCTTATGTTGGGAGCCAAACACTTACCGTAAATTGGGTCCAGCTGCTTCCTGCTCAAAAACAAGTAAAGAAGCAAGGTTGGTTGAAAGGAAATTTTGCTTTATTTCAGAGACCAGAAACCTGGAGGGTTGGGGGTTGGGGGTGGACTCTTGTCCAAAGGCCGACTCCCCCCCCCCCAATCAGTGGGCAAGAGCTTTTATAGACGGAGGGAGGGGGCTACATGCAGAAACAGCACAGTCAGCTCTGGCAGTCATCTTGAAACTGGTCATGTGGGGGTCTGATCAGCATCTTCTTGATTGTTTTAAGTACAGTTAGTCTTCAGTTCCAGTGTCAGTTTGTTCTCATTTATTTGAGGCCAATTCTCAGAATTGTGGCAGCTTATGTCATGGCTACAGTCTGGCTATCATGTAGTTAACTTCTTCCACCTGGTGGGGATTTCAGTATCTATAATATAGATAGTTCACAGGATATGGCTCAGAATATTATCTCTAGCACTTGAGGAGGGACTAAAGGTCCTTGACTTTGCTTAATGACTAAACTATTATTATTTGGTCTCGTTTGACTCTTTTCCTTTGTGTCTGCGTTTTCTCACTTCTCTGATTAAACTTATTGTTTGACTAAAGTTTTTTCACAGACAAAAGGCAGGCTGAGGACATGGGGGTCAAGGACCACAGGGTCCTGCTCCGTTTCACTTATATGTTAGTTAGGTAAAAACTCTTACGGAGTAGAGTTATTTATTGACCTAAAGGTAAATGCCTTTCAGACTGAGTGACCCACAGAAGAAGGATTGAAACTTTCTCTTCTTAACTCTGGAGATACTTTCAGTTACAATATAGGACATTTTACAGTGATACTGTGACACTACAAATTGTAATCGACTTTCAGAGAACAGACTTCAGCTTTTTAATGCCCCCCAGGTATGTGATCTTACACTAATACACACTTTGTTGACTCTGATTGCTTAATTAGGACCCAGAGGTCTATGATAGATGGAACTTTCTAGATTTTTTCCCTGGCAAAAACTTCATAATACAACATGAGCCAGATAATTTCATGATGAACGGTTCAGAACTGTGAATGTCATTAATGCATTTTTTTATGGTTGCTGTTAACTATAATTAAATACCATGACAGATGCTCATCAAGTAAATTTCCAACAAAGATTGATTGATTGATTGATTGATGCAGCCTCTGAGATTATAGTAGCAAATTCGAGAAGAAAAACATTTGAGAAAACAATGGAATGATCTAATAAAAGTGGTAAAATAAAGTTACACTGAAAAAGAAAAAACCTCTGCATTAATTTTTGTTTTGTGTGTATCTATCTTTTACTGCTTTTGGTGTGAAAGCACCCTATGGGTTTCATTCAGAGAGTCTGATACAGCTTACTAAAATTTCCCAGTAAGCCCTTTTGTGGCGAAAAATGTGAACTTCTATTCCCCTCTTAGCAATTCCCCTCTTAGGATTTCAGAACTGGAATCCTGCTCAAATATTTACATGTAATTGTTAATGGTGTCTCACTTTTATAGGAAAGGGTGGCAGCATGGTCAGCTGGCAAAAGTTTATGCTCCCCTTTAACAACGTAGAATTGTTGCAAGGAAGGGGTTTCTAGCCATTGACAACCATTGCTTAGCATGTCCTGCATCTATGTGGGACCTCACGACTGAGTTATGGCCAAAGAAAGGTGCATGGAATTGAGGTGTATCTCTTCCAGACTTGACCCATCCTCCATGCTCTCTTAGCCCTCATCTGCTAACTCAGGACATTTTAGAAGCCGTGGACAGAAGACAGCAGAGCCTCCAGCATCCCAGTCCCTGAATCACTCTATGGAGCAGAGTGTCCTCTCCCTCTTTCTGCATAGTGGACCTTACAGAGGCCAGAAATACATATTTGTTGGCTTAACCCACTGAGATTTGGAGTTTATCATTATAGCAGCAAGTATTCCCTTAAGAAGTACTAAGGTTCACTACTGTGCTTTCAAGTCCGAGAACATCTAGCACAAGGGAGGCCCTGAATGAACAAATAAAAGCACACTCCCTCTAGAAGGGCAAAGAAAAATGCCATGTAAGCACAATTTCTTTGTCTTCTGGGCAAGTCATTGTCAAACACGCCAGATCAGAAATGGTCTTACATGAAGAGTAGGAAAGACTGTGGAGCAGGTAATGCTACCTGCTTGTCTAATCCCACAGGGCCAGGATTTTCTTATGTGACTTTGGGATCAGGGGAAAATCTGATAGTAATTCCAGGTCATCAAAGGTCCCCATATAAACATGTATATGTACTTTTACTGTCAGAAAAAGCACTATTATTTATGGAGAGCTTATTCTGCCAATATCCATGATGATGACAAAATCCTTGGTGGTAGATTGCAGTGTCCCATTCAGCCTAGCCAAGGATACATTTATTTGATTATGCCAGATAATTTTACACACATTTTCTTATTTAAGCATTTATACATGATTGCCCCCCATCTCATATGTGGGGTGATGGAGGCCCATGGTTTTTGGTGAACTCATTGCCAAGGGCACCCATCTGTCTGCTCCTTGTATCCTGTGTCCCTGGGTCTCATACTCTACTCCAACCGTGGCTCTGAGCACCAACCTTCATATCACCCAGAAGCCACTTGTTTAACACAAAAAACAAACTCTCAGATAATTAATTCAGGAGCACACACCCAGCTGTGATGTGGGTTTGGAACCATTTCCTTTGGATACTTGCTTCGCGAGTTCACACAAACCGCCAACAGAGCATTCCCGTTGGTACTGCTGTTTCTCTAGTAATAGACGATTTTCCTTCAGGCTTTTATCTTCACCTTGTGACACTACACCTTTTTATTGGGAGGTTCCCTGCACATTGCCAAAAGTCCATTGTGTAGCTCAAACTGTGTTACCTGGAGAAGTCTTTCCTCTCAATTAGCCAGAACTCAAATCCTTCCTACATCATCCCCTAAAAAAAACCAATCTTTTATACCAGGAGTCCTCAAACATTTTCTGTAAAGGGCAGATAGTAAATAGTTTAGGTGTGTGGGCCACACAGTCTCTGTCACAGCTATTCAACTCTGTCCTTGTAACACAAAAGGGTCATAAACAGTATGTGAATGAATGAGTGTGGCTGGGTTCCAATAAAACATCATTTTCAAAGACAGTCTGTAGGCTGGATTTGGCCCATGGCTGCAGTGCACCAAGACTGATTTTGTACATTCATCGTTTTCTATGATTAGGCTGAACTTTTCCCCAAACATTTGTTTATTCTTCAATTTCCCTATTTTAGAGCCCTGATATGGGTATGTAAGGACAATGTAAGGAGTTTATGCATATGCTAAAAAAAATTGGTGTAAGGGAATTTTGGATTTAGGAAATGTTTTCTAAAAGGAAAGGAAAGAAAAAATGATTCTTGACATAGAGTGGAGGATGCACTAATATAAGGAGAAAACAAAGTTAATATTGGCTGATTAATAGGGAATAAAACAAAGAGACTTGCTGCATTCATTCATTCACTGAAATTATTTGTTTTCTCTCTTTGCTGCAGGCCTTGGGATTACAATGTGAAAAAGACAAATGTGGAGAAATACATCTGCACATGGAACAACTCCTACAGAACACTTACTGAACGCTGGCAGAAGACCTCAGACCTCCCAAAAGGCAAGAAACTCCCCACGTACCTGGGTAGGGCAAAAGAAAAAAGAATAAACAGAGACAAAAAATTAGGGACGGGACCTGCACCAGTGGGAGGGAGCTGTGAAGGAGGAAAAGTTTCCACACACTAGGAAGCCCCTTCGCGGGCGGAGACTGTGGGTGGCGGAGGGGGAAGCTTCAGAACCGCGGAGGAGAGCACGGCGGAAGGGGTGCGAAGGGCAAAGCAGAGAGATTCCCACACAGAGGATCGGTGCCAACCGGCACTCACCAGCCCGAGAGGCTTGTCTGCTCACCGGCTGGGGCGGGTGGGGCTGGGAGCTGAGGCTCGGGTTTCGGTCAGTGCACAGGGAGAGGACTGGGGTTGGCGGCGTGAACACAGCCTACAGGGGGTTAGTGCACCACGGCTAGCCGGGAGGGAGTCCGGGAAAAGTCTGGACCTGCCGAAGAGGCAAGAGGCTTTTTCTTCCCTCTTTGTTTCCTGGTGCACGAGGAGAGGGGATTAAGAACGCTGCTTAAAGGAGCTCCAGAGACGGGCGCGAGCCGCGGATAACAGCGTGGACCCCAGAAACGGGCATGAGACCCTAAGGCTGCTGCTGCCGCCACCAAGAAGCCTGTGTGCGAGCACAGGTCACTATCCACACCTCCCTTCTGGGGAGCCTGTGCAGCCCTCCACTGCCAGGGTCCCAGGATCCAGGGACAACTTTCCCGGTAGAATGCACAGCGCGCCTCAGGCTGGTGCAACGTCACACCGGCCTCTGCCACCGCAGGCTCGCCCCACATCCGTACCCCTCCCTCCCCCCGGCCTGAGTGGGCCAAGGTCCCCGAAACAGCTGCTGCTTTAACCCCGTCCTGTCTGAGCGAAGAACAGACGCCCTCCGGCGACCTACACGCAGAAGCAGGGCCAAATCCAAAGCTGAGCCCCTGTGAGCTGTGCAAACAAAGAAAAGAAAGGGAAATCTCTCCCAGCAGCCTCAGAAGCAGCGGATTAAAGCTCCACAATCAACTTCATGTACCCTGCATCTGTGGAATACAGGAATAGACAACGAATCATCCCAAATTGAGGAGGTGGACTTTGAGAACAAGATTTATTATTTTTTCCCCTTTTCCTCTTTTTGTGAGTGTGTATGCGTATGCTTCTGTGTGAGATTTTGTCTGTATAGCTTTGCTGTCACCATTTGTCCTAGGGTTCTATCTGTCCGTTTTTTTTTTCTTTTTTAAAAAATTTTTTTCTTCATAATTATTTTTTATTTTAATAACTTTATTTTATCTTACTTTATTTTATTTTATCCTCTTTCTTTCTTTTCTTCCTTCCTTCCTTCCTTTCTTTCTTTCTAATTTTTCTCCCTTTTATTCTGAGCCATGTGGATAAAAGGCTCTTGGTGCTGCAGCCAGGAGTCAGTACTGTGCCTCAGGTGGGAGAGCCAACTTCAGGACACTGGTCCACAAGAGACCTCCCAGCTCAACGTAATATCAAATGGTGAAAATCTCCCAGAGATCTCCATCTCAACACCAAGACCCAGCTTAGCTCAACGACCAGCAAGCTACACTGCTGGACACCCTATGCCAAACAACTAGCAAGACAGGAACACAGCCCCATCCATTAGCAGAGAGGCTGCCTAAAATTATAATAAGGCTACAGACACCCCAAAACACACCACCAGATGTGGACCTGCCCATCAGAAAGACAAGATCCAGCCTCATCCACCAGAACACAGACACTAGTACCCTCCACCAGGAAACCTACACAACCCACTGAACTAACCTTAGCCACTGGGGACAGACACCAAAAACAACAGGAACTATGACCCAGCAGCCTGCGAAAAGGAGACCCCAAACACAGTAAGATAAGCAAAATGAAAAGACAGAAAAACACACAGCAGATGAAGGAGCAAGGTAAAAACCCACCAGACCTAAGAAATGAAGAGGAAACAGGCAGTCTACCTGAAAAAGAATTCAGAATAATGATAGTAAAGATGATCCAAAATCTTGGAAATAGAATATAGAATGTGCAAGAAACATTTAACAAGGACCTAGAAGAACTAAAGATGAAAGAAGCAACGATGAACAACACAATAAATGAAATTAAAAATACTCTAGATGGGATCAATAGCAGAATAACTGAGGCAGTAGAACAGATAAGTGACCTTGAAGATAAAATAGTGGAAATAACTACTGCAGAGCAAAATAAAGAAAAAAGAATGAAAAGAACTGAGGACAGTCTCACAGACTTCTGGGAGAACATTAAATGCCCCAACATTCGAATTATAGGGTTTCCAGAAGAAGAAGAGAAAAAGAAAGAGACTGAGAAAATATTTGAGAGACTATAGTTGAAAACTACACTAATATGGGAAAGGAAATAGTTAATCAAGTCCAGGAAGAACAGAGAGTCCCATACAGGATAAATCCAAGGAGAAACACGCCAAGACACATATTAATCAAACTGTCAAAAATTAAATACAGGGCTTCCCTGGTGGCGCAGTGGTTGAGAGTTCGCCTGCCGATGCGGGGGACAAGGGTTCATGCCCCGGTCCAGGAAGATCCCACATGCTGCGGAGCGGTTGGGCCCGTGAGCCATGGCCGCTGAGCCTGCACGTCCGGAGGCTGTGCTCTGCAGCGGAAGAGGCCACAACAGTGAGAGGCCCATGTACCGCAAAAAAAAAAAAAATAATAATTACCAAGAAAACATATTAAAAGCAGCAAAGGAAAACAACAAATAACACACAAGGGAATCCCCTAAGGTTAAAAGCTGATCTTTCAGCAGAAACTCTGCAAGCCAGAAGGGACGGGCAGGACATATTTAAAGTGATGAAGGAGAAAAACCTACAACCAAGATTACTCTACCCAGCAAGGATCTCATTCAGATTTGATGGGGAAATTAAAAACCTTACAGACAAGCAAAAGTAGAGAGAGTTCAGCACCACCAAACCAGCTTTACAACAAATGCTAAAGGACCTTCTCTAGGCAAGAAACACAAGAGAAGGAAAAGACCTACAATAACAAACCCAAAACAATTAAGAAAATGGGAGTAGGAACATACATATCAATAATTACCTTAAATGTAAATGGATTAAATGCTCCCACCAAAAGACACAGACTGGCTGAATGGATACAGAAAAAAACCCCATATATATGCTGTCTACAAGAGACCCACTTCAGACCTAGAGACACATACAGACTGAAAGTGAGGAGATGGAAAAAGATATTCCATGCAAATGGAAACCAAAAGAAAGCTGGAGTAGCAATTCTCATATCAGACAAAGTAGATTTTAAAATAAGGACTATTAGAAGAGACAAAGAAGGACACTACATAATGACCAAGGGATCAATCCAAGAAGAAGATATAACAATTGTAAATATTTTTGCACCCAACATAGAAGCACCTCAATACATAAGGCAAATACTAACAGCCATAAAAGGGGAAATTGACAGTAACACATTCATAGTAGGGGACTTTAACACCCCACTTTCACCAATGGACAGATCATCCAAAATGAAAATATACAAGGAAACACAAGCTTTAAAACATACATTAAACAAGATGGACTTAATTGATATTTATAGGACATTCCATCCAAAAACAACAGAATACACATTTTTCTCAAGTGCTCATGGAACGTTCTACAGGATAGATCATATCTTGGGCCATAAATCAAGACTTGGTAAGCTTAAGACAATTGAAATTGTATCAAGTATCTTTTCCGACCACAACGCTATGAGACTAGATATCAATTACAGGAAAAGATCAGTAAAAAATGCAAACACATGGAGGCTAAACAATACACTACTTAATAATGAAGTGATCACTGAAGAAATCAAAGAGGAAATCAAAAAATACCTAGAAGCAAATGACAATGGAGACATGATGACCCAAAGCCTATGGGATGCAGCAAAAGCAGTTGTAAGAGGGAAGTTTATAGTAATACAATCCTACCTTAAGAAACAGGAAACGTCTCGAATAAAAAACCTAAACTTGCACCTAGAGCAACTAGAGAAAGAGGAAACAAAAAAACCAAAGTTAGCAGAAGGAAAGAAATCATAAATATCAGATCAGAAATAAATGAAAAAGAAATGAAGGAAATGATTGCAAAGATCAATAAAACTAAAAGCTGGTTCTTTGAGAAGATAAACAAAATTGATAAACCATTAGCCAGACTCATCAAGAAAAAAAGGGAGAACACCCAAATCAATAGAATTAGAAATGAAAAAGGAGAAGTAACAACTGACACTGCAGAAATACAAAAGATCATGAGAGATTACTACAAGCAACTCTATGCCAATAAAATGGACAACCTGGAAGAAATGGACAAATTCTTAGAAATGCACAACCTGCCAAGACTGAATCAGGAAGAAATAGAAAATATGAACAGACCAATCACAAGCACTGAAATGGAAACTGTGGTTAACAATCTTCCAACAAACAAAAGCCCAGGACCAGATGGCTTCACAGGCGAATTCTATCAAATAGTTAGAGAAGAGCTAACACCTATCTTTCTCAAACTCTTCCAAAATATAGCAGAGGGAGGAACACTCCCAAACTCATTCTACGGGCCATCATCACCCTGATACCAAAACCAGACAAGGATGTCACAAAGAAAGAAAACTACAGGCCAATATCACTGATGAAATAGATGCAAAAATGCTCAACAAAATACTAGCAAACAGAATCCAACAGCACATTCAAACGATCTTACACCATGATCAAGTGGGGTTTATTCCAGGAATGCAAGGATTCTTCAATATACGCAAATCAATCATCGTGATACACCACAGTAACAAATTAAAGGAGAAAAACGATATGATCATCTCAATAGATACAGAGAAAGCTTTTGACAAAATTCAACACCCATTTATGATAAAAACCCTGCAGAAAGTAGGCATAGAGGTAACTTTCCTCAACATAATAAAGGCCATATATGACAAACCCACAGCCAACATCGTCCTCAATGGTGAAAAACTGAAAGCATTTCCACTAAGATCAGGAACAAGACAACGTTGCCCACTCTCACAACTCTTATTCAACATAGTTTTGGAAGTTTTAGCCACAGCAATCAGAGAAGAAAAGGAAATAAAAGGAATCCAAATCGGAAAAGAAGAAGTAAAACTGTCGTTGTTTGCAGATGACATGATACTATACATAGAGAATCCTAAAGATGGTACCAGAAAACTGCTAGAGCTAATCAATGAATTTGGTAAAGTAGCAGGATACAAAATTAATGCACAGAAATCTCTGGCATTCCTATACACTTATGATGAAAAAATCTGAAAATGAAATCAAGAAAACACTTCCATTTACCACTGCAACAAAAAGAATAAAATATCTAGGAATAAACCTACCTAAGGAGACAAAAGACCTGTATGCAGAAAATTATAAGACACTGATGAAAGAAATGAAAGATGATACAAATAGATGGAGAGATATACCATGTTCTTGGATTGGAAGAATCAACATTGTGAAAATGACTCTACTATCCAAAGCAATCTACAGATTCAATGTAATCCCTATCAAACTACCACTGGCATTTTTCACAGAACTAGAACAAAAAATTTCACAATTTGTATGGAAACACAAAAGATCCCGAATAGCCAAAGCAATCTTGAGAACAAAAAACGGAGCGGGAGGAATCAGGCTCCCTGACTTCAGACTATAATACAAAGCTACAGTAATCAAGACAGTATGGTACTTGCACAAAATCAGAAATATAGATCAGTGGAACAGGATAGAAAGCCCCTCTGGGCTTTCTATCTGGGCTTAAACCCACACACATATGGCCACCTTATCTTTGATAAAGGAGGCAAGAATATACAGTGGAGAAAGGACAGCCTCTTCAATGAGTGTGGTGGGAAAACTGGACAGGTACATGTAAAAGTATGAGATTAGATCACTCCCTAACACCATACACAAAAATAAGCTCAAAATGGATTAAAGAGCTAAATGTAAGGCCAGACACTATAAATCTCTTAGAGGAAAACATAGGCAGAACACTCTATGACATAAATCACAGCAAGATCCTTTTTGACCCACCTCCCAGAGAAATGGAAATAAAAACCAAAATAAATAAATGGGGCCTAATGAAACTTCAAAGCTTTTGCACAACAAAGGAAACCATAAACAAGACCAGAAGACAACCCTCAGAATGGGAGAAAATATTTGCAAATGAAGCAACTGACAAAGGATTAATCTCCAAAATTTACAAGCAGCTCATGCAGCTCAATACAAAAAAATCAAACAACCCAATCCAAAAATGGGCAGAAGACTAAATAGACATTTCTCCAAAGAAGATATACGGACTGCCAACAAACACATGAAAGAATGCTCAACATCATTAATCATTAGGGAAATGCAAATCAAAAGTACAATGAGATATCATCTCACACCAGTCAGAATGGCTATCATCAAAAAATCTAGAAACAATAATTGCTGGAGAGGGTGTGGAGAAAAGGGAACACTCTTGAACTGCTGGTGGGAATGTGAATTGGTACAACCACTATGGAGAACAGTATGGAGGTTCCTTCAGAAACTACAAATAGAACTACCATATGACCCAGCAATCCCACTACTGGGCATATACCCTGAGAAAACCATAATTCAAAGAGTCATGTACCAGAATGTTCATTGCAGCTCTATTTACAATAGCCAGGAGATGGAAACAACCTAAGTGTCCATCATCGGATGAATGGTTAAAGAAGATGTTGCACATATATCCAATGGAATATTACTCAGCCATAAAAAGAAACGAAATTGAGCTATTTGTAGTGAGGTGGATGTACCTAGAGTCTGTCATACAAAGTGAAGTAAGTCAGAAAGAGAAAGACAAATACTGTATGCTAACACATATATATGGAATTTAAGGGAAAAAAATGTCATGAAGAACCTAGGGGTAAGACAGGAATAAAGACACAGACCTACTAGAGAATGGACTTGACGATATGGGGAGGGGGAAGGGTAAGCTGTGACAAAGTGAGAGAGAGGCATGGACATATATACACTACCAAATGTAAAATAGATAGCTAGTGGGAAGCAGCCGCATAGCACAGGGAGATCAGCTTGGTGCTTTGTGACCACCTAGAGGGGTGGGATAGGGAGGGTGGGAAGGAGGGAGATGTAAGAAGGAAGACATATGGGAACATATGTATATGTATAACTGATTCACTTTGTTATAAAGCAGAAACTAGCACACCACTGTAAAGCAATTATACTCCAATAAAGATGTAAAAAAAAAAAAAAGAAAGAAAAAGACAAATGTGGTTGCTGCCATACAAAATTCTTGGTTTAGTTGGGGAGATACACATTTAACAAGTAATTTTATCACAAAGGGTGAAGAATGTAGGGACCTGGTGGGTACAGGGTAAAAAACGTGAGCCTGACTAGGAAGAAGGAAACTGGGGGAGTGAAAGGATGTAGGAAAGTGATGTAAGTGGGAGGAAACTGACAAATTGCTTTGGAATCTGGAGAAGACAGTTGAATGCATATGTATATGACTTTGAAAGTCCAATGGCGGACATTGAGGTAGGGAATGACAATCAAAGGATTGGGAGTTTTTTTTAATATTTTAAATGTTTTAATGACCTTTCAGGTTAACTGCACTGGTGTAGTGGTGAGGTGGGGGGTGGGGGTGGAGGGCAGTAAAGGGTGGAAGTTGGCTGTAACTAGGTGGCAATTTTAAATGAGGAGTTTTGTTGTGTTAAGGAAACAATAAGGAATTACCTTGCCTGGGGCACAGAATGTTGGAGAGAGTGGCCAGAGCCAGGGCCAGAAACAAAGCTTGGAGCCAGATGGCGGCAGGCTTTGAATGCCAGGATCAGGGGCAAGATCAACTTAAGCAGACTGTGGGGTCCTGAGCAGCCAGAGCAGGATCTGAACCGACAAGTTTTAGGAAACTAAGGATTAGAGAGGGAAAGCCTGGAGGCAAGGAAAACAGGTAAGAGACTCTAAGAAGAGTCCAGGTAATAAAGGGCAGGAGATGAGATGAATGGGGTTACATTGTTTTGTGAAATTGCTTCCCTTCTCTATAAACTCCTTTGAGTTAAATGCAGCATCTGTTCAGCTGCCTGTGGCACAGTTTTTTACCAGATGAAAAACAGCACTGTATTCAGGAGCTGCTGACAATGTCTCTCCTTGTGCTCTGCTATGTTTTAATTATGTTTGACATTCATCGCACACTATTATCCAGTGGCAGCAAAATGAAGAAATGCTGCTTCATTGGAAGTCAAACAAAAGTAAGGACACATGTAATTATGTAGTATTAATAACAGATTATTCCTTAAAAGCCAGATTTTTAGGTTTAATATACCGGTGGCTTCCCACCTACCACCCACTCTGCATATCTTGTTTTGATTCAATTGTAAGAAGCCTCAGCCCACAATTTAATTACAGACATCCACCATAAAACAGTAACAGTGTGAAAAGAACAAAGAATCCAAAAACTACGTTAGGAATCAGGAGAAGGTGGTACCTTTTTATTTTGGAAATTTTCAAGCATATACCAAAGTAGAGAGACTAGTATAATAAACCCATGAATACATCACTCAGTTTCTACAATTATCAGCACATTGTGTAACTTGTTTCACTTATAGCCCCACCTACTTTAACCCTTCATCCCCAATCTGGATTATTTTAAAGCAAATCTTAAGCATCCTTTTATTTTACCTGTAGATACTTCAAAATGTATTTTTAAAAGAAATTTTTAAAAAATACAGACATATTACCATTATAATGCCTAAAATAGAAACAATTATTCTTCAATATAATCAAATATGTAATCATGGCTTAAATTTCTCCAGTTGTCTTATAATTTTTATTTGATATTCTTTCTTTGTTGTTCAAATGAAGATACAACAAGAGACACATGTGGCGTAGGTCCATATATCTCTTAAGTCTCATTTAATTTATAGAATCTCCACTTTTTTTGTTTGCTATTTATTAAAGAAACCAGGTCATTTGTCATGTTCAATTTCCCACTTTCTGGATTTACTGATTAGTCATATGTATCGTTAATCTAGTCCCTGGTTTTTCAATAAACTGATAATTAGACCCAGAGGCTTGATCAGATTTGGTTTTACTTTTTTTGTAAGAATATTTCATGGGTGATCCTGAATTCTTCCATATCAGATCAGAAGGTATTTAATGTATTGTCTCTTCATTTGGTGCTATTAAAAGAAATAAATGGGTTAATGTGTTTTCAACATGATCCAACTATTATAAAGTTCTTTACTAGTTACCCTGAGGCAAAAGTTTTTATGAAATAAAAATAGAAGAAATACTTGATGGTTTTTTAAAAATTGCCTATTATTAGGAACTCATGGATTTTTTAAAAAAGTTTGATGTGTTTTAATACATTAAAATCATATATTTTGAATGGAAAAATTATTTCACCTTTCCCAAAGTCAGACCCCTCAAGTTGTCTTCTCTTTCCTTTAGTTTCTTTGATAGCTTCCTTGATTTTTGGCAGAAGAGGCTCTTTCTGTACTTACCCGAGTCTGGATTCAGCCATTTCTCCAACAACTCTGTTTCCTTTTAGTGGGAAATGGTATTTAGAAACCACAGTCTGAGCATAAGGGTGCTTATTGCCACAGGGTTGGTCATTGTTTCCAGGCCTTTCAAAAGACAGAACTAGGAACTTTTTTTTTTTTTTTTTTTTTGCGGTATGCGGGCTTCTCACTGTTGTGACCTCTCCCGTTGCGGAGCGCAGGCTCAGTGGCCAGGGCTCACGGGCCCAGCCGCTCTGCCGCATGTGGGATCTTCCCAGACCGGGGCACGAACCCGTGTCCCCTGCACCGGCAGGCGGACTCTCAACCACTGCGCCACCAGGGAAGCCCGGAACTTTTTTTTTTAAGAAAAAATATTTCATGAGTATGAACTAATATTAGAATAACTTTACAATTTTTATTTAACTTATTTGCTTTTATAGTTGTATCTCCTTTCTCATATGCTGAGAATTTTGGTTTCTAATGATATTCAATTAATATAATTATGTCTTTGCTTGATCCTAACAATATACAATTTCAAAATAATTATTATGAACAATATTATTATTAAACATAGCTTGCTTTCCTTGTACTTCTTTTTGTCTTTGAGGTATATCCCACTAATTCTGCATAATTGTATATATATACATATATATAAAATAAAGTTATGTATCTGGTTAAGCCCACAATTATGTTTCATTTTGCTTTTATTTTTTAGGGATTTAAAAATTTGGATGTATTCATCAGGGTTCTCCAGAGAAACAAAGCCATTAAGATATATATAGATACATATAAGAGGAGATTTATTATAGGAATTGGTTCACATGGTTAGGGAGGGTGAGAAGTTCCATGATTTGTCATCTGCAAGCTGGAGACCCTAGGGTGTAGTTCAGTCTGAGTCCAAAGGCCTGAAGGTAGAGAGACAGATGGTGAAAATCCCAATCTGAGTCTGAAGGTCTGTGAACCAGGATCACTGTTTGAGGGCAGAAGAAGATGAATGTCCAGCTCAGACTGAGAGAGCAAATTCACACTTCCTCCACATTTTTGTTCTCTCCAGGCCCTCAGTGCCCACCTGCATGGGGTGGGGCTGCAGGGGGGATCTGGTTTATTCAGGTCACCAATTCAAATGCTAATCTCTTCCACAAACACCCTCACAGACACACCCAGAAATAATGTTTTACTATCTATCTGGCCATCACTTAGCCCAGACAAATTGACACATAAAATTAGCTATCGTTTTTGGGTTAATTTTTTTTTAAATAAAACATTTACATGGAAACAAAGACAAAACTATGAAACTAATTACATTCAGAGAAGTGTGGCTTCCATTTCTTTCATCTCCACCTTGTGCCTTCCTTCCCTTTATAGATAGCCATTTATATTTATTTTTAGTTTATTGTTCCATCAAAAAAATCACATGGACTTTTATATACCTTCTCTTTTAAAAAGGTAGCATAGTATACACACTATTATAAAGAGGATTGCTTAGAAGGCTATAGAAGAAAGTTCTACAGGTCTTAAGTTACAACTCTTATGAAAATAATTTGTTATGTTTATTATCAAAATTCAGTATATTTGTTATAAAATCACTGTGTCAACATGGACCTAGAAAAAAGATAACATCAAAATGGACAATTGCTAGGCTTGAACTCTGGTAATCTGAAGAGAAACACTTTGTTCAGTTAATGATTATATATTCAACACTCGTTATGTGCCAAGCACTGTCTTATTTAATCCTCATGACAATGCTATGAGGTAAGTATTATTCTTAACCTCATTTTGGAAATAGAGAAACTAAGGCAAGAGAGGTTAAGAAACTTTCCTGAAATCTCCAGCTATTAACCAGCAGAACTGGGCTCTGAACTAACATTCTGGCCATCCCACAAGGCCAAACATTTATCTTGTGTCCTTCTGTTTCCTATTATAAGCAACTTTGCAGTGAACATCCTAAAGATTAATTTTAGTTCTCATCAATTAATATTTCCTTACAAGGATCATTTATCTAAATGAATTTGTGAGTTGAGAGGTAAGCATATTTTGAATTAAGTGTTTGGGAATTTTTGATTATCTTTAGCTCAAAAAATTGAGACAGAATCCTTTTGAGTAAACTAACAATGTGTCAACATGAGGTTTTTTTTTTTATTCAACTCTATTGAATTTGAATACAATAAAATGTATCCAATTTAATTGTATGGTTCAATGTTTTGAAAAATGTATACACCCATGTAACCACAACCACAAACCACAGTCAAGAAATAGAACATATCCAGCAACACCAAAAGTTTCCTTGTGCCCACTTGCACATCCCACAAGCTTTGAGAACTGATTCCTTTTACTTGTAGTGCTCTTCTTAGAGAGATAAATAAACTTTTCGGTTATAGGCCATCTCATTCCCAAATGAACTATCTCCAGGCAGAAATTAATTTTTGTACTTTTCTGTTTTCTTTTCTACTAGAATCCATGTCAGAAAGCGTGGACTTGAAGCTACCAATATTAAAACTTCTTTCACTATGTGAGCTGAAAGCAGGCATCCACTTGGCTCTTGACACCAAGCCTAAAATTCCCATGTCCCATGGACCACTCCCACCAGCCAGCCCTGACTTTTTGGATATTTGACTTTCATTTGGATAAAGAAACATTTAAATAGCTATAATGCCTACTTCCCTGAGGGAGTGTTATACATCTGTCCAGAAGATGGGAAATTTCAGTTGCTGAATGATCAGGAAATTTCACTTTTAATCCCAAGTATAAAAGTAAGTTCTATAGACATGACCAACTATACTAGCATGTAATAATGGAATGTTATAATTTTTAAATGGCCATCTATGTACAAGAAAACTAACTGCCAAAAGGGTGAAATGGTTGGTACAAGGTCACACCATTTAAGATACACTTGGGATACTCCTGGGCATATATCTGGGAAAAAAACATAATTCAAAAAGATACATGCACCCCAGTGTTCCTTGCAGCACTATTTACAATAGCCAAGAAGACATGGAAGCAACCTAAATGTCCATCAACAGAGGAATTGATAAAGAAGACGTATATACAATGGAATATTACTCAGCCATAAAAAAAGAATGAAATAATGCCATTTGCAGTAACATGGATGGACCTAGAGATTATCATACTAAGTGAAGAAAGTCAGACAAAGAAAGACAAATATCATATGATATCACTCATATGTGAAATCTAATTTTAAAATTATATAAATTAACTTATTTACAAAACAGAAACAGATTCACAGATTTCGAAAACAAACTTATGGTTACCAAAGGGGAAACATTGTGGGGGAGAGATAAATCAGGAGCTTGGGATTCACATACACACACTACTATATATGAGAGAGAGAACCAAAAATGACCTACCGTATAGCATACATATATACTCAATATTCTGTGATAACCTATATGAGAAAAGAATCTGAAAAAGAATGGATATATGTATATGTATAACTGAATCACTTTGCTGTACACTTGAAACTAACACAACATTGTAAATCAACTATACTCCAATAAAATTTTTTTAAAAAAAGATTCAGTTGGGATAAAAAAACTTTTCTAATGGGATAAACCACCTCTTCTTCCCAAATCTCAGCCTGCTAGCTCAATCTCATGTTCTTTTCACAGTATTATGCTGCCATTCCATATTGGTGTCCCTTAGGCATGACTGTTCCCAGACAGAAATAACAGATATTGTATTCACTGCACCATGAGAAAATTCTCATGGCCCTCATTTTGCAGTATCATTCAGATATCACTTGCAAATCAACCTTATTATACCCATCCTCATACTGAGTTGGTGTAACACAGACACAAGATTACCTGGTTACCATCTAGGATCTGCCAGTTATCAGTCATGTGACCTTGAGTAAGTTAATATTCCTGTGCCTCAGTTTCCTCATCTCTAACATAGTGATAATTTTAGTGCTTGCTTCCTAGGGTTGTTGCTAGAAGGAAATGGATTAATATATGTATTTAGTAGAGAACTTGACACATTACCATCACAATATCATCATGACTATAAAATACTTTAACCAGTGTAGATTCACTGAATGTCCCTCTTGCTCACTGTCTCTCTCTCCAGTTCCAATCTGCTCTGCAGGGATAACTCACATTAGACACATAGCAAAGACCCTGAACATCCCAGTGATCTCTAAGGATAAATTTATGAGAGCTTTCTGGCTTCCACTAGAGTTAAGAGGATTAAGAGAAGGTAGCACTTTGGGCATTCTGAAGAGGCTTTCTGAATGGAGTGGACCTGGGGAGGGGCAGGAATTGTTGGGCCGGAGCTAAATGGTTTCCCTTATTGTGGAGAAAGTGACTGACTGTGAAACAGCCCTGCTTATTTTGCAATTTAGATCAGAAGAAGCAAATGGTCTAGGTGTTGCCCTGGCCAGTCTTGACCAGTGTGGTTGGGTACCACAGTCTTTACATGTTCCGACCATGGCCTGTAAAGTTTACACCTTTACCTGCATGATTAGGGACAGTTAGATCTGACTCCATGTGTCTTCCATTTCAGAGATTTTGTCCTCTGAAACCCACCCTCAAGTATCTTCCATCCTTGTTTCTCACGTCGTGTTGTATTATTTGTCATTCTCCCTGACCATAGGCTAGTTTCCTCCTCATGGCTGGAGACGTCACTACTGACAGCTCACAGCTTCTCAACTTGTGCTTCTCATCACCATTGGAGAAGGAAGACCTCTTTTTTCTTAGTTCAAATTCTAGGCAAAATGGGTCTGCACTGGGTCAGGTGCTAAGGTGAGGGAGGTTGGGATCCTATAAAAACATGACAGCCCTTGCTGGAAGCACATGCTGGGAACGGTGGGAGAGCATTTCCCCAGAGAGGGGGTTGGAGCGGGTGGCGCTGCTGCTCTCGCAGTGATGGTGGGGGTAACCACCTCCACCATGACCCTTTCTTAATTTCCTTCTGCTTTCTGCCTTGCGTCCCCTCACTTTCATTACTCAGCAGCATGCTGTGGGTGTGACTTTTGCTCTTGTGTGCCATTGGTGCCATCTGCTCCTGCCTTGTCTCCTTTGATGTCATGATACAGATGGCAAGGACACAATGGGAAGTGGCACTTAGTTCAATATGGTAGCTCTGGCTACATCCAGCCTGCCCTTGAATCAGTGCTGCTTATAAGTAATTCCAGCTCATATGAAAGTCTAATAACACAATCATTATTACATTATGGTTTAGCCTCTGAAATCCCATTATAAATTATTGAAACTAGATGCACCCTTTCCAAAATATGCATTTTTTACAATAGAGGAGCTAATATCTAGGATTGCTTTAAAGGTAATCTGATCGATTTTTAAAAAAAAATGATGACAACTTGCCATTAACAAGCTACCAAAGTTCAGGAGTATTGTTGCTATTATACACAATGGAAAATATCTTCCAAATATGCTTGTTAATTTGACCATGTAGGTGTCAGAGCTAATCAGTCAACAGCTACAGCTAATGCAGGAAAGAAGAAAAATTAATATTCATTAGACTCTTGTTTACACTTCTGTTGTCAAGGTTAATCAGTTTGCTTTAAGCACAACATTTCACTCTTATTAAAGTCATTAGTACCCTTCAGTACACGGAGAACACTGGGGTTCACAAGAGTTTGATTTATACATCACACACATTGCACAGGGACCCATGCTTAAGCCATATTTTGCTGGAATTTAGACATAAACCTTTATTGAGACCAACCAATTAATCTTCTTCACAGTAGAATGATAGGTAAAAAATGTAACCCAAATTTAGGTGTTTAGTCATATTCTCAATTGCAGAAACTAACAAGTATTCAGCCTTTCAGCTTTAACACAAACATTACATAGACTCATACCAAAACAGTCCCTACTGGGCACTGGCAATGCAAAAAGGAATTTTGGCATTTTGTTTACCTTTGTGTCAAAATTATCATTATAAACAACTGAACTGTGATCAAAAATTTTCTACCGAAGAATAGTTAATGTATCTAGCTAGTCCATGACTGTAATCTTATCAGAGGATTCGCTTTTCCTATTACAAATAGGAAATGACTCTTTTAGTAATTTTTCACCCCCCTCCAAGTGTGGAGCTGGCAATTTGATGGAAATTCCAGCCTGACATTATTCTAGTTTACTCCTCAACAACAGTTTACACAGGGAAGTGAGCCTGGGAACGGTTCTCTCCCCATCACTCTTCATCTCACGAAGAAAGCTGATAGACATCATGTAACGTGGATCTCAGCTTTCACCTGAGCTTCCTTGGTGTTTAGTTCCAGAAACAGGAATTATGATGGGTTACTCAGCAAAGACTCATCCTGACACCCAGTTACTACAACATCTGAAGCCTGCTCCAGACACACCAGTACGAGTCTCAGACTCCACAGAAACAGTCTGTTTCTTCGAGCTGCAATGGAGCTGTGTTGTTTTTCCTTCTTTTCATCCTGTGACCCAATGACCAGGATGCTCTGGATAAATGCCCCTTGGCTATAACAAATAGAACAAACAATATTCCTTCTGTATGCAAGTTACATGTTTTTGTGACAGTGAATATGGAGGGGCCTCAGAGGACAAAGATTTTTTTCAATAACTGCCATAAGAGGACTGAATATTAATTATTCTCAAACTAAAATGTTATTTTTAGCAAATTTCTTCTAAAACTTAATTAACACATAGCTAATACATTCATACAGTAGGAGATTTCATTTGTACTTTGGTGGAGCTATTTGTAATTGATTCTGCTAGTTTTTTTCCTGAAAGCTCTTAAAAATAATTGGACATTCCATTGGAGTACTCTTGACATTTACTGTAGATAGATGACATATAGAACTTTCAGCAAAAAATAATCTCCACAATACCATAAAAATATAGAATATAGTATTTGGGAATTGCATTAATTATTTATGAGTGAGAAAGGACTAAATCTACTGCCATATTGGAAACGGCCGTCTATCTGGCCTGGAGTCTTAGTTTGGCTCCTCAAGTTTTTTACCATGTAAAATTGCACTGTCCAATACAATAGCCACTAGCCACTTGGAGACATTAAAATTTAAATTAATTTAAACTAAACAAAATGAAAAATTCAGTTCCTCAGCCACATTTCAGTATTCAGTATCCACGTGAGCTGGTAATCGCCCTATTGAATGGTGCCAGAAGAGAATATTCCTGGTCATCTCAAAAACTTCTATTGGACAGTGTTAATATAAAATTTATGCAGTCCTCGCCAATCACAAAAATGATCTATTCTTCAATCACTTTCCAGGAGATTTTCATTTCAAGGTTAACCTAATAAAGATGTATTTTGACCTCTTGTCTCCAAAGATCATTCCCATACAATAACAGCAACAAGACACAAAAAACCAAATTCCACTGCCAATGAGACTGGAAGATGTTTAATTCAAATAAAATGTACATACAGAAAATGATGGACAAATCATAAATGATGTAGAAGGTAGAAGGAAGGTCCTATCTAAGCAACTGAGTGTGTGTGTGTGAAGAGTGGCCACAGAAGCAAGCAGATGTGTCTACAGAACCTGCAAAAGGCTCAGAAATGGGAGGTCAGTTCCAGAGACGGGGACTTCTACTTCTCACTTCTGTTCTGCACTGTCAGAGTGCTTCTTTTACTCTAGTAAGAAACCACATGTTTTATCCTCTATATTAACCACAGGTTCAGGACTAGGGATACCAGGTACAAGGACAGACAGTAGAAGGGGTGGCGCACTGAAAACAATGTCACCCAGTGAATACCGACACCCTGACTGCTGAGAAACCTTCTGGCTTCTTTCCCCATCCAGTTCCAGAGCACCCATCAGCTGGGTTTTTTATCTTCCTCTGTCATCACCTCACCTTCTAAACAGGAGATTGGAAACTCCTTCTGTGGAGAAAACAAACAGCTCTAGAGGGAAGACACTAGTATTGATAAGAGGGGTCCCTTTAAAAAGCCAGACGGCCTCTCTATTGCCTGCAATGCAGCCACCAGCCCACACCCCCTCCCCTTGCACAAACAGATGTCAGGCAATTTTTTAGTGCCTCACTCTTCAACATAAAAGAACAGCCAATGATAACCATGTATTTGAGGATTATCTCCAACAAGAAATAGAGAGGTTGAAATAAGCAAAGTGGAAAAGCAGAAACAGGAAAAAAAAGGGAAAATGCAAGAAGAGGAAAACGTTGGAGAAAACATGAGAGATAAGGGAATATTACACAAATAAAACAAGAACAGCATACCACTAAAGGAAATGGAAAGGCAATTTAAAATATGTGAGTAAATATATAAACTCTGTGGAAACTTTGGAAGACAAAGGTGAGGAACTCTACCAAAACTGAACAAGGAAAAAGAGATGATGATAGAAGAAGAGAAAATTAAAGTTCCAATATTCTAAGTTCCAGGGGAAAAAGAAGAATAGAGAAAATGATGCAGAAGAAATACAAGAATATTTCCCCAAACTGAATAATATGAGTGCTAGCACAATGCATGAAAAAGAACCTACAGTCTGGCACAGGACTGCGAAATGTCCAAACAATAGGGACAAAACAGACCTTAAGAAAGATGGGTCATATCAAAAAGGATGAGAATTAAAATGACAATGATTTGGGCAACAGTGATTTTGTCTAGTTCTTAGCCAGAATCAAGAGAAAAAGGCTGTATACATTATATTAAAATACTGATGTAAATGTCAGAGGAGACAACAAAAAAAGCTGAAAATGATTTACTCTGGGCCCCGTTGTGAGGAACTGTGAAAGAGGAATCAAGAGACTGGTGGATTTTTGTTCTGCTGAACAAAAAAATCTTTGATAACTAAAATTATTTGTAGGTACTATGGGATAAAAATAAATTTTAAACAAAACAAAACCCTATCCAAGAAAATAATTGCAAATTATTTAACATCCAATTCTTATCAAAATCCTAGTTTAAAGAATAAACAAGCAAACATACAAACAATTAAACTTTTGGATTCAAATCTGGGAAATATCAGATTATAAACTGTATGAAGTGGATGAAGTAGTAAATAAGTATATGGGCCCCTTTTTATGTGAGGATTTGAAGACGTAAAATACGTAGACATCATAGATACAACACAACAGCACCTTGTTAAAAAAAACTTCTAACCACACTTCTAATCTTACCCTCAATTCACAATAAGGATTCCTGAAATCATTAATAAGCACAGAAAATAGCCTAACTGACAAAGAATACTTTTTCATGTTCAGTTTGTCAAAAATACTAGTTATCCTAACATCTTGACCACGACATTTATTGTGTCAATGATTATATAAAAATCCTAAGAGCACTCTTTTTCAGGATGACTTTTCTGGAAACTGAAATTTGCTAAAAAGGACTACAAAATCCCAAATACATTATCATGAAACGCTGAAACTCCTGTTTCCCACCAGGTCATCCATCGGAGCATTGGTGATGCCTCCAGACTTTAACAGCACAGAAGACGTTATTAATGAGGGCAGATTTAAAAAGGAAGTCTGTGAATGTGATTTGATGTGTATTTTACAAACTCCTACATATCAGTGTAGTACAATGGATATCTGTCAATTGCCTGCTTAAGTATCTCTGGTGGCTACCTTCAGCCTAGTATGTAAAACTCCTTAATCTTTTATTCAATAACGTACGTCAATTTTCTGTCCTTTTCTCATGCTTCTAAACACTTTCTCAGCTCAAGCCAGATGAATCAGCTTGCTTCTTCCAAGTCTGGGTTTTCTGTCCAGAAAACATATTGTGCCTTCATGCATATTGTCTGTCTGCCTTGAATGTCCTCACTTCCCCTCTACCAAACCTTATGTTTGTCCATCTTAAAGCTTTGGTTCAAAGCTCTGCTCCAAGAGGCCCTTCCTGACTGATACTAACTGTGGTTGTTGCTGTTGTTTGGTTGGTTGCTTACTTGGTTTTTATGACTCTGGGCCCTCATAAGAATTACTAGTAACTTTATCAATATTTCAGTTTTCATCATGGACTTACAGCAAATTACTGACCAACTTGTCACTGTTGACAGTGGGCAAGCTTTCTTCTACTTACTGGGACTTCAACTCTACATATCCTATGTCAGATTTCTGTGGATTTCAGTCTCACTTTAAAGTATGGATCCATTGGTCCATAAATCTGCCTCACACACGCAGTGTGTGTTTCTATAGTGACTGCACTCCTCAAGTGTCTATGCATTTCGGGCTATGAAGGCTGTTCCCCTGGGTGTTTGGCAATACGCTGGCATTGTGCGGGGTGTAGGTCACATCATGGCTGGTACCCTTTCTGGTGAATTTAGGCAGAGGGGAGGGAGGAGCCCCAGAGCACAGCCCTCCAGGCATCACCACTGACCCCAATGGGTCTGGGGCTGTAACCCACTGGTCTTCTGCTTTGGAGCAGGAGAAAATGGTGAGTCCACACTCTGGTTCTGAGTCCATCCACACTTCAGCAATTTTTTGATACCTTGGCATTAGGGCCAAGCCAGCCATCTGGGCTTCTTTTGTGGCTGCTAATCTCAAAATGGCCCTCAGGCTTGCAATGACTCTTCCGAGGCTGTGTGGTGAGAAGTAGGAGCAGTGATGACACGCCTCTCCCAAGGCTGAACTGCAGGCCACCCTCCACCTGGTCCCCATTCGCATGTCCTTTCAGTGCCCCGGTTTCCTCCAGGGTTTTTTTGGGGGTGGAGGAGGAAGGAAGGAGAGACCTATGTCAGTCACATATCTTTCAGGAAATGCCCATCACTCTAGACTTTCTTAATCTTTCTGTCCCCTCGAACTTTTGGAAATCTGGTCAAGCCTGTAGACTTCTCAGAATAACACTTCTAAAGGAATAAAATAAAGGCATAAAAAGAAAATATTTATATTAACATACAGTTAACCAAATGTTATTAAAATACAATTTATGGTAGTTATCTATGTTTATTAGCACACAAATAACAAGATCTAGTATCCAATTTAATAACAACTCTAATTTCTAATGCTGTTGAACTTCGCAATTTCCAGGTAGCTGAAACAACTGTGATATAATAAGAAATGGGATTTCCATTGATGATAAAAGTCACAGATACTGTGAATATAGCAATGCATCCATTTTAGAAATTAATTTTTAAAATTAGCAATACATAAACATGTTAAAAATCTAAACTCTTGTGTGGTAGGATGAAATTCTTCCTCCTTGCCCTGTTCCCCACCCTCTCAGTTTCCCTTTCTAGAAGCACAGTCATCTGTCTGTGTGTCACCTTCCAGAGTAATTCAATGTAAATATATACCAGGAAGGGGGAGAAAGTTATGTATTTTATTTGTTCACTTAAAACATCTTGAAGATTGTTTCATTGCAACTCACACTTTTTAAGGACAGATAGCCTTCCACTGTGTGAATGTACCATAATTGAGTGAACCTCCACTGACATATTTATACTGCTTTCAATCTGTTCTTATAAATGTCATACACAATTTTGAAAACATGTGGATTATATATGTTGCACAGACTACTAAAAATGAAATTCTCAAAGGCAATTGTCCTCCAAAGAAGTTGCATCAATTTCCACTCCATTCAAAAATACATAAGAGTTGTATCTGGCAAATGTACAGGTTTTCCCTGGAACTTAGCACTATTTGGAAGAGGACTGGGAGTGAATTCACAGTACTGTTACCAATACTTTCCTCACCTTTTATTCTCTAATGCCTCGTGCTAAAATTTAGTAGAACTTGGTCATTCTTCCTACTCACTGGCAATTGTTTTCACTTTTGTGGCAATGCCTGATTTTGATTTTATATTCTTGGGGTGGCACAGAGTCCTGGCAGCCGAGATCAAGATGTTAGAGATTGTTTTAATAAATAATGTCCAGCAAATAGTTCATCTGAGTGCCTATCGGAAGGAAGTGGGTGGTGGGTCTTGTGACAAGTCTCTTCAACTATGGCCCATTGGAAACTGAACACCAACTTCAAAGCATGTAACACTTGTCTTTTCTAAGAGGTTTAACTCATAAAATTTGTTAAGATAAATGATGCCAGTAATATTCTAACAATGATGGGCTATTATTTTGTTTCCATAGTTACCTGTGTTTCTATTAGCTTAAGGCTTCAGATGAGTAGCTTCAAACTCTGGTTTCTTCTTCAACTAGGTCAATAGTAACAATTTTTCCTTCTACTGGGGAGGCAAACTAAGTTGTAAATCTCATTAATGAAGAAGACATTTCTACAATGTCCAAATTGTACAGTGCTCAATTAGATTAAATTCAGAGCAATAAAACATTTCTGAATATGTTCTCAGAGAAACTCATATCATAGTTTTCCTTATTTGACATCATCTTTACCAGTTAAGAGAACACACTTCAGATAATAGTAACGCTCTTTACAAAGCATAATTTCCTGAATCTCTTCCTGGTTTTAGCTATGACAAGTTCTTTTGGTAACGCTGAACTCTAGACATGCTTATCTCAGACTTGTTTAGAATTTTAGGCTAAAGGGCTTTTCTAATCTTGCAGTGAGTGAGCCAAAATCTAGAATAGGCTCTTCATGGGAGAAGAAGTAGGATAATTAAACAAAAGTCGTTAGAGTTGATTAAAGTGATGATAAAGAGTAAATGGATTCACACTTACAGGTTCTGAAATCCAATGTAAAGAATTGACCCCATAGCTAATCTCAGGGCAATTAGGTACTCATGAAGACCTAGTGAAATTCTTTAAGTTTAGATTTTAAAAAGTAATGTGTTATCAGGGGAAACAGAAAATCCAGACCTTAGAGACTAATTTGGATTCCTATGAAAATAGTAGGAATCAGGATAACATATTAAAGAGAACTCAGTATTGGGAAAAACCTAAAAGGTGTGGCTAGAAATATATCCTTCTATGCTCTCCTCCTGTGAAAGGAGGAAAGACTGAGTGATCAAAGGAAATTGTAACTGCAACAGATCTTGGCTTTACTCCTTCCTTCCTTCTGCTTGGTCACTGGCTCCAACATAGCTCTCAATTCTAACCCGTGTGACATATTCATATGTCATATGTGTTCTGGGCATATCAGCAGTTAAGGGTCCAAAAATAACTGGTTAGACGGAGTGTCATGGTAAATAGTGCATTTTTGACTTACTATATTTTAAACTTATGATGGGTTTATTGGGACATAACCCTACTGTAAGTCAAGGGAGATCTGTATATATAATGGAATATTATTCAGACATAAAAGAGAAGGAAATCTTGCCTTTTGTGACAACATGGATGAACCTTGAGGGCACTGTGCTAAGTGAAAAAAGTCAGACAGAGAAAGACAGATACTAAATATTCTCATTTATATGTGGAAACTGAAAAACTTGGATCATGCAGGGAACTCTACTCAATATTCTGTAATAACCTATATGGGAAAAAAATCTGAAAAAGAGTGGATATATATATATATATATATATATATATATATATATATATATATATAACTGAATCACTTTGCTGTACACCTGAAAGCAACACAACATTGTAAATCAACTATACATCGATATAAAATAAAAATGAAATTTAAAAACTCTTTTAAAAAAGCTGAATCATAGAAAAAAAGAGCAGAATGGTGGTTGCCAGGGGTTGAGTGTGGGGGAAATGGGAGATGCTGGTCAAATGGTGTACACTTCCAGCTATAAGATGAATGAGTTTTGGGCACCTAATGTACTGCCTGACGGCTATAGTTCATACTGTATTATATACTTCAAATTTGCTTAGAGCATAATCTTAAATGCTCTCACTTCGAAAAAGAAACAGTAATTATGTGAGGTGATGGAGGTGTTAACAACCCTTATTGCTGTAATCATTTTGCATTATATATGTGTATGAAACCTATACAATGTTATATGTCAACTGTATCTCAATAAAGCTGGAAAAAAAAGAATTCTACATTAGCCCGTGTGTATGTATGAAGGCAAATGATGAAAGGAGATGCTTCTTACACGACTCCTTTTAATTCTCTAAAAGTATTTCCATTATATAGATATTGGAAGGTCAGAGGGAAGTTGCAGAAATAATAAACCTTAACATGAATCAGTATAAGGGTGAGTAGAAGCTTGTGAAATTCCAGCCCATGTTTATGGGCATGTTCCAAATGTGATGGCTGGCGTCTACACTAGTCACATTATGGAGGGACTCTGCCTGCTCCAAGAATTTCAAAGGACAAATAAGGAATTTTTTTTCTTTTTTTGGCCACGCTGCAGGGCATGTGGGATCTTAGCTCCCCGACCAGGGATTGAACCTGTGCCCCCTGCAGTGGAAGCACAGAGTCTTAACCACTGAACCGCCAGGAAATTCCCAAGAATCTCAAAGGAGAGATACAGTACTGAGAGAACAAATTATGACAGTATGAGGCTGCATAAAGCAGGACCTGAAAATTTTGATTCAGGGAACTGGAGGAGATGATGTTTTTGTTCTGAGTCTATGTGATTGAGTCAGGGTTCTGCACTCTGCCCTCGGGGCAGCCTCAGGATATTCATCTTCCTGTGTGTTTCAAGTCATTTGTGAAATGAGGATATTAACCCTGCCCACTGAATCAGTCAGGGTGAAAATGGCTTCAGGTGACTGAAGAGCAAGCTAACCTTGGCTCAGTCCATAAAGGCAGGAGCAGTTCTCGGGCTGCCCCAGCAGCTTCCTGATGGGAGGCTTGCAGGTCCTCTGTGCCTTCCTTGATTTTCCTACCCCTGTTGAAATGGCAGCAGTGCCTCAGACAGCTCATTCTCACACTTTCAAGTCCAAGTTTCAAGTTGGAAGCAGTGAGAGCGGGCAGGGGAATGAGGAAGAGAAACACCCCCCAAAATGACCCTCTCCCTTCAAGAAAGAGGAAATGTCTTCCCAGGATCCCCTTGGCAGATTTTCCTCTGTGTCTCCTTGACCAAAACAATTCTCTCGCTGCAAGAGAGGTTATGAGAAAGAGCATTTGATTTACTATCCTCTGCGGCAGGAGGGCAGGCAAGAGAGATGGAGACAGATAGAGCTGGCCACAACCACCTCAGGCCAGAACTGTGAATGTTAAATGGGATAAAACATGTAAAACAATTTGCACAGGCACACGTTGTAAATATTCAACAAGAAGGTAACACTTATTTGCTATTGTTATTTGCCTTGAAGAGAGAATATTTTAATGGAGAGACTTTGTCATGTGCTTTAAATATTTGAGTGTTGTGATACCTGTGATGAGAATAGAGTTGAAATCATAGTAATTTTCTGTGAGATCTGTTTCAAAATGATATTGGCTCTGATGGTAAGCACACCATCGACACAATTTTCAAGCAGGATTTGAAAGACCCCTGTTATTTAGGTGGACACTTTCATTAAGGGTAAATTTGGGATTCCTTCTAGTGGAAGCTTCTATGATTCTACACTATAATCATCAGAGGCTCAAGACACAAGATCCCTCCCTTAGCTTAAAATGGACTTAATTTGTGTTTGGGGCTAAATTGCGATGTTCTGGCTGGATCCAGAGTTTCTAAAATGAGGACATAAAAGACTATTACAGCTCTGCAATTGCAATGAGATATGCAACTCCTTCATGATTAACAGAGAAGAGAATTGTTGCTTAGATACTGACAAGTACAAAATAATAGTAATTTTTTTTCCTGTGTAGAGGTACAGAATTCATTTTAGTTTTAGATATTGAAATTCTAAATACTGATATCTCCTCAAGTTAAAAATGAACATTGGGGTCAGTAACTTACCCACAACTTCCTTATTGGATCATCTATTCTTAAAATGACTGTATATTTCCCATGTTATGACCTTCCCTGTCACATGTGCATTCTCCATCCCTTTGTTAGGATTTTGTGAACATGCTATGAACATGTTAGAATGGTATAAATGATATTTGCTGTGTATGATTTGTTTCCCATCCCCAATCCTGCCAGGGGGAGGGAGGTGTTATATCTCAAGAGACTCTCTTACCAAGTCCAAGTTTTAAATCAATTAAACTTGTACAGACTCCAACATACCATCTTGATATGACCTTGAGCCCTGAAGTACATGGACGAGTGGAATGATCACAGCCAAGTTGGAAAACTGTCTCTGAAAAGAGTAGTTGGTTGACAAACATCAGTAGTGACTCAACCAAGGGAAGGGGTGACTTCCTCAAATTGAAAGGGGCCCTGAAAGTAAGACAAACGCTGAAACCATATTCCCCAAATTCATATTTTCATGCTGCTTTAAGCTATCCAAGGATCTCACAGCAGAGATGCAGAGCTACTTACTGAGAAGCTCAGGTACTCCCTTTTTATACCATCAGCACTTTCTTCTCCTCACACTTTCTCTTCAACCTCTTTCCAACTGTCTTCCACTCCACCAGTCACCAAAACTGTTCTGTTCAGGTCACCAAGGACCCACACTTGGTGATGCCCTACGGCTGTTTTTCATCCTCACCTTCCTTGTCTTCTGAGTATCATTCAACAGTGTGACGACGTCTTCTCCCTGTGTGGCTTTGGTGACGTTACACTCTCCCTGTGCTCTTTCTTCCTGTCCAGCTGTTCCTCCTCAGGACTTTTTCCTGGTTCCTCTTGCTTTACTCCAACTCCTATTATTGGAGGATCACTGACCTTCAGTTGGGTTCCTCCTCTTTTCTGTCTACACTCTGACTAAGGCTTGAAGTTCCAACTTTAGCCAGTGCTGATCTGTCTCCAGTGAGGAGCTTCTCCTCCGAATCCCATTTCAGTGCATGGTTAATAGGTTTCAAACTGGACATGCACAGAAGGAGTCAGGCCTTCCCTTCTCCCACTCACCACCACATGACCTCATTCATCCCCTGCCTTCCCATACCATCGCCCACTCAGTTAATAATGCCTGAAACCTGGGAATCATCCTTGAATACTACTTCTCCAGTGCCTTCACCACCAGCCAACCAGCAATTCCTGTCAATTCATCCTCCAAACGTGTTTCACGCACATCCACCCACTTTCTCCACCTCCACCACCGCACCTGGTCTAACTACCAGCATCCCTCACCTCGTGTGCGGCAGTGGCCTCCTAGCAGGGTTCTCAGCTTCTTTCCTTGGCTCCCCTATGATTCATTCTTGCCCAGTGGTCAAAACTACAATCATACTACAACACCCCCTACTCAAAACTCTTAAAAGGGTTCTTACCACTGCTTAACTAACACCCAGACTCCTTACTGTGGTCTAGAGGTGTTTCACATTCCAACCCCTGGCAATGTTTTTAACATCACAGCCATTCTCGTTCTTTCTGACTGAGCCTCTGTCACACTGACCTAACACACCAGCCTCTTTCTTGCTGCAGGCCCTTTGCACTTGCTGTTTCTTCTCTTAGAATTTTCTTTGCCTGGCTCTTTGCATAGCTCACCCCTCCTGCTTCAGTCTCACCACCTGATTAGTGATGCTGTGCTCACTACATTACCTAAGGTTTTATTTGTTTGTTTGTTTACTTATTTATTTAGACTGGTAGGAAGACAGTTCTTTCCTCTGGGATTTCAGGCACATTTAGAATAAAACATGGACGGAATATGAGAAGGAGAAGCAACACCAGTATTTGGGAGACAAACTAGATTATGATGAGAAGGACCCCATTTGATCACCTCTCCTTGATCTTTTAATTTTCTATCAAGAATGATAAATTCTAAAGCCATTGGGGTCTTGCAGGTCACTGAAATGAATGTGATGGGCTATGAGTAGGGCAGTCAGGAGTGGTACAGCAGTCAGCACACGTCTATGTGAAGGTATTCAAGGGGCAAATTTTAAAATGCTGAACATGAGAAGCTAAGCCTGGCTGAGGGCTGAATTTGGCCTATGAGCCACCAGTTTAAGATCCATACCTAGATGTCTCTCATTTGTTGAGTAAGTCAGATCATTCCTAGTTCTATAAGCATCAACTTTATGTGCTTCTATATGTACATTACTAAAAAAAAAATATATAGTCATAAATAAAACAGTCTAGAACCACATAATCTTTACTTGCCCTTTAGACATTTTTCTCTTTTTCTATCTATGCTTTTGAAGTACTACAAATTATAATGTTATATAAGTATATTTACCTAACTTAGTTTCCAGTCAAAGCACGTGGAGGTGACCCTGAAGGGCACCATGGAAACCTGTGAAGCATGGGGGAGGTCATTTTGTGTTTTAGATCAGCACATCTGTGTTTTGCAAAAATCACTCCAGAACAGTGTGGAGTAGGATAAGAAGTAGAGGAAGTAGGGACAGTGGTTAGTAACTATTGCGGTAATTTAGATGAGAACTGATAATGGCAAAGACAGTGAGTTTGGAGAGATGGAGAAGAAATAATCAAACTAGAAAATCCAGGTTAAGAAAAGCTACAGCAGACGTGTATTAAAGTTTTAAGTTTCCTAACGGTCATGGAAAAACAGGAAATGAAAGATGTTATTCCATAATAATCACATAGTAAAATACTGTATACCAGTCATGACCAAAATTTTCTTGAACTCCAAGAGGAACACATCAAGAATACAACCCTGCAAAGAACACTGTGCATGAATATGGCTGTATCTTATCTCAGCCTTTGATGAAAGACAAGGGTAAAATATTAATTCATAATTCAATTTTAGCATCTCTATAAGGAGTTAAAATAATATCACATAGACGTTATTTTCTTATGACCACTACCATGGAGAGAGAACTTTAAAAATCTAGGAGATAAATTGACAGCATGTCTCTCTTTTTTTTTAATATTTTAATTTTATTGGAGTATAGTTGATTTATAGTGTTGTGTTAGTAAAGGTGTACAGCAAAGTGATTCAGTTATATATATACATATATTCATTCTTTTTTAGATTCTTTTCTCATATAGGTCATCACAGAATATTGAGTAGAGTTTCCTGTGCTATATAGCAGGTCCTTGTTGGTTATCTATCTTATATATAGTAGTGTGTGTGTATGTGAATCCCAAGCTCCTGATTTATCCCTCCCCATAACGTTTCCCCTTTGGTAACCATAAGTTTGTTTTTGATATCTGTAAGTCTGCTTCTGTTTGTAAATAAGTTCATTTGTATCTTTTTTTAAATTAGATTCCACATATGAGTGATATCATATATTTGTCTTTCTCTGTCTGCCTTACTTCACTTAAGTATGATAATTTCTAGGTCCATCCATGTTGCTGCAAATGGCATTATTTCATTCTTTTTTATGGCTGAGTAATATTCCGTTGTATATATGTACCACATCGTCATTATCCATTCAACTGTCTATGGACATTTAGGTTGCTTCCATGTCTTGGCTATTGTAAATAGTTAACAGGATGTCTCTTAAACCATGTTTTTCAAACTTCAGATTATGACCTACTAAGGACTGTGAAATCAGTACACTAGGTCAGAAACAGCACTTTTAAAAATGAAACAATAAATTTGAATACAAAATAGGATATTTTTACTTAGCAAGGGCAAGTGCTAGAACACAAAACTTGTGTGCGTGTGAGTTTGTGTGTACATGTGGCCCAATACATTCTGTACTGCAGGTCATGGTACAAACAGGTTGGAAAAGCTCTTCTTTACACAACCCTCCTGTATTGACTCATCTCAGTTGTGATTCTGAGATCACTGTAGGGTGGAGAAGGGAGGAAGATGTCTGGGCTGTTAGACAAAAGCAGAGTTGCAATCAGTCATCCTTTGGTATGTGATAGGAAACTGATGTCCTCCTGATTCTACCTGAAGTTAACCCAGGTAGTGCCAGCCTCTCTTCACAAAATGCTACCAAGGACATAAGGCTGCCAAACCCCCAATCTGTCTGAAGCTGAACCACGCCCTGGTGGAAGCTGCTGCGTTCTGTCCCTTAAAGACTCAATTTGTCTAAGTCACAAAGCTTGAGTTTGAGCAGGCATGCATCTTGGGCAACACACCAGAGGGTAGAGAGCTGTGTGCTGTCTGGTACGGTCAGGACACATCCTCTATTGTTTCTTTCACTATACTCTCAGAACACTCTAATTACAGAATACTTCACTCTGGTCAACAGATGTGTGGGGACCTGGTGAACTGGAGGGTGTGTGACTTTCTAAAGGGGGTTACCCAGACCCAGTTATCTGTGGGAATGGGATCCCAGTGTTTTCAGACCTCCCCAGTTGTCAAGAGATCCAGATTTTTGTGTAAAATGACTTGTCTTTAAATATTGGCAACATGGTTTTAAAAATTTAATGACGGGCCAAAAAACTCCATGGGCAAGATCTGCTCTCATGGCTCCTGGTTTGCCTCTTTCCACCTAGATCAGGCTTTTGTGTTTGTTTTCCATTCTTTTTTGTTTTTTGGTCAAGAAATGGGAAAAGAATTTGAAAAAGAATGGATACATATATGCGTATAACTGAATCACTTTGCTGTACACCTGAAACTAAGACAACATAGTAAATCAACTATACTCCAATATAAAATAAGAATTTAAAAAGAAATCCTTTTCTTTAATTGAATTTTATGTAGAAGTCCAATAAATAAAACCACCACCAATGAAAGTGCTGCTCTTTGAGGGGTGGGCTGGAGCTGTTTCCATTTGCCTCAGTCTTTCTAGCTCTGCTCTCATGAGCCCCCGGCTCTAGAAAACAGGGAAACCACAGATCTAAATGCTAAAATATTGTCTTTTTTGAGACAGAATTCTTTTTTCTTTTTACTTAAATTGGAAATTTGCCAGCAGGTGTCATTACTCTTGAGACCATTCTTATATTGTAATACTAAGATTATATCATTAACATGTGGAAGGATGTTTGTCTTTTTTTAATTTTTATATACGTTGGGGCAGAAGGGAATACATAGATCATTTAAGTGAGCAGGATTAAATTATTTAGGTACAAGCTATAAATGAAGATTTCTAGACACAATCCTGTTTTAAGCCATTTTAAATCAGAGCTGACACTTTCAAAATCCATTCTGATATTGCTGTATAGATTCAGAAAAACATTTAAAATCTGAAAGCTATATCAAAGTCCTACAAGCTGGCCCATAGAGCAACTTGGGATTTCTGTTGGAATAAGGTGAGGTATAAATAAAAGTTCCAGAGATAGCACCTGACTATGCGATCAGAAGCTGTTAATAGAACACTTGATATTGAGAAAAGTAGAATTTTTCATAATTAAGTTCCCATTAAAGTGAAGGGAACAGGATGCTGTGCCCCATAGTTATAGGACACTCTGAAAATATTGTTACTTGGCTGTGAGGTAGGGCTGGAATCCAGCCTTTTCTATTCTGAGGCTGTGTTTTGGATTTTTCCCCTCCACTATGCAAATAACACAAGATTTAAAAGGTATTCAGGGGAAGGCGGAAGATGGCGGAAGAGTAAGACGCGGAGATCACCTTCCTCCCCACAGATACACCAGAAATACATCTACACGTGGAACAACTCCTACAGAACACCTACTGAAGGCTGGCAGAAGACCTCAGACCTCCCAAAAGGCAAGAAACTCCCCACGTACCTGGGTAGGGCAAAAGAAAAAACAGAGACAAAAGAATAGGGACGGCACCTGCACCAGTGGGAGGGAGCGGTGAAGGAGGAAAAGTTTCCACACTCTAGGAAGCCCCTTCGCGGGCGGAGACTGCGGGAGGCGGAGGGGGGAGCTTCGAAGCTGCGGAGGAGTGCACAGCAACGGGTGCGGAGGGCAAAGCGGGGAGATTCCCGCACAGAGGATCGGTGCCAACCGGCACTCACCAGCCCGAGAGGCTTGTCTGCTCACCCGCCGGGGCGGGCGGGGCTGCGAGCTGAGGCCGGAGCGCAGGGAGAGGACTGGGGTTGGCGGCTTGAACATAGCCTGAAGGGGTTAGTGCACCACAGCTAGCCGGGAGGGAGTCCGGGGAAAAGCCTGCACCTGCAGAAGAGGCAGGAGACTTTTCCTTCCCTTTTTGTTTCCTGGGGCGTGAGGAGAGGGGTTTAAGAACGCTGCTTAAAGGAACTCCAGAGACGGGCGCGAGCCGCGGCTAAAAGCGCGAACCCCAGAGACGGGCGCGAGCCGCGGCTGAAAGCGCGGAATTCAGAGACGGGCGCGAGCCGCGGCTGAAAGCGCGGAATCCAGAGACGGGCGCGAGCCGCGGCTGAAAGCGCGGAATTCAGAGACGGGCGCAAGCCGCGGCTAAAAGCGCGGACCCCAGAGGCGGGCGGGAGACGTTAAGGCTGCTGCTGCCGCCACCGAGGGGCCTGTGTGCGAGCACAGGTCACTCTCCACACCCCTCTTCCGTGGAGCCTGTGCAGCCCGCCACTGCCGGGTTCCCGGGATCCAGGGACAACTTCCCCGGGAGAGCGCACAGCGCGCCTCAGGCTGGTGCAAAGTCACGCCGGCCTTTGCCACCGCAGGCCCGCCCCGCACTCTGTGCCCCTCCGTCCCCGCCGGCCTGAGTGCGCCAGAGCCCCCAATCAGCGGCTCTTTTAACCCCATCCTGTCTGAGCAAAAAACAGACGCCCTCCAGCGATCTACACGCAGTGGCAGGGCCAAATCCAAAGCTTAGCCCTGGGAGCTGTGAGAACAAAGAAGAGAAAGGGAAATCTCTCCCAGCAGCCTCAGAAGCAGCGGATTAAAGCTCCACAATCAACTTGATGTACCCTGCATCTGTGGAATACCTGAATAGACAACCAATCATCCCAAATTAAGGAAGTGGACTTTAGGAGCAAGATCTATGATTTTTTCCCCTTTCCTCTTTTTGTGAATGTGTATGTGTATGCTTCTGTGTGAGATCTTGTCTGTATAGTCTTGCTTCCACCATTTGTCCTAGGGTTCTATCCGTCCATGTTTTTTTTAAAATTTTTTTTCTTAATAATTAATTTTAATAACCTTATTATACTTTACCTTCGTTCTTTCTTTCTTTCTTTCCGTCCATCCTTCCCTCCTTTAGACAACGAATCATCCCAAATTGAGGAGGTGGTCTCTGACAGCAAGATTTAGGATTTTTCCCCATTTACCTCTTTTAGTGAGGGTGTATGTGTATGCTTCTGTGTAAGATTTTGTCTGTATAGCTTTGCTTCCAACATTTGTCCTAAGGTTCTTTCCGTCCCTTTTTTTTTTTTCTAAATAAGAATTTTTTAATTCAATAACTTTATTATACTTTATTTTATTTTTACTGTATCTTCTTTCTTTCTTTTTTCCTTCTTTCCCTCCTTCCTTCCTTCCTCCCTCCCTCCCTCCCTCCTTTCTTTCCTTCTTGCCTTCTTGCCTTCTTTGCTTCTTTCTTTCTTTCTTCCTTCCTTCCTACCCTCCTTTCCTTCTTTCTTTCCTCATACTTCTCCTAATTCCCTCTACTTTTTCTCCCTTTTATCCTGAGCCTGTGGATGAAAAGCTTTTGGTGCTCCAACCAGGAGGCAGGGCTCTGCCTCTGAGGTAGGACAGCCAACTTCAGGACACTGATCAACAAGAGACCTCCCAGCTCCACATAATATCAAACGGCGAAAATCTCCCAGAGACCTTCATCTTAACACCAGCACCCAGCTTCACTCAACGACCAGCAAGCCACAGTGCTGGAAAACCTATGCCAAACAACTAGCAAAACAGGAACACAACCCCACCCATTAGCAGAGAGGCTGCCTAAAATCATAATAAGGCCACAGGCGCCCCCAAACACACCACCAGACGTGAACCTGCCCACTAGAGAGACAAGATCCAGCCTCATCCACCACAACACAGGCACTAGCCCCCTCCACCAGGAAGCCTACACAACCCACTGAACCAACCTTAGCCACTGGAGACAGACATCAAAAACAGGAGGAACTACAAACCTGCAGCCTGCAAAAAGGAGACCCCAAACACAGTAAGATAAGCAAAATGAGAAGACAGAAAAACACATAGCAGATAAAGGAGCAAGATAAAAATGCGCCAGACCTAACAAATGAAGAGGAAATAGGCAGTCTACCTGAAAGAGAATTCAGAATAATGATAGTAAGGTTGATCCGAAATCTTGGAGATAGAATGGACAATAGATTGGACAAAATGCAAGAATCAGTTAACAAGGACCTAGAAGAACTAAAGATGAAACAAGCAACGATGAACAACACAATAAATGAAATTAAAAGTACTCTAGATGGGATCAATAGCAGAATAACTGAGGCAGAAGAACGGATAAGTGACCTGGAAGATAAAATAGTGGAAATAACTACTGCAGAGCAGAATAAAGAAAAAAGAATGAAAAGAACTGAGGACAGTCTCAGAGACCTCTGGGACAACATTAAACGCACCAACATTCGAATTATAGGGGTTCCAGAAGAAGAAGAGAAAAAGAAAGGGACTGAGAAAATATTTGAAGAGATTATAGTTGAAAACTTCCCTAATATGGGAAAGGAAATAGTTAATCAAGTCCAGGAAGCACAGAGAGTCCCATACAAGATAAATACAAGGAGAAATACGCCAAGACACATATTAATCAAACTGTCAAAAATTAAATACAAAGAAAGCATATTAAAAGCAGCAAGGGAAAAATAACACATAAGGGAATCCCCATAAGGTTAACAGCTGATCTCTCAGCAGAAACCCTACAAGCCAGAAGGGAGTGGCAGGACATACTGAAAGTGATGAAGGAGAAAAACCTGCAGCCAAGACTACTCTACCCAGCAAGGATCTCATTCAGATTTGATGGAGAAATTAAAACCTTTACAGACAAGCAAAAGCTGAGAGAGTTCAGCACCACCAAACCAGCTTTACAACAAATGCTAAAGGATCTTCTCTAGGCAAGAAACACAAGAGAAGGAAAAGACCTATAATAACGAACCCAAAACAATTAAGAAAATGGGAATAGGAACATACATATCGATAATTACCTTAAATGTAAATGGACTAAATGCTCCCACCAAAAGACACAGATTAGCTGAATGGATACAAAAACAAGACCCTTATATATGCTGTCTACAAGAGACCCACTTCAGACCTAGAGACACATACAGACTGAAAGTAAGGGGATGGAAAAAGATATTCCATGCAAATGGAAGCCAAAAGAAAGCTGGAGTAGCAATTCTCATATCAGACAAAATAGACTTTAAAATAAGGACTATTAAAAGAGACAAAGAAGGACACTACATAATGATCAAGGGATCGATCCAAGAAGAAGATATAACAATTGTCAATATTTATGCACCCAACATAGGAGCACCTCAATACATTAGGCAAATACTAACAGCCATAAAAGGGGAAATCGACAGTAACACATTCATAGTAGGGGACTTAAACACCCCACTTTCACCCATGGACAGATCATCCAAAATGAAAATAAATAAGGAAACACAAGCTTTAAATGATACATTAAACAAGATGGACTTAATTGATATTTATAGGACATTCCATCCAAAAACAACAGAATACACATTTTTCTCAAGTGCTCATGGAACATTCTCCAGGATAGATCATATCTTAGGTCACAAATCAAGCCTTGGTAAATTTAAGAAAATTGAAATTGTATCAAGTATCTTTTCTGACCACAACGCCATGAGACTAGATATCAATTACAGGAAAAGATCTGTAAAAAATACAAACACATGGAGGCTAAACAATACACTACTTAATAATGAAGAGATCACTGAAGAAATCAAAGAGGAAATCAAAAAATACCTAGAAACAAATGACAATGGAGATACAACGACCCAAAACCTGTGGGATGCAGCAAAAGCAGTTCTAAGGGGGAAGTTTATAGCAATACAATCCTACCTTAAGAAGCAGGAAACATCTCGAATAAACAACCTAACCTTGCACCTCAAGCAATTAGAGAAAGAAGAACAAAAAAACCCCAAAGCTAGCAGAAGGAAAGAAATCATAAAAATCAGATCAGAAATAAATGAAAAAGAAATGAAGGAAACAATAGCAAAGATCAATAAAACTAAAAGCTGGTTCTTTGAGAAGATAAACAAAATAGATAAACCACTAGCCAGACTCATCAAGAAAAAAAGGGAGAAGACTCAAATCAATAGAATTAGAAATGAAAAAGGAGAGGTAACAACTGACACTGCAGAGATAAAAGAGATCATAAGAGATTACTACAAGCAACTCTATGCCAATAAAATGGACAATCTGGAAGAAATGGACAAATTCTTAGAAAGGCACAACCTGCCAAGACTGAATCAGGAAGAAATAGAAAATATGAACAGACCAATCACAAGCACTGAAATTGAAACTGTGATTAAAAATCTTCCAACAAACAAAAGCCCAGGACCAGATGGCTTCACAGGCGAATTCTATCAAACATTTAGAGAAGAGCTAACACCTATCCTTCTCAAACTCTTCCAAAATATAGCAGAGGGAGGACCACTCCCTAACTCCTTCTACGAGGCCACCATCACCTTGATACCAAAACCAGACAAGGATGTCACAAAGAAAGAAAACTACAGGCCAATATCACTGATGAACATAGATGCAAAAATCCTCAACAAAATACTAGCAAAAAGAATCCAACAGCACATTAAAAGGATCATACACCACAATCAGTTGGGGTTTATCCCAGGAATGCAAGGATTCTTCAATATACGCAAATCTATCAATGTGATAAACCATATTAACAAATTGAAGGAGAAAAACCATATGATCATCTCAATAGATGCAGAGAAAGCTTTTGACAAAATTCAACACCCATTTATGATAAAAACCCTGCAGAAAGTAGGCATAGAGGGAACTTTCCTCAATATAATAAAGGCCATATATGATAAGCCCACAGCAAACATCATCCTCAATGGTGAAAAACTGAAACCATTTCCACTAAGATCAGGAACAAGACAAGGTTGCCCACTCTCACCACTATTATTCAACATTGTTTTGGAAGTTTTAGCCACAGCAATCAGAGAAGAAAAGGAAATAAAAGGAATCCAAATTGGAAAAGAAGAAGTAAAGCTGTCACTGTTTGCAGATGACATGATACTATACATAGAGAAGCCTAAAGATGCTACCAGAAAACTACTAGAGCTAATCAATGAATTTGGTAAAGTGGCAGGATACAAAATTAATGCACAGAAATCTCTGGCATTCCTATATACTAATGATGAAAAATCTGAAATTGAAATCAAGAAAACACTCCCATTTACCATTGCAACAAAAAGAATAAAATATCTAGGAATAAACCTACCTAAGGAGACAAAAGACCTGTATGCAGAAAATTATAAGACACTGATGAAAGAAATTAAAGATGATATAAATAGATGGAGAGATATACCATGTTCTTGGATTGGAAGAATCAACATTGTGAAAATGATTCTACTACCCAAAGCAATCTATAGATTCAATGCAATCCCTATCAAACTACCACTGGCATTTTTCACAGAACTACAACAAAAAATTTCACAATTTGTATGGAAACACAAAAGACCCCGAATAGCCAAAGCAATCTTGAGAACGAAAGAAGGAACTGGAGGAATCAGGCTCCCTGACTTCAGACTATACTACAAAGCTACAGTCATCAAGACGGTATGGTACTGGCACAAAAACAGAAAGATAGATCAATGGAACAGGATAGAAAGCCCAGAGATAAACCCATGCACATATGGACACCTTATCTTTGATAAAGGTGGCAGTAATGTACAATGGAGAAAGGACAGCCTCTTCAATAAGTGGTGCTGGGAAAACTGGACAGGTACATGTAAAAGTATGAGATTAGATCACTCCCTAACACCATACACAAAAATAAGCTCAAAATGGATTAAAGACCTAAATGTAAGGCCAGAAACTATCAAACTCTTAGTGGAAAACATAGGCAGAACACTCTATGACATGAATCAAAGCAAGATCCTTTCTGACCCACCTCCTAGAGTAATGGGAATAAAAACAAAAATAAACAAATGGGACCTAATGAAACTTCAAAGCTTTTGCACAGCAAAGGAAACCATAAACAAGACCAAAAGACAACCCTCAGAATGGGAGAAAATATTTGCAAATGAAGCAACCGACAAAGGATTAATCTCCAAAATTTACAAGCAGCTCATGCAGCTCAATAACAAGAAAACAAACAACCCAATCCAAAAATGGGCAGAAGACCTAAATAGACATTTCTCCAAAGAAGATATACAGACTGCCAACAAACACATGAAAGAATGCTCAACATCACTAATCATTAGAGAAATGCAAATCAAAAGTACAATGAGATATCATCTCACACCAGTCAGAATGGCCATCATCAAAAAATCTAGAAACAATAAATGCTGGAGAGGGTGTGGAGAAAAGGGAACCCTCTTACACTGTTGGTGGGAATGTAAATTGATACAGCCACTGTGGAGAACAGTATGGAGGTTCCTTAAAAAGCTACAAATAGAACTACCATATGACCCAGCAATCCCACTACTGGGCATATACCCTGAGAAAACCATAATTCAAAAAGAGACATGTACCAAAATGTTCATTGCAGCTCTATTTACAATAGCCCGGAGATGGAAACAACCTAAGTGCCCGTCATCAGATGAATGGATAAAGAAGATGTGGCACATATATACAATGGAATATTACTCAGCCATAAAAAGAAACGAAATTGAGCTATTTGTAATGAGGTGGATAGACCTAGAGTCTGTCATACAGAGTGAAGTAAGTCAGAAAGAGAGAGACAAATACCGTATGCTAACACATATATATGGAATTTAAGAAAAAAAAATGTCATGAAAAACCTAGGGGTAAAGCAGGAATAAAGACGCAGACCTCTTAGAGAACGGACTTGAGGTTATGGGGAGGGGGAAGGGTGAGCTGTGACAGGGCGAGAGAGAGTCATGGGCATATACACACTAACAAACGCAGTAAGGTAGATAGCTAGTGGGAAGCAGCCGCATGGCACAGGGATATTGGCTCGGTGCTTTGTGACAGCCTGGAGGGGTGGGATGGGGAGGGTGGGAGGGAGGGAGACGCAACAGGGAAGACATATGGGAACATATGTTTATGTATGACTGATTCACTTTGTTATAAAGCAGAAACTAACACACCACTGTAAAGCAATTATACCCCAATAAAGATGTAAAAAAAAAAAAAAAAAAAAAGATGTGGGATGGAACTGTGAATTCCATTATCCTCAGTGCTATAAATCATAATCAGTGCCTAGGACATAGTAGATGCTCAATAAACATTTTGGAATAAATGAGTTTCGATCAACAAAAAAAAAAAAAAAAAGGTATTCATAAAAAACATTTTCTGGTGTCTGATTTAAGATAGCTTTGACAAAAGCAATAAAAAGACCACATATTTTGCTACTAAACAGATTTTGTGTTAAACAGATTTTACATATAACTTTTGTATAAAATCAGTTGACAGCCTTTGATAGAGGCAGACCAGACTGCTGGATATAAGTGTAGTAAAGAAAGCATCCTGAAATGTGGGTTATTTATTTACTAAATTTCAAATGCTTAACCTCCTTACCATCCACTCAGTAGGGTGGCAGGAGTAGAAATCAACATACATAGAAATATTATTTGTGTTCATTCTCCTACTGTATATTACACCCTACTTATTGCAGAACTATCTTTTATCTACCTTCCTGAGCACAAACTCCCTCGAAAAGAAAGCAGCTTTTGAACCAAGGTAATCTATCCATATTTTCTCTTTGTTTTCTTGCCCTCTGCCTCCCATTCCTTTTTTTTCTTTTTGCTAACTTCTATTGAACTCCTGACCTTGGGTAAAGATGCAGCTTTGCATGAATATTTGAAAGCGACTTTTGGTGATTTAGCTGCTAAATGTGTATGATAGAAGTCCAGCTAAACTTGGAGGCTCTGGGGGGTTTTTAACTCACCGGTGCCAGAAAGCAGACCAGTCTGGGGAAATCCAGCTAATGTCTCCCAGCTGTGCAGGGAAAGTGTGAACAGCTCTGTCACAAGCGCTGCCTTTCTCTTCTTTTCCAGACAGTACCTTCTACTCAAACCATCACTTCTCATTTGCCATTTGGACATCGGTGATGGAACTTGCTGCTTTATTGCCCACGGAGAAGCCAAGTGAGGATTGTGGGGCTGATCTGGAAGTTTCCCTGGTACAAAAGAAGTTTCAGGCTCAGGCCTGGTCCTGGAGCAGACACACAGAAGGCTGACAGATTTGGCCTAAAGGTGGCTGGTGGACCAATAGATAATACAAGGAGAAATGGCCTTTTCTAGAGTCGTTCTTTCCAGATGAGAAAGTGACATGCCATCTCTCGGCCCTGGGAGCAAGCTAGCATTTCTTGGCCAGTTTCCAAAGCAGGTTTGTCAGAAGGCTGGGGCTGTTGTACAATCAAGAAAGAAGTGACAGAAACACAGGCAGCAAAAGCCTCAGAAACAAATAGTAAATTTTAGCTGTGAGGCAAATATTCCCAACCTTAATATTTTATCAGAAAGCAGGCTGATACTCAGCACAATTTGCAGCAAACACTTGGCTGCCCTCCAGCAGCCATTCCCTCCACCACTTAGAATTACTTAAGAAGATCTTGTCCACCTTTCCTACTTTAAAGACAGGGAAACTGAGACTCTGATGATTCCTGTGAGCCTCAGCTCCTTTGTTAGTATAATGAGGCATTGTGCTGCATGTTTTTCCAAGCTTTATAAGGACTATGATTTAAAAATTTCAGTTTGTTTTCGTGTCACACTTCCTTTAAATGCCAAATCACAGTAGTTTGAGTCTCACTCTGTTTGATCTCAGGAAATCCAGATACTGACTCTATTTCTTTCCCCCAGGAACCTGAGAAGTGCTCAGACCTTCCTAGATCTTCCCTGGTTGTCATTTGCCATTTCAGCCCCCAACTTGCTCTGGACCACAGACCAAGGACTATTCATTGCTGTGCTCTTCTTGCCAATTTTGAGCCAGCTTCTTGCAGGCATCTGTGCTCCCCGGGACCACGGTATTTTTAACAAAGTCAGCATTATAACTTTTAATGAGAATTTTCTAAGGTCTTGAAGATAGTGCAGTGCAAACCCAGTGCAGAATGTCTTCGTGATTCTCTCAGTCCTGTGAGTCCCCAGGTCCAGTCTCTCCCTTGGTGCCTCTTTGTTTAGAAGATTAGCATCTTTGCTTGGCTTTCATGTAGTCATAGTCATGTGACTATGCAAAACGGACCAGTTTAGTTGTCCCAAAGTGAGAACCTGAAACACATTTACCATAACTAATATGCTAGTTTTACTTGTTTCCCACAGCTGCTGTAACAAATTACTACAAACTTCGTGGTGCAGGACAACAGGAATTTATTCCCTCACGTTCTGGAGGCCAGAAGTCCAAAATCAGTATCACTGGGCAGAAATCAAGGCGTCAACGTGGCAGTGCTCCCTCTGGAGGCTCAAGGGGAGAATTGCTTCTGGCGGCTGCCTGCATCCTTGGCTTGTGGCCTCATCCCTCCACTCTCTGCCTCCAAGGTCACATTGACACCTCCTCTTCTGTGTGCGTCAAATCTCCCTCAGCCTCTAAGATTTCCACACCAATTCCAACATGTGTGTTTTTATTCCACACCACCAAGTACCTCTCTAATACCAGGGTGTCCTACAATTCAACTCACCTCTAACACAATCTACCTGGAGGGAGTGTCAGATCCCACAAGTCAAGGGCTCAGTCCTGCAGGACGGCCATCCTTACCCTTCCCCCAACATCAGACACTAAAAGCAAGTCCAGGCCCCGCCCATCCTTGGGTCTGATTAATTTTTTAGAGCAGCTCAGAAAACTCAGAGAAACATCTTACTTACTAGGTCACCCATTTATTGTGAAAAGATACAACTCAGGAAGAGCCAGATGGAAGAGACACACAGGCAAAGTCTGTGGGAAGGAGCTCGGAGCTTCCCTGCCCTCTGCGAGTGCACCACCCTCCCCAGACCCCCACATGTTCACAAATAGGGAAGCTCTCTTGGTTTTTTATGGAGGCCTCAATACACAGGTACAACTGATTAAATTATTGGCCACAGGTAATGATTCACCCGTGATTAAATCACCTCCAGCTCCTCTCCCCTCCCCAGAGCTCAGGGGGTGGGACTGAAAGCTCCAAACCTCTCATCACTGCGTTGGCTCCACCAGCAACCATCTCCCATCCTTAGGTGGGAGGGCTTTCCAAAAGTCACTCGTTAACATAGCAAAAGACACCTTTAAAGCTCTCATCACAGGAAATTCCAAGAATTTTATTTAGGAGCTCTGTGCCAGGGAGGGGACTAAAGTGAAATATATATTTCCTTTAATAAATTACAATATCACAACCTCTCTATCTTAAACACCTGTTGTTAATTTTAAGAATTAAAACATAAGGGCTTACCTGGTGGCGCAGTGGTTGAGAGTCCGCCTGCCGATGCAGCGGACACGGGTTCGTGCCCCGGTACGGGAAGATCCCACATGCCGCGGAGCAGCTAGGCCCGTGAGCCATGGCCGCTGAGCCTGCGCGTCCGGAGCCTGTGCTCTGCAACGGGAGAAGCCACAACAGTGAGAGGCCCGCGTACCGCAAAAAAAAAAAAAAAAAAGAGAGAAATGCAGAAACAAAGGAAAACAGTCCAACAAAACTAAATAATAATAGTTTAGTCATTAAGCAAAGTGAAGGACTTTAGTTCCTTTTCAAGGGCTATAGATAATATTCTGAGCTGTGAGCTCAGATAGAGACTGTGAGCTGTCTTATAGAGACTAAAACCAGGTGGAAGAAGTTAACTACATCATGACCATGACATAAGCTGCCACAATTCCAAAAGCTGGCCTCAAAGAAACGGGAACAAACCAACCCTGGAACTAAAGACTAACTGTACTTAAAGCAATCAAGATGATGGTAGTCTGACCATTGGTGGATGACCAATTTCAAGATGAGCGTCAGAGCTGACTGCTGTTTCTGCATGTAGCCCCCTCCCTCCGCCTATAAAAGCTCTTGCCCACTGATTGTCAGTGGGGGGAGTCGGCCTTTGGACAGGAGTCTGCCCCCCACCCTCATTTGCCGACCTCCAAAATAAAGCAAACTTTCCTTTCCACCAACCTTGCCTCTTTATTGGCTTTTGAGCAGGAGCAGCTGGATCCACTTTCACTAACAGCTTTTGGCGCCAAAAGTGAGGCTGGGATCTCGCGATATCTGGCTCCCAGGTTTTCCCAAGCAGAGCGGCCGCCATGATGATGTGGCAGGAAGGCGGTGAGGAGTCCTCTGCTCATGGCTCACTGGCCGTACCCTGAGAGGGGTTAGGTGGGGACGTTCCTAGCAGCTGCTGAAACCATTTGTTTCAGGGTTCCTCCCTGTTTCTCCCCTGCTCGGCACTGGCTGCCAACGTACGCTTTTCCTTGGTGGAACGGAAAGATGCTTCTGGACGAGCTGACGAGCTCCAAGACTGAGTAAGTGCACTGGTGTGCGTCTGGAAAACTTCTCTTTTGAGCATGAGGTGCTATTTGGGCATTTTGCCAATTGGTCTGACGTGTTTCTGATGTTGAGGACCCTTTGCGAGCACTGAGTGTCATTTGGGTGTATTCCTAATTGGTTCTGACTTGTGTCTGACGTCAAGGCCCATTTGTGTTGGGAAGTGTTTGTCTGGGACTCTGTATCAGTCATCCTCTGGAGGGTTTGTGACAGTTCTGTCTTCGGGTGTGTGAGTGTGTATTGCATTTGTGTGACTGGTATTCTTGTTGCCTTTTGTAAAATGGGAAATTCAGGTTCAATTCATTAAGAAAAATTTTAGCTATAAAACTATGACTAAAGAAAAAGATTTTTTTTTTTTTTTTAACCAATGTATGGCAACAGTACTCTTTAGACTCTGGAGAAAATTGGTTAAGATGAAACTCTTTTGAAACTCCAAAACTGGTTCTTTTTGCATATGCAGTTAGAGAAAGCTAGCTTGATAAAATACTGTTTTCAGAATTCTGACCCTGAGAGAACAAAAATATGCCTAGGATAAAGCTTGAAGTTAACTTTTGTCGTGTCTTTAAAATACAAACACAGCCCACTTTGCCTGAGACTTCAGCCTTGGGTAAATTAGTAAAACTTCAAGCCAAGAAAAAAGAAAAAAGAGAGAGGAAAGAGGGCTTAGGTTTATTAAACAAACATCTTGTACCATTAAAGAGAAATTGTGCTATGAAAAAAATATATGTTTTTAGAGGCTATGAAATATGTTCTTAAGTTTGCCAATCAAAAAATGCTGGTATAACAGTTCAATTACTTGTTTCTTGGTTTTGTTAAGGTTTTCAAGGTTAAAAACTGTAATATGTAAAAATGGTAAGGGAAGCATTTCAGTATATAAAGCAAGTACGATATGTGTTGTCAGCAAGAGAAGGTATAAAGGTGAGATATTTTTGTTGGGAAAAAAAGGAGAATAATTTTGTCGTAGGGCTGGTGGCTCTGTATGGGAAAACAAGGGAAAAATTAATATGGATCCAGAAAGTGCTAAAAGTTTGTGAAAAAGGAACTTTGAAAAAAGAATTTTGTACATTGTCAGGATTAAAATTAGATTGAGTTTAATTAGGTAAATGAATTTTGTTCTTAACAGTAAACTGATGCAAGACTGAATTTGGTTTTCTCTCTGTGTTAAGAGAACAAAGTTCTCCTGGAATATTGAGCTGTTTTTGATAACAGATTGTAAGTTTCTTTCTCTAGCTAACTTTGAGTTGTCCAGAGCACCCCTGAGACATCTCAGATAGAAATATTAGTAAAAAGAAAATTTTTTTAATCTAATGGAAAGCTATTATTTTACTTCTAACCATACTTTTGACTCCAGTGTTCATGATGGAAAAGAATTGTCTAATGAAGTTGTCACAGAGTATAACTACTTATGAGGTGTATCACTGCTGGCTTGAAGTACATGTCAGAGCTGACTGTGCTGTTTCTGCATGTAGCCCCCTCTCTCCGTCTATAAAAGCTCTACCCACTGATTGTCAGTCGAGGGAGTTGGCCTTTGGACAGGAGTCTGCCCTCCCCTCCCCCAGTTGCTGGCCTCTGAAATAAAGCAAACTTTCCTTTCCACTAACCCTGCCTCTTTATTGGCTTTTGAGTGGTGAGCAGCCGGACCCACTCTCGGTAACACAAGTGTGTAGTTATTTCTTGGATGTCCTGTCTTAGGTTGCATTACACTCAGTTATGTTACTTGTCAGCTATAATGATGAAAGCTAAAATGATGAAAAAATAACTTTGTTTTTCATATTAACACCAAGTATATTTAGCACAATTTTTAGATTCACCGACTTTTCCAGAAATCTAACTATCATGTAAATCCATGGAAGATTGTCCTTTGTTTTATTCAGAATTTTACAGAGAGATGTTTACTCTTTTGAAATATCATGCTCCTAACTGCAGTGTTGGTTCTGGTATTTCAATACCAGACAGTCTGCTTCGTAGCTTTCCAACTGGTGGGGATTCTGATTTAGGTAAACATGTGACTCTTTCATTATACTACTTTCTTTTTCTCTCTCTTTTATTTATAGGTTGGGTTTTTTGGTTGCTTTTTTGGGGGTGGGGGTTGTAGCCTATGAATATCTGGAGGCTGATATTCATCTTTGTGGCACTGAGTCTGGAAGGGTTGTGAACCACACTGTTTAGCACAGTGCAGGTTCTCAGCATAGCAATGAGATCATAAGTATAATGATAGTTACCATTTACTGATTGTTTTCCATGCACCAAAGCAGTGCGATAATCACTTTACAAATATCGTCTCATTTGATTCTCACAATAAATCTTTCAGATAGGCATATTTTTTTATCTCCATCTTTACAAGTGAGACAAGTTTGGCCAATACAGTTAGTACGTGTAGTTGGCACTCCATACCCACGAATGCAGAATCCGGGGGTGCAGAATGCATGGATATGGAGAGCCGACTTCACTAAGCCATTTTATATAAGGGACTTGAGCAGCCCCAGATCTTGGTTTCCGCAGGGGTCCTGGAACCACTCCCCTGTGGACACAGAGGGAGGACTGTAATAGAGCATCATTTGAATCCAAATCTGCTTGACCTCAGAGCCAGGGTGTTTACCTGCCCAGTTAAACCACCAGTCTAGAAAAGATTGCTGCACCAGCTGAGGAAACAACCAAAAGCAGGCAGGTCGTAACTCTACGTCTGAACCATCATTGCTTCCAGTACAGCAATACCAGTCTCCTAGTTTCAGAACAGGAGGCAAGGCTCAAACGTATCAGGAAAGACAGAAAGAAGAGCTATATAGAGTTAACAAACTTCAAATATATCTGCTACTTCTTCCATTTGAAAAGTGAAAATGCCACAGTAGTCTCCAAGGTCAGAATCTCCTCTTTTCAGTTTTTCTTCATGAACAACTTCATATGTTCATGCAAAACCTTTGACCTCTAAGAAGCCGGCAGCATTGATAATTATCTCAAAAACAACCCTTTATGTGGTACCCACTCTATAATGGATTCAGAGACATGAATAAAACATCTTAATTTTCAAGTATTTCTTTTTAAATTAATATTTGAAAGAAAAATATCTTGTAAAGAAAGGAGATTTCTGTAAGGCGTGTAGCTCTTGCATAGAGGGATAGAGTTTTCATGGCCTGTCTTGTTAAAACTGTTCTAGTACCCATCTGATGCACACTTATTTATGGATTTTAGACTAAAAGCTCTTTTTTGTCAGTTTTCTTCACAACCACTTATCTCGACATCCTCATTAGGTGATTTTTCTCTTTTCTTTTTGTTGAGGCCTAGCCATGCCCTTGGTACTCTCTTTTGTTCCTTGCTGCAAAAGGAATGGTTTTAAAGCCTCCCTTTCCACCAGTCCCACCTTTTTTTTTCTTTGTAATTAGCCTTATTTGAGGACCAGAGAAGCAAAAGATTGGAAGGAAATACAAAAACTGTTGAACAAAAGACGATGTTCTTTACCCCAACCATACGCTGTATAGCTCGTGTGCAACCTGGGTCAGATGACTCGCATATATGCCTTTAAAATGAAAAGAGAATGAAAAAAGAAAGAACAAGAAAAAGCACTGACTTTCACAGCAGCTGCATTGGTATAAACAGGCTGGGAGTAAATGTCACAGCAAAGGAGAATAATACATCTTGCCTTCATTGCAAAAGTAACTCACTTTAAAACCAAAGAACATGATGAAACTGCATACCTGGTCACAATGCTTTTAGATAGTCATTTGAAATACCTTAATATTAATTTTCTTTAATTGGAAGGAGAGAAACACTTTCCTTTTTTAAAACTCTAAGCGTGTTTTCTCATTTGAGCCTCACGAAAATGGAATTGTTCAGCTATTTCCTTTAAAATCAGTTCATTAAAACAGTTTCGATGCAGTGGTGATTAATGAAATGCTTTTTTCTGCCTCTTATTTCATTAGTTAAGAGGACCAATGGATTTATGCTTTCCTTGTCTCTAGAAATAAAACTGTAGCTTTCAAAATATTAAAATTCATGAATACTGACTGGCTGTTGGGCCTGGAATAATGTTGTTTCTTAAAAAAAAAAGTTTTTTTGTACCAATACATTTCATGAGAATAACCATCAAAGGCAGTTTTTTGTTTTTTGTGGGTTTTTTTGCGGTACGCGGGCCTCTCACTGTTGTGGCCTCTCCCGTTGCGGAGCACAGGCTCCAGATGTGCAGGCTCAGCGGCCATGGCTCACGGGCCTAGCCACTCCGCGGCATGTGGGATCTTCCCGGACCGGGGCATGAACCCGTGTCCCCTGCATCGGCAGGCGGACCCTCAACCACTGTGCCACCAGGGAAGCCCCAAAGGCAGTTTTAATGGGGCAAATATTACAAAGTATGAAGACTCAGGTTTCCAAAGATAGAGCTGCCAAAAATCAACTTGTCTTTCTCCCCACTCTACCCCCTGAAATAAACACTTTAAGTTTATCAGAATATAGGCTTTGTTTGCTGTTTTCCATTTTGATTGGGCAAGTATCAGTGACCCAACAGGAAATGCAGAGAACACTCCACCTGGCAATTTAAGGAGAGTTCAGTAAACAGACTACAGTTGACCCTCCAACACAGGGGTTGGGGCGCTGACCCACCACACAGTCAAAATCGGAGTATAACTCACTCTTCATGGTTCCTCGGTATCCGTGGTTCCAAATCCTCAGAGTCAACCCACTGCAGACCCCTAACACTGTAGTATTTACTATTGAAAACAATCTATGTTTAAGTGGGCCCATGCAGTTCAAACTATGTTATGTGTTATTCAAGGGTTAACAGTGTTTGTAAAGGTGTGAAAGGGGTTTAGGAAAACCATCAATATGCAGTGTTGGTAGCCCCTGTCATCCACAGGCCTGAAGTGGCAAAAGGAAGGAACCATTATCAAAATCTATGAAACAAACTCTGGTTTCTTGCAGCCAACCCGCAATGACTGGCAATGCAGAAGTTAGAGGAACACACACCCCACCCTGCTCACTTCCTGCCCTTGATTTTTTGTTAGCTAAGCCAGCTGGGAACCAAAGGGCAAAGGAAGCTGTTGGTGCCATCCTGGCACAGAGCAAGGGGACAAGGAAGCAGGAGGGGTATGGGGAATCAATCTGAAGTTTTAGAGACCCAGATAAATACCTCTTTCTCTCTCCACTTTTTGGTACAAGATACAGGCATCTCTTTCCCTTAAGCTTTCTTTTCCCTTTACATAAAATCAGTTTCATGGAACTCTTTTAAGGAAACAATTCTAAACAGCAAAACTTGGTCCTCTTAATTCTGTTAACAGACCTCAAAGAGCTCAAAATACCTGAAGAAAGGTTACTGCCCCCTCTTCACCTGCTACTGGGTGGAAAGTAATTAAAGGATGTGGTCATTTCACTCAGCAAATATTTGAGTACTGAGCAAGTGCACACCAAGGCACCATCTAAGAATCATGGAGGACCCAAGGGTGAGTCAGATGAGGACCTGGTCACCAGCATGTCTCTGGATTCCCAGCATCCATTTCTGATTTCTTCTCCTGCACGTACTCAGGCCTAAGACAGTGCTCACAACCCAGGCCGGTCACTCAACACATTCCTGTCTTCTACCTGGTGTGACAGGCTTACAGTTACCTAAGATAGACCAATAAGAGTCTTGTTTGGGAGGCTTCCCTGGTGGCTCAGTGGTTAAGAATCCGCCTGCCAATGCAGGGGACTTGGGTTCGAGCCCTGATCCGAGAAGATCCCACATGCCATGGAGCAACTAAGTCCATGTGCCACAATTACTGAGCCTGCGTTCTAGAGCCCGTGAGCCACAACTGCTGAGCCCACGTGCCACAACTACTGAAGCCCATGTGCCTAGATCCCGTGCTCCGTCCGCAACAAGAGAAGCCACCGCAAGGAGAAGCATGCACACTGCAACCAAGAGTAGCCCCCACTCGCCGCAACTAGAGAAAGCCCCCGTGCAGCAACGAAGACCCAACGCAGCCAAAAATAAATTAATTAATTAATTTTAAAAAAAAGTCCTATTTGGAACTGTTTTGCCAGATTTATGAGCAAAGAGGTGCTCTTTCAAAAGGAATTGTTCAGTGAAAATGATGTGAAAAAAAGCCTGTGAGAAGGATGAGGCCAAGGTGAGAAAAGCAAAGTTCAGGAGGGAGCAAGATGGAGGCTCTGGACCAGCCACGCCTGAAGCCTGTTGGATGCAGTGTCCTGAGTTAATACATTATCTTGTTTTGCTTAAGCTGTGATTTTATCTCTTACAACAGGATGAATCTTGACTCATATATTATCCTCAAGAAGTTTGTGTGTAGCAGGGAAGATCAGTGTGTAAACAAAACACAAAATATAAAGTTAGAAATAGCATTTTTAAAAGATAGATATAAAGACTTCAGGGAGCCTAGGTTTACTTACAGAAGTAATTATCTGAACAATCAAGGAAATTAAGATGCCATTTGAACTGGGCCCTGAGTCACAGATAAAATGTGACGTGTTGATTTTTAGGGGTGAGCGCACAGAGAGACAGAGACAGACAGAGAGATATAAAAGGATATATTCGAATATCCATGGTAATTTCTGGGAATTAGGATTGTAATGGAAAAGGGTTTTTTTTTTAATTGTTGTTTTGTTTAGGCTACAATTTTTATTCTGTTATATTCTTTAAATTTGTTACAACTAGTATGGGTTACTTCTGTAGTTTTCTTGAAAAAGTATTCAGAAACCTCCTTTAGTTCAGACCTCCTTTTGTACAGACCTATAAGCAGTTGCAATAAACCACGAGTTGATGATGATCTGCCAAAACAGTGTGTGGAGGAAGGGTGACAGGTAAGCAAAAATAGAACACGGACATGAATTATAGCAGGACAATTTATTGTAATGACTTTTTAAACAGCTTTAAAATGTGAAGAGATATTTTCATCATTTCTTCCTCCACCGAATGTAATTTGTCCTAGGCCAAGTACAGGTGTGATGTTGGTAGTAATTAAAATTTAATTTGTTTTGCCACAAAAAAGATCTACCAGATGGATGTTTCTCTGCTTTTGTTGACTGGGTAGAGACTAGAATGTAATGATGATGATGAAGAAGAGGAGTCGGACGATATAAGCCGTAGTACAGGGGAAGCACATCACATATACAGCAGCCCTATAAATTGTTTACTCCTATAATCTGCACTTTGCAATCGAGGAAACTGACACTTACCCTGGGCCACATAACAAGCATGTGGGGACTGAGATCTGACCTCATGAAGTCCTGGTCCAGGGCTCCTATTATACGGCGTCTCCACAGGAACGATGATGGATGGTCTCTGTGCATATACAAACATCCTTAAAGAATTAGAAGCCCTATCCTTAATACAAATAAGAAAGAGTGATGACAAAGTTTTCACTGTTTCACACGCATCCTCCACTATCATTTGGTGTACAGCTAGCTGAGGTTAAGGGTACATTAATGCCCATAATCTTGATTTCAGCATCTTACTAATTCAGAGGTAGTTGGGGCATCTAACTTGCTTCTGGAACCACATATCTGCTGCCCTGTGCCAAGCAGAATGCGATCTACCAGTATTCTAATGCTGAAATTAGACAGCTCAAACAACAGCTGATTGCACACCATGAGATCCACTAAAATCTGACAGCAGGTGTACTCACCAATTTTGACCATAATGATGGCAATAAGGAGACTTTCTGTTAAAGGGACAAGAGAGCAGATATTTGGCACCAGGCAATGGAAAAAAGCAAGACAGTTTTAAACAAGTACCACATGTGGTGACTCATTAGATGTTGAGAGCTAATAAGAGGCTGAAGATTTTTAGCTTAGCACTGATGCTGTGGGCAGCAGGATCTCCTAACATCTAGAAATTGAGGATGAATCAGGAGGTGGTGATAAATCTGGTGCTGATGCCTGGAGTGTGGAACTGTTATATTTTTAGGATAAAGGCAAAGATGTAAAAGTCTAAGAGAGTGCCAGAGTGAAGCAGATATGTTGAGAGATCTGCATGTTTTTGTATTCATTCATTCACTAAGCAAGTACAATGCCATGGACAACACCCCAGATTTCAGAATACAGAAAATGACCCCTTCTGGGTGGAGCTGATAGTCTAACAGAGAAGAGACAATTAACCAGATAAAGATTATAAAGTGCAATGGCTGTTGGGATAATAGAAATGTAGGATACCATGAGGGCATGGTCTAGAGCAGTGAAGAAATTCCAGTGGAGGTGCAGGCCCAGGACAAGAAGAAGAAATAATGAAAGAGGGAGGAAAGTCCCTCCAGGCGGGATTGTAAGAAGGCCAGAGCTGGCAGGAGCTAGGTGGTTAGCGAGGATGGAGAGGTGGACAGGCCCAGATCCTTATGCTCTATACAAAAGCATCTCTACTCTTACAGACAGGAAAGGTATCTTAATAGCTGCTATTCTTTTAAAGGCAGCCAGATAACCAACATGTGTATTTTGAGAAACTGCTACATTCTGTGCAGTGAACAAGATGAAGTCCCCGCCCTGGAGAAGCTTGTCTGTTGGTGGAGGGATTCAGACAATGAATCTGCAGAACAATACACGTGCTGAGTGCTAGGAAGAAGATGAAAGAGGCTGCGATGGGAGAGAATGAGTGGGGGGCAGGGACATGGAACCCTGGTTGCGCACGGTGACCACTCTTGTGGAGGAAATATTTGAATTGAGGTCTCAACAGTGAGATAGGAGGAGGCCTGTGAGTGTCTGGGGAAAGCATTCCAAGCAGAAGGACAGCCAACTCCTTGAGACAGAAACAAGCAGTCTTGTGTTCACCACCCAGAAATTGGGCCTGTGCAGCCAAGACGGGGGATGCAGGGAGGTTTAAGGGCCACGAAGTGGGAGAGGTGAGGACAGAACAGGTAGAAACTTGAGGGAAAATGACCAGACGTTCAGGTTGGCCCCAAGTAACCCCAGTTACCACTCTTTAGCCCAATTTAATTATTAATAACGCCCTCCCTCCTTCTCTAAGGCTCATGGAATACGGCAAGGAGACTAGATTTTGCAGTTCAGGTGAAAGCCATGGGGGACTTTTAAGTAAGGGAACCACGTGATCCCCGGATTCATGCCTTAGAAAAGTTGCTCTGGCTGCAATTGGCAGGCGTTCTGTAAGGGGAAGGACTTCCATTCATTCTGTTTAAGGCCCTGATACCCAAAGAATTTCTTAGGTTTCTCACAGTACTGCAGAATCTTGGAATTTGGAAAGAATCTAGAGCTTACTTTGTTTATAGTCCTACACCATGTAAGAATGCCTCCTACCATAATTGGTGCTTACAACTGGCTTTAATGAAACTCAAATAAAAGACTATGATCAAATAAAGAGGCGGGAGACTTAGAATAAGAACAGAGTCTTTGGAGCAAGACAGAGCCAGATATGAGTCCTTGACCCTGTATGAGCTTTGTGATCTGAGGCAAATTACTTAACCTCTCTAAGCCTTTGATTTGCCACCTGCAAAACAGAAACAATAATAACCACCTGAGTGCCTTTAAAGTATTAAAAATAAGCTATGTAAAGCACTGGCTGGTGCAGGGTATTTCAATATTATAAAAATAAAATAAACAATAAAGATTCTTTAATGTAATTTCAAAAAGCCAATCCTACTTGACAAAGTGATTTTTCAAATTATTGTCGACATCACTTTTTATAGTTTGCTTTGAACCTCTTCTGAAAACAATGCATTCTCTATCCAGAGTAATGCACTTGATATGCACATGAAATTTTGCAAAAACATTTATTGAATGGCAGCTTGGAATAATGTTTGCAAAACTGTTGAAGGGCTCCTTTTAAAACAGAAACTGAGCTGAATCACAGAGTTGTAATTCCATCTACCGCACTCCCCATTCAGTATCCCAGTTTTCCCAACAAGGTGACTAAGTCTTTCCCCTCTGTCACTCACACCCCTTCTCTAACCCTAGTCCAACTGACCTCACTAAACAAACAGGTTATAAGTGACTATCAGACACACAAAGGAAAGGGTTATACGGCTTTACAACACAAAATTATTGAAGAAAATTATTGAAAGTCTCCAGCAATCACTACAGCAATTTTTTTTTTTTTTTTTTTGCGGTATGCGAGCCTCTCACTGTTGTGGCCTCTCCCGTTGCGGAGCACAGGCTCCAGACATGCAGGCTCAGCGGCCATGGCTCACAGGCCTAGCCGCTCCGCGGCATGTGGGATCTTCCCGGACTGGGGCACGAACCCGTGTCCCCTGCATCGGCAGGCGGACTCTCAACCACTGCGCCACCAGGGAAGCCCACTACAGCAGTTTTTTCCTGTAGTGATTTTTGTCCTGAAAAATCTGGATAAGTCTGACTAATTCCTGAAATATACATTTACATGGTCTCCTTCATGCCTGCAACTAGGATGAGGTGACCCAAATCTTTGTGATTTACCACTGGTGCTAAGAGACCAGGACCACAAACATTCATTCACATCTAACAGAACAAACTTTCTCAGAAATCTTGAGTAGCAATTACACTCGCTCTTAAAGGAAATCATCGTAAACATTTCACAGTTATTGTATTACTTTTCTAGGCCTGCCATAACAAAGCGCTATAAATAACAGAAGTGTATTGTCTCACAGTTCTGGAGGCTAGAAGTTCAAGATCAAGGTATGGGCAGGTTGGTTCTTTCTGAAGGCTCTGAGGGAGAATTTGCTTCCTGCCTCTCTCCTGGCTCCTGGCAGTTTGCTGGCATTTCTTGGCTTATAGATGCAGGCTTAACTCCTGCATTGTTGTCTTCATGTTTACATGGCCTTCTCGCTGTGTGTGTCTGTCCCTTCACACATATATTCATTTTATAAGGACATTTATTCTTTTTATAAGGTCACCAGTCATACTGGAGTAGGAGCTCACCCATTCATTCCAGAATGACCTCATTTTACCCTACCAAATCACACCTGCAACAGCCCTATTTCCAAATGAGGGTACACTCTGAGGTACTAAGGTTAGGACACCAACATGAATTTGGGGTGAACACAATTCAGTCCATCACAATACTGAAATGAATCCTCTTTATTTCACATTTATTTATGCCTTCCCCACAGAGACATTCCATTTGAACTTTTCTAGTTTAAAAAAATGCAAAAGGATAGCTTCCTCAACTCGATAAAGAATATCTATAAACACTCTATAGCTAATACTTAATCCATAACTATATTTCATGGTGAAAAACTCTTAAGTTTTCCCACTAAGATCTGGTACAAGACAAGGATGTTTCCTCTCACCACTCCTTTTCAACATTATACTAGATGTTCTAACCAATGCAATAAGACAATAAAAGGAAATATATATATATATATATATATACACACACATATAGAGAGAGAAGGAAAAAATAAAACTGTTTGCAGATGATATGATTGTCAGTGTAAAAAATCCAAAAGAATCAACAAAAACCTATTGGAACTAATAAGTGATAATAGCAAGGTTGAAGGATACAAGATTAATATACAAAAGCCAATCACATTCCTATATACGAGCAATAAACAAGTGGAATTTGAAATTAAAAACACAACACCATTACACTAGCACCCCCCAAAATGAAAAACTTTGGTATAAATCTAACAAAATATGTACATGAGCTATATGAGAAAAACTATAAAACTCTGATGAACAAAATCAAGGAAAAACTAAATAAATGGAGAGATATTCCATGTTTATGGGTAAGAAGATTCAATATTGTCAAGAAGTCACTTCTTTCCAACTTGATCTATACATTCAGTGCAATCCTGGTCAAAATCCCAGCATGTTTTTTTGTGGATATTGACAAATTGGTTCTAAAGTTTATATTGAGAGGCAAAAGATCCAGAATAACCAACATAATATTGAAAGAGAACAAAGTTGGAATATCAAACCCACCCAACTTCAAGTCTTACTTTAAAGCTACAGTGGTAAAAACAGTGTGGTATTGAGCAAAGAGTAGACAACTAGATCAATGGAACAGAGTAGAGAGCCCAGAAATACACCCACATAAATGTAGTCAACTGATGTTTGACAAAGGAGCAAAGGCAATACAATGGAGTAAAGATAGTCTTTCAACAAATGGTGGTGGAACAACAAGACATACAAAAAAAAAAAAAAGGATCTAAACACAGACCTTACACCCTTCACAAAAATTAATTCAAAACTGATTGTAGGCCTAAATGTAAAATGCAAAACTGTAAAACTCTAGAAGATAATAGAAGAGAAAACCTAGATGACCTTGGGTATGAAAATGACTTTTTAGATATAACAGCAAAGGTACAATCCAGAAAGAAAGAATTGATAAGTTAGACTTCATTAAAATTAAAAACTTTTGCTCTGTGAAAGATGTTGTCAAGAGAATAAGGAAACAAGCCACAGACTGGGAGAATATATCTGCAAAAGGCACATCTGATAAAGGACTGTTATCCAAAATATACAAACAACCCTTAAACATCAACAATAAGAAACAAACTGATTTTAAAAATGGACCCATGGACCTTAACAGTCCCCTCACCAAAGAAGATATATAGATGACAAATTAGCATATGAGAAGATGCTCCATGTCATATGTTATCAGGGAAATGCTAGTTAAAACTATGAGCTACCACTATACAGCTATTAGAATAGCAAAATCCAGACTACTGACAACACCAAATGCTGGTGAAGACGTGGAGCAACAGGAACTCTCATTCACAGCTGGTGGCATGAAAAATGGAACAGCCACTTTAGAAGACACTTGGACAGTTTCTTACAAGAATAAGTATACTCTGAAAGAATTAAGCAATCATGCTTCTTGGTATTTACCCAAAGGAGCTGAAATAAAAACCTGTACGTGGATATTTATAGTAGCTTAATTCATAATTGTTAAAAATGGGAAGCAACCAAGATGTCCTTCAGGAGGTGAATGGATAAATAAACTGTGGTTCATCCATACAATGGAACATCATTCAGGAGTAAAAAGGAATGAGCTACCAAGCCATGAAAAGGCCATAGAGGAACCATGAATGCATATTACTAAGTGAAAGAAATTTGAGAAGGATATATATTATATGATTCCAACTGTATGGCATTGTGGAAAAGGCAAAGCTATGGAAATAGTCAAAAGATCAGTGGTTGCCAGGGGTTAGCTAGGGGTAAGGAGGTGAACAGAGCAGTAAAAATACTCTGTGTACCATAATGATGGATACATCATTGTCCAAACCCATAGAATGTATAACACCAAGAGTGAGTGGTAATGTGAACTATGGACTTGGGGTGACTATGATGTGTCAGTGTAAGTCATCAATTGTGACAAATGTACCACTCGGTGTGGGGGGCTTCTTAATGGGAGAGGCTATGTATGCGTGGGGTCAGAGGTATGTGGGAAATCTCTACCTTCCCCTAAATTTTGCTGTGAACCTTAAACTGCTCTAACAATATCGTCTTAATTTTTTAAAAGTGATTCTTTTAAAAAGTTCTTAGAGCTACTTGTCATTCCTGTTTAAAAAGATACTTCCTTTGAAAACGTTATGCCTTGTTAAAAAATATACAGCGTTATAAAAAAGAATTAAAAATGAAAAAGCATCTGATGCAGGCCTCCCCACAGGCCCACCCCTGCCACCACTTGTTCTCGAAGTTGACATCTGAGTCTCAAGGGTAATCAGGAACACAGAATTCATTCCAAAAATCTCTGCGGCTCAGTTGGAACAACTGTTCATGTTTATAAGGCACATGGTTTGATGAAGATTGCATTTATTTTAGATTAGTCTGGGGGCTGGCCCTGTTGTTCTAAAAGTCTAAGGATGAAATTACAAATTTAAACAGTTGGTGTCGGTGGCAAACCCTGCTGTTTGCTGGAGCAGATGCTGTCAGCGCTCCTACCACATTCTGTAGGCACTTTTTTTACTGGAAGCACCTACAGCTCCCTGCCAGAGGGCTTTCTTTAAGCCTCATGGGGCACAGACAGGAGGTGCCGGGTGTAAGTACCCCTGGAGGAAACCCCAGCACAACCTGGTGGGGTAACTCTGAGAAATAGCGACACTGACCCCAGCCTGATGAATTTCACTGACCATTCTTGTAACTTGATCTACAGTGTGCCCTCCCTTCTTTCTCTCACTTCCCTTCTTCCCTGGTGTTTCCTGGTTTCATCTCCTAAATAAACTAGTTACACATTGTTTTAGGATCTGCTTCTGGGGTAACCAAAACTAAGACGCTTCTCTCCCAATACTTATTCCTTTCTTCCTTGTTAACGTGACTTCAATTTTCTTGGAGTTCCCAGCTTCAAGTTCAGGTTCATGGGCTTCCCCCACCCCAGGAAAGAGGTGCTGATTGGTCTAGACCCAGCACAGGGTTCGGGTTCTTCTACATGAGCAGGTGGCTCCGTTATGACCAGTGAAGACACTGGGAGGGCAGAGCCAACATGGAGGAGGCAGAACCATGAGAACCGCAAGAGCAGAGGCAGAGCCCTAATCAGATCACACCCGGAGCTGCTCTGCCTCTGGAATTCTTGTTACATGAGATATTGGCCATTCCTGTTGTTTAAAGCAATTGAGCCAGGGTTTGTTGTTACTCCAGGCAAAAAGCATCTAATTAATGCATTTTTATGTCTAGAGAAAAAAAACCCACAATCCTTAGAGTGTCAAGAGACAGTATATGGCCACTAGAGCAGGAATCAAGAGCCAGAAGGGGACAAACAGACGTCAGGATAAGCAAGGGGAAGCGGACAGGGGATGGAATTATGTTCACTGAATAATAATGGCAAAGGAATCCAGAATGTCCAAACCAGAGAAACAGGGCACCAAGAGTGGATAATCAGCTAGCCAACCTTTCTTCTTTCCTTCCTTCCTCCCTCCCTCCCTCTCTCCCTCCCTCCCTCTCTCCCTCTCTCCCTCTCTCCCTCCCTCCCTCCCTCCCTCCCTCCCTCTCTCCCTCCTTCCCTCTCTTCCTTCCTTCTGTCCTTCCTCTGTCATTCATGAGCACACTATTCCAGGCACTTCTAGGAACTGAGCATTCAGTGGTGAGCATGACTGACATGGCCATAGCCTTTGGGAAGCTTGCACCTAAGAGAATCACTAGCAAGTTGAAGCCCAGGAGTGCATTGTAGAGCAAGAAGCAGGAAGGTGGACCCATGTATGGGCCCAGATAAAACTGTGTCGCCGCAGCTGGGTGCTCTTTCTGCTGCTCTCTCCCCCGACAGGTGGACGTCTTGACTCTGGGCCTCAGTGGAGCCAGGAATGACTCCTGACATCAGGCAGTGTCAGTAACTAAACTAACCCCAAACAAAGAAAACTCTTCCGAAGACCTCACTGGAACCCTGTGAACTGGGCAATGTTTGGTAAAATGGCCGTCTAGAAGAGAAAAGTCACTTTTATTAAAAAATATATATATATGGCAATGAGATGGAGGCTGCTATTTGGCAAATGAGATTTTTTCTGAAGTAAGAAATGACCTAAGTTGAAGATGTCAGGTAAGCTCAGCCAAAGAGCTACCTGGAAATCTGTATTGATAAGTCCATGCTCAGTAGGGGAAAAAGTACTGTGATGTCTTCCAAGGCACAGAAAGGATGTTAGCCACTCAGATACCCATTTGCTATAGCCAGGAAAACTTGAAAGAAGGGAAGTCTTGATGTCTCGCTATCCCTTTGGAAGAAATTATTTTATAACTAAAAAGAGAACAGAGACAAAATATAAAATTATACTTGTTTCTCTTGGAATTCATGCCATAAAAACTAAATCTTGAAGATGGCAGGTACCCATTTCTGAGTGCCAAGCTATAAATTGACCCAAACATCTCTTAAATATAACGTACAATATTACTTGTACAATTTAAATGTACATTATGCTTTATTATTAACATGTTTTACTGAAAATGTTTATCATTTGTACATTTCGTCTGGTAACACTTTTTTTTTGCACTGACCTGCAGATGTCTGTGTCACCTTCTATTCTGCTTTGTATATATTCTGCTTTGCATATTATTTTCAAACATATCAAAAATATCCACACATACATGTTTATGCTCTCTTTTCAAGCTAATATGGCTGATAATTATGTTATAAAAATGTATGACTATTGCTAAAAATGTGTGGTTTTGTGCATGTTATGGAAGCTTAAAGGCTATTTTTGATTCATTTATTCATTCATTCAACAAATATTTGTGGAATGCCTGTGACAAGCTAGATGCTAGAATCTTGAGCTAGAAGCTAGATTTGTCGCTATAAGTCTCTGTAGAAACTACTTTTCTACTGTTGCCTTATAGTTAACCGTGAGTTATTAATACCAAGATCCAAATAATGAATCAATATGAGATGGCAAAAAAAAGTCAAAAAACAGAAGAACAGGAGCAAGGTCAGATTCAGATACAAAGATTCATAGAATGGAATATACAAGATAAAAATAATCAAGAGAGAGTGTGAAGACCATGAGAAAATCTGTGAGACTGATACCCACAGAAGTTTACAAATAACAAGGAAAGCACCATCTAGTCAGTGCTTGGTTGGTATCAGCAAGTTCTCATTGACAGAGAGCTGTGGTGAAAGGCTTGAGCCCCATTCTTTGGTCCTAGTTGATCCTCTAGGCCTACAAAGCACTATTTTCAACCATCTGAGTCTTCATCACTTCATCACAGAGAGCCAATCAGTACCTCTACAATCTCTGCTTTATGTTTCTTTTCCACCAAGTTCCAGTTGCTCTCTAATACTGAAAGCAGAAGTCCAACATTGTATCATAAGAGGCAAGATTTGGATTCATTCTGGCACATCACCTGTGGTGCACCATCTTTGGTTCATGACAGAGCAGTCACTTATGCCACCTGAATATCCTTCTCTTCTAAGATGCAGAGAACAGAACATCACGTCATCAAAGTCAACAAGTTAGAAAAAAGAGAGACTTAAGACAGCAAGGTACAAACTAAGATAAGCCACCATATGTGTGCAAACCTTCATGGGAGAGGGAGGAAGTTGGCAGGCCAATACTGAGAGCCCTGAGACCTAAAGGGAAAACTCTGATCAGTGGTGTAGATTCAGAAATTCTGCCTCATCATTTTTCTCAGAACAAATCAGGCCCTGTACACTGACTTAAATCAACTATCTATGAGGAGACAAATATATATCAGTAGGTCAATTATTTATGTGTGGTCAAAATCCCTCTAACCTTTCCCAATCTCAAGGGACTTATAAAAGCTATCAGGAATTTTCTTGAAGACCATGGACTAAAAATAACTGAGAACTATACTCAGTATCCTATGATAAACCATAATGGAAAAGAATATTTAAAAAATATATATATATACACACACACATATATAACTGAACCACTTTGCTGTACAGCAGAAATTAATACAACATTGTAAATCAACCATACTTCCATTCAAAAAATGAAAAACAATTAACCGAAGTGGAAGAGTCTTGAAAGGTTTTTAATACAGACAGGGGCAAAGCCTGGTCATCTGACTTTATCCCATGTCATCCAAGTGTTCATGCTGGGCAGATGGAGCTGTGGGGTCTGAATAAGATAGTTTTTTCCAGGACCTGCAGTTCTGACTCAGAACAAGCACTAGAGTGGATCAGAGCTGGCCCAGAGCCAAGCTGTATGAAGTGAGGAGGGAGATAAGGATGGGAGTTACTCAAGACCCAAAGAGTCAAAAGGAAGTCTGACTTTTGTGACTACATCCACCAAGCTGATGGCTTCTCTCCTGGCTTCCACTTTCGTTCATCCAATGGGAACCACCCTCAGGACAGCAGAAAGTGGAGGAAGGATGGGATTTTGGCAACGGGCCTCAAACATTTTGGTCTTAGGACTCACTGAAACTCTTAAAAGATAAAAATTATATCTATTGATATTAGAAATTAACACAAAAATTGTATCTATTGATTTTACCATATTAGATATTAAAACTGAAAAACTTGTATCTGTTGACATAGGTATATAATAAAATAGATTGATATAGAAAATGATATAGAGAAAAATTACATCTGTTGGAAATTTTTACATTAACTTATTAATGTAGTTGAAAAATAACAATAATTCCATAGTACATTAAAGTAATTAAAATGTTTTATGAAAAATATATTTTTCCAAACAATAATTAGTGATAAAACTGACAGGTTTACATTTTTGCAAATCTCCTTAATATCTGGCTTAATAGAGGGCAGCTGGATTCTCATATCTGCTTCTGCATTCAGTCTGTTGCCATATCACATCATGTAGTCCCTGAAAAATTCTACTGTATACTCAAGAGAAAATTAGAGAAAACAACACAAATATCTCAGTATTTTTATGAAAATACTTTTGAAAATAGCTATGAAAGGGCTTGGGGACACCAAGGAATCCCCACACCACTCTTTGAAAATTGCTGGTTGGACTATATATGCCCCTGCCCTCTCCTTTCTAGGCTACAAGTTGGCAGTGGTTGTGCCCCCTGGTCAGAGCTGCACCCGCTGTTGGGCATCCAGCCCTCTCTGTCCATTGTATTCCCAGCCCCTAGCCCTCCCCTGAGCCTGGGAGTAATAAAGTCTACCTGGTATTGGTAGCCCTGGAGTGCTTCAGATCCCCTGTTGCCAACTCTTAATCTTGCCCATACCTTTCTTGGTAAATAGACCCTTCATTAAACTCTAATCAATCATCTTTTTTCATGTGTGCGTGCAGTGGGAAGACTCTAAGGTGGCCCCCCACGATCCCCCCTCCTGGTGTTCTTGCCTGTGTGCAATCTTCTCCTCTTGAGAATGTGGCAAAAGTGTTGGGATGTCACTCCTGTGGTTGCATTATGTTGTGTAAGACTCTTCTCGCTAAAACAGGTGCATTCTAGAGCCTCTCCTTGATGAAGGAAGTGGCCACGTAGGAGAAGTGACCATGTGACCAGAACTGCAAGCAGCCTCTAGGTGTGCACACAGCCTCCAGCTAACAACCAGCAAGAGCTAAACCCCAACCCCACAGCCATGGGGAAATGAACTCTGAGCTTCAAAGGGATTCTCACCAGTTGAGTCCCCAAATGAAAACACAGCCCAGTCCACACCTTGATTCCAGCCCTGTGAGACCCTAAGCAGAGGATCTACGGTTTGGCAAAATTCCTGATCCATAGAAACTGAAATAATACAGGCATGTTATCTTAAGCTGCTAAGTGTTTGGTAACTTGTTACACAGTAATAGGTAACTAAAACAGTGCCATTTTCCTCCCCAAACCCTGACTTATAAACGATCTGCACACTAACTATAAAAAAAAATTTTTTTACCACTGCTGTCCCATTTTTAAATGCCTTCCCTGTATTCATTTCCAAGTCCCATGATAGCTACAAAGGAAGTAACAACTAATACGTGCAGAAGTGTGTCGTGATATTGGGTTTTTGTTGTTTAAAACTCACCAGTTGACTTTTCTCTGGGTTAGAAGGATGCAGTATTAACGTTACGGAAGATGTTACAGAAAAACCCGAACAAACGTTTTGGCTAACCCAATATATAAGGGTTATACATGCAAGACTCTTTTGCTTTTAATTCCATAGAAGTTGATACTAGTACAATGTACAAAAAATATTTGCATGTGGCACACTATACAATATGTGTATAGTTTAAAAAATTATAATATCATGAGGATCTGCCACCCAGCTCAAAAAACTGAATATTACAAAAACCTTTGATGTTAACTCCCTGGGTGTTCATCTAAAAGCCTATTTTCTTGCCTCCCCAACCAGGTAACCAGTATCCAGTATTTTGTGTTGTTCACTCTCTTACCTTTTGTTATCAGTTATCAACTATATCTGTTGATATATATATATATCGTTTAGTTTTTAAGTGCCTTTGCACTTTACTCACATATACTTCATGTATATATGTATGTGTGTATATATATAAATTCATCTGCAACTTGCTTTTGTTTGTCAGTATTATTTTGAGATTCATCAATGTTGCAGATATAGCTGGAATTCATTCATGTTCTATTGTACTTGAACTTGGTTATCCACTCCTATCTATGTATATTTAGCTTGTCTTCAGTTTTTGTTATGAGCAACTTGCTGTACACAAGAGCAGGAATTTCTCAACTCCAGGTGTATACCTAGGAGTGAAATTGCTGGACTGTAGGATGTGTTAATTTACACCTTCACCAGATAATGTCTAGTGATTTTCCAAAGTGGCTCTGCCATTCGATGCTCTTAGAAACTGTGTGCAAGTCTTCTGCTCCATGTTTTGCCGATGAGCCTAATGTACCTTTAATTAATTTGAAAGGATGTTGACTTTTACTCTAAGTGATACCAGAGGTTATTGGAAGATGTTGAGCAGAAATGTGACCTGACTCCACATGCATTTTAAGTAGACCACTGTCTTTCAGGTTGCAGATAGACTACAGGAGACCTGAGAAGGGGGTGGAATATTTGGAAATGCAGGCAATAGTTCAGGTAGTAGATGGGTCTGAACTTGGGTAATAGCATAAAGGTAAGGAGATTTCAAGACTGAGCCATAGAGCTTGCTGATGGACTGGCTATGGGCTGGGAGAGTTGCCAAGGATGACTCCAACTTTTTCTGCTTGAGCAATTCTAAAGGTAGAGATGCCTTTAATTGAACTGGGGAAGGATGCATTGGTCAGAGCTGAGTCTTGGAGCTGTTAAGTTTGAGATGTTGGTTAGACATCCCATGGGCACCTTAAATGGCTGTTGTATGAATGAAAATGGAGCAGGTCCTCTCCATCAGCACTGTGGATCCAGCACTGTGGATCTCAGCACTGTGGATCTCTTTGTTGTGGGGCATCCTGTGCATTGTTAGATGTTTAGCAGCATCTCTGTCCTCTACCCACTGGGTGCAAGTAGCACCCATCCCCCCAGTGGTGACAACCAAAAACGTCTGCAGTCATTGCTAAATATCTTTCAAAGTGGGAGTGGGGGGCATAACTGTCCTGAGGTAAGAACTACTTGAACGGAAACGAGTTATGAAGGCAATCCTGAGCTGATAAATTTGGGAGTCATTAGCATAAAGATGGTATTTGAAGTCATTAAACCAATAAATATCACCAAAGAGTAGATGGAAAAGAGAAGATGTCAAAGGGCTGAGATTAAGGGTGGGGATGCACCAGTATTTTGAAGTCAGAGAGATAAGGAGGAACCAGCAAAGTTTCAGCAAAAGAAACAAGTCAGGTGGGAGGAACCAAGAGAATGTGATGTCCAAGTGGAAAAAAATTTTATCAAAAAAGAGAGAATATAAAACTGTGTCAAACAAGCCTAGTAAAATAGGATTGAGAATTGATCGTTTGGTTTGCTGTCATGAAAGGTACTGATGACCTTGACTTATCTATCTATAAGTTGCTAAATACAGTATAAACTTAACAGCAAGAGACTGATTTTATGTGTATTACCAGCACCATTACTTTCTCTGTTAAAACAACCAAAACTAAACAAACCAAATACAATGTTACTTATTTTTGTTGATTTTCACAGGTGATCTTTTGAAAATCTATTTTTGGGGCAAAAAAGTTTCTAATTGATTCCAGAAGTAAAGGAAAATAATTATAGACATAGAGTACAAAAATTTTTTTCAATGAGATTTCTGCAAATGGAAAGAGAGGAATCTGGCATCAACTAGAGGGAGAAGGGGATCATGATGGAAAAATGGCAGGGCATGTTTTTATAATTATGCAAAACCATATCCAGCTGAGAGGGAAATTTTGATGATGCAGAGGAGAGAGGAGAAAATTGTTAGAGTGGTATCCATGGGTAGGCAAGAGAGGTCTGAGTCATGCTGGGTACATTTCAATATATTTCATAGATGCCAAGAATGTTAAGTTTGAGATCCACACAGCAGGGGCCGTATCCTCTTGGCACTTTCTGTCCGGTAGGTAGGTTCTTACAGCTTCTACCTCAAGCACAGCAGGAGGCCTTTCTTGGACTGGAAGAGAAGGTTTGGCCCCCAAATGTTGGCCTCCCCTCCCCCAAGCAGTCCTCAGCCAACGACAGATGGGAGTGTACGTACCCTGGGGAGAGAGCAGCCCTAAGGAGGTTTCTGTGCCATGCTGAGAGCTCCAGGGGGTGGGTCCCAGTGCCCACAGCAGAAATCTGCTCTTTAGCTCCCCCCCACCCCCCCCATCCCCAACCCCATACTGGCTGGTTTCCCTTCCCTGCCTCACTTCAGTTCCTGGGATCTCCTCGCAAATAAGCTACTTACACTCAAATCCTTGTCCCAATGTCTGTTCTGGAGAAACCCAACCCAAGACAGTATAAAGTCAAACAACATTAAGCTCTACCTACTAGTCAGCAGTACAGTACTTCTTACAAGTTGTGTAGAAAATTTGTCATTCTGGACTAACTTAAAAACAATGTCTGTATGCCTTAGCAGATTTCAACCCAGAATATACTACAACACAGAGGAATATTTATCTTGACTAAAATGGCCCCGTGTCTGTGCTTGAGTGCCACTCTCTGTCACATCAGTGTGACAGCACTAAGTGTCTAGCTTGAATAAGTGGTCCCTGTCCTTTGATAATACACTGTGGGTCCAGCATTCTGCTCACTACAATTTTCAACTCCATCAGGGGAAGCCTAAGACGTCTCAGAATTCCCAGAGATTTTCAAACTGTGCTTCATTTGTTCTATTATGCACTCAGTCTGTCTTGTCCCTTTGAACTGGATTCACCAGGGACACAATTAGATAGCCACTTTATTTGGGTTTTTTGTTGTTGTTTCATACTCCCTAGCTTGCCATTTCTTTTTCAGTCTGAATTGTGTTGCTTCCTCATCCTCCACCCACCCCAACTCACTCATCTTTCATTTAAAAATCCCACAAAGACAGGTAACTATAATATAGATCCTTATAGATCCATAAGACTTCATTTTGCATAGTTAGGGAATAATTGCTAATATTAATATAGTGCTGCTTATGTGCCCGACACTGTTATAAATGCTTTACATGAGGTTCTTTTTCTCTCTTCACATCAACTCTGTGTTGCAGATACTAATATTATCTACATTTTACAAGATTGAATTATTATGAATTTTAATTGGTACATTTTGGATTCCACAGCACTTCAGGGCTAGAAACAGTCTTGAAAGTGCATTTAGCTGATCTCTTCTTGGTAAACAGAGATATTTCCAAGTGTTCTAGGATAATCATAGACCCAAACCTTTGAAGTAGTTTGCAGATGCTATGAAGGGAATTGGGTCCCTCCCAGAATTCATATGTTGAAGCCCTAACCCCTGGTGTGATGGTATTTAGAGGTGACTAGGTTTAGGTGAGCTCGTGAGGGTGGGACCCTCATGGTGGGATTAGTGTCACTATAGGAAGAGACCAGAGAGCTTGCTCTTGTTCTCTCTACCACATGAGGACACAGAAAGAAGATAGTCATCTGGGAAAGCCAGGAAGAGGCCTCACCATGAACCAAATAGGGCAGCACCTTGATCTTGACTCCCCACCTCCAGGACTGTGAGAAATAACTGTCTGTGGTTTAAGCCACCTAGTCCATGGCATTTTGTTACAGCAGCCTGAGCTGGCTAAGGTGCCAAGTTTCTGCAGGACCCAGCCTGGCATCTCTTTCCAGGCCAATCTCAGATCAGTGTCCCCCCCTCACTGTGACACTCTGGTCACAGTACTTCATTCTGTTTCTGCAATGAGACAAGCTCCCTATACTTCTGGGTTTTCATAAATGCTGTTCCCTCTGTCTCACACACTCTGGTAGACAAAATAATGGCCCCCAACGATGTCCATGTCATAATCCCCTAAACCTATTGATATGTTACTTGATAGGACAAAGGGGACTTTATAAGTATAACTAAGTTCAGGATCCTGAGATGGGAAGATTATCTGGATTATCCAGATGGCCCAATGTGATCACAGGGTCATTATAAGAGGAAGGCAGGAGGTTCTGAGTCAACACCACAAAAGCAGAGCGGTAGAGGGCCAGGAGCCAAGGCACATGGTGGGCACTAGAACCTGGAAAAGGCAATCCTTCCCTTAAACAGGTTCTGCCCTGAAGCCTCTAGAAGGAATGAAGCCTTGCTGACCCCATTTTAGAGTTCTGAACCCCAGAACTGTAAGATAATAAATTATGTTCGTGTATGTCACTGTTTGGGGTAATTTGTTACAGCAGCCATAAGAAACTAATACTCTCTTCCCACTTCTCTCTTTATTTTCATTCTTATTGATCCTTCATATTTCCATTCAAATATCACTTCCTCAGGGAAAGGAATGTTATTTGTCTTACCACTTCAACCACTAACTCATCAAAGAAATGCCCCTGTTACATTTTCACAGCATCCCATGCTTTTCCTTCAAAGCTCTTAAAACTGTTAGATTAAAAAAAAAACAAAAAACACACAAACAAAAAAAAAAAACTGTTAGATTATTTGATTAACTTCTGAGTAACCCCCCAGATTCCAGCTTCTATGAGAGCAGAGTCTATGCTGTTTTTTTCTCACCATTATATTCCCAACATCTCATACCAGAATATCATAAACATTCAATAAAGTTGTTTAATGCATAAATAAATGAATGAAGTAACTAATTCATATAGGATATGAAAATGATTTGATAGCTCTAAAAGAGGCATATAAACATTATTGTTATAATTTAAATTGGTTAGGCCTCCAAATAAAAATTAATGCTATAGGGACTTCCCCGTTGGCGCAGTGGTTAAGAATCCGCCTGCCAATGCCTGGGACACGGGTTTGATCCCTGGTCCCAGAAGACCCCACGTGCCGTGGAGCAACTAAGCCCATGTGCCACAACTGCTGAAACCTGCATGCCTAGTGCCTGTGCTCTGCAACAAGAGAAACCACTGCAATGAGAAGCCCCTGCTCGCTGCAACTAGAGAAAGCCCGTGTGCAGCAACAAAGGCCCAACACAGCCAAATATAAATAAAATAATTTACTAAAAAATAAATAAAAATTCTATTAAAAAATTAGTGTTATATATAAAAGGCTTCCTAATAGTCTGTGAGCCTTATTCCCATATTAAAAAGCATCAGAAACAGTTGCTGGTTAATAGGAAACTGGAGGCTCATTTTTATCTCATTTTCATTCTTCTGTTTCTAAGTCATGTCGTCGTCTTGTTTCCACCAGTTCAAATATATGAAAAGTACCTTGAAAAGGAAGTTAGCTTTCAAGTTGATCTTATAACTTTATTAGTCAAGATAATCCTTGCTGTGGTGTCGTAACAAACCCCCAAATCTCAATGGCTTTAGACACATAAAATTTTTTCTTGTTCTTGCAAAGTCTGAAGCGGGTCAGCAGTGTTGTCTTCCATTTATTGATTCAAGAATTCAGGCTCCCTTCATTCTGTGATGCCGCCACTTCAGCCTCTGGCCTCCAGGCTTTGTGCAGGACAGAGAAGTCACAGCCCTTGACTACCTTGGTCCAGAGGTTACACACATCAATTCATAAGCCATTGGTCTAAACTTGTCACATGGGTCTGACCCAATGGCAAGGGAGTCTGGGAAACGTGAGGAGCATGGGGAATATTTGGTGAGTATTGTCCACAAGGGCTATCAATGTTTTTGGCAGTGATTCATTACTTATATGCTATAAGTAAATTGAAATATTGTTCCCCCAATAATATTTAAATGTACTTAAAAGTTCCAGCTCTTCAAAGAAGCAATACAGTGACTCATTTTTTAAAGAGTCTTTTGTGAGTAATCACTTCAGATGTGTCTCTTTCAAATTAAGACAGGCGTGTTTATGTTGACTTTTCCTGAAGTGGTGTCCTCCTTGGCGTGCTGGGCCAGCTCGCCCCTGTACGTCTCTACCCAACTCCCAAGTTCATGTCAGGTAACCTTGCAATGGTAGCTTGAATTTGGCCACAGTGGGATCACCTACACCATAGCATTTAGCAAATCCTACAAATTAGGACTTCTTTTGTCTTCAGAGAAGCAGGTGTTAAACATTTGCTAGCATACTACTGTATACACTGGTGGTTAAAATGATTGTTTGGTCCTAGAAATCAGCTTGTAACATAGTTTTTAAATTAATGAATTATACAATTTTAAGACCAAATAATCTTTTTGCGCCCAGTGGGTCTGTGCACACGTGGCCACACACGTGCTTGGGGCTGGCAATGCAGTACAGCAAAAAGCTCCAGAAGGGTCAGGAATCCAAAGTCTGTTCTAGGTTCTGCCACTAATCCCTATGAGTCCTTAGCCAGGTCACTCAGTCTCTCTCAGGCACAGTTTGTCAAGTGTAAAATAAGAAAATGGTGCCTGCTGATCCCCCATCCTCTCCTGTCCTGATACTTACAATGCAGATCCCACACTGAATCAAGCCACAGTGCTCATACTTTGCACTAGACTGACAGTACCAAAAACACCTAATTGTTTCAAGGGCAGACATTGGAATTTATTTCTAGATGATTCCGTTAGGGTTTGTGTTTGCTCTGTGAGAAGTCTGTGGTTATACGGATCAGGAGTTCAGGCACATGGGATCAAAAGGGATGCTGGGTGATGTTCAAGGTTGCTAAACATATCTGGAAGCTCCAAGATGGCTTTACTTATGTCCTAGTGCCTTGGCAAGAGCAGCGGGAGGGCTGGGCTCACCTTGGCTCCTCTCTTGCTAACCCAAGGTCGTCATGGCGACTGAGGGTGCCCAGAAACCAAAGCGGAAGCTGCCTGTAGTCCTCTGAAAAGGTTGGTCCAGACGTGGCCGGGTGTCACTAGTGGCAGTCTCTGCTTATGAAAGCAGTCACAGGCCAGTCCACATTCAATGGGAACAGTGTCAGATAATTTGTGGCCACTTGTAATCTTGCATAAAATCAAGAAATATCTTAAATACCACTAGACCCTCTGTAATCCTGCTCTTCCCCAAATACACCATTGCCACCACCAACAGCAGAGAGATCAAATCTCTCTCTTAAACTCCCATGACATTACACCTTGCCCCTGTATGTAAATCTTGCGACCTTTAGCACAGTCTTGGTATAGAATGGTTATACCGAAATATGTTAATTTTATCAGTATGTTAAAAAAGTCTGTCTACAAAATATATAATTTGTATATGTAAACCTCTTCATTTATTCTCCAAAGAATGAATCTCTTCCCTGATAAATCTTCCAATATTTATATATAAATTATATATATTATATATTATATTTATATATACTGTTGTTATATATATAACATATAAAATTATATATATTAAAAATATATATAAAAATATATATATATAAAAATATATATATATAAAAAAATATATGTTTTATATATTATAATTTTCTGTTTTGTGTGTGTGTGTGTGAGTATATATATATATATATATATATATATATATATATGTATATAAAGAGAGAGACAGAGAGAGGTTAATTACAATATATTGGCTCATGCAATTATGGATGCTGAGAAGCCCCACTATCTGCTGTCTGCAAGCTGGAGGCCCAGGAAAGCTGGTGATGTAGCTCAAAGACTTGAGAGTCAGAGAGCTAATGGTGTAGACTCCAGTCCGGGTCTGAAGACCTGGAAACAGGAGCACCAATGGCAAGAGAGATCGATGTTGCAGCCCAAGCAGTCAAGCCCAGTTAATTGAATCTTCTTCCACATTTTTGTGCTATTCAGGCTCATAGTGGATTGGATGATGCCCACCCATATTGGGAAAGGCTTTCTGCTTTACTCAGTTCACCAATTCAACTGCTAATCTCTTCCAAAAACACCCTCACAGACACACCCAGAGATAATGTTTAACCAGCTATCTGGGCATGTCATGGCACAGTCAAGTTCACAAATAAAATTACCCATCAAAGCTAGTAACCCTGATACTTTATTTAAGTGCTAGTAAAGAAAATTTAGAAGAATATGCCCACAACCTTGCCAATAAATTTGACAATATCAAAATTTAAATAAATCTCTTACAAAATACCATGAACAAAGTTCAAAGAGAAGTGACAAATTTGGAAAAAGATATTTGTATCATATGTAAATACAACATGGATCAATATCCAAATTATACAAAGTATTTCTACAAATCAATAGTTAAAACACATGAGAGCAAAATAGATAAGAGATATAAACAAGTCATTTACAGAAATAAAAACACAAATGACTAGGAAAAGATGCTAAACCTCACTAATAATCAGGGCATTGCAAATTACAGTCCATTCTTTACCTATCAGATTGATAAAAATTTTAAAACCTGACAATATCAAGTGTTAGTGATAGTGTGAAGGAAGGGGAACTGAAATTGGTACAGACAGTTCTGAGGCCAATTCAGTGGTATTTATTGAAACAAACAAAAATACATACCTCTGTGACCCAGTAATTCCACTTTACACTAACTTCCTTTGTTCCTGTGCAAAAGGAAGCATTTTGATATTGTCAAAATTATTGACAAAGTCACATATTTTACTGCATTTTTTATTATCAGTTAAATAAAATTTATTAGTTAAATAAAATTAAATATTATCAGTTAAATAAAATTATTATCAGTTAAATAAAATTTTACCAGTTAAATAAAATTCTAGTCATAAACTACAAATTTTGGTAGGTGGGTATTGCTTTTAATGCATTAATAAATGTATATGTTTTGTATAATTATGATATAAGGAACTACATTTAACTACATTTTACTCAGTTGCTGAGTAAAAAAAAAACAAGGTAGAACATTACATACAGTGGAAAACTATTTAAGTTAAACAAATATACAAAACACTACTATAAATTGTTATGAATTTGTAAATAATGGTATGTAAATGCGAAGAATAAGGTCTGGAAGGACATTTACAAAGCTGCTCACAGTGGTGACCCAGAGAGTGTTGAGGGTGGGACAGAAATCAAAGAAGGGATTCAAAGGAACTTCAGCCCCATCTGTAATATTTTAATTTCTATCAAGACAATATATTATTTGTAAAAAGTAAGAATAATTTTAAAAATTAACCACAAAATTTTTTATTTCAAAATGTTTGAAGAGATAAATTGCTCTTAGTAAGAAGATGAGATATCCACATTATATTTTTAAGTGAACAAACTAAATTTTGAGTCATTCTGTCTAGTACAACTTCATTTAGGTAAAGAGAGAGAAAAAAACAGTTACATAGATACATGAGGTATTTAAGTGGAAATGCATGGAAAGGGAAAGATCTCTGCAGACTGGTGATGACGGTTACTTTGTGGGGAAGGGAGTGAAGGTGGGAGGCAGAGGGCAGGGGAGACTTTTACTTTTTTAGAAAATATGCTTCTGCACAGTTTCAATGGTCATAATGAGCCCGTACTAACCTTATGATTGAAAGCCTAATTTAAAAAGTTAATCCAAGGTTGGCCTACATGGTTAGTTATGAAACATCCTGAATTTCACACCTAAACCATGGCCTATTTCCAGTATCACTTTTGTTTAGAAGATGGAAGCCTATTATCTAAGAGATTGGCTTGAAGTTCATGCACTGAGTCAGCAGAGGACAGCCTCCATTCATGAGGAATGAAGGAAATAGGAACAATTACTCTTCTCTAAGGGTTAGGGAAAATGCCCCAAAAGGGACACATTACATTTTATTATCACTATTGGTTTGTAACTCTTCAGGCAAAGGGTGTTGAGCTAAATAATCTAGACCAAATCTTAGGCAAGAATTTGTTGATCCAGACCAAATTACATAGCGAGAACAGGAAGAGACTGTACTAATTGTACAATCACTTTTTTATTATTAACATAGGCACAAAGGGATAAGTGTATAAACTGATGCTATTACTGTCCCACTCCTTTGTGCCCAAACAAAAGAAAAAGATTTTACAAACAGTGTCTGTTTGATGGTATCAAACATGGTAGGAAGAGCCTCTTCCTTCAGTCATTTCCTGTTTGTCAGTTTTCTATCTAGGTGTCAGGTTTAAATTTGGAACATGCAAGAAGCAGTGAATTTATCTCAAGCAAAGGAATAAAAAAGGGAAGAACAAAACCAGATTACCCATCATAAAACAAAATATAAGTTCATATGCAAAGTAGTGTTCCTTCTCCTAGTTATAAAAACTATCGGGGAGGTGATTTGCACAATACCAATGAGAGTTATGAACAAATACTGCTCTAATGGCTTATGAATTGTTAGCCTGTGATTTGAAGACTGATTTAGGAACTACTGACATTGAAAGACATTAAATTAAAGTGATGATGAAAAGTAATGGATTCCAATATCGGTGTAAGTCAAAAGTGAAATACCAAGGGCAAAATTAATGCAAGAACCTCCAAAGAGAATGATTCAAAATGAAAGAATATTCTAACAGAAAACAAGAAGTACAATAGCAGTGATTAAATCATAATTGGTATAAGGATTCACTGATACTAAAATTTAGTTCCTTGTCAGCTAATATTTGGAGAAAAGGAAGAAAGGGATGCCCTATTAAACCCTACTAATGACTGACCCAGAGAGCAGTGCAGTGCTAAGAAAATTCTCTCGGTGCATGTGTGTTTACTACATCTGGATCTCCCAGGACAATGCCAATTTACTTAGTTTTAATTGTGATATAATTGACACAGTAAAAATGCACAAACCTTAATTGTATAGCACAATTAATTTCACATATGTATCCAGCCATGTAGCCATCACCCAGACCAAGCTTTGCAATATTCCATCACCTTAGAAGATTTCCTTATGACATTTTCCAGTCAGTTCCTCTTCCCCGAGAGGTAGCCAGCCTCTCCTGCAACTCTTATCATCATAGCTTAATTCATATGTTCTTGAGCTTAATATAAACAGGATCATACAATATGTAGTCTTTTGTGTCTGGCTTCTTTCATTGTTGAATGATATTTGCATTGTTTCAATTTTGAGATCATAATGATTGAAGCTACTGTGAGCATTCTTTAGAAGGGTCCATATATTTTCATCTGTTCATATGTTTTATATGTCATCAAGTTCCTGTTGATCATAAGACCTGTGAATTAAACAGAAATGTTTCTCAACCCGAAACGGTGAGAGATTGGATTACCATAACAGACGGTCTCCTCCAAAAAGAGAAGGAACAGAAGGTACAGAGCAGTCATAGGTCTGTAGCAAATCTGAAATCCACCAGGCTTATGCCACCTCCCCTTGATTGAAGCCCAATTCTCACCCTGCAAGTGCGTTATTCTTGGCTCTTGGCTTTGACCTGTGGGCTCTTGGCTCCTACTTCTGAATCATGATTTCTCTTCCATAAAAAAAGTCTGTGTTTGCAGCAAGGTAGCTTTCTTAGCCTGCTTCCTGCATATAGAAATTTATTTTTTATACTATCTCTGTCCCTTTCATTCCAAGCTGTTTTGATTCCCTTACCAATTTTGTGGTTTTCTTGTATCAATTTATAATATCCTCAATAAACAAAGCCACACCCACATTTCTTTCAGAGACAAGTCCTTCCATATCTGGGCCACATGTATGGATGCTATGGGACAAAACCCTTAAAATTCTTAAAAGCCTCATTGTTACTGAGAGAGTTTATAAAAGTCTGCCCGTAAATCTTTCTGAGATCCTAACAAAGTATCTTACAACTGCATACTTGAGATATTTACCTTAAAGTCATGTTCCAGTGATAGTTCTGGATTTGGTCTTGCCATTTATTATTTTGAAAATCTTTTACTGGGAGACACTGGGGATGGAAAACAGTTTTATTTTCAAGCCCAATGAATCCTGAATATGTTGTGATTCCTCTAAATTTGACTGAAAAAGTTAACAGTTCCTTCCTTATTTCATCCCTCTTTCTTCTTGTAAGTTATTATAATCAGTAGAAGAAGCCAGTTGGCACTTTCTGCATTCTGCCTGGAAATCTCCACAGTCAAGCCCATAAGTATTTCAAGTACCCATTCTATTTTCCAAGTCTCCATAGGCAACAAAATTGCCAAACTGTGTGCGGGTTCATGACAAGGATTCCTGCTTCCCCATCTTCAAATAACACTTCCCTCACTGTCATATGAGTCCTCATCAATGGCCTCTTGAGGTGTTTGAATTTACACCCACCCACTGCCCATCCCAAAGCCACTGTCACATGTTTAAGATTTGGGTTATGGAGCACCCTCTTTCCAGGTACCATTTACACCAAAATGTAATGGCTTCAACAATAGCCATGTAATTATACTCATTATTTTGTGGGTTAGGCATCTGGCAGGGATCTCCAGAGTGATTCTTCTGCTCCCTGTGACACTGACTGAGGTCACTTAGTGGTATTCAGCTGTGGCATGTGGGTTGGTTTGGAGGGTCCAAGACAACCTCGCTGCATGTCTGAAGCACTCCGGTGGGATGGCTGGAAGTCTGGGCTTAACTGCAGTGCCCACACATTGCTTCTCTAGCATGATGGTCTCAGGATATCAAACTCTGAGAAAGCATATCAGCAGTCCCAGAGAGTGTGTTCCATGGGACCAAAGCAGAAGATACTAAGCTTCTTCTGACCTAATCTTGGAAGTCACACAATGTGCCACTTCTACCACATTCTAATAGCTCTGAGTAAGTCACAGGTCATGGGAGGGAGCCAAGAGGTGTGGTTCACTGCAGGATCATCTTTGGAGACTTGATAGCATATATGGAACAAAAGTAGGATGTCACTTGAAGACTAAGAAGAATCACTGTAATGTCACTGTTCCTTATCCAGCTAGCAAATAAGCATGCTCTACTTTTTAGCTATTATGAATCTTCTCTGTGTTTGTAGTCTTAAGTACATTATTTAACATTTCTGTATTTTATTTGCCTTATTTGTTATACTTTGTAAATTTGTTGTGATGATTTAATTGAGATCATAAAGTGCTTAGCTGAGGGTCTAGCACATAGTAAATATTAGGCATAATAATATAAATATTTAATATTTTTAGTTCCTATAATAATCCTATTGCAAAGGAATTATTTGTAACAACTAATAAAGAAAAAAACAAACACACAGAAAGTACTATGACCTGTTAATTGAAATGATTTTATTTTATTGTTGAACCTTAGATATCTATAAAACTTATTTCTAAATGCCAAGCAGAAAACTGGAAGGGCATTGACACATGTCAATACTGACATACTCCTAAATCTCTTTGTGACTCTGGTATGTCTCAAGATGATTCTGGAGCATGTCCCCAAAGCCAGGAATGATGAGGAGTTTATTGTCATCCACAAGACCCTCTCTGGCTTAGACTACTCCAAAGAATGGGGGAGGTCACCTGCTTCACGTCCCAGAGAATCATTCTGTTTCAGAACCAACTCTGAATTCAAGAGAAACTTCAGTTATTTTATTTTTTGCCCCAAATTAGAGGGCATATAGACAATAAGGCTGGCCAATGTATGGCTCTAATGAGCACATTTGGAGCTGGTCAAAACATTCAAAATCTTAAACCTTAAGATCTGAGGTTTCCCACATCCCAAACTCCCTTCTCTTTCAACCCACTGTGTTTTCTCTCTGTTAGGTCGGTCTGCAGATGGGCAAAAGCAGTAAGGTTGGAATACGCCCCTGAGGGCATAGCGCTCTCCTTCTTTGGAAGGCATGCCCAATGAAGATGAAGCTTACTATTCTGGAATCTCATTTACAAGAACAAGTCTCCGGCCTTGGTCACATCTCACTTTCTTCTTTTCTACCAATTTTCTCCCAAATGTTACTGTTGGAAGGTTGCCAAATTGTCAGTGATGCTGCCAGGGCTAAGCTTTCTCAGGTGTTGCCTGGTTAACTTAGGCCTTCCAGAAGGTCAAAATAAGTCTGAGAACAAAAGTGTTCTAAATCTAAGTGGGGCCATGGTGATAAATGATGGCCATTCTGATTCACTCAGTGGAAAGTACATTAGTGTAGAGCTGGGACTTTATTAAGGAAGAGGAACTAAATATGAATTGACCATCCCACTTGCAGTGATGCAACATGGTATGATGCTATTCGACTGGTTAGAAATATTGGAATATTATGCTACTTTGTCCAAAACAAACCAATGTTATTTGGTTTTTAACTCATTTTCCTGCTACCCAAAACCCTAATGGTTTGGCATTTCCTTGCTTGCTGTTATAAACAAACCAAGAAAGAAGAAGCAATTTGGAACTGTGTATTTAAGCTGGAGGCACTTAAAGAACAAGGTTGCTGCTCTGAGGTCTGCAGTTTTGTCTGAATGTCCACACAGAACAGGCCTGGGAGCTGGTTTCACCCACACTTTGGAAGAAAGAAGACAGCATATGAGATGGAAGAGACATCTTCTGAATGAGGAAAGTAAATTCGTGTTCATTTTCAGTACTTGGGTTCCAGCCTAAAGAAGGCTATTAGGATATTAATGATCAATTGTACCACTTTAGTGTAGGGCCAAAGCTAATATTGCTTTAGTACTGAGGGAGTATGATCTCTCATAATGGGTTAAAATTTGAACATATATTTACTTCCAAAAAGAAGGGGGCTACAGATAAACTTCTGTCCCTTAGTCCCTCTTCTCAGTCATGATATCTACACATCAAAACTAATGAGTCACAGAGATAGAAAAATCAAGACCCTAAAGAGATGGGGAACCAGACTCTAAATTAACAGATCTCATCATTAGGGTCAGAGAGCAGCGGCAAAATCGACTATTATAATTATAATCATAGTTATTGTTATTGTTTTGAGTTACCAGAGGGCTCAGAAGGCTCAATTTCAGAGGACACGTTTAAACTTTCTAGTTTTGTCTTACTGAAGTTACAACCATTGTTAAATCTGATAAAGAGTTCTGTTCCCTTATCTAATTCCATGAAAGACTAATTCATGTATAAAAAGCCTCTACTTCATTCACTCCGTTGTAAAGGAAGAGATGCATCAATCCACTCAGGAAACAAATCTTGTTACACGTGGGAGATCAGTTGTTTTATGAAATAAAATTAAAAGTGTAAATGCGGTTAACATTTTAAAGATATGGCAATTGAAAGTACACCATTTGAGTTCATATTTTTTTTCCATTTTTTGAAATCACACCTGTATTGACATGCACTCTCTTCCTCTATCTGGTAAGCACAAGGTATGGGAACTTGTGCAATAGATAATTAATCTCTACTGCTATCTATAGTTTCATAGTTAACACTGTCTTAGCAGACGTGTGAAAACACATTCACACCTTTGAAAATGGATGATTAACTAATCAAATGACAATATGAATGTTAGACAGAATTACAGAAATGACTGCAAGGCAGAGCTATTTATGATTACAACATTCTATTTCATTTTAAAGGGTAGATTGTTCAGTATAATCTGTGCTCCTCAAACATCTAAGCAGATTCTCAACTTTTTAATTGCATGACTCCTCAAAAAAGAAGGAAGAAAATTTCAGATCCTTCCCTAATTAAGCATTTTTCCAGTTTTATGAATAATTGACATACATCACTTTAGACATACAGCAGAATGGTTTGATTTACATATATTGTGATTACCACAATAGGCTCATTTAACATCCATCCATATAGATACAATAAAAGAAAGGAAAAAAAATTCTCCTTGTGATGTGAATTCTTAGGATTTACTCTCTAAACAGTTTTCCTATATGTCATACAGCAGTGTAGCTATAGTCATCATGTTATACATTACATCCCTAGTACTTATTCATCTTATAACTGGAGGTTTGCTCCTTTTGACTACCTTCCTCCAATTCTCTTTCCTCTCACCCTCCACCTATGATAACCACAAGTCTGATTCCTTTTTCTATAATTTTGTTTTCTTGTTTTTTTTTAGATTCCTCATATAAGTGAGATCATACAGTACTTGTCTTTCTCTGAGTTATTTCACTTAGCATGATGCCTTCAAGGTCCATCCATGTTGTTGTGAATGGTAAGATTTCTTCATTTTTTATGGCTGAATAATATTCCATTGCAAACATATGCCACGACTTCTTTTTTTTTGAAGAAAAAATTGTTTATTAAGACCAACGTGCAGCGTGTGGCAAACACAAAGTTGATCCCTATCTACTGTCATTTTACAGCCTAGAGGGGCGGATAAGATACAAAATATGTCTCAGAGATGTTTAAACTTAAGACATATCATTATATAGTTATCAGTGGAGTTTGTATCTTTTTTTTAACATCTTTATTGGAGTATAATTGCTTTACAATGGTGTGTTAGTTTCTGCTTTATAACAAAGTGAATCAGTTATACATATGTTCCCATATCTCTTCCCTCTTGCATCTCCCTCCCTCCCACCCTCCCTATCCCACCCCTCTAGGTGGTCACAAAGCACCAAGCTGATCTCCCTGTGCTATGTGGCTGCTTCCCACTAGCTATCTATTTTACGTTTGGTAGTGTGTATATGTCCATGCCACTCTCTCACTTTGTCACAGCTTACCCTTCCCCCTCCCCATATCCTCAAGTCCATTCTCTAGTAGGTCTGTGTATTTATTCCCATCTTACCCCTAGGTTCTTCATGACCTTTTTTTTTTTTCTTAGATTCCATATATATGTGTTAGGATATGGTATTTGTTTTTCTCTTTCTGACTTACTTCACTCTGTCTGACAGACTCTAGGTCCATCCACCTCACTACAAATATCTCAATTTCATTTCTTTTTATGGCTGAGTAATATTCCATTGTATGCCACAACTGCTTTATCTATTCATCCATCGATGAACACTTGGGTTGCTTCCATGTCTTGGCTATTGTAAATAATGCTGCTATGAACATGGGGATGCAGATATCTTTTTGAGTTAGTGCTTTCTTTTCTTTTGGTTATATTCCCAAAATGGAATTGCTGGATCATATGGTAGTTCTATTTTTAATTTTTAACAACTAATGGATCAAAGAAGAAATTAAAGGAGAAATTAAAAATTTCTGACATAAATGAAAATGGAAACACAACATACCAGAACTTGTAGGATGCAGCAAAAGCAGTTTTAAGAGGGAAGTTCACAGCAATAAACACTTACATTAAGAAGCAAGAAATATCCCTGACAAACAACCTAACACTATGCCTTAAGGAGCTAAAAAAAGAAGAGTCCAAAGTTACCAGAAGAAAGGAAATGATAAAGATTAGAGCAGAAATAAATGAAATAGAGAACAGAAAAACAATAGAAAAGGTTAACCAAACTAAGAGTTGGTTCTCTGAAAAGATGGACGAAATTGACAAATACTTAGCTAGACTAACCGAGGGAAAAAGAAAAAGAACCCAAATCAATCAAATTATAAAGGAAAAAGGAGACATTACAATGGATACCATAGAAATTCAAAGGATCATAAGAGGCTATTATGATCAACTGTATGCTAACAAACAAGACAACCTAAAAGAAATGAAAAATTCTTAGAAACATACAACTTAACCAAGACTGAATCTGGAAGAAATAGAAAATCTGAATAGACTAATTACTAGGAGTTGAACTGGTAATCAAAAATCTCCCAACAAAGAAAAGCCCAGGACCAGATGGCTTCACTGGTGAATTTTACCAAACATTTAAAGAAGAATTAATACCAATCCTTCTCAAGGACTGAAAAAATGAAAGAGGAGGAACACTCCGAAACTCATTTTACAAGACTAGCATTATTCTGATACCAAAACTAGAAACAAATACTACTAGAAAAGAAAGCTACAGGACAATGTTCCTGATAAGCAAAGATACAAAAAACTCAGTAAAATGCTAGCAAACAAAATTCAGCAGCACATTAAAAAGGTCATTTACCATAATCAAGTGGGATTTATCCTTGCAATGCATGGATTATTCAACATATACAAATCAATCACTGGGATACATCACATTAACAGAATGAAAGAAAAGAATCCTATAATCATCTCAATAGATGCAGGAAAAGCATTTGACAAAATTCAACATCCATTCAAGATAAAAATGTGTTAAGAAATTAGACATAGAAGGAACATATCTCAATATCATAAAGGCCATATATGACAGGCCCACAGCTAATATCATACTCAATGGTGACACGTTGAAACCTCTTCCTTTAAAATCAGGAACAAGACAAGGATGCTCACTCTCACCACTCCTATTCAACATAGTAGTAGAAGTCCTAGCTAGAGCAGTCAGGCAAGAAAGAGAAATAAAAGGTATCAGAATTGGAAAGGAAAAAGTGAAGTTGTCTTTATTTGCAGATGACATGATTTTATATATAGAAATTCTAACAACTCAACCAAAAAACTGTTAGATCAATGAATTTAGTAAAGTTGCTGTAAACAAAAAAATTTAGTGAAGTTGCTGTATACAAAAAATGATTTTTAACATGCAAAAATCAGTAACATTTTTATACACTAACAACAAATTTTCTGAAAGCGAAATAATCAATCCCATTTACAACAGCATCAAAAACAATAAAAAACTTAGGAATAAACTCAACCAAGGAAGTGAAAGATCTCTACTCTGAAAACTACAAGACATTGATGAGAGAAATTGAAGACACAAATAAATGGAAAGGTATCCTGTGTTCATGGATTGGAAGAATATTGTTAAAATGTCAACACTACCAAAAGCCATCTATAGATTCAGTCCAATCCCTATCAAGATTGCAAAGGCAATTTTTTAAAGAAGTAGAAAAAACACTCCTAAAATTTATATGGAACCACAAAAGACCCCAAATAGACAAATCCTGAGAAAGAAGAGCAGAGCAGGAGGCATCACACTTCCTGATTTCAAGCTATCCTATGAAGATAATAGTCTTTGAAACAGTATGGTACTGGCATAAAAACAGACAAATAGACCAATGGGACAGAATCGAGAGTTCAGAAATAAACCCAAGCATATACAGTCAACTAGTATTTGACAAGGGACCCAAGAATACTCAATGGAGAAAAGATAATCTTTTCAGTAAATGATACTGGGGATATTTGAAAAAGTCCATGTAAAAGAATAAAACTAGATCCATATCTTACACCACTCACAAAAATTAGCTTGAAATGGATTAAAGACTTGAATGTAAGACCTGAAACCATAAAATTCCTAGAAGAAAACATAAGAATAAAGCCCCTTGACTTAGGTCTTAGCTATGATTTTTGGATATGACACCTAAAGCACAATCAATAAAATCAAAAATAAAGAAGTGCGACTACATCAAAGTAAAAAGCTTCTGTACAGCAAAAGAAACTATCAACAAAGTGAAAAGACAACCTATGGAATGGGAAAAAATGTTTGCAAACCATATATCTGATAAAGTGTTAATATCCAAAATATTTAAAGATGCATACAACTCGATAGCAAAAAAAACAAATGACCCAGTTTAAAATATGGGCAAAGAACCTGAACAGCCATTTCTCCAAAGAAGATACACAGAAGGTCATCAGGTACATGAAAAGATGTTTAACATCACTAGTCATCAGAGAAAAGCAAATTAAAACCATAATGAGATATTACCTCATACCTATAAGAATGGCCATCATCAAAAAGAAAAGTGATAACAAATGCTGATGTGAATGTGGAGAAAACCTAGTGCACTGTTGGTGGGAATGTAAATTGGTACAGCCAATTTGGAAAACAGTATGGAGGAGCCTCAAAAAATTAAAAGTAGAGCTACCATAAGCATTTTTAAATACATGAGGTTAAAAAGGGAAAGAGAGGTATAGTTCAGGACCGTAAACTGGGAAGAACCAAGAAAAGAGAATCATATTTGAGTGAATAGTCAGTTATTTTTTTCCTCTGTACTTTGTCATTTCCATTTAAAATGCAGACTAATCTGAATAGGCAATTAAACATCTATCACAGCAAGTTCTTTTTTGATAGATGCATAAAAACCAAATTGAGAGATAAGCTTCATCTTCATTGTTTTGTTAATTTTCTAAGTGTATCTGTGTGTTCTCTTTAAGAAATAATAATTGGGAAAAGGCAGTGATACTTTAGGAGGAATGTAGATCTAATAATTGGAGGTTTAAGACCAGTATTCCATGTTCATTGTAGTAAAGTCTTTAGATAAAAATATTTATCTATATTTATATTTTAAAGCCAAAGTGCATATTTGTGGCACTATCACTTGTTGCCTCATAGTGTGGCATTTGAAAGACGTATTAACCCTCCTGTTAATGCCTTGAAATCCAGCTACATAGCTGATTCATTACCCCATCCCAAATTAGCCCAGTGCTTTATACTAAGTATACATCCTTTTCTACAGAATCAGTGCTAAACAGTAAATGATGAGACAAGCAGGGCTGAATAAGGCAGCCCTCCTGTGCACATACAACCCAGTCCCCATAAGGCCTCACTACTTCTCGAGATCATTATGATCATTAAAAACTTACTTGTAGACATAAGCCTCTTGAGGGCCACAAGCACTGTTTTATTCACCACTGAATCAACACCTATGTCAATGCCCAGGATATTAATGAGAGATTCAACAGTGGACATAGCTATTCAACAGACCTGAGAGAATTTACACAGTCAAATAAATCCTGACCTTTAACAGTGATTACTTTAGCCAACATAGGCTTATAATACTGTTGCTGAAAACAGGAATGCCTCAACATGAAACATTACACAAACCAGGTTTAATGATCCCAGGTATGCCTGTCAGGAAAGCTGGGTTCTAGACTGGACGTTTTTTCCATTGGGCAATCATTTAAGATCTACTGATCCCTCTCCTTGAAGTCCTGTAGCTTCTTCCCATTGCTTTGCTTCAATGAATACAGTGGCCAGACTGATCTGTGGACCATGAACAGAGACTGAGATGCCTCACTTTTACAATGAGGGACTTTAGTGGGCAACATAGTTCTCCATTTGTAAATAATTCAGTGATCTTATTTCTCTTTCCATTTTTTAAAATTTCAATTTGAGTCCTTGACTATTATCAAAATGGCAAGAAAAGTTGATACATCTTCATCAATTCTTTTGCTACTAGCTTGGGTAAAAAGTTTGGTGTTTAAGAGAAAGTGGATGGTAAAATGAAATTAAAGCTTTTAGATTACTGTGGATTTCATGAAAATTAGGCTTTGTTATTATTCTCTTTTAAAACAAGTAACTATCAATGTCATCTCTATAAGAAACTTGATTAAATTTGAGGTGAAAAATTGTATCTTGGAATTCTCTGATTTTCATCAGTATGTCACATTAGTATGTTTCTGTGTTTTTTTAAAAATACCCACATGTTCAATAAATGATTAAATTCATTTTTTAAAGCATGTAAATAAGACAATTAAGAATTAAAAGTACAAAAACCTGTTAAAAAAGAGGAGAATAACAGATGTATCAGGGACCTGGGATGAGTTAATTTATGAAACTTAGCAATTAAAATACTGCAAGTTTCCTGGTAGCTAAGACATGATGGGAAACTCACTGGATAACTTAGTTCTGAGTCTAATAAAAGAATACCTACAGATTTGTTCTTTCCTAGACGGACTCTTTTTCCATTCCCATCAAGCCATAGACAACATTTAACACAAACATTACAGAAATTTCACTATATTTTGTATCTTCTGGGTCATTGCCACAGTATTAATTTATAGAGCTTCAGGTAAACTAGAAGTTTGGGTCACAGGACTCATTCTTGTGATCCCTGAGACACTGCCAAAGAAATCAATGCAAGTTTATTTGCTTCTTAATCAACAGATTAAAATTATAATATCCAATCATTAATAGCTGTCAATGAGCAAACATTCACTAGTAGAATGTACCAAAGTGAAAAACATTTTCTAAAGTGACCTGCAGTAAATATGTCGTTTGACCTTTCCCATCTAATAAATCTGGTGATGGTACAGGACTACCTATTATACTTTTTACTTAAAATATTTTATAATAAAAATAAACCTAAAGTGATGAAAATACAAACATTGAAGCCTCTATTTCTTTTTATGATCTTTGTATGAATGAAGAAAAAACTTGGGAAAATTACATGTTCTCAATGTTCGGATTATAAGGGGAGTGTCAAAAGGTGCTTATTGGGGTGACTTCTAGAACACTAGTGCTACTTTGAATTTGTGGAATCAAAGTGGATCTCTAAAGAATGGGTTTGTAATCATAAGGAGGTGTCCTGGACAGAATACAAAGTATCTCAGAAAGGTTTTAGGGCTCTGTTTCACCCATTCTTTAAAGAGTAACTGCGTTTCTGAAACTTACTATAAATGGAATGAACTGGGGCTCCAGATTGATGGAGATAAGGGGGAAGGAGTGGGATTATAAACTCAAATCAGGCCAGAGGTAGGCCTGGTAATTTGGAAATTAGCCTGTGGAAAATCTGGGGTCATTAAAGGGCTTGCAGGAAACAATGACATGATGAGATAGAAAATGGTTTTACAAGGCATCATGTAGTTGTGCACAGAATGAATGGGAGAGAAGAAAACCTGCAGGTCTGAAGCAGTTGGGAGGCTACAGAAATAGTCTGGCTAGGAAAGGGGTATGGGTCTACACAGATCACTGACTGTGAGGAAAGAAAGATGCATGGTTTTACAGGAAGTTACACAACATAGTTTGGATTTAGGGAGTGAAATACAGAACTTCCCATTCAAAGATGACTCAGATGTTAAGTACTAGCTGAGCTCTGACTATTGATTGAAATAGGGATGACAGAAGGTAAGTCTTTCCTAATGTGCCGAGTTTGAGGTTATCAGTAAGACATCAGAACTATTCAGTGGAGAGCTGGGGATGCAAGCCTGTAACTTGAGAAATTAGAACTCAAGTAACATTTGGGAACCCTCCACATAGAATGCAACAGTTGCATCCCTGAGAATGGATCACTTTTCTAAGAGAAAGGCCACAGAGAAGGCCAGAGCTCTCAAAATTGAACGTAATGGGAAAGCCAAAAATTTTTAAATGAAAGAGGGTTAGTCAAAGAACAAAAAAAAGCAGAATTCATGGGAGAAGTAGGTGAGTATAGTATCAATCTTATTGAGATAAAAGGTTTTCTAAAAGGACAGATGGGGGTAGGCAACAGTGTTGGATGTCTCAGAGGAGCTGAGAATGCTTCTGCACCCATTTATGGAAGCAGCACCTTTAATGATTTCCTACTTCTGTCATCCCTTGACAGTAAACGTCCTCTTAGGGAATGTGATTCTATTCTGCATAGTGGAAAATGTACCTCCCCCAAAGAGCAGAGCTACTCCTTCTCTCCTCCAATAGCCTTTCTAGAACACCAGTAATTGGGTACTCATGTGTTTCAACAGTCTTCTCAGGACCACTACAAGAGCAACTCACTCTCTTGACCAGAAAATGTGATCGCTTATGGCCATTTCTATTTCCTAAGGGTAAGCTCATCGATATGCCTAAGGTATTTCTGGGATTCACAGATTGCATAAGTACTACTATAGGACATCTAACATTTATTGACTACCAATTGCATGCCATACATTGGCTAGCATTTCCAACATTGTTTCTTTATTTAATATTGACAGTATTGCACACTGGACATAATTGGGAATTATTGTTCCCCATTTTTTGGAGTGGCCTCTCAAGGTGGTTTTATTTGCCTTGTAGTGGAAGGGAATATCTCTATACTTTCGAAACTGAGAAAATGGGCCACTCTTGGACCAAGAGATCAAAGAATCAAAATCAGAAAAGCGTCAGCACTAGAGAATAATGCTTATCAGGCCATACATCGCCCATTGTTCTTGTTTGTTACCAATAATAATTTGAAATTACAAATTCTAGGGAATTTCATCTAGTTGTGATAAAATTGAGCTTTTTATATAATACCATAATTTCTGTAAGGATTTTTTGCTGTCAATTTCTTTGTCCCAGTTAAAACTTTTCATTTTAAATTTGACATAGTGGCTTAGCTGTTATCTCTTGCATCTGGTTTAGAGAAGTTGACAGTTTCTTCTTTGTTTTTAACCTATTTAGTTTATGGGAGAAATATACTATCATTTATACTTAAACCCAACCTACAAAGCAAAACCAATCTACAAATTCAGGAAGGTGTTTTTTACCCTGAAAGTAAACAGGGCATGCAATTTTTCATGGTTAATACTTTTTATAATTGGGATACTATATACTTCCAGTATAATTAACTAAGAGTTGGGTTATTCATACCTTCTGAAAATGCAGCTTATGTTGCCCTCTTAATGGTAAATTGAAGAGGCTGTCATTAGCAGTATTTCACAGGTGGCCCCTTTTGTGTTACCTATCCAGAGCTTGAGTCAGTTGAAAAATGAAAAGACTGTGACAGTAACAGCAGTCACAGAAATAGGCAGAGAAATGGACAGGATGAATAGCCTAGAAATAGATCCTAGATAAGATAGAGCTGAAAAGGAAAAGAGAGGTTATTCAGTAACTACTTCTGGGAAAATAGTGTTAGGAAAGTGGGTTTGTTATTTGGAAAAAGTGGTCAAGTTAGATATTCAATTCCTACTGTAATAAGAAGAAATAAAGAGGAAGAAAAGAAATAGATGTAAAATAGAAATCTATTATTTAACCAACAGAAAACAGAAGAAACATAGAGGAGAGAATGAGTTATCTCTCGCTAAGAATTAAATAATGGGATAAACAACACAGAAAAATACTCCATATGTAAGTCTGTCAAATTAAGTAAAAGGAAAACAACAATTACAATAAATAAATGCCACAAACAGGACAGAAAAAGGCTTTATATAGAAAGATAATGTATAAATCAGTAAGGAAAATAGTGACAGCCTAATTTTAAATGGGAAATAATATGCACAATTCATAGGAGGACAATAAAAGCATGCAAAATATTTATCACTGCTAATGAGACTCAATAAGCTTTAACAACATGCCTGTTTGTATCAATTTAGCCAATATATTTAAATGACTTTACCTATTGTTGACAATTTATCCACAGTAATTGGCACAGTAATTCTACTTCTAGGAATTATCCTTCAGAGATAAACAGAGCTAGAGATGAAAGCTTTATTTTTAGAATATTTATCTCAGTGTTAATTTTAAACGAAAAATGAGAAACAACCTAAAACTTCAACACTAAACAGTGAAATAAAGTGTGGAATGTAGACTCAGGTCACAATAGGAAAAGAGCAGGCAAATAGTGGGCTGGGGACAGTAGTCTGTTCTTTTGTGCCTGGGTTTTTATGTATTTCCAATGGCATTTTGCATAGTTAGAATTTGATGGTTGCGGAAAGGGTGACAGACATTCACACGGCAGCAGAGAAGTCAAGAATGTAAACTCTGGGGCTTCCCTGGTGGCGCAGTGGTTGGGAGTCCGCCTGCCGATGCAGGGAACACGGGTTCGTGCCCTGGTCTGGGAGGATCCCGCGTGCCGCGGAGCAGCTGGGCCCCTGAGCCGTGGCCGCTGGGCCTGCGCGTCCGGAGCCTGTGCTCCGCAACAGGAGAGGCCACAGCAGTGAGAGGCCCGCGACGCAAAAAAAAAAAAAAGAATGTAAATTCTGGGTCGGATTTCCACGGGTTCCCATTCAGTTCTGCTGCTTTATGATCTTATTCTGTGGGCAGTGAGGGAACCATTGCAGGTGTTTGTATTTATTAGGACAACCAATTTGAATTAGCTTAAACGAAAAGTGGTAAGCAATCAGCAAGTGCTTTTGTAGCCTAGATCATGTACAAGTGGATTGTCTTGGAGTACAATCCCAGGAGCAGGAGTGAGAGGGAAGAATGAATCAGGGGAGGAGGGAAGGATAATAACGTGGACCCATGTTACAGGTCACTGGGGCTGGATACCACGGGGCCTTCGAGGTGTCGTATAAAGTGTGCTTCAGAACTGTCTGCCCAGGGAATAGAAAGCAGGACATATTTATCCACTGGATCCCACCCACCTTGATCAAGGTGGGCCCCTGGGCACTAACTCCCTCTGCAAGTCGTTGTGTGTATGACAGCTGAGAGAGCCCGTGGATGCTCCACTCCAAGGTGTCAGAGGAGCGAGTGAGACACACGAGGTGCCGCCAGGTTGCACCTGACGATGGTTGAAACCTACAAAGCGCTGGTGGCCACAGCAAGAGCTGGGGCTGAGAGGGTGTACCAGACATGTCCCATACACAAGTCTTTGTGGCTCAAAGAAGAGTGAAGACGCAGAAAGGCAGGAATAGAGCTGAACCTCAGTGAAAATAACCAGAGGTTCCAGTTCATCTGGATTTTCTCAGTCTCAAATGTCTGTATCTCTTTGGCTGAAAAGAGGCATCACCTTTTCTTTACATGATAGAAAACTTGTCTCTTAATGGCTTCTACATTTTGCATCTTACAATTTCATCCTCAGGAAATAAACTGATGTAATTAGACCCGTATCTAATATGTCCTGAGGCAAAGCTTCATTGACTTATTTAAGGTCAGGCACCTTAAAGAGAGGTGTCATGTCAGGACATGAGGACACTGGTATTCAAGTATAAGCATTTATATAAAGTCCTTGGTATTCAAATTAATTTCTCCCTCCTCCAGGCTACCACATCACCTTCTCTCATGTTGGGCTGTAATTATTTGTTGATGTGTTTGTCTCTCTCCCTCTAGACTCTGAGTTCCTTGAGGGTAGGGACTTCATCTTACTTCTCTTTGTTTCCCCAGGACTAGCATGGTGCATGGTACATAGTAGGTTCTCCAGTTTGGAGGAGAAATAGATAATGAATTCAGCAAGTTTGTCCTTGTCAGGTTAACAATGCAGAGCTAGTTGGTGTATGTCACTAAAGTTCTCACTGCTTATTCCCTCTAAATAAGCAAAAGAACCTTGAGATGTTTTCAGTGCAGCTAACTAGGATGTCACTGATATTTCAGACTCAGTGTACAACAAAAAGCACTACTGTTGTTTGTCAAGTTTGTCAACTCCTGTAAAAAAGTTTCCAAAGATCATAGCATCTGCAGGAGACCAACGTAAGAGATATCCAGTGTAAGTCATGTTGTATATTATCATGATCTTTATTATTATAAGAGTCTCTGACCCCAGAGAAAATTGTGGTCTCTCTCATAGGAGGCCACCCCAAAAACGATACACAGTAAAAATAAAACATAAAACACAGAAAGCCTTCTGCAGAGGTGAGAGGTGATTTTTTCACACTTTTCTTTTCTCACCTGATAAGTGATAGGGCACACTGTTAAATCTCCTTTGAAGGGTGCTTCACATAATCTTGATTTAAACATGTTGTTACCTAGATTTCAGTCCTGAAGGCAAAGTAGCTCTGAACTACTCTGTTAAAAAAACAAGAACAAAAACAAAAAAACTGAATATAGTGCAATAATAGTTCAAAAGATCCATTTTCTAAAAGTAAAAGGTACTCATCACAGTAACAATAGCTAGAATTCAGGAACAGCCTGCTTTGTGGCAGAAAGCATCAGTAAGATTTGATATAGGTCATCTAACGCTCACATCAGTCATGCAGGGATAGTCTTATTGAGAAAACTGAGGCTCAGGTGGAGAATGACTTATCAAATGGAAATTAGACGTACGAGAGGAGATGGGTAGGTCCATTCAACATGTGAATGAGTCTCTTAGCTTTCAAGTTGAACAAGAGCCAGATATGAAAGACTGCACACTGTATTATTACATTTATTAAAGTTCAAAAGCAGGCAAAACTAATAAATCCTCATAGAAGTCAAGAGAGTAGTTACTTTTGTGGGGTGGGGTTTGGATATGATGGGGTATCAGGGAACCTTCTAGATGATGAGAAATGTTTTATATCTTGACATGGATGGTGGTTCAAAAGTATGGACATATGTTAAAAACTCAGCTGCACAAATATTTGTGCCCTTTTCTGTATATAAGTTATATCTCAATAAAAAAAGTTAAAAAGAAGGGGAAATGGAATTAGAATTCAGCTCTGTTTAGTTCCAAAGGCCCTCTCCTTCCACTACATACTCTTTCTGCAATGTTTCAAATGTTTATGTTCAACACAGAATCTGACCCATTTTCCTGGGATAGTTCACAGAATAGTCTCACAGATACTTTAATAAACAATTGCAAATAAGTTTATATAGCAGAAATTGCAGAGTACAGGAATGATTATGAAAGGATGATATAGTAGCTGGGACTAGTTTATAAAGAGTTTTGTGAGCTCGTTAAAGGAAATGGTTTTATTTGTACAGGGAACCACTGAAGGATTTGATATGACAAGTTTTATGATCATATTTGACTTTGAGGGTGAAATGGATTAGAGAGGATGGATGGGTGGGTGGAGGAAAGGCCTGAGGACAGAAAGCGAGGTAGAAAGCTGTTGTCATCATCTCTGCAAATGTGATCTTGGACTAAGAGTGATGACAGTGTGGTTGTAGAAGAAATAAAGGTTGAGTGGAAGTTGTGATCAGTTGGATATGGGCAATGAGGGGCGGACAGGAGCTCTGAAGTGGCTCAGAGGGCTGATCCTGAGTGAAAGGGGTCCTATTTAACCACCAGCGAAACAGGGACAAAGTATATTCCTCTGGGGAGAGGCTAACACTAGGCAGGTTGTCAGGGCTCCAGCCAAGTAATTTGGGATTCAGGGAAGAGCTGTTACGGGCTGAATTGTATCCCCACCAAATTAATATGTTGAATTCCTGAGTCCCAGTACCTCAGAATGTGACTTTATTTGGAGATATGGTCTTTCAAGAGGTAATTAAGTTAAAGGAAGTTCATTAGGGTGGGCCCTAATCCAATACGACTGGTCTCCTGATGAGAAAAGGAAATTTGGACACAGACATAGATTGAGGGAAGACCATGTGAAGACACAGGGAGAAGATAGCATCTACAGCCAGGAAAAGAGGCCTGAGCAGAAGCCAACCCTGCCAGCACCTTGATCTTGGGCTTCTAGCCTCCAACTGTAAGAATATAAATGTCTGTTGTTTAAGCCACCCAGCCTGTGGTACTTTGTAATGGCAGCCCTAGTGAATAGTACAAGTACCAACCTGGACTTCAGGCCATTCAAATCGGAGAGGGCACAGGCTGTGGTGTTCTGGGAGCTAAATCACAGCTCAGAAAGCAGACAGGGCCACCAGCGACCCTCAGATAGAGATCTTCTAACCAAGAACAGTTCCAAAGTCTGTCTACTGGTAGGAACAGGGCTTCTAATATTCTTCCAAATTTAATTCTCAATGGCTCAAAGATCGGGCAGAGCAGAGCTATAGGTGGATTAAAAAGTATGGTCTTTCATGGAAACAACCTAAATGTCCATCAACAGATTAATGGATAAAGAAGATGTGGTACATATATACAATGGAATACCACTCAGCCATAAAAAAGGAAATAATGCCATTTGCAGCAACATAGATGAAACTAGAGATTGTCATACTAAGTGAAGTGAGTCAGAAAGAGAAAGACAAATACCGTATGATACCACTTATATGTAGGATCTAAAATATGACACAAATGAACCTACGTGCAAAACAGAAACAGAATCACGGACATAGAGAACAGACTGGTGGTTGCCAAGGGGGAGTGTGTTGGGGGAGGGATGGAGTAGGAGTTTGGGGTTAGCAGATGTATGCTACTATATATGGAATGGATAAACAACAAGGTCCTACTGATAGCACAGAGAACTGTATTCAGTATCCTATGATAAACCATAATGGAGAAGAATATTAAAAGAGAATGTATAACTGAATCACTTTGCTGTATAGCAGAAATTAAAACAATATTGTAAATCAACTGTACTTCAATTAAAAAAAATCACACACACAAAAAGGTATCGTCTTTGATTCAGAAGCTAGGCGGAGTTAGAAGCAAGCCAGGGCTGACTAACCATTTCAATTTCAAAACAATAACTGGATTTCAACTTAGAGCAAAAAAGAATGCTAGGGCTTCCCTGGTGGTGCAGTGGTTGAGAGTCCGCCTGCCGATGCAGGGGATGCGGGTTCGTGCCCAGGTCCGGGAAGACCCTACATGCCGCGGAGCGGCTGGGCCCGTGAGCCATGGCCGCTGAGCCTGCGCGTCTGGAGCCTGTGGTCCGCAACGGGAGAGGCCACAACAGTGAGAGGCCCGCGTACTGGGGGGGGGGGGGAAGGAATGCTAGATCCAGTCAGAATTGACTTGATAAACAAGATATTTGTACTTGCACATTCCTTGGCTATTAGGCTAAAAAATAAATATATATGTATACATAAATATATGCACGTACACAGACGTTTAGTCCACACACCTCACATGCTCTGCCATGGTTCAGCTGCTGTCCTCGCTCCCTTGTGTCCTGCATCTTCTCCCTGACTTCCCCTTGGTCTCAGTATTGCTCCCCAGTAATGAGGGTCAAGGGCAGATTGACCCTCAGGAATAAATCACCATGACTTTCTCATTGGTCTGTACACATTTGTCAAGGAATGGAATCACCTGGAAATCCTTCTCGACTCCTTTTCTACTAAGTACAATTAGGAAGTATAGATTCTCCCTTTGCAATTACTCTCACACTCACCCTTTCTTTGTACATTTCACACACCTCAGTTCAGGTTATCATCTGATTCTGCCTCAACGACTGCAATAGGCTCCTTACTGTTCTGCTCAACTCCTAGCTCTCTCCGCACCCCTGAAATCTGTCCTACAGAAAAATCTTTGAAAAACATCACTTTGACCACAATGCCATTTTTCTACTTGTTAGCGTTCAGCTGCTTATAACAACACATTCAAATCCTCTGCAACCTAATGTTTAAGGCTTTGGGAATCTGGGTTTTCTAATATTTTCAGTCTTATTTATAACCATCCTCGCTTCCCCATGTTCATCAATATGGTTTCGGGCGCCGCCCACCCCTGAGCCGCAGCGCAGCCTTGAGCTCCCCCTGCGCTCCTGCTCCTGTGTCCTTCTCTCTCTTCCCTCCCTCCTTTTCCACGCCCCTTCAAGAACAGCTCGAACCCCAGACACTTCTGCTCATTCTTCTAGCATGGCAAGCCTTCTTCTCTGCCTACCCTTGCCACCCATCTTTCAAGGCCAACCTTAATTTCTCCTTATCTTTGACGTCTTTTCTAACCGTCCTGGCACTCAATCTTCTGTGACAGCAACTGTGGGGCCGTTAGGGTCTCAATGCCTGAATCCCAGGATTGTGGCTGGATAACAATTGCTGCTCATTCCCAGGACTACGGACCCTCCTCCCTCTTCTGCTCCTATGGCAGTAAGCACCCCCAAATTGTCTATTCATAGTGTGATCCCTTAGGAAATTTCTTCTGTTTTGAATTGCCAATTGCCTTTTTATGATTTAACTTAAAAGAAAATGACTTCTCTTTCCCATGCAGATTGTAAAGACTGCCCCCACACGACCTAGTTTCATATGAGGGAGGAGAGGAATGCGCTATTGTGTACCAGGCAGTGATGTGCTGTTTTTGCCAGTGCTCCTAGTGTGATGGTCTAGCAGTCTGTTGCAGGAAGAGCTTCAAGACCCAAGAAAGGAGTCTGCCTGGAGTCGGCAACAGAGACATCAATGGTTTAATGGATGAGAGAGCTTACATGTCTGAAGCAAGGTACTGGACCAACATCCCACCGTGTATGGCAGACAGTGGGCAGGACCTGGGGCCTGGGGCAAGTACATAGGAAGGTCAGTCATATGAGTAGGGTGTAGGTGAGGCAGGCACTGGCTGGGCAGGGGATGTACAGAGAGCAAGAGAACAGCCATTCTGAGTGGCCTGACCATACACTGATTTATGGGGCACACACCACCCATGATTTTACAGATATTCTTGCTTAGGATAAGGCTAAAGTAGAGAGTATTCATTTAGGTTTTTTCTTTTTTTAAGTGAGTTGATTTAAATAAAAAACATTAAATAATAATGGTTCAAGTGATACTCAGTGATGGCAAAAACTGTGGAAGTGGTCCTTGAATGACTGAAAGAGTGTTAATGGTATTACATTTATTTCTCACAACAACCTTGCAAATTAGAAACTAAAGTCAAGAGAAGCGTTGGGACTTAGCCAACCTAGAAAGCTAACGGGTCATGAAGCAGGATTCAGGTGGAGGCATTTAGGTCTCTGATGCTTTCCAAGGATCTGGCTTTACCATGACACCCGTTTGTATAAGGAAGATTTTGTTTAACTACTTAAGTGTGTCTGACTTGTGTTTTTATACCTCACCTCATCTCCTCAAAAAGAGTTACTTTCTACATTAAATTCTTCACCTCCAGAATGAATTTGGTGTGCTTCTAAACACATTTATAAACATACCCAGTTTCCTGCCTGGCTGAGTGAAACATTAATTCTCCAGCTTGGCACCTCATTCTACAGCTGTAATAAGGGCCGTTATGCCCAAATAGGCCCTTAAACGGAAGACCTGCTGAGCAGAGACCCACTTTCCCAGCCCTGCTCCACCTCGTCAGCTTCTCTGCCAACTGACCAGGCGGAAGCAGCAGCAGGGGAGAAGGGCCTGCATGTAGGTGGGGAGGGGATCGTTTTGAAAGCTTTAAATCCCTCACAGGGAAGCAGCTGCTCCTTGTTTTTCTAACATCTGTCCCATCTGTCCCCATCTGCATCTGTCCCCATCCGCACCTCACCCTTCACCTCACCCTTCGGGGGCTGGAGCTAGCTACACCTAGATACGACAAGGGAGCCTTTCTGAAGGCTGGTTGGTGAGTGGGTATGAGCATCATTGCTACTCAGAAAGTTTCTTCTACTGAGAAGGGGACAGTTGGGGTTCTTGAGGACGATGGCTATCACCTTCCTTCATTTTTTTCTCACAAACATGCAGCTTTAATTGCCAGAGTGGGGATTTGTAGCATCACGCAAGTCGGACTGTGCGCCGTGAGGGTATCATTTCACGAGACAGAGGTACCCCTAACGCCCACTTCCTAATTGTAACCTCCAGGGGTGGCACAGGCTTCCGATCTGGGGGGCGGGGCGCGGAATCAGGATGCTACACACAGTGCAAGGATGCTGCACCACCTTTAAGTGCCGCTCGCCGCATTTAGCAGCGTGCTGCCCATACCCGGGTTCCCCGCCAACACTGTGCGCCTCGGGACTTAAGGACCTTATTTTTATCCAGTTATTTCCCTCTAGTATTCAGAACCGTGGCTGGAACCTAGCAGGCATGAAATAGACACTTATGAATGAATGAACGTTAACGAAGAAAAAACAAAGGAGCAGTCTGTTTCCTTTGGTTCGAAGGCGGGAGTGCAGGGAGAGGCTTGGACTTGAACCGACTCGCCCCGGGACGCGCATCCCCCGGGCACGCTACTTACAGGATGGGCCAGCAGGCACTCCCTTTGGTCCCCAGCGCGCCTGCGCGGTCCAGGCGGACCCCCCGACCCCGGGCGCGCAGCGACGCGCCCTCCCCGGCCCTTCCCTCCAACAAGTCCTCTCTCACTCGGGTCACGGGGTTGAGCGCGGGGTTAGGAGTGCGCAGGCGCAGTGGGCGGCGGAAGTCGCGACCAGGAAGTCAGAGGAGTAGGGGCCGCCCAGTTTTGCGTAGGGCCCCGCGCTCCTCCTCCTGATCCCGTGTGCCGCCCACCGCATCTCACGTGGGGCCCAGCCCCGCCCCACCTGTGCGGGCGGCCACGCGGCTGCCACCTCCCGCGCGCGGACATGGCCCTCGACCCCACAGGTACGGGGCGGGAGGCGGGGGTTACGGATCCTCGGGGGCGTGCGGCGGGCGTGGGGCAGGGGGCGGGCTGGAGGTGGCGCGGCGCAGAGGCCGCCCCGCCCTCCCGCGTCCCCGGCGCCTGGCCCGCCGGCCCTCGGCGGGAGGGTTCGGGGATGGTGGTCCGACTGTGGCTTGCAGACGTTTCCCCTCTAGCGCCTGCTTCCTTGTCATCATGCTCTTTGCACAGTTTGGGGCACAGGCTCCTTTAAATATCTGTGGTCCGACTTGAACACACCGGTCAGGACGAGGGCCCGTTTCTCTGGAAAGTGTCCCCGGACTCCCGGTCCCGTCCCCTTGACTTCGGCGCGCCCTCCTGGTGCTGCGCGGCGTCAGTGCCCGCCTCCGACGCCGTCCTCAGGGGTCCCCTGCGGTACCCGGCGCGGAGGATGCTCGCAGAGTTGCGGGTCTGGGGGGAGTGCTGATTGGCTTTAGGACATTCCCTTCGTTTTATGGATGTGAAAACTCAAGGCGGTGGGAGGAGGAATGGCTTCCGACCTTTGGAGAGCAAGAAGTGAAACAGCCCCTTTGGTGACTCAGGGACAAGGAAATAGACGTGTAGCTGACAAATCTTGTGGCTGGGGGAGCCGAGTCCGGGTGGGACTCAGAATCCCACGTCCAGCCCGGGCTGCAGGCCGTGCTGCCGGCCGTGCCGCCGTTTGAGTCCTTATGGAGTAAACAGATACTTGTTGCCACCTCACTGTGTGTCGTGTCATGTTCTAGGCCGTAGGAAACTAGTGTATAGGACAGAAAGTCCCTGCTCTGTCTAGATCTTGTGTTCTAGTGGTGGAAGAAAGAAGGCAGCACCCCTCTCTCCCCGTTACACACTTTTACAGATTGTGGTAAACGTGAAGAAAATAAGCGGTGACAGAGGTAGATGGTAAAGCGAGGACCACTTTAGGTGGAAGGGTCAGTGAAGAGCACTAGGAGGAAGTGTCATGTGAATTGGCATCTGAAGGACCAGAGAAAGCAGTCCTGTAAAGAGGTAAGGAACCAGTATGCTAAGGCGCTCCAAGGTGCAAGTGCTTAAATGATTTGATTGCAGTGAGGGCCAGAGTGTGGAGGAGATCTGTCAAGAAAGATGCTGGGAAGGTAGGCAGAACCTGGATGCTGCAGGGCTTGAGCGGTGATAAGAAAGCATTTGGACTTTTCCTGATGTTATCAAAAACGTGTGGAAGGTTTTAAAGAGGGCAGTGACATAATATGATACTTTATGCCTTTACTACCCTGATAGCAGTGGTAGCATTGTAGAGGGGCCCTGAGAGGAAGGTTAAGATGGTAGCAGCAGTCCAGGCCAGATATGTTGGTATGTATTGGCCTGGGCTGGTATTAGGAAGACATGGAAAGAAAGACAAAGCTTCGGAAGATGTTTTGGAGGAGAAATTGACAGGACTTGCTGTTGAATAGAATAAGAGTGGTGAGCGAAAGGGAGGCATGAAGAGTAATTCCTAGGCTCTTGCCTTCAGCTGGGTGGCTGGTGATGGTCCAGTCTAACAACATGATGCTCATTGGAAATTCAGATGAAAGCAGACATGGAAACAAAACTGGAATGGAAAGTAAGAAAGTGGACTCAGCAAGTAGGACGATTTTTTAAATATTTCTTTGTTTAAATATCAGGATACAAATGTATTGAAGTCACATTTTTTCTTTTTAAACTTAATTTTTGTTTAGTTCATAGGTTGAAACATAGGTTCATATTTTGATATTCCTCTTGCTTCTTACAGTACACAGTGGTATGTTTCTGAGATGAGTAGATATGCCAAATGAAGCTTATATAGCAAAATCTGTTTTCTCATTGGTTTATGTTAGGTTTTAAAAAATCTTCATACAAGTTTGATTTTCATTTGGCAGCGGCTTTTAACTAACTGCCATTTTAACAAACTGTCCATTTTTCTCAAGAAATTCTGAACCCAACAATGAAATGCAGGTTGCATACTTATATGTAGTTTTATTTAAGCAATTTTCCTTTCTGTGAATGTAGAGGCAATACCAGCACTCTTTGGAAGCTTATCAGCCATAATTACGTTCCCTATTTTCTCTTACTATTTGAGTGCAAAGAGGAAAAGCTGGAGGAGAGTCCAAAACACCCAGGGAAAGTGTGAGGGAGAGAGAAATTTAAAAAAAATACTAGTTGCTGTTTGCACTTGCAGATGTTCAGAATTACTTTGCCCAAGCCTCTGGCGGTTTAAAATAGTCCATGGGCAGTTCTAACATGCAGAGGAGAAACACAGCTCTGAAATCTCCCAGGTTTATTGACTTGATCTTCAGCTTTGTTTTCTTGTCAGCCTAATCTCCCTGCTCCTAGGGAAGTTCTCCCTACATCTGTAGCTGTAAACAGGACCTTTGATCACATAGTAATGATTCAAGAAATATACAGTATAGTTCATTCTCCTATAAAAGGACTTAAGCAGTTAGTCTTATTCCAAGTTATAACTTTACCAATTTATAACTCTTTCTGCAAGTATTGTATTTATTTTAAAACTCCAGTCAAGCTTAGGTGATTGAAATTTTAGAGGTTGTTTATTGATCACCTATAGAAAGGGTGTTACAAGTGGTGCTTGTTGAAGCAGAATTTCCAGAAAGGTAGAATGATTACTTATGCTAATACAAAGTGAATATGTGTTGAAGATTTTCTTCAACTCAGTAATTAGTAAGGGAACCAGTAAAATGTAAAAAACACTCCAGAAAGCATTGAGAAGGTAGATACTAGAATATGTCATAGATTGTTGGCTTAGATAAAAGCTGGTTAATTTAAATAGGACCATAAACTGTCATTTTGGGCATTATCTTTACCACTGGTCAGATATTATTTCTATCTCTGTTGGATAAAGTTCTAGAATTTAACCTCTGCCCCTAACGAGTTGTAAAATAGCCCAGTCATGGGAAGTCCAGCCCAGTGCTGTCCTGAAAGGACACCCAGTTAAGCCTTTGCTGCTTCCAGAGTCCAGAGAAATCATCTGACATGATTATATTCCCAGATGACAACTCACAGGAACCTGGGCCTGAGAAGTTTGATTTCTTACTTTTTCTAACAACTGGAAGAGATTCCCTTCTCCTCTGTTTTTCTTCTACCTTTTCCTCTTTGAGCAGGGTAGGAAGTTTCCCTGCCCCGTCTATTAGGGTGGATTCACAGTGGGGGCAGCAGGAGAGAATTTCCCTTAAGTGTGTGCGTGTGTCTCCCTTCATGGGTGTTTTCTTCCAGAAGTCTAATAAGGGGAAGAACATGGGGAAGAATAAGGGGAATCCATGAGTAAGATGTGTGTATCTTGGGAGGATGGCATTATGGCGGCTCTTGGAATACTTAGGTTGCATGGGTTCTTTTAGTGGTTCCCAAGGAGATGGAGGTAGATGAGCTTTAGGTATACCAGCACACTCAGTCACTGGAAGATTCTGCTTTTCAAGTTAGACATCTAAACGGTTGGGAGAATCCTTTTTTTTCTTTTTCTGAGCATTGTGTGATTAATATGGAAAAATACTATAATGTAGTTGATTAGAAAATTTTTTATTTTATTGCTTCTGTGTTTTCACAGTATCTGGTTACACACAAATTATATTCAAGTTGAGAGCTAAAAATCTGACTTCCCACGTTTTATGTATTGCTAAGTTCAAATCATGTTTGCACTAGAAAATACATTGCTTTTGTCTCATTAGATTAACAACCTGAAACTGTTCTCTGAAATTTATTTATTTCGGCACGTGGGATCTTCGTTGCGGCATGGGGGATCTTTCATTGCGGTGAGCAGGCTCTAGAGCACATGGGCTCAGTAGTTGTGGCCCACGAGCTTAGTTGCCTGACCAGGGATCTAACCCGAGTCCCCTGCATTGGAAGGCGGATTCTTAACCACTGGACTGCCAGGGAAGTCCTCTGTTCTCCGAAATTTAAAAACGCTGGCATTAGCAGAGAGCACAGGAAAGAGAGAAGCATTGAAGTCAAAGAGGGATGTTTTTGGAGGCCCTGTGGGGTTTGGAGTGTGATCATGCAATGTCTCCTAAACCCATTGGTGGAGTTTGAATTTTATCCAAGAATAACAGGAAGACACTGCAAGTGCAAGAGAGTGACAGGTAGAACTTTCCTTCATTGTGTGTTGATCTGACTTTTATTCAGAGCCCAAGCGAGATCTCAGCTGAACCATCTGCATTGGGGCATCACACCTGGAGGCATGGGAGGTCCGTCCCTCGTGGGTGGTTGTAATTTTGACCACCCGGCCAAGGTCTTGTCCCATTTCTTTGCTATGTTTTTTCCTCTCTTGTAATTAATAAGTAATCTGTGGGGAGACCATTGAAGACCATGCAGATGTTCATTCCTCATCAAAAATCTCCCTTTGAGGGCTTCCCTGGTGGCGCAGTGGTTGGGAGTCCGCCTGCCGATGCAGGGGACGCGGGTTCGTGCCCCGGTCCGGGAGGATCCCACATGCCGCGGAGTGGCTGGGCCCGTGGGCCATGGCCGCTGGGCCTGCGCGTCCGGAGCCTGTGCTCCGCAACGGGAGAGGCCAGAACAGTGAGAGGCCCGCGTAACGCAAAAAAAAAAAAAAAAAAAAAAAAAAAAAATCTCCCTTTGATTGAGCCTCCATTGATGATTTTTGCCTGATTCAGTCTTTCCTATGATGGTTACAGAATGATGGTTTTCTACCTCCAGTGCTCTCTCCACGTTTATTAGATGGTTGTTGACATTTTGCTGTAGACAAGAAACTTACAGATGTGTTACTGGTGTGGACTCATGAATTTCTATCTTCTCCATGGTTCATCATTTGTTACCATGTGTAATTATTTTGGTACTCACGTTTTCTCAGATTTGGCCAGTGAGAGTTTGTTCAAACCAGCTTCTGGGTCCTTGGGATGTGCTCCCCTCATTTTTTGAGCATTTCCTTTTTTTTTCCTCACACAAGATATCTCTGGCTTCTGTAGGGCCTCCCCTGGCCCAGCCATAGAATTACTCATTTCTCAGACAAGCCGTGGTTCCTTTACTTGGGCACGGTATTGAGGAACGAGATTCAGGCACTTGGGCACCACTTGGGTGTTTTATGTGCAGGTCATTTATTCATGGAGTGTTCTTAGGAAAAACCTGCCAGGGAGGGAGGGGAACAGGAGCAGGAGGGGAGGAGGCTGAGTAAGGGTGTGCTGCAGGGCTTGTCCTGCTTTGGAGGCAAGGGAACTGGGCTTTGTGATGTCTGTCAGCCCAGGCCTGCTGCAGGGGTAGGGAGAGGGGACCCCGAGAAGGAAAACCGCCAAGTGCTCCCATGCCCCAGGGCAGTGCTGGGAAGGTTGCAGGTGTGATGCTTCAGGTTCTCTCCTTCAGGAGGCACCTGTGTTCCCCGCCACGGGAGGGACACCAGCTCCATCCTAAAAATAACTTATGTGAGTGTTAGGAACCTTAGTTTGGGTAGTGAGAGCTTGGATCAGGTAGGCAGGTCTGGTAGGAAGGGGTACCCTTGCACACATACATAAATACACATAGATGTGTGTACTGCGTCCAGGTGTAAAGTGTCTCGGGGTTGTGGTAAAAAAGTTTAAATATACCTAACATGCTAAATTGTTTTTGTTTTTCCTCTAGGCCATTTGACATGCTGTTCCTTCTTTTTGGAATTTTTCCCTTTCTGCCCCACCCCCACACCTATCTAAGTCTTGCTCATTTTTTTAAAAAATTAATTTCAGAGGATGCTTTCCCTGATGATCACCACCCTCCAGTGTTTTGCAGATTTTTTTTTAATGTTTGGAATTTTTAAAACCACCAAAATATCAAATAACCTGGGTATGGAGTTTCTTTCATTCTAATCTAGAGTTTTTTCCTTGAGAAATGGAATGAAACCTATAGATGGGGTATGTCTATATGTATCACATAACTTGAGAGATGAAGAAAAATCTGATGTGAAAATGGGAATATTTCCTTACGTGGTGACCAGTAAATGTCTTTCATATGGTTCCATATCTTTATATTAGCGAAAGGATGATTAGTAAGGATAGGCCAGTTAATTACACCTAGACTGCAAGACATTCTCTACCAGCCCCAGGAGGCACTGTACTGTTACGCATTTAGCACCGAATTGAATTTGGGAATGAGTAGGACTGACTTGTTTCAGGCTTTGCCAGTAACCTCAGGTCCTTTAAGAATTCTGAATGGCATAATCTGAGATTTGAGGATGAGGGGCAGGGAGAGTAAGATGTATCAGAAGTTGAGGCTGCTTCAAGCCTTAAACTTGTATGTTTTTAAATACTTCCAGCTGGTCTCAAGGGGTTCTTGACTCAGCACGGAAAGTTCATGTTTCATTGACTTGATTAGTATGGTTATTTATCTCTAGGAGTGTTAATGCTATATTTTTAGGAAAGTCTAGGTGTATAGATGTCAAAAACGCAAGTACCTTAGACTTGATAGAAGTGGGCCACACAAAATGTGCCCAAATTTGATTCCCAAATTAACCTTCTCCCCCCACCAGCCCCCATTATACTTTTACAGAGATTGAGGGAAAACATTTTTAAGAACGTGGTGTTTACTATCCTGCATTGTGATTTTGCTAAAGAACTGTTACTGGGAGGTTTTCCAGATTAAAGGATTTGTTAATTAACTAAATATGATTAATTGAAAGAGAGTTTTAAATGTTTATGCTGCAGAATAAGGTACATCAGTGTATAAACAGTCCTTAGCATGTTGCTTGGTACATAGTAGGTGCCTGATAAGTGTTTAACAGAATGAATATCAAATGAATGAATATATTTTTTCAACTATTTGTTAGTATAATGATTATCAAATATAGAAAATTTAAATACATGTGTCATTTATTAAATAGTTTTATTGCATGTTTACTATATGCTAGGAGTTGGAGTTATGGAGGTTAATGAGACATGGTCTCTGACCTCATTATACTTAAGTTTCGTGCAGAGTTTTTTTTAAATTTTTTTAATGTCTTCCAGTCACTTAGGCTGGACAGCCAGGTGAGGGAAGGGGTCTTGGGCTATGCCCCTTAACCCTTGGGTGTCTGGCATGATACGCCTGTTCTCTTTCTTTTTAAAAATGTATTTATTTTATTTATTTTTAAAATTTTTGGCTGCGTTGGGTCTTCATTGCTGCGCGCGGGCCTTTGCTAGTTGTGGTGAGCGGGGGCTACTCTTTGTTGCGGTGCGGTGGCTTCTAGAGCACGGGCTCTAGGCGCACGGGCTCAGTAGTGGTGGCTCGCAGGCTCTAGAGTGCAGCCTCAGTAGTTGTGGTGCATGGGCTTAGTTGCTCCGTGGCATGTGGGATCTTCCCAGACCAGGGCTCGAACCCACGTCCCCTGAATTGGCAGGTGGATTCCCAACCACAGTGCTACGAGGGAAGTCCCGTGCAGTGGTTCTTAATCTAGAATCTGATATTGGAATTATTTGGGGAGCTTTTAAAAATACCAATGCCTGGGTGTTACCCCAGCATCTCTGTTTTAACTGGTCTAGGGTGGGACCCAGACATCACAATTTTTAAAAGCCCTCTCAGGTGTGGTTGTTAGATGTAGCCAGAATCAAAAACTTCTGGTACCAAACCCTGTCTTAGTCTGCTTGAGCTGCCATAATAACATTCCATAGACTTGGTGGCTTAAACAGTGAACATTTATTTTCTCGCAGTTTGGGAGGCTGGGAGTTCGAAGTCAAGGTGCAGACCGATTTGGCTACTGGTTCTTCCCCTTCCTTACAAGGCCACCTATCAGATTAGGGCTATACCCATATGAGCTCATTTAACTTTAATCACCTCTCCAGCTACAGTCATTTTGGGTTTAGGGCTTCGACATGAAAATGGTGGTGGTGGGGACACAGTTCAGTCTGTAGCAACCATTGATCTAGCAGGAGAAGATTTCATAGGTAGTGTGCTGTGCTGTGTTCTAAGTCCACGTGTGATTAGAGCCATAGCATTTGTGCATGAAACACCGTGGGGTTAGAGGGTGGAGAATTCGCTTTCAGGTGCTGGGGTCAGGGAGCACTTTGGGTAGAACAAGAGTTGAGTGTGATGTTAAATAAGTAAACTTTGATAAGGAAATAAGAGGTAGGAGATGGAAAATAAAGACAGAAGATTGAGCTTGAGTTTGACTTGACTAGTGATTTGCTGGGTGATGATGCAAGATTGCTTTGAGCTTTGTAAGCCTCAGGTTCATAACGCCTGCTCCTGCCTGTGATGGTGTTTGTAAAATGATCCCTTCTGCCACCACTTTTTCCTTTCTTCTGAAAATATTTATTGTGCTTTTTCTGTGTACTATATAAATCTAAGCTGGCTTTTTTTTTTTAAGCTAAGAAGGAGAATATAACCACTGGGGTGGCAGAATAAAGATTTAAACTATACATTTTTTTTTTTTTTGCCGTACGCGGGCCTTTCACTGTTGTGGCCTCTCCCGTTGCTGAGCACAGGATCCGAACGCGCAGGCTCAGCGGCCATGGCTCACGGGCCCAGCCGCTCTGTGGCATGTGGAATCTTCCCGGACTGGGGCACCAACCCGTGTCCCCTGCATCGGCAGGTGGACTCTCAACCACTGCGCCACCAGGGAAGCCCTAAACTATAGAAATTTTAAGTTGAAATTCTGATGCTGGTGGGACTTGGGAATTACTAACAGGTACTTGAAAATGTGGGCCGAGTAGATTTGGAGATGTAGGCAAGCACTGAGAGCACAGCATAAAAAGTACCATTTTTAAGGTGGAGCCTTGTGGGATTGCCGCGGGAGGAGTAGGAGCAGAGCTTACCTAGGGAGTGTTTATACTTTTTTCAGTGTTACCATAGTTCAGAATAGTTTTGAGACTCCTTTAGAGTTTGCTTTCAGCCTCTACAGTACACATATCTTAATTATTTATCTTAATATCCTCATTTTGATAAATTTTTGTTCTGAAGGTGAACTTGAATTTCAGCCAAGGTTAGCCAGAGGCAGTCTGGTGAAGGTGGTAGGAAGAAAGTTGTATTGTGGAACTGGTTTTAACTCAGAACTCAGACTGGCTCTGTAGGCTATCCTGAGAAAGATGTGAGTGATTTAAGCAAGGATTGAATCTTTGAAATAAGTAAATAAGGTCTCAATATAAAAATAATTCCCTTGCTGTGTTATCAAAGTGGTCCATGTGTTTTGTTAAATTTTATGAACTATTACAAGGTGGAGGGGAAGAACTGGTAGAGCTAGTGTGGCCAGAGGCATTGAGGAGCATTCGTAAGGATGCAAGTAGCCCACTGTGTTCCAGACGGACACCGGAGGGAAAATAAATCAGGGGTGTGTTGCTGGGAGGCCCAGGCATGCTGTCATTTATTCCTTCTGTTTCCTGTAATAACACGGCTGATTTTCTATTAGGTATCAATGGGAGATTGTGCTTGTAGCAAAAGACAGTCTTGAAGTTTTACCAAATAAAGTAAATGTGAAGCCTTTTCATTTAAGACATTACGGCCACAATGGAGATTGCAGTGCTTTTCTAAAATTGGCATGTCTTCTTGCATAAGTCGATTTCCTGCTTTGGTATACTTTTAGTCTTGTCCCTTTCTGGCCTCATCTTGGTTAAAGTAATGTGGGTGGAAGAGGAAGTTTTCACACCTAGCAATCTGCAGAATCTGAGGTCCAAGAAATAGGTGCTTTGGGGAAATGGGCACATGTGGTGTGAACGAGGTGGTTACTACCAGTGGAAGCTGATAGGACAGAGGAGTACAAATGTAGCACAATGATTGTGGGAAGTCCGTGGTGTGTGACCCAGAAGCAGAGCAGAAATAGGCACATCTGCTTCATTGATGTGCTTTCTGGGTTTTGTAAGTTTGAGCTTATAAAAAGATTCTGTTGTTACTGACTGACCTGATATTTGATGTTTATTCTCTGTGAAGGTACTTTTCAGCCAACTGACAAATCAGTCCTTTTGCTTTTTTTTTTTAAAAATAATTTTCTCCATGGTCAGAATCATTTACCTTTACTTTCTGATCAAGAAATGTGAAGTTTTGAATTTTGCTTGTTCAAAACGATGCTTCTGAAACCAACAATCTTCTTGTCCAAGGGTTCTTTCAGGCTTCACCGTGACTTTGGAAGCTCACGGGACCTTGTTTGCTGAAGTCCTCTGAAATAGGCCACTGCCCCAGGTGAGGGGTCGGGTTGTGGAAGAAGATTTGGGGCCTGCCCTTTTATCAGAGGCCTGGGTTATATCCCCTCTGTGAATCTCCATTTTATGTGCAAAACAGAATCCAGATACTTAACCTGAGGGGCCTTTAAGAAGACTAAAGGGTGTTCCTGGCCTTCATCTTGAGGTTTCATAGCCAGAGGCTGCTGGACTGTTAGGGGGAAAATCTTTCCTGCTATGGATTTTCTTTGTTTTGTCAATTCAAGTGTGGCTTGAAGGGAAGACGGTGGGAAAGGGACACTGATCTTCCCTGTTTTTGTTTTCCCAGTCTCCATACCCCTGCCCACCCACCCCTTTTTCATATTACACTGTCGCTGTAGAAGTGGGTATGACCGAGCTGGCAGACACAGGGAAGTCTGGTTGGGGCATCAGTGTCTTTGAGCACTGAGACCGGAGTCCTCCCGGGCTCCTGGTGTGAAGCACGCAGTGCAGAGCTACCAGTGGAGAGCTCTGGTCCTGCTGTATTGTACACAATGCTATCTGCCTGGGCCCTTCATTTGGAGACTCTTGGTAGCTGGTATAGAAGAGGGACTTAAAGTAGAAACCATTGCTAATAAGAACAGTTTTGCACATTTACTACAAACATTTTTCTTATTTTTCCTCCAGTAAACAGTAGCATGGAAATGTCTGCGGGAACAAGTAAGTGCAGCTAGGAGGTTCCAAAAAAGACAAAAAAAGTGGCATTATCTAAATAACAATTAAATTAATTAAATTAGAACATTTTCAGTGTTGAAAAGGCATTCCTTGCCCTTCCGGTGGTGTCACTTCTTTCCAGTGGAAGATTCTGTGATGCTCTGAGTTGCGTCACTGTTATTTTTGTGGATTCATGACAAGTGCTGCTGTCATTTGCCTTGTAATTGAGGATGGCATGTTGCAGGAACACGTGAGCCCCAGAGCAAAGTCTGAACTAACAATGTCAGCTAGTGAAAAAGGTGAAAATTGACTTTCAGATGATGATAGAATGTTGAGAAGTTAGAGCTTTGGAAATTTTCCCTGGTGGTGTTATCCTGATTCTTCATCTCAGTATAAATTCATGTGACTATAGAGTAGCAAATTCTCAAAATTTGATTGTTTTGTAGGCTTTGGTGCAAATGTATAACATATGCATCATATTGACATTGAGGGAATCACCCTGTAATTTTGTGAATAAAAAGTGCCATATCTATAATATTTGTAGTGTTGAGGGAAACTTTGAAATATGTATAAAATCATAATTAATTAAAAATTGACATTTAATGATAAGTGTGCTACCAAGTGGTATCAGAATTAATTATATATTTTTAAGTGTTTTTTTTTGGGGGGGGCGCTGCATGGCATGCAGGATCTTAGTTCTTTGATCAGGGATAGAACCTGTGCCCCCTGCAGTGGAAGCACAGAGTCCTAACCACTGGACCTCCAGGGAACTCTCAAGTCTGTTATTTCTGATTTAACACCAAGAGTATAGAAAATCTAAAGCAATATTTATATGATTCTAGAATTTTCTTTGCCATATGTTTTAGAAGAATGATCAGAAGGAATTCTTGCAAGCCATTTAAAAAATGTTTCTGGAGGAATATTATAACCTAGAATTTATAATATAGGTAAATTTAGGTAATCAGTATTATAATTTACTTATGGAAAAAATGGTTCAGTATCACAAAGCTATGTCTTTATTCAGGGAGCTAATTTAAAAAATTAGTGCTTTATCTAAGACCACTGCAAGATGTGTAGAGAAAGAGTGGGTTCATCAGGACACATTATAGGTGAGTTGTATAGATTAAAACTGTATGAGTGAAAGGAAGAGATCACATTCTGAAATTGATTATATACAGTAGATCAGCATATCACAGTATTTCTTCTAATCTGTTCAGTAATAATACTGTCAATTACTGATGCCTAAATATGGTTTTCACTGTAGACAAGGAGAAAAGAAGTGTGTGGAGACTGCCCCAGTTTTATTGTCTTCCCTCCAAATAGATACCAGCTTTCCACTCACAGGATGTGTCACAGGCTCTTCAAATTCAGCTTGTCTACCCTGAACCACCTGGGGTTTCTTTTGTCTCCCTGTCTCAGTGAGTGGTCAAATCATTTCATTTGGAGCCAGAAAACTGGGAAGCTCGCCTTGACTCATCCTGGTTCCTTAGTCCCCTCAGGTCCCACCACTCCTCCAGAGCCTCCCTCTCAATCTGTCCTTTTCTCTCCACCCATACTTGCAGTTCCTTCTGTATGCTAGTGTTCTTTTTCTCATCTTATAGCAGCTCTGGCAAAGCTAAGGAAAAGGAGAAGGCATAAATCAATAATGTAGGCCAGAGTTCAGCAATCTATACCCTGGGCAGAATCTGGTAAGGCCTGTAGGCTGTGAATGGTTAGTAACATTTTCAAAGGGTTGTTAAAAATAAATAAATAAATAAAAGGAGTATACATGACTGAGGTGGTTTGTAGCCTACAAAGCTTGAAGTATTTACACTCTGGTCCTTAACAGAAAAAGTTTGTTGACCCCCTGGCATAGGCAGTGAAAATTGGGATACAGTTATAGGTGTAGTAAAGAGCAAGAAGTCATGTGAACGTCTTCATATCATTATTTTGAAATTTTAGATGAAATGGATAGTTTCCTTGAGAAATACAAACTTACTAAAAACTGCAACTGACTCAAGAATAAATAGAAAGCCCTTAGAAAATTGTATCAGTAGTTAAAACTCTCTTTGCGTCTATCTCCCACACACATACATACTCCCAAACCCTGACTAAACCAGGTACACACACACATGTACACATATACGTGGCAGGATATTGGCTTATGTGATTGACTGTTGGGCAGGTCTGAAATGTGTAGGGCAGGGTGTCAGGAAGGGCAGCTCTGGAACTCTTGGTCATGAGCCAAAGCTATGGTCTGCAGGTGGAATTCTTTAGGAGAATCTCAAGTGCACTCTGAAGGCTTTTCAACTGATTGAATCAGGCCTACTCAGATTTTCTAGGATGATCTTCCTAAAGTCAACTGATTAAAGATGTTGATCACATCTGCAAAATACCCTCCCAGCAACAGTTTGTGTGAATACCTGGGGACTAGCACCTCACCAAATTGACCCATAAAGCTGACCATCACAGGTGGTTTCTACCAAACTTTCAAAGGACTGGTAATAATCTTGATTTTTATACAAAGGGGTCCAGAGAATACAAAAAGAAGTCCCTAATGTATTGTTTAAATAATGTGACTTTGATACCAAAACAACACAAAGATAGGAGAGTAAAGTCACAGGCAGATCTCAACATGAGGATAACTTCAAAAATTCTAAGCAGAATTTGAGCACTCAAGACAGGTGCTGCTGGTTACTACTCACTGTTCTTCTAAAAGACATAGACAGAATTGAAAAAGAAAGGTACAGAGCTTTCCTGATGATTGTCTATATAGAAATTGGAGGACTTCCCTGGTGGCGCAGTGGTTAAGAATCCGCCTGCCAATGCAGGGGAAACAGGTTTGAGCCCTGGTCCGGGAAGATCCCACATGCTGCAGAGCAACTAAGCCCGTGCACCACAACTACTGAGCCTATGTGCCACAACTGCTGAAGCTTGTGTGCCTAGAAACCATGCACCACAACGAAGAGTAGCCCCTGCTTGCCGCAACTAGATAAAGCCCGTGCGCAGCAATGAAGACCCAACGCAGCCAAAAATAAATAAATACATTTATTTAAAAAAAAAGAAATTGGAAGAGAATCTATTGGCAGAGTATTACAATTAATGAGAATTAAGTAAGGTTGTATTGGTTACAAGGGCAATATAAAAAATTTTGTTGAACCTACCTACCAGCAATAAATAATTACATATTATTTATGAAAAGATACCTTTCCTGATAGAAATAAATCTAATAAAAGATGAATAGTCTCTTGAAGGAGAAAGTTATAAAACTTCTTGTCTACTTAATTATTTAATTTCTGAGAGTTAACTTGTTAAAATCACCCACTGTGAGTATAGATTCGTATCATGTTTTAATGTTAACATATTGTCAATTGAAGTAAAATATATATATATATATATATATACAGTGAAATTTACAGATTGTGAGGTTTTTTTTAAAATTTATTTATGGCTACTTTGGGTCTTCATTGCTGCATGAGGGCTTTCTCTAATTGCGGTGAGTGGGGCTACTCTTCATTGCGGTGCGCAGGCTTCTCGCTGTGGTGGAGCACGGGCTCTAGGCACGCGGGCTTCAGTAGTTGCGCACGTGGGCTTAGTTGCTGCGCGGCAGGTGGGATCTTCCCGGACCAGGGCTCGAACCCAAGTCCCCTGGGTTAGCAGGCAGATTCTTAACCACTGCGCCACCAGGGAAGCCCAGATTGTGAGTTTTGATAAATGCATATACCCCAAACAGGACATCCCTCAGAGAATATCCGTCTCAATGCCCATGGATAACTACTGTTCTGATTTTTATCATTGTAGATTAGTTTTGCATGTTCTTTTTTTTTTTTCCCAACTAACTTTTGGTGTGTTTTTAAAAAATTTTATTTATTTATTTATTTATTTTGCGGTACATGGGCCTCTCACTGTTGTGCCTCTCCCGTTGCGGAGCACAGGCTCCAGACGTGCAGGCTCAGCGGCCATGGCTCACGGGCCCAGCCGCTCCACGGCATGTGGGATCCTCCCGGACCGGGGCACGAACCCGTGTCCCCTGCATCGGCAGGCGGACTCCCAACCACTATGCCACCAGGGAAGCCCAGTTTTGCATGTTCTTGAATCCTATGGTATGTACTCTTGTGCCTGGCTTCTTTTTCTCAACATAATTTTTGAGATTCACCCAAGTTGAGTAAACCAGTAGTTCATCCTTTTGTAGTGCTAAATAGTATTCAGTGGACATTTAGATTGTTTCCAGTTTGGGGCTATCATGAATAATGCTTCTATAAACTGATTTGTACAGGTTGTTTTCTGGACATATATTTTAGTTTATCTTGGGTAAATGAACACCTAGGGAGTGGAAAATAGGCTGGGTGTATATTTAACTTTATAACTTAACAAGCAGGTTTCCAAAGAAGTTTATCATCTCACACTCCCGCCTGCATGTATGAAAGTTCCAGTTGCTCCATGTTTCTTCCTTACATTTGGTGTCATTACTGTTTTTCATTTTAGTCATTCTGGTGGGTGTGAAATGACATCATAGGTTTCATTTGCATTTTCTTAATGACTAATGATTTTGAGCACCTTTTCACGTATATATTTACAGTTTTGTGTATCTTCTTTTTGAAGTGTCCACTATAGCCTTTTGCCTCTTTTTTATTGGGTTGTTTCTATTTTTGTTATTGATAATTAGGAGTTTTTTAATATATTCTAGAGTCAAGTCCTTTGTTAGATACATATATTTTGCCCGTTTCTAATTGGATTGTTTTCTTATGGTCGAGGGTAAGCAAGTCTAAATATTCTGCAAATACATAAAGATCTTCTCCTGTGATTTCTTCTAGCAGTTTTTTTCCCTTAACTTTTTATTTTGAAATAATTACAGACTCACAGAAGTTATAAAAAATACTAATGTGTAGAGTCTCTTGTGCCCTTCACCTTGCTTCCTCCAACAGTGAAATCTTACGTAACTGTAGTACAAATATCAAAAGCAGGAAACTTGACGTTGGTACAATACTGTTAACTAGACAGTAGACCTTTTCGGTTTTCACCAGTTTTTATATACATGCATATGTTTGTGTGTATGGTTCTATGCAGTTTTACTCCATGTTCCTGTTCTTAAAGGGAAAGCATTCAGTCTTTTACCATTAAGTATAATGTTAGCTATAGATTATTTGCAGATTCTTTGTTAGATTGAAGAAGTTCCTTTCTAGTCCTAGTTTACTGAGTTTTGTTTGTTCATTTTTAATGAATAGTGTTGAATTTTCTGTTTTTTTCTGCGTCAATTGATGTGATCTTATGGCTTTCCTTTTTTACACTGTTAATATGATAGATCACATTGGTTGTTTTTCAAATAGTGAACCAACCTTGCATCCTTGGAATAAAGCTCACTTGGTGTGGTGTATTTTTCTTTTTATACATTGCCAGATTTGATTTGCTAATATTTTGTTGAGGATTTTTGCATCTGTATTCATGAAGGATATTAGGGCTTTTTTTTTTTTTTTTTTTTTTTTTTTTTGCTGTACGTGGGCCTCTCACTGTTGTGGCCTCTCCCGTTGCAGAGCACAGGCTCCAGACGCGCAGGCTCAGTGGCCATGGCTCACGGGCCCAGCCGCTCTGCGGCATGTGGGATCTTCCCAGACCGGGGCACGAACCTGTGTCCCCTGCATCGGCAGGTGGACTCTCAACCACTGCGCCACCAGGGAAGCCCATTAGGGCTTTTTTTAAAAAAAATATTGATTTGCTTTTGGTATCTGAGTAATGCTGTCCTAATAAAATGTGGTGGATTCAACCAACTGCCATTGTGTAATATTGTAGTACCCATGTATTGGAAAAAGTCTGCGTATAAGTGGACCCTCACAGGTCAAACCCGTATTGTTCAAGGGTCAACTGTATTGGTTTGAGACTTTAAATATGAGCATTTATTGCTATAAATTCACCTGTAAGCACTGCTTCAGCTTTGTCTTACAAATTTTGATATGTTATGCTTTCATTTTTATTCAGGTCAGTGTATTCTTTTACTTCCTCTTTCGCCTTATGAATTATTTAGAAGTGTGTCATTTAATTTCCAGGTGTCAGGAGGTTTTCCTGCTATCTTTCTGTTACTACTGTCTGGTTAACTCCATTCCACTTGATTTATCTGTATGGTTTCTGAATTTATTTCTTAGTTTTTTTAAGTGGTTGTTCTAAAGATTACATTATGCATACATAGCTTATCACAGTCTACTAGCATCAACATTTTATCTTTCAAATAAAATGTAGATATCTTACTACCACCGAAGTTGCTTTATCCTCTTTCCTTTATCCGGAAGTCATCTTTAATATTATCTCTATATACATTGAGAATGCTATAATTTTTGCTTCTGTCAAAAATAATTTTTAAAATTCGAGAAAAGAATAGTTTATTACATTTATTCTTTGTGTTGTCCTTTCTTCATTCCTGTTGTTCTGAGTTTCCTTTTGTTAATATTTCCTTCCTGTCTGAATAACTTCCTCTAGCCATTCTTTTACAACAGGTCTGCTGGCAAGAAATTACCTTAGCTTCCTTTCCTCTGAGTTATCTTTATTCTGTCTTCAATCCTGAAAAACATTTTTTCTGGTTATAGAATTTTTGATTGACAGGTCTTTTCTTTTAGTACTCAAAAATACTGTGACGCTTCCTTCTGGCCTCTGGTTTCTGAAGAGAAAGCCTTTGTCTTTTGAATTTTTGTTCTGCTATATTTCTCTCTGATGCCTTGAAGATTTTTTTTTTGAATTTTATTTTTTTATACAGAAGTTTCTTATTAGTCATCAATTTTATACACATCAGTGTATAAATGTCAGTCCCAATCGTCCAATTCAGCACACCACCATCCCCTCCCCACCGTGGCTTTCCTCCCTTGGTGTCCATACCTTTGTTCTCTACAGCTGTGTCTCAACTTCTGCCCTGCACCTTGAAGATTTTTCTTTCTCATTTTCTGAAGTATGATTATGATTTGTCTGGGTGTGTATTTCTTTAGGTTTTTAACTGTTTTCTTGAATTAATAGGTTTTTGTCTTTTGACTAGTTCGTAAAAGTGTCAGTCATTTCTTCAAATATTTTTTCAGCCCTGCATTCTTTTTACCTCTTTTTCTGAGACTGTGGTAAAATCAATGTTAGATCTTTTCTTCTTGTCTTGCAGGTTCCTGAGCCCCAGTTCATTTTTTAAAAAGCCATTTTCTATTTTATAGATTGGAAGGTTATTATTGAATTATTTTCTAGTCCTCTGACTTTTTATTATGTCATTTCCATTTGATTTTTGTATATTAATCTTGTATCTGGAAGCCTTGCTGAACTCATATACTAGTTCTAGTAACTTTTTGTAGATTCTATTGGATTTTCTATATAGACAATTATATGATCTTTGAGTAACTATGGTTTTATTTTTTCCTTTTCAATCTGGAAGCCTTTTATTTTTCTTGCCTTATTGCACTGGCTAGAACATCCAGTATAATGCTGAATAGAAATGGTAAGAGCAGACTTCTTTATCTTTTGTTCCCTGTTTTAGGAGGAAAACATTCAGTGTTTCACCATTAAATATGATATCAGCAGTGGGTTTTTCTTTAGATGCCGTTTATCCTGTTGAGGAAGTTTCCTTCTGTTCCTACTTTACTGAGGGTTTTAATTAAGAATGGATATTAGGTTTTTGTCAAATGTATTTTCTGTGGCTTGTTGTCATAACCACGTGTCTTACCTTCTTTAGTTTTTTAATATGATGAATTACATTTCTTGACTTTTGAATATTAAGTGAAGCTTGCAATCCTGGATTAGACCCCACCTAGTCATGAGGTATTATCCTTTTTTGTATTGCTGAATTCAATTTGCTCATCTTTTGTAAAGAGTTTTACATCTGTATTCATGATGGGATATTGGACTGTAGTTTTCTTTTCTTGTAATGTCTTATCAGGTTTTGGTATCAGGGTAATGCTGGCTTCAGAGCAGTTTTCTGAAAGAGTTCGTATGGAATTGATATTATTTCTTTCTTAAATGTTTGGCCACATTCACCAGTGAGGCTCTCTGGGTCTGGAATTTTTTTGTGAGAAAGCTTTTAACTACAGATTCAATTTTCTTAATAGATACAGGGCTCTGCTGGTTATATGTCCTTTTGAGTTAGGTTTGGTTATTTGTGTTTTTCAAGGAATTTGTCCACTTCATCTTCGTTGTCAAATTTATTGACCTACATTTAAAGATCACTTAAATACATTATTATTATATAAAAATGTGTATCATTTCTGATCTTTGTGACCTCGCTTTTTTACTGGCAAGGTGGTTTATCAGTTTTAATAATGTTTTCAAAGAACCAGTTTTGGTTTCATTGCTTTTCTTTATCATTTTGCTTGTTTATTTTGGTTTCTATTTCATTGATTTATGCTTAGGTTTTATTATTTCTTTCCTTTGCTTTGTGTTTCTTTATTCTTTTTCTAATTTCTCAAGGTGGAAGATTAAGTCATTGATTTAAGACTATCCGTTTTTTCCAATGTAAACTTTTAGTGCTATAAATTTTTCTATCAGTACTGTTTTAGCTGCCTCACACAAATTTTGATATATTTTCTTTCATTGCAAAATACTTTCTAATTTCCCTTTTCATTTCTTCCTAGACCCATGGGTTATTTTAAAGTGTGTTATTTAGTGTCCAAATGTTTGAAGATTATCAAGAGATCCTTTTGTTACTGATTTCTACTTTAAATACACCGGTGTCAGGGAACATACTTTGTATGATTTGAATTCTTTTACACTTATTAAGATTTGTTTCCTAGCCCAGACTATAGTTTATCTTGGTAAATATTCAGCTGTTATTGAGTGGAGTATTCTATAAACGTTAGGTCAAGTTAGTTGATGATGTTGTTCAAGTACTCTACAGTTTTAACATGTAAATTTAAATGTATGTTTTCTAATATGCCTTATATATTTACACTTGTACATCATGGATTCATTTTATTTGATTAGAATACATTCTCTATTACTTCTTGTGGCAGATTTTATTTTACAAAGAAGGTTACAACAGTATCTTCCCTCTCTCAGGCTCTGTGTGATGTGGCCCTCCCTCCACTGGAGTGTAGGCTGAGCCCAGTGACTTGAAATCAACATATAAGGTAGCAGGAACAAGGCTGCATGGCTTCCACAACAGGCTCAGAAAAGGCCACCTACCCACTGTACCCTGTGTAGGTGATTTGGCCTTTCCAGTCCACACATCAGATAAATATGTGAAGAAAGAAGTCTTCTTGGCAGTAAATCCTCCAGCCCCAGCTTTTGTGGCTATTGAAGTCAGGGCCTGTGGCTGGAGTCTTCCCAGATGAGCCCCAGACACAGAAGCAGAGAAGAGTCACTTCTGCTCTACCTGCCTGAACTCCTGCCCATGGGCTCCCTGTGCATACAGAAGGATTCTTGTTTTCCATCACCACATTGGATTAGTGGCTTGGTTTGTCACACTATGATAAAGATCATTTCTTTTTCGGTGGGGTTGAAAGAGAGAAACTTTTCAGTTCTTACATATCTGAAAATATCTTTAATTTCACTCTTAATTGGCTCTGGAATTCTTGGATATAAAGTAATTCTTTCTGAGAACTTTGATGTTATTTCATCATTATCTTCTTGCATCCACATCTTGCCTGTGAAACACGATGTAAATCTGGTCCTGTTCCTCTGTGTGGTGATTTTTTTTTTCCCTTTAGAAGCTTTTAGGATTTTTGAGCTTCAGATATTTCATCAAAGTGCATTTAGGTGACCTATGATTTGTTTCTTTCTGAGAACTCATGTCTTTTTATTTGCTTCAGTATATTATATTTATTTGAAAATCTTATTTTCTTTACTCTTTTCACCCTCTTAGGAGTTGTTTACTTCTTGATTAATTACAGTTGGGTTCTCCTTTTCACTGTGTTGTCCTTCAACAAATTTAGGTGATTCTTGGCTGTTTGGTTGTTGCTGATTTTGTTTGCTTTTTGAGATGCCCTCTTACCCTCTCTACAAATACTGTATCACTTCATAGCTGCATCCAGAGGATGTTGGGAACCAGGAAAAGTTTAGGGGTTCCTGGTCTTAAGTGTCACTAGATAGATACTGAGAGACTTTCTGATCTTATGGAGATAAGTGCCTGTATTTACTTATTTTACCTGTGGTCTGAAGGCAGCAGAAGAGTGACCTCCTTTGGCTCCTGCTGTGGTATTTCGACCACTAATGCTTTGGTTTCCTCTAGGGATGTCTCCTTCTCCCCGTTTCTGCTGCTTCAGAGCGTGGAGCATGCTTCCTACCTTTTTTTTTTTTTTTCTTTTATGCGTTACGCGGGCCTCTCACTGCTGTGGCCTCTCCTGTTGCGGAGCACAGGCTCCGGACGCGCAGGCTTAGCGGCCATGGCTCACGGGCCCAGCCACTCCGTGGCATGTGGGATCTTCCCGGACCGGGGCACGAACCCGTGTCCCCTGCATCGGCAGGCGGACTCTCAAGCATTGCGCCGTCAGGGAAGCCCGCTTCCTACTTTTGGTATCAGTTTTTTCCTGGGAAAAAACTCTGGGGATAAGATTGCCTCCTTTAATCTGATCTCATCTGCCTTTTGCCTTTCAGAATTCCTGATCATTTGGAGGATACTTACCCCTTTGGATTTCAGGGTTCTCTAGGAATTTGAGGAGCAGGTGGGAGTTTGGAGCAGGTGCTTCGGCTGCTGTGTTAGTCTAACTGAGGTAGTTCTATTTAAAGTGCGCAGAAACCTCCTGTAGTTTGTTTTTCTATGCACATGAGTTCCACTTTTTCTTCTTCTGCCAGCTCTTTCTTAAGCTACCCTTGTTACTGGGTGGAGAAACTACTCACATGTCTCTTAATCTTGGATCTCTTCATCTGTCCTTGGATCTCAGTACTGTATTGCTAAAAATCCTCTTTTTGTGGATTATATGAATTAAAAAATTATAACACTTTATGACTTTAATTTTGCCAAGACTACATGGAATGTGTTATCAAATAAAAGTGTTGCAACATAGTTTGCAGAATGTTTTAGAAAGATGTTGCCTACACCCTCACATTTTTTCTTTCATATATAAAACAATATTTAGAATGATTTTCAGCGACTAAAGAGTCACAATTTCATGAGGTCATAGAAGAGTCACTTTTTAATATATTTGCCTAGGCTTTTATTTTAAGTAGACCAGAGTGCTTATTTTTCCCCTAAACTGGTGATTTACCTGAGACTTTACTATATTAAAGGAAGATCTTTTTTTTTTTTTCAGAGCAGCATCTCAGACATGTCGAAAAAGATGTTTTGATCCCCAAAATAATGAGAGAAAAGGCCCGAGAGAGATGTTCTGAACAAGTTCAAGGTAAGATTCAAATATTCATATGAAGATCAAATATGTTTTTTATAACATGATCTGAATTTAATCCTTAGCCTTGGAATCAAGTAGTCAATGAATTAATATGTATGAATTGCTTCTTACCCTTTCACTCAGATACCAGTATTTCAGCTTTCAGAACTTCCAGGCAGTGTTCAATTCATTTACAATTTAAAAATATTCTCCCAGATTCCTAGTAAAAAGCATTTTTTCCCAGATGTACAGTTATATAGAGAGAAAAACTTGTATTCATATTTTGGAGAAACAAGTTATTCTGGTGATTCTGATAGGGAAAGAAGAAACATCAAATGTAATGTGTGCCTGTTTTTCCTCTATCAACATATTCATATAGGAATATAGTCTAAGGTGATTTTCTTTGGCGTTGTTGTCTATTATTGAATTGTTAATGGAATCTCAGTAGTACTTACAAGTCTTTTAAAAAACTTTTCTATATTCTACATTTCTGAGCAGAAGATATTTATGTAAATGCATGCACTAGACACCCACATATGCATGTATTCTTTGAAAAATGTTTTAATATAAAATATGTCTGTATTCTATAAATCTAGAGATATGTTGATTAATATGTAATATTATAGTGAAAAATACAAAGGCGTAGAAGATGAAAAATGAGTCCATAAATGGTGGGTAATTAGAAAAGCAGATAGCAGTATTATTGTAGAAATGTTTTTTTAATAAAAATCTTCCTCTTGGGGGCTTCCCTGGTGGCGCAGTGGTTGAGAATCTGCCTGCTAATGCAGGGGACACGGGTTCGAGCCCTGGTCTGGGAAGATCCCACATGCCGCGGAGCAACTAGGCCCGTGAGCCACAACTACTGAGCCTGCGCATCTGGAGCCTGTGCTCCGCAACAAGAGAGGCCGCGATAGTGAGAGGCCCGCGCATCGCGATGAAGAGTGGCCCCCGCTTGCCACAACTAGAGAAAGCCCTCGCACAGAAATGAAGACTCAACACAGCCAAAAATAAATAAGTAAATAAATAAATTAAAAAAAAAATCTTCCTCTTGGAATGTCCATGGCAAAGAAACAGTGGTAAAATTGTGCTGACGTGGACTGTTTTCCCAGCATCCCTTGTAGCCTTCGTTGAGGGACCACAGTAATGCTTAGTGGGGCTGATGGGCTGCAGTGCCCGGCAAGTTTCTCTGCGGGAAGCCAGGCTGTGTCAGCTGTAGTTTGGGGACTGTGTCAATAACATTTGGGTGCTAGGCACATTTCTGTCCCTTAGATGCTATCTCCTTAGAGAATGACCTCTGGGACTGATGGACAAAGGCAATAAAAGAATAGTTCCTCAGAATTGACATTGTGTGATGGTCATTTCTTTTTCTTAAATGATTTATCATGAGCTATTCCCATTTTAAATCCACCTATAAATCAGGTTTGAATTAAATCCATCTGTAAATAAATTTATTAACAAGTTATCAGTAATTTATTAGTATCATTTGATGGTCTTGGTTTCATTATGAATTAGTTGTATAATCAGAGCACCTTCCTTTCCCCCACCCCCAGATGGCAGGAGAAGTTACTCCGTTGGCACCTGCGGGTAGGGTTCAGTGCACACCTGGCGTCAGCGGGTGTCATGCTGATGGTCTCAAGAGGTAACCCTCCACCTGCCTCATAGGACTTTAAAAAAATATCCTGATTCAGGTGAGGGAGGATAAAACTTAAAAATGGATAATAAAATTATAGGGTTTTGTAACATGTTATTCTGATATCTAGAATGAAAGAAAGCTAGATAACTCAATTACAGATTTCTTACATGATTCAGATGAAAATGTGAAATGGTCGAGTTTGGGTTTCAGAACTACCTTTGCTTTGCTCTTAGGCAATGAAACTTTGGTCTTTGAAATGAAAGAAATAGAGTATAACTTTAAAATATTTGTGTTACACACCTATTACTTTGTAATGGTACAGAAAAGAAAATGTTTAGTTTTTGCTTCTTTATCAAAACTTAAGTTGCTTAGGATGTTGATCTTCTTTTTTTTAACCATATTTAAAATCTTCTGAAGACTGAAAGCATCTTAAAATTTGAGATCCATTTGAGTTATTTCAATGCATTTGTCCCTACTAGAACACGTTATAACAAATGATCTTTGAGTATTTGAATTTTTATAGATATCATATATCGATTTTTTGTCAGGCCATATGGTCCAAAACAGTGTTTTAGAATCTAAAATTGATTATTTTATAAAAGAATGATCTTCCTGTTTAACCATGTGAACTAGGAGAGAACATAAACTGGCATTGCTCAAGTGGGAGCAGAACAGCTACGTTTAAACTGAACAATAAGACGGAATTTAGAATCAGAACACTTCCATTGTGGTTTATTTACTGTTTATAGCCTTTGTTTTATTAAATAATTACAGGATTTTACATAAAAGCATTATGCATCCTAATTGTACAGTTCTTGAGCAAAGATATAGGAATTCTAATAAGTGATCTGATTTTCTGTTAAATTCCTGAAACATGATTATGTAGGAAAGCTTTTCTGTTTGATTTTATTTTATTTTTTCATGTCATTTCAACCTGGCTGATCATAAGAATTGGGTCAGGCTGCCAGCAACTTAGGTTTGTGAAGGGAATGGAACAGCTTTTCCAGTGACAAAGAGAAATGAAATCACTTTCAATGAAAAAAAGGATGCCTCATTATAGTCACCAACAGCAGTTATTGACAGCTACACTTCCTATTAACAAGGAGCATTTAACTAAGAGTTTGGCTGTTGGATCTTTGGACTTGATCTAATTTGCTAGCATTAATTAGTTTCTTTTGAGCACAGACACTTGGTGCTCACAGCTATAGATTTGGAGGGCTAATTAGGATAGAAAATTGAACAGAATGGGGTAAGGCATTAACCTTCAGCCATTACCAGCTGGGACACTGATAAAGACCACAGCATCCAAATGCTCCCTATTGATGTGAGAGTACCCTAATGAATATCAGTTTCAGCCAGGTTGCTATATTCTTACTAGTTCTCTCTTCATTATAAGTTTTAACCAGCTTCCCTGATCCCTTCATTATCTATATGTACACTATTGGGTTTTTACTCTACACTGATTTAGTCTGCATTGCACATTTCACCTTATGTTTAAACACACTTAAAATTTGTCTTAAGTAGTGGATAATGTTTAGAATGTTTCATTGTTATAGCCCCTGATACTTCTAAAATTTAACTTTTATCTATAATTACAAGATTCTAATTCTACAGTTAATTTTTATGAAGTCATGGTAACCTTGCCATTTCCATATAATGAAAATTATAACCTGAAACAAGAAAGTCTCAGCTTTTGGGTGACAGTTAAGCAGTGTTTGTAGTAAACTGGTGTCAACTTGAGAATCTTTGTCTTTATAAAATAGATTTTTTTTGTTTCCTTTTGAAGAGAAAAAGAATGCTCATCACTTTTTCCTTTATAACTTAGTTTTGATTTGATGAATAAAGATGGCTTGACTTGGGGATTAGATACAGAATTGAGAATCTGGATCTCACTACTACATAAACTTTCACAAGATTATAAACTCTGTTGGTAAAGCATACATCAAAAGAAAGGCAGTTGAACAATGGATTTAAATAGAAAACTTCATAATGTTCTTCTTTTGCCAGTGGTATTAGTGGCAGTGAGTAGAGCCACTAAAATAAACAACCAAAGTAACACAATGAATGCTGAATACACTGGGAATGGTACAGAAGAAAAATTCTAGAATGGCCACCACCTCCCAAAAGCCAAAACAGAAGTCGCCTTCCATCAAGTGTGATGGTGGAATCATTGCTTTTTCTTGAATCGGGGACTTACCAATGTGTAGTGTTTTAGGAGGATGGTTTGATGACCTCTGGAGGCTACTTCCTGCTCTGTGACTTTTCCCATGTGTTTGACTCTTCACTAATTTAATGATTTATATTTTCTATGTTAGTAATATTTTAAAAAATATTGTTTGTTCATACATAATGGTAAAGTATGCATTCTAGTGCTATAAATTTTTTTTTCTGGAAATAGAGACTTCATAAGAAAAAGAGTCACCGAATTGCTGTGTTTTGTAAAAATTCATTGTATTTCTTTGCTTTTTTGAAATGCATAATTGGCATTTGATATAACATCTCTATGCTGAGTAAAGAAGTTTGCCTTAAAAATAGTAAGAACCTTTTTTTCTTTTTGTTATGACAGATCAAGACCAGAAAAGTACTTTGACATCAGGGGTGGCCTGGAACTTTCTTTAACCTGGATATATTCTCCAACTCATTCCTTTCATCCCTTGGGCCTTCTTTTATCATATTTCAATGTTTCTTTTGTATCATTGTTTTCTGTGGCAGTCTTTTTGATCTACTGGCCAATAGGTAGGATTGGTTCTAAAGGAATTGTATAAAGTATAAGGAAGCATGGATTGTTTATTTGACACATCACAGAACTGTCGTTAAATAACACAGAAGCTTGATAAAATGCCTGCCGTCTTTATCAGTCACACACAACTGAAATATGTTATATTTTGCTAAATTCCAAAGATGGATGAATTAACACAAAAAGAAATTCAAATTAAGAATGCTTAGGATATTCTTTTTTTTTTTTTTTTTTTTTTTTTTGCGGTTCGCAGGCCTCTCACTGTTGTGGCCTCTCCCGTTGCGGAGCACAGGCTCTGGATGCGCAGGCTCAGCGGCCATGGCTCACGGGCCCAGCCACTCCGCAGCATGTGGAATCTTCCTGGACCAGGGCACGAACCCGTGTCCCCTGCATCGGCAGGCGGACTCTCAACCACTGCGCCACCGGGGAACCCCAGGATCTTCTTTAGGATATTTGCAGGCAGAGAACTATCAAGACATCATTAAAACAAATTGGAGGGCTGCAGACTGTAAATGGTCAAAGTAATCAATCTTCTATCCAACTCTGTTACTTGAACCTGCCCAGAGCTTTTCATTTGTTGTTTGAATTGTACATGTATTATCACATGTATTTTTGCCATTTAACCGGTTCACCAATGTTAGGTTACACTGATGTAGAGATTCAACACATCTTTAGACTGGTTTGGATATGTTAGGAGGATAATATATAAAATCACAAAATATGAGTATCTTTTATGTATAAGAGTATGTTATATATTCTAAGAAATATAAAGAGATTTAAGGCACAAGTCCTCTTCTTTGGACCTACACTGGTCTGTGTCAGGGTCCGCAAGACCACCCCTGAGTTCGGTGATTTCCTACAAAGACTCATAGTACTAAGCATATAGTCATACTGATGGCTAAGATTTATTAGAGCAAAACCAGCAAAGGGAAGAGGCACATGGGACGAAGTCCAGAGGAAACCAGGTGCAAGCTTCCTAGAGTTCTCTCCTGGTAGAGCCACTCAGCGTGAGTTTAATTCCACCATGGTTGAATTGTGACAACGTGTGAAATGTCTCCGGGGGAACTTGTTAGAGACTCGGTCCTCAGACTTTTAACTGGGAGTCAGTCAATGTGGCAGCCTCTGCATAATATGTACCAAAATTCCAGACTCCCAGAAGGAAAGCATGTGTTGAACTCAAACCACGTGGTTTACCCAGACAGTTTAGGCGCAGTGAGCAGCTCTCATCAATTAGGGAATGGTGGGAATGCTTCCCAAATCCAGGTTCTGACACCAGCTAAGGGCCAGCCTTGTAAGCAGGCCTGTCTAAGGAGAGCGGTGTCAGGCCTGCCATGGTAACTCTTTTCTGCACATGGACACAGTAAAAGTTATTATGTATTTAATAACTTTATAATACTTAATTAAATAATTGTGCTCAGTCAAAGTTATTATGTATGTCTGTTGGGCTGATGTCATGCCAGTGGCATCACGAATAATAGACCTCTGTCAGTCACAAGTACAGCTGAATGATTTTTAAAACTGAACAAAGTATATGATATGGTCATTGCTCATTGACTTAGTAGTTCTCAGTTACATTTATTAATTCACACTTCTGTTGTAGGACTTAATGATTGTCTTGACTTATTGGTATTGTTTCTGAATAATGGCAATTTTGTAATAAAATTATCTGTAATTGGACATTAGTACTCCTCTTGAATAAAATGGCTAGTTCTTCTTTCACAAAGAAAGGTGCAGTATGTTTTAGTTTTAGAAGTTAAGTTAAATTTTTTTTTGAATTTTGTTTATTTTTTTTATACAGCAGGTTCTTATTTGTTATCCATTTTATACATATTAGTGTATATATGTCAATCCCAATTTCCCAGTTCATCACCCACCCACCCCACTTTCAGCTAAATCTTTAATTGACTAAATTAGCAGGGAATATTGTCAGAGCAGATGAATCTAGTGTTTTTAACAACTGATTTATGCAACTCATCTCTGAAGGTATAAGAGTGAAAAGTCTACATTTGAACACAAAACCAAAAAATTACATGGCTTGAAACTTAGAAGTATTTGTTAAAATGAGTAAATATTATTAATAAAAATGTGAGTTATAACTTCTGTCAGTATTAACAAGTTTGTATTATTTTCCTAGTTTCCTAGCTATTCGACTTTCAATTATTTTGCTACTGTAATAGACTTAAATCCTTTCATCTTATGAGCAATTAATCCAAAACTAAGTGTCATCTTTAAACAGTACCATGCCCTTGTATGTAAAATCTGAGTACGAGATCACACTTCATTTAAGCTATCTGATGATCCTTGAGTTGTGATTGGGATTCTAATCAGAGTCTGTAACTGGTAAACTTCTTGCAAATACACACAAATAGTTATATTTTTACTATATACATTCTTAGAGAAATCTTGTATGTCTGTGGAAAATAAAGGGGAAGTTTGGTTTGTACAGAACCCTGGAATGCACTAGATTGGTAGGTTTAGAACTATTTAAAAAATAACCAGTTCTTTTTGGGATGGGGCTAGAATTTGTTTCAAACTGTAATGTCTAAAACAGATAAAAGCAGTATTTTTGTGTGTATTATTACAAGTTACTGATTTTGTTACATTTACAGAGTCAGTACATGAAAACAATTATTTTCAGGAAGCAAATTTGAAATCAGATGTTATAACAGTTGTTGCCTAGTATGTATCTCCCAGTTAATTTTTGTGGTTCAGTTTTTTGAGGGATGCAAAATATAGAGTAAATCCTAAATCACATAAGGAAGTAGTTCTAAATAGTAATGATTTCTTATGATTTACTCAGATTTTCAGAGTATTGTTCAATTAAATAGATATAATAGAAAAATTTTGTTCTGAGGCCCATAAACAAGTTTTTCTGGCATCATATTTTACTATATTGGCTGTCTCCAAAGTGTTAGCATTTGATAATACTATTTGCATATGTTTTAGTGTTGGTCAATTATTACATGACTAAAAATATATTTTTACAAAGCCAAAACGGAATTTTCAGATTCTCTTAGGCACTTGAATGGACCCTTAGGGTTATATGGAATGTGGTCTTTCAAAAACATTTACTGAGTATTTCCCACTTAGTAGTCACCATTATATGAACAGTAAATAAAACAGACAAAGACATTTGCCATGATAGCCCTTAGGTTTCAGGGAAGGAGGGAGATAAATATTGTAAGTAAATATAAGTGACCTGGAGAATAATAAAGTTGGGTAAGGCAGTGGGGAGGGTGCTGGTGTTAGAAGGGGCTGCAGTTTTTTGTTTGTTGTTTTTTGTGGTACGCGGGCCTCTCACTGTTGTGGCCTCTCCCGCTGCGGAGCACAGGCTCCGGACGCGTAGGCTCAGCGGCCGTGGCTCACGGGCCCAGCCTCTCCGCGGCATGTGGGATCTTCCCGGACCGGCGCACGAACCTGCGTCCCCTGCATCGGCAGGCGGACTCTCAACCACTGCACCACCAGGGAATCCCCGGGGCTGCAGTTTTTAGTAGGTGGTCAGCATGGGTCTCACTAAGATGGTGACATTTGAACAGAATTCTTGTAGGAGGTGAAGGAGTGAGATGTGCAGTATCTCTGGGAGGAATGATGTGAACAGGAGTAGCACGTGAAAAGATGCTGAGGCACTGGATGCGGCTGGCATGTTTGAGGAGCACCAGAAAGGTCCCTGTGGTTAGGGTGGGATGAGTGAGGAGGAGAGCGGGAAGTGAGTGTTCAGGAGGGTGACAGTGGATAGAATCAGGGTCTTGTGGGCACTGAGGAGCCAAATGAAAGGTAGTAATGGCTTAGAGCAGTGGAAGGAGACGGGGTCTGATCTGCAATGTGCTAGCATCACTCGCCACTGCGTTAAGAGTAGATGGGATGGGGCAAGGGCAGACCAGGGATGCCAGTTTAGGGATGTTACTGTGATGGTCCACCTGATAGAGGGTGGTGAAGTGGAGGGGTGGTAATGGTGGAGATGGTGAGACTGAGCACACCCAGGGTGTATTTTGAAGACAGAGTTAAGAGAGAAAAAGACGACTCTCTGTTTCTTGTCCTGAGCAAGTAATGGATGGAGTTGCGGTTAACAGAGACGGAGAAGGCTGTGTGTGGAGAAATTTTATTATTTTATTTTAGTTTTTGGCGATCGATAGATCAGGAGTCTAGTTCTGGACGTGAACTTTGAGGTGTCTGGTAGACGTCTAAGTTTGAAGCCACTGTATTGGACGGTAATAAAAATTTGTCATTGTTTTCAAGGGAAACAAAGGAACCGAATGTTTATCCAATTGTGGTGGTTCTGGTATTTTTCTAATATTTTTGTGTAAGTGTCAATTCTCTTGGTGTGTGTTTGATGCACGTCGATTTGGACAGTGATAAAGACTGACATTTTTGTTCCTTGGTTTTAAGGTTCTACCTGGACCACTTTCATTCCAGAATTAATTCATGATTACATTGATTTGTTAATTCATCAAACTGTCCTTCAGTACTGCTGGCTGCAGTATCTGGTGCTGGGTACCTGGTCTCACACCACAGTGAAGAGGCTAAATTAGCCATTTGTGTCAAAATGATGCGTGGTCAAAGGCAGCAAATACCATTTCTCTGTGCCGACTCTGATGAGTTGGAAGTGGCTGCCCAGCACACCGGTGCTGTGTCAGACATGAGTGGTGGATTTGGTAGGTGATGATATGCTTTGTCTAGTACTTGTCCTTTTGGCCTACATGCTAGTTTATTTGTAGTTAACTGCTTTTTAGTTATGGATCTTGTTTGCTGTGTATTATTTATCCCTGCCTTCACCTAGATTAAAAAGTTACTTTCTTCCAATAACTTAAGCAGTTTTTATTATTCACTTCGTTTTCTGGGAACACCTCTAATGCTGTTTTCTGCAACACTCTTTTTGGGGGCTGTAGCCCTAACATATGTACACTGTAGACCATTCACTCATTAAAAATGTGGTCATACTCACATAGCATAATAATTTGAGGTACATGTTGAACTTAAATGTTTATTTTTATAATTTACAAAACGACAATGAGGTATCACCTCACACCGGTCGGAATGGCCATTATCAAAAAATCTAGAAACAATAAATGCTGGAGAGGGTGTGGAGAGAAGGGAACCCTCTTGCACTGTTGGTGGGAATGTAAATTGATACAGCCACTATGGAGAACAGTATGGAGGTTCCTAGAAAAACTAAAACTAGAATTACCATATAACCCAGCAGTCCCACTACTGGTTACATACCCAGAGAAAACCATAATTCAAAAAGACACATGCACCCCAACGTTCATTGCAGCATTATTTATGATAGCCAGGTCATGGAAGCAACCTAAATGCCCATCGACAGATGAATGGATAAAGATGTGGTACATATATACAATGGAATATTACTCAGCCGTAAAAAGGAATGAAATTGGGTCATGTGTAGAGATGTGGATGGACGTAGAGACTGTCATACAGAGTGAAGTAAGTCATAGAAAAACAAATATCGTATATTAACACGTACATGTGGAATCTAGAAAAATGGTACAGATGAACCTGTTTGTGAGGCAGAAGTAAAGAACAAACATATGGACACCAAGTGGGTAAGGGGGGGCAGGATGAATTGGGAGATTGGGATTGACATATATACACTAATATGTATAAAATAGATAACTAATAAGAACCTGCTGTATAACACAGGGAGCTCTACTCAATGCTCTGTGGTAACCTAAATGGGAAGGAAATCTGAAAAAGAGGGGGTATATGTATACATACAGCTGATTCACTTCGCTGTACAGTAGAAACTAACACAACATTGTGAAACAACTATACCCCAATTAAAAAAAAAACAGTACTTTTTGATGTTTAGTTTTTAGTGAAATTGAAAGTCTTCTTGATTTTTATTAACCTTGTTAATCATATGAAAAATACACTCAAAATATTATGTGGTAATTACTAGTTGATTTTATGAAGGATCATTAACAAATCTGAACACGTTCATAATGCTGAGTTTAAAAAAGCATGATATAAAATTGTATACCTAGTATTATACTAATTATAACAAAATGATAGATTCATATAGAAAAAAAATACATTCAAAATTTAATAATAAGGGGCTTCCCTGGTGGCGCAGTGGTTGAGAGTCCTCCTGCCGATGCAGAGGACACGGGATCGTGCCCTGATCCAGGAAGATCCCACATGCTGTGGAGCGGCTGGGCCCGTGAGCCATGGCCGCTGAGCCTGCGCGTCTGGAGCCTGTGCTCTGTGATGGGAGAAACCACAACAGTGAGAGGCCCGCGTACCGCAAAAAAAAAAAAAAAAAATTAATACTTGGAAATGTGGGAAGGAAAAAGGTGGATCATAGGTTATTTGTTTTCCTACGTGTAGTTTTTTTTCATATTCTCCAAAATGAAAACATTACTTTTTTTTTTTTAAAGGGATATGGGAGGAAGAGTGTGGATTATGGGTGATTTTTTTTATTTTTATAGATTGTTCTTCATAATGAACATATAAGAATCATGTTATATTTTATACAACAAAACTATAAATATAGAAAAAGTAAATTTTTCTGTATGTTATATTCTATAAACATAATAGAAAGAAAGATCACAAACTAGGAAAATATTTCTAACATATGTGACAAAGATTTGATATCCTTAGTATATAAATATTTACTATCTGTAAGGAATCAGTGAATATCCAGTTTAAAAAATGAGCAAAGGACACAAAGTTTCTTCCTGATAAATTACATATTATTAAGTATATTATTAAACATGCTCTCACTTTCAGTGGGTTAATTGCAAACCACACCCAGTATTACTATATGTAACCTGTAAACTTCATATGATTTAAAAATTCATAATGGAGACTTTCTGCTTCTGACCTGGCCTACTAGCTCTTATCACACACATCCTTCTGTAGAAAAAAATATATTAAAGACAACTACCTGAAGGCATTGGAGGGTAAGCAAAAGCAGATGGAAATCAGAGGAGAGTCAAACATTGAAGGAAGGGAGTGGGACTGGGTGACTCTCTGCCCTGTAGGGTGGCTGAGACTCTGACCAAAACAAAAACAAAAACATGTTGGTCTTGATGGTTTGAAGAACCAAGCACAGGGTTTGGTGTAACTGCAGGCCCTGGCAAGTTTGTATTTATACATGGAGGGAAGGGGAAGAGCATAAATCCCAACAAGGATCAAGCCAGAGAAGAGGAGCATCAAATTCTGTGCATAAACCCTGGCTCAGTCCATGTATGTGGCACACGACAGGTAGCTTAGTTAAGGCTAAAAGAACTGAACCAAAATTTGAGCTGCTATCCACTATACATTGCCAGGGAGACATGCTTCTGCATTTGAGTTCAGCAAAGAAAATTGACTGCCTAAGGGAAAAAGGAAAAAAAATTCTTGAGAAACAACAGAATCCAGACTTTTTACATGATATCATTCACAATATTCATGATCAATGCCAAATTATTCAGTGTACACAGAAACAGGAAAATATGACCCATTCTTAAAATAAAATTATCAGAGGCTAACTTCAAGATTACTAAGATGTTGAAATTAGCAGGCAAGGATTTTATCTCAGACATTGTAATTGTTTAAGAATGTAAAGGAAAATATGATTGCAATGAATACAAAGACAAGAAATCTTAAGAGAATCTGAAACAATAAAAAAGACCCAAATCAAACTTCTAGAACTGAAAATATACAATATCTGGTGTAAAATCTTTAGAATAAAAATGGCAGAAGGAGTCATGAATCTAGAGATAGATCAATAGAAATAGTCAATCTAAAGAACAGAGAAAAAAAGATTGAAAATGAACAGAATTGCAGGGACCTGTAGGAAAATATCATAAAGATAGTAACCTTTATGTAATTGGAATTGCATACCTACCAGAATGGCTACCATGAAAACACTGATAGCATTCACTAAACATACACTTGCCTGCTGACCTGGCAACTCTACCCAGAAGAAATGAAACTGATGTTTCATTTCTGTACAATTAATACTTACAGTAGCTTATTCAAATAGCCAAAAATTAAAAATAACCTAGGTATCTTTCCAAAGGAGAAGGGATAGACTGTGGTATACTCATGCAGTGGATACTAGTCAGCAGTAAAATGGAATAAACTAGTGTTATAGTGTTAATAGCAGAGATGAATCTCAAAACTGTCTCTCTGGGTGGAATGTAAATATGAAAGAAATAGAGTACATACTTATAAAAAATATTATATTTTAGAACAGGCAACATTTACATGGTGCTCTAGAATAGGCTGCACTAATCCAAACGATGGTGGCACTGTTGGGGTGCTAGTGGGACAGGTAGTGATTGGAAAGGGACTTTAAAGGAACTTTCTGGAATGATTTTAATGTTCTGTATTTTGATTTGTGTTGCACAGGTGTATGCTTTTGTTGAGTGCTTATTTAAGATTTGTTTATTTCACTGTATATAAATGTCATCTAATAAGAAAAAGTAAATATAGAACTCTAATCATGTGCATAATAAAGTATTTGTGGGTAAGAAAACGTATATGATGTATAATGTTGATGAGGCTTTGGAGAAGCAGGTATTTACACTGCTGGCTTGGAATATAGATGAGCATGATGTCAGGAAAGGGGTTTGTGAGTATTTTAAATAATTAACAAAAATTCATAAATGTGGCTATTGCTTCACCTAGCAACTCTATTGGTAGGAATGTGTCATAAGGAAATTATCAGAGATGTGACATAGCATTGTATATAATATAAAATATTGTCAAAAACTTAGATGTCAACAGAATCTGGTTTTAAAAATTATGGTACTAGAAATGATGATATACACAAATTTGTGATAATAATGATGCATTACTGATATGAGAGACTAGCATAATGTATCATTTTCACCCAGGGTTGTTGGTCTTCAGTGGTCAAATCCTTCCCTCTGCTTGTCTCTCTTTTATTGGAGCACAGCCATGGCCATTTACCTAGGTGTTGCCTGTGGCTGCTCTCATGCTGCTATAGTAGATGTGAGTAGTTGCAGCAGAGACAACATAGCTCACAAAGCCTAAAATATTCACCATATACCTCTTTACTGAAAAAATTTCCTGATCCCTAGTTTAATTAAATTAAGTTTTTAAAAAACACAGAAGAGCTTACCAAAATTAACTAATTCCATAAATTCTCATGGGCACTTACTGTGTACCTAGCACTGTTCTGTGTACATAAGCATGACTGAAACCAAGTCAGTCTGCATCCTTATGGAGTTTAAGTATGGTAGGGGGATAGTTACGAAATAAATGTTTAAACCAAAATTATGACTTAATAGTATGGAGAGAGAGAGCTATGAAGAAATGTTAACAGAAGTTGTTTCTGAGTGTTGGGTATATTGGTGATTTAAAATATCAAATGTAACAAATATCCATACCTTTGGATATACTACTGTGAAAAATTTGAACTGTTTGTTTTTCTCTTATTTTGGCCTCAACAGACCATATTGTTGAATGTATTAAGGAACTCTCTGTTAGTACCCTGTGATTTTCAGAGTGGGCCTATTTGTCCAGTGCCTCAGTGATAAAGGCTTCATGCGAGTTCTTCTGTGTTATCTTTTCCTTCCATATCTTCCCTGGTCAGATCTATTTAGATGATGAAATTCAACTCATCACATTCTTACAGTGGAGCCTCTGCTCTGCCCTGCTGATTGAAGTGCATTTGATCTTCATCTGTCACATAGGCCAGATCAGTGGTCCTCAACCCCTGCTGTACATCAGAATTATCTGGGAATCTTTTTTAAAATACCAATGCACAGGTTTCTCTCTTCACAGAAAGGTGTTAGTATTTTTTTTTTTTTTTAAGCTCCCAAGGTGATTTCAATGTGCAGCCAAGGTTGAGAAACAGGGATTAGCCAAAGGCACAGACTTGTCCCTTAAAGCAGCGTATAGTAATTAGCCATATGGGTTTTACTCCATTCTCAGGTCATTTTGAATATACTAAAATTACCTACTTCACTGCCTGGGGTACTCTTTTTCGTATTAACTATATATGTTTTGGTTGTTCTGTTGTTGTAGCTATTCTTAGTTTTTGTGTGTATGTTTTCTATTTCCTGAATCTTTATTTCCCTTACTTCCATCATGGAGGCCGAGCCCCAAATTATGTAGGCCAGCATTCAAATTCTTTTCCAGAGTGCCAAAGATTCTTAGCAAACTCATCTTAGGAAGTGATAAACCCAAGTATACTTTTGCAGTCTTCAACCCCTATCCCCTTTTATCCTGTAAATTACATGGCTACCCCCTTTCCCTCTTTCCTGTTAAGAAAGTCGCTAACCTCATGGCACACAAACTTCACCCTACGTAATGGTCCCTCCTCTGTGTTTCATCAGCATAGTCTTTGGTTTGTCAAATTGCAAATCTAGATTCTAATCTACGTGAGCAGAGATTTGATTTGTGGTTGTCTCAGATCCCTGAATTCATAGGATATCATGTGAGTAATTAGTTTACAACTTCAGTTAAGACACTTATTGTGACTTGGAGATGTGGTCCTTAACCAACCTGTGCCTGTCCTCTGCCCTCCCCACTGTGGTGGTCCTGGCCCTGAGCACAGCAGGTGAGGAGCCCCCAGTGATGCCCTGCTGGAAGGCAGGCCTTGTGTGACGACACATTTACACTCAAAAACGTCTACAGGAGGAGCTTCAAGATGGCGGAAGAGTAAGACGTGGAGATCACCTTCCTCCCCACAGTTACATCAGAAATACATCTACACGTGGAACACCTCCTACAGAACACCTGCTGAACGCTGGCAGAAGACCTCAGACCTCCCAAAAGGCAAGAAACTCCCCACGTACCTGGGTAGGGCAAAAGAAAAAAGAAAAAACAGACAAAAGAATAGGGACGGGACCTGCGCCAGTGGGAGGGAGCTGTGAAGGAGGAAAGTTTCTGCACACTACGAAGCCCCTTCACTGGTGGAGACAGGGTGGTGGTGGGGAAACTTGGGAGCCACGGAGGAGAGCTCAGCAACAGGGGGGCAAAGGGCAAAGCAGAGAGATTCCTGCACAGAGGATCAGTGCCGACCAGCACTCAGCAGCCCGAGAGGCTTGTCTGCTCACCTGCTGGGACGGGTGGGGGCTGGGAGCTGAGGCTCTCGCTTTGGTCAGATCCCAGGGAGAGGACTGGAGTTGGCTGTGTGAACACAGCCTGAAGGGGGCTAGTGCGCCACAGGTAGCCGGAAGGGAGTCCGGGTAAAGGTCTGGGACTGCCAAAGAGGCGAGAGACTTCTTCTTGCCTCTTTGTTTCCTGGTGCGCGAGGAGAGGAGATTAAGAGCACTGCTTAAAGGAGCTCCAGACACTGGCGTGAGCCGCGGCTATCAACGTGGACCCCAGGGACGGGCATGAGACGCTAAGGCTGCTGCTGCAGCCACCAAGAAGCCTGTGTGCGAGCACAGGTCACTATCCACACCTCCCCTCCCAGGAGCCTGTGCAGCTTGCCACAGCCAGGGTCCTGTGATCCAGGGACAACTTCCCTGGGAGAACACACGGCACGCCTCAGGCTGGTGCAATGTCATGGTGACCTCTGCTGCCGCAGGCTCGCCCCGCACTCTGTACCCTCCCTCCCCACAGCCTGAGTGAGCCAGAGCCCCCGAAGCAGCTGCTCCTTTCACCCCGTCCTGTGAGCAAAGAACAGACGCCCTCAGGTGACCTAAGTGCAGAGGCAGGGCCAAATCCAAAGCTGAATCCCAGGAGCTGTGCGAACAAAGAAGAGGAAGGGAAATTTCTCCCAGCAGCCTCAGGAGCAGCGGATTAAATCTCCACAGTCAACTTGATGTACCCAGCATCTGTGGAATACCTGAATAGACAACAAATCATCCCAAATTGAGGAGGTGGACTTTGGGAGCAATGATATATGTGTGTGTGTATATATATATATTTTTTTCCCCCTTTTTCTGTTTTTGTGAATGTGTATGCGTATGCTTCTGTGTATGATTTTGTCTGTATAACTTTGCTTTAACCATTTGTTCTAGTGTTCTGTCTGTCCTTTTTTTTTTTTCAGTATACTTTTCAGCGCTTGTTACCATTGGTGGATTTGTTTTTTAGTTTGGTTGTTCTTTCTTACTTTGTTTTTTATTAATTACTTAAAAAATTTTTTTAAATAATTATTTTGTGTTTTATTTTAATAACTTATTTTATTTTACCTCTTTTCTTTCTTTCTTTTTCTTCCTTTCTTTGTTTCTTTTCTCTTTCTTTCTCTTTCCTTCCTTTCTTTCTCTTTCTTTTCTTTCTTTCTTTCTTCGTTTCTTTCTTCCTTCCTTCCTTTCTTCCTTTCTTCCTTCCTTCCTTTCTTCCTTCCTTTCTTTTCTTTCTTCCTTCCTTCCTTCCTCTCTTTTTCTTTCTTTCTTTGTTTCTTTGTTTCTTCCTTCCGTTCTTCCTTCCTTCCTTTCTTTCTTTCTTTCTCCCTCCTTTGTTTGTTTGTTTTGTTTGTTTGTTTCTTTCTTTCTTTCCCTTCCTCCCTCCCTCCCTTCCTTCCTTTCTCTCCTTTGCCGTGTGGATGAAAGGCTCTTGGTGCTCCAGCTAGGCGCCAGGGCTGTGCCTCTGAGGTGGGAGAGCCAAGTTCAGAACATTGGTCCCCCAGAGACCTACCAGCTCCACGTAATATCAAGTGGCGAAAATCTCCCAGAGATCTCCATCCCAACGCCAAAACTCAGCTCCACTCAATGACCAGCAAGCTATACTGCTGGACACCGTATGCCAAACAACTAGCAAGACAGGAACATAACCCCACCCATTAGCAGAGAGTCTGCCTAAAATCATAATAAGGTCACAGACACCCCAAAAATCACCACCAGATGTGGACCAGCCCACCAGAGAGACAAGATCCAGCCTCATCCACCAGAACACAGACACTAGTCCCCTACACCAGGAAGCCTACACAACCCACTGAACCAACTTTACCCACTGGGGGCAGACACAAAAAACAACGGGAACTACGAACCTGCAGCCTGTGAAAACGAGACCCCAAACACAGTAAGTTAAGCAAAATGAGAAGACAGAGAAACATACAGCAGATGAAGGAGCAAGGAAAAAACCCACCAGACCTAACAAATGAAGAGGAAATAGGCAGTCTACCTGAAAAAGAATTCAGAATAATGATAGTAAAGATGATCCAATATCTTGGAAATAGAATGGAAAAAATACAAGAAACGTTTTAATAAGGACCTAGAAGAACTAAAGAGAAAACAAACATTCATGAACAGCACAATAACTGAAATCAAAAATTCTCTAGAAGGAATGCATAGCAGAATAGCTGAGGCAGAAGAACGGATAAGTGACCTGGAAGGTAAAATAGTGGAAATAACTACTGCAGAGCAGAATAAAGAAAAAAGAATGAAAAGAATTGAGGACAGTCTCAGAGACCTCTGGGACAATATTCAATGCACCAACATTCGAATTATAGGGGTCCCAGAAGAAGAAGAGAAAAAGAAAGGGACTGAGGAAATATTTGAAGAGATTATAGTTGAAAACTTCCCTAATATGGGAAAGGAAATAGTCAAGTCCAGGAAGTACAGAGAGTCCCATATAGGATAAATCCAAGGAGAAACACGCCAAGACACGTATTAATCAAACTACCAAAAATTAAATACAATGAAAAAATATTAAAAGCAGCAAGGGAAAAACAACAAATAACATGCAAGGGAATCCCCATAAAGTTAACAGCTGATCTTTCAGCAGAAACTCTGCAAGCCAGGAGGGACGGGCAGGACATATTTAAAGTGATGAAGTAGAAAAACCTGCAACCAGGATAACTCTACCAAGCAAGGATCTCATTCAGATTTGATGGAGAAATTAAAACCTTTACAGACAAGCAAAAGCTGAGAAAATTCAGCACAACCAAACCAGCTTGTATTACAACAAATGCTAAAGGAGCTTCTCTAGGCAGGAAACAAAAGAGAAGGTAAAGACCTAATGTAACAAACCCAAAACAATTAAGAAAATGATAATAAGAACATACATATCAATAATTAGCTTAAATGTAAATGGATTACATGCTCCAACCAAAAGACATAGACTGGCTGAACGGATAGAAAGACAAGACCCATATGTATGGTGTCTTCAAGAGACCAATTTCAGACCCAGGAACATGTACAGACTGAAAGTGAGGGGATGGAAAAAGATATTCTGTGCAAATGAAATCAAAAGAAAGCTGGAGTAGCAATTCTCATTTCAGACAAAATATACTTTAAAACAAAGACTATTACAAGAGACAAAGAAGGACACTACATAATGATCTAGGGATCAATCCAAGAAGAAAATAAAACAGTTGTAAATATTTATGCACCCAGCATAGGAGCACCTCAGTACATAAGGCAGATTCTAATAGCAATAAAAGCACAATCGACAGTAACACAATAATAGTAGGGGACTTTAACACCCCACTTTCACCAATGGACAGATTATCCAAAATGAAGATAAATAAGGAAACACAAGCTTTACATGATACATTAAACAAGATGGACTTAATTGATATTTATAGGACACACCATCCAAAAACAACAGAATACACTTTATTCTCAAGTGCTCATGGAACATTCTCCAGGGTAGATCATATATTGGGTCACAGATTAAGCCTCGGTAAATTTAAGAAGATTGAAATCATATCAAGGATCTTTTCTGACCACAATGCTATGAGACTAGATAACAATTACAGGAAAAAATCTGTTAAAAATACAAACACATGGATGCTAAACAGTACACTACTTAATAACCAAGAGATTACTGAAAAAATAAAAGAGGAAATCAAAAAATACCTAAACACAAATGACAATGAATACACAATGACCCAAAACCTATGGGATGCAACAAAAGCAGTTCTAAGAGGGAAGTTTATAGCAATACAATCCTACCTTAACAAACAAGAAATGTCTCAAATAAACAACCTAACCTTACACCTAAAGCAATTAGAGAAAGAAGAAAAAAACCCCAAAGTTAGCAGAAGAAATCATAAAGATCAGATCAGAAATAAATGAAAAAGAAATGAAGGAAACGACAGCAAGGATCAGTAAAACTAAAAACTGGTTGTTTGAGAAGATAAACAAAATTGATAAACCATTAGCCAGACTCATCAAGAAAAAAAGGGAGAAGACTCAAATCAATAGAATTAGAAATGAAAAATGAGAAGTAACAACTGACACTGCAGAAATACAAAGGATCATGAGAGATTACTACAAGCAACTCTATGCCAATAAAATGGACAACCTGGAAGAAATGGACAAATTCTTAGAAAAGCACAACCTTCCAAGACTGAATCAGGAAGAAATAGAAAATATGAACAGACCAATCATGACAGATTACTACAAGCAACTCTATGCTAATAAAATGGACAACCTGGACGAAATGGACAAATTCTTAGAAAAGAACAACCTTCCAAGTCTGAACCAGGAAGAAATAGAAAATATGAACAGACCAATCACAAGCACTGAAATGGAAACTGTGATTAAAAATCTTCCAACAAACAAAAGCCCAGGACCAGAGGGCTTCACAGGTGAATTCTATCAAACACTTAGAGAAGAGCTAACACCTATCCTTCTCAAACTCTTCCAAAGTATCACAGAGGGAGGAATACTCCGAAACTCATTCTTCGAGGCCACCATCACCCTGATACTAAAACCAGACAAAGATGTCACAAAAAAAGAAAACTACATGCCAATATCACTGATGAACATAGATGCAAAAATCCTCAACAAAATACTAGCAAACAGAATCCAACAGCACATTAAAAGGATCATACAATATGATCAGGTGGGGTTTATCCCAGGAATGCAAGGATTCTTCAATATACACAAATCAATCTATGTGATACACCATACTAACAAATTGAAGGAGAAAAACCATATGATCATCTCAATAGATGCAGAGAAAGCTTTCGAAAAAATTCAGCACCCATTTATGATAAAAGCTCTCCAGAAAGTAGGCATAGAGGGGACTTACCTCAACCTAATGAAGGCCATATATGCCAAACCCACAGCCAACATCATCCTCAGTGGTGAAAAACTGAAACCATTTCCACTAAGATCAGGAACAAGACAAGGTTGCCCACTCTCACCACTCTTATTCAACATAGTTTTGGAAGTTTTAGCCACAGCAATCAGAGAAGAAAAAGAAATAAAAGGAATCCAAATCGGAAAAGAAGTAAAGCTGTCACTGTTTGCAGGTGATATGATAGTATACATAGAGAATCCTAAAGATGCTACCAGAAAACTACTAAAGCTAATCAATGAATTTGGTAAAGTAGCAGGATACAAAATTAACGCAGAGAAATCTCTGGCGTTCCTCTACACTAATGATGAAAAGTCTGAAAGTGAAATTAAGAAAACACTCCCATTTACCATTGCAACAAAAAGAATAAAATACCTAGGAATAAACCTACCTAAGGAGACAAAAGACCTGTATGCAGAAAATTATAAGACACTGATGAAAGAAATGAAAGATGATACAAATAGATGGAGAGATATACCATGTTCTTGGATTGGAAGAATCAACATTGTGAAAATGACTGTACTACCCAAAGCAATCTACAGATTCAATACAATCCCTGTCAAACTACCACTGGCATTTTTCACAGAACTAGAACAAAAAATTTCACAATTTGTATGGAAACACAAAAGACCCTGAAAGCCAAAGCCATCTTGCGAAAGAAAAGTGGAGCTGGAGGAATCAGGCTCCCTGCCTTCAGACTAGACTACAAAGCTACAGTAGTCAAGACTGTATGGTACCGGCACAAAAACAGAAATATAGATAAATAGAACAGGATAGAAAGCTCAGAGATAAACCCACACACATATGGTCACCTTGTCTTTGATAAAGGAGGCAAGAATATACAATGGAGAAAAGACAGCCTCTTCAATAAGTGGTGCTGGGAAAACTGGACAGCTACATGTAAAAGAATGGAAATAGAACAGTCCCTAACACCATATACAAAAATAAACTCAAAATGGATTAAAGACCTAAATGTGAGGCCAGACACTATCAAACTCTTAGACGAAAACATAGGCAGAACACTCTATTTTTGACCCAGCTCCTAGAGAAATGGAAATAAAAACAGAAATAAACAAATGGAACCTAATGAAACTTCAAAGCTTTTGCACAGCAAAGGCAATCGTAAACAAGACGAAAAGACAACCCTCAGAATGTGAGAAAATATTTGCAAATGAAGCAAGTGACAGAGGATTAATCTCCAAAATTTACAAGCAGCTCATGCAGCTCAATAGCAAAAAAACAAACAACGCAATACAAAAATGGGCAGAAGATTTAAATAGATATTTCTCCAAAGAATATATACAGATTACCAACAAACACATGAAACAATGCTGAACGTCATTAATCATTAGAGAAATGCAAATCAAAACTACAATGCAATATCACCTCACACCTGTTAGTATGGGCATCATCAAAAAATCTAGAAACAATAAATGCTGGAGAGGGTGTGGAAATAAGGGAACCCTTTTGCACTGTTGGTGGGAATGTAAATTGATACAGCCACTATGGAGAACAGTATGGAGGTTCCTTAAAAAACTAAAAGTAGAACTACCATATGACCCAGGAATCCCACTACTGGGCATATACCATGAGCAAAACATAATTCAAAAAGAGTCATGTACCACAGTGTTCATTGCAGCTCTATTTACAATAGCCAGGACATGGAAGCAACCTAAGTGTCCTGGCGACAGATGAATGGATACAGAAGATGTGGCACATATATACAATGGAATGTTACTTAGCCATAAAAAGAAATGAAACTGAGTTATTTGTAGTGAGGTGGATGGACCTAGAGTCTGTCATACAGAGTGAAGTAAGTCAGAAAGAGAAAAACACATACCATGTGCTAAACACATATATATGGAATCTAAAAACAAAAGGTCATGAAGAACCCACGGGCAAGGCGGGAATAAAGACACAGACCTACTAGAGAGTGGACTTGAGGTTACGGGGAAGGGGAAGGGTAAGCTGGGACAAAGAGAGTGGGAGTGTATATATGGACATATATACAGTACCAAATGTAAAGTAGATAGCTAGTGGGAAGCAGTCACATAGCACAGGGAGATCAGCTTGGTGCTTTGTGACCAGATAGAAAGGTGGGATAGGGAGGGTGGGAGGGAGACACAAGACGGAGAGGAGATATGGGGATATATGTATATGTATAACTGATGCACTTTGTTATAAAACAGAAACTAACACACCATTGTGAAGCAATTATACTTCAATAAAAATATTTAAAAAAAACCCTGCAAATTGAGTTAAAATTTTGTTCTAGTTAGTATGTATTATAGAGTATATATACAAGCATGAGAGTTGGTCCTTTAAAAATCTTATTTGTATTAAAAAACACACATATATGACTTATCAAGTTATTACGTTATTATTGTAATCCTGTATATTGTCCAGGGAAATATAATATATTTCCCTGGACAATATACAATCCTGTATATTGTCCAGGGAAATACAATATTACAAATATATTGTAATCCTGTATATTGTCATTCTGTTAACTCTGGTCATATATGTATATTAGACTTGTATATGCCCAGTTTCTGAGTTTCACTAAAAAGAGGCTGAGTCCAATATACCGTTGTTGAGTTTTATAGGTTAGTTAGTGTCCATGGTAGGTAATATTCTTTTCACATTGATACAATAACTCTTTCTTTGGCTATGTCAGTATTTTGAGCGGGCCTATTTGAATATAAACACTTCTGCCTCACAATGCAGAGTCAGTTTAGATGGGCAGCCGGCAAACCTCTTCATGTTTTTGACCTTGAAGGAACGTTGGTTTTCCTATACACAGTGGTTTATACTGGGTAATTTATAGGATTAATTGTTATTGAGATTGGATTCTTCACCTTTTTCCCTACACATTTTAACGTGCGATTTAATGAATGTAAAGTTATGCAAAGCATTCATGTTAAATAGACTTGTTAAGTATGTCTTTCCTATCTGCTATATGGTTCCTACTGAGAGTGTTAATATTCAAATATTCATTTATGATGGGGGTTATTTGGGAATATGCCTAATAAAAATATACCATATTCTTCATCTTCAAATTATCACTGTTAAAGAATACATCCCGTAATGATATTTTTCAGTAGTAGATGGAATATCTCAGTTTTCTTCTATTTCCCTTTCGTTTTAAAGGAAAAGTTCCAAGGTCATGGCATCTATAAACGGGTTAGGAACTGACGTATACTATGGAGTAAAAATTGAAGCTGAGTTGCCCTCTAGGGGTTCAGTTTTAACACAACACATTTTGAAATAAGTAATGAGATCTTTGGGGGAGGGGTCCGTCTGCTGAATGGGGTGTCTGTTCATTTTCTGTGTCCTGTGACTAGTCAGAGTAAGCTGACTTCGCTAGTGAAAATGAGAATGTCCCCATTTTGTAACCTACCGGCAGTTTAATCAAACATCCTTTTTGGGATTTTTTGGTTTGCTTTTAAAGTCAGAGCATGTGTGCCAGACTAATCCAGCCATCAACGTACTTTCAAGAATTATTTGGTGATTGATCCACGAATTCTTTTCTGATACTCCTTTGCCTCCTCAGTGTCACCTCTTAAGCACTTTTAGGTCAGCTGCCTTCCCTCTTCTGCCCAGACCCAGTGCAGACCCTAGTGAAGTGGTTTAATTGTGAATCTTAATTCTCTCAGGATGTGATAATGAGATTTGAGTGGCATCTTTGTGGACTGGGTCTCCAGCCTAAATGGTGCCCAGCTTTATATTGCTTGAGGTCCAGTTCTCTTCGGACTCTGTCTCTGGCACAAAGTGCTCTACTGTGTAATTGTAGAGTTAGGCTCTTTACTGTTCAGAAAGAGGGAGCAGTTTTTTTTTCCGTTTTTGAAAGTGTTAACTGAACTTGGACTTGAGTAAATGGTAAATATGGAGTTTATTTTGTGTGTAGATATTTAAATGTTCTGTATATTTCAGCACATTTGTATATCAAATATAAAAATTCACATGGTTATTGATATATTTCTAAAACGTTAGTGTGTATTGTGTGTGTGTGTGCATGTATGTTTTAATAATGCTCTTTGATTCCCTTTGGGAAGGGTGCTATAAAACTTTACTTCTTTAAATATATATTTTTCACCTCGTAGTTATATTGAGATTTGCCATTCTTTTTCTCATGGTTATGGAAAAACCTTGATTACTAACTGTCAGAACCTATATTTTATCATTAATTTGTAATTATTTTTAAAGTTCGGGTTTTATCTGTTAATTTAATACCTGAAAACTCATTGGATTTTGATATATATTAAAATATTAAATTGGCTGTGGTGTAGATTTGTGCTGTCCAGTTTAGTAGTCATTAGTCACAGGAGCTACTTCATTTTTCTTAGTGACACTACCCACACTTCACATGCTCACTAGCCACATGTGGACTGTGGTTGCCATACTGTATAATCCAGACACTAATCATCACCACCACTGCAGAAAGTTTTATGGGACAACAGCGGTATAGATATATGAATCATCTTCTTCAGTGTATTTTTTAAAACATCTTAATATTGGTAGTTCCCTGTGTAAAATGAACTGAAACATATAAACATTATATGCCTTTATATTTTCTTCTCTTTAATCAAAAGAATATTTTGGAAATAACTAATTGAAACGGATCACACATGAAATACTTTTACCTTTCTATTTATCTTAAAGATCAGCCTTTATTACAAGCTAAGTGATATCAAATGCTGTAATAAAAATTATGTATTTTTGAAATATGTAAATATATCTACTTTATCTCCATCTTGTGGTAGAAATATATGGAAATCCTGTTCTTAAGAATATAGTTAAACTGTATACATCTTTACACTGACTTACCCTGCTCTTTCTCATTACTGTAAATGAATTAAGTGTTTATTAACAAAGTTTTAGGTCTTATTCAAGACCTAAATAATTAAAAATAATTTTAATTATTTAAAAATAATTAAAAATAATTTTAGATTTTATAATTACTATTACCTAAATAATTAAAAATAATTTTAATTATTTAAAAATAATTAAAAATAATTTTAGATTTTATAATTACTATTAAGGGAGAAATCCAGAACTACAGCTGCTATTCGAATATGTTGGAATATTAAAACAAAGAATACAAACATTTTAGTCATGGTTGAGAGAAAAACAAATACGAGAGCTTTAGCTGCTTATGTGCAGATGTAGTTTTTTTGTTGTTAATGAGAATTATGGTAAATATGTTTCTGTGATAAATCTATGAAGTTCCATGAATTGTTTCTTACTGCCACATAGTTTTTTTAAAAATACTTTTGATTTTTAAAGTTTCTAGTTTTTGAATGTACTCAGCGGTTTTGTGGATAATTATCATTGTAAAATTATTTTTGGAAGTAAATTTAAAAATGAGCATTAAAACAATTTGTAAACTATAGCATTCCATATAAATGCATAAAATTATCTTTTTAAATCCTAGTATGAAATATCAAAGGTTTAAGAACATACTTTTTTTTTTGCGGTACGCGGGCCTCTCACTGTTGTGGCCTCTCCCGTTGCGGAGCACAGGCTCCGGACGCGCAGGCTCAGTGGCCATGGCTCACGGGCCCAGCTGCTCCGCGGCATGTGGAATCTTCCCGGACCCGGGCACGAACCTGTGTCCCTGCATCGGCAGGCGGACTCTCAACCACTGTGCCACCAGGGAAGCCCTAGAACATACTTTTAAATCAGATTTATTTGAATCAGATTTATTTAAAATATTTTAAATTAAATAATTAAAAATATTTCTAAAAAAATTTTTTTAACATTATATTTAACCTAATATTCTTAATTTTTATATTCTTTTAGCTTAAGTGTTTTTTTTTTTAGTTAACTAATATAATTTACAAAGCAACATTAATTTAGAGTTAAGTTTTTATATGGGAAAGTATGAATGCTCTAGGAATTCTGAAAGAAAATTTTAGTTAAATTCCAAGAATTTAGGAAGAATCTTATGCAACAAATAGACTTTGAAGCTAGGTTAGATTTAGATAGTTTTTTTTTTTTCTTTCTAAACTCCGTTTGTTTATCTTATTAACTATTAAGGAAGAAATAGCCTATAAACGGGTAACATCTAAATAACCTATTTAGAAGGTATCCCGAATAGGAGTTAAAACATGAAAGCTGAATACAATGTAGCATTTTTGGGGACAGTGACCAGAGATTAGCCTAATTATAAGACTAGCTTAGGACTCTGTTTTGTTGCTCCTTGAAAGCCTAGCAAAAAAGTCTAGACCTAATATAATAGAAAACAGGGATTTCCATGTAGCAAAGCTTTTTATTTAGGGAAATTCTGTGATCTTAGAAACTTAGCATTAGATGGAGCTTTTGAGGTTAACTAGTCCCAGTTCAGGAATCTTTCCAACAATATATGAGACTTTCCGTTTTCAATAGGTCTGCCCCAATTCAGAGTTCTATTATTTACCTCCTCCTGCATCTGATTGTTAGTTTTTTAGAAAACATCATTCTTTTAATAAAAATTATAAATTCTCAATTTATATAATGTAAGGAATATAGAAAGTATGAAACCCCCTCCACAAAATTACCCTAAATGTCAACATTCACAAATACAGGTATCTCTCTGTGAACATATATGGAAGGGATAACATAAAATACATGATTTTTAAAAGTTGAATTTAGCAAAACAAAACTAAACTGAAAGATTTGCTGAAGTTCAGGTAAAATTTTCTGGATTAAAAAATGTATTACTTCCAAATTTGCCTCAGATCTTAAGAAAAGATTATATAAAAACCATTCATAAACTTGAGTCATTGTGTTTTTTAAATTTCATATTCTAATTATGAACAGTATTGAAAATATTATTATACTCCCTCCACATCCTGACTTTTAGGGTCCTGGTTTTTGTAAGTTGTATTTTTACATGGTCTCAATTTATAATACTTCTTTTCTATAACTATGAATTCATTGTTCACCACATCTTCTCCTAGTTGTATTTCTTTGTTTTGATCCATTGCTTGATGGGCTGGATTTCATTGTCACATAGTTTATTTAAGAAGAATCTTTGGGTTCTAGAATCCTTACTATCATGTTTGGAAATGACTACTTGTTGCCTTATACGTGTGTGACATGTAGGGTGGGTGTAAAATTGTCGGGTCATGTTTTTCCCCTCAGAACTTTGCACATGTTGCATTCATGTTTTATGACATTGGATGTTGCTCTGGGAAGTCAGAGGCCAGCCTGACTTTGGTCCCCGCCCCACCTTGCAACCATCTTGCCATGGATGATTTGACTTTTTGTGTTTGGATAGTAGAAAAATTCTTTCTTTACCCCTGAGTTTGGCATCTCGGGTGTTTATTGCTCTGTATCAGTTCTTTCTGGAATATACTGTGTCCTTCTGCTTTGTAGATTCAATTCTTCATGTCAGAGAACTTTTCTTAAATTGTTATTTAAAATATCTTTTTTTCTTTTCCTTTTTTGAATTTTCTACCTCTAAGATGCCAGTCATCCTTTGACATGAACTTTGACATGGGATTAACACTTGATGTTATTTGCTGCATCACAAATTACACCAAACTCAGTGGCCTCAAACAGCACACATTTATCATCTCTCAGTTTCTGTGGGTCAGGACTCAAACAGGGCGTGGGTGCCAGGAGTCTGGGGTCTTTCCAGGCCACCTTAGAAGCTGCCCACAGTAATTGCCTACCACACCTTGGTTTTCTCTACCTTTACATGACCTTTTTAAATTTTCCTCTGTATTTATGGTGATTATCCTACGTCATTCTTGTAAAATCTCTCACTTGAATTTTAGCTGTGTCTACTCTATTCCCTATTATTTATTACCACTATTATGGGTTTGTTTTGGTCTTCAGTCTATATTTTTATCTCTTCTTTCATCTCACTCTGTTTTATCAGCCATTCCTTGAAGTCTAGCTTTCTTGAATTTATGTTTTATGAAGTTCCTATGTAGTGTGACATCTGAGATGAATCTTCTTTTCCTTAGGGTGTGTTTGCAGAGTTGCCCTGCTGTTTCTCTGAAAAGTTGTGGGCTAATTCTCTCTAACACTCCTGCCACCTTTTTCTGATGTTTCTCGTCCCTAGTGGGAGCCTGGAGGGAGGGGAGAAGGAGCTCGCAGGCCAGTGCAGTGTTTCTGTTAAATAGCCCTTGGGGCTGTGTCCTCTTTCCTATGGGGTTGCCTCTGGGTGCCCATCTCTGTTAACTGGGGAGCCTGGGGAATGGCAGCCCTGGGGGCTCTTCTTCCCCTGCTGGGTCCTCTGAGGGGCTGAAGGCTTTTATTCTAGAAGTTTTGTTTTGTTTTTTTCCTTTTCTCTAGGATTCCCGTTTATGCCCTTAGTCTGCTTCTCTCAAGGATGAGGGGTGCTAGTAGTGTGAATTCTCAGGACTTTCTTAGCTCATTTTCTCTTCCCAGTGTGTTCTGGGGGTAAAGTGGGGGTGGAAGCTGGGCTGAGCCTTGCCAGAATCTTTTCTTTCTTTCTCAACTATTCCTTTTTAAATTATGGTATAAGACCATAGCTATACCTTTTTACTTTATTGTGGAAGCTAGCCAGTGTTTCCTTTTTTAAAACAACTTTTGTTTACTTTTTTTGAGGAAGGGTTTATGAGCTTGAAATATCCTGCAATTTGTAGCTAGAACTATCCCCAGTATCTGTTGCGTGAATTGTTTTCTTAGTGTATAGACTAGATTTCTCTATCTAGAAAATTTCCTTTCCTTTCCCAACTTTACCCTAACTAAGTATTGCTGCTGGGTAGAGCTTGCTGAAGTGTACTGTTTGGTCCATGTCATTCTCCACTGCCTGTAGGGTCCAGTCTAAACTCTTACATTTAAGGTCTTCCAGGATGTTACTTAAGCCTGCTCTACTAGTCACAGTCTTGCTTTTTTTCTTGAGCTTCGGCTCTGGCTAAATTTAAGTATTTCCAGTTTCCCACACCCTGGGTCGGTTTCCAAGACATGGCCAGTCCATAACGTGGCCTGTGTACCCCTGCGGTTTTTAGACCTCCCAGTCTTCTGATCCCTTTCTCTAGGAACATGCTCATTTGTCCAGATCCATCTCAATATGTGGTCCCCAGAGAAGAGCACAGATAGGCTGTGAGCTGCCACTGCGATTGTGACACTGATTTTAATACGAGTGGTCCAGGTGTCCTGTTGTTTTTCATATCATGGGATCACATTGACTTTATCTGTCATTCTCTTCTAAAATTTGAATGTTGTTTTAAAATGTAAATGCAGGAATTTGTATTTATTCCTGAGAAATTTCACCTTTTTCTTTTACAAGATTTCTGTAACTGTAGATTGATTATTTATTTATTTATTTATTTATTTATGGCTGTGTTGGGTCTTCGTTTCTGTGCGAGGGCTTTCTCTAGTTGCGGTGAGTGGGGCTACTCTTCATTGCGGTGTGCGGGCCTCTCACTATGGCAGCCTCTCTTGTTGTGGAGCACAGGCTCCAGATGCGCAGGCTCAGTAGTTGTGGCTCTCGGGCCTAGTTGCTCCGCGGCTTGTGGGATCTTCCCAGACCAGGGCTCGAACTCGTGTCCCCTGCATTGGCAGGCAGATTCTCAACCACTGTGCCACCAGGGAAGCCCAGAAATTTCACCTTTAATCAGAGGAGACATTAGCAGGAATAGGTGATGGAAGAGGCCCCTGAAGAGAGGTCTGATGACACTTAACGAAAGTTTGGTTTCAGATGATTCTCCAGAAGCAGTGAACTTGGACGCCTTAGGTCTGAGGTAGATGGTTGTGACATATCGAGCAAGATACCCAGCTTTTAGCAGAAATTTGCTTTAGCCTTAGATTTCTAATGTAAGGCATTACAATAAGGTTTTAAACCAAAACATACACCTTTTCAAAGTATTCTTTTTCTTAACTCAAAACCTTGTTTTGAGTCCTGTAAAATCTGTGTTCATTTTTTCCCTAAGACCTTTTATATTTTGTACGTATGATTAAATTTGAACTGTGTGGATTTCAACTAAGGGAAGAGAATAATTTTTTTTAAGAACTCATTTTGATTGGGTAAAATAATTCTACGTATTTATAAGCTGAAATAAAATATTGTCCACATCTTAAAAAAATTGGGTAAAATAAATGTAAAGTTAGTAATTTTTTTTTAAAAAAAAGTCTTTACGGGCTTCCCTGGTGGCGCAGTGGTTGAGAGTCCGCCTGCTGATGCAGGGGACACGGGTTCATGCCCCGGTCCGGGAAGAGCCCACGTGCCGCGGAGCGGCTGGGCCCGTGAGCCATGGCCGCTGAGCCTGCGCGTCCAGAGCCTGTGCTCCGCAAAGGGAGAGGCCACAACAGTGGGAGGCCCACATACCGCAAAAAAAAAAAAGGTCTTTACGATAGTAATGCCCAGTTATGTAGAAAGGGCTGCACCAGGATCTTCTGTTTACCATAGCACGATGTATGCCCATTAGTGATTATGCCAGTGCCGGCTGTGGGGCAATGACAATAAATGAATTCCATCAAAAAAATTATAGATAGAACGAGCATTACAGTTTTGAGAGCCTTACTCGAGTGTTATGATTGCAAAAAGAGACATGCTTGTTTCCCACTGATATACAAAAATTTCTGTAATTGCTTTATTTTCTTACTGAACAGCTTTCTAGTGTTGCACATATGGAGTTATATAGCAAAATTGGGAGAAAGTATTTTCTTTCTTTTTCTTTTTTAGCATTAAAAAAAATATTTGTTTGTTTGTTTGGCCGTGCCAGGTTTTAGTTGTGGCATGCGGGATCTTATAGTTGTGGCATGCTGGATCTTCAGTTGTGGCATGCAGAATCTTTAGTTGTGGCACGCAAACTCTTAGGTGTGGCATGTGGGATCTAGTTCCCTGACCAGGGATCAGGCCCAGGCCCCCTGCATTGGGAGTGCAGAGTCTTAGCCACTGGACCACCAGGGAAGTCCCAGTATTTTCTTTTTCTTATATGAAATAAATTTCTTCCCTCTACAATATATGACAAGTAAACTTTTATTAACCATTTCAGATGTCAGGTGGATTTAGGAGAGTTTTTCATAGGCTTTTGCAAAGTAAGTAAGATAAAGAACTTGTATGGCTGCATGGACAGTAGTGAATAGCAGAAGTTAACTACTAAACTGCTTGTGTTTCATAAATAAAAAGAAAGAAAACTCTGTATTTACAAGTTAAAAACTCATTTTAACCTGACATCCTTTCATCTTATTTTTCCCATTGTCTCTTCAGGAAATCTGTCTGTGTTCATTGACTTACACAAAATAGAGGACTTAAGTTCTTAGTGGATGCTAGTAGGGTAACGTCTAGATTTATCATTCCAAAACATCAGCCAGTACTCACATTCCCTGTTATTCAGGGCACTAGTTATATTAGAAATCAGGCTTGGGTTAATTAGCCAAACTTATTTCTTCGTTGTTTTGTTACCGTGGTAGAAGTTGCAGAGATGTTTACTGTATGTTACTGATTTTTTAGAAAAACAAAGATAAAGAATCTAACTCTGGAAGGCATAGAGAATGCCGTTTTCACACTTTGCTGCCCTAGAAATACTGTTACTGAATGTTTCTTCAATAGATGTGTTTTAATCTGAACTCAGTTTGCTTTAAGATTTTAAATCAGTTTTTATGTATTTCTTTTGTCTTAAGTCTTTACTTTCATTTTCCTGGCATCTTAAAATTAAGCCCTGCCTGATTTCCACAAGAGCCATGTAGTTGGCATTAGCAGCTATGCCTTCTCTTTGGTGGTTGGTGGAGGGGGCACCTGCCTTGTGTTTAGGAATCCAGTTCTGGAAATTTAGTCTTATCTACAGTTATTCTTTCCTCATGTCCATTTTCCTTATAAATATTTTTTGAGCTCTCATATGTGGAATTAGAAACTACAGTATTTGTATTATGCTATCATTGGGTATACAAATGTTATTGATTGCTTTACTCGCTTTAAGTTTTCCCCCCAAAATTGTCAGAGGGTCCTACTTCAACGATCCTACATAAAATGGATCCTCTCTCTCCTTTTTTTCCCATAACTTTGTCTACATTCTAGCCTGCTGTACAATATTGTATTTCTTGCCTGTCTTGTTCTTTTGAGTAAGCTTCACAAGGACAGAGAGTCTGGTTTGTTTTACTCATTTATTCCAAGTACCTAGAATAGGTACATATAAAAATGGTAAATATTTAACAAAAGAATGAAGTCAGAATATGTTGTCTGAGTTCTTTTTCTACTGTTGTAGAAGATAAGAATTAGCGTTGACTAGGCCAGTGGCTTTCAAAATATTTTTTCACCCGGCTGATGGTAAGAAATACATTTTAAAGTACAACCCAGTGTATACAGACATATGCACTTTTGTGTTTATGTATGTGTTTATATAGATGAAATGCACGGTGTACATTATTTCCTCTTCTCTTTCATTTTTAAAAACAAATATTGTTTGCAATCTGCTAAATTTTCATGATCCACTAAAGGGGTACAGACTTCAGTTTGCGTTAGGCAATAGATAAACCTAAAAAATTTTCATGTAAGTAGAACCTGGTTTTCCCTTTGTCTTACGTGACTGTTTGGAAGTGTTTTTTTTTCATTTCAAATTGGTCCTTAAGAGTATTTTTCATGTTTCTGTATTACTGCTGTTTTGAGAAACTGATTCTTAAAAAACCATGGATAAATTATTTAGTAAAAATGAACTTAATTTGTAATATATGCAGTTCCTCTAAAGTGTGTTTGTTTTTTTACGTTTGGGTTCATTTCTTTTTGAAGGAGGAAGAGTTCCTTCCCCATAAACGGAGCCAGTAGTTCAGAGACAGAAATGAAACTGCAATGGAGTGAAAAGCAACGATAGATTCATTTTGAGATCTGAACAGAATCCAGGACCAAGTGGGTTAGGAGCAGACTGTTAGAAATCTAAATTCCTATCCCCCGCAGCTGTCCCAAGACTCAACAGGCCAGGAATAATGCATATATTCAGTTAACTAGAATGTGACAGATATGCCCCATGAAAAATGTAATGGGGAGACTCCTTAAATGGTTGGTCGATTACCATTGTAACCGTGTAATATTTTACACTAAAACCAGAAGACCCAGGAAATAACTCTTTCTATTTGACATTAAAAAATATGATGATTCTCTAGTTTTAAAGTTTGTACATTTTGCCAAAGCTTTTTTTAGCTTAATGTCAGCAAAGCAGCTGCTGTTTGAATTTACTTTGCAAAACACTGAATTATTCATTTCCATAAACAAAACTTCCTTAGTAATTATTTAGCATTAATTTATTTCTCTTTATTTCAATCAACCCTGTTGACATTCTATTTTAAAATTATTCTTTGTGGAATTTAACGAATAAAACTCTGTGACAGCCACTTTCTCTACTTTCTTCTGTTCTTATGACAGAAAATTACCAAATCCTTTATTTTTATACTTTGAATATTTTATGATTTAATTTAATATTTACTGTTTATTTTTATTATTTTAATGAAAGTTACTAATAAGATATAGACCAAAAGTAAAAGTCTTATTTAGCAGTATCTTATGTAAAGTAGCTTCTTAAGACCAAGCCCCATGTATTTGACCTGTTAGATTTCACCATAATGCATGAATATAATGAACAGCTATTATATTGGATTCTGACAATGTAAAATTATTAGAAATATTTAAAATAATTATTCATTTCATGATTTGTACTCACAGACTGTTTAATAGACTATTTAGTAGGAGAAGAAAGGTAAAGATTGTAGTTTTGCATTTCTTGGGACTCTTCCATCCATCTTTGCAAACATGGGGACAGCCCTTTAAATTTCCTGCTTCCTCTCTGCAGTCTGGTGAGGGCTCCCCCCACCGCCCTTCAGACTCTTACTATAGTCAGTGCACTTGCCCTCCTGGGCGATCACCACTGCCATGTGATGTTTGTTGTATTTTTCCATAATTGCTGTTTAGTTTTACATGTCATTGCTCTGCTGCTCCATTGGAAACTTCTGGAGGACAGCAAACAAACTACTTGTTAGCTTACTAAATGTCTGGTAATATAATAGAGGACGAAAAGAATCCCCATATTTATTTTATAAAGTAGTGTCCATCCAAATGAAGCACCCTTCTTAGCTCAGGTGCTTCTTGGAGCTCACAGTCAGAGAGGTTCAGCAACCCACACGGAATCCCTCCAGCCCAGGCTTGGAGGGAATGTAGACTTTCAGTGAAGGGCCCATTTCAATGCCCTGTTTTTGGTTCCCAAAAGGAATGTTCTCCATCCATCATGGCCTTGCGGGACCGTAGAAAGGCTGAGGTCTGTAGAATAGGAGGTGGGGGAGTTAGTTAATTCCTCTGTTTCTAGGGCTGCGATGCTATTTAGCATTATTAGGAGACTTCTGCTTTAGTGGTTGTTGAATGAGTGATGGTAGGATTTGAGGGGATTACCACGTGTGCGTATTTATTCTGGAGTTGAAGTGTTCATGAGAGTCTTTCAAGCTGGTGACACAGACCATCAGCCTTCACCAGGAGCCACTATGCAGACATACGTGTTTTGTATTTTGTGTTTCCTGTGCATGGTGTCTTAGAAAACAAAGTTAACCGAGCTACTTAAAATTGTGAGATTTTACATAAAACAAAAATTCTAGCTTTAAAAAAACATGAATCCTCAGATCTGGGATTCTGTTGCCATTCCTGCAAGGCAGACAGTATCTGGAATAAAGCAACAGCTGCCCCTTTAAACATGGGGTATGTACACTGGTTTAGTAGTCTTTGTGCTTGCACTGTGATTTTATATACATATGAATTATTTTATATTATAAATATACTGTTTGATATTATACATATATAATACATTATACGTATATGTTTATATTAGAAAAATATTTCTCTGAAAATACGCTTCAGTTGTAAGAAAATCCAACTGACATGTCTGTGTGGTTCAAGAAAAATAGGACAGAGTCTTTCATGAAAGTCAAGAATATTCTTTTGTGTCTGACATGCAGATGGTCCACCTCCCATGCTGCACAGGCAGCCCCAGCCTCAAATTCTACAAGTCTTTGGAGAGTGTCATATCTTAACAAATTTTGATTTTCATGCCCCTAGTTAGGGTCTATAAGTAACTTGTTTGGCTGTTTCTCATGGGATATGAGTTTTGGAAATATAAATTTCCAGGTTAATTTACATAGTTCTTTGGTTCCTCAAATTCTTTCCTATGACACGGTATCTAAGACACGAGAAAAGGTACACCTAAGGTAAGTAATACCTATGAATTATTTAGTACATAGTAATGACCTACTTTGTGAGGTTTAAATATAATAGATAATATATACTTCATATATTTTATATAAAATCTTTCTAATATTTTACATATTATATATAACATAATATATATAATGAGCAATGTTTGGCATGCCTTAAGTACTCTAAATCATATTGTTTTCAGTTCTAATAAATAGTACATTTAGCTGTGATTTTGCTTTGTTAAATGTATTGTTTAAAATTTGCAATTTTTCTGTCATTTTCATCTGAATTGTTGAGTTTGCTAACAAACAAAACAATACTTTCTGTTCAGTTAACCCAACAAATGGGCTTTCCTCTTCTCCCGTCTTGGATTTGAAGAGTGTTCAAGAGTGAAAGGGGAGGAGGATCTGTCTCATGTTCTCTTTAGTTGTGTAAGTTACAGATGTGCCAGCCTTTTGTCATTTTAGGATTCACTCATTTTTACCCTGCTCAGTACATCCTGCTTTTTCTAGAAAAGTCATAAAAGTAATCTGGTTGTTTTTAGGTGTGTGCATGCTTTTTGGAGGTGGCTGTCATGGAAGGAGGATGACCTGAAAAGAACTGTTTCTTTTCTTTGCCCACCTTGTAAATATCTGTGCCCGAAACAAGACTCCCCTCTGAGAGCAATCAGTCTGTAATAAAAGCACATTCCTAACTATTTGAGATGATAAATAGTGAAGTTTGTTTTAAAGAAGTCAAGTTTACTTTATGTCAATTTTCTATTTGCCCTGTATAAGATATATTTAATTACTTTATTCCATCTCTGTGTTCAAATTAATCAGATTCTGACTACATATTGGTGCTCAAATTAGAATAATTCTTTAATCAACTGTGTCATCCATGCCATGGTAGACTAGAATAGAAAAGCTACTCTTGGCCTATTGAAGACGTGCACATTTTATTTCTATTGTAATTTAAAAGTAAAATCAGAAATATTGATTTCTACTTGACTGGAGAGATGATTTAGTTTGAATATCAGTCTGATCTTAATCAGGTGAGAATTAATTGAGTTGGAGGTATTAGATATTCAGTGATGTTAAGCGAACCATGGTCAATCTGGAGAGAAGCTTTCTTTTGTACTGTGTTAGAATTATCAAATAGCTCATGCACCACCATGTTAAATCATCTTTCCATGTTCATCCTCTACTTGCTTGTCTCATTAAATGCACCACTAAATTCATTCTGTACCCAGTCTAATGTTTAAAGTAGCAAGCTAATAAATCACAATTTAATAGAAAATTAAAAGCATAATAATTTTGTCATAAGATGCTATTGTTGTCAGAATTTTCTAATGATATATTTTCTAGTACCTAATTTAAAAATCCAAGTGATAAAACCTCTGCTTTTCAAGTAATACCTGGGACTTAAAAAAAGAAATCTTAGCTTTACTTTTTTTTTTTAATATTCAACATTGCAAGAATCAAGTGAGCAATACAGAAAAATTTTAATGTTTATTTCCAGAAATAAAAATAGAGTATGTAACATTATATTGGTCTACGACATGGCATGGGCTTTTTATTTATTTTAAGAGTGTGATAGCAATATCATAAGTGTTGTGAAAATATAAATGGTGAGATAACACCTCCATAGGACTCTCCCTTAAGTAGTAAAATTGTAAAGTCTTTAAATAAACTGCAGCCAGAACGGAAAGGATGGATTTGCCTTGTTAAGTAGGGATACTACACTTATTAAATGCCTAATTAAATTTAGCATCACATGTCTTCTATTCTTTTTTTCCTCTTTAAAACTGAGAATTGGGACCGATTTATTAGCAAGGGAGCACGTGTTATCAGTGTCAGATTTCTTCCATTTTGGCGGTTGGTGTGACTGTGTTAAATTAAAATAAAACCAGGAGTGTGACTTTTGATGGTGTCATTTTACCTTGGACGACTGCTTCACTTGGCATTTGTGGGATGGAAATAGTTGGATCTCTGCAGCTCTATATTTTGCAAAAAGGAATGACCACATTTGTATTTGTGAACAGTTAGCATCTAATGAAATTAAGCCATCCAGGTAGAAGTATCCCTCGAGTGTGATGAACGGGGTGTTCTTGGTGAGAGAAAGAGGGGTCCCCACCCTGTTGTCGCTAAGCAGCAATTCCGGGAAAAGGGAAAAGGGTTGTTTAAGAAAAAAAATCAAGAGATGACCTTTCACTCTGCGCATCAAAGTCAAAGCTCCTTTCTCCCCTCTCCTCTACCCAAAGGTATTACTTTCTTCTCTTTCTTTTTTTTAAATTACATTTTGTAAGGTTGACACATGGACAAACTACCAAAATACAGTAGGAACGTGTTTCTGAAGTTCTCCCCACAGGCCCCAGGTTTCCTCCTAAGACCCCCACCACCACCAGTCTCATATCCTCCCCCACAACCCACCCAGCCGTTCTGTGTTACACAAGCATCTGTATAAGCATCTGTTACACAAGCATCTGTCTGTATAGGTGCACATATGTACACATATGTGTGTGTGTGTGTCCTTGCTGTTTTCACTTTGAGTCTTGGAGATCATCCCCGATCAGTGCACTTTCTTTAGCAGCCAGATAGTGCTTTGTGGTTTAGTATTTCTACTCTGGCTGTTGGTGTGACTGTTAGATTAAAAGAAAGCTGATAAGTGGCTTTGAGTGGTGCCAAATGCTATTTTTTACTTATGTGAAGGTATTTTTTGCCGCAGCTAAGAGAACACAGGATGAGGAATGGCTAGTGATATGCCATTCTTTTAATGATTCTCTGCAAATGATTTTTGCTATGTATTTATTTATGTATTTATTTTCATTAAGAAAGACATAGCCTGGTGTGATGAATTGGGAGATTGGGACTGACATATATACACTTATATGTATAAAATGGATAACTAATAAGAATCTGCTGTATAAAAAAATAAAATTCAAAAATTCAAAAAAAAAGGCATAGCCATAGTAATTTTTATATTTTAGTTGTCTCCTGTGTTTGGATATGAAGAACTTACTGTCTTTTCAAATGCTGTGTCTTAAGGGAAATGCCAGGCTGTTTCAAATCCTTTTTTGGAGCAAAGCAAAGGTGTTAGATACATCAGTAAACTTGACAAACCAGCAGACTAGGAAGAGGGTGAGCAGGTTTTGTCAATAGTGTGGAAACTACATCCAACGAGGAGGGAGCAGTGTTCACATTGGTTCTGAGCCAGGAAAAGGAAGAGATAGGAATGCTATTGTCTGTAGTATTTGGTAGGAAGGCAGCAGCAGGAGACTTTAACTCTAGTTTTCCAGGCTATAAATCCCCCTCTCCATGCACACACACACCCCAATGAAACTGGCTACCTTGTGAGATAAGGAGTTTTCTGTTCCCATAGTGTTTACAGGAAGGGTTTATGGTTTCTAAGTCCTTCCTCCTCTGGCCATTTCCACCCCAGAACTCTAGAACAGGGTCCTTTCCTGGACCCTCCATGAGTGGTGGTGAATGGTCCCCATTGACCCATGCTTATCCCCAGAATAGTCTGTAAAGCCATCTCCTAGAATGGGAAGGTACAACAGGCTGGTTTATTGCTTGCATTATTTGTGTTACTTATAGCATTGATACTGCTTCTGTGTAATCCTGCTTCTTATTAGGGGATGGCAAGGAAGCCCGGAAACCTCCATGTTCAGAAAGGGGCTGGCTTCCTTGTTGGTTGCTCTGATGGGTGTGTATTCATGAATAGGTCTTTTAACTTTGGAGGCTGGGGGCAGGCAAAGAGGGAACATGTAGCAAAAATGTGTGGTGTAAACCAGACTCATTCATTTAATTTCTCTTGCTTTGTCACTTTCTAAATCCTCCCCCTCTGTCATTGTCAGTAATATGCATGGATTTTCTTATCAGGGGAGACTGAAAGCCTTTCTCACATGCAGGTTTTTTTAGGAGATGGGGTGATTTGGTGCTTTCCTTGGGCACACTAGGCTGTGCTAACGTCTGCCTTTCCAATTCTGATAGCACTTAGAATCCCAAGCACAGAATTTAGCATTTCATTGTCTACTGTTTGGAGAAGCCACTTTCTAATGTGTAAAATCCTTATTTGAAATATTTAAATATGTTTTATTTTATATATTTAAAAGTTTTATTTTAAATATTTAAAAGTTTTATTTTAAGTATTTACAAGTTTTATTTTAAATATTTAAATATCTTTTATAGGCATTCTGGAAAAGGAGGTGTGGAGCCAGAGGGTGAGGTATCTGGTGTTATTTTATTTTAGGTGATTGCTCAGGAGCAAGAAATCAGAGCCATAAGCTGTATCTTTTTTTTTTTTTTCGCGGTACGCGGGCCTCTCACTGTTGTAGCCTCTCCCGTTGCGGAGCACAGGCTCCGGACGTGCAGGCTCAGCGGCCGTGGCTCACGGGCCCAGCTGCTCCGTGGCATGAGGGATCCTCCCGGACCGGGGCACGAACCCGTGTCCCCTGCATCGGCAGGCGGACTCTCAACCACTGCGCCACCAGGGAAGCCCTGTAGCTTTTTTTTTTTCCCTGTGGTGGTGACTGGAGGGGCTGAGCCATCCCCACTCACTTCCCGGTCCCAGTTGTGACCTCATGTGAGGTGACTGGTGGGGCTTACAGCTCTCCTGTGACCCTGGGGATTTCTGCTGGGTGTGGAGGATTTTCCTGTGTTCTGACTGTGGAAAGGAGTAAGTGGGATTCTATAGTCGTTACAAGTATTTTTCAGGAATTAAGGAGGCCTAGCTCCAGGCCAGTCCTTGCCACACTGTGTGTCTTGGAAATGTGTGACGTCACCTACTCAAAGCTCAGGTTTCCTTGTCTGGTAAATGAAGATAATAATAGTGCTTATCTGTTATTTGCAAAAATTCACGTGAGCTAATAAACATAAAGTACTCGTGTCTGGTGTATAATAAATAGTATATTTCAGTGGCCATTATTATTTTGATTTTATTCCTATTACTATTAACATCTTTAAATACCTTGCAAGAAAAAATCATGAAATCACATAGGAAATGGAAAAACAAAAAAAGGCCACCTGAAATAAGACAGTTTATTCTAATGGAGATATAGACCCGGCTCAGCATTAATGTATTATTGCCCTTTGTTCTCCATAAACAGAGATCATCTCGTTCCAAGTGCTACATACTAAGGGCTCCTGGTCGGAATCACATTTTATTCCCATTGAACTTCCATTCCAGTAAATGGAGATAAAGAATCTGAGCAGCTCATCACCAGCTGCCTGTCTGCGACTCACCTGAAGTACAGGGAACTAAACATGTCCAGGGCTGCCTTGTTCAAAATGGCAGCCACTATGCACATGTCACTTTAACTAACTTAATTAGAAAGAAAAATTCAGTTCCTCAGTTGCATCAGCCACATTTCAAGTGCTCAGTAGTCCCATGTGGCTAGTGGCTACACTATTGGAAAGTGCAGAGAACATTTGCATCATTGCAGGAAGTTTTACTGGACCATAGAAATATAACGTGAACTATATTTATAATTTTAAACTTATAGTAGCCACATTTTTTAAATGTGACATTACTTTTAAAAGGTAAAAGTAATTTAAATATTTTATTTAATCTATATAGTAAATAAATATTATCTACTTAACATGCAATCGATATAAAAACTATGAACAAGGTAGTTTATGTTACTTTTTCCATCCTAAGCTCCCACAATCCAGTATGTCTTTTATACCAACAGAACGCCAAAATTAGGAGTAGGCACATTTCAAACCTTGTTTGGTAGCCACGTGTGCAGGGTTTAGAGGGTTACAAACCCAAGTTTACCCAGTGAAGACACAACTGTTTGGTATTATTGAATTGCTTTGTGCATCTATCACTGTATTATAAACACATTGAAGTTAGGGACCCTATTTTGTAATTAATGAACACTTGATTAAAGAAATAACTGTCCTGGAAGTAAAAGTTGGAAATAAAAGCTATGTTTAATGCATCAGTGATAAGGAGCAATGATTTTTATTTGTTCTAATCCTCTCTCTGACCTTATGTGAATCAAAGATATTTCTGGACAGCAGAATTTCATAAGATGTTAACATAAAAACCAATAGGTGATTTTCACTCCTCATCTTAGCATTCAGCAATAATGACCATGCCTTCTTTTTTTTTTTTGCGGTATGCGGGCCTCTCACTGTTGTGGCCTCTCCCATTGCGGAGCACAGGCTCCGGACGTGCAGGCTCAACAGCCATGGCTCACAGGCCCAGCCGCTCCGCGGCATGTGGGATCTTCCCAGACCGGGGCATGAACCCGTGTCCCCTGCATCGGCAGGCGGACTCTCAACCACTGCGCCACCAGGGAAGCCTGACCATGCCTTCTTTAACCCAAACTGTCCCAGAAAAGATAGTCATTTGTGGATACCTTTTATTTATTTATTTTTATATTTAAAAATCATATTCAAAAAAATTTATGGAAGAACAAAGGGAGAGTGACCTTAGAAATTTTAATAATAATTAAACATAGCAAGTTCCAATTTTTATTCTGTTTCCCTGTTATGAAAGTTTAATACTTGAAATTCATATTCATAAAACTCGAAGTTTTATATACAATGTGTTTGAATGAAACTAATTCATTGTGGACCTGGAACACACCTATCTTGTCAGTATTGCTCCAGATTCCAACACACCTCCAGTCAGTCCCCCTGCACCAGCAATCCTTGTTCTTATACTTGCATCCATAAAATACGTTTTTGAAAACTTTGATTTTTTGGCTACTAATTTTTTTTGACGAGAGGATAGTCATGCTTTTTGCTCCATAATTTCAGATTTTTTTAGTTTTTTGACTTATACATCCCATAAATACTATTTCCTTCTAGTCATCTTTGTTCATAAGCCAGCCTTAGGCATTTGGGTCACATATACTTCAGCATAAAAGATGAGGGAGAACACTGCCGTGTGTCCCTAGCACGTGGGATGTACAGGTTCTTGTTACAGGACGCCATGTGCATGAGATGTCCCTCTTGTCAAATGACTGATGGGGTGAGTATGCCATATTTCCTTTTTGTCCTTCAAAGTATGTTATTTACTCATCAGGTCCTGATTTTGAGAAAGTTCACCTGGGATACTGTCATCTGAAGGTACTAGTCTGTGGTTGTGTTTATAGATCCATTTCACCACCATCATCAGAGTCTGGAGTGCTGCTTTCAGTTCTTCACATTCATCTTCTGATTCATCTAATACGTGGGAATCATCTTTTTGTCAGTTTTCTTTCTTCTACTATAGGCAGTGTATTAGTTTACTATCACTGCTGTAACAAATTAAAAACATTCAGTAACCTAAAACAGCACAGATTTGTCACATTACCGTCTGTAGTTCAGAAGTGTGACACAGGTCTTCCTGGGTTAACATCAAGATGTTGGCAGAGGGACTTCCCTGGTTGTCCAGTGGTGAAGAATCCGCCTTCCAATGCAGGGGACACAGGTTCAATCCCTAGTTGGGGAACTAAGATCCCACGTGCCGCGGTGCAACTAAGCCCGTGCCACACAACTACTGAGCTCATGCGCGTCAACTAGAGAGCCCATGTGCTGCAAACTACAGAGCTCACGCACCCTGGAGCCTGCCTACCACAACTAGAGAAGAGAAAACCCGCATGCCACAACTAGAGAGAAGCCCGAGTGCCATGACGAAGAGCCCGCACGCTGCAGCTAAGACCCAGTGCAGCCAAAAACACACACACACAAAAAAGTAAAAATAAATAAATAAATAATTAATTAAAAAAAAAAGATGTTGGCAGAGCTGCATTCCCTTCTGGAGGCTCTATGGGAACATCCATTTCTTTGCCTTTTTCAGTTTCTAGAGGCCTGTCTTAGCAGAGCTGCTCTAACAAAAATAACAAATGGAGGACTCATGAACAACAAAACTTCATTTCTCACAGCTTTAGAGGCTGGAAGTCCTAGAGTAGAGTGCCAGCACAGTTGGGTTCCTCTTCCGGGCTGCAGACCTTTGTGTCCTCACATGGTGGAGAGCAGAGAGCAAGCCAGCTCTCTCCCTTGACTCTTATCAGGACGTTAACCCCATTTATGAGGATACCACCCTCCAGACCGTATCTCATCCTAACTACCTCCCAAAGGCCCCACCTCCTAATATCATCATGTGGCAGGGTAGCGGGGGTGCAGTGGGGTTTCAACATATGGATTTTGTGGGGACACCAACATTCAGTCTGTTACAAGGCACCCAGTTTTTTGACTGGTGTTCCTCTTTTTCCATTGTTACAGCCAGCAGGATAACCTCCCTCTGACCCTGCCTCCATCATCACGTCTCTTCCTCTTCATCTGTGCCTCCCTCTTCAACTTTCCAGGACCCTTGTGATTACTTGGGCCCCACCTGGATAATCCAGGATAATCTCCTTATTTGAAGGTCAGCTGCTTAGTAACCTTAATTCCCCTTTGCCATGTAACCTAACATATTCACCAGTTCCAGGGATTAGGATTTGGACATTTTTAGGGGCTATTCTATCTAACGTAATCAGAAAGTGAAAAAAAAAATCTCAAATCTCAACTGTGTTCAAGGAAAGCAAAACCCAAAAGACTACTTTTATGTATTCATGAGTGATGATGTAATGCATCAAGCAGTACAATAAGAAAACTGATAAAATAATGAAGGTTTATTTCACTGTGGCATCATTTTTCTAGGTGATTCCATCATTTTGTTTTCATATTATTTTAGCCTTTTTTAGCATAGTTGGGAATAATTGCTGAGTCATGACGAAATAAGTTCTAGGATAATATAGTAAAATGTTTCATTAAGATCATTAAGAGTCTATATTGTGTCTTAGCCTTACACAAAGATGCAATGACCTATATGATAATTGCAAGATAGAAATGAGTTTTATTGTATTGCAAAATATGTTTTCTGTGATTTTATGGAAGGCCTCTAAGAAAAAATAAAAATCATGAAATATCTTTACAATATTGGTTAGAGCTACTCATGAAAGAAACTCAGAAATTAAAATTGGGTCCAGTGGACCCTGATCTCTATACAGAGGGTCAGTGTCTTGGTTCCTTTGCCTTCTGTGATGCCCTGAGGTCCTTCTGCCTTCCAGTCTCCTCTCTTTCTCTGCTTGACCCTTAAATATGGGCAGCCCAGTGGTTACCCAGGGCCTCTTTACTTTTCATTATTTTTAATAAGTTACTACTGTCAAAACAGTCTCTTCCAACTTGCCTCAGCCCTGTAGAGCTGAGTGCTTTCTGGAGAGTCCACTTGGATATTTCAAAGGTCCCCCAGCTGTTTGTGTCTGAAACTCGTCCTCGTCTGTTCCCCATCTCCCTCCACGGGCTGCAGCCAAAACAGAACAATGTCATATGTGTTTCTTTTCTGGTGTTTTTGAGTCATCAGACTGAGCCGTCTGCTCCCAGTGAAAAGTGCAGGCCAGTGGTCCCCAACCTTTTTTGGCACGAGGGACCGGTTTCGTGGAAGACAATTTTTCCATGGACTGGGGGGCAGTGGGGGGGTGGGGGTGGGGATGTGATGGTTCAGGTGGTGATGCGAGCAATGGGGAGCAGCAGATGAAGCTTTGCTCGCCCGCCCGCTGCTCGCCGGCTGCTCACCTCCTGCTGTGAGGCCGGGTTTCTAACAGGCACGGCCCGGGGGTTGGGGACTCCTGGTGTAGGCATTATCCCTGACTCCTTGTCTGTTACCCCCTGAACTGATGCTTCTACTCCTCTGCCTTTTACCCCCTTGCCATCTCTTGCTCAGATTATTGTACTCACATCTTAACCAGTTTCCCTGTTATTCCCACTCCTGCCTCCCTGCCAGCTCTTCTAGTTCTCTGCAGAAGAAAATCTGATGGTGCCATTTCACTGTGTAAAACCCTTCTAAGGATTTCCATTCCCCTCAGGACAAAGCCTAAACATTGAGCACTGCCTGCTGGTCATAGTAGTACATGCCTGTCCTCCTCTACCTCCCATCCACCAGCTGACTCAGTGTAGATCATAGCTTACAAGGATGGTAAGCCCCTCTTGGATGGGTTTGGAGTCCCAATTCTGTGCTTCCACAGCACCCTCCCTGCCTCCCCCTGTCTGAGTGGGTACCACACTCGCCCGGTAGCACTTTTTAATTATCTATCTTCCTCAGGGACTGTTGGTTCCCTCTGTCTTGTTCAGCGTGGAAACCACAGAACCTAGCATAGTGCTGGGCGTGTAGTAAGTACTTGGAAAATGTTTGTTGAATGAATGAATGACTGATATTTTATGAGCCTATGGGATAAGTACTGAAAGAATATTTGAAAAAATTTAAAATTTTAATTTATTGAATCAGTTAATAACTGTGAAAGCCTGAATTAACTCATTGGATAGTGCCTGGGTTGTAATGAGTACGATGTTAGCTATTATTGTTGTTGTTACTATTATGAGGCAGGAATGTAAGTGACTTTTTTCTTTTTCATTCTACTCTGAAAATTTAAGAAAAAAATAAATGATTTGGGATTAACATATATACACTACTATATTTAAGGTAGGTAACCAACAAGGACCTGTATAGCTACTGTACAGCACAGGGAACTCTACTCAGTACTCTGTAATAACCTGTATGGGAAAAGAATCTGGAAAGGAATGAATACATGTATATGTATAACTGATTCACTTTGCTGTACACCTGAAACTAACACAACATTGTAAATCAACTATATTCCAATATAAAAGAAAAAAGAAAAAAAAGAAAAAAATAAATGAAATATTTGCAGTTGGATCTCTTCTTAAACATTAAGGTGATGGCATGATTTGGTGATTTCCCACCTGCAGTATTTTTTTTTTTTTTTGCGGTACGCGGGCCTCTCCCTATTGTGGCCTCTCCCGTTGCGGAGCACAGGCTCCGGACGCGCAGGCTCAGCAGCCATGGCTCACAGGCCCAGCCGCTCTGCAGCATGTGGGATCTTCCTGGACCGGGGCACAAACCCATGTCCCCTGCATCAGCAGGCGGACTCTCAACCGCTGTGCCACCGGGGAAGCCCCAGTAGTTTTGATTTACCTTTGGAAACAAACATTTTGAGGTGTGAGTGCAGTGAAGAAACCAGTGTTTCAGTGAATGTGTCTCATAAAAGATGAGGTGGCTTCTGCGTGTTATGTTTTCCATTGAAGGGTTAGTTTTATGGATCTCTTGAAAAATTGTCTATGGAATTTTGTTGTTGTTACAGTGTTTGCTGGCAGATACTCACTAATACACTTCTTGCAACTAAATTGAGCTTGTCCTAAGTAGCTTCTCACCCATTCTAGAATTATTTATAATATTTGGCTTTTTTGTAGGTTGGATTGGATTGAATTCTTTCCAGAAGCCATACTACTGGTATCATGGACTCAAAGGTTGTGAAGAGCTCTTACAGTTTCATTACTAAATTTTATAAACAAATGTATTCATAAAGTCAGAGCTGTTTACAAACTAGTTCCCATGAGCTTCATGAAATACGTTGATTATATAGATAATGTGCTTTGTGGCCTGTGGCCATGGCTGCCCTCTCTGAGCAGCCATTAGGAGGGAGAGGACACATGCCTTGGTTCAGGTCTTCACCCCTGCACGAGACGCTGGTGAGCTCAGCACCCAGGGCCCTCTGCCTCCACAGCTTGAGGAGGCTCTGCACACAGGTCTTCACTTAGAAGATAGCTTCTCCTGGGAAAATTAGCTTTAGATTTCAATTTCTGTTATAAATCTAAAACTCACAGACACCTTTGTCTGAAGTGAAATCTTAAGAAAAGTTGACACCTACCTAGACTGTCCCCAAGTTGTATCATTTAAAAACCTCTTCTGATTCAGTAACTGGTCAACAGATCATTTATACATTGTATCAAGTACATCTCTGTTTTTATTATCTAGCTCACTATAAGGAAGCCGTTTTATGCGTAAGATTTCCAGTTGTAGAGTTGATTATATGTTTTGAATTTAGGGTGATTTAAAAATCTGCCTACTACATTTCTTTAATAAGCAAGACCTCCTAAATGTCTTTCCTTTAGATTAAATTGAAGTTCCGGATTTAAAAGTGAAACCATCAAGATGGTGGTGTAGTCATGGAAATATTACACAGAGCTCATATGTTAAAATTCTAAATTATGTTGGTACCCAAATAGAGCTCTGCTTTTTGTAATGCTGGAAACAAAATAGGTACTCTATAAGTACTTTGCTGATTGAGGAAATAAAAGTACTAGAAAGTTAGAAGTAAGTGCTATGTCTAAAGATGGTTGTGTGAAAAATTCATAAGCTCAGGATTTTTTAGAAAATATAAGTTAGTGGAATCATAAAAGGAGTGGTTCTGGTCAGAGATATGAAACATTGGAATTACTTCTTTTAATATTGTATGTTTTTAAATTGTCATTTCTCATTGAATGCTTTAGTTCTACCTGTATGACTGCATTTGCAAAATAATACGTTGCTTGAAACTGACTAAATGAAACGTGTGGAAGGTAAGCGTTTCTGCTCCCACGCACAGCCTTGCCCTTCATCCTTGGCTTAATCAGGAAACCGTATTTTTGGCGGTTATTTAAATATTAAAATACATTCAGAAGTTCCATAAATTAAATGTGTGAAAAGCAATGAATTCCAAACCATTTCTTTCTCTTACTGCTTTTATATGGAGGTTCCCCAAGTTTTTTCTTATATAAACTGGAAATTATATGGACTTCTTGTATTTAATCACAGTATGATTATTTTGCCCATTATCCTAGACTAATAGGAGACTTTATGTCTTTGTTTTCCCTAGCTTCACTTGATCCAAATTTTATCATGCCCACAGAATATTTTTACCCATAGTTTATTTGTTAAGTGGTTTCTTTCAGAGAAATGAGTGTTTACAGAAGAAGGATAGAATTTCATGTTCTTGATATTTTGAAGAAAGAAGTCTTGAGTGCTATCTTTAAGCACATTTCTTTAAAGTTTGGAATAACTTTTAATCATCTCTCTCACTGTTTATTGATATTTATTTGCATTACCTTAAGATATACGTAAGTGAATGAAAGTTCATTTTCATAGTCTTTAATGGTGAATAATTTATTTATATACAGGTATACAAGCTCTTTAACACTTAATATTGAGAGACAGAAGAGATTTAAATTGGGCTTGTTTCAGAATACCATCCTAGGAATCTGGCAACATCACTGATACATGAATGTTTGCTAATGTGGTTTGAAAGAAGGATCCTCATTAAAATCTTGTTGCTAAACAAGTGACAGAAACCTTACAAACAGCTTGAGGCTTCAGGCCAGTCACAGTTACTCCTGAAGAGATCTGGACAAGTGTGAAAATACAGAGACTGTGCCTTTATTGTAATCAGAACACATAAATGCTATCTGGAGTCAGGTCCCTACTTGAGGACATTTTTAGTCATATTAGGGAAAACAAATCTTAGCATATTTCAATGCCTAAGCCTTCTGTTGTGAATTTGTCAAGTGTAAAAGTATTGGGTGTGTTAAATTCAGAAAGTGTACTTTTGGTAATAGCCCTTGTATTCATGTTTTCCTGCAAGGGATTGGGGTTTGGTCAACTAGCATATGTTCATGAGGTAAAGTTCATGATGCTCATGACCTTTCTGTAGATGATACTTGAGTGTGCTGGTTGATCCAGGTCTCTGAGTGATGGTGAGGCTGCGAAGAGTCAGCCCACGGTTTGTCACCACCATCTAACAGTCACTTCTGGATTAACTTTACGTTCACATTCCCTTTGAGGGTTGCTCCTGTCTTAATTCTTATTTAGGATCATAACCCTTACCTCTAGAAAGGCAGGTCTTAACATCAGGCTGTACGAAGAGCAGTTCATATGTAGGGATGCTAATGGCTTTCCAGAGTGGAAGTTAGTGGACTTTTCAATAACCTTGTGGCCCCCCATTCAGGACCTTTGATGAGAACGAGCTGATTGTAAGTCTGCTCTGCCTTTTTGAGTCATAGGGGATCCTCATCAAAGGACACAGGAAGTCCCCTTGCTCTGATTTGGCCCACGTGCCCAGCTCATCAGTGAAGAGATGACAAGAACATGTGTAGTTGAGTGAAAAAGATGCCTGATTCGGTTCAGGACTCAGTAAACAGTGGCAGTTCTGAGACTGGTGAACAGCAAGCTGAAGGAGCCCATGCTCTGAGCTGGAGCATCCCTGCCCCGCTGTGTGTGACCAGACACGCACACCGTTTGAAGTCAGGTCCTCTCCCACATCAGCTGTCCTCACTCCCATCGCCCCTCATCCTGCAGACTGTGCAGTGGACTTGGACGTCCATGCCATAGGCCTCTTGGTCTGGCATAGCCCCTCGAAGGAGTTTCTTGTGCATTTACAAATCTCAATCATTTTCAGTTTGCTTGTGGTTTAAAATTTCACTTTTGTTACATATTTTGTGTCTTCATGGAGACTCCTGAAATTACCTGCTTGCTTTAAGATGATTATAAATTTTATTTCTTAGTAGCTGAAAGGGTAATACAGAGCTCAAGAAAAGAGGGGAATCCTGATAATTTTGTACTAAAAGAGTTATAAAAGCTATTCTCCAGCTTCTCTGTGAGGATGATGTCATATTTTAAGGTCTGACATGGACATGGTTGGTTACAGACTGGAGGCGGCTGGGGCTGGGACTAGAGCCCCCAGTGGGTAGGAGAAGGACCAGAAGAGTTCAGGAGAGTTGCTGCCCAAGCAGGGGAACCCCATACACTGTCCTGAGGAGGGACCTGGTCTGACCCAAAGCAGACCCAGTAGAGAAGCAGAGGGCCCCACTGTGGCTGGCCTCTGGCACCTGGGTTTTCTGGGTTGGTGGTCCTGAGAAGGCAGGATGCCAAGGGGCCAGTACAGTTTAAAAGGGAAACTACCAGAATGGAAATGTGATAGAAAGCCGTTTGGATTTTCTGGGGCATTTCAGAGTTGACTCAGGAATGGGATGGGAGCCCTATTATCAGAAGTGAAGGACCATGGCAGGTTGTGTGAAAGAAAGAGGGTAAATTGATGCCATCAGAAGACACACAGAAACTGGCCCCCAGAGGCCTGTGTCTGGGCACAACTCCCCTTTTACTCTTCCTATTCATTTCTTCTAGAATATACTCTTTTTTTTTTTTAAATTGAAGTATAGTTGATTTACAATGTGTTAACTTCTGCTGTACAGCAAAGTGATTCAGTTATACATATATATACATTCTTTTTTTAATATTCTTTTCCATTATGGTTTATCACAGGATTTTGAATATAGTTCTCTGTGTTATACAGTAGAACCTTGTTGTTCATCCATAGAATATACTCTTTTTCTCTGTAGGGAGACCTTGGAGATGCTGCAGGTTTGGTTTCAGACCACTACAATACAGTAAATATCATAATAGAGCGAGTCACACGAATTCTTTGGTCTCCTGGTGCATTTAAAAGTTATGTTCACACTATATTAAAGTGTGCCTTATGTCCAAAAAAAGAATGTACATGCCTTAACTAAACAATAGTTTATTGCTAAAAAATGCTAACCATCATTTGAGCCTTCAGCGAGTCGTAATCTTTTTGCTGATGGAGGATCTGGCTTTGATGTTGGTGGCTGCTGACTGATCAGGGTGGGGTTGCTGAAGGTTGGGGTGAATTTCTTAAAATAAGACAACAATGAAGTTTGTTGCATCGAAGGACTCTTCCTTTCATGAATGATTGCTCTGCAGCCTGCAGTGCTGTGTGATAGCATTTTGCCCACAGTAGAACTGCTTTCAAAACTGGAGTTAGTCCACTCAAACCCTGCTGCTGCCTTATCAACTAAGTTTATATAATATTCTAAGTCCTTTGTTGTCATTTCAACAAGTTTTATAGCATCTTCACCAGGAGTAGATTCCATCTCAAGACCACTGTCTTTGCTCATCCATAAGAAGCGACTTCCCCTCTGTTCAAGTCTTATCAGGAGATGCAGCAATTCAGTCCCATCTTCAGGCTCCACTTCCAATTCCAGTTCTCTCGCTATCTTCTCTGTGTTGGCAGTTACAATAGTAACATCAAAGATCACTGATCACAGGTCACCGTAACAATTATATTAATACTGAAAAAGTTTGAAATATTTCAAGAATTATCAAAATATGACACAGAGACATGAAGTGAGGAAATGCTGTTGGAAAAATGGTGCTGATAGACCTGCTCAAAGGAGTGTTGCCACAAACCTTCAATTTGTAAAAAAAAAATGCAGTGTCTGCACAGTAGTAAAATGCAGTACAATGAAGTATGTCTGAATTAGAAATCCTACTTACTCTCTACATTCTGCCTCTGTGAAGTCCCTTCACTCTTCACCTCAGAGGTCTCCTCTCCCCCTTTCAAATCTACAGAGTAAAGGACTTTTATTCTGCCTTTTATCCATGTACACGTCTTTCGTGGAGCATGTCCTGTGAGCCAAGTACAGTCTAGGTAATAGATGTTAAATGAGTGAATATTTTAGAGCTGTTAACAATTACAGTGATGTAATTACAGGTCATTTTTTTCTTCCAAATTTTTTATTTCAGATTTCACTAAATGTTGCAAGGACTCTGGAATCCTTATGGTAGTAAAATGCCGCAAAGAAAATTCTGCATTGAAAGAATGTCTAACTGCTTAGTAAGTAGTTACCTCAGCGTTTGTGCTCCTGTGTATATGTGTGTGTGTAGTCTGTGTAGTAGATAAGAGTATGTTATTTAACTCATTACATGTAATCTCTACTTCTCCCCACCAAATTTGTCATATAGTTGGCTGAGTCTAAAATTTTAATTTGTTAAAGATTCTTCTAAGAAAAACGATACAACATATTTATGAAGGGTCTTTTCAAGTTTTGTGTGTTTGTCAGCATTTTATCTGATTAAAATACAAGATTTTTCATATGATTTAATAAATTCCTTTTCATGGACAGAAAATAGAATATATTATGTTTATCTCTTCTAATGAAAAGGTACTTTTGCCAGCCTTGGGATCTTTTGGACTAATGTAATTTAACTTCTAGGAGAGTTGCAATAAATCAAATGAAGGCTACAAAGGTAAATTTAGATTTTTGAAGTTAAATTACTTTGAAAAATAATTCTTAAATATCATGTTCACTGATATTCTGTTGTAGTTCCTTGAATCTTAAAGTAAAAATATGCAGAGGCCTTTGAATGCAGCTGCTTTCTGCTCATCTCCCCACATGTTTTATCACCCACATTATTGACAGGCAGTGTTGTGGATACAGTGCTTTAGTGAGTAGGGAGTTGGTATTTGTCCGTGAGATCTTAGTTTTGGCGAACCCTTACTTCCTTCTGTACTCTGCTCCCCTAGCCTGTGAAGCATCTGTGTCAGGATTGTTTGATACTTCTTAGGCAATTACATAAAATGTGGTGATTATCTGAATCTTAAATTGTTTTCTTTTTTGATAACAAATAATGTACACATGAGTTTATAGACTCTTTTAGAATACTGAACCTCTACATTTATAGATAAGGAAACATACTCCAAGTCCGCATGTCTTTGCTCAAGTCAATAAACAATTCTAATAGCTGCTCTTTTTTATGAGCCCAGACCTGCACTAAGTGTTTAACTGTGGAGAAGTAAGAGTTCTGGTCCCTAGAGCTGCCAAGAGATGTTGAATGAATAGATGAACCTCTTTCACATTTGTGTGACTGAATTTGTTAAATTCCCTTTTGTACATTGATTGAAAGATTTTGACACCTTGGTTTCAGTCATCATATTATAGGGACTCATTATTCTTAGTTGGGACAGGGCAGCACTGGAGCCAGGAGCAGGGACCATGGGGAAGGCAGCGAGCTGGTGTCTCCTGGGTCCCCCGGGGCGTAGCTCCCCCTGCAACCCATGCAGGGTCCTCACTGTCAGGTGGGGTGATTCTTCCTCACGTGGAAACACGTCACCCCAGCGCTGGCACATAGGAGATACTATGTACTCAGTAATTGTTAGCTCTTTTTAAAAGTTTGTCTGTGTTATTTGTTAGCTTTTGTTATCTGGATATTAATCATTGGCATATCCTGCCATCTGTCGCCCCCTAGAGATGGAGAAGATAACAGGTCCCAGTCCATCCTGGGGTGCAGGGGGAGGCTGTAACTGCTTAGAAGAGAGGGGAGCAAACCAAGAGGAGTGACTGACATTTGTGGGAAAGAAATGAGAGCTATTAGGAAGAATTCTACTTGACCTCAAGTCTCAACATACTCTAAGAAATACTGCTTTTTTGTCTTTGCTTGAGTGGGGGCTCTGCTTTACTTACTGTCAACATTCCATGGGTGGAGCCACTACCCTCTCTCATCTCCGCCTGGTGACACCCTGAGTCAGTTTTGTGTTCTATTATTTCTCCCCGTCTCTTCTCACTCATCCTTCAGTAAACTGCAGTCTGGCTTCTGCCCTCACGACACTGGAACTGCTCTTCCGGGAGGTTCCATCTTTTCTCTGATACTTGACCCCTCTCTGGAAGCCCCTGGAAGTCCCTTCCATCTGGCTTCCCTCTTTAAGCTCTTTCCTGTCTCCTCGGCATCTCTACCTATTTCTTCTCCACCTTTTCTTCCTTAACCTCTTCCTTAAAGCTGGTTCCCCAGGTTCTCTTCTCCGTTTTAAATCTGAGAAAGCTCAGTTTGCACCTGTGGAATTCAGCTGCTTCCTATGGGTCATGGCATGTCTCCACTTCCCTCTGCTGGTCCGAAACCGAACTGAGCTCCTTTGACTCCTGCCTTGTGTCTTTGTGAATTATAGTTGTCTTGGATCTAGAATCTTCCTGATCTCCTGTTGATTTCATCTCCTCATTCTCCCCCAGATCCACTTCATCCTTTTCATCAGAACTGTGCTTCCTTTGGCTTAGGTCCTCCTCATTTCTTGTCTGGATTATTGTAATAGCTTATTTATTGGACACCCTTGCTGCCCACCTTTAGCCTATCTGCCACATGCTGTCAGATTCATCTAAGGCAGTGGTCCCAACCTTTTTGGCACGAGGGACCAGTTTCGTGGAAGAGTTTTTCCACGGTGGGGGCGGGGAGGGGATGGTTCAGGCGGTAATGCGAGCGATGGGGAGCGGCAGATGAAGCTTTGCTCCTTGCCCGTCGCTTACCTCCTGCTGTGCAGCCCAGTTCCTAACAGGCCGCAGACCAGTACCGGTCCGTGGCCCAGGGGTTGGGGGCCCCCAATCTAAGGCACAGAACTGATCTTACAGTTGCTTTGTGAACAGTGCCCGTTCAGGGTAGATTTGACTTCTCAGTGGGGCATGAAATCGCCATGATTTGGCCCTCCCCATTCCAGCATCCCCAAATCGCCATGATTTGGCCCTCCCCATTCCAGCATCTCATGCCCTTTCTCCTGCACATGATCTGCTATGGTGGTACTAATCTACTTGTCCTTCTTCATGCATCACAGTTTTTCCTCATCTGTGGGATTTTCCACATGTGCCTTCTATGTGGGTTTCTGTTGGTCCTTCAAAATGCAACTCAAACCTCTCCCCCTGACAGCTCCCCTTTTTCCACTCTGCCCCATGTTTCGGGCCACAACTGCCGTAGTACTTTGTGTACATAATTGTGATGCAGTCTTGTCTGCTCTCATGGATCCCTGAGGATGGGTGCCCTGACTTCCCATTGTCCTATCCTGGGACATTGGTATTCAAAAAAGAACCATTAGGTCTTTTTTTTCTTTAATTTGGTAGCCTAATGTTTACAATGAATTTATGACCATTACTAAAAACCTGCTTCTAAAGATTGTGCCTGATGAACCGGATGTCTGAATGTATTGTTAAAATAAGCTTATATGCTTACAAAGTGATTCCCTTTAAAAGATTTTCATTTTTTCATAGCTATAATGATCCAGCCTTTTATGAAGAATGCAAAATGGAATACCTGAAGGAAAGGGAAGAATTCAGAAAAACTGGAATTCCTACCAAGGAAAGGCTGCAGAAGCTTCCCACAAGCATGTAGGCAAATATTCAAATGATACTCAGTAACGCCAATGTTCATGGAAATCACAGTCACCTGAAATGATGGACTCAAAGAAGTGTCTGCTTTATCCTTAATTATGGAAATAATTTTATCTGAAATAAAGGTTTTTCTTAAACTTCAAAGTTGAGTTTATTGAATGGGATAGGAGTAAGTGGGGAATTGGCACATGGTTTACCTGGGCATAATGGGTTTATCCTTAATTATGGAAATAATTTTATCTAAAATATATTTTTTTAAACTTCAAAGTTGAGTTTATTGAATGGCATAGGAATAAGCAGGGAAATGGGACATGGTTTGCCTGGGTTGTAATGGGGTTTTTCATATAGAGAACAGCTATAGTTCTCTAACAGTGATACCAGTCTTTAGGTTTCCACATGAATCTTACTCATCAATCTATAGACTAATCATGGGACCAGAAGTAACTAAAGGAAAGCAGGAATGGAAGCCTTCAAAGGAGTTAATAACTTGGCAGTATAGCAGGATGGTCATGAACCTGGCTCCACCACTGAGGATTAACTGAGTAGGGAAGTAGAGTATGTACTTGGACATACTTGGAGTCTTGGACATGGTAAATGCGCTTTAATGGTTATTAGTAGAAGTAAAGGCTTATTTGGAAACATAGATGAGGAGATAAGTGCTTGTACATGAATTAGTTTTACTTACATCTTTAATAGAAAATTTCCTAAAATGTAGTGGCATTCCTTGACCTGTTAATTCTGCTACTGAAAATATTTTAATCTTTTAAAAAGTCTTCTTGGGCTTCCCTGGTGGTGCAGTGGTTGGGAGTCCGCCTGCCGATGCAGGGGACGCGTGTTCATGCCCCGGTCCGGGAGGATCCCGCATGCCGCGGAGCGGCTGGGCCCGTGGGCCATGGCCGCTGAGCCTGCGCGTCCGGAGCCTGTGCTCCGCAACGGGAGAGGCCACAGCGGTGAGAGGCCCGCGTACCGCAAAAAAAAAAAAAAAAAAAAGTCTTCTTTATAAGGATGAATGACCATTTTGTAACATAGTAGTGGTTTCAGGAACTAGTGTAAAAAATTTCTGTCCTGATGTAATAATTTGATCCCAGATTCAGCTTTTATATTAAAAGTTGCTTTTTTTCCTATGAGCTGTTAACTCTTCACCATAGCCATTGCAACTAGTTTCCAGGTAAGTAAAATTTTTATGTATTTACATAGTTTTTATTAAAATCACAAATAGAAATTCCTGCCTACTAGGACAAGATTTAACTGAGGCCATCGAGTTAAAAGTAAATAGGACCCTAAAGAACCATGCGATGTTCAAGTTCCACACTTTGCTCTTGAGTAGACCACTCAAAGGAACTACTTGACTCTTACTTGAAACCCAGAGAGACCACATTTTCCAGGTATACAGATCAAAAGGAGGGAGACAACAGGAGCAGACAAGCAAAGCAGATACAGCCACAGAGACCACATGGCATGGGGGTAAACAAGCCCATGCTCCTCTGGGGGCCTTTTGATTTCCTAGAGCACAGGAATTAGTTTGTTTTCAATGACTTAAGTGAGGAAAGGGCAAAATGGTTACTTTAAAAAGCTACTAAAAATATACAACTTGTGGTTATTTTATAATTATTTTAATTAGAATTAGAGGGGCCAGCTTCATTTTTATGTGGAAAATTCATCTATGTAGATGTTGCTTCCCCACAAGTGCTAGACAGACTAGGTTATAGAGTATAAAAATGTCCACTGCATGCATGGTACTCTGGGGAATCCGTCCCCGTCCACTCGGCTCTTCCTCTGGCTGGCACCCCTGCACCTCTGCTGACCCTCTCCTGTTCAGTTACAGGCCACAGATCTTCTACCCGTACGATCTGCCTTCTCCAGACAGCGTTTCTGCATGAGACCATGACTGTTTTCACAGGATTCAGTCCTTTAGTGCTTGAAGCCTGAACTCTCCCCTCTACTTTGGTTCTTGTGTTCCACAGAGGTACATCCCTGCTCTAGTTATGAATTAGGTTCCACTTTAGCAGAACCTCAGTTTCCTTTTAGAGAAGATGTAACTTGTATTTTAGCTAATGGGGAGGATTGAGAGGCTTTTGTTGTTGTTATCCGTGTTCTTTTCACTCTGTTGAGTTATGGATGTGCTGAATTGGGTTATCCTTATGAAAATCTGGAGGTTAAAGAAATTTTCAAGGGAAGTCCTTTGGAGCAAGCTTCAACTAGTATGAAACAAGTCAACAAAATTTTCCATTTTAAATAAGCTACAGATGGGCCATTCTCTCACTTCTCTTTGAATCTTACCAATAACAGAAATGATCATAAAATACATTTAAAAATTTATGACTGGGAAAATTTCTTTTGGTTACCCTTTCCTAAATAGTTTTACATCATTTGTTTAGCACTCTAAACTGTCAAGAACATCTAGCATACCTGTTTGATAGCTACCCTATTGTTTAGATGCAAAAGCATTGTCTCCATTCAGAAGTTGGTTTAACAAGACAAATGTCTGTTACATGAATCAGATTAACAACCTATAATTAGTACATGACCCTGGAATATTTAGGCAAGGACAATATTTCCACTTCAATTTCAAACAAAAATAATTTATTTTAAGTAATGTCTTGGCATTGTTCAAAACATTAATCAAGCCATTATGTCATATGACTTATTTTCTTTACAAAGGAAAATGCTCCATCTTGGTTTTAAAAAAGGCAAACCAGTAAGCTACATTAGAGATTAGATATAATGTACAGCCTATGCAGCCACATGACAAATAGTTTCTGCTGCTTTGTTATTACACAGGTAGTTGCTTCCTTCAGCTAAAGCCTGGGGTCTTGTATTTGTTTTATGCATACTGGGTTTTGTTCTATTACTTGGCAGGAGATTGTACTCCCTCGAGTCAGCTGTGTTCATTGGTCAGAATAAATTCCAGCATCTGACACCAACTCCATTAATCACAGACAAGCTTGAATAAGTGAGTAAGATAATAGAAAGACAAATATCTGGTGAATGGTGAACACTGTTTATATATGTATGCTATTCAGTTAATGTAGAAGAGATTTGAAATATTCTTTTGAGTCCAAGGTGTTTGCAACTGTCTATCAAAAAGGATAAAGGCCTTCTACATGAAACGCTTTATCTCAGGCAAAAGATGTAGGAACGGAGACATATATTACTAATATTCTTAATACCACCACCCTGAAAGAATACAGAGAAATTTCCATATGAAGCTATCCTTGTTACTTGTTTATAAATGATAGGCTCTTAGAATCAAAGCGTTGGGGGACATTTCATGATTATACTATTATATCAATACAGCACAGAATTTGGTTTCTAGGATTCTAATTAATTAAAAACCACTTTCTCAATAAGTAAAATCATTACATTTCAAAACAAAGTTTAACCAGTTAATAAGCTGCTCTACGTAACAAGCAGGTGTAGACCCTTTGAAGAAAACGGCTTTATACAGTTACACACCCATTGGGATTTTCACTATAGCACTGAAGGACAGATTAGACTGAAGCCTTTGTGATACTATTCCTACTTCTAACTGGATAATGTATATGACTGTAATAGTTTATTCACACACCACATAGTTTTTCAACTATTTCATCACTTTTTTTCAATTAAGACTTGAGGGATGTACCAGGACAGAGTTGGCTTCAACGAGCAGATTTCAAGTCTTAAAATCCAAATTGTACTTTAAATTTTATCAACATCGTGATCATAAAATGACTTTAAATCTTATACTTTGAGACACAATACCACATATAGATGCAATAACCCAGATAATATTGTTCCACTGTAATTTCCTTATCCTTACGCATTATAAGGTCAGCAGAAATATAACCTAAGTCACATTGCCATTTCACTCCTTTATGCAACTTAAAGCAACTTAACATGCTTTTTCTCTGATACAATGGTCTCCTTTATTTTTATGAGTTAGGCATTTCACATGCTTTGTAAAACCGTGTCTGAAAACTTTCAATTCCATTCTTCATGTGATGGGCAGAAATGTACAATTATCATCAAAGGTAGAGTTGTCATTGTGAAACACCTTAGGTTTATTAATTAGTAACACATATCTGATTCTTAGCCGGAGGGTGTTCTTTCACACTGAAAAATCAACTACATAATAGGGTACATTATGTGCAAATGTAAATACTGAAGAACTCTGCAAAAGTTTAATCAAAATCTGCTTTCAGTTTGTTAATGATTTCCCAAGAAAACCACTGAGGGAGATACAGCAACCTCGTGAGAACGTCATAAATCTCTTCATAATTAATTTTTATAATGGCAGTTTTGATTATGTTGATCCAAGTAATGCAGTGGTGGCAGGTTGGGTAAAGGCAAAGGTTTATTTTTAGTTTCCCCAAATGTTGTCTCACTTGATTTAGGAGGGCTTGGGAATACCCAAGAATTATCTTCCAGAGAATTTCTGCCATAAGAATTGTGTTCCTGAAAGTTTGTGCCATCGTGAGGAATGGATCGCTCATGATCTGTCCATGACTGGAGAGCTGCTTTCTCTGATAAAACCTTTGCATCTCCTGGTAAAGGGGAAGACGTGGCATGACAAAGGGTTTTGCTGTTTGGTGAGAGAGGGGCCTGTCTTTTGTATGTTGCAGTAAAATTCATCAAGTGCAGCTTTGTGCTGTCCTTCCCAAGGTCTTCCATGCATCCTGCTGGGGCACAAGCTGAAAAGAAAGCACAGGCTAAGCATCAGCTGTCCTGGTATTTATGATCATAAAACAGTAAACAAACACTTTGTTAATTTGGTTCATTCTAGAACTGGAAATGGACATTTCCATGTTAGTGCGATCACTGTGGCAGTGTGACTTGAAGTTGACAGATGATCTCAGTTCTAATCCTGGATCCGCTATTTACTGACAGGGTGACACTTGACTGCTCCAGGTGTCACTTCTCTCGTCTGCAAAATGGACACAGGAATCTTGTCTCGCCCATATCATAGTGAACATGAGGAAATTCCTATTTTAAAAAGCTGGAAACCAATTCACTTAAAATACAAGTAAAGACCCTGTTCCTGGCTCTTAATATGGCTGGAGAAGGCTTGCAGAATGTTTGTGTGTCAGTGGAGACTAAGAAAGCTGTTCTTAAGTTTTAATAATTTTGTTAGATGTAATATTCCTTAGCTTAGTCAAATCTGTTTTCCATAGGTGGTCCAAAAGTAAATTTTTCCAGAAATAACTACATTGTGAATTGGTGAGACCCAACTGAAATTTGATATATATTAAAGGCTTTTATGGATAAAACAATTTAAATTAAAAGCTATAAAATCATCTCATTTCTTGTCAAATATATATAATGGTAAATGTAAGTTCTGCTATGGTCACAATATAGGTCAAAAAAAAGCAAAAAAAATGAGTTTAGTAACATGTAATGGCTTAGAAAACAGACCGCTCTCCAGCTGCTGTTCAGCCACAGACAACACAAAGCAAGGGCGTGCCTCCCTCTCTCTGTACGGATACCAAGTGCCACCAAGGCCTGACTCTAGTTTTAAAGGAGAAAGAAACTGAACCACATTAAAAAATAAGCTCACTGCCCCTTTTCTTGGGAGGAGGTGACAGTGCTCAGCTTCTGGACAGGGTGACATGTGGGTCTAGAGAAAAGGTGACCTGGGCTTATCTCTGTCCACTCCGCAAAGCACTCAATTCTTTGTGGAGAGTGGTGGCCCCAGGCCTGGCACTGTCGTAGGAAACGTGCTAGAAACTTGCGGTTAAAATCCTTCACCAGCTCAGAAACGACACGACAATAAGCGTTTCCAAATGAGTAGAGAGCATTTCTCCTTAATTATTTTTTGGAAGTTCTATTTAGTATATAAGAGGCTCACTGAAAAATTACTCCATGAGTCTCATTTAAGAGAGGTCTTATTTCTACCATCAACTTAAAGTTGTCTCATATGTAACCCTGGCCACTGGAAAACCTGAGGACAAAATGAACCGTAAACTAAGTTGGGGCATGCCAAAGTACCTTATTGTTTTGCCTGGTTCGTAAGTAACTAACCCTAGAAACGGAAAGGCAATTCTGAATTTAGCTTTCTGTCCCAACATGCAACGTCCCCCACCCCACAAGAAACATTTCTGAGGAGAACTATTTATAAAATCTCTCGTGCCCTCTTTAGGGACAATTTGAGGTGCAAATGACAATTTTAAATTAATGATTTTTTAAAAAATAAAAAGTCACATCTCATTCCTTTAAAAATAAAGTTTACAGCATTCAAATGTACATTACACAACTTTACAGGAATACAATCATTACGTAATAAAAGGTACAAATGCACTGATTTTTCTCAGTATAGAAACAGCTTTGGCAAAGTAGCCACTACTAGTTAACACAAAACTCAGGAAAAGGTTTAATCAGCCAAGCAGTTAAATATGCAAAGCAATGAAAATTTTTGTTTGGTTGAAAGGGCTAAGTGAATATAGCATCTAGTCTCTATTCAAAACAATCTGTTCTTTAAGGAAAGAAAAATTAAGTTTACAAAAAATGAAAATAACCAAGTAACGAATCAGAGTTCTCTCTTTAAAAACAATTTAAAGAGCTACGTCTTTGGTATATTCTGTAGCACTGGAATGAAAGTAGCTTTTGGTGTCTTTTTTTTTTTAATATATGAAGTAGTTGTGGTAAAAGGTCAACTAGAGCAAACTTAACACCTCAGCCTTGAACACATAAGCAACACTTGGCTGAGAAAAAAGCCACAAGGGGAAAAGAATACAGTACTGAAGAAACACACATCAGCAACACCTTTATGTGTGAAGTTGACCAGTATGAGGCTGAAGCCAGAGCAGAGAATGGGTGGCTGTGAATAGACTACATATACTTTGGCTTATCAAACTCATTTGATGAGATTTCGATAAGATACGATAACGAGTTGCTCTTTGAGCAGTTTGGCTGGAATCAGTGGTTTCCGGCAAACCCTGACTTGCCTTTCTTGATTGCAGTTGGGGTTTTCAGCTTTCTTAGCAGTTCAGCTTGTACTTGAGTCACCAGATGTAAATTAGACATTTCTCTCTTCAGTTCCCAGTATGCACTTTGCATATTATCACTGAAATACAGGGTTGTTTTTTTTAAAAAAAAAGGTTAACGGTTATTATTCTCTGTGGAGAGAAGGGAATAACTTATAGAAATGAGCTTATCTTCATTTCTGCTCAAATTGTTGTGAAATAATACAAATTAAACAAAACATCCTCATTAAATAATTAAAATATTTAAATAGAGCATTATAACAAGTGAAAAAATCTTATTCACAATAACACTGACCTAATTTTTATCAATTAACTGAACTATATTAAACAGAAGGGTATTATAAAAAGTATTCTAACCAACGAGTTTAATAGTGCTCTCCTCAGGACTGAGATTTTATGATAGCCTATGATGTGCAGTGGCATTAATATATTTAATAGTAAGGAATATGGTCTTCACTTGCAAATCTGATCAAGAATAGGGCTTCCCTGGTGGTGCAGTGGTTGAGAGTCCACCTGCTGATGCAGGGGACACGGGTTCGTGCCCCGGTCCAGGAAGATCCCACATGCCGCTGAGCGGCTGGGCCCGTGAGCCATGGCCGCTGAGCCTGCGTGTCCGGAGCCTGTGCTCCGCAGCGGGAGAGGCCACAGCAGTGAGAGGCCCGCGTACCGCAAAAAAATAAATAAATAAATAAAGTGACATTCATTCATGGATGGATTTTGAATTTGTATTTATCTTTTGATTATTCTGTTCTGATGTTGTGAATTGAAATGCTGTTATCAATTCTGAATGTACACCGAAGCCCACATTAAAATTTAGGTTTCATGCATTCCAGTCTTTTATGTTTGACTGGGCTGTCTCATATTGTTGGTTCTAAACCAATGTGACATGACAGCACAAGACATGAAGAGCCAGCTGATTTCCTGGTAAGGGAAAAGGAGCTGGAGAGAGGATTATATGAAACAGAAATAAAAACTTCACAAATACCTCTCATTTTACCTCAATTATCTGAAAAGTTATAAATCAGTTATTTTAAACCTAATTTTATTGAGTTTCATCTTCCATTAAGCATTCTTATTTGCATATTCATGATTTTTTTAGGTTCTTAGTTGCCAACTAAATAAATCAAAATCTTCAACACATACGTAAGAACAACTGATCTCATAGTGTTCAAACAACCCTACTGCCTCTTAAAGATATTATTCAAATTTACATTACACAACTTTACAGGAATACAACAACTGATCTCATAGTGTTCAAACAACCCCTACTGCATCTTAAAGATATTAGTATAATTTTAGTAATAATGAAATCAAATTAAACAAACATGTCACGTCATGCTTCAATTTCTGTCTAGCTATAAACAAAAACCTTTAAACAAACTACAAGGATAACATTCTTCATATCTAAATCTAATATCTTATTCTAATTATGGAAACAACAGATATATTCAAAAACAGTTATTTTGAATTATGACATTCCTTTTTTGTCAAAATATTCCCATTCCACTCAGACTATAATTCTTTCAATAGGAGCAGGAGAATAAACTTTATACTGCTTTTGAGAAAAATCTACTTGTTTTAATCTGTTGTAACGTCATTTGTTAACCAGTTGTCTATTAAAAAACACAGGGATTTTTGCAGGTTTTTGATAGGTGTGAAATAATTACTTCACAAAAATTAGTTAACCACCTCTGCTTCGGCAGTCAACATCTGAGCCGTGTGCTACAATGAGTGTCTCACATAGGAACTGTCTGAAGTGTGAAGAGTCAGTGGTTCCTTGGTGCAATTCTGGGCATTCAGCATGCTTCCCAAAAAGAGTTACTCACATTACGTAGCAGCTAAGTGTAAACACTGTACATGTGCTAATTCATGCAGACAGTCATGATATGAATCATACAGATTAAAAACAGTGGCTTGAGATTGTAAATCAGTACCTGACTTGGAGAAAAGCAAGTACAGTACTCAAGACAGTGTTTGGATACTGGAATATCAAACATTGCATCATTCAAAATAGCTACCCATATAAAATAAGAGAAAATTATAATAGAGGTGTTAATGCAGCACTAATACACATTTTCCAATTCAATTTAATGAAGACTGCTTATAAATTAGGTGACACCAAAAACTAGGTCACCTAGTTTAACATATGTCTAATCTTTTTCTTTGGCCCTTAATGTCACCTGAATAGAAAACTACAGATATAAAAAACTAAAATTATTACTAAGTATAAGCTCTCCCTCTTGTGGATAACAAAGTAATGGCAGTTACTTTACACTTCATTTATATTAAAGTGCTATAGTCTTCAAAGTGTGTTAAAATTTTTTAAATTCTACTTGAACAAATCATTGCTTAAGTAAGACTGGACAATTGTCATCCACAGATCTTTAGCAGAGCTCCAGCTAACCTTTACTTATCCAGGTATTTTTGAGCCTATAAACTGTTCCCCTTCTACCTCCCACCAGCTGGGAATATAAATTAATTTTGCTTTAAATACCATACAAGCAAAATCCTAATGATATATATAGTTGTGTACAAAGAACTCATAAAGCTACTTGAACACTGAGATGCAACACCAAAGCACCCCAAATGAAAACCCTAAGAAATAAGACAGATGAGACAAAAAGTTAACAGTGGTTGAGCATGTACTATGTGCTAGACAGGCACCTCACCCGGTTCTCACACAAACGCGGCAACCTGGGAGCTCACTTCACACACAAGGAAGCAGGTGCCGGAGAACTTCCTGACTCTAACAAGCTGCTGTTCAAAGCTGCCTTTCAGCTATCCAGTCCTGTGACTGACTGCTGCCCTTTGTGGGTAACATTTTTCAAATCATCATAACCTTCAGCTTCATCACATTTGCCAACTACTGACTTCCAACACAACCTTCTTCGTCCCAGTATAAAATTCCACACCTCTAAATTTTAAACGTAATGAAACCTGCTTATCCACATCTCAACAAGGGGGCACATGTCCAGCTTACATAGTAAAAACTGTGTAAAAGCTCAGTTTTCTTAATTGACACTGTACGTTCAACTCTTTAATACTGAATGTTCCTTGTATAAGAAAAATCTACTTGATTTTGTTTTTTTTACTTCAGCCCTATTTTTCTTTAGCTTTTGAAAATTTATTGAACTATTACATTCCCCAGAGGAATTAAAATGAAAGTATGGGATAGTCTTAGCCAAGAACTAGAGACTTTGAAATGTATATCTTGACAACTGTGATTTCTTCAAACAAGCATCTTTCAAATATTTTTAATTGTAAGGCACAGCAGGCAATCATTTTACACTACAACCCATATTCTGTTATGTTCTATTCTGTTTTCTTATTTTTAAAATGCTTGTCTTAACTCACAAAATTTCATGATCAACTAAGGCAACACAGCACAGTGTGAAAAACACTAACCTAATCCCTATTTTCTAAACCAAGAATTTGCATCTGAAGAAGTTACCCCATACCTAGATCTGGCTTAAGAACTGAAGGCAACAACATAAAGGTAACCCCAACTAGTACACTGGCAGGACATTGGCCAAGTTTCTGATGGGCAGGGCTGTTATTGTTAAATGATACTGTATACAATGAGGAACATATAAAAGGCCTCCAGTAATTAACATGTTCACTCAGGAAACAATATGGTACCACTTTGTTCCCCTGGCAATATGATGGAGGAAATGCAAAAAAGGAGGTGTTCCAAAAAGGGGAGTTTTCCAAATAACTGGAAAATAATCCTTAAAAATACCTGAACTTTTAGTTAATGGTTTTATGGAAACATTCCTACGTGCTTTTCTAATATAGTAAACTTAATTTATCATCTGAATTGTTCCATTTAGAAGTGGATGACGTAACTTAAAGACTAATAAAACATAGGACTATAAACTGTGAATAGGTATAAATGATAAGGTAAAGAAAAAACAAGATAAAATGCAGTCAGGAATGAGGCTAACATAAAAATGCATGATATAAAGTTTACCAAGGGTAAGCTACAGTTTGGTTATTAGTTTTCTAGTTGCTAACCAGAAGAGGGAGAGCTAATCAGTTCTGCAATCCACACTGCTATGGGTCTGCAAACACAGAAATGTACTTGAGCACTGGGGAGCCATTAGGACCCGCTTTAATTACACAGTTCTTTAACATACAGAAACTCTTAGACTGAACTTAATTCATTCTAAAAGCTTTTTCTCAGTTGATACCCTGAATTGATACTGAGCTTTAGAGAATTCAAAACTACTTCAAAGCCACAATTACATAGTTCTCAGCCTCAGAAACCAGACTCATCTCTTGGGGCCTTCCTCCTCCTCCAAATCCTGGCCTAGAGATCCTTCACTGTCTTTTTAGTTATATGATGCCTTCAAACACACATCTTTTTGGTGGGTGGCGGACAACTTTTCAAGTTATTCTCAAAAGAAGTGATCCAAATTATGTAACACTGCCCATGAATGGAAGCAGAAGCCCTGTTCTATACCATGTACTTCTAATAAACTATATAAGCCCTTTTATTTGACCTACTGATTCTAACATGCTTCTTTCCAAAAATGGTTTAAGAAGGCTTATAAAAATGACAAATACAACAAAATTAATAAGGGGAAACCTAGGTTGACAGGAAGAAAGAAGGTAACTGACATAGAAGACACCTTGGAAAAATAATTCACATGGACGCTATACTAGACACATGTTTTAAAAAAAGGAAAAACTTCCTTGCTGTATATTTAGATGAAAGTTGAAGGTATAAGTGAACTACTGTTTGAATGGCAGGGCTGAGAAGCTGCAATAGAGACTCTGGCCCATGACGCCTATAATACTTACTGCTGGCCCTTCACACAGGAAGAGGGGCTGCACCATGTTTCCTCATACTGTTTTCCCCAACTGAGCATTTCTCTCCATTAGATTTTTGATAGGAAGAATAGGTATGAGATAATTCAGTAAATTTTGGAAGCCAAACGAGCAAACCATGAAGTCAAATGAGTATGTTTCATTGGGTGGAAGCATCCAAGGAGAGAGGGGATGTTAACATAGCAGAACAAAAATTATCAGATAAAACAATGCACTTATGTTACTTAAATAAAAATGATATATATATTTGAGAAAAAAAAGGGCCGAAGTAGCATACATGAACTCTGATAGCTACTTTTATTCTTACCCCAAGAGGACAGTTCTCTTAAAATTCATGTCATTATCAAAGAGTAAGGCTGTCCAAGTTTGCCCTTAAGACAAAGTGATATTGCTGTGTATGAAAATGCATAATTCTTCATGTAAAAATCAGAATTACAGAATACTTCTGCACAACTAGCTCCCTAAAATCCTATCTAAAATATTACTGAATATTCAAAAATTTTATCTAAGGCATCACAATATGCACCTTTCTACTGCCCAAGTTCAAGCCTGTTGTTAAGGAACAGTTAAATATTTTTTATAAATACATTGTGATCAGAAATTACATGCAGTACCCAAATAGTGTCAACCTGTTTTTAAGGTTAAATCATAACAGAAATCTATGTACCTATACAAAGTGGCCTACAGAATAATAATTATTATTATATAATGTATTATTATTGAATGCTGAAGGATGTTCATACCTTGAAATGCTTAGTCTTTGGAGATCTCTGCTCTTCAGATTGTCTTCCTGAGATGGATACTGTCATTGTTTAAAAAACAGTTTAAAAGTTGTAATTGTTACCTTCTATTTATTCTCAATACTTTATTACCCTACACGTGCTTCAGCTTTTACAGAATACATCTGTAACTGTACAGCATAAAACTAGTATCTTATATTCAATTTTAATGAAATAACTCCAAATTTATACAGGTATTTCTAAATCATTTCCAATTATTTAAAGTCATTAATGCTTTAATTTTCTTTAAAAAATACACTTGCTCTCACATAAAAGACCTTGGAGTCTTACAAAATGTATTTCTGATGATACCAATCTGAAATCTATATTCAAAAAAGGGTAACAAATTGATCAAATTACTGTTTCTTCAGGTATAGCTGAGTGAATTCCACCAGAAAATGGAAGTTTATTGGTATTTCACTTTTTGATATTATTACAAAGAAGTACCAAAATTTAACAGGTTGTTTAAAAAGATTAACATAAATTTCTTCTTTCCACAAGAAAATGACAGGGAAAGGACTTCATAAAGTCCTTATATACTTCCAAGTTTTAGTAGTTTAGGTTATAGATGACAAAAAGAACCTATAAAAGATATTTAAAAGTGGACTTAATACATTTAAGATAACTCTGTAACACACTTGTTTGCAATGCATTCAATTCAGGGTCTATAACAAATAAAAATGACTACCACAGGCACTAATTCTATTAGCAGAAATGGCCAGTATAAACTAAGAAAACAAAATTTAACTTTACCATTTCTTATTTATATAATCTAAATGATATTTTTTAAAGTGGAACACTAAAAAGCCACAAAAGGACTTCATAAGTCCTCTGAGTTTGGGAGTGTAAAATATCAAAATGTACTACAGAGGGCTTCCCTGGTGGCGCAGTGGTTGGGAGTCCGCCTGCCGATGCAGGGTACGTGGGTTCGTGCCCCGGTCCAGGAGGATCCCACGTGCGCGCGGAGCGGCTGCGCCCGTGAGCCATGGCCGCTGAGCCTGCGCGCCCGGAGCCTGTGCTCCGCAGCGGGAGGGGCCGCAGCAGTGAGAGGCAAAAAAAAAAAAAATGTACTACAGAAGTTAAAGTGTCTTTGGATCTGATTGTTCAGAAAATACCAACTAAATACTGTAAATGATTTAGTTGCATCTCAGGGAGCCCTGTGGAGAGGGAAAACAGAACTGGCCCACAAGTCAGAGGAAGTCTGACCACTAACAAAGCACATAACCTTGGACATTTTCCTTTCCTGTTCCTCATAGGAAATGAAGGAATCAGATCAAGTCACTTTTCGTTTCTCTGTATAATTAATTAAAAATACACATTTTAATTAGTGTATACTTATACATATACGCACAATGGAAACCTTCCTTGTTTTTTGTTTTTTTTTGGTGGTACGTGGGCCTCTCACTGTTGTGGCCCCTCCCGCTGCGGAGCACAGGCTCCGGACGCGCAGGCCCAGCGGCCATGGTTCACAGGTCCAGCCGCTCCGCAGCATGAGGGATCCTCCCGGACCGGGGCACGAACCTGCGTCCCCTGCATTGGCAGGCGGACTCTCAACCTCTGTGCCACCAGGGAAGCCCAATCTTACTTGTTTTTAAAGCCAATGATAGTAAACAAAACAAAACAAAAAACCTAACAGTTTTGCTTGGTGAAGTATTTCTCCAGCTACCACCTAACAATTCAGAAAATCTAACGTAAATTAGTAAAAAGCACAAAGGAATTGTCTCTAATACTCAAAGACCCTGTCCCTGGCCAGTCATCAGTTTGCCATGTTCTAAAGGCAGTAATGGATATGTTTCCCAACTTGTGCCATCTGATGTTGGAGTTTCACATAAATGGGCCCATAGCTACAAAATCCTCGGAAACACTGTTCAAGTTAAATAGGTTCCTGTACTTCAGGACTGCTCAGAACCTTTAGTACACACAGCACACTGTGCATCTCCAAAGAGGCTGTCATTGGCTACCTTAGGCATCTACACCAACTCCATTTACTGAGCCAGTGTTTCCTACGCTTCAGTCCTAGTGGTCTGTTTTTCTAAAAGGATCCACTGTTCTGAATATAAGTGGCTGGAAAACTGGAGGATACAGAAAGTAAA